>NW_025422022.1:8432310-9652121 GCF_011764305.1 Mustela putorius furo
CACATGGAGGTTAACTGGCTCAAGTTGCGGTTAAGTTGCTGAGTTGGGATTCTTGGCCAAGCAGTGTGGCTCCAGCCTGCATGTGAGCTGTCAGCCGTTATACTGATAATCCAGTCGACAGAGAGTAAGGATTTGGTGTAGGCTCGAGAATGGCATTGGGAATGTAGAGAAGGAAAACAGATGGCAGAGGGCTTATTGAGGTAGAATCTTAAGCACTAAGGGAGAAGAGGGGTCAGTGTGCTGAAAAGGAACTGTTTCTCACCAGAGAGATGGGGAGAGAATGTAATACCCATAACAGAAATCTGAAAATCGAAGAAGGAGCTGCAGGATATATATATACTTTGTAAAGTTGTCTTCAAGCCAGCCAAGCCAATTCCTGTCTGGGGTTCAAGAAAGGTGGGAGGTATGGAGGGAAAATGTGGTTAGCATTTGTCATAGAGGTAACATGTTGATCTGTGGGTGCGTCGTGGTCACCAAAGAGAGAAGAAAATAGAGAAGAGGTTGTAAAAGGCAACTTAAAAAATGTCCTGTGTGTTGGATCGGAGAGTTTTGGATGTGGAGGTGTTACAGTTCAGCGTGTTGATTCGGTAATGGTATCTCCAGGGGCTCATCATCCCCTGTTGCCCAGTGTGTGGTCACGAAAGGGGCGTGTGCCGTAGAGGGTATGATATGGTGGCACGAGGAGCATGGCTCTATTTTTACTTCGCCTTGTCTGTGGCCTTGGATAAATTATCCTGGAAGTGAGCCTTAGCTGCCTTCAGAGAAAAATAAAAATCAGAGGACTGAAAATGGAAAAGAGCTTTGTACAACTTGAGATTGGTATTGAGGCAGTTAGTTAACCACTTAGGTGCCGTTGTGAACGTGGGATTATGTAACTCCATTGGAATGATGCCCCAAAGACAGACATTTGTGATTATACTGTAGGTGGGCTTTTGACCCAAGAAGATCCTGGGGAGTGAAATAAAATTCTCAGTCTATTTAGTGTTTTGGGCTTTAGCCATACTTCCACCATGAAGATCTGAGAAATTAGAGAACACTTAAATTTTGTTGCTCTCTTGCCTAGCTGGCCTTCTTCAATGGCTGAGTCACTTTGAGCCTTTATTTTCTTATCTAGAAATTGGTGATAATGATTCCCGTCTCATTAATTCAGAGGGCAGTTGGGAGGATTACAGGACTGTTGAATAGAAAAGCACTTTGTAAACTGAGAGCTCTATAATTACAGCTGTCCCTTGGGTTTGGGTTGTGTCGATGGTGTTGGTTCATCTCTCAGGTTCATCTTGCTATCACTACCCTTCCACTGCCAGCACCTTTATCTTGCAGAGAAAAACAATGTACAGTGTGTTTCATGAAACTCATCCTTTGAACCAGTGCTTCGTTATTGGCACACACAACTGAATGCTCCTTCGCTTATCCCAGAATATACACCCTCTGTTGCCAGCCAGTGTTTCTGACATACGGTGCTTATCACTGTGAGACTGGGGCAAGGCACTCACTTGCCTTTTAAACTGTGGAGAACTGCAGGGCTGCTTTCATCAGTCAGTGTAAATTTCTGATTCTGTATACATATAATGGTGGACAGTTCTTCTCTCCCCACTTCTCCCACTTCCTCCTTCCCATTTCTTTCTTACTAAATCCCAGGACGGGGTACAAAACATACATCCCGTACAGGAATGTCAGGTAAGCCCTTTCTGGTGTCTTTGTATCTGGTCTCAGTGGGAGGAACTGTATGAGCTCTACTTCCCAACAGTTCCTGTCGGCTGTAGGCATGCAGGGTACAGGGGTAAGACCTTTTCAGTAAAAGGTAGCTTTTTTAGTGATTATTATTCTTTTCATCCCACTGCCCCACAAAGATACATACACATACCTGGTAGAAGTTGGTCACTCGGGGCCAGAGTCCAAATTGAGCTGGTGTAGTTACATGGGAAGTCAGAGTTGTACTCCTCAAAGCTTTCTAGCAGACTATGTTGAGTAGCCAGTTGGAGTGATTTTGTTGTAAATGGCTGTCAAATGGTAATCACATATCTTTAGGGTCATTCCATTGGATAATAAATACTTTTGAACTGGCCTTACATTTACTTGTGTTCTTTTCCCTAAAAGAGAGACTGTGACTGCCAGCCTCCTCTGGTCTCACCTCACCCGCACCGGAAGTAGTTCTTAGTTCAGGAGGTTGAGGACCTCTTGCAGCGTGGACATTCAGTAAAGGTTACACTGTGTTGTGGTTTTGAAGGAATCAAGGCAAGAAGATGGAAGAGTTTATCCAAAAGAAGAATTGCCTGCCTAGCTCAGGGATGTTTTGTTTTCGAGTGACTCATTCGTGGGGACCATCCTCCAGGACTGTTGCTAAAAAAAAAAAAGTAGAGGAGACTGCTTTCCTGGATTCTTTCTGTAGACTCTCCTGTCCACTCCCCTACAGTCTCTAAGATCGCATTCCAGCTCTCTGGCATAAGCCCCGCAGCCATGCTCGTGATCCCTAATACAGGTGATGTACCCTGACGCTGGGCCTGGGTCTGACACTAGACCCAAGTTGGGATGGAAGTCCTGGTTTTTGGGTTTTTTTTTTGTTTGTTTGTTTGTTTGTTTTTTTTGAGGTTATGAACTGAAAAGTCTTTCGTAGAACAGGGAAGAAGCAGCTATGTACAGGGGAAGCAGGAGAAGAAAGTGAAGCAAATGTGTAGAGAGAAACAGATACTGCTGTGAGAATGACATTGGTGCACAACAGCCTTCTCCTAGTTGTAGCAACCTGTAGTTGTTCCCCATGTAGTCTGTAAAGCTGACTCTCCTGTAAGCAAACAATAAATTCCCTCGCTTTGGTGAAGATAAGTCAAGGTTTCTGTTACAAACCGTGTATATGACTTTCTACTTTGTTTTTATCTTAAGACCAGTATAACTTAACTATAGATGAATAGAGCAGCTACCAGAAGTATGTGAGTGGACAGTTTCGTTAAACTGAATGACAATTTGACCATTCAATGATAAGTGCAAAGCATTTCCTTTCAGTACTTGTCCCAGAGTTAAAAAAAAAAATGTATTATCATTGTAGTAACTGTCTTACTAGCAGCTTTATCTGGCGCTGTTGTGGTTTCCTTGGGTATATACCCATTGGGTTAATAATGGTTCTTTTTCTAAAATAAATGAGCATATGTGTAACTTTTTTTTTTTTAATCAAACTGCCTGGAGTGTTTAGAATCATCCTTTGTTCAGACTAATAATGCTCTTTGTAGAAGCATGAGATCTTACTAATGTGGGTACTGTGATATGGGAACTCCCTTTTCCCACTTCCTTCTGCCATCTGTCTTGGAAAAATTACAGCTCTGTTAGAACTTAAGTCATTTTACGTGGAGAGCAACTTGTTGACCTTCCCTCAGTTTAGTAAATACCACCGCAGTTCTTATCTACACTGCAGTTTGTCTTTTAGCTTTGCATCCCGCCCTGTCATTATAATAAGTCCATAACAAACAAGCCCGGTGAATATTTGTTCTTTTTGGCTGCCCAGCAGATGAACTCTGTATCTCAGTCAGGGGAATTCTCTGCTTCAGATGTTTTGTGGGAAGCAGTGGGACAGCGCACATGCTCCCCTTCCACTCCCAACCCTGGCATATGCTAATACCTGATAGATCAGAATGCAGCGCAGGGCGGGGTGGTGCTGGGGTGGGGGGGTGGGTGTGGGGGGTGGGGAGGGTGCAGAGATTAGCATGCCTTTAAAGTTTTCTTATCCCAGGTTGGGGGAAACAAATGAGAGGTGCGAAAAGGAATGGAAAAGGAGTGGTTTAGCGAGTGGTTTAGCACTGTGTGGAGGGTGGGGGGAGGCAGTGTGAGTGTGGAGGTAGTAGTAGCCTGACCTGACTTAACTGCTCTGAACTCAAGCAGCGCATTGGCAACCACATTCCGAATTTGATTTGAGATTGAATCCCTTGCATAGGTTGTTGGCAGTGATTTAAAAAAAATTTTTTTTTGTTTGTTTGTTTCATTAACCTTGAGAAAGAGAGTTTGTGATCTAGCTGAATGCTGTTGTACCATCCCAAACAGACTGCAACAGGTGTCCTTAATGAGTTCCTTACTGTGTAGATTTCAGTGCTAGGAGACTTCGCTTTCTCTTAACCATCAGCACAGGGGCACACTAGTAATTTATGATGGGACTCCAGTCATGCCAGCCCTTCTCTATAGTCTCTAGTCAAAAGAGTACTTCCCTACTTTTTTTTTTTTTTTTTGAGATTTTAATTATTTATTTGACAGACAGAGATCACAAGCAGGCAGAGAGGCAGGCACAGAGAGAGAGGAAGGGAATCAGGCTCCCCATTACGCAAAGAGCCCGATGCTGTAATGTGGGTCTCAAACCCAGGACCCTGGGATCAGGACCTGAGCCAAAGGCAGAGGCATTAACCCACTGAGCCACCCAGGTGCCCCTCCCTACTTTTCTTTATGGTCATTTCACACCTTGTAGCCACAGTTGGAGTGTTTGTTCTTTATGAGGTCAAGACTGTGGTCTTTGAGAGTCAAAACTCACCTGAGTTAAGGGTTTTCATTCCTGTTTGTTGAAATCAGCTGCCTTTAATAATTTAGGCCAATTAATGGCATAGCCATATTCAAAACAATGTAAGTATTCATGACTGACTTATTAGTTTCTGACTTGTTTTTCCTGATTCTTTTATTAATCAGTCATATTTGTCTATTGTGGAAAAATCTTGTAAGTATAGGGAAGTATTTAAAAACAAACAAACAAAAAACCCGTGCAGGGCTTTTTATTTGAGGGGGGACACAAGCGGGCAGGGGGGCCAAGGGAGAGGGAGAAGTGGGCTCCCCGCAGAGCAGGGAGCCTGATGCTCCCTCGGGTTTGATCTGAGGACTCTGGGATCAGGACCTGAGCTGCAGGCAGACGCTTAACCAACTGAGCCACCCAGGCATGTGTGTGTGTGTGTGTGTGTGTGTGTGTGTGTGGTGTCCCCCCCCCCCATGCAGGGTTTTTTAATTAATCTGCAGATTCAGTTGTAATCCCTATCAATTCTCATTTCCTTTTTTGCAGAGATCCACAGTATAATTCTAAAATTTATATGAAAATGCAAGGGACTCAGAACAGCCAAAACAGTCTTGAAAAAAAACAAAGATGGTAGACTTCAACTCTCAATTTTAAAACTTTTTTTTAAAAGATTTTATTTATTTATTTGAGAGTACAAGTAGGGTAAAGGACAGAGGGAGAGCAGACTCCCCACTGAACAGGGAGACCATGTGGGACTCCATCCCGTGACTTCAGGATCATGACCTGCGCCAAAGGTAGATGCTTAACTGACTGAGCCACCCAGGTGCCCATGTCATTTGATTTTTGACAAAGGTGTCAAGACAGTTTATTGGAGAGAAGAGCAGTCTTTCAACAAAAGGTTTGGGAACAATTTGATATCCACATGCAGAAGAATGAATTTGAATCTTCTCTTGCTAAAATTAGCTAAAATAGACCTAAATATAAGAGCTAAAAGTAAAACTGTTAGAAGAATACATAGGTGTAAATCTTTGTGACCTTGGATTAGTCAGTGGGTCCCCTAGATATGACATGAAAAGTAGAAACAGCCAAAGAAAAAATTGATTAGATGGGTTTTATGAAAGAAAAAGATATATTAGGCTTCATCATATTTAAAAACATTTATACTTCAAATAATCTTGTCAAGACAGTGAAAAAACAACCCAGAGTGGAAGGAAATATTTGGAAATCATATCTCTAATAAAGGTCTAGTATCAAAAATATATAAAGAGCTCAGGTCACCGGGGTGGCTTGGTGGGTTAAGCCTCTGCCTTCGGCTCAGGTCGTAGTCTCAGGGTCCTGGAATCGAGCCCTGCATCAGGCTCTTGCTCGGAGGGGAGCCTGCTCCCCCCACCCCCTGCCCCTGCCTGCTTCTCAGCCTACTTGTGATCTCTGTCAAATAAATAGATAAAATCTTAAAAAAAAAAAAAATATATATATATATATATATAAAGAGCTCCTACAACTCAATAATAAAAAGACAACCTGCTATAAAAAATGGGCAAAGCAATGGAATAATTTTTTTTTAAGATTTTATTTATTTATTTGACAGATCACAAGTAGGCAGAGAGGCAGGCAGAAAGAGAGGGGGAAGCAGGCTCCCCGCTGGGCAGAGAGCCTGATTCAGGGCTCATCCCAGGACCCTGAGATCATGACCTGAGCCGAGGCAGAGGCTCAACCCACTGAGCCACCCAGGCGCCCCTGGGATAGATAATTCTCCGAAGAGGATATATAAGTAGACAATCAACATGTGAAAAGATGCTCACCATCTTTAGTCACGAGGGAAATGCAAATAAAAGCCACAGTGCTACACCCACTCAGATGACTGTCACCCAAAAGGTGGACAATGGAGAGAGTTGGTGAGGATGAGGGAAACTGGAGCCTCGTGCAGCTCCAGACGTGGGGATGTGGAGTGGTACAGCTGCTTTGGAAAACAGTTTAGCAATTTCTCAAGTGGTTAAGCGTCAAGTTACCACGTGATCCAGCAGTAGTCCTCCTAGGGATATACCCAAGAGAAATGAAAATCTGTCTCTTCAAAAACTTGTACACAAATGGTCATTGCAGCCAAACAGCAGAATCTGTTTTCTTTTATACCAGCCCCAAAGGAGAAGCTACCCCAATGGCCCTTCACTGCTGAATGGTTAAACCACATGTGATGTGTCTGTACAATGGGATATTTTTCCGTGATAAAAAGGAATGAAGTGATACCTGTGACATGGATGATGAACCTTGAAAGTATAGGTCAAGTGGATGGAGCCAGACCTAGAAGATGACATGTTGTGATGGGAAATGCTCGGAATAGACAAATCCGTAGAGACAGTTCCATTACTGGTTGCCAGGGGTGGGGGAGGAGGAAATAGGGAGTGACCGCTGATGGATGTGGGGTTTCTTTTGGGGTTGGTGAAAATGTTCTGGGCTTTGATCGTGATGATGCTTGTACAGCCTTGTGAATATACTCAAAACCACTGAATTGTAACCTTTGAAAGCAAATTTTCTGCTATGTGACTTGGATCTCAATTAAAAGAAAAGATAATTAACAAAATAGAAGCCATGTCCGATCCCACTGCCCAGGGACCCGCACAGCTTACTATTGCTTACTCAGTGCCAGACAGCGCGGCCCTGTAGGCCTCCTCTCATTTAATTCCCACTGTAGCTTTGTGATCTTCTTTCAGAACTGGGGCTCCTGATGCCTCCGGAGTTCTTTCTGCTAATTCGCTGTGCCCACTTTTACGAAGAGCTGTGGGTGAAAAAGAGAGCATGCTGACTTGGAATATTAGGAAAATACTACTTGAAGTGAAGTGCATTACTCACATGGTTGACGAAAGTTCACTTATGGTGTGGTTCAGTTAGCATTCAGCGCTCAAGCTTCAGGGAAAGCAAGCCCTTGAGAAATCGCATTAAGCCCCTTAAGTTTTAGTCTTTTAATACCAAGGAGCTTGTGTTGTTCTTTTTTCTTTTTTTCTCTTCAGAGACTGCAAGAAAGAAACAAGTAGAATTAGAACATCCTTAAGTGGTCGTTCAGGGTGACCTGGTATAATACAGGGGTAGAAAAGCTGCTTGGATTTTGTCTTCGGAAAATGCTGCTCCTCAGAACATGCTATGGTCCATTGCTTTTCTATTAAACTAGAGAGTTGAAAGTAGAAGGCAACACCAGCGTGGAAAACTTTGTCACAGTGGTTACTTTTGTTTGCTTTAATAATTAAGGCGCTTAACATTTCAGAGCAACTAGTCATGGCTTCAGAGGTTTTATCCTGTCTACTCATTTTATTGATTGATCCTTACTCATGTGAGTCTGAAATGTAGTGAACTTCAGACTCCTTGCAAAAACAAACAAAACATGGTCAGTAATTTTTATTTTTAAGGAGAGTTCAGACTTTTTAATGACTCTGACTTGAAAATATACTGTATTTTAAAAAATCTTGTATTTCAGGTAGTGGTGCTCTGGCTTTATTCTTTCATCATGTAATTAAAGAACATGTATTAATTTCCTTGAAAAATGTATTATTTCTAGAAACTTATGAATAGCTTGATTCTGACAGAATTTCTCAGAGAAGTGCCTTGACCCCTGCCACATAATGGTTTCACATTGTGGTCAGATCAGACTTTCTTTTAGTAAGTAAAACATAACTGTCCCAGGGAAATGCAAAGTATCTTCTTTTTTCCCCCAATAAAGTGCTCTCAGAGATTTGATTTTAATATAATAAACACTTGGACCTAGATATCATAATGTCATCATAATTTTAATGTAGATGGAGCACGCTTGGGTTCTAAATTCCTTGAAGGCAGAAACTTTTTGCCATTCTTGTGTAATGTCAGAGTTTATTCTTGTGCCTTGTCCATGGTTTAAAAAAAAAAGTAAAAAATATATTTACAATCACATACTTGTTGATACTATCTATACTGTTTTATAATATATCCCTGACACATACACAATTAACTGGCATGTCCTCCATTGATAATATTGTGTGTAATAATTTTTCTTAATGTTTCTGTCTCTTTTTAGGTTGGTATTTCGTATGGCATCTTTTTTTATCAAAATTCAAGTTTCTGCGGGAACTGGTGGGAGATACAGGATCTCAGGAGGGAGATCATGAGCCGTCGGGCTCTGAGACGGAAGAAGACACTTCGTCATCTTCTCACAGGATCAGATCTGCTCGGCAAAGAAGGGCACCTGCTGATGAAGGCCACTGACCCTCGCTCTAGTCCTGTACCAGTGAAGGATGAAAGGCAGTGGGGAGCCTCTGTCTTTAATGACCGGGCTATACAGTTTGGTAAAAGATGGAAGAACATTTTTACTTGGATTTTAAGTCCAATTAAAAGAAAAAAAGATTTCTAATGTTAAGCCATATGAAAATAAAGGGAATTAAAACCAAATCAGACCATTGCAGATTTCATCTTAAAGGTAATCTTTTGCTTTACTAGCTTTTCACCTGCATACTTACTCTCTGGCTCCCAGTTTATTACCTTCCACTGGTGTGTCTCTGGTAAACATTACATGCTTGAAAAACCGTATTTTATCAATTCTGTAATGTATGTTGTGTTTTTGTTTTTGTTTTCACATTTTACCTTGTCCGAAATTGGGATGTATCTCGTAATTACTGTGAACCAGGAGAGGGTCATGATGTGATTATCCCAGCCTGTGTGTGTGTGAACTTGCTAACAGCTTGTCCCAGCATCGTCACGGTATTGTTCGTACCAAATGTGTCAGGTTTAATTGGCATTTAAAGATGTCTTCAAAAAGATTGCACTATGATTCAGCATTGAAACGAAAAGTGATTGTGTACGCAGAAAAGCATGGAAACAGAGCCGCGGGGCGTACGTTCGGGACTAGTGAAGCAAACGTCCGGCGCTGGAGGAATGACCGCCACTCCATATTTTCTTGTAAAGCGACAACAAAATGCTTTACGGGACCCAAGAAAGGAAGATACCCACAAGTAGATGAAGCCGTACTGTGTTTTGTCAGTGAGATGCGTGCACAAGGATTGCCTGTCACGTGCCAAGCAATGCGATTGAGGGCAGGAGAAATGGCCAGAACCCTGGGGGTCGACGAAACAAAGTTCAAAGCGACAAGAGGCTGGTGCGATCGGTTCCTGCGCTGAGCAGGGTTATCTTTAAGGCATCAAACATCGTTTTGCTCCAGACTTTCTGCTGACAGGAAACAGAAGACGGGGGTGGGGCACTCTTTCAAGAAACGCGGCATCCCCAGTGCGCTCAGTGACACCAAGAGTGCTGTTCTGTAGAAGAATGTGGACGTTGATGGCTGTGGTCTGAGCAGTGATTCAGAAGAGTTGGACTCAGAATATGAGGTTACAGTTATAACCTAACCATACTTCACACCCTCTTTATGCACAAGATTCATGTGTTAAAAATCTGCTTAAAACCATTTCAATAAATATAAACATTCTACACACTATGAGAGCATTGTGTCAGTTTCATTGCCTGTTACTTCTTAGTGATACATATGGTGCATCTTGCAGTTGATTGTATCTTAAATAAAAAATAGTTTGTAAATTTATTTTTCCTTGTGAGGTAGCAGTTATTTATTGGGGCACTTAATCCTGCCTCTTACAATGCTGTTAAAATAGTTATCCTCTATGAGATAGTTGGTTTTGTTTTTTTTTTGTTTGTTTGTTTGTTTTTTTTTTTTGCAACATATTCAAGATTTTATAGCAGTGACTTAGCCTAAGAATGGTCTTCTACTTCAGGAAAGCAGGATTCAATTCTCCCTTTATATGGGAGGGCTTCACACTCAAGGCATGTGTTGTGGAGAAGGTCCTTCTTCACAGACAATTCAGTGACGAGACCTCAGAGGTCCTGGGTACCAAGGGAAACAGAATGGGTGCAAATGCCCACTTCACTGGAAAAGAACTTGCCAGGTGTCCGTGTTTGTCTTCACTAAAACTTGGACTGAAGGTTCACCAGGGAAGAGAGAGATGGATTCAACAACCCTTCCTGTTCAGTGTTACCACCCTGCTCAAGAGTGGATTGCAAAGCCAATTTCTTTTATGAATCCAAGTTCCTTTTTGTGTGTGTGTTTACCCTTTTTTCCCTTAAGAACTAGCCATCACAGGGCATTACCTCTATGTTATGATGGTGTATGATACCTCATACTCCATGCTGATGGTTTTGCCAACAGACCACTTGCACTCCTGAGGTATGCCTCTGCCGTCACTAGTCCTTTGGTCTTACACTGAAAGGGAATTTATAGAGCATGCACTTAATTTTAAACATTTGCTAGGGAAAGATCCCCAGCTGCCCAGAGTTGGGCATAATCTTTCTGTCATGTCCTTACTGGATGCATTTTTCTCTTATTCTGTGACTATAGAGATTAATAGAACAGTGACCTAAGTTTCAGGCATGCATTTTAGTGCTTCATACCACCTGGATATCAAATTTAAAATGGTCCTCATGAATGCCTAAAATCTTCTTGGTATAGGAGGCTATTTAATGAGATCTTTCATAGTCTAAAACTTGGAGCTGTGGATTCTGCTTTATAGGGGATACCTTGGATTTAGGTGATAATAGTGGTTGAAAAACCTTAAATAACAAGTGAGCTTCTATACTATTTCAGTATTAAGGAATGATGGTTTCTCTAACCCCACATAACCTTCAAGGGTCATCATAATACTACAGACGAATCCACGGCGGGGGGAGGTGTATGTGTTGGTATTATTTATTAACATTTATGTTTCAAGGATATCTTTTTTAGTAGAATTTAAGGAAGGAAATATCCTGTTTAACTTGTTTGGAAAATATATCCAAAAGCATGTTAATCTCTTAACACCCCACCATGTTTTAATTTCTCCTCAGAGAGTCAAAAGAAAACACTGGTGCCAATATGAAAATTCTATAAACGAACTTCTTCTAAAACATGTAGTGTTCTCTTGGACTCCCTGCCCCCCCCCCCAGTAACACTCAACATAGTACATATTCCTATGGCCACTGAGAAAGGCAAGAGGAATAGTAACACAATTATCTGTGTGGTACAGTGTTTTGTTCCTTTTCCTAGTTCAGTGCTTTTGTAACTGCTCTCAGCCAGGACTTTCCAAGTACCTTCGCAGTTTCTCAGTGAGAGACAGACTGGCCTAGGGTTAATTTTGCAGTTTGGCAGGCGAGAATTCTACCACTGAACCACCCATGCAATTTTGCAGTTTGGAAAGATGCTGAGCATTAAGAGCACATACAAGTACCCGTCTTGTCAGAATGCTCACAAACGGTGATAGCCATTATCTGTGCCATCTTTTGAGGATAAATTCTAAAATCCAGGACTTTCAGCAGTGTTGTTTCATGTTCTTAACCAATTTCCCGCATCTCTGTCTCTGAAACTTTTGTAAAAATTGCCTGTATTAAACATACTGGTTTGCATCGCTCTGATTTAAACGCCAAAAAACCCCACTAAATATTAATGTGGCACTGTTCAGTGAGGTTTTTAATATATAGGTTAAGCTAAAAATAGAATTCATCCCATGGATTTTGTAATGTTGTTTTCATGGTGGAAACATTAAATAAGTTGTTTTGGTGAATAGCTAATTCACATATGTGCTGACCTATTTCTTTAGATGATACTAGGTTTAAAACCACTTCTAACTGTTACTTTGCGGAAAGGAGGGAATATATTTGCGGAGAGGTGGGTGAACGATATTCATGGTTTCACAAAAAGTTATTTTAAAACAAAATGTGTCAAAAGATTTGAAAGTAGTACATTTTTATTGTTAGGAGCAACCTATTTTGACATTATTTTAAGGCAACAGTGCAGTATTTTTTAAAGTCTGTCTTTCTTACGAGGTATGTTTTAATGTAACATGTAGCCTGTGTAACTTTAGATTTTTGACCAGTAAACTTCAAGTGCTTTTATATTTAAAGTCGACTTTAAAAAGGTAAGGTTATAGACTTTCAAGCAACTAATGGAATAGTATTTTGTTATGGAGTCTAGAATTAAAGCGACATGTACGGGTGGCTTTTAAAGTATCCGCTATAGCTTTTAAAGCATAAAGAATGCCATTTTATCTTACTAAGTTACATTTTCCATTTGTTAATGTGTGCTGCCTATCTTATGACTGGTGTTTGATGTTACACTCCAAGTTATTATGACCGTGTTTGATGTTACACTCCCAAGTTAATTCTGCACTTAACCATTCACCAAATACTGCTGCTGTGGTTTCTTACTGGAAACATTCTGTGCTGTGCTATGATGCATTGTCATTCAGCTGCTTGACAAATAGGTTTATAAGGAATTAGAATTGTGTGCGTTAATAGTAGCTTTATATAAAAAAATGTAAATTCAGAGTTAAGCAATGTGTGTAAATGATCATTCACTGTTTTTGTTTTGGAACTGGTCAGAACTATACCTAAGCTTCTGTGGTTTGTTTGATGTTTTTAACTTTCACTTTAAACTGCCCAGAATAAATTAAAATGAAAACAGAAGTTTGGTATGTGTCATTGATGACCTATAGTAAGTATGTAAAGGTACCTGGGGCGTGAGGGGAGTTGAAGAGCAGTCATTTTTACCAGTGGTGCATCCTTCACCACTTTTCAAACTCTAAGGATCTATAAGAATTAAGACAGCAATAGTATTCCTGGTGCCGTGAAAATAATTGACTTGGAACCCAAAGGACATACAGCATTGGAGCGAAATTGGTTTATGTGTGGCCTTTGGTTTTCTTTTCATACTTTAGCCAACACCCTCGAGATTGTTTTGATACTCTGTTGACCTTAGTCTCACATTTTTCTTAGTATTAACTATCCGGAAGACTAAGTGACAACAATGACCAAAGGCAAGCGAAAAGATAGAGGAATGCTTTGAAAACCAATTTGAGGTGGGAAATCATTAATTGCAGTGGCTAGGAGCCAAGTTTTTCATTTTTGTCTAGCAGTGCTTAACTGCCAAGAATATAGAGTAGGGAAGTATGGATCTTGCCGGGGTCAGGCACTGGAAGGTAGAGACCTAGGCTGTCAAAGATTGCTGAAGAGCAATCTAACGGGCAAGGCCAGTAGAGATTGCTGGAGATTGGCTGTGGAAGCTGGACTGTAAGAGAAGTCTGATCAGTAAGACACTGATAGATCGGGTGAATAGAAGAGGTAGAGATTGGAGATAAAATGAATGTGACATTTGTGTGTCATGGATAAAAGGAAGTTTGGGGTAGAGGTTAGACTTCTAGAGGTGAAACAGTTTTCTGAGCAGAGTCATTAAAAATATATAGTCCTAGAAAAGGAATCTGAACTCATTCTAGTTTGTATGTGGACTATCAGTATGATCACTAATGCGTGATGGCTAGAGTTGGGGTGGAGAAGAGGACCAGGCACTGGGGATCAGTTCAGACACTTGGAAGACTGATCGTGAGGTCTGGGATGTTAGATGGTCCTTAAAAGGAGGAAAGGAGTTCCTGAAAAGGAAAGAAGAATGATTTTGGATGGCCGTGAGAATGCTTTCTCTTCATTCTGGCCCCCCCTGGGAGGCCTACAGGCCAGTATGTGATGGTTATGTGCAAGTGAGTACTTCAGTTACAAAAATGATGCTGCTCGTGGAGAATGTTGGGACGGGGAGGAGCGTGGAGGGAAGGAAAGCAGAAGCTTCTCTAGAAGTCTTGGAGGAGTCAGAGTTTTCCAGGTGGAGGATGAGAAGAGGATTCCAGGCAGAAGTAAAGCATGTGTGAAGTCAGAGTTATGTGAAGATGCTTTGTTTGGAGAACGGTAGATGGTTGTTTCTGGAATAGAGAGTAGTTCTAGGGCACAGTGGTTTGAAACCGGAGAAGTAGGAAAGATCTAAGTCACAAGAGACCTCGTAGGCAGTGGCAAGGGCTTCGAAGAGCGTGCATTGTGTTGGAAAACCTTGAAATATGTTGAGTTGAGCAAGAGCGTGGATTCACTTGTTTAACGTGTATTGAGTGACAACTCTTGCAGGCGCCCAGACTGAGTACATATGACCCTGAAGCTCATGCTCACTGGATCAGGGAGGGTTGCTTCAGAGGCACAGTGGAGATGGATATACCTTAACTTTTTAGTCTAAGAAAATAGAATGTTATTGGGAAAGAGTGACAACCATGGGAAATGGGACAATATGAAGAATCAGCAGGACCTGAGATTGGGTTGTGAGGCCAAGTGAAGGACAAGGGATAAGTAAAGGATGATTTCAACCTTTGGGTTTAGTTTGAGAATTGGTAACATTAGGGGATGCATGTGGAAGAAGCAGTCTGTGGTCGGCACAGGGAGGAAGATGGGGGACAAGAGTCCAGTTACGGGCATATGTATTTGAGTTGGATATGCTTAGGGGCCATGGGGTGGACAGAAACACTAACCAGTTGTAAAAATGGTCAGACAGGATAGGGTTGAAAATACAGTCCGATCACCAGTATGTGAATGCATTGAAGCTGAAGGCAAAAAGCAGGATCTACAGGGGGAGGAGGATCGAGTGAGAGGAGACCCAAGAGATGGCCCCTAACGAGTAGAGTACTAATATTGAAGGGGCTGGTGAAAGAAAGACCATTAGGATGGTGAGAAGGACTGGGGAGAAAATCAGGAACCTACCTGGAGGACAGTAATGTGCTGGAAGCAAACTGAAGAGTGAGTGTTCCACTGCTACATAGACAACGATCCTGCTCACGTCTGCCCACGGAGGAACTGTAGCAACAGGAGACTTGCAATAGTCCAGGCAGAAGACGATGTGAGTCTGTGGTGGTAGCGGGGACATGGAAGAAATACCATGGGAATTGAGGTGACAGGGCTTGGTGGGTGAATAGACAATGGGAGGTCAAGGATAAGGATGAACCCGTGGTGGGTGGTTGGTGGAGGACGTGGGTGGAACATAGTCTGGGGACAAGTCCAGGTACGGGTAAGACCAGTGGAAATGGTCCATCTGAAGAAACATAGGATGAAGTCAGGAGAACTGAATTCCTACCCACATGCTGTTATCTTCATAGGCTGGTTACTTAACCTGTTTCCCGACCTACCAAATAGGAATGATAACATCTAGGATTATTTTAAGGAGTAGGTTAAAAAAACAAAAAACAACCTAGATAAGCATATTCCTTAGAGTAGGCAATCCATAATAGCCTTCTCTTCTCTTCTTACTCACCTTTGTAAACAGAGAAGCCTTCTTAAAGCCAGCTTGGTTTAGGAGTTGGTCAGTCCATTGAAAAAGTCCATTGAAATGGGGAGTCAAGAAAACATACCTTCATCCTACACTATCTGAGTTAACACCAAGGCTGTTTTCTCACTGAACAGAGATCCATTAGAGTTTCAATCTTGGTTTCTTTGTAAACGTTTAGTCTTACAATCCTGCAATTTCTGGTTTCGTTCTCTTCAAATTGGAATAAGAACAGAAACTTGCAAAGATTTTTACTATGTTTTCCCATTTTTTACAGTTGCCTCACTTGTCTCTAGATGGATAGGATTTTAGCATCTTGTCTTTATCAACTTTTCACAAAACATTCAACTAAGTTTACATAGAACTAACAACATTTTTTACACTCATATTGCATTGTAGTATTTAATTACAGAATTATAATATTGGAGACTACTGAAATAAGCAGGTTTGGGAACCATTTTGATCAAACAAGTCATTTGGTGAGAACAGAAGTCCAGGAGCCTGGCGCTCTTCTAGAGTCTTCATATCTGTATCTATTCCCACCCTTTCCTTCCTGCCTGGTCCCTTAAGAGGACAAACCCTTAGAGGACTGCCTACCTGGAATAATCCCTCTTGTGCTTTGGATCCTATTCTCTTGCCTTTGCAGCAAATTGACATTGTTAAGTTAGTTGGCCCTTGAACAATGTGTCAGGAAGTCAAAGATCTGCTTAGACCTTTGGACTCCCCCAAAACTTAATAGCCTACTGTTGACAGAAAGCCTTATCAGTAGCATGAACCGTTGATGAACATATTTCATTAATATGTTTCATGATATATACTGTGTTCTTATAATAAGCTAGAGAAAAGAAAAGCTAATCATAAGGAAGAGATAGTACATTTACAGTACGGTGCTGTTTGTATTGACAAAAATCCTTGTGGACGGGAACAGCCCATGTAGTACAGACCCGAGATGTACAAAGGGCAAACTGTATTTCTCCTCCGTATCCAGGCTCTCCCACCTCTAAAAGTGGGCATTAAGCATATTGTATCTTGGAAGGAGGAAAGCACATTCTCCTCCCCCAGCAGCCAGCCTTCTCTGGGTAGTTGCCTCTGGGATGCCCAAGATGCAAGATCTGAAGGACATTTTCCAGCCCTCAACTTGGCCTGACCTCCCAATAGCACCTGCTGTCCTTGCTCATTCCTTGAAACATTCTTTGGGCTTTCGGGATGCAGGTTTCAGTACTGCCTGTCTGGCCCTGCCCCCTTCATCTCATTTGCAAGCTTATCCTGCAGTTTAATGGCCTCTGGCCACCCCCTCCCCCAAGTAGTAGCCCCCTTCTCCTAACCCTGTGCTGTCCCCTCAGGCAGTCCTACTTGTCATTTCAGTTACCAGCTCTTCCACCAGTGGGACCACATTATCTCTTGAGCCAGCTGCCTCTTCAGTAGCTCCTCTGCGTGTCTTACAACTGGTCCAGCTCCGCACCTGCAAGGTCAAATCCGCGGCTGCTTCTGAGCCTGCTGCTCTTCCAGCGTCCCTGTAGAGTCGCTGAAGTCGACCCTAGGTACCCTTGATGCCCCATATTTTAGCACTTCAGTTTTGGTTTTACTTCTGAAATAGTCCTGAAACCACCTGTTTTTCTCATTTTCTTATTACCACCAGTAGGCACTGTATTGTGTACTGGTCACAAGGAGGGGTGTTTCTGCAGTTAGACTTCTCTAAGCCTCATTTTGCATCTGTAAAATGGGTGTAGTATTAATACTCCTCTCATAGGGTTTTTGTAAGGATTAAATGAGTGAATACACTCAGTGTTTAGGAACAGTACCCAGTGGGGGGCGCTGTCCTTTAAGTGTCCTACTCTCCATCTTGGCTTGGGTCTTGATCTCATGGTTGGGAGTTCAAGCCCCGTGTCGCACTCCATGCTGAGGCGTGGAGCCTCCTTTAAAAAAAAGAAAAAGAAACAGGGCCCAGTGTATGCTGAGTAATCCCTACTGTTGTAATACAAGGATCACTGCCGTAGTGGTCTTCTTAAATCCATGACAACCCTCTCAATTCTTTCCTCCCTGTATTCACCAGAATGATCTTTCTGGAACTCAAATGTGACCCTGTAGTCTCCTCACTTGTGACATGTGAATGACTTCCCATTGCTCCTAAAAAAGGGGTGAAAAGCCCTTCACACGCCCAGTGACCTGCTCCAAGGTGTCATTGACCTGCCTCATCTCACACCACGGGCCCTCACTCTCCACAGTGCTGTGGGCTGCCCCTCAGGGACACAGCACCCCTGCCCCTTCCTGCTGTCCCTGGACCCTTGCTCTGGCTCTTTGTCCTGACTTGAGCACCCGCCTCGCCTCCCCTTGTCCCCTGGTCGTCCCCCAGGCGTCTCCTCTCAAGTGGCTTTCTCAGGGAACCTCCTCTGAACACCAGCCTCCTCCTCTTTCCAGGCTGCTCATGTGTGACCTGGCCGTCTTCCTCCCCTTCAGTGGCCCCACCAAGAATGAAACGTTCGCGGGTGGATGTGTGTGATTAAACACCATCATCCACACTGTGTTGAATTAGTCAGTATTCCAATATAAGGCAGAGCCTCTATGGAAATTGCATTCTAACCGGCACTCTAGTCAATCATTTAGTTGGAATCTCAGTCTAAAATCAGAGGCCTATTTCCTGCCTTGGGCACATCTTCTGAAAACAGTTACTGGTATCTTTAAAAAACAAGGAAAGAAAGAAAGACAGACAGAAAGAGAGGGGAAGGAAGGAAGGAAGGAAGGAAGGAAGGAAGGAAGGAAGGAAGGAATGTATGTATGTATGTTCATGAGATACTTATTTTGCAAGCCCCTAATTCTGTGTATTCTGGCTGGGTTACCCCTCTGTCCTTTATGAAAAGGTCCAAAGATCCCGCTGGAAGAGCAGCTTTTAACCACAAGATGGCGACAGATTTCCAGCATTAGGGGAATGTTCTTTTGTATTCCTGTCAAGGGTGTGGGTGCCGTTAGACCGGGCCTTGATGGGTCTGGTAGTTACAAGGCCTCCTGCTTTGGATCACATGTATTTTACTTAATCGTCATTTCTTAAAGCAGCGAGGGTGAGCATATAAATCGATCAAACCAAAACACTTTTGAGAGCAAAGAGGAGGGGGGCAAGCTGTTCATCACAGGGCCAAGACAACAGATACAAACCAGGGCCCTTCTGGCCACACAGAGACATCTTCTCTCTCTATTCAAAGCCGAGGAGACAATATTTAGAGTCCCGCTGATTCCTACTGACTAGGGCTGCAAGTCCTAAGTCCAAAGGAGCACTCACGCATCAAATCTGAACTTCTCTTCCCAGTGTCTGGTCCCAGAAATGAGACCGTTTCAGAAAATGAGTGATGGATGGGTGAGATTTGTTGGAGATAGTGAGGCTCTGTTATTAGCAGCATCTTTGATGTCCATCATACTTTTTTAATATATTGCCTTCCGCGAACTGCACAGCTTTGCGAGGTGTGACGACATCAGGGAAAATATTAGCAGCACCTCGCAGGTAGGAGCAATGGAGGGTCAGAGAGGTAAGATAGCTTGGCCATGGATGTGGGAGTGCCAGCCCCGGGCTTCTGTCTTGTTGCTCAGAGAAAGGAAGCACAACTGCGTTTTCATAAAATAAAACGAAAACCAAGCAAGCAAAACCAAATTACCTGAGGTCAGTTAGTTCAAAGGGAAATGAATCCATGTTTGAATGCAGACCCAAGGTGAAGCCCTAATTTATGGGAGCAGAGATGGCGGGATAGATTGAGAAAGTCCTGGTGTCTCCTGTCTTCCGTTTCCTCCCCACTCCTCCATTAGGACCATGGGCCGTTGTGTCCTCTAGTGCTGGCTTTCCCTCACGGCAGGTGTGGGCTCTCGAGGGTTCTAAATCCGGCTTGTCCACCAGGGAGCAGAACTTGCAAAGCGCTGGTAGGGAAAAGACATTTTAGGGAAGGTGACCCAGGTACCTGTGGGGAAATGCACTTGGATTCCCAAGGATTGGAAGCAGGAACTAGCTCCCCATTCTCACAGATCCCTGGAAGGTGGCAGATATGTCTGATGGGGGGATCTGAGCTCTAAGCTCTGGCTTTGAAAACTACAGCCAGGTTTTCCGCAGCCCAGATAGTGATGCTGTGTGTGGCTCTCACAGGGCCCCATGTTGAGCGTTCTCGAAGGCAGCCCTGTTGGACTGAAGGATAAAGGCTTTTGCTAACTTTTCTGGATTGCGAAGGGACCTTTGGGCACTCGGGGAGGGAGACGTGTTTGCCAATAATGACTAATACTGAATGTCTCACCAGCCCTGGCGAACAGACTCAGACTCAAGTTCATTTGATTTAGACACGAAACAATACATATAACAAGTCTTGCCCTGAGTGTTGTCATGTTAGTTCATCTCATTAATGATGACATGTAACAACAGGCTCTTAGTAGTCCTCCTCAGACCCAAAAAAGAAACACGGAAAGAACCCCAAGGCACTGCCCTCTCTTACCTTTGTTTCTAACCCAACCATCGGCTCTTAGCCCTGTGCTCTGGGCGGCTGCCGAAGCCCATCACCACCTGGGAGACCTTCTTGGTCCTTTAATTCCCCCTGTCAAAACCACATGTTCCATGAAGGCTTCCCTGGACCCTGTGTTCCTGGGGCTGGTCTGGTTTCCTCTAGAAGAGCCCTTCCCCTCTGTGTGTCCTGCACCACCAGTGTTTTCCACGAGGAGAATCACAGGGATGCTTGCTAAATGCAGAGTCTTGACCCTTTCTCATTTCAGTCCACTGAATCAGAATCTCGAGGAGGTTGGCACTAAGAGTCTGCATTTTTAACAGGTTTTCCCCCTGGGGATTACTATCCTTTTTTTTTTTTAAGAGCCCCCACCCCCGCCCGCCCAATCTCCCTGCTCTGAAGTGGGTCAAATAGTGTCCCTCCAAAACTCATGTTTGCGTGGGGCCTGCAAATGAGACCTTTTTTGGAAGTGAGATCTTTGCAGATGTAAATGTGCCAAGATGAGGTCATAGGAGATGGGCCCTAGTTCAAGGACTAGTGTCCTTGTTAGAGGGGGGCTGGGAGGGGAAGGGGATGCACACACACAAAGGCACGGAGGCAACACTTCGGGAAGGTGGAGGCAGAGGCTGGGGTGATGCATCTAGAAGCCTCAAAATGCCAGGGACTGCCCGCCACCTCCAGAAGCCTCCTAGGAGAGAGGCATGGAATGCCGTATCCCTCAGAGCCCCCGAGAGAAGAATCAGGCCTGCCAGCGTCTTGCTTTCCGGACTTCCAGCCTCCAGAACCTCGAGAGAATGCATTCCTGTTTGTTAAATGAAGCCCTTTGGTGTGTGGTACTTTGTGATTGCAGCCCTAGGAAATGAGTAACACCCTCCCCTTTCCTACCTCCCATTGTCTGGACTAAACTGGCTTCGCTTCCCCTTTCCCGCTACAGGAAGTTATGCTTCCTATTCAGATGATTTTCGTGTTAGAGTGCATTCTGTGAAGTTGGGCAGTGGCCCTGTGGTTCATGTGGGGCATGTCCCTTACTGCCTGTGTCTTTGGGAGGCTGAGCTCATCCTGTATGAGTGCCCCATCCCTTCTTCTCGGGCAGCTTGGCTGCGCTAGCATTGTCATTAGGGTGGGAACTCAGGGCCCCACCGCAGGTGCCCCCCTTTCCTGCCCCAAGGAGCCCTCGCTCTGGGTCAGCCCAGAGGGTAGCTGCGGGCCCCCCTTGAGATCCCCTGAGCTACCTCCGAGACATTCTTTTAATCCATCTCTTTCCTGCTTCACTCAGCCTCTGGTGGTTTACGCTGCCGGCAGCTAAAAGACCTGATTGTCGTAGGTGGACAGTTTCTTTTTTTTAAAAAACAAGGATGTGTGTTCCACAAAATCTAAAGATGCACAGTAATGTTCCCTCCTCCGCGGCAGGACCTTGGGGGCTGGTAAGTGTTCCCTCCTCCCCATCTTCCATGCCCTTGTGGTTGAGAGCATTTGTTCCGCCCTAATTTTAACTAAGGAATTGTTATTAGTCACTCATTCATCATCATTATTATTATAGCTTTTTTAAGAGTTTATGTTTCTTTCCTTATCTTGGTTTCTTGCAATCCATTCTTCTTTCTGGCTTTAATTTATTTTCACCTAAGACTTTACCTCCTTCAGAAGTTCCATTGGCAGGTACCTGGGTGGCTCAGTTGGTTAAGCGGCTGTCCTTTGGTTTCAGCTCAGATCATGATCTCAGGGTCATGAGATCGAGTCCTGCATTGGGCTCCTCACTCAGAGGGGGTTCTGCTTGGGATTCT
Organism: Mustela putorius furo; assembly: GCF_011764305.1. Lineage (NCBI taxonomy): Eukaryota > Metazoa > Chordata > Mammalia > Carnivora > Mustelidae > Mustela > Mustela putorius. Next base: position 8,454,154 of record NW_025422022.1, read on the forward strand.
CTATCTCCCTCTGACCCCCCCACCCCCCACCAAATGCATGCTCGCACATCCTCTCTCACCTCTCAAATAAAGAAAATCTTAAAAAAGAAAGAAAAGGAATTGCCTTGGTGAAGATCTTCTTGTGGTGCAGACTCTGTCTTGGTCTGGATACGTCTTTATCCTGCCTTCCCTCATGACATGAGCTGAGTATAGAATTTTATTTTATTTATTTATTTATTTATTTTAAAAAGAGATTTTATTTATTTATTTGACAGAGAGAGATGGCAAGCAGGCTGAGAGGTAGGCAGAGAGAGAGGAGAAAGCAGGCTCTCCAAGGAGCATAGAGCCTGATATGGGGCTCGATCCCAGGACCCTGGGATCATGTCCTGAGCTGAAGGCAGAGGCTTTAACCCACTGAGCCACCCAGGTGCCCCTGAGTATAGAATTTTAGATTGGAAGTATTTTTCTCAGCATTTTGAGGTTATGATTCCATTGTCTTCTGGCCTGTATTTTTGTAGAAATTAAGAAAGCTATAAATGATCATCTTTTTGTAAGCTATCTTCCCTCTTCCCCAATACACACCAGTTTCTTTGCTGTATTACAGTTCTACCGCCAAGTTTCTAGGGGTAGATGTGTTTGAGTCATGTTGCTTGGAGTTGTGGTGTTTCTTAGGTCCTTCTTATTTCTGGAAAATTCTCACTCATTGCCTTGGAATTATTTCTTCCCTATACTCTCTATAGTCTCCCCTGGGCCTCTGAGTAGACGAATGCTGGATCCTTTGTATTTTTCAAGTCTTTATCTGTGTGCTCCATTTTGTTGGATTTCCTTATACTTCCCTTTCAGTTTGTTAATTCTCTCTTCACCTGCATCTAATTGGTTAACCTTTTACTTGAGTTCCAATTAAATTTTCATTTCATTGTCTGTTTATATGCATACACAAAATTTTATTTTATATAAATGCATCATGTGAACTTGTCAAACGCACGCACACGCACGTGTGTGTCTGTGTAAAATCTTTTTCTCTCTCTTTTATGTAGCTCTTTCCCTTAGTCCTCCAATTCCTTCACCCCTACTCTATGTAACTCATGTGAATAATGCAGTGTATAGTCTCCTGTGTATTTGCCTTGGTCATATCATCTTAAACTAAGATGATATACACAAATACATATAACATATATTTATACACAAATACATATAACATATATTTACAGTTATTTTTTGTTTTAAAAAATAAAATTATACACTTGACTCTTGATATATTACTCAAAGATACCTCATGGAAATCCTTCCAAATCTACCTGTAGAATGTTAATTCATTGGTTTTAAGACTTGCTTACTATTCCAAGGTGTGGACATACTATAATTTATTGAAACACATTCCAACAATGGACTTTCATTTTGCTTGTTCTCATAAGCAGTGTTCCAATACACATAGTTGTACAAATAGCGCTATAGACTTGTGCTTTTATTTCCATGGAATGGATCAAGGGTTGGCAAACTTTCTCTGAAAAAGGCCATAGAGTAAATATTTTAGGCTTGGTGGGTCATGCAGTCTTCTCTTACCCCTGCCTTTGCCCCGAAGAAGACATAGACAATATGTAGACAAATGAGTGGCTGTGTTCTAATAAAACTTAATTTGTAAAACCTGGTAGTGGGTAAGATTTGTCCCCCAGCCATAGTTTGCTGGTCCTAGGGATGGATGATCAGAAGTGAGATATAATGTATATTTTTAAAATTTATAATAGTAATTACCAGGTTACTTTCCAAAAAAGCTATAATAATTCACATGTCCCTCACCAATACCTGAAATTACCATTTTCCCTGAATCCCAACTACAAATAGATATTATGACTAATTAAAAAATGTTGCCAATCTGATGACTGTGGAGTAAATAAGTCACTATAAATTTAATTTGCATTTTCTTTAATATTACTGTTTGCCTAGTTTTTTCATATGTTTGTTGGCCATTTGAATTTTTGTCATCTGTGACAAAAATTTTTCTGAGTCTCTTTTTATTAGTTTTGTTTATTGTATCTTTTGCCATAAAGCATTTTAAAAGATTACAGAGCTAAACATATCAATCTTTATTAAGTAACTTGTGGGTTTCCAGGCCTGGTTAATAAAGTCTCTGCTATCCTTACTCTGAATGCATAGTTACCTTATTCTCTTGCAGGATTTTTATTTAATTTTTATATTTAAGTCTTCTATCGATTTTGAACTTATTTTCATATGGTATAAGATAGTGCTGTCGGCTTATATTCTTTTATACTCATATATGGCAGATCCCTGAGGTTTTGATTCCCCAAGAGTAATATTTTCCCCATACCCAAGATGCACAAATGACCAAATTTCTTGTCTCCTTCCTGGGCCAGTGCACAAAAACTTCTAGTCCCCCTTTCATAAACGAGGCTTAGTGATTCATGCCTGAGCTTGGGTCCGGTTCCTCCACCCCCTGCAGTTTGGAGGCCAAGACTATTGCCCATGTTGGACCTTCACACTCCAGGCCCCAGGGCCTTTGTCAGGACCCTGTCCTTGGTGGTCCTCCATACTCCCATGCTGTCTCAGCTCCCTTTCACTGCTCTAGTTTTTATTTCTCTCCTTGTTCCTGGCCCCTGGTCATCTCCCATTCTGTCTTTGTAGCTGGTTTATGAAATACTGCAATTAAAAGCAAATACTCTTACATCCAACTATTCTGTGTGTTTGCAGTGAAAGGGAAGGCCTTTCTTTGTCACCTTAGTTTCTGCCTTTCCCAGAAAAGATCCCCAATCATGGATATATATTTTGAACATTGGAAGCCAAATATATAGCACCTCTGGGCTCTGCATAAAATGGGTCTAACTCTCCATCCCTCCTGAGGTTCCCTACCATGGCTGCCTTCAAGTGCTGTTTCAGCATTGCTAATTCTCATCAGATGTCAGATCCTATTCCAGATATATTAGCCAACTTGCCCAAGAGGCTCATAATCTTTTGCATAGTTGCTTTTCAAAATGTTACAAAAGTATTTGGTTCAAATTCTTAAGTACTGTTGTTAAACCAATGAGTTATGCTTCTGAGTGACTAAAAGAAATGAGCTTGAGGAACCTGGGGATAGTGGCCCGCCGAAGTATGTGGTCCGGTCAAGATCTCATGTCACATTGTGTTTGGTGGAGCAGTAAAGGAGCCAGGAGTTGGAAGTGGCTTATGCTTTTTGTTGTTGTTTCTTTTCGTTTGCTTATTTTTTTGCTTATGTATGTGACGAGAGTGATTTCCCTGGAAAAATTTGCTTAGGCAACAGATAAGAATCAAGAAATAGCTCAGCATTTTTCTGAGCACAGATGTTTCATAACATCTCATGTGCCTTAGGGTAAGCTTAGCAGAGCTTAGATGATATGTAAATTGGATAAAATGTAAGGTATGACTATGAAGTCATGCTACTTTGGGGGGCATATTTGTGGAAATAAATTGTATTGTTTTATTACATTTTAGTAATAAGAATTTCATGCTGTTATCTGTTTCTGGAGAAGTACTTGTTTCTAAATGATTGTTCAGACACACCTAGAAATCATCCGCACACTGAAAAATGTAATTTTCAAAAAGTCTGCTTTCTTTCATTTTTCTCTTTAATTGATCTTAAAATTGATTTTTTAAATATTTTTAAAAAAAATTTATTTATTTGACAGACAGAGATCACAAGCAGGCAGAGAGGCAGGCAGACAGAAAGGAGGAAGCAGGCTCCCTGCTGAGCAGAGAGCCAAATGTGGGGCTCGATCCCAGGACCCGGGATCATGACCTGGGCCAAAGGCAGAGGCTTTAACCTACTGAGCCACCCAGGTGCCCCTTAAAATTGATTTTTAATTTGTTGTCATCAACTAGGAGTGCTATTTTTGGTAACAGAGGATGAGATGATTCAGACCAACCCTCTTGCTAAAGGTAAAACTAAAATAAAGCTAGATAAAATATAAATTCAGTTTTAAAATCATCAAAGAATTAAGGTAATGAGAAATTACTGGTCAGGATCCAGGAAAAGACAGAAATCAAGAGTGTGAGTAGTACTGGAGCTACTCTTGTCTGGGGAACATTTGCAGATCTTGAAGGGGGATCTGAAATACTGAGCTACACTCTTAAAAACTTCTTGAGGCTACGGAGAAAGAGCTCTGGGTCCAGGGCTTGACAAGGCTTGGTAGCCCTGGGACATGCCCTGTACTTTGGAATCAGAACCATGAAGAGCCGCCCCCTAAATGTAAGAGTGGACTAGAACTAAATGGGCCCCCTTATGGAGCACAGCTTCTTTTCAAGTCATTTGAAAGACCTAAAATTAGAATAGAATTAGTCTAGATTGTTAATAGTGCTCCCAAGTTATGGCATAAGCAACAGAATTTTTCTGGAGCAACAAAATCTCTCTATATCATCCTAGGCCTCATTCTTACAAATAATTTTCCAAATACAGATGTCTAGCATATAATGAAAAAAATAGCACAGAAAAACTTTTTAGCCTAATAAAATTGTGTGCGTGCGTGCGTGCATGTGTGGGTGTGTAAAAGCCAGCTTCTCATATGATTGTCCAAAGTCAGACAGTTCAGGGAGGCATTTCTATCAAGTCAGGAAGAAAACCAGGATGCCCATTACCTCTACAATTATTTAACATTGCATTTGAATGTTAGTTACTTCCATTAAACAGGCAGAAACATTCTCAGACTCCTCAATTCTTAGGAGTCTGAGAATCCTCCTAAGGATTCTAAGAAAGGAGGAGACAAACCCTGTGTTAGTAATATAATTGTATATCTGGAAAAACCAAAGGAATCAATGGAAAAGTACAAGCATGCGACAATAAAATAGCATGATGTAATATGAGCACATTGGAATCATTAGCCTTCATATATAAATGATAAGCAATTTGAAGATATAATGAAAGAGAAGACCCTGTATACAGTAACAAACATCTGAACACCTAGACATCAAGCTAATAAGAAATAGGCAAAAATAATAAAATGGTAAAAGATTCCTGAGAGATAGAAAAATAGCTTTGAACAAATTGAAAAAAAATACCTATCCTTCAATAGGAAAACTTCACATCATAAAGATGTTATTTCTCCCTAAGTTGTTACAAATTTAATGTAACCTCAATAAAAATTCCCTCAGACTTTTTCCTCCAGAACTAGACAAGTCGATTATGAGGTTTATATGGAAGAATAAACAACCGAGAATAGCCAAGAAATAGTTGGAAAGAATATCTAATGCATGGCTAATCCTCTTAGAATATAGTAAAACATTTAAAAATCTTCTAAATTAAAGCATTGAGCTATTGGCTCAGGAAAAGACTTATAAAGTGAAGGATCATAATAGATTGCCCAGAAATATAATGAAGAAAAATCTAGTGTATGGCAAAAGAGGTGCTGAGTCAGAGGGGAAATTTTACTTTAAATAGTGGTGGAGCAAATAGATAACTGCGAGAAACAAACAAACAAACAAACAAACAAAAAGGATCTTTTTCTCATAAGATAGTCCAGGATAAATTACAAATATGTTAGAGATCTAAATGAAAACAAAACAAAGGCAGGAAAAAACAAAACAAAACACAAATACTAGAAGAAAACTATGGGTGCATTTTATTTTATAAACTGAAATTTTCTAACTGAATTAAAAAAAGATTCAATAAAAAGTTATTTGACAACATTGCAAACCAAACAAAATAAGTCAAGGCACAAGATAATTACAAGTTGAGGAAAATTTTGTGACTTATATCACAAAGTACTGATATGCTTAATGCAATAAGAATTTCCTAAAAATCGAGAAAAAAAAAGATATGAAACCTGATTTAAAAAATAAGCAAAAATATTAATAGACTTCACAGAAAAGGTACACTAATGGCCCTCATTTGCACTAAGAGAACTGCATCCGAAAACTACACTGCTGTCTATCAGGAACAACAATGTAAGTTTTGGCAAGGCTATGTGAAAACAGGTGCTTTCACACAGTGTAGGTGGGGGCCACAAAATGGTACAGTGTCTATGAAGTGAAATTGGAAGTGTCTAACAAAATTTCATATGCATTTCTCAAATATTTAACTGCAAATATATGAAGATAGATATAGAAGGCTATTCACTGTGACCTTATGTGTTAACAGCAAAAGGCTGGAACAACCCAAATGTTTCTCAGCAGAGAACTGGTCAAAGAAGCTATAGCATATCTACGAAGTGAAGTACTAACCAGTTGTCAAAGGAAACCAAGAAGTAACTCCCATTTCCAGATATGATGGCATAAGTGGTGAAAAACTGCTGATTTCCACTGAGATACAACTGGAATTGATCTCTTTGAAGCTTTCAGAGAGCCACCAGGACAGCCTGGAGGTGAAGGGTTGAGATATCAGAATGAGGGAACCTCACTGAAGTAAGCCCAACATTCTGCAACCTGCTTTCCTCTTCATGACATCCATGATCCTTGGCACTGAGAAAGAAGCTGAGAGCTTTGGTAGAGGGAGGCCACTAAGAGGCAGAGAAGCAGCAGAGCTCTGGACAATCTTATAGGTCTGAGGAGTTAACATTTGGAGTAGATTTCCAAATCAGCCAAGACTCAAGAAACCAAAGTTCCAGAAAAAAAAAAAAAAAAAAAAAAAGGGAGGTGCAGAGAAGTGAGCCTGACATTTGATGGTGTTCTCTTTGAAGTACTTGGTGATTCTTAGTCCATAAAGTGAAAGGCTAAGAAGCCAAGAAAAGCAACTGGAACACAGAGTGGAATTTTCAGGAGCCCTAGATTGTTGTGCAGTTAAAAACTGGAAATCAGGAATTGACTAGGAGGCAGCATCTAGTAAATGTCGTAGACTTTCAGTTGAGATCCTTACGAGGTGCCACATTAGGGTAGATCAAACCTTGGTACAACTCAAACTTGACTCCTCTTAGTACCTGATGGAGTTGAAATAAACGGTCTTGCCAGACTATAGGTATTCCTCCCTGTAAGAAAATAACTTTATCTGGAGCCTCTATACTCTTTCAGGCACAGTGACTAGCATTCAGATCCAAGAAATTGGGCCAAGAGAAAAACATAGTTGAAATATATCTACGGTTGTTCTAGATTATTACCGCAATAAGACACAGATTGAAAAATAGTTGCAATTACTATGATCAAGAAAATGAATGGAAAAAGGCAGACTTTTGTTAAAGAATAAGAATCTATATTTTTAATAAGCATATAGGAATTTTAACCCTCTGAGCCACCCAGACGCCCCTCTAGGAATTTTAGAGCTGAAAAATATAGTGATCAAAATTAGAACTCAATAAATGGGGTTTGACAGCATATGGGACACAGCTGAAGAGAGAATGGCTGAGCTGGAGATAGGGAGTAGAAAAATTTTGACTAAAATACTAAAAAGGATGGAAAATACAGAAAAGAGAATAAGAGACATGATCTATCATATGAAATAGCCTAACATATGTAATTGGAATTCCAGAAGGGAGGAAGAGAATATGGCAGAGGCAATATTTGAAAAGATAATAACCAAGAGTCCTAGAATCAAAATTACTAAAAGCCCTAAGCAGAATAAAGACAAAGAAACTATGCATGACATAAGGTAATCAAATTGTTAAAAATCAAAGACAAGGAGAAATGATAAAAGCAGATAGAAGAAAAGAGAAGATGCTTTCCTTTCAAAGAACCACCAAGACTGATAGGTAACATCTCAATAGAAATTATGGGAACCAAATGATCAAATGATGTCTTTAAAAGCCTAAAAGGAAATAACAGCCAGTCTAGTATTCTATACCTCATGAAAATAACCTAAAGTGAAGGCAAAATAAAGGTATTTCTAGGAAAACAAAAGCTGAGGGTATATATTACATAGGTCATCAGTAGATTTATATTAGAAGTATTAAATGGAGTTTTCATGTTCTGCATCACAATTGTGGTGGTGCATACAAATCTACATATGGATTAAGATTCATAGAACTGTACATCAAAAGGTCAATAATTATTATTTATTTATTTATTTATTTATTTGACACAGAGAGAGTACAAACAGAGGAAAGTGCAGGCAGAGGGAGAGGAACAAGCAGGCTCCCACTGAGCAGAGAGCCCAATGTGGGACTCGATCCCAGGACCCTGGGACCATGACCCTAGCTGAAGGCAGAGGCTTAACCCTCTGAGCCACCCAGGCGCAATAATTATTTTTAAAAAGGAGGGCATTCAACACAAAGAAAAACATTTCCAGATGGAAATCCAGGAGTGCAGGAAGGAATGAGGAGCAATAGAAAAAAATAGATATATAGGAAAATCTAAGTGATTATTGACTGTACGGCAATAATAGTATCACTTTTGAAATTTATGTTGAATCAGAATATATTATAGTAACACATAAGGCAGGATGGGGTAAATAGAGAAGTGTTCTAAGGAATGGAGATTTGGGGAAATGTAAATACCTTGACTCTTACAAGTCAAAGATTCATGTTGCAAACTAGAAGATAAACACAGTATGAGTAATCCAAGAAACATTTCATGTAAGAATAGTAGAAGAAACAGTCAGTTTAAGAATAGTAAAAGAATGCACAACTGAAAGGTTAGTGGAGAGATTAAAAATAGTAAGTACTACTTAACTTAAAAGAAGGGAAGAAGGGAATGAAAAAGAAACATAAAACAGATGAGCTAGACAAAAAATAATTAGTAATTATAGTATATATGAATGTGCTGAACACTCCAATTAAAAGATAAAAGATTGTTATAATAGGTTTAAGAACAAAACACAACTTTATGCTGGTTTGTTTGGATTTATTCCAAGAATAATGCTTTGTTGTTATTTAAAAATAATTAGTTCAATTCACTACATAAAAGGAATGGACAAAGAAGAAACACTCGTGAATTCTTTTTATGAAGCCAACATAGTTTGACAAGAATATTACAAGAAAGAAAAATTACAAGTTACTCTATCTTATGGACATGGGGGCAAAAATTCTAAACACAATAATCTAAATACCATTTACCATTCAAAGGAGAACATTTTTGGAAAATTTGATGATTCTAGAACCAGACCAGGGAAATACTAGTTGGATCTGGGATCTTATCATATCAGAAAGTGAGAAAGCAATCAAATACTAATGCAACCATATTAAAAGTTCTTAGAAATTAAATTGGATATGCTCCCCTGACCAAAGATGGGAACATTATAGCTCAAAAAGCAAATAGTGGCTATGATTGATAGAAACACATCGAATATATAAAAATGCAAAATTTCAGAATAAGACAAGCATGTCCATTCTTGCCACTTCAGTATTGTATTAGAGCTCCTAGCCAGGGCAACTGGTGAGAAAAAAAGGAAAGAAGGAAGGAAGGGAGGAGGGGAGAGAAGGAGGGAGAAAGGAAGAAAAAAAGCATCCCTATTGGTGAGAAAGAAGTAAAACTCTCTATTCACTACTAAAAAAAACTGTTAGAACTAATAAGCAAGTTCAAGATCATTATAAAAAATGCATTTTTATACATAGTAATAAATAGTATGAAAATGAAATTAAGAAAATAATTTCCTTTACATTGGTAGCAAAAAGAATAAAATACTTAGGAATAAATGTAACAAACTTATGCAAGAATTGTACACTGAAAACTATAAAACAATGTTAAAGAAATTAAAGAAGATTTAAATAAATGGAAAGACATCCTATGTTAACAGATTGGAAGACTAAATATTGTTGAGATACCAATATAACTATTTTATCTACAGATTAGACACAATCTCTCTCAAAATTTCAGGTGGCTTTATTGCAATGATTGATAAGCTGATCCTAAAATTTATATGGATATACAAGAGAACCAGAATAGCCTAAACAATATTGAAAAAGAATAAAGCTAGTGGGGGGTACCCTGGGTGGCTCAGTCGTTAAGCATCTATCTTTGGCTCTGGTCATGATCCCAGGGTCCTGCGATCAAGCCCCACATCAGGCTCCCTGCTCAATAGAGATCCTCCTTCTCCCTCTCCCACTCCCCCTGCTTGTGCACCCTCTTTCTCTTTGTCAACTAAATCTTAAAAAAAAAAAAAAAAAAAAGCTAGTGGACCTCCGTTCTCAAATATTCTCAAATCCTATATCTGATAAGGGACTTGTATTCAGGATTTATAAAGAATTCCTACTGCTCAATAATAGATAAATACAAATACCCCAATTTAAAAACGGACAAATAATTTGAATAGATATTTCTCTGTAAAAGAAAACGAATAGCTAATGACATGTAAAAACATGCTCAATATCATTTATCATTAGAAAAATACAAATACAGGGGCACCTGGGTGGCTCAGTGGGTTAGGCCACTGCCTTCGGCTCGGGTCATGACCTCAGAGTCCGGGGATTGAGCCCTGCATGGGGCTCTCTGCTCAGTGGGGAGCCTGCTTCCTCCTCTCTCTCTCCCTGCCTCTCTGCCTACTTGTGATCTCTCTCTGTCAAATAAATAAATAAAATCTTAAAAAAAAAAAAGAAAAATATAAATACAAATCATAATGATATATCACTTCACAACCACTAGAATGGCTATAATAAAAAGGACCATGATAAATGTTGATGAAACTGGAGAATCTGGAAACTCATATGCTGGTCGTGTAAGTGTACAAAGTGCAGTCACTTTGAAAAAGAGTTTGACAGTTCTTCAAAATATTAAACACTGTATAACCTTGCAATCCCCTTGGGCAGATCGCTTCCCAAAAGAAATGAAGATATATGTCCACACATAATCTTGCATGTAAATGCTCATAGCAGCATTATTCATAATAACACAAAGTGGATACAACCCAATGTCCATCAACTGATAAATGGATAAGCAAAATGTGGTATATCCATACAATAGAATATTATTCAGCAAATAAAGGACTGAAATACCGATCCATGCTACAACATGAATAAAAGTCAAAAACATGATACTAACGGGAAGAAGCCAGTCACAAAAGATCACATAGGATTCTATTATAGGAATCATACAGTGTAGGCAAATCCACAGAGTAAGAAAGTATGTTAGTGGTTGCCTAGGACTTGAGGGGAGGGACCCAGCAGAATGTGAATGATTAGTAATAGGTACAAGGTTTCCTTTGGTGATGATGAAAGTGTTCTAAAATTTGATTATGGTGATGGCTGCATGACTCTGTAAATATAGTAAACACTCTTGAATATTATACTTTAAGTTGTGAACATTATGGCATGTAAATTATGTCTCAATAAAGCTGTTTTAAAATTTTATGAGTGAGTAGGGGCACCTGGGTGGCTCAGTGGGTTAAGCCTCTGCCTTTGGCTCAGATCATGATCTCAGGGTCCTGAGATCGAGCCCCGCATAGGGCTCTCTGCTCAGCAGTGAGCCTGCTCCCTCCCTCTCTCTCTGCCTGCCTCTCTGCCTACTTGTGATCTCTGTCTGTCAAATAAATAAATAAAATCTTAAAAAAAAAGAATAAAATTTCATGAGTGTATATAATGCCATACATTTAAAAATAATGTTGATTGCTAGTGGAGATTGGTAGTGTATCAAATCTTACTCTGGAAAGAATAAAGCATTTTTCCTGTTTTTCCCTTTCAATCTTCAGTTTTAGGTAGCAAATAGTTATAGTTGAAGGGAAAGTATTTATTATGGGAGAATTACAACTAATAAAAGCAGAAAGATAGAAATAAGAAATTACCATATTGAAACCCTCATGAATGATTTCAAGAAGGAACTAAAAAAAAGTATTTTAGATTCACAAGGAAAACTAACTTGAAATTACAGAGCTGAAATATAAAATAATGAAAATTAAGAACTCAAAATAGCAGTTTAGATACAGCTGAAGAGAGGATTAGCAAACTGAACAGAAGAATGATGCAGAGGGAGACAAAAAAATGAGAAGAACCTACTAGAGGATCCGAGACATATATGATCAAATGAAAAAGCCTAACAGACATTTAAATGGTGTCCCAGTAGGAAGGGAGAGAGAGACTGGGGCATGGTAATCTTTGAAAAGATAAGGTTGAAAGGGAATATAGCCTTAGATGCTGAGGCCACCATTTTAGACAACCATCTTAGGTCATATGGAAGTAGATAAGGTAGTAGATTTTCTGACAAGGAAGAAAGAATAAAACCTGGGATCATGCTGTTTTTAGAGAGATCGAGGCAGAGACTTAAAGATAGTAGTCCTGTATCCAGGAATTTTTTAAGGTCTCACTCTGGTCCTTAGTGATGTCCACCTGTATTTCCTATTCTTCGGTTTCTTTAATCTTTATAATAAATTCCCCTTCGCTTAAGCTTTTTTGTTTAAAGTGATGTTTTAAAAGACAAAGGCAATATCTTTTTATTGCTTTATTTTTCTGGTTAGACATCCTTCTTCTTCTTCTTTTTTTTTTTTTAAGATTATGTATTTCTTTGATAGAGAAAGAGAGAGAGCAAGCATGAGTGGGGGAGGAACAGAGGAAGAGGGAGAAGCAGACTCCCCACTGAGAAGGGAGCCTGACATGGGACTCGATCCCAGGACTGGGAGATCATGACCTGAGCTGAAGGCAGACACTCAACCAACTGAGCCACTCAGGCACCACCCCCTTCTCTTGTTTTAGACCTTTGTGGAAATGACACCATTGTTTCATTAACATGTGTGCTCTTTGCTTTTGGTTTCAGATTATGGAAGCATCTCTCTATTCCAGTATATAAAGAGCTTTTCTGTGTTATGAATGGATGTGGAATTTTATTGGCTATCTTTTTGCCATTTATAGAGATGGTCATATGGATTTTTTTTATATCAACTTATTTTTGTGATGGTTTACATGAACAGTTTCACTACTGTTGTATTAGCCTTGTTTAGCTAGACTAAATCTTACTCATTTATGACACAATTATTCTTTAATTTTTAATTTTTTATTGCATTTTATCATTTTTTAAAATTTAAATTCAAGTTAGCTAATATATATAGTGTAGGATTGGTTTCAGGAGTATGATTTAGTGATTCATCACTTATGTATAACACCCAGTGCTCATCCCAACAATTTAGTTTATGAATATCCTTATAGAATCTGTGCCTGTCTTATTCATTTGGATAGTAGTTTTTATTTCTCTCTTTTTTTTTCCTGTTTTAGAATAAAAATCATGTAATGCTTATACGATGAATTAGAAGCTCTTCATCTTTTTCTCTGTTCTGCACAGTTTTAACTCACATCAGAATTATCTTCCTTAGGACTTTGATAGGAGTCTCTTCAAAATCCATCTGAATACAGTGTCTTATTTTGGGAGTAGTGCTTTGAAATTTTTCAGATCTTTTCTCCTAAGGGTTATTTTCCATGAAGTTTTCTATCTCTTCCTGGTTTTGCTCTGATGATTTAAAATTTCCAGGCACTATCCTGTTTCATCCAGATTTTCAAACTCATTCACATGGAGTTGTATATAGTATTTTCTTCCGTATGCTATGATTATCTCTCTCTTTATTTCTAATGTTACAGATTCATGGTTATTATTATTTTTTTCCTACATGCAGTTGCCAGAGAGTTGTCTTTTTTTGCTGGACTTGTAAAAACCCCAAATCTTGATTTTACTTACCAAATATACTTTTTTTGTTTTCTAATTCATTACTTTTTGTTTTATCTCTACCAATCCTCTTTTCCTACTTGTTTCAGTTTATTTTGTTCTTTTCTTATTTTTGAATGAAAATTATTTTATTTAGTGAGTTCCTTAATTTCTCATTGCTTTATTTTGATATTGTTCTTTATTTAAACATGAATATGAAGACTGATACCTTCTGAAGAGAACTGAAAAGCATTATTTTCAAATCCTAGCTATGGTAGTATATTATGTTATCTTACTCAAGGAATCAATCTGAGAGAATTCACATGAAAATATTCAGTTAGATGTGTAAGAGAGAAAAGCTTGCTGTTAGTCTCAGAAATTAAAAAAGATGTCTTTCTATGAAAACACCAAGAAGTATGAATGACCATGTTTCTCTTTTATTATTCCCACTTCAACCTGGGACTATCCAAATTCCTATTTCCTAAAACTGCCAATTCAAAAAAAGGTATGTTCCCCCAAGGAACATCTTTCCTTTAAAAGCCTCACCCCCGCTTAACCAAAAATCTTTCTTATTAATATTAGTTGACAGCTCTCATGCCTTTTTGACCAACCGGTTCCCCGAGTTCAACTACCTTTGTGCTTAAACATTTTAAATATTTTATAATGTGGAAGCGTGATTCATTTTAATTGGAGAGAACTCGTTCAGAATTTCCAAAATGAAATTTGAGCTTACACAAAGAAAGCCTCAGACAGAAAGGCTAATTTTTCATAAACGACAGCAAAGGGGACACACAATGGATGTCTGTCTGTGACCTTAGGGTTTGTGGTTTCTGCCGAGGAGCTCAACAGCCATTCTTGATTGTTGGGTGACTCAGCCCTGGTGAGCGAATGCTTGCATGAAACAGAGACGCGCAGCAGGGGAGTTCTTCAGAGTTTGAATTGTTTAGATTTTCTTTTGTACCTATAATTCACCATTTAAACATTCTTAAGTGCATTTGTTTATATGTTACTTGGGTTTAACACTGAAGCCTTTGAGAAATTCCTACGTGCTATTACGTGGAGAAATGTCTCCTTGGCATGGGAAAGAAGGCAGTGAGGGGACAGAGAATGTGACCTTGTGCCCTGAGAACATTCGAGAAACTCAGAGTGATGGTGGAAATCTAGGGAGAGGAGTGACTCCTCCAGAAACTGAGAGAGGAGTGTGAAACAGGTGCCCGAGGAGTAGAGAGGCTGTGCAGGAGGAAAGAGCCTGGGCTTACGAATTGGATAGAGACATGAGTAATTTCTCAGTAACAAAGAAGAAAATTAGGTCAGTGAAGAAGCGTGGCAGTTGTATGGCAGGTGAAGCAGCACGAGCAAAGTTAAGAAGCTGTGAAGTGGCTGATGTGTGAAAAAGGGCATGGCTGAGGGAGGTGTGGGCAGGACAGGGTGTGGGAGACTAAGCTCCGGTCAAGGAAGGCCTTGAATGCCACACCAAGAGAACATTGGGGGGTTCCCCGCAAGATGGCATGATCACACTGGAGTCGGAGGAAAATCACCCTGAATGCAGGACGGAGCAGGGACACGAAGAGGCAGGGTGCATGGAGGAGGCTTATCTAGGAGGTCCTTACAGTAGTCTAGCTGAGCAGGACGGTACCGGCAAATGAGGGGTAAGCCATAGGAGTGGTAATAAAAAGCGGACAGGTTCTGTGATAACAGAGGCAAAATGCTATCACTGTTGGCCACTGGTTGGATATAGAGCTTGAAAGAATGAAAATAATTTTTGATTGCTGGCTTCAGCAGCAAGGCAGGTGATGGTAATGCAGTGCAGAGAGAGACCCTATCTACAGAGGTTGTCTGCAGAATGCAAGCAGGGTGGTTATGCATGCTGGAAGGTGTGAGAAGACTGAGGGCCTGAGTTAGCCACATGCCACATGAGTGGGAGGGTTGACCAGAGAGGCTTGTTAAGCAGTGTTGGCGCCCAGCTGATGGTGGGGACCGTGAATGGAACTGTCTGCATGGCTGTATGATTTTTTTCCCATGAGTTTGTGAAAGGGATGTGTGCTGACATTTGCCTGGCATGGTCAGATGTCCCTTAGACCAAAACAGGGAAGCCTATAGATGGAGAAGCCTCCCATCTGACAATAGCCAGTTGGTGAAAGAAATCCAGTTGTCTTTATCAACAGATGGTTAGATAAAGAAAATGTGGCAGATGCATGTAATGGAATATGATGCAGCCTTAAAAAGGAATTAAATTTGGACGTGTGCTACAACATGGATGGACCTTGGGGGGCATTATGCTGAGTGAAATAAGCCAGTCTCAAAGAAGACAAATACTGGGGCACCTGGGTGGCTCAGTGGGTTAAAGCCTCTGCCATCGGCTCAGGTCATGATCCCAGGATTCTGGGATCAAGTCCTGCATCAGGCTCTCTGCTCAGCAGGGAGCCTGCTTCCCTTCCTCTCTCTGCCTGCCTCTCTGCCTACTTGTGATTTCTCTCTCTCTGTCAAATAAATAAAATAAAATCTTTTTAAAAATGTTTTTTTAAAAAAGAAGACAAATATTGCGTGATTCCATTTATATGAGGTTCCTAGAGTAGACAAATTCATAGAAAGCAGAAGCATGGTTGCCACGGGCTGGGAGAGGGGGGAGGTGTCTAGTTGTTTTTATTTTATTTTATTTTATTTATTTAATTAATTAATTAATCTAAGAGAGAGAGAGAGAGAGAGCATGAGCCAGGGGAGGGGGCAGAGGGAGAGGGAAAAGCAACTTCTCCGCTAACAGGGAGCCCGACGTGGAGCCCGGCTCCACGGGATGGAGCCCGACTCCATCCCAGGACCCTGAGACCATGACCTGAGCCGAAAGCAGACTCTTAACCCACTGAGCCACCCAGGGGCTCCAAGTTGTTTAAAACAGAGCTTCAATATGGGAAGATGAACAAGTTCTGGAAATATGTTGCACAACAATATGAATATACTTATCACTAGTAAACTATGGTTAAAATGGTAAATTGTATGTTGTGTGGTATGTTGCTTTTTTTTTTTTTGCCACAATTAAAAAAAAAAGACATACTAGAAGCAATAAAGCTGCTTAACTTGACTGACAGCTTTAACAGATGGTGTTCCATCTGATGCGGCTGAGCTGGGTCCTGCCCTCACCTGTCACCTCGTTCACCTTCTCTGGCTCTGGCGCCGGCTCAGCCTGGGGTCTGTTCTCTTGTCACCTGCTGACTGACTTTGGCCATGACCTGAGGATTCACAGTGGCTTTCTACAGTGCACTTGAATTTTCCTGTTGCCTCCCCCCAGCACTGACTCATACAGGGAACGTATTGGGTTTTGTTCTCAGCAGCTTGTGGTTGGTGAATGACACAGGTGACTGATACCTCTTGTTAACCACATAAGTCTATCCTGTAACAGTTAGCAGAAGGTCACCTCCATGATTCATTTGCATACCGCCATATTTTATTAAGCTTAGCAGTACATTTAGCCCTTTATATCTACATTTTAAGATGACCAGATCGGTGCAAAAGGAAAGTAAGGAGAGAAGCATTAAGAACGTTCGGAGTTGGGGCGCCTGGGTGGCTCAGTGGGTTAAGCCTCTGAAACTCGGGTCATGATCTCAGGGTCCTGGGATCGAGCCCGGCATCGGACTCTCTGCTCAGCAGGGAGCCTGCTTCCCCCTCTCTCTCTGCCTGCCTCTCTGTCTACTTGTGATCTCTGTCAAATAAATAAATAAAATCTTTAAATACACATATATGTCTGTCAAAAAACATAAAATTAAAAAAAAAAGATAGCTCAGAGTTAGGGATGTTTCCCTGAAATGCATGTTGTAAGGTCGGGTGCAGGTAGAGAAGTGAGCCTCACCTTTGACTCTGAAAGGGCCGGGGATCCCAGCTGTGAGAAAAACTCATGCTTGCACAGTCTACCATGTTCCCCAAACCCTCTCAGTAAATACCTGTTGGCGTATATCCTTCCCTGCCCACTCTTGGGCTCTGAGAGCACAACAGTGGACAAGACAGGAAGGATTTCTTCTCCCAGGGGGTCACATTTTTACGTAGAATTAGAGAAAAATGGCAGCAAGTGTAAGAACTACTAGGAAGAGTTCTGAGAGGGTTAAGAGAAGTGAATGTGCTAGAAGGTGCCTGGGAGAGGACCTTGATTCCGGAGGTTGAAGCAGCTCAGCTCTGGGCCACAACAAAGAGCCTCATCACAACCTTCTGGGAGGCAGCCACAGGGCCGTGGGACAGCTGGTGCCGAGCAATGACTTTGGCTTATTTGAGAAACATGAAAAGACTGTGACTGGAACATGGAGGCGAGGGTGAGTGTGGTCTGAGCTGAGGTCAGAGGTCAGAGGTCAGCGCTGTTCATGAAGGACTTTACAGGTCAAGGTTCAAATCAAATGGTGAAAAGGAAGACCGGAGGGCACTAAGCGGGCTGGTATCAGGCTGTGATTTATGTTTCTAAAATACTGTCCTGGCTGCTGTGTGGTAATTGCATTGTAAAAGGCCAGTGTGGGAACAGGGAGGCGGGCTCGGGGCCATTTGCCACCATCGAGGAGCCAGATTTCTCTGGCCTGGATTGTGTGGAGGGGGCTGGGTCAGGGTCCCTCAGGGAGAAGAGAAGGGCATGGGACCAAGCCCTGGGGCCCTCCAACAACCAATCTGCTCTTTAGGAGAATTAAGCATTTCTAGGTCTGAGACCAAAGAGAAATTTCTCGGGGTCCTTATGAAGGGACACTTGTGAACAACAGAATTCTCAAAAGCATCAGGACCTTCCCCCGTCTTCCCAACAGCTGCCTCCTTCTGCCCCTCCTGCGCAGCCTGCGTGTTTGCAGGGTGTGGACCGGGCACCTCTCTCTGCGCAGCAACCGGGGACTGTCCAGCCCTGGCCGTGGGCGACGCAAAACCCAAGGAAGGATGGAGGCTGCACCAGGGAGCGACTTCATTTACAGGAGGTGGGGCCAGTCGCTCTGCTGGAGATGAAGAATGCGGCACCAGCCAGTGGATAAAAACCTAGAATCAACGACAGGGTTTGTTCCTGGGGAAGGTCCAGCTCCCATTTGATGGTCAGATCATCAATGAAACGATGCGCCGTGCCGCGGAGGTGAAGGTTAACAGTGCAGGTGACCGCTGCTTCCTGCAGCCCTGGGGAAAAGCGCACCCGGCGAGAAGAGCAGTTTGATTCCCCCACCCCCGGGCTTTCATACAGTTTACTCCATCTTTCCCCCTCTCTTTCCCCTTGTCCTTCATCGAGGAACTGGCTTTTGTCACCCACTCTACTGTGTGATTACTCATTTTTTAATAAATGGTCACCGATGTAGTCTAGTGGCATCCAAAGGAGCTGGGAGTGGAGGGAAAAAGCTTTCTGTAAGAAGACTCTTCAGTGGTGTGCTCATTCAACTTTTATTTTATTATTTAAAAAAATATTTTATTTATTTGATTATTTGAGAAAGAGGGAGAGAGCAGGGGGAGAGGCAGGGGCTGAAGGAGAATCTCAAGCAGACTCTGCGCGGAGGGTGAAACCCCACCTGGGGCTCGATCTCACAACCCCCACATCATAACCTGAAGTGCCCCTCAACTTTCATTTTTATATGTCATTAAATTAAATTTTATATGTCATTCAATTATATGTCAATTAAATTGCTTTCATTGCTTAACAAGCAATAACAGCAACAAAATCCTATGCATACTTGATTTGATTGGAGAATTCCAATCTATTGCACGTATCATTGTAAAACCAAGGATAACTTAAACATTTGATAGTCTTTTGTACATAGCCATTACATACAGGGCAAGTTGTTTTAGTGTCGGAATAAATTTCTCGGAAGGAAATGGATCTTAAATAGCTTTTCTTTCAAGTCAAGTGTCTTGTTTAAATGAACTTCTTGTCTAAAAGTAATAATATAGGGGCACCTGGGTGAGTCAGTGGGTTAAGCATCTGCCTTCGGCTCATGTCATGATCCCAGGGTCCTGGGATTGAGCCCTGCATGGGGCTCCCTGCTCAACCTGGCGGCTGCTTCTCCCTCTTCCTCTGCTGTTCCCTTTTCTTGAGCTTTCTCTCTCTCTCTCAAATAAACAAATAAACTCCTTAAAAAATAATAATATATACATAATATAATATATAATAATATATAATATATAAATAATTTATAGAAATCATATAAATGTATAATGTATATTTATATACATTATATAGCACAGTTTCCTGAGATTCCTCATGGTTCGCATTTGGAATATGCTTTTTCTGAGACACACGTGTCTACGCTGTGTCCCTTTACCTGGGAATACTTCAGTGCGTGCTTGCTGAGAATACGGCTGTTCTTTTACAAAATAAATGTATTTATCAACTTGAGTACATTTAGCATCGACGAGATACTTCTGAGAATTTACTCTGTATATTTCAATGTTGACAATTAACCCAATAATAAGGTCCTTTATGGGGGCACCTGTGTGGTTCAGTCAGTTAAGTGTTCAACTCTTGGTCTCAGCCCAGGTCTTGACCTCAGGGTCGTTGAGTTTGAGCCCTGCGTTGGGTCCTGGATTATCTTCTCCAAGATGGATTCAGATTTGCACCAGGTGTCCCTTCTCATTGTGAGGTCTCTCTCGCCTCCTTTAATCTGAAAGGGTCCCAGCGCCTTCCTTCGTCTTGTGTAACATTGACAATTTTGCAGAGGATGTTTCCCCTGTCACCTTTGAAAAGCAAAACGAGCGTTCTTCATCCATGTTTGATGTTTCACTGTGATTAGGCGAGGAGATTCGGTCTCACAGAGGTGATGTTGTGACTGTCTCAGGATCTCATCCCTGGAGACACATGGTGTCCGTCTGCGCGTCCCTGGTAGTGTTCTGATCGCCCAGCTCCGTCCAGTGGTTGTCTGAGTTCTCTACCATATAATTACAATTTTTCCACTGCAGCTAATAAGTGGTCTGTGGGGAGACAAGGAGATGTTTCTCTGCCACTGGGAAGCGCCAGTCACTGGGGGGGAAGTGTATGTGTGTAAAGGTAGAATGAAGTTCTGGTTGTCTGGGTGGCTCAGTGGGTTAAGCCTCTGCCTTCTGCTCAGGTCACGATCTCAGGATCCTGGGATCGGGTCCCGCATCAGGCTCTTTGCTCGGCAGGGTGCCTGCTTCCTCCTCTCTCTCTGCTTGCCTCTCTGCCTACTTGTGATCTCTGTGTGTCAAATAAATAAAATCTTAAAAAAATAAAAAAAAAAAGAAGAAGGTAGAATGAAGTTCTTCCCTCCATGGGACTGTGACCAGAGCAGGGATACGTGCTCCCTCCACGTGCAGCTGGAAAGTTTGCACATCTTTTGTTACAAAGCTTCCCCGTGTCCCATTTTGTTAGGGCTGAGACCCTGCTCGCAGGTAGAGCTTCGGGGCTTCAATGTTTCTGGGCGCTGATGAGTCAAGCTTGCATCAGTGAAATAATAAAGGGGCCGAGATGCCTCCTGAAAGAACAAGGAATGGGATTCTTACCTGTAATGTCAGACACTGGATTTCAGGAAAAGGCTGTGGTTCCTTGAGGGAAGACGGCCAGCAGCGGAAGTGGAAATCTGGATTGCTTTTACATCCCAGCCTGGGAGCAGCTGCAATGAAAGATTGATTTAGGGTGTCAGAAAGAGCCGGTAGAACTTGTCCCACCCCGGGACCCTGGCAGTGGGCAGGTTGGCTGTGAGCCCAGTAGGACTGGCCCAGTGCATCCTCCTGGAGAACATCTTGACTCTGCAGAATGAGAAGCAGAGCCCATGAGTGTCTGAGATCTCACACAGTCAAAATATTTCCCATGAATACATGTGATAGTTAAGATCATAGGCTAAAAAGAGAGGTTGGGGAATGGCTTTGGTAAAAAAAGATTAGGCAAAGGGAAAAGTTAGAACCCAGAAACTCTCAAGCCGTAGGTCCCTAAATAGTTACTGACACTGGGTATCAAATTTGTCTCTGAAGAACGTGCATCAGCTGGTTACAAAAATCCTGCTTCCATGACAGAAAGCTGATCAGTTCCTCAGGAGAAACAGAGCATTCCTGAGGCCTCCCCATGAGCACATCGGCCTATACTGTGCTTACTGGTAACAGAGCTCTTTGTCCATAAGACTTCTGTCAGTTTTCTCTGCAGCTGATTTTTACCTAGAGGCCACCTGGTTGAAAGGTCTGTGAGCGCCGTGAGGTTATCAAGGTCTGAGTACCAGCATGAGGAAGAAACAGAAATGCCAAGTCCCATTCAGAGAGCACAGAGGGTGACTTACCAACAGTTATCCAAAGCCACGGATTCTAAATATGGGGAGAGAGGGCTTGATTTCATTACACTGCAAGGGAGTATCGCAGAGCTGTGCCCACAGGGAGCTATGAAGCAGGAAATCCCACCTCAGGGAGAGACATCACAGCCCTCCAGCCACCACCACACCACTACAAGATGGCAATGAGGGAAAATCCCTTCGGGGGGATTTCACTTTTTATTTATCTTGAAAGGTCCTGTTGTTTCAAAGGGCTTCTCCAGGGCGGGACTGGTAGGGGGCGGTCAGGGAGTGGAGTCCTTCATTTGGCGAGTTAGCCAGTGGGCACACATGGATTGAACTCCTTGTGTGAGCCAGACCCTGAGATGGAAGAGAAGAACCCAAGATGCGCCAGATCTGAAATATACAATAGAGCAGGTCGAAGTGCGGGCAGAGAAATAACAGTACGGCTCTGACTTTGCAGAGCCCTCCAGGGTTAGGCTAAAAGCTTGTATTCACCACATCCAGCGAGGTCTGCATTAGCGTCCATATTTCAAAGGCATGTTGGTGGTAGAACCTGCTAGAGAAACCACACCGTCCTCCTTGGGCTTTTGTTTCCCCCAAAAAACCACAAGGGGGAGCTGTGTGAGGCTACCCTGAGGGCTCCCCAGTGAACGCGGCTTCAGATCAGCAAAATGCTGGGCACAAATGAAGAGCTCCAGAACCCTCCAAGGCAGTGCCCCGATAAAGACACGGTTACCTGGAGTGAATGAGCGTAGGCCAGGAGCAGCGGCAGGGAGATAAAGGAGTCTGGCAGGGGGAGAGAGTTTCTAGTAAGAGCAGCCGCCTGGGAAGTGTAAACATGCAAGCCCAGTCCCCCTTTGGAGCCACCGGACATGATAGCTTTTCTCTAGAACGCTTTCCTCCGCACAACAGGCCCCCACAGGCCCTCTTCTGAATGTTCTTTGCAGACCTTTTGTTTTCTTGCTTGTTGATTTTCCTTTTGCAAACAGGATTGGGGGACCCATTATTCCACTAAAACCTTCTTTTGTCAAATCTTGAGTTTTTTTCCTAGTGTTGATTGGATGTCTAGACAAATAGGTGGAAATAATTGCCCCTGGGAGGGGGGTGCAGGGGGAGGAGGCCAACCTTAACTAAGTTGTCCATTTACATTTTTACATCCTCCTAAAAATACACCCACACCAGTTCTTTGTCTTGGTATTTCAACATTGTGCAAGACTCTGGACTACTGTTGCTTCTCTTTGCAATGTTTAAAATGTCCCACTCACAAGCATTGTTCTTAGAGACTGTAACTTCTTTAAAAGGGATTTAAATCACAAAGGGCTCAGGCTGATCTGAAAAACCTCTATTATGCTCCCTGGGTCATAAAGGGAGACTCATAAACTGCTTTTTCATGGTAGCTGCCCGGGGGGAGGGAGAGATCGTGTCTGGTGTCTGATGGTATCCTAACGGCCGGGCAGGCCAGAGAAAATTAGGGGTATGTTTTCATTTAACATCATTCCTTGCTGACTCTTGTCTCCCTGGAAAATTGTCCGTGAGGAGGCAAACGAGGGTGCCTTTTCTGTTAACTCAGTTTTCTTAATTATAGTTGTTAGGAGAGGGCTTAAATCGTGTTGTGAGGTATGGGCTCTTTCTTCCCTCCAGGCTACAGAGGAATTTGTTTTAGGGACTGGTAAGAGAAAACCCTGAGATAAAAGTCAGTGGGCTACATTTTTTTTCCGTTGCCCCTTTTTGAAGGTTTCTCCCCTGTAGGCTCATTAAAAAACCCTCTCAAGGTTGTTTTTTCTTTTCTGGTTTTCAGCCACAAAATTAGCGTGTGCCTACACGTTCAGGACCTGGGACGAAAGGAGGTGGGCTTCCTGGAGTCTTCTCCTGATACAGTTTGGCGTTTCTTGGAAAGCGTTGCTCACAGCACCCTCTTTTTCTTTGCCCCGTCTTGGGTTCCGTGCTAGGCTGGGAGAATGCTCTCCGCAGGCTGATTCTGTGGAGATGTGGAGAACTTGGGTGCTTCCTAGCTCAGAAGGGGCCCACCTGTCCTGATGCCCAAACCAGAAACCCTCAGCCTCACTCCCTCTCCATTGGGCGCCATATGTAATGCATCAGTCGCATTGGGTTCCTCTCCTATGCACCTGGAATCTCTCTCCTTTTTAGTCCAGGATACCTTTGCTCTTTCTGCTAGAACTGATAGAAGAGCTTCCTAACTGAGTTTTCTGGATCCTCAAGCTCCCTCCTCACTCCCTTCCATACTGCAGAGAGCTGTTTTCAGAACAAAGCGGGCATTCCTCTGTAATCAAGATGGCGGCCTTTTCAAGAAGGCTTCCCCTGTGTTAAGCACATTTTAGATTAAATCCCTAGAAAGGCCAGACATTCTGTCTTGCACTATATTTCTCTTTCTATCTATATGTATTTTATTTTTCTATCCCTTTCTTGGTTCCCATCTCAGAAGCAACTTTTATTTTAAAGCTCCTCATACAGGATTGACCTTCCGTTGGGCTTTTGCCCAATTTAATATGCCTTAAATTGTTGAAAAGACATGTTTACTTTTGGTTTCAAACAAAGAAAAGCAGAGAGCAGATCTTCCCTTGCTTTCCTGCCCTGCTGGAGCCTCACACATTAGCTGGGCAGGTAGAGACCCTGGCTGGGAGGCTGGGAGACTGGGAGGCTTCTTGGGCTGGGAACTTTTGCTTTTGCCTTGATGGCACAGACAGCCCATCCCTCTGGCCCTGGTGGCCAGGCAGGAAATGTTCAATGAATAAATGAATCCTTGTTGTTCATGTCCTCTGGTGAATGGCAACAGTCCTTTTGTCATATTTCCTCAAAAACTATGAAGAATGTAGATGTGGTTTATGACTTTTACTGACTAAGGGAGTAGGAAAGTGCCTTTGTCTTCCTGATGGCTCTTGAACTTGCCCCAGGGTTGACACTAACAGCTGAACTTTCTGACTTGACCTTATTTTTGTGGGCCTTCCTGTGTTTCTGTGAATTATGGGTAATATTGGTTTGGAAAAAATGGAACACTAGAGTTAGTTGGGCAATGCTTTACCTCTTTTTTTTTCCTAAGATTTTTATTTATTTATTTCAGAAAGAGAGAGAACACAACACAGGTGAGGGTTGGGTGGTGAGGAGTAGAGGGAGAAGCAGACTCCCTGCTGAGCAGGGAGCCAGGCACAAGGCTTAATCCCAGGACTTCAGGATCATGACCTGAGCCGAAGGCAGACACTTAACCAACTGAGCCACCCAGGCACTCCTGCTTTAGCTCTCTTTAAAATCCACTTTATTAAGCTATGACTTACATACAATAATGCGTACCCATTTTGTGTGTATATTATAATTTTGACAAATACCGGCATTTGCATAATTGTCCTAAGATTCAAGGTATAGATAAAATACTTTTCCAATATGGTAGCCACTAACCACATGTGGCTTTTTAAAGATTTATTTTTATGATGAGAGAGAGAGAGCACACAAATGCGGGTGGAGCAGAGGGAGAGGGAGGCAGGCAGACTGCACTGAGCAGGGACCCGACTCGGGGCTTAATCCCAGGACCCTGAGATCATGACCTGAGCTGAAGGCAGACAAGACGCTTAACCTACTGAGCCACTCAGGGGCCCCATCCTATGTGGCTATTTAAAATTAACTGAAATTAAAAACTGTTCCTTGGTTGTACTAGTCACCTTTCAAATGCTCAAAAGCTGCCTGTGACTATTGTATACTGCATTGGACAGTGCACATGGCAAAGAATTTCCATTATACATATACAGCATTGAAATAAAATATATCGATCACACCAGAAAGTTCCTTTGCACATTTTCCAGATTATTCCCAACTCCTACCCTTGACTTCAGGAAATCATTGATTTGATTTTTGTTACTATAAATTGGCTTTGTGTTTTCTAGAGCTTCTTATATTTATTCTTTATTTGGGTGGCTTTTTCTCCGCAAAATATTTCTAAGGTTGATCCATTCATGCTGTGTTATGTGTATAATTAGTTCACTCCTTTTTATTAATTTTTTTGTTTTGGTTGCCTGTTTTGTTTTGTTTTTTCATTTTTTTTTTTTTTTTGTAGTTAACATACAGTGTTATGTTAGTTTCAGGTGTACAAGATGATTCAACAATTCTATACATGACTCAGTGCTCGTCATAATAAGTGCACCCTTAATCCCCTTTACTCTTCCCACTCTGCACCCTCCCCACCACCATCAGTTTGTCTTCTAGAGTTAAGAGTTTGTTTCTTGGTTTATCTCTTTTTTTCTGGTTTGTTTGTTTTGTTTCTTAAATTCCACGTATGAGGGAAGTCATATGGTATTTGTTTTTCTCTGACTTATTTCGCTTAGCAATATACTCTCTAGCTCCATTCATGTTGTTGCAAATGGCAAGATTTCATTCTTTTTTAAGGCCGAACAATGTTCTATTGTGTATGTACACACACAACACACGTATATACCACGCTTCTCCATCGATTCATCTATCAGTAAACACTTGGGCTGCTTCCGTAATTTGACTATTGTAAGTAATGCTGCATTAAATGTAGAGGTGCATATATCTTTTTGAATTAGTGTTTCCTGTATGATTTTGGAATAGTGTGATTACTGGATCATAATGTAGTTCTATTTTTAACTCTTTGAGGAACCTCCATACTGTTTTCCAGTGGCTGCACCAGTTTGCATTCCCACCAACAGTGCACAAGGGTTCTACTTTTTAAATTTAAAAAATTTTAAAAGATATATTTATTCACGAGAGAGAGAGAGAGACAGAGAGAGAGAGAGAGAGACAGAGTGAGCAGGGAGGGGGGTCAGAGGGAGATGGAGAGAGAAACTTTAACAGACTCCTTGCTGAGCTCAGAGCCTGACCTGGGGCACAATCTCATTATCATGAGATCATGACCTGAGCTGAAACCAAAAGCCTGATGCCCAACCAACTGTACCGTCCAGGTGTCCCATGAGGGTTCCTTTTTCTCCATGTCCTCACCAGCACCTGTTGTTTCTTACATTTTTGATTTTAGTCATTCTGACAGGTGTGAGGTTATACCTCATTGTGGTTTTGATATGCATTTCCCTGATGATTAGTGATGTTGAGCATATTTTCATGTGTCTGTTGGCCATCTATATCTCTTTGGAGAAATGTTTGTACCTGTCTTCTGCCCATGTTTAAACTGCTTTATTTGTTTTTTTGGTATTGAGTTGTATATGTTCTTTATATATTTTGGATACTAACCCTTTATTGGATATGTCATCTGCAAATATCTTCTTTCATTCCACAGGTTGGCCTTGTTGCTTGTTTTTTGTTGATTGTTTCCTTTGCTGTGCAGAAGTGTTTTTTTTTTTCTCTTTTTTTAAATGCAGTCCCAATAGTTTATTTTTGCTTTTGTTTCCCTTGCCTCAGGAGAGACATAACTAGAAAAATGTTGCTATGGCTGATGTCAGAGAAATTACAGCCATTCACTCCTTTTTATTGCTGAATATTATTCCATTGTATGACTAGACCACAATTTATTTATCGACTCACCTGTTGATGCCATTGGATTGTCTTCATTGGGACTATGATGAATAAAAGTTTTTTTTTTTTAAAGTAGACATGTAGATTTTAATTTATTTTGGGTAAATACCTATGATTGAAATCACTGGGTTATGACCAATTATTACTGTTATTTGCTTACTTGTTCTATTAAATACTGAGACAGGAGTATCTAAATCTCCACCTGTAATTACAGATTTTCCCTTTCTCCTTTCAGTTATATCGATTTTTGCTTCATATATTTTGAAACTTTGTGTCTAGATATGTACACAGTAATATTTCACTTTTTTTATGAGTCGACTATTTTATCATGAAATGTTCTCCTTGGTCCCTCCCTGTACTCAATTCTACTTTGTCTGCCAATGTAGCCACTCCAGCTTTTTCTTTTTTAAATCACAATGTACATGATATATCTCTTTCTATCCCTTTGCTTTTTAAAACTTATTTGTGATTTTTATTTAATATATGTGTCTTTTAAGTAGTATATAGTTTAGGGGCACCTGAGTGGCTCTGTTGGTTAAGTGTCTGCCTTTGTGTCAGGTCATAATCCTAGGGTCCTGGGATAGACCTTACGTGTCGGGCTCCCTGCTCAGTGGGGAGCCTGCTTCTCTCTCTCCTTCTGCTTGCTGTTCCTCCTGCTTGTGCTCTTGCTCTCTGTGTCAAATAAATAAATAAAAATTTTTTTTTTTTAAAGATTTTATTTATTTATTTGACAGAGAGAGATCACAAGTAGGCAGAGAGGCAGGCAGAGAGAGAGGAGGAAGCAGGCTCACTGCTGAGCAGAGAGCCTGATGCGGGACTCGATCCCAGGACCCTGAGATCATGACCTGAGCCGAAGGCAGCGGCTTAACCCACTGAGCCACCCAGGTGCCCAAAAATCTTAAAAAAAATAGTATATAGTGTAGTCTTGCTTAAAAAAAAAAAAAAATCCAGCCTGAGAATCTCTGATTTCTAATTGGAGTGGTTAGACCACTTATTTAAAAAAAGAAGTCATAATTAACAGAAGAATAAACTGTATATATTTCAAGTGTACAATCTGATGAGTTTTGACATGTGTATACCTGTGAAGCCATCAGCACAATCAAGAAAATGGGCATTTTCATCATTCCCACGTGGTTCCCTGAGCTCCTTTGTAATCCCTCCCTGTCCCTCCTCTTTGCAGGACACCACGGATCTGCTTCCGGTCACCATAGTTTGCATGTTCAGAACTTTGAGTACGTGAAAACAGACCATGTGTATTCTGTTCTGTCTGGTTTCTTTTACATATTGTAATGATTCTGAAAGTCATTCGTGTTGGCTTTGTTTCAAATTTTTTTTTATTCCTTTTTGTTTCTGTGTAGTATTCCATTGGATGGATGTACCACAGTGGTTTTATTCATTCACACAGATGAGCATTTGGGTTGTTTCTAGCTTTTGGCTATTATAAATAGCTGCTATGAACATTCTTCTTCATGTCTTTGTACGTACATACGTTTTTATTTCTTGAGTAAATACTTAGGAGAGGAATTCCTAGACTGTATGGTAGGCATAGATTTAGTATTTTAAGGAACTGCCCATTTATTTTCCAAACATTGTACCATAGCTCCCTTGTCCATCAAGTTTGTATGGCTTGCCTTTTTGTTTCGGTGACTTTATTTGGTGTATGTATTCTTCGTTTACCTATTGCCCATTCATATGTCTTCTTTAGTGAGGTTTTTCTTCATATTTTTTGCCCATTTAAAAAACTTTGTCTCCTCATTCTGATAAAATGTTCTTGGATGATGTATGTGGTGCAAATATTTTCTTCTGGTTTGTGGGTTGCCTTTTTCTATTTTTAACAGTCTCCTTAGAAGAGCCAGAAGCTTAATTTTTATGAAGTCTGATTTATCAATTTTTTTCTTCTATGGTTTCTTTCTTATTTATTTTTCTATCTAAGGAACATTTGTCTACCTGAGATCTCAAAGATTTTCTCCAATGATTTCTTCTAGACTCATTAAAGTCTATGACCCATTTCATTTGTGTGTAGGGTGTAAGGTACATACTCATTTTTTTTTACCATGGAGCGATCTAGTTGTTCCAGCACCATTTTTTCAAAAGACTTCTATTCCTCAATGAAGTGCCTTGACACTTTTCTTGAAAATCAATTCACACTTACAGATGTGGGCAAAATAATACAAGGTATATTTAAATGCCTTAGCTGTAAATCTTAGTAAGACACCTGTGAAAAAGTAGGCTAAGCATTAAAAGTAATTTATGTGGCTATGAATCTCGAATTTGCTTCAAATAGTTTCAACTGTTTCTTTTTTATGTCTATTCCAAAGTGAGTTAAGTCCATTCTCTTTGACTCTAAACCTCATGAATGGCAACATCCATATTATGATAGTAAAAATCATTCTACTCATCGCTTAAATGTGTAAGATTTCTGGTGAAGCTAAGCCTTGTTCCAGATATTTGGGTTTCGCAATGTTCACAGAACCCAGAATTTTCTTCAAATGTAAATACCCTCTGAAGTGATACAAAACGAAAAAATAAACAACTCTCAATTTTTCTAAAAAATCCAGACCTATACTATTGATACAATAACCATCATTTAGCTTCCTCTATTAGGAGTGCCCAAATACACCAACAGGCAATTCTGAGACAAAGACAATAGCAAGCTAAAAGAAAACCCAGTGCCTATGGAAATTGAGATTGAAAAATTTAATGATTTAAAAAATAGCCTTTACATACAAGATGGGGAAGAGAGTAATACAGATTGAAATTTTGGTTTTAAAAATGTGAAAGGTCACCACTTAGCTTAAAACAAGTCTGTCATCTCCTAAGAAATATACTGTACAATGAACTCTATAGGGGCACCTTTCAACTCCTACTGAGTTGGTTTTTAGCAGTCTCCTTTCTCCCCACACATTTACTCGTCATGAAACGATACAACTCGTCATGAAACGTAATCATCTCTTGACAGAAGAGAGCTTGGAGAACTATGATACGGTTTTTTTGAAAAGCACCTTCTGTGATGTTTTGCTGAATTTTCCCCTCATACTTAGATTGCACAGTCTTCTCTCTTAAATCCTTTCCTGTTCCAATGACTTGGTTGTTTAAAACAAATAAGCTTTATTAAGTCAAGGCATACTTGGCAAATAAAAATGTTTTCAAATGGTCTAGTTTAGAACCATTAAATAAGAACTGGACTGAAGGCCTATGGATAACATGCTTATTGACTTGTTAATATGTGAATACATTTACCTACTAGGTAGGAAGTATCTTATTTGCCCCAAGGCCAGTCAAATGGCTCGTGGGTGTCTTTACTGTGCCAACACCAGCAGGTGTAATGGCATGGATGCTGTGATGAGCTGGAAGATGGTGGTGGGCTGTATACACAGGATTAAGGCCAAATAGAATTGTTGAGACTGGACCAGCTGAGTGTCGGGTCAGCAGCTGCATGTTTTAAGAAGGTTGCAAGATCAAATAGTGAATTCCCTTAGAATAGGATATAGACTGGTGGCTCTAAACTTTAAGTGACTCAGGAACAGGTCAGTTTTTGTCAGGTAATGGAAGCAGTAGCACCTAAGAGTTGAGAGTCAGAAGGGCCTCTACTTAAAACTGGCAGATGGAACCATCCCTTCTTTTTGTGGACAGTTGTAGTCTGATATGTCTTTATGAATTCCTGCTGCAAATAATTTAGTTTTTGCAAATCTAAAAACACCCTTTGGAAAACTTCATGGCCAAGTCACTCATAAATGTGGATGATCAAAAAGCCCCGGGGAAAACATTTGCTTTCTTTTTATCATAATGTCCTGTGTTCAAACAACCCAGCCCTAACCAGGGATTTAGCCTCCGTATACTTCTCAAATAGGGGTGCTTGGGTTAACGTATACTTCCTGAATCTTCTTCCATTTTTAAAAGGGCATTTTCAATCAGAAGTGAGGCATTTTGCCACAATGGGCCAAAGATGATCAGTTTTGAAAGGGGTGTCCAAACAAGGTCAAGTCATGCCATGCCTGTTTATTAGAAGGTGAACACTTTTTCACGTATACTGTGCTTCCCACACTTGGACATGACAGGCTCAGAATAATCACTAGTATATGTAGAGCAATATTACAACTAGCTGGTATGTTTTCTAAAATTAAAAAAAAAATAATAAGGAAAAAAAATGCAGCATTAGGACATGCTTACTAAGGTGCTTCTTCATTCATGTTTTCTAATGGAATGTATTGGACAAACATCTACAAACGAACATGAATACACAGGCATACACACGCACGTGAACCAGTTTCTGTACAGTTTAGGCCTTAGATGCTTCTGTGTTTACGTAAGAACCACACAGGGGAAAAAAAAAAATCCCCCTCTAGCTCCCTGAATTTCTGAAT
Organism: Mustela putorius furo; assembly: GCF_011764305.1. NCBI lineage: Eukaryota > Metazoa > Chordata > Mammalia > Carnivora > Mustelidae > Mustela > Mustela putorius. The sequence goes on from NW_025422022.1 coordinate 8,485,646, forward strand.
GTTGTCTAACCCATAAAATGTTAAAATATTTCATTTTTATATAAAATTATCTACAAAAATAGATAACATTTACAAAAAACCAGATAGCATTTCCAGTTTTCGTTAGAAGCGCACTCAGTCCCCCTTTCTGTCCTTTCTCCTCTCAGAAGGTGGCCATCTCCAGCAAAGAATGCTTGAAGAGCTGGGCGTTCCGGGACAGGTCTGTCACTTGGTGCACCATCTCCTGCAGGGCCGTGGTGCTCGGGTAATGGAGGGCCGCCATCTTGGTTGCCATCACGATCGCCTTGAGCTGCTCACAGAGCTGGTTGCTGGAGTTCATCACTTTGTTGCGAATGTCCTGGGCAGCAACCTGCCTTGTCAGCGTGTCCCCAATGAACACCAGTTTGTGTGCGCTCAGGATGACAAACTTGCTGTGGGCCACAAAGATGCGTGGCGGCTGTGCCAAGCTGACGCAGCTGAAGAGGGCATCGATGGCGTTGAGGAGGGAGATGTAATGGGTCTCGCACTGGTCGTAGTAGAAGCACAGCAGCTGCCGATCCTGAGTGCCCACGCTGCTGTTTGTGGTGGGGAGGCTTTGAGAAGGCTTCCACTTGGAGATGTCGTTCTCCACAGGCTTGGTGATTTCTTGTTCCAACAACTGGAACTGACTTAGCTGCAAGGGAGAGAAAAGCAGAGTTTGTGAAGGGGAAGGCAGTGCACCATCTTGGAAGTTAACTGGGGCTTGGGGTTCAAGGACAGGGATTTCAATCCCTAGTAAGTGGTTAGTGCTCACTTAGATGAGAGGCTTTGCTTTCCTAAACTGTAAAATGTGGAGGCTGAAAAAGAGGATCGCTAAGGAATCTCCCAGTTCAGGCCACTGCGGTTGGATATTGGTCTCTTCTGCCCTACGGCTGGAAGGCAGCTAGCTGTTATACTCAGCTGTCACCTGCACCTTTATGAAAGTTCCATGAGTTAACATTTACCAAGTGCTTAGAGTGGTTTTTGGTATATCGTCATCTCTATATAAATGTTTATTGAACACTGAGTGGCGGCGAGGGAAAATCCAATGGGGGGATCTCCTTATCCAGTCAATCGCTGACAGTTGGCTCCTCCTCTGGGAAAGCCTTGACTCTGTCCCTTCCAGGCTCTTAGATAATTGACCATCCATGACCCCTTTCTGTTTCTCCTACTCTTGCAGGCAAGATTTGTAAATGTTAGGCAGCACTACAGGTGTATTTATTTACACCTATAAATACATGTGCAGAATCTCTAAGGGAATGCGAATGCTAATTGTTCATCAGAGCGCTTAGCCACCCAGAGCTGTTGAAAGAAAAGAAACTCGCACATAGACTCAAGGAGTGTTACCTTCCTTCTTTCCTTACTGCTCCTGGCTGGTGTTATTACTTAAACTGTACTTATAATCTTATGCTATTCCACCAAATCTCAGGAAAGACTTTTCTTTTGCAGGTAAGGACTACCTGTGACCTGAGCTTAGGACTCCACGATCTTCTGCTCTGAGACAGAGCTCAGTCAGAGTAGGGCCAACCTCATCCAGTTTTGCCCCCAAGAAATGCACCGTAAGCTATGTTTTTTGAGAGAATCTGCTTTCTTCTTAGAAATTACTATGGTTTCAACAAGTTCCCTAAAGCCCTGCAGTCCTCCTTGGCCAAATGCCAAAGTAGACATAAATGGATGCAGGGTGATGTTTGACGGTATCTCGCTTATGCTTTTGCAAATATGTTCATAAATATATCATCTTATTAGAGAGATGGGAGAACTTTCTCATTTTATATAGAAGCAACTGAAGTTCATGGAGGTTAAATGACTTGCCTAAGGTCATAGAGTTGGCTGGTCAGATAGCAAGGACTAGAATTCTGGTTTCCTAGGGCGCATGGGTGACTCAGTCGATTAAGCAACCAATTCTTGATTTCAGCTCAGGTCATGATCTCAGGTTGTGAGATGGAGTCCCTCATCAGGCTCCACACTCAGTGTGGAGTCTGCTTGAGATTCTCTCTCTCCTTCTCCCTCTGCTGCCTCCCCCCCAACTCTTGTGCTCTCTTGGTCTCTAAAAAAATAATAAAATATTATTTTTTTTTTAAAAAGGAACTCTGGTTTCCTGAGGCAACGTGACAGTTCATGTCTCTATGTGACATTTTATTTCAGCTTAAAAGGCATGTAAGTCCTCGATCCATTACTCTTTATTTTTATGCCCCCTACCAGTAAGACTCGTCATTATCAGTCCCACTCATGCCCAGCTTTTGAGTGAGCCTGCCTTGCCCAAATCCCTTCTTTGAGGGCTTGGATATATCTTGAACACATTTGATTCTGCTCTCATTCTTTTAGATTGGACCAAGAACAGCCAAGCCATACACTTGTGTTGTAGGAGATAGATAGATAGATAGATAGAGATGGCCCAATCAGACTCTCTCTCTCTCTGTTTTGTTTTGCTTTAGTAATCTGATGAACCACAGTAGGGAGCTATTAGCTAAAGATGCTAAGCTGAAAAGCCATCTGTGGGAAGGAGTCTGGAGTGGCCATGCATGGGTTCTGTGAAGTTCAGTAGGAGCCAAATGAGTAAACAAGTAGAGGAAACTGTCAGATAATAGAGGAGAAGGAAGCAAATTTAGAGAAAAGAAAGTCCAAGGAGAGAGAATTTACAGTCTGAGCTCTCATCAGACTTATCTGCGATCAGGCTCATTGGCTGTATCTGCGTTTTCTCTTCCTACATTACCCTACTATGATTTTGTTATAAAACCTGTTTGCTTGGCCTAGCTTGACTGGGTTTTGCTTCTGAGACCAACAGCCTTAACCCAAAAAGTCCTAACATGTTAAGTATACAGAAGTATCCTGGAAAAATGGCTATTTAGACATAATCTAGGTACACCAGCTGGATTACTAAAGCTATAAACATTCTCTTTGTTCTTATTCCCTATTATAAGCTTTGGAGCTGCTGCTTCTTATTTATTATGATGATTTTTAAAGATTTATTTATTTGAAAGAGAGTGTGAGGGAAAGGGGTAATAGGGAGGTGGAAAGGAGAGAGAGAGAGAAGCAGACTCCCCATTGAGCATGAAGCCAGATGGAACTCAGGGCTCGAACCCATGACCCTGAGATCATGATCCGAGCTGAAATCAAGAGTCGTACACTCAACCGACTGAGCCACCCAGGTACCCCAGAGCTTTTTTTTTTTTTTAAAGATTTATTTATTTGAGAGAGAGAGAGAGCACACAGGGAGGAGCAGAGGGAGAGGAAGAGAGAATCCCAAGCAGACTCCACACTGAGCACAGAGCCATGGAACCGACATGGGGCTCCATCTCATGATCCTGAGATCATGACCTGAGCCAAAACCAAGAGTCAGACGCTTGATCGATTGAGCCACTCAGGCACCCTGAGCCTTGAAGCTTATATGCGCCCAAGAATGCTGGAAGGACCAAAATGATGATCTTCTGAAGGGCTACCTCCCTTACGAAGCGGGAAATCCTCAATCCCAGGTAGGTCCTGTCCTGCCTGACTTACCTGATGATGCTCCAGCTGCATCTTGTTCTGTTTGATGATATTTTCTTTTTCCAGCAGCTCTTTCTGTTGCCTCTCAAACTCCTCCTTCCCCTGTTATTTGTCAACATAAAGAAAACATTACATCACCCCTGTGGTTCACTTGTGCTAACACTTTCATTGACAAATGTGTAAACGCCCTTTAGTTTTCCATTGCCTTGACCCTAGTAGGCCCTGTTAGGCCCTGTGAATGCCAGACAGGGAGGGCACGCTCCCGGCCAGACTTCCAGCATCCCTGTGTAGGGCAGGGCTGAAAACTAAAATCTGTTCTCATGGGGGGTGCCACCATCTCCACTCCACTTTCCCATTTTGGGAGACCCACACTCCCCTGCAAACCTCCTTACACAGTACTATTTCTCAGGGTTCTCCTCTAACAGATTATATGCAAACCCATAAACCTAACGCAGCTCTAAACGGGGTCCACACTGCACTCCCGGTTTCTTTGGATTGTCTATAACTCTACACCAAATTAGTATTTCCCGGTATGCAGAGCTGAACGACGCACTACGGGAAGGGTGAATGCCCCACATCTACTCTATCCTGCCCCTTTCCTTAGCAGTGGGGGTGCGGGGTGGGAGGCAGGGCTCGGCTCTCTCCCCTCTCCAGTCTCCTGTGTGCAAGGGAACTGTACTTAGTCCAACAGTCCTCCAGATGACCCATCCCTCTCAGTCAGATGAAAGGAATGGCCGAAGGAGATAGCAAATTCTAAATAATGGATCTTGGATAAAAGTCTGAATTCCCCAAAGTGAAAAGGATCCCGGGTCAACGTGGTAGAATTTCCATGTGTAGGAGGCAGACTGTGCCTGCCCTCTTTCCCATGTGCTGGTGACATTCTGGGTCAACTGACAAACACCCGGTGTTCTTCAAGGTCAATCTGAGGCTTCAGTAATTAATTGAACACACAAACACACATTGCAGAGCTGAAGGGATTTCTGAGAATTTCTCTTTCTTTCGTCACAGTGCCTCCCTCCTTTTTCAAATAAAATACCATGCAGAACTCTATCATAAAATGCGAACAGAGGTTGAGCTGGTGTGATTATGTGAGAGAAACATGTGCCTATTTGGGGGAGTCTCTTGCCGCTTGCCCGAGGCATATCAATGGATCACCCCAACCCCGTGCTCCATTCACTTTGCGAATGAAGAAATGACAGCCCCGGGAGGTTCAATCAGTGGATCACACCGTTAGTGCCAGGGAACTGAGGACTCAGCACTCTCGGGCCAGTGCTGTCGCCTTCATATGTGAGCTATGAATTCTGCTCGAGAACCGTGAACCACATTCTCGCCCCAGGCGGTCCAGCCCACCCACCAGGCTCCCTGAATGCGAGTACAGGCCGTAGGAGCCCGATTTCCTTACCTGCAGGTGGACGTAGTCGTAATCGTCCATCCAGCTCCTCTCGGAGCTGTCGCTGCTGCTGCAGTCAGGGGGCTGGTCCTTGCCCAGGCTCGGGGGCAGCGGCTTGGTGAGGGCTTGGGCCTTGGGGTCCCCGGGAGGCAGCAGCAGCTGCACCTGGGACGCCACGTGCGGGTACTCCGTGGAGTTCGTGATGCTCTCGGAGCCGCTCTTGGCGTGCGAGCCGCCGGGGCCCGGCCGGAAGAGGGCCTCTGCGTTGGTGTTGATGGTTGTGGTGAGCTGCTTGGCGTCATCGGGCACGGTCTTCGCCACCATCACGAAGCGGTCCAGGTCGTCCCACTTGTTCTGCGGCTTGTTGACGGCCAGAATGTTCAGGGACCAGCTGCACTCGTTCAAGTCGTGGCTGGTCTGGCTCAGGATCTGGTGGGAGTCTTCCACCCTCTGGAGCTCCCGCTTCATTTTGTTCTGCAGGAGGAGTTCGGGGAGGCAGGACGCATTGGCGGTGGCTCCCTTGGCAAAGTGGAGGTAGTCCCTCACGGACACCTCCACCCTGTCCACGGAGGCGCGGATCTCGTTGACGTGGCGCTCCATGTATCCGTAGCACCGCCAGTCCGTGGTCACCAGCGCCATGAGGCTGGACACGCCCATCTCCAGGCTCTGCTGGAGCCGGTGCAGCCGCTCGATGGCCGTGTCCGGATCCAGCAAGAGCCTTTTGTCCGGAGATGGCGAGGTCGACAAGGAGGACTCCTTGGAGGTGGTGGAAGATGTGGACATGTTGCTCCTGGTGCTGCCCGTGCTGGAGAAGGACAACCGGTTGATACCATCCACCACGTCCTGACAGCCTTTGGTGTCCGGGGCGCTGTGCAGAGGGACGTCGTAAACACCCTCTCTCTCTTCGGGGTTTGCTTTCTCACTGGTTTCTGCCGGCGGCTCCAGGAATTGAACCCCTCGGGGGACGTCATAGGCGTCATTCTGGGGGCCCAGGGACTGTCCCAGCTGTGAGGGCGGGTGGTTCAGCGAGACGTTTTGGGGTCTCCGTGTCGCCAGATCCGTGGTTCCTGCAGCATCACAGCTGTATTTTACGTGAAGGTCCTTCCCCATCGGCTTGGTGCTGGTTGGGGGGATGTCATAGACGCCCTCGGGTCTGACGTCTGGCCTTGCGGCTTGTCTCACTGGAGGGGGGAAATCATACTCTTTTTCCCTAAGCCCTGCCTCATCTCGGCAAGCAGAGGGAGGGACGGCATATACCTGAAAAGCAAGTGGAAAAGGAGCCATTATTTTTTCAGCTGGCTCATGCGAACGTGCAGAAGCTGAAAAGGACCTAAAAATGAGGCTACGATTCTCAGTCCTCATCGCTGGCTCCTGGCTTTCCGCCTTCCACTCACTTCTGGCCTCTGTTTCCCAAGGCTCGGCTCTGTTCTCACTTCCCTCATCCTTGGGCGGGAGCATCCTTCCCACGGCCTCAGCGCCGCCTGTGTGTGGACCCCTCCTGGCTGAGTGGCCCTCCCTGGGTCCCAGGCCCGAGTTTCTGACCACCTCCTGGGTCTCCTTCCGCGGCTGATCCAGGCAGGGAGGCAGACCGTGCCGTCACACACAGGACGAGGCATCGGGTCTCCCGGCTGTGACACGCTGAATAGTTGCTTCCATGTTCTGACACACAGTTCCCTTCTCTGCACAGTAGGCGTAACTGTACTTCGGGGCAGGCGTGCCCCAGAGGACAAGAGAGGACGTCAGATGCCGCAAGCTATGGACTGAGATGCTGTAACGCTGCTCATAAATACGAGATACGTCCCTTGCTTGCCAGACTGAATTATTTTATCTTCTAACTGGCTACCTCATTTTTAATGGAATGCCCTAACTATGGAACCCTTAGACTTTGAGATTTTTCTTTCCTTTCCCTTTTTAAAAAAGTAATCTCGAGGCCCCACGGGGGACTTGAACTCACGACCTCGAGATCAAGCGTCGAATGTCTCCTGACTGAGCCAGCCAGGTGCCCCTGGAGCCCTTAGGCTTATTGCCTTTGCCTACTGCCTTTCCATCTTCCCGTTCACTCTCACAAAGACTGGTTTCTCCCCTTTGGTTTGCCCTTCTTGTATTACCCCAATAAAAACACACACACACACACACACACACACACACACCCCTTTTTTGCTGCTCTGTGGTAGCTCACTTACCCCTTTGGTAGGAGGGATGTCATAGATGCCTTGAGGTTTTATCTCTCCTACTGGAACTGAAAACACGGGGCCTTTCACTGATGATGGAGGGATATCGTACACCTGAAGAGAAACACTTGCGTTACCCAGAACAGAAATGTCGCGTACGTGTCACTTCTTACGTTACTAAGCCTTTCACTGGCGACTAATTTGTCAGGTTATGCATACCCTTGCTTGTCATAAGGGGATGGTAGAATTCTTTTTAGGTTTCATGTTCTTCGACTTAGATTGGAGTATAAAAATGACCTGATGTGAAGTATCTACACTGTCTGGACTTGATTTATTTATTTTTAAAGATTTTAGTTAGTTATTTGCGGCAGAGAGAGAGCGAGAGAGCGAGCGAGCATGAGCGGGGTGGGGGAGAGAGCAGAGGACGGGGAAGAGCAGACTCCCCGCTGAGGAGGGAGCCCCAAGGACCCATGGCTCAATCCCAGGACCTTGAGACCGTGACCTGAGTCACAGTCGGCCACTTCACGGAACCACCCAGGCGCCCTACTGTCTGCGCTTTAAACTATAGTTTAAAATTTTACATTTCCTGACCGAGAATGATAAGTGACAAAAGCTTTGTCAGATAAAGGCCTAGGATTTCCTGATTGAGCAAATCCAGAAAACGTAATTTAAATAGCATTGCTGGAAATGGCTTCTGTATAGCTAGCTTCAAGTGAAACATGCCTACGTGGTGAACTTCCCTTTGCTCGCAGCCCTGAAGGAAGGCTCGCCCTGCCCCACCCTGGGTGCTGGTACATACCCCTTGCGTGGCGTGGGAAGGAGGGATGTCGTAGATGTCCTTTTGGTATCTGGCCGGGTACTCGTACACGTAGCCCTGGCCCGTCCTCACGGGGGTTACTACCTGTGGGCAGGAAGATGAAGAGTGGTCAAATTCCAAGCCTCAGCCTCCCAACCAGCACTCCCCAGTCACCTCTCCCCCTTAAGAAGAGAGAAAGAAAAATATGGAAGGGAAGAGAGAAAAGGAAGGGGACAAGGGGACATTAGGGCACAACACTTTTTTTTTTTGTACAGTACAACACTTTTAAATCCCCTCTTGAATCCCAAGAAAGGACAAATCCCTGAAATAGCTCCATCCCTCTTCCTCCCGATGACAAAACCATATCAAAGTTGGCCCAAGTTTCAATTCCCAGGATGTACCTTAAGGGAGAACCATTTTTAAATTATGAAATTTTAAATTATGATCCTAGATCATTCCTTTGAAGCACCCAAACCACAGCATAATGAAAAAAAAAACCACTTTTTTTTTTTTAAAGGCTCTGAAACTATTTGTAAAGTGAATAATGCAAATAGAGACTTGAGCTACTTAAAATTCCTCTCATGCCTTCCCCAGGACGCCTCTTCATGTGACATTATTATTATTATAACTCAAATTCCATAGGTCACTAGAGGACTTTTATGAAGCCAACAGCTCAGCAGTGCCGCTCTCAGAAGCCTCCAGGAGCTTTCAATCCAGCCTTTGAAACAAATGACAGACCGAGTTGGGAGCCACTGGGAACAGAGTTCAGGTCTCGAATCATTTTCTCATTTCCACCGGGGGAGCAGACGTCCCAGACAGTACCTACATCCAAGGGATGTGGGAAGTCAAACACACTCATCACAAGCCTGGCATCTGGAAGCAATGCCGACAGAAGGAACCTCACCCAGCAGGCTTGCATTTTCCCATCTACCATCCTTCCTCGTGTCCTAAGCACAGGCAGAGAACTCTCTTGAAGTGGAACTCACTGGAAATGTATTTAATTTGAAACTCATTTGGAAATGTATTTAATCCTCCAGGGGGCTACTAAATGACCAGTGTCTTGTGTCTGCCTAACCCCTGTTCCCCCCCGAATGACTAATAGCAGCCCCCCCTTAGTATGGCCCATCACTTTTTTTTTTTTTTAATTTTTTTAGGAGACTGAGCATTGTAAATGAGGCAGAGCTGGCTCTTCCTTAAGAAGCCGTCATCTTTTATCCTTTCCCTAATGTGAAAATTCTGGCGTCAGGCTGCCTACAAAGCTATGTGAAAAATGCTCGCGTTCATCTTCTGTTGCAGTGGATGGAACACAGCCAAAGGCACCAATGCCCTCCTCCCCGGGGAGCTCTAAGACGCTAACTATTGCCCTAGTGCCTGCGGCTCATTACTTCTTGCCATGGATGTAAAGGAGATTAGAACTGCAGTCATCATCCCATCAAATCTCTCCACCGCCTCGGGTTTAAGAAAAGGAATCTGTGGCTTTAAACTCTTGTTGGCATGTAGCATACAGAACCATTTGCAGAGTGGACACTGCACCATGCCTAGTAAATCGTCCTTTTAAAAAGCGGCGTGCCCTTTGCTCAAGAAAGACGCGCTGTGTTCCTAGTGCCCTTATATGATTTTTTTTTCTCACTCACTCTTGTCTAGGAGAGAAGTGAAGGATCTTCTCTGAGTGTATCTCATCAGCCCCTCTATTTATAGCTCTCTATTTTGGCTTTATAATAGAACCTGCACACAACACAGCTTTTGTGCGGTTTGAAAGCTTCTAAGAGTGGATTCTGTCCAAGGTTGCCAAGTTGGTAATAATGCTAATGGAAAACCAAGGCTGGTTATGCTGAAGGCCAGCTGAGTGGTTCCATCTTTAGTTTAAAGATGGGAAGGGGGTGCTGGGAGATAGAGGGGGAGGTGCCAGTATCTGAAAATAGTCCTTGGTGAGATGTAAACATACGGCAAGACCTCAGAAAGGCGGGGTCCTCGACAAAGCTCTTCCTTGCCTTTGTGGGACCTTCCCTGGCAGAGGGCATTCGTGCTTCCCAGTATTTAACTTCTCACTTCCTGACAAATGTCACAAAACCTCAACTCGCTCTCTCTTTCTCATTTGGAGGATGCCTGTGGTCATCTGGTTTTTAAAAACTTTGCATTCCAAGTCAGTCATTTTCCTTGTTTATGCGTTAAAAGAAACAGATGGTGAAAACCACAGGGGGGAAAAAGCCAACAAAATACAGTCTCCCCGATTCCAGCATTCCTGATGGTACCATCGAATTCACGCTGGTCCACAAACAGCATTTAAAAGGGACCAGCATTTTGCCTCTGGTCAGACACAGTCAGGGCAGACTGCGATCCACTCTGTAACGTCTGAAAGCACAAGCAGCTGAAGTCTTCTACTTTTGGACATTTTCCTCCTCAACCCGTCGCTTGGGTGACTTTCATGCCAATTACGTGTTCTCTCCTCGGAGGAAAGTGCTGACTGTTCTGTATCTTACAGAGTATCCAGTTCTGTGGTCACAAGACCTTTTCTTCCTGCCTGACACAGTACACAAATACCTTTCTACTGTCCCGGAATTACTGAAACTCAACCTCCAAGGAACACCAAGGTCTAGCTAGCCAAGGGGATGTAAATTTCGGAAGCATTCTCCTGGGTGTTTGCGAGGCAAGGCATGATGGCATTGCTACACAGAGGGCATTTCAAATCTAATTTTCTCAATGAAACAAAGTCAGGTTTTTCATTTCCTTTTTTCCTCCCTTGGTTTTTCTTTCGTGTTTTCCTTTTTTTCTGTGTATTTATTTATAGTTACAAGGAACTCCCATATTGACCTCTTAGCTCATTAGAATTGATGCAAATGGGGCTTGAAAGGGGGATTCTTGGGGATCTCAGGACCAAGGGCTAAGGCAATCCCCTTCCTGAGGACCCTGGCAGAGGAAATGCATTTTCTGGATACGGGATTTTCTGCCCCGTGAGGAATCTGACTGGTCCTCAGATGTTAGTATACTCTTCTTGTCAACTAACTGAAGAAACTGAAGGTGGACACTTGAAGAGAAGGCGGCGGCCAGATGTAGACATTTAGGAAAGAAAAGTCCATTTAATAAATCTCCCCAGGGGTGGAGGGTGGCATCCAAAATCCAGAGAGTGGGGTTACATTAGCGCTCTAATGAAGTGCTTGTCTAAAAACAAGCAAACACACACACACACACACACACACACACACATGCACACACACGCGCACGCGCATTCCCCCATCCCCCACTCTGATGTGTTTGATTTTCACCATTTTCGGCGTTAGAGCCTGGCCATTAAGAGCTGCTTTTAGAGATGATTTAAAAACCTCCAATGTCTCATAATTTTGAGAGCCTCGCATGCTGAAAATTTAAAGGGTGGCAGTGGGGGGCCAAGGGATCCCCCAGCAGCCAGCACGTGTGAGCCAGTGAGCTAGAAGAGAGGCCCTTGGGCCGGGCCACTCACACCTCCCCAGTCCTTGGCCTGGCTTTGCACCTGTAGCCCAGCGAGGGCCCGAGTCTTGGATGCCTACAGGGCCCAGCAGATGAGGTGGAGGGAGAAACAAGCTGGGATTTCATGCTGGGGAGACAGAACCCACAACCTCCCGGAGGAAAGCAGCCATTCCTCAGCTCCAGCCAGCTGCCACCCGGAGAAAAGATGCCCCGTGTTGCTAAGTCTCTCAAATTTTCAGGAGAAGCCAGAAATCTGGATTTTTTTTTTTTTTTTAATGTGAAATCTGATTTCCAGAATTGGCTCAAATATTTCAAATAGTGTCCTGGCCAAACTAAACGTGTCTCTGGCCCTCTGGGGACCCGTCTTGCCTTCATCTATGTATTTCTGCCCTCCTCCCTCAATCCCTTGAAAATCTCTGAGGCCAGGGCCCAGAAAGCTCTTTAGCAATTCCATTCCTTGACAAGACTGAAGTCCACCATTTTATACCCATGCCCCGTGTGCCGCACATCTATGCCTTCACTCACGCTGTATCTCTGTCCAAGATACTCTTCCTCCTGTTCTCAGATTCATATTTTATTCAACTTTCAAGGCCAGGCTGAGTGTCTCTCTCCCATGGAGCTTTTCCAGACAGAACACCTTTTTCTTGGACCGTCCCAAGCACATGATGCATCCGTCTCTAAGGGAACTAATCACTTGTGGTCTGTTTTGGTACCTCCCATTTCTTCTCTGGGCATGGTGGAGATAGAGCCTGTTTCTTCTTCATTTGTAGAGACACAGCAGGGCTCTGTACAGTGCCTTGACTGTAGTAAGGCTTGGATAAATGCACTGACTGGATATGTTAATGAACTAAAGGAAAACTCGAGGCTCTTCTTACACAAGATGGTGCGGAACTGGACAGGACAGGAAACAGACCTGCCCGTGTAGGACAAGGTTGGTGTCTAGGTGAGTTAGCTCTAGCATGAGTGGGACCCACAGGAGAAGGAGCGGAAGGGGCTCTTCTCAGCCATGCATGGTAAGGTTGGGCAAGTGATTATGGCAAAAAAAGCAGAGCGAATTTTAGATAAAGTCAAGCAATCAGAAACCACGGAAGCATGGTCACCTGTGCGAGTGGTTGGTGTGAACCACTCGGAGGCCAAGAAGGGCTGCTAGCTGGTTTCCTTTTCCCTAGGCTCGAGTCTGCATGTGACTTGAGCATCTGTGTTCTTCTTAACCACCAGCTAGAAACGTATGGGGGAGTTTTGCAAAAATAAAACAAACTCCGCCGTTTACCTCAGTATCAGAAGGAAAACGTAACAGAAAGGAACAGGAGCTCTGACACGGGTCACGGGAAGCTGTGTATCAGAGGCCAAGGGCACACCAGGTCTTTAGCTCATGGAAAGGATTTGATCTGATGAGGGAAGGGACTGAGAACATAAGCCAGACTCAGGTCAGAGCTGACTCCACCACGTGTGAGAACATGACCAAGGCATCCGTCCATTCTAAGCCCGTTTCCTCATTAGTAGAATGGAAATAATAGCACTTAGAGGCTATTAGTGTATTAAATAAGATCAAGTACATAAAGAGCCTGGCATCCAGCAAACCCCTGAAGTCTTAGTTATTTCTATTATAATTGTCTATGATAATTCTATTATAATTGCTGGGTTATACAGCTTTACTTTTGGACTTAAGTTGTGGACCTGGGAATTCAGATCAACCGACCTACTGAAGACAGCTTTTAAAGAATGAGGAACAGATATTAACAATCGTCTTCATCACCTCAAAGCATTAAAAGATAGTAAAGAGGGGCACCTGGGTGGCTCAGTCAGTTGGGTGGCTGCCTTCAGCTCAGGTGATAATCCCAGAGTCCTGGAATCAAGTCCTGCATCAGGCTCCCTGCTCAGTGGGGAGTCTGTCTCTGCCTCCCCCCTCTGCCCCCCTCTTCAAGCTCATGCTTTGTTCTCTCGCTCTATCTCAAATAAATAAATAAAAATCTTAAAAAGAAAGAAAGAAAGAAAGAGAAAGAGAAAGATCGATTGATCGATCAGGTCCGCCTTTGGGAGCAGAGAAGGAATTCACAGAGGTAAGCCCACACTTTAAGGCTGCTTTTTTCCAGGGGTGGGGGGCACTGACTGATGTGAGAGAGGTGTGTCTAAGAGGCCACACTGTGTCTTTTTGCCATGTCTTTGGGTGTGGGGGAATACTGGACTCTAGGGCTTCCCAAGGTTGGGACCCTACTTTGGGTTGGATGTAAAAGTAAGAAGGTGCTAGAAGGGAAGCCACCCACGCACAGGCTGAAGCCAGGTTTTCACTCATCAGGGTTGGTAAGACTATCTCAAAGCCCGAAATCAGATTTCTGTGTGGCTGGGAGGCTGGCAGAAGGGAATAAAATCCTCTCTGGAAGTAGATGACATCTTTATGGGCCTTCAATTATTTCTTACAAATATTTGTAAATTCAGCGTCCGTCCTACAAAGATACCCCAAAATATAGGAGACAAGACAGCAGAAAAGGATAAGAGCCAATTTTTGCTTTCTTCCCAATATGAGGAGGATGTGGTCTGTGTCTTAGTGACCACAGATCTCACAGGCTGTTGGCTTTCAGAGTGTTTCGTGATTAAATGAGGGGAGCCAACTAAATTTAATCATTTAGATATGAGTTGAATCGAAAGAAATGAATCTTTACAAATGCATAGTGTTCTCAGTGAGGTCTGTGAGGCGATGGGAATTTCACATCAAAGCAGCCAGTGACAAGAGACTTTGGTTTTCCAAAGCCATCAGGAGATTGACTTGGGTTACTGTTTTACTCTGGTCTTCTCAGTATTGTCATTGTCACAGCGATCACCCTAACCGCCCAAGACACTCCAGCGGAAAACCCCAGGAGATAAACATGCTTTATGAGGCATAGAAGTAAAGCTCTTTATCCAAGAGGAAGATAGCAACATCCCAAACCCAGGACCCTTGACTGGGTTTCTCCTCAGACAAGACCTTTTCAGTGGGAGATCACAAGCTGGATTTGTCAAGAGGCCCTCACAAAGAAGTGGGGCGCATACCCAGCTGGGAGTCTAGCAGCGAAATACCTTTCAAGAGGACTCTCGCTCATGTGGTATCTCTGGGGCCAAGGTCTCAGCAAGACTCCGTGGGCATCCACTTCACTTCCTCAGGGCAGAGCTCGCTCGGGGGTGTCTGGGAGTGGGGCTTCACTGCTGTGAAGGCCCTGAGGTTGGGAAGACCTTAGCCTCTCAGCGCATGCCTCCTGCTCAGGGGCATTCTGTGGAAACGGGAGGGGAGCAAGCTGTGCCTGGGCAGACCCTCCCCGCCGAGAGTCCCAGGAAAGCTGACGAATAGGGTCTCCGCCATGTTCTGCCCTGCTTCTTTCTGATGCCAGCCCTACCACTCACTTCTTGTCTCTTTCCTCCAACACCCACCCCTGTTTTCGTTCCTTCCCTCCTCCCGTGCTACCAGCAACTGTGAAGAAGAACAAAAACAGTAACAAGGAAGTGGAAAAATCCTACTGTTTGACAGAAAGAACTGGGTGGAATGGATAAGAGGCCTAGATGGGACGGGGAGCCCGGAGCACAGGTTCTAGGGTATTCTCATCATTATTATGGCCCATACTTCTACATTAGATAGATGCCTGCTTCAACGATTACAAAAATCACAGAAACAGAATTTTGTATAATTTTAGCAGAATTTAACAAGACATCCCACTTGGAAGGGTACAGAGGGGTCTTTGTAACCGTCTGGTTTTCCGTGTCCCATGATTTAATTCTCTGGGTCTACATCTCTCCATCCCGAAGCAACATCAGAAGTGGCCAGAATGACCCAATTGTGTCTTCTTGATATCCAGATAATGCCTCGATAACTGACCCCCCAAGTTTACCCATCAACCTTGCAGAGCAGGAACGTGGGCACCCGGCTCCTGGCATTGTGCCCTTGGGCCTCATCAAGGCCTAGGCCCAGGTGGTGCTCAGGAAGTATAATGAGTAATTGATGAGAAGTTAAAAAGTGCCACCGTACTGTAATAATGACAGTCCAGATTTATAACTCTGCCATTAACAGTTCCTAAGATTGTCTGAATTCAGAAGTAGGCCTTACTGACCAGCAGTCAGCCATTTGCATTTTTCTTGGCATCTGCGGAAAATAAAATCAGATCGCTTCCTGTCTATCTCTAATCTCCCTAACCCCCCAGTTTAATTTATACTATCCCTGGGTTTCATGCATTAACAGGAGTATTTAGATTTCAAAAACCGCCCGCTGGAAAGAACTCATTTCATATAAATGCCCTTAAAAAGCATTCACAGAGCCACCACGGTGTTTATTAGATCTTATAATAACCTCTTTGTCTTAAAGCTCATGAACTGTGTGACCCTTTCCCTTTAAAGAAAAACTCTTAGGAAGAGAAACATCACTATTATCACCGTCTGCCTGTTAGAACTGGGGTCCAGCTTTCAGAAACAGCGAAGTTACAGAGGTTCGTCTGTTTAAGATAGAAGATTACTAGTTTCTTTTCATGACCAGAGGAAAAGCCACATGTTGCCTCCACTGGGTTTATTAATTCTCTATAAATGCTCTCTGCCCAGCTTGGGTGTAGCAGTGAGCTCATTCACTGTGCACATAGCAACAATATAATGAAAACCGAGTCTGGCCCGGAAAATACACCCTTGTGGGCCAAGTGCATGGCTTACCCTTCCTAAAGCTTCTCTTGAGCTCATCGAGGTCTCTCCCCCCTCTGTTCTTGGGCGGTGATTTACTTTCCTTCAAAGATATTTCGCTGTCTGATTTTTAAGCTAGAACTCAGCCTTTCGCTCGCCCCATCTAAATCACGATCAGCCTCTCTCTCTCTCTCTCTTTTTTTTCCCCCTCCAAATGAGGAAAAAGTCACAACCGAAGGCTCAGAAGTGGAACAGGGCTCTTGGGTCACTTTCATTAGACACAGCATTCAGGAGGCAAACCACTCCATGGAAACAGTGCCCTGATTGTCCAGCCTCCAGCACGCCTCCCCTGCTGCTTTCAGGAAGCTCTTTGTGCAGCAAGTGCTAAAGCAATATTTAGTTATGGAGTGACCGAGCGTCAAAGAGCAGCTCAAAGCATTTAATGTGGAAGAGCACGGCGGGGAATGACGTCTGGGCTCCTGCCGCGGTTGAGGTCTTTCTCTGCACAAAGTTGAATGGGACCCGTGGTGACAGAGCTGGGTCCAGTGAAGTCATTTTTTTTTTTTTTAATTCCATGGACCGAGGTGTTCTTGGAGAACTATAAAGGGCACCAGCGTTTTGGCTCTTTGGATGCCCAAATAAATTCAACAGGACACTAACCACAAGGTCTGGATTTTGGAAGGGAGTTTAGATGTCCACAGACTGCCCGAAAGGGGCTGTGATTGTGGAAAGGGGGGAAGGCATGAGCATTTCAGGGCCCAAATGCTGGGAGCTCTGGGTAGGAGACCTTGCGCAGGAGACCCCTCAGAGCCTCCCTGGGAGAAGGGACGCCGTGGCTGAGATGATAGACCCATCACGTGGCAGAACGTGGTGCTGTGGGCACGGCTGTTGCTTCCAGAGACACCTGACCCGACAAGGGTTTCTGCCATATCCAAGAGGATTAAACAGAGGAAAATGGACAGAAAAATAAAATAAGTTCTAGGAGGAAACATTCTCTTAGCTTTTGGTACCAAAGCAGGGAAGATAGTTCTCTTGAAGAAGCTGCTTTGTGGGAAGTGTTCTCCTGTACAGGGATGGGGCTGCGAGCTGGCTCAGCTGACCTCCCCGCCCCCCACCCCTCCCCCCTTGTTCCTCCTGCTCCTTGCCTTCTATCGCCACAGCTCCATCTTCTGGGGGCGACTGCGGTTTCTAGATGGGAAGGCGGACTGCATCCTAAAGGAGGAGTAAGATTTGCCAAAACTTACAGGGTCAAGTTGAAATTTAGATCAGTGCCTGAGTGTCTTTTTTTTTTTTTTCTTTCTTTCTTTCTTTCTTTTTTTTTTTTTTTAAGAATCTTGAGATCAAGCAGTTTTACTAAACTTTTCCAGTGACTCTGGGAAAGAATCAGATAAGGATATCTGGATCATAAAATTTTAGCAAAGACCATTAGAGATAATTCAACCCTACTCCCCATTTCACAGTTGAGGGAACTGGAGTTCAGAGAGGTTAATCAGCTGGTTAATGGCAGAGAAGTAAGAACGAACCTGGCTGGCTGGGTCCCGAGGTCCACCCCTACTTTTGTCAATATCCCATTGCTTACATTTGCAAGACAGATTAGAAGTTTACTACTTTCCTAGTTTCACTGAGAAACTCACTTCCTTGTTTGGGAAGCAAAACTTGAAATCTGGGTATCTTAAATTTAGGGGGTGCCCCTTTCCCTGGCAAGCCCATTCTGGGAGATTTAACTAGATAGCAATCTCTCCTCATCCATGGTGGGTATGTTCCAAGATCCTCAGGGGATGCCTGAAATTGTGATTAGTTCAGAACCCTATATATACTATGTGTTTTCCTTCTACACATACATACCTATGGTAAAGTTTGATTTATCAATTCAACACAGTCAGAGATTAACAACAGTAATAAAATAGAACAATTATAATGATACACTGTAGGTGAACATGTTCTCTCAAAATATCTTGCTGTACTGTATGGTACACACCCTTCTTGTGATGACATGAGATGATAAAATGCCTGCGTGATGAGGGGAAGTGAGGTGAGTGACACAGGCATTGACCGTATGTCAGAAGGAGGATCATTTGCTTCCAGACCCTGATTGACCGTAGGTAACTGAAATCATGAGAACACAACTGTGGATAAGGGGAGACCAATGTATCTGGTTAAGTGAAGTTATCCATCCGGACTCATTGGAAGTCATTTGAAAAGATGGTGCTTCCAGTGGTAGAGAAAGCCAACACAGCAGTGTTCTCAGTGATGCCACGGTCTTCACATCACCTTAATCATCGGCTTGGGACTTCCGGATCAGCCTGCCATGAAACAGACCATTGCCTCTGGGTGGCGGGAATTTCCACCTTCCTCAACCCCCACTCCCTCAGCATAGGGCTGCTCTCCAGCTTGGGTGGGAGCCTTATGAAGTGACTTTAATTCTTCCTGGCCAAGATGACGCTGTTTAGCACCCAGGATTGTGATGAGCTAGAATTGCTCATGAAACGTCCTAAACAAGCCCTCTTATTTTAGGGCTTGGCAACATCAACCATTAGCCTGGATGTAAAAATCATCAGCTTCAGAGTCAGAAAGACTTGAGTTCAAATACCAAGGCCACCTCTTCCCAGAGGTATGTCCTTCAGCAAGTTAACTCACTTCTTAGACCTCAGATCCCTCCCCTGTAAAGAGAGGGGGGTGTAAGGAACACCCCGGTTCCTTATGAAGCTGTTGAGAAGATCAGATGAGATTACGGATGCAAGGTTTCCTAACATGGAGCTAGGACCCCAGAGCACTTTCAGGTCACCCCCACTTTCGTCCTAAAGCTATCGTGAAAAATGAGTAACTTCATAGCTTGCGAAGAGCTACACAGACAATTGGTGGTAAATTGGAAAATAAATGACCAGTATGATAAACCACTGCTTTAAGCACCCCCTGCTTGAAGAAAACCCAAGAAAAACTACTCAAACAAATCAGAGGTGATTATGGCATGGCTGAAGATTCCTTGCTTCAAAAATCAGCCTACTTGGGGGTTGCTTTTAAGAGAGAGTCCCTTGGTACTCGTCACATGTTACCGTAGTTACACAGAACTTGGAGAGAAGACACACTGACCTAAGTGAGTCACACTGGGATTCCTTAGCAGCAGCAGCATACCTTTCTAGAAACCCACCTGGGCAATGGGGTCTGGCACTATTCAGAACCAAGCCCACTCCTGATAGGATCTTGCTCTGCATTTTCCACAACATACTCAAACAAGCCTGCCTTTTTTTTTTTTTTTTTAAGATTTTATTTATTTATTTGACAGACAGAGATCACAAGTAGGCAGAGAGACAGGCAGAGAGAGAGGAAGGGAAGCAGGCTCCCTGCTGAGCAGAAAGCCCCGATGCAGGGCTGGATCCCAGGACCCTGGGATTATGACCTGAGCCAATGGCAGAGGCTTTGACCCACTGAGCCACCCAACAAGCCTGCTTTTAAAGGCACGTTCCTGTTCCACCAATATGAAGGCTGAGTTTTGTCATCAAATCAAATAAATAAATGTTTTCTTTTTCCTCCCTCACACGGCATTATCCACTCAACCAGCCTTCACACCACACACAACATCTGACCCAATCGCTCTGATAAGCACAGTCACTCAGCATGAAATCATTGAAGAAGGAAGGACAATGACTTTGGTTTACAAGAAGTTACTGATGCACTCTCCGAAATACGCACTATCTGTGAGCTTTATGACAAACCGCGACCGAGTTGGGCGGCCTTGGCATTGGCCAAACAAAAAAGAGCTTTGTACATTTTTAGGGAGGTGTTCCAGTTTGCTCATTCCCCTGGCGTGGGTGGCTCCGCTGGGAGGAGAGAGTTCTCATTTTCAAAGTGAGCTCATCGAGTCCTGCCCCTAAGTGCTCAAGGTCCTCCAGTTCTGTGTAAGCTGTAGAATTCATCTTGACTCTTGAGGGTAAGGAATTTAGATGGACGTTCACTTCTCCACACAGTCCCAAAAGCCATGTATTGAGGGGGAAAATAATTTAAATCCAGATTATCCTCATAGAGAGATGCATGATTCTGAAACCTGGTCCCTTTATGGAGTTTATAAGTGAAGAAACCAGACGTCCTCTGTGCCCTGTCCCACTCTGATTCTCCCTGCTATTTTCAAGGGGTCGCTGTGTGTGCATAGGAAGAGAACAAAGGAAAGTTAGGTGTAGTCAGAGTTTATCTTCTCGGGGAGCTTTCATTTCCTCTAAATCTATTTTTACTTGTTGGTAGACAAATCATACTGTGAATATATAGCAGTTAGCTGGCCGGTTACTGAGTGTTGCCTCTGGCAACCAGATTTCACAATCCTTCAAATCCCAATAAGGGAAGTCCTCTGTTCCCTAACCCATGGCTTTGGGTGAGGGGGTGTGTGCGCGTGTGCGCGCGTCTGTGTGTAATTCGTGATGACTCAGTGTCTAAGAAGGTACAGATATTATAGCAAATCTATTTCTGGTTCTTATGTTACCTTTCAGGAATGGGCCTGGAAGACCTGGTGAAACTCTTTTAATCATTTCCTGCCAACATTTGGCCGTGTCCCAGTTTGGAAGGTAGGACATGGTCTTTAAAGATGATGTCACGGGGTCTAGATAAATGTAGAGTTTTCTGAGTGCCACCCCAGTCTAGCCCATCATACCCATCGTAATGGCCACTGTAGTTTTAATGAACCCATGAGCTTCCCTTGAGATTAAGTGAAGAGGGTAACATATTTTGGTGGAGAAAATAGAGGAGGAGAGAAAATGGCTGGGGTGCAGATGGGAAGGCTTCTCAGAGGAGATGAACATTGACATGGGCTTTAAAATATGACAAAGGGTTTACAGATAGAATGGAGAAGAAGGGGCGCCTGAATGGCTCAGTGGGTTAAATCCTCTGCTTTTGGCTTGGGTCATGATCTCAGGGGCCTGGGATTGAGTCCCGTATCGGGCTCTCTGCTCAGCGGGGAGCCTGCTTCCCTCTCTCTCTCTCTCTCTGCCTGCCTCTCTGTCTACTTGTGATCTCTGTCTGTCAAATAAATAAATAAAATCTAAAAAAAAAAAAAAAAAAAAACATGGAGAAGAAAAGTCATTCTAGATAAATCACAGAATATGCAGAGGAAGCTCCGCTCTCCAGTAAAAATAGTGTCGTTCTCCTCTCTATGTGACCATGGAAGAGTCAGCTAATCTTGTGGCTACTGGGAAAAATGCATAAAAGGTAGGTTCTTGGGCGGCACATTCGGTTAAGCCTCCAACTCGATTTCAGCTCAGGTCATGACCTCTAGGTTGTGAGACTGAGCCCCACATGGGGCTCCGCCCTCAGTGGGGAAGTTTGCTTGACATTCTCTCTCCCTCTTCCTCTGCCCTGACCCCCTCCATGCTCATGTGCTCTCTCTCTCAAATAAATAAATAAATAGATCTTAAAAAAAATAAATAATAAAAGGTAGGTTCTCAGACACGCTCAACTTTACATCAGTCATGCTTTGAATGCTCTCACTTGTTGTGTACAGATAGTTATGATTACAGAAAAGAGATGGTGGCATTCCCCAACTCCCTTCTTTTTTTTTTTTTTTCTTTTTAAGATTTTATTTATTTATTTGACACACAGAGAGGCGGGGGGGGGGGAAGCAGGCTCCCCACTGAGCAGAGAGCCTGATGTGGGCCTCAATCCCAGGACCCTGGGATCATGACCTGAGCTGAAGGCAGAGGCTTTAACCCACTGAGACACCCAAGTGCTCCCCCAACTCCCTTCTTAGGGGAAAACTCCGGAGTAGAATCTGACAGACATCAAGAGATGGAAATGAGCTGGATGATAAGATTTGAACCACGTGTGATGATTGATGGGCGATAAGATCAGAATCATTTTTCAGTTTATTCAAAGGTCAACTCAAATCAGATGCTTCATTTCTTGCTTCTGCCTCGTTCAGTGGCTCTGATCCGTGTTCATGGGCTGTCATCTGTGTGCTGACACTTTGCTGTGAGTGTGGCCTCTAGTGGGAAATGCCATACATGGGAATGCCACATGTAAAGGACAGCTCTGGTCCCTGCCTGCCCTACTGGATGTCAATCCCTTAATTCAGAACTGATCTTCAGAAGAATGCAAAACAAACTCAATTCCATCAGTTAAAATAAAAGCAATGTGTCCAAAAAATAATCAGAGAAACACGTATCATTCTCCATGCGGATCGGATCAAGGCACAGAATGGATGAACTCAGGGGCCAGTTTTTGCTGACCGCTTACGTAGAAAAATGAAGCTATTTCAGACCTTTGAGGCCCTTCAGCTTTTGGAGCCTTGGGAGCTCCACTCTCCGCCACAGCCCCTTAGTAAGTAGAATTTTTGCTTTTAAGGAATCGAGAACGTTAAAACATAGACATAATTTAGCTTTTCAAATTATTGGACTGTGAGTAACTCAGTTAATTTAAAATTGCCTGTGAGTTCTTGGCAATCCCAGGGCATATTTAGAAATCCTTGCAAAGTGAGAAGAATCTAACCTACAAATTGTTTTCAAGTGTAATAAAATAGCTTTGAGCTCTAAATGTAGCAATTAATGAGGCAGACATGATAGTTATTTCCTACACATTTGTCTAAATGTTTATTAATTAATTTTAGTTTTTCAGTTTTTGTGTTTCATACTTTGGAGTCAAAATTTTTTTGGGGGGGGTGCAGGGGGTTCTGAAACATCCCTGGGCATTCTGCCCTGTAATGCCTAATGGATAAAACATCACTGGCATCCAGAACCCACAGGGCAAAAGACAGTGAAATTAAGAAAGGTGTCAGTTATTTTCCACTCTGTGCAAAGTTCCTACAGAACTAAAGAGAGAGAGAGAGAGCGCGCCACACACTCCAAGGGAACAGCCCCTGTGTTAGCAGTAAAATATTTGCATATCTGATGCACAATCAGAAACACAAACAGGGCTGAGGCCCTTCAAAACAAACTCTGAAAAAGGAAGGACAAACAGGGGAGAGGAGAGGAACTAAGCTTGTAAGCCACACACCCCCCACCTCCCCCTTGTGGGTCCCCTGCACCACCCTCCACGGCCCGCCCATCCCCCCACCCCGCCCCTAGTACTGAAGCCCTGGGCAATGTCCTTCCTGCATGTTGTTCCACTCTGTGAGGTGGTTGGGATTGTTCCCAAATTACAGATGGAGAAATCAAAGCCTAGGGAAGTCGAGGAACTTGCCAAGGGATTGACAGCTATGAAGGAAGAGAGCCAGGGGTCAGCCTAACCCCAGAGCCCATGCTCTTTGCACAATACTCACGCTGTCTTGTTTCATAAAAGGGTGGGGATGACATGATTATCTTTCTTTTTCTAACTGCTGATAGAATGAGTGATGCATGGCACTTAGTGTGATTGGGACGAGGACAGGTGTCTCAGGTGGTAGAAGCTGCACCTTCCCAAAGAGCAAAGTCAAAGTGATAGAAGGCAGAATTTTTTTTTTCCTCCTATATGATTCATTCATGGAAAAAACTGTGGTAGATGAAACTCCTGAAGCCCACAGTCCATAGCTACAATAAGGGAATCCCCGAATCACAATCAGATTGGAACATATCCAAACCCCCACCATGGTCACTTTACGGTAGGTTCTCAAAATGCAGTCCTGGGTCACCTCTCCCAAGAACTAGCCCACGAGCTCAACCCAGGGCAGATTCCCAGGCTCCAGGATTAGAATTTCGGGTGGGAAAGGCCTGGAGATCTGCATTTCAGCTCACCTTCCCTACCTCTCCAAATGATTCTTATGTTCTCTAAAAAACTTAAACTACACTTTCATGCTTTAGAACAAAATCTACCTCCTCTTCCTTTTCTTCTTCAATAGCTTTTAAGGACTAGAGCTTAAACTTCCAGAAATGTCTAGTCCTGGGCTTACCACCCTTTTATAGATAGGAAAGTAAGGAGAAAAATGGGTACAGGGCTATTCACTAAGTCAGCTACAATAAGAACTGGAAAAAAAAAAAAAAAAGCCTGAAGACAAAACAAAAACAAAAACAAAAACCCATAAAGCCTGCCCGATCCCCGCTGTACTGAGATGAACTCTTTGGGCCTTGGCTTAAGTCATTAGCGTGATTATCACCCACTGAGAAGATCCCTTCACAGAGGAAGATGTTGATAGAAGTTTTTTCAACAACCGTTATCTAGAAGGTTAACCTGACGTTTTAGCAGCCAAGCCATCTCCACTAAGAAGGAGCGAGGAAGGAAGGAAGGAAGGATGGACAGAAGGTGAAAATGAAAAGAAATGGGGAGAGAGAAAGCACAAGAATGAGAGCAAGCAAGAGAGGGAGGGAGGGAGAAAAGAGGAAGGAAGAGAGCGAGAGGAAAGGAAGGAAGAGCTTTTTCCTCCTCACACTCATGGAGGTTTGAGCCAGTGGCCCAGTGGACATGATGGAAGGAGTCAGTCTAGGGAACCAGAGGCATTCAGTTGACTTTCAAGGTGAGGTCAGGATATGCTGCAGAACACTTGGTGTTCAGCCTGGAGGAACCAGGACCGTTCTGTCCTGCCCTTCCTATCCTTGCCGCCATGTTGCCACCTCAGACCCACTGCAGGCATTCTCTAGTTCTCAGTTCTGGTAAAAGTCTCCCCGCTGTGAAGGCTGGCAGAGGTCCAATTCCGAAGGGCTTCCTCCAACAGGAATCACCCACCGTTCAGCAAACACAAAATGTTTCACTGATTTTTGAATTAGACAAACAAACAAAACACTGAGTTCACGCGCACACTCCAGCCTCCATCTAAGGGAAGGTGTGGTCCAATTCTGTCCTCTTGAAAAGGATGGAGGGTCAAGGAGCGAATCTGCCGTCCAGTGACAGCACATAAAATGGGAAGAAATCCGAAGTACTTTTCAGACTTGGAACTCAAAACGTTGAGTCTAAAAGGGAAAACATGTCACCTTCTGCCAAAATAAACTGTGATGAAAGTTTAGACCCCACCACCTTTCAGCCAAGCATTTCCTGTTCTGGTCCCCCTCGTCTGCCTCACACTAGCTCCGAGGAGGGAGAGCTATTTTTAAGGTGCAAACAACCAGGACTAAGAATGAGAGAAGTTATTTATTTATAGTTACACCTTTCAACTGTTCTTTTTTTTTTTCCCCCTCTGGAGACAGAGGCTTGGTTTGGCTTTCCCTTTAAATCTAAAGTCCCTTGGGTAAGAAGGACTCTGAAAGGTCATGACGGAGTCACTTTGCCTCCAGAGAGTGATCATCATCCTGGGCAAAACAAGTCACCTTTTCTTGAGGAATTCCTCCTCGCATGCATGCGCCGGGCTTATGCCACACAAGTGCTCTTGAGCAATGGTTGGTCTTACGTACCTTTTGTATAAAAGGTGATTTGAAAATACATTCCTGGTTTTGTTATTTTAAGGAATCCAACAGTGATTCTCCCCCTCCCATTTTTTGTCCAACAGAGAATTCCATTATCCTGAGAGCAGATATTCCGTAATGGACGTGATTGTGTAAATTCAGCCTTTGTATCAGATTTTCTCGAAGCAGGACACAGGCATATGTGGTGTTCTTGGGGCCAGCAAGGTCCTTCTCATATCTAACTGCGTCTTCCCTTATTTCTCATTCCATTAAATCAGTCCATTCTTGATACCAGACCTCAAAGA
The DNA here is from genome assembly GCF_011764305.1 of Mustela putorius furo. Lineage (NCBI taxonomy): Eukaryota > Metazoa > Chordata > Mammalia > Carnivora > Mustelidae > Mustela > Mustela putorius. The sequence goes on from NW_025422022.1 coordinate 8,511,130, forward strand.
ACTTGTTGCAGACCCTTGGAATTTGCCCATTAATGAAAGAAAAAAGCCCTCCCTTGCAGTGCTTACGTAAACCTGATCTTGGTGTTGGCCAACACTGACTAACATTATTTTCTTTCCAGGTATTTCCCCCTGACATTACAGTGTTTGCTTGTCTTCCCACTACAACGTAAGCATCACGAAGGCTTTGCTCACTCCTTGGTTCATCGCTGTATCACAAGCATCAAAAATATACTAAATGAAGGGTGCCTGCCTGGCTGACTCAGCTGGTTGGTCGAGCATGTGACTCTTGATCCTGGGGTTGTGAGTTCGAGCCCCAGGATGGATGTAGAGATTACTTTAAAAAAAAAAAAAATCTTAAAAAAATACATATACTAAATGCTTAAAATGAATTTGATGAACAAATTTCTATTTATGTCAAATTGTTGAGACATCTAGAATTGTACAGAGTGCTGCAGAGGTCCTCCCCACCCCCCTTTCTTTTTAACATAATGGTTTCCTAACTATTTTAGCTGTACTGTTTTCATCCACTGGTTCCGGCATTATTATAGGAATTACTTGAAGGACAAGAGGATGGCTCTTTTCTAAATTCACTGGTGTCCACATGTTTTAATTGGACAACCTTGAAACTAACAACTTTACAGAAAAGTTGGTTGCCATGACCCACTTCCAGCCTCTTCGCTCCCTTTACTTCTGGTGGGTTCTTTGTGCAGCCAGGTCAATGGGGTCACGATTCAGCTTTTAGTGAAAGAAGAGTCCTTTCTGCATCATTGTACTTGTGCAAAATTTGGTGCCTTGTACAACTCAAGGAGGAAACAGAAAAGACTGGAAACTGAGTATAGAACCTAGGCCAAAAAGCAGATCTATCAAAAAGAAACAACTTAATGGTCCAGTATGATCTGGAATGACACAAGAACTTATAATTACATGGAAACAAAGTTTTGCTGACCAATGAATGGAAAAATGATGCAAAACCAATGCCCAAGTTCAGGTATTTGGGTATACTTACTCTTCGGAAGATATATTTCCTTCTTGAGAGTTTCAAGCTTTTGTTCTGGGAACATTTCTACCACTCTGAGTGCAATGGAAACAAGTAAGGAGAAACACAAATCCAGTCGGCCGCTCACTCACCTTTTTGCTTAAGTGGGGCCCATTGGCTCCCCCAATGCTTCTCTGCACTGATGGTGGTACTTGATACACATCCTGTTCCTGGGTACCGTGGCTAGTGGGGACCTGGTAAATTCCCTGATGTTGGTAGGAAGATGGCACTTGATAGATGGTGTCTCGAGGAGCACCGTGTGGGTTTGGCGCTTGATAGAGCTTCTGTTGGCCAAAGGACTGGTGCATCAGTCCAGAAGTAGGCTGGTCCTGACCGGAGGGGGTCTCCTGAATGGGGCCAATCAGGAGCTTCACCCGATTGCCGGGGACAATGCCTTGTCGACCGTGCAAGGAGCAGAGCCACCATCCTTCCAGTCCTCCTGTGTTCTGCTCTATGACAGTCAGGATGTCTCCCTTGCGGAAGGCCAGCTCCTCAGCACACTCAGGGACATTGTCGTATAAGGCCCTTGCCATAAGATTCTAGGAAGAAGAGAACAGAGGGACATCATGTTAGAATGCTAGCTCAGTCCTTTAAACACCAAGAGCCCTTGCTCTTATGGAGAGGCAGGATTCCTGGAAGGGAGCGAAAACCAAATGGGAACAATAGCCTGTAAAGAGAAAAACAGATGGTGCAGACAAAACACAGATACATACGTCCTGTGTCTGCCACCAATGACATCAGACTGCCTTCTCGGCGAAGCGTTCTTTTCCTCTAACACCAGATGCTGTGCCAAGGAATTATGAGTAGCACTGGTAAAGAGTTCACTATACAGAAACACTTTTCTTCCTTTCTTAAAGCCAGCTTAAAGAATAAAATATTCCAAGACCTTCAGATGTGCCACACCAGACATTTCTCAAGCTTTGCATACACTAGAGGCAGAAAGAGTCGGAGAAATTCCCAAATAACCAACGGTACACATGGCATTAATATCTGGTGTTCAAATGGAAACAAAAGTAGACTATATATGCCTTGGCAGGGCTTATAAATTCTTGTTCTAAGCTGATCACGAAGTCCTTGGATACAGGGAGAATCAACAAGCATTTTTTCCATGATAATCAAGCATGGGTATAGAATGGCCGTAGTCTACATCTCCAGACTGGATGGCCGGGAGCTACGAAGAACTTGTCACCTGTAGGTAGATGACACCTCTTTCTTCTTTGGTCTTTGATTCATACCTTTCCTCAAGGCCCCTCCTCACCTGGCCACTTTCCCGCCCTACTTCTTGAATCTCACCATTCCCATCAGAAAGGCTCTGCCCTCCCCTTTCATGGCCCAAAACACTCTCTCCCTTGTACGAAGGCCTGTCTGGCACATTCAGTACTAAGCAGACAGCCAAAGTAGGCGTTCGGCAGAGAGCGGGCAAGCAGTACGTGCTGACATTCTTGGAAGCCTTTCAAAGGCTCGGAAGAGTTCATTTCTTGGCGTTAGTCGTGTTTCACGGTGTGATGGCAGCCATTACGATGCGCCCGCTCCTTCCCAGCGCACAGAGGAGTCCGGATGCCGTAAATTCATCACAAGCACTTGAAAAACTAAAAGTGACCTCTCTGCTGCTTCACTGAAGTGTCTGGATGCACTTGAGTCACTGGGACGATGATCAGTTGTTGGGGGAGGGGCTGCCTCTCCGGTGGAGCATGCTTGGGACTTTACATATTCGTGGAATTTTTGGCAGGTGTTGTTTGGATTCCTGCCCCCCCCCCCCCAACATTTGATTTGCTTCTATAGAAACATGGACTTGATCTGCCAGCCCCGGGCTTTTCATTCCTTTAGAACTGACATATATTAATCATCTCCCCCTGTTCTGTGCCCCATAACCACAGTCCTGTGCTGTGTCCTGGGCCTCCCCTCTTGGGGCAGGGGTGCTGCATTATGTAAGGCAGCTCCGCTCTAGTCAGTACCTGGGAGGGGGGTCCTACTCTTACTGTTAATCCTCTTAGGGCAACTACTCAACCAGAGAAAAGGAGATCAAGCCATAGAAGTCAGTACTCAGGGAGCTTGATGATGCTTTTTAAGAATAAGGTTGAAGTTCTTGTTCTTGACAATTCTGAGATCCATAAAGTCTATCACGTAGACAGGTGAGCAGTAAGGGAAGCTTAAGGGAAATGGAGGGGTTTGTGATCGAGCTGGTTTTGCTGAGTATTTATATGCTAGGAAGCTTTGGGGTTTTTCCTAACAAAAATTCACATACATGAAGAGAAAATCACACAGCATCCCTAGCCCAGCTTGAGGAACCACTTAAGGATGTGTCATAATCCTAAAATCTGTTTCTTTTCTTCCATCTTTTGAGTTGTGTGACTTAAAAGAAAAGTCACAGAGTTATGGACAAAAAGATTCTGGTTCTTTGCACCAAAGTAATCTGAGGGCGATCGCTCCACTGGGGCTGTGCTGTGATTAGAGTAGGGAGAGAGCTGAGCATTCTGGTCTTTGTCCCTTGCTCTGGGGCCCCATTCAGTGCCGGGAATAGCTGGTAAGAAAGCCCTCGATGAAATCCAAAGTCACAGAGTTAGGACCAGTTCTGTAGAAGCTGAGGGTGGGTGCCAGTAGGATTCTAGCGGCCACGAAGAAGGACAAGAGAAGAAACATAAAACAGTAGAAAGGTAAGGGACTTCCGACCTAATCAGCACAAATAAACTGGAGGCATGTGGAGCTGGGTCCCTGCCATGGGACTCCATCCGGCCCGAAGCGGAGCACCGGACCGTGCTTGATGCGGGGCGGCTTGAAATCCCATGTGGGATGGATGTTCCTCGTCTCCCACACCAGTGACCCTCCCGCCCGCTGGGAAGCAGCATGCTAATGCTTCAGACGTGCCCCAGGAGCTCTGAGACCGCTGTCCTGGCTAACCGCAGCACCCTAGGTGAGTTCTCCTGACAGTGGTCCGTGATTTCCCAGCGGTCCTTCCTGCTGCCCACGGAGGTGAGGGTTTAGGAGGAGAGCTCGCTTGGCATGACCGTGGAGGGCACGCACCCCGTGCTGCCTGACGCCTGCCACGCTGACAGGTATTCTCTGCCTTGGACGTACTATCTCGGCAAGCTACAGAGTCTGCGTCTACACCCACCGCTCTCCCACACAGAGGGTTACACGCACTTCCAGAGACCTTTAGAAAATACCTGGACCCAACCTCCGCGTTTTACAGATAAAGAGACAGGCCTGAGGAGGCCAGATTATCATTCGCCCAAAGCCCCACTGCTGGTGTCAGAGACGAGAATTCTCTTTTTCCAGAATGCTAAGCCATCTTTAGCTCAACTACACAGTGTCCTCCAACGGGGCTCAACTCCATTATATAGTGAAGTGCTGAAGACAATTCTTGCTATGTCTATAGAATGAATAGATTATTTCCTTTTGTGCCTCCACTTCCCATGGACAAGATGGGGGTGAGGGTAAGGGCACCCAGCTTATGCCTTTACTGTGAAAACGAAATGAGTTAATCCAAGTCAAGTACCTTAACACGGCTGGAGGCTTAGGAAACTATTGTGACAACTTATTAATTTGCTGGATGGCTCTTTGGACTTATGCTCCCTCCCCACTCAGGCTCCAGTCAGTTCTCCATCAAGGGCTGGGTGCTTCTCTAATTATGCTATTTTATATATATATATAATAGTACATATAAATATGTAATTATGTATTTCCACATATATTATATTTTATAATATAATATTTAATTTTATATTATTTATTAATTTACAAATCATATATTCAATATAAATATATACTCATACACAGCTGATATTTCTCTTGCTCACAATGACATATCAGAACTGTATCTTGCAGTATTTCTCTGAATTAATAATGAGTCATGGTTCCTGCAACCTCTTGTGGCATATGTGCCTGCAAACAGCAATAACTAAACTATTCATTGCCCTCAAGAGAGCAAGACAAAATATTATTATTATTGCTATTACTCTGATGAGTCCTGGATACACCTCTTTAGATTCCAGCAGAGTCCAAGCTATGAGAAAGTGGGGGAAAAAATGGGGGAGGTGCTTAGCTTTTGAAAACGCTTGGTGCTTTGGGGGGCAAGCGTTCATCCGAGAAGATAACAGTAAAATTAAATTAAATTAGCCAGAACACAAACCATCTCATTCAAAAGTGCATGGAGTTGACAGGCAGATCAAGAGTTAATTGTTCTGGCTGGAAGAAGGTGGAGGGACCTCCTCCTCCTTCTGGATGGGAGGTGTGATGCCTTAAGGCCACAAAGTCAGAAGGGTGCTTATCTGACTATCTTAGAAAAACCCAGGAGAAGGGGTTTGTCTATTCAAGATCGCCTCTTTCTCCCACCAGCCCCAGGATATTTATCTCTAGGGCAGGGAAGGTCAACAGAGAAACAAATCTAGGAGAGATAAGAGAGCTAAGTCATTCTATAGCCAGTTGGATGGTGAGCCTGGGAGGGTGGCAGTTAGAAATGAAGCTAGGGCTTGGCCAAGGGCCAGAACAGTTGGGGCACAGAAGTTCAAAGCCAGGGGAACTTCAAACAATTACACTCCAGCTCCTTCACCTTACAAATGAGAAAAAACAAGCTCAAGAAGTTAATGATTTGCCAACCCACCTGGCCAAAAGGTCACAGAGCTGGGACAAAAATTCAGGAGTCCCACCTCCAGCTCCAGAATCGGGACAGTATTTAACAAAGTCAAATGCATGGACTACCAAAGCTGTGCTTCTAATTATGATTGGGAATCAGCATTAGAGTTATAAATCCTCTTTGAGGGGACCCTAATTACAGTAGCCTCTAGCAGTGATCCCCCCGGCCCTGGTCTTTCTTGAGGCTCTCTTGGCTCCCATGGTTCCACCTCTGGCTTCTTCTCTTCTCTCTGTTCTCGTGATCACTCATCTACCTGCTTCTTCACAGACTAATCATGTTCCACAGAGATCCCTCCTTTGTTCTTTGCTTGTCTTTGCATCCTCAGTCTCTAGAGGAAACACACAGAGAAGAGAACCATAGCTCCAGCTGAAATACTTCTTTTGCCCTCCGGTCCCATATCTCCAACTAGCTAATAGGTGTCTTCTACTCTAACTGGCCAAGTGTAAAAACTCCCTTCTGCTGCTTTATCTCTCTTAGTTCATAGCATGTACACGGCTGCCCAAGATAGGAGGCTCAGAGGTTTGCAGATTCTCTTCCCAACCTGGAACTCAATCCACTTGGCCCCCATCTTCCTCCTCACTGCCTCTCCTAGTTCAGGCCTTCAACAACCATGTAGTGGGAGCCTGGCAATTGCTTCTCAACTGACCTTCCTGCATTTACCTTCTCCCACCTCAAAATCTACCTTCCACCTTCTCCAGAAGAGTTATCTTTCCAAACCTATCTGCTGGTTTCCCTTTCCAGTTCTCGGTCATCCTGTTTCTCTTAGTATGACCTGTCATATCCCATTCAAGACTGTGAGCTCCTGAAGTTCAGGGAGGCTGATCTATTCCTTTGGCCCTTCCAGAACTTGAGCCCAGTGTCTGAAGCAAAAATGTACCTCATTCAGTGTTTGCCAACTTTTAAAATGGATTCTGGACTCTGATTTCCTGGTTCTCTACAGAGAAGGTGAAATGGTTTTCTAGAAACGTCAGCAAGACACCTGGTAAAAGATGGATATGGAAAGATGAACTTAGGGGAGCAGAAAGATAAATGGCAGGAAAGTGCCCGCCCCTTCCTATTAAACAGGATAATGACGTAGATGGGAGCTTGAATCTAGTGTCCACAATGACTGAGCAAACAGGAAGGCCAGGAGGAGCCGACCATCTCAGCCAGATTAAATACAGTCATCTCTGGAGGAGCTTTTTCTCCCTGCAGGGCAGCACGTGACTGGGCACCATTCATGCTTTGCCAGGACGCTGGGTTCTGCTGTTCCTGGTTCAGCTGTGCCTGAGGAGTGGGAATAAAATACTGCACAACCAGCCAGAACACTGGGTACAGAGGGCTCTAGGTCATATGATAGTCTCCACACCATCCCCCACTCTTCCCTGCCCCCCCCCCTTTTTCATTGCTATCAAAATGTCAAGAAAGCTTATTAGTACTCCCACTGCCAGGGAAACTATCTGCTTTTCCAAATATGGAGAGGTGTGACTTATAATTTCCATGACCATTCTTGCTGTTCTTTGAAGAGAAATGAGACACACAATGGCTGACGTGTCACCCTGCTAGGACTGATAGCATCATCAATGGCCTGACTTCCCCTTATTATTTTTACTTCATTCTATATTTATCATGTAGGAGCTCCTGCCAAGACCTTGTGGCTGCCACACTCTTCAGCAGCATGACTTTCCTGTATCTGACTTCCCAAACTTTTGCCCTGGACTCTGGTGGGGTGCACACACACACACGTGGGCATGCACACACGCATTCTCACACACACACACACGCACGCACAGTGGACAGAGCCTGAGAAACAGGCACAGTAGAGAAGGAAATGGCCATTGTCAAGAAAATCAGTCCTAAAGGAAGTGGCTAAGGAATGAGCATCATCAAGGTCAGTCTCAGGATACAGTGGGGATGGGAAAGAAAGGCTCACATGTTCTTGTGCCTGCTAGCAAAAATCAGCTTCGGTCTGAGGGAGATCAAACCACTTTGGTTCCTCCCACCATCATCTTTAGGTTATAGGGAAATGTGGAATTCCCCCAAAGAAGGTAATAGTCAGAATCCATGGATATCTACAAGTGTCTGGTTTCAGTTCTTGTAACACTTGGTTTACACCTGGGTTTTTTCATCCGATGATCTGAGCGGTTGAATTTTTGGAGCTGAATCCTCTGGAGGTGGTTAAATAGCAGATGTGAGACTTTTCAAGAAAGTTCAGGAGTTAGAAGATAGGATACATATATATCACTTTCAGTTTTTTTTTTTTTCAGCGATATTTAACTGTAGTCTGACGCGGTGTTCATTATGTGATCTGAACTAGCCATGGAAAGGCAGCCGGAGGATTTCCCTAGTCATACTTCTGACACCCCATGAGGGGCATCCAACATGTGCTGTGAAGATTTCTCTGGCACCGAGACAAGAAGTCAGTCAATGATTTTCGTTTTCTGGAAAGTGCTTCTCAACCCCTATGGTGGTCACAAAGCTTATTTGAGTATCTTGGACCTTCTGAATATTCATGCTGTTTACTCTGCCCCAGGTTCTCAGATTTTCTAGCCTTGTGAATTTCACACAGAGCATTCTGTTTTGAGCATTTCTGAATGAAAGATGCTTTAAAAAATCTGGCAATAGACACTTGTCTCCCAAAGGTACTCTTTGACACACAGCAGCCCTGGCAGCCACTGTGAGGCTGTACCCCATGTGTGGTCAAGACCCAAGGCACCCAGATTTGGAAATCTTAACATCTCTTCCATTATTGGCCCATACCTGTTGACGAGACATCATTTAGAACCCTGCATTATTTTAATGGTTCATGTTCCAAAGTGACACTACCCCTTCAGAGTTGGTGAGAAGATCTGAGACTCTTGACCAATTAGGATATTTGGAACTCAGAATGAATTTTCCACCTGACTGGATTTGGTCACATCATATGTACAGCATAGATGTGGGATTATATAAGTATTTCTTCTTATATAAGTGCTGGTTTTCCTTCCTCCTCTGGACTAGAGTGAATGCCACCTGTTTTCCCTTGAGAAGCCTGATGCAGGACAAAAAACATCCATACGATGGGATTTGTTTACCACAAAACCAAGAAAAGCCTGGAGCAAATCCTTTGTTTCATCTAAAAAAAATTACAAATGAGTTGTTAGGGAAGCGTGTGTGTGTGCACGCGTGCGTGTGTGTGTGTGTGTGTGAGACTTTGTATTCAACTTGTGTTATTTCTTAGGCAATTGCAGAGGATGAATCTGAATCCTGACCAGAGGGAGAAAATAGCATTTCCTCCTAAGTCTCAGGATCAGAAATAATACCCATGTCTTCAGGAGCTCTGTTTTCTACTCCTCTGTGGTCTTTGAGATTTTTTTTAAAGCCACTCCTGAGGGTCTTAAAGAAAATGGAAGGATACCATGGCTTCTATGCATTAGAACCGGAAGTCACCCCACAGCCTGACCAGAACCAATCAGTCTAGAATTTTAGACGGAGAAGGGATTCTAGAGATCATTCTAACTTGATCTAGTTTTATAGCCCAGAAGGTCATCGATTAGGTTAGAAGCAGAGCCACAACTAGCATCTGGTTCCCCTCTTAATCTAAGATTTTTTTCCACTGGACCAGGATGTACTTCCTGAGAACCTCTCCATCTTAGAATTTAGCACTGTTGCTATTAAGCCTTGGAATTCATAAGCTTTTGTCCCAGGTTGCCTGGTTTTGATAGATTTAAGTAGAGTATATTGGCAAAAGATCAAAAACATGGGGCAGGCACAAACTCTTTTCAGGGTTCTGTCCCTAGATAAATCTGACAGGCGCCATATAATGATGAAGGCCTGACACCCACTCAGTCAAAAGATAGGTTTTTATTAACAATAAAACAACCAGCTGGATTTCAGCCAACATTACAGTATTGGCACTGGACCACATCTATCTGCCTGTCTAGACAGATTCCCTCCAACATCCAGGTACTTGGGGAAGTGAAATGAGAATTAAGTTATAAAGGAGTAGGAGACGCAGCCCACTATATTATGCTTTATTTCCCCAAACGGGATCCTTTCTCAAAAGTCAAAGCACGAAAGTTGTAACATCTAATAAAGTATTTGAAAGAGGGGAAAGATCTTCTTATTTTTTTCCATTCCCACGTATCTTAAACCCACCAACACCAATATGTATAACCACTAGCAACCCCGGCCTGCCCCCTAGCCAGACCCAGTTGACATACCTTGGATGCTCCCCACAACTCTTTGAGATGTCCCCTTACCTAGGCTCACTGCCTGATTATTGTTATCCCACTTCACTGGTGAGGTACTCAAAGAGTTTTTTTTAAAAAAGGCACCAGTAGGGGTGCCTCAGTGGCTCAGCGGATTAAGCCTCTGCCTTTGGCCCAGGTCATGATCTCAGGGTCCTGAGATCGAGCCCCGCATCGGGCTCTCTGCTTGGCAGGGAGCCTGCTTCCCCCTCTCTCTGCCTGCCTCTCTGCCTGTTTGTGATCTCTCGCTCTCTCTCAAATAAATAAATAAAATTAAAAAAACAAAAATGGACCAGTATACTTGGCCGAAAGGGTATCTACCATATGCTGCCAGCCTTGCACCTGTACTGGAGGTTTTAAGAAAGAACCTTCAAATGCTGTAGCTTCTCAGCTAGAAGAGGGAGGAAATGCAGCAGGAGCATGTGCACTGGAAGAAAAGCCTCTAAATGAAATGGTTCCACGGCCAGGTGTGGAGACAAGCTCCCACATGTACATATTATATACCAGTTTATAAGAATAAAATGGCTTTCTTCAAAGTCCCGTTGTGAATGCATGTTCCACTATTTATATATGTCAATATAAAATTATGTATCTCCATTACGCATGCACACACAATTATATATCTCCATTACGCATGCACACACTTGCACACACACACACACACACAGGCTAGAGGAAGGCTTCAGAGAACTAAGGTTGCCTTAGAGATGGTCTGATGCCTTTGCACATGGCCTGAGTGAGACCTCATGCTTCTTAGCATTTTGTGGCACTCATTTGAACACACTGGGGACACACATGTAAGAGGAAGTTGCACCTTTGCTGAGGGCCTGTGACATGAAGCTCGGCGTCCGTCATGATACAATTATGGCGAAAGGTTCTATGCTTGTATTTTGTGCTTCTGTCATATGGAACCAGTAAGGCAATTTTTTTTTAAGCAGAAGGAAGTAGGGGAGGATGAGACCAGTGATTCTTAACTAGGGGGAATCTGGGCATTTGGCAATGTTGGGAGACATTTTTTAGTTGTCACCATGCGTGTGTGTTGCTGGTAGCAGGTGGGGAGAGCCCAGAAGCTGTGAGACATCCTGCAATGCCCAGGATAATCTTCCACCACGAAAAATGATCGAGCTCGAAAAGCTAGCAGTGCTGAGGGGAGCGTCCTGCATAGAGGAACGGACAGGGCCTGAATTAAGAGACTCTAGTCTCAGTCCTCAGATTGTACGAGTAATGGCCAAGAAATCACACCTTTTGTGCCTCTGTTTCCCCACCTGCAAAATCGGGACAGTGAACATGTTCTTTCTAATATTATGAGAAGTCATGAAATTATATATGCAGAACACTCTGATTTCTTCAGAAGAAAGGGTCTCTATAAAATCAAAGCACGTTATTATTACTGCACTATTATGAGCTCATGAAATTGTGCATTAAGAACTGGACTCCTCCCCCTTGGAAAAAAAAATTCCTCCAGGAAAAGAAAACAAACCAGAAATGATCTCATCGTGATTACACCTGCCACACCAAAAAACAGACACAGTTCAGAGAAACTAAATTCTTTCCCTGCAGCAAAGAAGTAAGCTGCGTCTGTAATTAAGATCTTAATGAGGGAGGCAGGAGGCTTGATGCCTCCGCAGGCCAGGAGGCAGAGCCGCCCTGCCTGGCTGGAAGCAAGAACAATTGAAATACAACCTCCCTCATGGCTTCTCGCTCTCAGGTGTTCTCTGCACAAGACCTATTTCTTTTCTTTTCTTTCTTTCGTTCCTTTTTTTTTTTTTTTTTTTTAAGATTTTATTTATTTGCCATTGGGAGAGAGCTCACAAGTAGGGGGAGTGGCAGGCAGAGGGAGAAGCCGGCTTCTCGATGAGCAAGGAGCCTGATGCAGGGCTCCATCCCAGGACCCTGGGATCATGACCTGAGCCAAACGAGGCACTTAATGACTGAGCCACCCATGTGCCCCACAAGTCTGCATTTCAAAAAATGCCTTTCATTTTTAGAGATGCCTATTTCTGCAAGGAAAAAGAAAAGAGCCAAGTAATTATTGACCAGTAAAGTGTACTGATTATATGAAAACTTCGCCTGAATTCAGAAAAAGCACCTCTTAGATAATTTCCGTCAAAGGCTGATGTAAGGGAAAAGCGATGACACCTTCCTTCCACAGTTTATCTCTGGAGCAGCTCATGTTGACTGTCTTCGGTGGCCATGTGTTCCTGAACTTTGCAAGGCAGTACCAGTTTCAAGTATCTTTCCCATTGTCAGGAGTATCTTTCCCATATGTCCCGTTGCTGGGCTGTGAAACATGGGAGCCTACCCACAGAGGTTATATATATTTTAAGTTAAAAATAAAAGGTAGGCATGCAAGTATATATCTTGCTAATGGGTCTGCCTTGGTTGAATTTAGGATTTGGGAGGAAAAAAAAGATGGGTATTGATAAGGGTCTTTGATTTAGTCAATGGACATGCCCTCTAACTGACAAGATGATCCTCATAAGGAAGTGAGAAATATTTCAAGGCCGTCTGGCCTCTGTGAGATGGTGGAGAAGTCTTGGCTTCCCAGCGAATGGGGTTAAGAGAAAGAACGCTGTTGAGCCGACTGTATTCTAATTGGTCCTTTCCCTTCCCCCATTTCAAGGTCCGCTCAACACGCTTAGCTCCAGGCGTCGCAGGCTGGAGAATCAGAGAACAGCATGAAGCTCTATCCCAGAGGAGCATTCAAGGAAAAGACGTCTTCAAAATTTTGCTCATGCTGCTGCCCTTGTGATGGTAAGGCAACACTGCTGGTCCACTAACCCATTTCCTGCCAAACTTGGACTCATACCACACACGGCTGGTAACCAAAAAAGAGAGAAATAAACAAAAAAATTCATCGACACATTACGGACCTGTCCTGATACACACTAAAGACTTTGCTCAAACACCAAGATGACCAAGAAGGCATGGAGCATCTAGGAGTCTACTTTACCAGCTTCCCGATGTGGGTTTTTTTTTTTTTTTTTTTTTTTTTGGTTATGGTTATGGGGGTGGGGGTGGAGTGAATTCTAGTTTGTTCTTTCAGCAGAGCGCAGGGCTGGGTGACAGAGAAGCCTGGATGAGTCCCCAGTTAGCCACATTCCCCATGGGAGTGAGGTGCTAAGTTAACAATAATGAAATGACTACTACAAATCAATGAGATTAAGGCTAATTCACATAAGAGCATAAAGTTCCCACATAACTAAAACAAAAATCAGAAAAAAAAGTACTAAGGGCACATCATTCGGTCTAAATACGCATTGCTTTAATAAATAGGAAAGATCTGGTTTAAATCTGAACCTTACACACTTTCTGGTTGCTGCAACTTTCTATCGAGCTTCCTGAATAATGCCACACCCCCCCCCAAAACACACTGACGCACACACATACACACAAGGAGTAAAGAAAGGAATTAAACTTCAACTCCAAAGATCCTATCAAACATCTTTGTGCAATGCTTGTACCTTTGCATACTCATGGTTGCTCAGTCTTTATTTCTGGTAATCGAGAGTATCAACATTCCATTAAGAAACATTTGCTGAAATGTAACTACTACCTTGCCATATTAGAAATACCAGGAGGAGGTCTCATTTGCAACATGTACACCATGATTTACAAAGAGAGAAGACACCTCCTAAGTGATGGACCCAGCCTTGGAGGAAAGATCCTGAATTGCCTATTTAAACATCCTTCAGTATCAAGAATGGACAGGGAGAAGAAGGGAAGAGACTAGCTTTTTTTAATAAACTGGTATTTAGCAGTCCACGATGGGGCCCAGGCAGACAAATGTACTCGAGAGCACTTGACTGGCAAGTTTCACATCTCCATGATCAGCTGCCCCAGCCCCACTGCAGCCATGAAAACATCACGGTCACACACTGTCACAACGTATGCATATTTTCTGGAGCGCCTGTTCCATTTTCTGCAAAGTATATGCCTCCGTTCCCCCTGGATCTCACTATCAACTAAAAACTACCTTCTAAAAGAATCACTCTTTCCAGTGGATGGTGGCAGCGGTCACCACCAAGGCCATTTTTCTTAAAAGGACCATTCTTCAGGAAGACAGACTTTTGAAGCCAAGCTGTAATGTTCCCCAGGCTTGTACCGTCCTCATTCACCAGTATGAATGACTGCAGGGAGATGACTGGAATGTTCTAAGTAAATAGGATGGAGGGGGGTGCCGTTGATGGAGTATGAACAGGGTTTTTTGGGGGGAGGGGAGGGGAGGTCCCCTTCCGTGCCCATATTCTTCGCAATCACCCATCACCTAGGAAACCAGCAGCTATCCTCTGCACTTTAAGTTGGAAATACAGCATTTCTTCCCAGTGGCCCTTTTTGTTTATCTTGGCAATGAGGCTTGGTAATTAAATCTGTATGTTACTGCCGAGGAATGCCACAGGCCCAGTGGCTGGCATCTCAAACCAATTTGTTTAGGTTTCTTTCTAACCCTAAAACGATCTAAAGATAGATCACCAAGACCTCTTACTTTACATCCCCTGCAGTAGGATAAGGGATAGAGTTTCCCCCGAGCTTCCGTAACCCCCCACATCACCTCCTTCGTGTTTTACCTTTGATTTTGTACACTGGTGACTTCCTCTCGTCCTCACTAATATTTCTGTTATGGATAAGTGATTCTAGCAAATGCTTCCTCTTAAATTTTTATCTCTACAATGCTTCTATATCTATATATAATATATGTCTTATAATGCATCCTATAATAATTGCCATTTTCACATGCCTATTGCCAAAAATGTATGATTTCCATATCCTTGCCATTATCTGCTAAGATAGGTATTATTGCTCCCATCTCAGAAATGAGGAAACAGAGGCCTGGTAGCAAAAGTGGGATTTGCAACAAACCCTGGTCCCTTCCCCATGCCATACAGTATTGACTCTGGCAAAAAACCCCGAAACAAAACAAAGCCCAAACAAACAAACAAACAAAACAAAACAAAACAGAAAACAACAGCCACCTCTTTTTAATAGCTATTTGTGCAAATATTTTATGTCCTTCAACACTGAATTCAGTATCTGTTGAGTGCTGACTACGAGGTTCTGTAGTTTCAGGTGTATCAAATCTTATGAACAATAGAGGTCCTGTCACTCATAAATTGTTTGCAAGGAGGCCCATCAGTGTCCTGGTCAACCCCCATTGTCTGGCATCTGCATTTCCACACTACACAACCAGGCCCATGGAACATTAGACAATACTCAACCAGCTTTTTACCTAGTCACTGGGATTTCGACATAATCCGATCACCAAGTCTTGAGTCCACACTACCCTTTCCACACCTGTCAACGCAAAGAGAGCCGAGGCTGACTAGCATGGTCACCTTTACGGTATGCCAGGAGCATGGTAAGTACTTTACATCCACATATTATCTGGTTTGGCCCTTAGAACAATAGTCCAACACAATTATCCCTGTTTTACAGATAAGAAAACTGAGGCTCAGAGAGCTTGCCTAGCCGTAAGTCACATGGAACAGAAACGCCTTTCTCCAAAGCCGCACTCTATCCACAAGTACATATAAGGGGCGCCTGGGTGGCTCAGTGGGTTAGGCCGCTGCCTTTGGCTCGGGTCGTGATCTCGGGGTCCTGGGATCGAGTCCCGCATCAGGCTCTCTGCTCAGCAGGGAGCCTGCTTCCTCCTCTCTCTCTGCCTGCCTCTCTGCCTACTTGTGACCTCTCTCTGTCAAATAAATAAATAAAATCTTTAAAACAAAATCAAAAACAAAAAAAACCCACAACAACTTTATAAGGTCAAGACCATGCCCCTCCAGGCTGTAACAGATCCCAGGTCACACTTTTTATTTGAGCACTTGCCTAACAGTCTGCCTCTACCTCCAAATTTTCAGTAGGGCTTCCTTCAAATGGTACGCCTCTGGGAGCGGGGAGAGGGGCACCCAGTGGGAGTTACAGGTTGATAAATAGGGGAGCACTAACAGAGCAGGGCGGGGGTGGAAAACAGAAAGCCTATTGTAGGGATTACTGTCAGCTGAGGCCTTTGGGAGGTGACAGGATAACCCAGTAAGGTAGACCCAAAGAGAGACGGGGCTAGTGAATGGGAGCAGCCAGGGACCAAGCTTTCCCACAGCGGAGTCAAAAGAGAGGTGAGAGGTAGGGGGTAACAGGGTAGGGTTTAAGGGTGCCATGTCGGGGTGCCTGGGTGGCTCAGTGGGTTAAGCATCTGCCTCTGATCTCAGGGTCCTGGGATCGAGCCCCACATCAGGCTCTGTGCTCAGCAGGGAGCCTGCTTTCCCCTCTCTCCACCTGCCTCTCTGCCTACTTGTGATCTCTGTCAAATAAATAAATAAAATCTTAAAAAAAAAAAAAGGGTGCCATGTCTACGTGGGTCAGGGAAGTGGGCTGTACGCAAGTTCGGTATTAGAGTCACATATAGACTGCGTGAATGACAAGAGATGATGAGGTCATAAGGGCACACCGTGGGGAGGGAATTTGCAAGGGGGAAAAAGTTGACAGGAAGTTTTTTTAGAAGTCTGGGGGGCGGGGGTTGGTGCACGGTGGGAGGAGCAGCAGACAGGAAGCCACTGATGAATTCTGAGAAAAGGACTGATGTATATTACAGTAAGGAAAGGATGCTAAAGGAATCCTTGGTATGTCCCGCAGTGTGCAACTTGCTAAATTTGGTATGGGCCGAGCACCTCTAGTTCTCCAAAGACTTTCATCTGTATGTGGGCAAGTCCTGTAGCTCTCAGTGGGTTTGCTCAATAAATACATCAATACGTCAACAATTCAGTTACTATTAAAACATCTTTTGGTGCTTTTAAAATTCCTAGATTTCACGTAAGATTTAAGGATTTTTTTATTTATTTAACAGAGAGAGAGAGATCACAAGCAGGCAGAGAGACAGGCAGAGAGAGAGGGGGAAGCAGACTCCTCGACAGGCAGAGCCCGATACGGGGCTCGATCCCAGGACCCTGAGATCATGACCTGAGCCGAAGGCAGAGGCTTAACCAACCGAGCCACCCAGGAACCCCTCTCACCTAAGATTTAAAAAGAAGTGTGAGGGACCGCAGATGGAGGGCAAGAGATCACTTCCGAGAGAAGACATAATTCAAAGCCGATGTATCACAGGGAAGAAGGGGGGATTCTTGAAGTCATACATGACAGTGTCCACTCGCCTCAAGACCCCCGATCATTTTTTCCTCCATGTAGCTCAAGAGAGTAAGAGACTTTTCAAAGTCCCCCTCAAAAGCATTTCATGGCACACACATTGTTTGCACACAGGCGACCAGAACACAGGGAGCTGTGTTCCGATATCCAGTTTTCTTATCTGTAGTATAAGCCCCACTTTTTCTTCTCTCAAAACGTTGAAGAGTGCATTTGTTGTCAACCATACTTCAGTGAAAAAAAAAAAAAAAAGAATTTGTGGAATGGTAGCCTCGATACATAACTTAGAGTTTTAGGGTAGGCACCCAGGGTTCGGAAATTGGGCAAAGCCACAGAAGCTGCTGAGGTATTAGAGATCAGAGAGGCAAGGCCACCTGAGCCCTGGCCAGGCCTGGGCCTGCACAAAGTGGGCGGGGTCTCGGGGCCTCCCATCAAACACAGCTGCAGGCTGCAGTCCCTCTCCTGGCAGAAGGTGGCGCAGCGACCATGTGCCTCCAGCCCCTTAGAAGGGGAGCCTTCAGCCTGGGTGGCTCAGTCGGTTACGCAGCGCCTTTGGCTCAGGTCCTGGTCCCAGGATGCTGGGATGGAGTCCTGCATCGGGCTCCCCGCTCAGCGGGAAGCCTGCTTCTCCCTCTCCCACTCCCCTTGCTTGTGTTCCCTCTCTCACTGTGTCTCTCTGTGTCAAATAAATAAATAAGATCTTTTAAAAAAAAGTGGAAGGGGGGCGGGAGGGGACGTTGGGAGTCTTCCCTGGACAAGCCACCACCACCGAGGCCGGAGCCCTACCCCCATTGCAGGACCTACTTTCCTATGGGGAAGGGCTTGTGGACGGTTCTTAATGAATGCAGGCGGCCTGATTTACTGTCTCCCATCACAGAACCGGGCACTGAAGCCTCTTAAGACAAACGGAACAGAAAGTCCATAGGAAACGGGCAGCCTCCCCAGAACACCACCACCATGAAATTAAATCAGGCTAGGCTAGATGTGTGCTCACCAGAACTGCTGTGTTCATTAGTAAGAGCTTACATTCCACACTTCTCAAGATTATTCTGAATACAGGGCCGACCAGCCGGCCTGGAGCTGTGGAGAAGTGCAGAATGACTGGGGGTTTGGTTGCCCTCTAGTTATGTTTCCTGAAGCAGCCAAACCAGATAATCTGGTTTAAAAAAAAAAAAAACAAAAAAAAAACCTTATAGCGGCTGAATTATAAATCTCTCGGGTGAACAGAAGTCTGACTGTGCTACATTTATAGTGGGCAGAGCGACACAAGGTTTCAAAGATAATTCCTGAGCCCAGGATTTTACAATTGAATAATTATCTGGTTTTACTACCGGAGTGGCTCCAATTAAACAAATAACTGCCAAACGTGCGGTACACTTTACTTTGTTGAGTTATAGCTGAAAAAAAATAAAAAGAGAGAGAGAGAGAGAGAATCTATCTTGCAGGAATCCTGGAGATGAAATAGTTTTAAACTCCCTGGGGGACAAAAAGAGCAGTCACACAGGACAGTTCAGGGATGTGACAGCTGATTCTTTCTTTCTTTAATAGTGGTTTAAAGTCACAAGTCCTGGAGCCAGATTGCTTTGGTTCAATTAATAGCTCCCCCACTTTTTAGCTGTGTGGCTTTCGACAAACCACTTAGCCTCTCTGTGCCACAATTTCCACATGTGAAAATGAGTACATAGTAACACCCACCTCATAGAGTTTTTGGAAGGGTTAAATATGACAATCCTGTATTATCACGGTAACTCTTAATATTATTTCTTATCCCTTTACCTCTGCATCATGTCCTCTACTTAAAATGACAAAATCTTCTCCTAAAATAGAGATAATAATAACTGTCTGTTATTAGAGAGAGGACAGGCTTTGTAAGTCAAGGACTGTAGATTTCTTCAGCCACTGGTTTATTTTATAGCCAAGGTGTCAACTTGGCATTTGGCCCGTCAGAGAAATCAGTGTTTTATTCTGGTGACAAAAAGCTAATAACATGCGCCAATCACAACTATATATTTACACCACCTGGCAGGGTGATCAACACTGGTAAGAGCTCGCAAAGAGAAGGGTTTTTTCCCCCATGAGTGCCAATCCCAATTTATTTCATCAGTTGCCATGATTTTTTCTCTCCGTAAGAGTCAAATGAAACAAGATGATATTACTGAATAAAAGTGATCCTAGACTTTGTCACTTCTGTCACTTTCTAGATCAAGGTACTCAGCACTGATTTCCACCATTTATGCTTTCCAATCATAAAAGTATGAACATATTTTCTCTTTGTTTTCTCCCTGCAAGGTGGTTATTATGAGACTAAAAACATTCAGCAATAGGGATAGGAGGGGGAAAGAATCATTGTAGGCTCAAGGCTCTCTAGGCCAATCACTGTTCTAAATAAGGGACTGTGGAAATATGGGGTGAACCACTTCAAGAAGGGGAACTTTCCTGGCAGGTAGAAGGATTTGTTGCTGGTTCCATCCTAAAGTCAAAAGTATTAAGAATCTTCAGGATTATTCATTCCTCTGCTCTCTCCTATGGAGAAATCAAGGAATAATAATAATAATAATAATGGAAAGCTAATAGTACAGAGATAACTGATACCTGTGTCTTCACACAGTTGTAGCCTGTCCATGGAGAACCATAACTCATGCATTATAATAAAGACTTTCGACATCCTGATTTAGAGCTTTTCAACACGATTTATAGCTTTTAAAGAAAAGATTTATCACCGAGGTTAGCCAGTGGCTATTAGCCAGAACCGAGTATTTACAACCTCACATTAAAAAAGGATGGGCCAGAAGCTACATAATTCAGAAAGGAAACAAAGCGGCTTGCAGCTAGCACAAACCTGCAGGTTAGACAGGTAACACAAATTGTCAGTCCGAAAGCATAGCCACCTGGCCAACCATCATTTTAATAATAGCATGTTTGTTTAAAAGCATTAGGTCTCGTGTCTATTCTAAAAGTCACACCCAATTCACTGCAATGTGCTTCTAAGTACAGTATGTCTGGAAGCTGCTTGCCTGGTTAGATGAGGGAGCCTTAACAAAATAAGGATATTCCGAGCAAGTTAGAATCCTTTTGCAAAGAATAAACAACAAGGGAGCAAAATGCATGGGAGAATAAGGTAGCATGGCATTCTGTATACTACGGGGACAATAAACTGGCTGGACACTTCAGACCCTCAGCCCATTCAAACACAAATGAAAGTATTTTCAAGAAATGGCAGATACTTATTGGTTCTTATACCCAGTATCATTTAAGGATGTCAGAAGTCTCCACTATCCTCTGTGTAACAGCACTTGCGGCTTTTAATTTCTCCCACAAAAAATCCATAAGGCAAACTGCTTCTCATACCAAATGCTTAAGGTAAAGGCTGAAAACTGCTGTTAAGAGCCAGTCTGAGACACTCAGCAGTGCTGATTCCTCCCTCATTACGGCTCCGGGACAGTGGAGGCCAGGCCTGGGGAAGCCCCGGAGACTTGAACTCCCCTTCAAGCTAGACACCCTCCGAATTCCAGTGGCTCCCGCGGCGCCTTTAAGACGAATTCCCAAAACTTTCAGGGGAGATGGACCCTGGTCTGCCGTGAACTCCCGGAGTGGGGATCAGAGACTGGGTGTCTGCCTGCCTGCTTGCATGCCAGCCTCGGTGAGGGAGACCCATCTCTCCGGGGCACAGAAGTGGTGGTGGCGGTGGGGGTCCCTGCACAGACGTTGTCACAGTGGGCAACACACGCGCGCGTACGCGGAAACCTTACGGAAGAGGCGCCCGCTTACCTTATACTTCATCTCGGCGGCGGAGAGTTGAGCCTGTTTCCTACACTAGTGAGACGGCATGAAGCCCTGGCGAGTGCGGCCCTCCATGGAGTGCACTGCTAAATGAAAGTGAGAACGGGCTGCTCTGCCAGTCGCAGCGCGCCGAGCTCCCGAGCAGCCTCTGAGCTCACTGTTTTGATTGAGACAGGCCGAGAGCAGACAGCATTTGCATACCGCTCGCCATTGGCTGGCGGGCCAAGGTAGCGCGGGGCTCCGCCCACCTCTTAACTTCGGAAAACCCACAAAGCAGCTTGTCCTGTGGTTATTTCTTTTTACACTAGCAGAAAGGATGGAAAATCAAACAAAGTGGAGAACCCTCTCGAGCTTTACACCCCATTCTCCCCCTCCAAGGGGAAAAAAAAAAAAAAAACCAGGAAAAGGAGATTCTTTTTCAGATTAACCTAACTTTGAAAGAAATCGAATTCACAGAGCAGTCTGACCGTCCTGCTTCCTGTGACCTAGCAACTCCTTCATAAACCCATTTCATCTCAGAGCCATTCACCTCCCAATCTCTACATGAAACGAATTCGGGGAACAAAAGGTTTTCTGTCTCCGGGCCCCTTTTTACTCACTACCCCTGCTGATATCTCTCTCTCTTTCTCTCCCCCCCCCCCAACCTCCCCTTTTTTGTGGCTGTTTGCTTTTTTTGTTCTTTTCAATGTTCAAAGTCCTTGCGACGTCAGTCTGCAGAGGAACCAGAAAACAATTCTCCCTCAGTGAAAAGGAGCTCCCCTAGCACAGGCTTCCCTGGCCGGCTTCTCACCGGGGCCTCAGAGGGCTGAGTGTCAAGCACATTCAGCGAGCTCCTCTGGCTTTGTGGAGGATAAAGGTTAGATGTGACCTATCCCGAAAAGGCTGGCCAGTGCACGCCCTATACATCATCGCTGTCCGCTGAGCACTGTCCTTTGATGGTGGGCATTTCTAGCCCCAGCTTTGAACACTGCAGTGTTTTCCTTCTGACCTCTCTCCTGAAGATGACCCACCAACACTTATTATCCGGGGAACAAAAAATGCCCACTGTTTGATGAGCCTGGTTAAGAAAGACCAGTCTGTCCAGGGAAGCACAGAACCTTTGGCTCAGCCTCATGATTTCTATAGAGAAAGAGATCACCCAGGAGAAGACAGAAAACAGTCACCTTTAGCGACTCTGCAGCAGGATAGAGCGGATAGAGGGGAAAATTCCTTTTCACGGGGTCTCAGGATTGAGACTCGGTGATTGTAGACAATAGCTGTCCCTGAGTGGGATGGGCTCCAACCAGACTACATGCCTGGGATGGAAAAGTCAGCCCGTATTTTTTTCCTGACCTAGTTGGATCAGAATCAGTTTGATTCCCCTCCCCCACAAATTCCCAGTGGATTAAAATTTTACTTTTATGATCCAAACAAAAAAGAACAGGAGAGCAGCTGTCCTGCAAAAGTGGTTTCCAGATACAGGGCTCATAGTTTTAGATCAGTTTAATATGGCACTGATACCCTGGATGTGAGCAGAAGCCCCCCCCACCCCCCACCCCAGCGGTCATAATGAGGTTGACACACCCGTTTGGGCCTCAGCTTGGACTTTGCTGTTCCTCATTTAGCCTTGGAGTGAAAATGAGCCTGAGTGATTTTGCAAGGTCTTTCTGAACACAAATCAAGCATGTGGCATACTGCACTGTGAAGGATCTTCCTGACAGTCCCACAGTCTTCTGGACGAGTCATTAGTTTGCAGGAAATTGTTTCTGGTGTCTGTCTGGATCAGTCAAAGGCCTTTTCATCTGTAAGATGAGTCTTGTGGCCTCCAGAAGATCGAGATAACATTCCTTTGTCTTCCTAAGCGGTAAAGCTGAATCGTTTCGTTTGATGAGTACCATTGAGTAGGTGAACACTATCTCACTCCTTTTCAGGGCTTTCGAATGGTTCCCCAAAGCATTTGCTGGGACTTTTTGTCATTTTGTTCTCTCGCTAGAAAGTTTAATTCATGCTAAGTGGTCCTCTTGCTTTCCTGTTTCTCTCCTGTTGGGTAAGACACCTTAAATCTACCTCAAGTTCATTTTAGGGCAGTATGGGTTGGTGTTAGTTACCTTGGAGTCCGGTAAACTGTGTTAGAATCTCAACAAATTTTCTTAATGTCTTGACTTTGGTGCCCTGAATATAAATTAGAGAAAATAATACTATCTACTTGCTGGAATTAGGAGTATGAATGAGATAATATGTATAGGGGCACTTGGGTGGCTTAGTGGGTTAAACATCTGCCTTCGGTTCAGGTCATGATCACAAGGTCGGTGGATCGAGTCCTACGTCAGGCTCCTTGCTCAGTGGGAGTCTGCTTCTCCCTCTGCCCCTACTTGCGCTCTTTCTCTGTCTCTCTGACAAATAAACAAAATCTTAAGAAAAAAAATGAGATCATGTGCCTAGAAGTTAATAGTACCCAATACATAGTAAGATCTTAATTAATGTTTGTTTATTAATATTTTGTTATTATTTAATCTTAAACTCATCACATATTATTTTATTGCTATATTGTAGAACATTATTATGCTATATAAATATGTCAAAATCTATTTAATTATATTAATTACATCTGTTATCACTGTTAGACTGCTGTCAATATTTTAAGGATGATAAGTGTTCAGTAAAAGGTAGAGAATGGCTTTCTAACTTAGCACAGCTCGACTGAGCACCTCCCAGCTTCTGTTTCAGGTGAGGAAGTGATAGCAGCAGCCCAGACACACACAGTCGCTTCCCTCTCGGAGCTTACGGTCTACTGGGAGAGCTGGACAAGAAGTCAGTGAAGATGTAATGCAGTTTTGGAGGAATAAGTACCATGAAGAAAAATTAAGCAGGGAAAATTGCTAAAGGAAAACAGATGAGGCTTGGGTGGGGAAGCGTCTTCTTTTAGAGAGAGGTCAGGGAAGCCCCTCTAGAGAGGTAATATCGAAGCAGAAATCTGAATGGCATGAGGCATCCACTCAAAGATCTGGGGAAAGAACATTCCAGACAGAGGAAAGGGCGTGAGCTTGGTATGTTTAAGACCAGCATCCAAGCCAGTGTACCTAGAGTCAGGGACCTGGGCTTCGGGTGGAGGAGACCCAGACAGGTGGGTGGTGGCAGCCGGACTCTCAGTGCCAGAGGAAATCATCGACCTGATCTGAGCAGCGAATGATGTGATCTATTTCTCAGTGTTTTTACCCTTTGTGTAAACACTCAAGGGCAGCAGGCTGTTGGTTAAAATACTGAGTCTTAATGCAGCTTACATAATGCAGATAGCTGTTAGTTTAACAGCTACCCTGTGCTCACCAACGCCCTGGCAGCCCTCAGCCCTGCCACTTGCCTGCTGGTCGGCCAAGGGCTCTATTTCCCCAGACTCTGATAGAAGCAGGAGCAAGGGACATGGCACCAGGCACCATCCAGATGATTTTCCAGCTGCCGCTGGACCCGGGCGTGGATACGGCCAGAAATCAAGAGGATGCCGGAGGGAAGAGATTCTCCTATGCACGACTTGGGAGGAACCCATGTGGCTGCTGTCTAAGGTCAGAATGTGGGAGGTCAGGCAGCGAGCTCAGGAATCTAGAGCAGTCCCTCGGAAGGGGACACAGCTACTCCGAGGCTGGGTGCCTTGCACAGCGTGCCGCGATGTTGGCTCGTAACAGCAATCTCTGCTTCAGGCCCATTCCCTGTCTCTCTCCTCTGATCTTTTCCAGTCCTTCCCTTGTCATTTCCCGACCTGCTTCCTCTCCCTGCTGGAATCTATCTTCCACATCGCTACCTGTTTAATTTCTAGAGTCCAGAGCGCCTCACATGGCTACTGGGATTAAGAATCTCTAGGGACCCTTCAATGCCTTTAAAAGCAAAATCTGCCGACTTTGGCATAGACTATAATGTGACGCCCCCCTTCCTTTCTGGCCTCATTCCCGCCCATCCCCCCACCCCCCATCCCACCCTCCAGCCAGACTGGGGGGACTCACCAATTCCAAGACACCCTTGTACTGTCCTGACTTTGCACAGATGGGTCCCTCTGCCTAGCGCGTCTGCTATCAAGCCGAGCCCCAACACGACCCCTTTTGTGCTTCCTCGTCCACAGCCCCCACTCTGCCCACCTCCTCCTTTCAGAACTAATTCCTCCCTCCGTGCACTATGCCCCCATTGTTCTTGGAACACAGCCCTCTTACAAAGCTTTTCCACATTGTACCATAATATTGGTTGATCTCTGTGGCCCCAGCTTCGAGGTGCGCTTCAGAGGGACAGAGCGGTATCTCGTTCATCTCTGTGTCCCCGGCAGGCTGATGCCTCACAGGGACTCATGTGTCTCCTGCATGAATGGGCGAAGAAGAGGACAGAAGTAACTTCAAAAAATGGCTATTGTCTGGAAGATCTGCGTGATACTCCGGAAAGGAATGGAGAAAACTTGAGTTTGAAGGCAGTAGTGTGGCTTCCATGGATAAGAAGCAGAGATAAGATGCAACTTTTCAGAGCCAACTCAAGGCCTCTTTCTGGTTCTGGCTCTTGGACATGGTTTTGTCTGAGAACTATAGCTTGTGGGCCTCCTGTTTTTGTATGACTGATGAGCTAAGAATAGCTTTTACATTTTAAATGGTTGGAAAAAAATAAAAAGAAGAATATTTTGGGAGATGTGAAAATTACATGAAATCACATTTCAGTGTCTATAAATAAAGTTTTATTGGAATACAGGCATCCCTTCTTTTATACGGTGTCTTCTGAGCCATAATGGCAAGCTTGGGTGGTTGTAAATTGCTCCTCCCAATGTATTGTTTGGCCCTCCCCAGGAAATATTTGCTGACCCATAGTCTAGAATATTGCAAAATATATCTATCCCTGAGTTCGGACTCAAGTATAAATCCTTCCACATCTACAGAGAAGCAATCTAGAAATACCCCTTCTAGGGCCATGTGTTACCATTTCTAGTTTGAAAACAATCTACAAAAACCAAAATTATTTCAAAAAATAATCCAACACAGCAACTTTTCCATTCTGCAAATCTCCAGAAACCTCCCTAAACAAAGATGAGCCACCAACCCCTGTCCTACTCAGCCTTGATGGAAACCCCTCCCAGCTGCCAGGCCACCATGCTACATATCACAAACATGATTCCATTGAGTATTTCTCTAATATGACAACCTTAATTTTACAGGTAACAAAATTGGAGACCCAGAGAGGTCACATACCTTGCACAAGGTTCCAGGGGAGGGGTGCGGGGTCTGGTGTGGGAAGGCAGGCTCTCTGGCTCCTGAGTCTGTGGGTCCTTGCCATTATGCCTACTGGCCCCCAGTATCCCCTGGGAGTCTTCATTATCTGAGCCCCTACTTGTTAGTTAGCTCAATAAGGTAGCTTGTCCTTCAGAGTGGGACTAAACCCAACTAAAGAGCAAGCTGTCAAGTTGTGACACAGCTTATCGAGCCCTGCTTGTCTAGACCATCTCCCTTCATCATCATGCCTCTCTAGATCCCATCTTTCCCCTGCTTGCACCCCGTCTCCTTCATGAGACCTTTCCTTTCCATTGATGATCTCTTCCCCAGCCATTGTGTCTCTCCCTACCTCTGCCCTGCGTCCGTGCTTTCCAAAGCTGACCCTCTTCAAAGCAATTATGAATGCTCCATGGGCCTGGGGTGGGAACCCGGCATTTGTACATTTTTTAAAAGATCTCCCAGATGATTGCGTACACAGTGTGGCACATATGCCTTGTCATTTAGTGCTTAGGTGTTGCCCTTACTGTTTCTTCTGGAAGGAAGAGCTGCTTTTCTGCGATGAGATTTCAAGCCACTTGGGGAAGGATTTATGTAGGCAACTGAGTCTCATGGTACATCTTCCCAGAGCCCTGTGCCTTGTCCATGCTCCCAACCTTCACTGATACCAACATGGAAAAAATAAGTCACTTTTCAACCAGCAGGGGAAAGGCCATCTCCCGCCCTAGGCAATAGCTTTTTTTTTTTTTTTAAATCTGTTGAGCTGGTCAAGTTCTTGGAATGAATGAAAGTCTATTCTTAAAGAGATGTTCCAGATATAGTCTCGAACACTTGTTTCTTCGTGTGCTGGGAAATAGAGTGTTCATTCACTTTCTCGCCTCTAATATTTTGATAAAAGAGACCCAGGAAGGCCACCCAATCCTAACCCTTCCCACCCAACCCCTCCCTTAACAATGATTTTATTTTTATTAAAGTTTTTCTTCCTACCCCCTCCCTTTTAACAATAGTGTCTGAAGGATAAACTCTGTTTTCTGAAAGAGTTGTTCAAAATATTGTCTTACAGTATTTGTTTCTGCAGATGGAGGATGTTGTTTGTTAAAAAGGCTTGTTGACTCATGATCCCCAAATTACTTCTGATTTGGTGCCCTCTGACTTCTTACTCTCACTCAGTGAAGAGGCACTGGGGAGGGGTGGGACTCTAAACGGCAGAGAATAGAAATGATTCCTCTAGAGTTCTCTTTACAACGCGACGTGATGGATTCCCACACTGTGACGACTTTACAAGATCTCACCGCCCTGTTTTACTGAGCCAAGTTTAACAGTGTGTCATTGTGACCCTCCTTTATAAAAACTCAACTGTCCTTTTCCCCCTACCCCATTTCCCACCGCTTTCTGCCATCTGTCACAGATTCTTCGAGGTGGCTTTTCATTTCCTTGAGGGGGAAGTGCTAAAATGGCGTGTCTTAGACCCCATCAGTCCTCGATCAACCTATGAAAGAACGCGTGAAATCCTGCATCATCAACACGCCACTACAAACCTACATAGACCCCTTGTAAATCGCCCCTGGTGATTACGGGTGATACCTGGACGTGATTTTGGAAAAACTGTAATTGTGAAGTTTTTGATGTTTTATATGTACATCCCTAATAGTGTTATTATAACTTGGGAATCCTTAATTACTACCTTTCCCCCCACGAAGAATAAAAAACAAAACAGATTAAATTATATGTCAAGCAACCTTGCTCAAGTCTAGTAAAATATGATAGGCAAGGTTGAGGCCCCATTCTAGCATTTAGGATTTTCTCCACATGAAGGATTTGGGGAGTTAATTTAGGGCTGAAATGATGAGAAAGACGAATGTGCGAAGGTTTACATTTCTGCTCTTTCAGTGTTTCCAGTTGGGCA
This sequence comes from Mustela putorius furo, assembly GCF_011764305.1. Lineage (NCBI taxonomy): Eukaryota > Metazoa > Chordata > Mammalia > Carnivora > Mustelidae > Mustela > Mustela putorius. Next base: position 8,539,031 of record NW_025422022.1, read on the forward strand.
CACGGATGATGTTCGGTGGAACAAAAGGGCTTTACTGGTAAAATTGTGCAGGCTGCGGGCAAGGCTCGCTCCTGTTTTCTCTTGCTGTAAGGTACCCTGTTATTTCACGCTTCAGGTTGTCCAAATAAACCATTCATTATGTGAAACTGAAGTCTGTTCTGCTGCTAGAAATGGCAGACCACGGATCTTTACAAAGGTCAAGGTGATCTGCCACAAACATGTAGACAGAAATCCCATGCCTGGGCAAAAGGTGGATGGGCGGATGGACCAGCCACAAGGACATTGCTATGTGATACATATCCGGTAAGAGAGGACAAACACCCCAAGCTTCCTTCCTGCTCCCTTTTGTACTCCCTTTATACATTCTCAAGTCTGAAGTCTTCCTGTTCTCTCCTTGCATCTGTATCTACGATGTGACGTGATAACGTGACATGATACACTGTTGCCTCTCCGCTTTGTGCTCCTGTCCAGGCGTAGTAAACAGAGACACTTAGGGACTGTGAGCCTGACGCGCCTGGATAGAGCCGGGGGTTCTATTTCCAGTCTATTTCTCCAGACACACGGGCCATTAAAATTCACCTTCCGCAACCAGCCTCCAGCCTAGCTCCAGGTGAGGGTGGGCAGGAGGAAGATGCAAGCGGAGGTGGGGTGGGCAAGAATCAGGGAGCAGGGCGGGGTGGGGGTTTTAAACACCAGATGACCACTTTTCTGGAAGGTACAGTGTAAAGCATTTCTTCAGGGGTTGGGGATGCATTCCTCCCCAGCCCCCACTGGCCCTGAAAGGGGTCAGCTAACCCAGTCCTCCAGGGAAGGTGGCCTCCTGTCCCTTGCCGGCCTCACCAGCTGGGGCTACTGAGCATCCAGCAGGCCCCGTCCCAGGGCATCGGGCCTGTCTAGCCAGCCCCAGTGGCCGCCAGCTGGCGCTGATGAGAGAGGGGAAGGAATCCGAGTAATGCGGGGGCCTTGTGGGGGGAGTTGGAGGGGGGATGACAGGACTGGAGGAATGTGATGTGGGGACACAGCTCAGCCGGCACTGTTCAAGCCAAGCTTTTGAAGACTTTGATTCGTTTTAGAAAGCAAACAAACTGCTCCAGCTATCAGCAATCTTTTATTTTGTCTGCGAGAGGAATGCCTCTCCAGCGTGGGTTGGGCACTGGGCACGGGGCGGCGGTGGAGACACGGGCGTCCACCCTTGACTTGCCATGTGGAGTGTGGACGGCGCGTTCCTTTCCGCCCACTGAAGCTGAGAAATGCAGAGCAGCTCTCTTCCTCGAAGAAGAGCCGAGGGGGAGCCCTGCTAATAATTGAGGCTGCCCGAGACCTTGAGGCTCCCTCACTCACACCACAGGGGCTTACGGAGGTTGAGTGTAAATTTCCATCATTTGCTTATGTCCTGGCACCCTGAGACTTCAAACGAGGGGGTGGAGAAGAGGGGGGTGTTGTGAAGGGTTTCTAGAACTTTGGTGCCTGTGGTTCTCGTGATTCATGCTCTGGCCAGCCTTGGGAGCTTCTGGTCTTCAGAGTGGCTAGAGAGCTGGAGGAAGAAGCAAGGCTTCTGCTCATTCTGCCCCTAGAAGATTGGGGCCACGTGTTCCCCTGATCCAGATATCGTCACCTCGAAATCACTCTTACATCTTCAAAAGCCATCTCCCGTGCCGCTCTGGTCACCAGGAAAACAAATCTCTTTCCTCCTTGCCCAGTCAGGGCTGTGCTTCTGCTTCTCCCCTGAGCCCACCCTGGGACTCAGCTTCGCACTCCCCCTTCTCTCATTTTAACCCTAATCTCTTATATCCTGCTCTCTCTGGGTACATTCAGGACTTCCTTATCCTAAATAGAGAGCCACAGTTCCTTGTTCAAAAACCCAGAGGCCAGATGTGCTATGGGATTCCGAATATTTCAGATTTAAAAAAACAGACTGACTTGTCCCCCAGACTACACAGTTCCCAGTGGGCCTGGGGCCAGCCTCCCGTAGGCAAACTCATTCATATTTCAGCAGGAAGATGTATAAAGACTCACGCCAAGTTGGGTAAAAGAAGAATATGCATTACCTTGGGCCAAGCCAGATCAGGGTTTGCTGCCAAATGAGTTGTGAAAGAACTCTAGACTTTCATCCTTCATTACTGTGGATGAGTGAGCAGGGACCACTATACCCCCTAGTTCCTCTGGGCCTTCCCTTGGACACCACTTCTTCCCCCAGCATCAGGCCGAGCGCTCGCTCTCTAACGCTCCCCATGACCAGAGGGCCGGAGTGAGCAGTCTGGAGCCTGACCTCCCATGCGGGCCTCGTCTCCTCTGCCTCTGCCGTCCACTCCGTGGACCACGATTCAGGCCAGCGTCTCTCAGGCTTTCTATGGGGACGTACTGGGACTTTCCATTCCCAAATCATTTACAACACATCAGTCTGTTGTAGTGTAAGATACTTAGCAATATGTTGCTAGAGAAATGGAGTAAAAAAGAAGTCTGAAATACAAGCCTTGTCTCTTGTCTTTACTATGGAATCCAGGGATATAAAACGGCCCCCCTCTAACTGCCACTGGGCTGTGAAGGGCTTGCTCTCCACCTCACTATTGCGGTGGACCTGGGGCGGGGCGGTGTGTGGCCTGGTGGGCGGGGCTTTGCTGGTCACATTTGGGGGAGCCTTCCTCTGCCCACGCTGGAGGCTCTCCTGGACCCTTTGCCTTACCTGGCGTCCAATGTCTCCATCACCACCTCCATGGCCACAGGCTTTTCTTGCTGTTCCACGGCCCTCGCCAAGACTTCAGTCTCCTTTCCAGGCAGGACTTATGCCAGGTTCTGCCCTCAACCTGTTTTCTTCTATGCTGTTCCATTATGTATCAATCCTCTGTAGTGACTTCTACTCTCATTCTTGGGTAGATGACAATCGGATCTCCTGGCCTGTCTTCTGAGTCCCAAACTCACTTCCTACCACACCCATATAGTCCAGAAGTACCTCCCTATTCACGTATTGTGACAGTTAATTTTATATGTCAACTGGGATAGGCCACAGTGCCGAGATATTTGGTCAAATATGAGTGTAGACATTGCTTGAAGCTATGTTGTTGATGAGAACAACATGTAAATCAGTAGACTTTGAGTAAAGTGGATTATCCTCCATCACATGGGTGGGCCTCATCTAACCAGCTGAAGGTCCCAAGAGCCAAAAGTCACCCTGGGAGAAGGGAATTCTGCTCTAGGCTGCCTTTGAACCTGAGCTGCAGCATCAACTCTTCAACTCTTAACTGGATCTATAGCTTCTCAGTCTGCCTTGCAGATTTGGGGCTTGTCAGCCTCCACAATTATGTGCCAGTTCTCTAAAATCTCTCTCCACACAGATGCATGCACGCACTCATGCCTCTTGGTTCTGTTTCTCTGGAGAACTCTGGTTAACATACATATGAACTTCCCAATGAAACAGTGTCCATTTCTAACTATTCTATTTCTATTTATGATTGTGTCTCAGGTGCTTGAATCAAAAGTTCAGACTGATCTTTTGTTGTTGTTGTTGTTGTTGTTTTCCCTTCCTTCTTCCCACATCCATCAGCCAGGTCCATCCCACATCCTCAATATTTATGGCATAAATACCTTTCTTTCCATTCATCTGCTAATGAAGATGCCCAACCACCACTCATGCCTGATCTAGTGATAAAAGATATCCCCCTGTCCATGCAGATAGGCTCAAGAAATTGGCATGTGACGCACAGAGCCAACCTGAGATCTTCTCTGAGATTTTGAAAAAGAAGCTTGGAGACAGAGGACCTCTCTTTCTTTGGATCATAATGTGTAAATGTACATTTGGTAGTGAATATCTTTTCCTCATTGTACAGAGTGTCTATAGCAAGAGAGAGTGAGTCCACATGCAAAAATAAACAAAAGATATTTGGAGTGGAGGAATGGAGAGAACACTGATGCTGTTGTCTGTGCCTCTGGATCAAGCCATACCTGACGTTCATTTTTAGACAACCCAATTCATAAGGCAATGAACACACTTTTCTGCCTAATGTATTTAGAGTTGAGCTTCTTTCATTTGCATCTATGGTGTCCTGACTAACCTTCTGCCAGAAAGTATTCTTCTAAAGGGCAAAGACTGTAGCTTATTCATATGTATCTCCTAAATGTGACACCACACTTAGGATTTTCTCGGTCTATGTGTTGCACTGAACTCCTAGCTTGTCCTTAAGATATCAGCTACATTATGAAATTGTGTGTGAGAGGAGAGGGAGAAATGACAGAAAGGAACATTTTCTGCAGCTTCTATGATGGCAAAAATAGAATAGAGCCCAAAAATATAGGGACGTCCCAGCGTGATGGCAGTTGGGGTCATGGTGGCCCAAATGAGAAGCAGATCCACCCTTTCATTGTAAATTCATTGACTGAGAGACACAGATTTCACAAGGAAAGGAAAAGCCAGACATATTTTTACTATTAAGTGTGGGGTAGCAGTGTTTCGTCTACCTATAGATCCGTATAAATATTTATATTATATCGCCTTTCCAATTAACTTGTACTTGTTAATCACTGCCGAGATTTCACTCATCCGTCCACCGATGCTTACTAATTGCCCAGCAGAATGTTAGGCACCCTGGGAATTACAAAGATGACTATACCCAGATGCTGCCCTTCCTTCTTAAATACCTATTACGGTAGCAGCCAAGAGGACTTCATGAAGATAAACTCGTGTAGGAAAAAAAAAAATCACACCGTAAAGTTATGTAAGTTTCTATTTTAAAATCATCTGGTTCTAATTTACTAAATTTAATGCTTTAGAGTCAATGCCAAAGTACTACACTTGATTTATGGAAATACTTTAGCACATTTTTCCATCGTGCTCTTGTACAATGTACTTACCGCCCTTTTGTTATGGTTAGAAAGATTATGGAGCTTAAAAAAAAAAGCCTCTTTATGAGCTTGGTGATATTTTATTATAAAATGCCATAAGAAGTCCAGTGAACACTAATACTCACTTAGGAGCATTCCACATGGTTTAGCCTTTTTTTTTTTTTTTTGTATATGTATATGTATATGTATATAAATTTAACAGAGAGGTCTGGAAAATGGATATTTAAAAACTTGTACCTTATGCCAAACCACTTCTTTTCGGGGCAAACAAGTACTTTGGGGCGTGGAGGGGTGGTGGTGGTGGTATTTAAATGGCCGTCATACACTACTACACCGCTAACGAAATACTAATAATGTCAATAGTGAAGGATACAGAATGTCACAGACTCAGACTTCTGGAGGGAGCTTACCAACTATTCCAGCAAAATCGAATCGGAGAATGTGGACATAAACCAGTTAGCAGGGCAGAGATGCGAGGTTTCAGGAGATGTGTTACGTTTTCTCTCCTTGACGTGCTCACCCACCAAAGCGGCAAAGGTAGGTCTGTCCCAAGGTCCTGGGAACGAGCCGCCTCTACGTGACCTTTTGGGCTCTGGGCTTGACCCGCTCACTTGACCAGTTCACCTGGTCACAGAAAAATCCAAACTTTGTGTCAGGCTTTTTGCCAGAGCCTCACGGCCCCAGACATGCCCATGAAGGCTGCCCTGCATCTTCAAAGTGGAATTTAATGCTTGTGTGTATGTATTTGGCTTCCACGGTACGCAGGCTTTGCTCAGCTTACCAAAAAAATGAAGGATTTACACTTTGCACCCACATACAATAAGATGGCTGCCTAGGAATTCCTCGTCCGCCCTGCAGCTTTGCATTTCTTTAAAACAAAGAAACCTCATTTCTCTCCAACAGAATTTAGTCAAATCTTGTAAAGGAAAAAAATGGCAAAGCCCAGGCCATCGAAATGTTTCCTTTTGAGCGGGAGATCTTTATGTTGCTATATAAAGGATGCAGATGACCCAGTGCCTCAGAAGGAATGACAGGGGACCGTCTAGCACGGCTCGGGGGCCTTGAACTCAGTCCTGGATCTTCTCCCAAATCCAGACAAAGCTTGGTCAGCAAGAATCTATCGAATGTGACTCTTCCCTGTCTGGCCAAGACTGGTTCTCCACATCCTCTGCCCCTCCCTGGAGCCAGTCTTCCTGAAGAAAAGGGAACACCACGGTTTCTCACTCCTTCTGGAATCTTCTCTGGAGTGCGTCCCACTTCACTTTCTTCAAGTGCATTTCTTTCTCCCCGACCCTCAGCTCAAGCCTCACTTCCTTCTTTGACATGGACTCCAGCCTCTACTTGTGAGTCTTTTTCCCAAATCCTGTGGGATGCTCACAGCCTGGCGTGGACCGTGGCATCACGGGGCTGCTGTGTATCGCTTGTGAACCCCTGGCTGTGCCTTGTTTGGGGGCGGGTGCCTCATGTCTACCATTGACCTTTGACCTTGGAAGCAGGCAATCCCCTATCTGACCCAGGCAATAGCCATTTGTATGTATGGACCCACAATTCACATACATACACTTTACCATCTTCAGTTGTACTATTCTGTGATTTTGGGGATGGTCATAGGGTTGTAGCACACATCATCACTAATTCCAGAATATTTCTATCACCTTGAAGAGAAATCCGCTCCCCTACAGCAGTCTCGCCATTCCTTGTCCCTCCCTACCCTGGCAACCATGGCCAGCAATCTAATTTCTGCCTGGCAATAGCAAATTATAATGGGCTTCATGCATTTTTTTTTTTTCCAGCAGCATTCCAAAAGCTGGCACAAACATGAGATTGCTCATTAAAATTTCTGTATGCATTGAAAAGGATCGCTTCGGTTGTGTGAATGCACATGCATATTTAATACTTTCGAGGGAATGCAGAGCGATAACAACCAAAAAATGGTAATTGAATACAGAAAGGGAAAGCAAAAGTTGGGGCGGAGGGAAGTGCCTGGTGAGTCGGAGAGGGTTGGGGAGTGAAGGCTTTAGAGAGAGAAGAGAAACACTATCTTACAGGGACAAGGACATTACTGTCTTGGTATGTACCTTGTAAGGTCTTATCATTGTTGGATCCAGCCTAGCAAGGACGTCATCTAAACCGTAAGGATCAGGCAGGAGCTAGGAATCTGATCCTCCAGATGAGGATGGAATCTGATGTTCAGAGAGGTGAATGTCCTCCCCGAGACGCACAGCAAGGGTTTAATCAAAGCTTGCTGGTCTCAGATCCCATGCTCCGATATTGCGTTATTTCTTTTGAACACTGTGCAGCCATGGATCTTAAAACTGGTCCTAAAAACCTAAAAACATACCCTGATGAGGAAATTGTTCTTTCACGGAAAACAGCCAGAAGACAGGGGCAGGTATACGTTTTCCCTGTCTGCACCGGAAAGGGGGTCCGCTGTTCTGTTAGGCTGCTCCAGTGCCCAGTCTCTGCGGCCTCCATGGAAAAGCCACTGGAACTTCAGGCCTTTTGCTTCCCTGAAGCCTCTCTCGTCCAGAAGCAGCTTCTTCCAGACCTGAAGATCAGCTCCCGGGTTGGCACTAAGCCTCCCGAATGCCAGAGCTCCTCTGACCTTCTCCAGCTCTGGTAACTTACATGAGGGGAGACAGAGGCCCAGTCTTGCCCCCTGGGCGGCCCAGCACACAGCTGTCCCTGATGGGAGAGTCTCTGAGAACTTGGTCAAGTGTCTCATCCCTCTGACCATTACTTACTGACGCTCCTCAGGGGCTCTGAACTTCTCCCTTGGTTTTCTCTCCCCTGGCAATGCCCCCTCCATTCACAATGCTTCCATAGCCACCCGTCCCCATGCCGAAGACTCTCCAGTCTTCCGGGTGAGGTTATTTTATAGGTTAACTTGGCTGGGCCACTTTGTCCCGATATTTGGTCAAACATTATTCTGGGTGTTTCTGCGAGGGAGTTTGCTTTTGTGGGTGGGGTTCATCTAAACACTTGAAAGCCTGAATACAACAGAAGGTCTACCTTCCCTGAGCAGGAGGTATTTCTGAGGACGTCATCTGCAGCCCTGACTCTTCCTGGTTCTCAGATTGCCTTTGAACTTGAACTCTTTCCTAAGCATCCCCCATCCGATTTGGGCCTAGCCACCCTCCACAAACACATGAGCCATATCCATCAAATAAATGTCTTTCTACATCTGCACACATCATATTGGTGCTGTTTTTCTGGTAGAGCCTGACGAAAATGGTCCCACAGATTTACACCCCAGTGTTCATCAGTGTTCACGGAAACTCTTCATGGTCACATCAAGTCACGGACCCCTGGCTCTCTTTCATTCTCCAGAGCTCCCCAGAAGAATAGCTCCACATCCAGCCGTGGTAGCAAGTCAGAAAGCTGGCATCTCCTTGCCCTAGCTGACAACCTATCGCTAGTGCTCATATTTACGCTTCGCATGTATCTTTCAAACTATGAGCATCCCTTTGTACTGTCTGTCCCCAGCTGTACAGCTCGGGCCACTCTCGTCACTCCCTGAGTCTCTGGGCTTCCACTCAGGCCTCCCATGAATCTCTCTTTTAGAATGGCCAATCCCATGATGCTCGTTTGATGCTTAAGTCACCTCCCAATTTTCTCAAGAAAAAGTAACAACACAAAATGAAACAAAACATAAATCTCCAATGTGACTCCATACCATAGCTTCTCAGACTTTCTCATGCATGCCCGTCTCCTGGAGCTCTTTTTAGAATGCGGCTCTGGGGGGCACCTGGGTGGCTCAGTTGGTTAAGCGACCAACTCTTGACTTTGGCTCAGGTCATGATCTCAGAGTCCTGGGATCAAGCTTCATATTGGGTTCCCTGCTCAGTGGGGTGTTTCTTCTTCCCTCTTCCTCTACCCCTCCCTCTGCTCTACCTCTCTCTTATTTTCTCTCTCTCAAATAAATAGAATCTTTAAAGAATTAAAAATAATGCAGCTCTGCTTCCATAGCCTGGGTAGGGCCTGGGGAATCTATGTTCTCAGCAAGTTCCCAGGAAAGATAGAGCTGCTGGTCCACAGACCACTCTCTGTGTGTCCACGGCTCAGAGGACACAGCATGGAGAGTTCTCTCCCTCGTGTCTCTCCTGGAACCCAGGTGCTACAGACACTGGCCTTTTCCCCTGTGCCACATGCTGCCTGTCACCGTAAGGCTGACAGCACTTTTCCCTCCCAACTCTTGCTCAGCATTCAGGATTCATCTGAAATGTCATTCTGCTTATTGTGCTGGAGCTCCCTGGTTTTATGCCAGCATTGGACACTGCACTTTGCCTACGGATCAACACACTTGTTATTACTTGTTCAAAGTCAAGCTTTCTTACGAGGTCATAGGCATGTGAGGGCAGGAGCCACAGCTGTCTTGTTATTGCCTCACTGGGGTAAGGATTAGAGCTGGGCACCTGGAACTGCATTCATTCATTCATTCATTCTTTTTTTTTTTTTTCACTGAATCACCCTTAGGTCTGTTGGTCAGTCAGTGAATATTTATTGAGTCCAGTAGCATTAGATTTGATTGTGAGTGACAGAAAAACCCTAGGACAGGTTTAAACAAAGTAGAAGTTCATTTTTTTCTCATTTATGAAGAGTCTGGAGGCAATCAGCCTGGGATTAGTGAAGGGCTTGATGAGGTCTGCAGGGATTCAGGTTTTCTCCAGCCCACGACGGTGCCTGATGCCACGACCAGCCCCTGCTGGTCTTTTTCCCAAACAGCCATTGTCCTTGGAGGTCGGGAACGTTGTCAAGTTGTACAATTTTGCAAAATGTTGGCTCTGGATAAGAGTTAGAGCCCCACAACAAGCACAGTCGCCAAATCCTAAGTTTAATTGGACACCCCATGAAAAGAAGACAATGGCATTTGAGCCTTGCTGGAATTTCCATTTGACACCCTTCCTGAGTTTCCTTCTCAAGGTAGCTTCCAGCAATCTCCCTTTTTCCTCAGCACAATTATATGTCCTTAACACACTGAGGAAGAAGGCTGCTAGGGCTGAGTCATCCTGAACCTACCAAAGAGCCTTTGGCCACCAGTCTTCTGCTCACAAGTGTTCAGCTGTCTCCTCCCCAGCATATTGATGTCCACCCAGTAGGGCTCCCTCCTCTCCTAGGTCCCCGAGAGAGACCGGTTAGCCGAGTCCAGTAACACTTTTTGACAGTCTTTGTCTCCTGTGGGTGTGTAGGGGAATGCATTGTGACTTTAGCTCTGAGATTCTAGAAGTGGGCACAGCCTACCATCCCCCCACCCCTATTCCTCTGAGCCCTGAAGAGCCTTTCAACTTTACCATTCCTCCACGTTTCCAAGTTCTCACTTGCCAGTCCATTTCATAAGGCCCCAGGCTCAGCCCCCTGGTTAACCTTAAAACGGCACTTCTCCCGGGACGGAGAAATAAAACCACACACCTGCAAATTCCTTTCTAACTTTAACTCTGATCTTTAACTGTGAGTCGGTGTGCCCTGTTCTAATTTCTCTCCGTACTGTGTCTGGATCTCCCACCTGTGGAAATGTCTCCAGAAGTTTCCTGCTCTAAGGAGATTTAAGGAGATGATGGGTTATATAGTAGGTGTCTCCTTAATTTGGATTTTAAAGGAATAAAGGTGTTTTGTTGTCATGGTTGTTGTTTTGCTAAAATCACCTGCGTTGGCCTGCTGTCCTCTATTAATGGGATATCTATGATGCGGACATTTCAGGGAGATGGTGTTAAACAGATAGGGACATTGGCAGAGCCCAGGGTACTTAAATAAGGAGCTCAGATTCAGGCTGTAGGGGAAATAGCTACCTTCCTTGGGAAGAAGTTATGTCCAGAAGCACCTTCAGCTCTCCTGGTTCTCTCTCCCCTCCCAGGCTGGCAAAACCCATATTAGCAGCCAGGGTTTGGAGGTGAAAGGGCTAAGGCGTTTATTTTCTGCAGCCCCTTGCACCCTGACTCTAGGCTTCCCGATTTGTGTCCAGTTCCCTCCCACTCAGTAGGTTCCAGTGACCCGTGAAAGTCCCAAGCCTCGGAGACAGGCATTCACCCCTCCAGGGATTTAGGAGCAGAGTGACGAGGGGAAAAACAACGCAAAACTGGAAATCGGTATGGCCTCATGGAAGAATATCATCCTTTTTTTGGGTGTTTCCACAAAGAAATGACCCTTTGTATTCTAGTTGCCCAGAATCTTCCACTAATTTCTCTGTGGCTCAATTCCAGGGATATGTTTGCCGTGGGCTCTGCATGGCTTCCTGCCTCAACATGAGCCTCTGTATGTGTGTGTGTGTGGGGGGGGGGGAGGGCGACGAGGGGTGCGCGCCCCCGGGTGCGCATGCGCAGGTTCCGCCACACCAGGAGCCTGTGCACGTGTGTGAGTGTGCGCCTGCGTGCACATGCGCACGTTTGTGCATCTGTTTGTACGGATTTGTGTGTTTTTTCTGGTGCGGGGGAAGGGCACGATTCTCCCCTTACCTCCAGCCATCAGTTCACATGATGTCTCTCCCATATCCTGGGCTTCTGCTCAGCCCCTTGGTTGGAGGCCCTGTTACTTGACTCCTGCCAACCACAGGCTGCATTTTGCTCTCAGGTCCTGAGTGGGAGACTCCTCCGCTACCGCAGTCCCGCCTTTGCTAGATCTTCAGCTCAGGTCTGGCCTGCGAGGCTCGGCAGGGACAGTCAAGGCCTCTCCAGGGACAACTGGTGTTCTCATTTTCTACCAGCCCGAGCATGTCATGAACTTTCCTGCCCAGTGACAGCTGAGAATACAGATAAACCCAGAACTCAAAAAAAGCCCTTGGAGGCTCTCAGAGGATGCCAATCAAGCGATGAGCACAAGCTTCCTTTTGAAATATCTGAACCAGCTCGTGTCTCTACCTCATGGTAGCTCATTTATCTCTATTTAATTAGAATGCCTCTGCAAACCTGTGCTAATATAATTCTCTGATGGTCTGCGTAGGCCAGTCTCTGCCTTTAAAGGGAGTGAGACAAATTAACCCATGCACCCAGGCCTTCCCTGCACCCCCTACCCCCCACCCCAGCACACACACAATCACAGACACACACTAAAACATGATTCACAGCAAATTGGCGTTAAAGACCCTGGAAGTTATGGTTGACCTTTTCCCAGGCCTCCTGGAAGCACCCTGTTCCATGGTCAAAGAAATGCTACAGAGAAATAGACATCTTAGTTCCACGCCACTTACACTGTTTAATTATGCAGAACCTTCTACACATGCAAAGCTTTACTATCTTAATATGCAAAGTTGGAAGTGACAAATATTGAAAAGAAAGTCATTCCCTGCCCGGCCAAGTCCTGTTTTCCAAGAAAAAGCTCTGTTTCTCAAGTATATGGTTTATTTTTGTGTGTGACTTGGTTTTTGTATTCTGGGTCAAATATCCCCAAAAGAGAGAGAGAGAAAGAAAAGGAGAGAGGAAGAGAGAGGGAGGGAGGAAGTCAGGAAGGAAGAAAGAAAAAACAGAAACAGAGATGATAGGGAAACATCTCCCACCCCTCAATTTCAACACAGAGATCATTCTTTCGGAAAACTAGGCTTTGAACTAGTTATTTTTAATGCTTACTAATGGCCACATAGGAACATTGTCTTTTGGGGAAACAGTGGAACATAGTAATGTTTGTGTTTATCTCAATGATCTGAGTTGCTTGCAAACAGCTGAGTCCCAAGGAAGCCAAGACATGTCCTTTCAAGAACTTCCAGACAATGATCAGGTTATGGTCAAAGGAAATGCTCCGACTTTAGTCCTAGTAAGTTCCCGTTTAGTTTTCTGTCCAGCCAATGTCCTATTTTGGTTTTGTCACATTCACACATGTGCGTGATCGCTCAACTCACAAAAACTTGTCACATCAAACTGAGTTTTAAGTCTTGTTAATAATGATTTAAAAAAAAGTCTCACTTTGCAGGATTGTAAGGGAGGAAAAGTTGTAATGAAATCAAACAAAACCTCCCCAGTTACAAGAATCTAGCCTCCTCCACTGAGGTTACGGGGAGTAAGTTCTCTGAAGCTGTTGTGATTTCTGAAGGACAAATTTGATCAGGGTGGATGGCTCATTCTTTACTTTTCTGTCCTCCTCCCTGAAGAATCCTAGGCCTCCAGGAAAGTTGCTGGAGAATATATGCTTTTTCTTTTCCACGCACAACCCCATGCTTTGGGACAAACACGTGTGTTGGTGAGTTACATCGTGAATATTCATGGTAACTTATCTAGAATGTTCAAAATTAGTTTCTACTTTTACACTTTTTTAATGTTAATTTTTTCTATAGGAAACTATGGTATTATTTTAGAATTTAACTCTAAATATTCTGTGGGAACATTATAAAAGCGGTCATCATAGTCTATTCCTTCTTCTTGAACATAATAGGCAGTGACACAAGTGTGCTTTCAGTGCGTATGTAAACGGAACGTCATCCTGAGGATTGTATGCAAAGAATAAAATAGATCCATCACTCTCCCTTTCAGACAATGATGGTTCGGGCAGTGGCATGATGTCATATTGAATAAACATTGAGGAAGAATTAGATTTATGGGATTATTTTGTATTGGTATTCATTTTTTTGTGGATTGTCATTTGGAATCACCAGTTACTATCATGGCATCTTCAACCATATATTAAAAGCATGGGTTCAAATAGCTGAACTCTGGAAAGAGCCCAGATATCCATCGACAGATGAATGGGTAAAGAAGATGTGGTATATGTATATATGATGGAATATTACGTAGCCATCAAAAATGAAACACTGCCATTTGCAACGATGTGGATGGATCTAGAGGGCATTATGCTAAGCAAAATAAGTCAATCAGAGAAAGATAATTATCATATGATCTCACTGATATGTGGAATTTAAGAAATAAAGCAGAGGATCGCAGGGGAAGAGAGCAAACAATGAAACAAGAGGAAACCAGAGGGGGAGACCAGCCATAAGAGACTCTTAATCATAGGAAACAAACTGAGGGTTGCTGGAGGGGTAAAGGGTAGTGGGCTGGGGTAACTGGGTGATAGACATTGGGGAGGGTATGTGTTGTGATGAGCACTGGGTACTATCTAAGATTGATGAATCACAGACCTGAAGCAAATAATACATTATATGTTAATTAATTGAATTTAAATAAAAAAAAACAAAAAAAGCATGTGATTCAGGTTGTTAGATAAAAAGCAGGATGACCAGTTACAGTTGAATTTCTGATAAATTATAAGCAATTTTTTTTAGCATAAATGTATCCCATTTAGTTTGGGGGACATGTTTATACAAGAAAATATTTGTTGTTTATCTGAAATTCAAATGTATCTGGGAGTTCTGTATTTTTATTTGCTAACTATGACAACCTTACATGCCCAGAGTCAGTGCTACTGCCAGGAGAGCCATTTGAAACAAGAGGAGAAATCCCACTGGGCCTCAAAGATCATAGTAACTTCCTGATAGAAGGCGCACACAACATACCTAGTTTTTCTTGCCGCACTGAAGCAGAACTTCTTCCCTTCTCCATTCCCTGTCTTCTCTGAGAAGCTGAGTGGGTGGAATGTCACTGGCATTAGTGTTATCTTAGAGTTGTTACTTGGGATTATTGCTATCACCAAAGCTTTAACAAGCGGCATTTGGGTTTAACGAATATTTATTGAGCGCGTACAGCTTTGTAGGGCAGTGTGCTAGGCTGAGGCTCTTTTCTCAAGGACTTTAGAATCCAGAAATGAAGAGTAATGTGTTGACAACTGAAGCTGATTCAAAGCAATGTGTGAGAAGATCCAAATAACGTACTACAGAGATGAACAAATTCTGTGAGCAGTGGGATATGTAGAGAGAAGGGTTCATGGAGGAGAGAAGAATTCATGGTGGGTGAACTGGGTTGGCAGGGGAGGAGGGTTCTTGATGGACAGATACAAGCCAACAGCCTCCCATGCTGCAAAGATGGAACCATCAAAGTGACAGAAATAGGAATGTGTGGTTAGAGCCCTTGTGCAGCCCTGGCGGGAATAAGTCATTCATTTGTTTGTTGAGGAGATCTTTATTAAACACCATTGAACACATTAATGTAAAATTGCAATTGTGTAAAGAGCAATGAAGAAGAGACACATGGTCCCAGGAAGGGTAGTATATGAGGAAAGACCTAGTGAGGGCAGTTGGACATGGCGTTTGTGAGGGAGGCAGTGTTTGAGTTGAGCTCTGAAAGGAGAATAGAATTAACCAGGTGACGGGAGCGGGGGCGGGGGTGGATAAGGGCCTGAGAGGAAGAGGACACTAGACAGATCATGTAATATGTGCAAAGGCCCAGTGGCAGAAGGAATCAGGGGCTTTCAAAGAACTGGAAGAAAGCCGGTGTGTCTAGAACACAGACAGCATGGTGGCATATTACACTAGGGAGGCAGTAGATAGCAGTTGGATCAATGCATGGCATTTTGGAATCCTTTAGAGAGTTCTATCATAACACCCTGAGCCCTATGGAGCCATTCTATGCATTTAAGTAGAAATATAACGTAATTGACATTGACTATGAAAGAATCATTGGCTATACTGGTGAGAAGAGACTGGAGGGGAACCAAACAGCCATGAGGAGACCGGTTAGGAGGTTACTTCAGTAGTTTGGGCAAGCATTGAGGGAAGGCCATATTCCCCTTCCTTCCTGATGACTTTTTCTGTTGCATTTTCAGGGGAATCCAAGAGGAGAAGCCCCAGGCCTCCAATCATGCCCATGGAGCATCTGGGTCTTGATGGCCCAGCAAGGTGGGAAGAATCCCACACGTCACCATGTAATAATATTGCTAGAGGTAGAGCATGGGGTATCTTACTGAGCAGTAGCGGTTCAGCAGAGTCCCGAGTGGATATTTCAGGCCTCAGAGGAGTAGGGGAATGCAGGCCAACTCAAAAGCCAACTGGATTTGGCTGTCCAAACTGGCTTTCCTACACCAAACACCTGACAAGGTAGAGCCCCAGCTGCCCCAGCTGGAGTCTTTCTATTGAGACCTTCAGAGTCCTAGCACTTTTCTTCTCTCACTGGTCCCTCTCTTCCCAGGTGGCAGGAAAGATGAATGATTCTGTGACTCTTAGAACCCCTCCAGCCAGTTCTAAAAGCACTGGGCTTTGGTTGGCCATATTCGCTCAACAATTACCAAGAAGTGTAGGTGACATCTCTTCCATGGTATTCTTTGATATTTAACCCTTGCATTATACACTTGTTACAAACTCTGTGAATTCAAAAGATCCTCTTGAAGTATCCTTTTAATACCAACAAGTATGAATTGATATAGGTGACATCGTGTGTCATGAACACTCAGAGCAGTGGGAGACTGCTCTGATTTTCATGTCTGCCTTGCTAGCAAACCAGACACTCAGCCCCCATCGGGGTGGGGGGGCAGTATTTGCTGACTGGCCACTTTTATGCACCTTCCAACTTTACCACAGGCCAAACCTCCCTTTGAGTAGCACTGGTCAACCTCTGACTATGTTGAACAGATGCTCATGAATGCCAGGAAAGAAGGCCAAATTCACAAGTATAATGGCTCAACATTGACTCTTAGCCCCTTGGAAAAATGCAAAGTAGGCCCGTGGGACTCTTAGTTCCAGACCAGTCCTATGTTGTGGGTTCCATCAGCCACATAGATCTTATTAGAGGTTAATAGATCCTTCAAATGGTGTAGCTCAGAGGTTTTCAATGCCAGAGGTTGGCACTATTGACATTCTAGGTGGGGTAACTCTTGGTTGGGGGGCTGTCCTGTGCACTGAAGTGTCTTTAGCAGCATCCCTGGCTTCCCCCAAATTTGACAACCAAAAATATCTGCAGACATTGGCAAATATCCCGAGAGGGCAGAATTGCCCCTAGTTGAGACCACTGCTGCACTCTACACTCCTCAGTTATCTAATGGGAAAATCAGGATCTGGAGAGGGAAGAATGCTGTTGGAGGACCTACAATTCTACAGAAACAACCCTAGAAGGGGGCCTCAGGTCTTTGAATTCTAGTCTGGGTTGGTCTCCACAGTCCCCCCAAACGGACTATTTTTCTGATTATGTCACATCTTTCTGTCCATGTCTCCCCTCTAGACCCTGCTCCTTATTCCTTCCCTTTTGTTCTAATGTCTTCTTTCTTGCATCCTCTTACTCCTGAGGTTTTCCTGGAAGCACTAAGACATTTGTTCTGTCAAATTCCAACCCCACAGAAGAATAGGTCTCAAGCAAAACTCTAAACAAGATGAGAACCAAAGCTTTTCATGTCTGCCTTGCCAGCAAACCAGCAGAGCACTGGGCACAACATAGACACCTTACGTGCATGGGTATGTTTGTGTGTATGAGAGAGAGAGTGTGTGTTTTAACTGAGTACCAAAAAAGTTATCTTTTTTATTCCTTGTCTTCTATTCTAGTGAGTCGTATCTTGCTCACGGACAAGGGTCCTTCTCTCCATCTTTTGCTTTTAAAACAGATTCTCGCGGCCTTTATTCACACCGGCGTAAATAACTGGTAATAACCACAGATGATAATTTTCTACAGAGTTGGCATATCCTGAAAGAGGAAACACACAACTTCCTGTAACACAGAACTCTGGGCCTTTTTCTAAATGAATAGTGTAATCACAAAGTCCACAGTGAACACAGACAAACTCCGATTTCATCACGGCCACGCATAGCTCGTACAACACTCCATTTCTTGGTGTCACAGCGTAATCACACGACTCCGCACACTGGGCCATGGAGTGCCGTGGCGGGGGTACCCTGGCCAGGCTGCCTGCATGCTAGCATTTTCCTTACAGGACAACAACGTGAGAGCTGGGTCCCAGCACCCAAGAGATGGGCCCTTCCGGAGAAGGTGTGAACATTCTTCTCTGAATTTTACTTACAGCCAGCTTCACTTAATAATCTAACAAGTTTGCCATCAAGAATTTGAAGGGAAGTGGTTTTGTGGGTTTGAATGCATTCTTTATGTTGAAGTGCTGTGTTATGGATGGGAAGAAGCATTTTTGCTCTCTGACCTGCTTTGGAAGCCAGTTTGCTGCCTGGGCTCTGCTCGTGGAATCTGGACGGAAGGTTGTAGGTTCGAAACCACCTGCCGTCGTGAAAGGGGTGATGCCCCTTTGGTGTCTGTGCCTACATTTCCCTCCTGGAGTGAACGTGAAGCTGAGAGAGGTCATGAAGCTGTCCGAAAGCGTGACGTCTATTCAGATCGGAGGACACAGAGTCATAAAGCTTTCAGGGCTGACGGTGCCTCAGAGCTGTGTAAAGCTGGTGAACGTCGGGGGGAGAGCTTGGTGATTTATTACTTCATCGGCTTCTGACATCGCAGATGTGATTTCTGCTGCAAGACGAGCTCGAGGAGCTGTGATAGGAAACCAGAAAACGCACACCTCATTTCTCTCTGTTGGCTCTTGGTGCTGCTGGTGGGTGTTTTGTTGTTGGTGGGGGGGGGGCAGGGAGGCTCCAGTGGAGTCTCCTGGTGCAGGATAGAGGGAGACCTAGAAACATGACCCAGAGCCGGGCCATGTGTGGGAAGGAACCCGACATGGGAAGAAGGCGAGGAGGGAAATGTGCTTGGCCTTTGTGCAATGCCAGGTGGGGCGTCCCTGTTCACCCAGTGACCCTGGCGTGAGCTGAGCAGCCTTACAAAATAGAACCCTCTGGCAGAATGAGGGCTCCTCCCACCGCCTTGGCTGTGAGTCTTGCAGGGAGTGCTGTTTCAGCAAGGAAGGTAGTGGTGGAAGGCACTGGCGACCTGGAACCTGGTCACTCAGAAACCTTTCCCAGTTAGCCTAAGTTTAATGAAGGCTAACTTGAAAGAGAGGCAGAAATGATTAGTCCCAAGTTTTTTTAAAAGGCAAATTATTTGTCCAGATTCTGGGGAATTAAGTATCTGATCATATCCTTGAGAACAACAGGAGCCCACGAAAGCTTGATATAATAGGATGGACTTTGAAGGCAAGTTTTTGTCCTGTCCCCCAACCCCAGCCTTACAAAGAGGGGGGGGTCTCTGTGAATAATGTTATGAGTACATATAGTAATTTGACCTTAGAACTCTAGGCATACATTATTATTAGCAAAATCAACTGTATATACACTGGAATTCTGTCTGTATGCTCATACTCAAAGCAAAAAAAAAAAAAGATACCCTATAAAAGGAACATACAGACATGTGCGGTCTGAGACACATTCCCTCACCTTCCCTGGGGTTAGAAAAACAAGCTATGGCTTTAGGAATAATCAGCATCATTTATGCTTTGCCAAATAATACAGGCAGATACTGTTTTAAGATAGACTGAGCAAGTATCAATATTCACCAGCCATTTTTACATCCAGGATGAGGACACTGAAAACATTATCAACAGGTCAAACCTTTGTGATCAGGTTGGAAGGTCATCTAAATGGCGTGGTGGTGGGAACCCAAGTGGCGTGATTGGCCCCTTAACACACACGACCAAAAACAACAACAAAAAAACCCTAGAAACAAAACTTCTTCCTCATCTGCTTGCCTCAGTGGCAGAAATGGTACCATTAGGAACTCATTCATTTAGTTTTCCTTTTAAAACACAGATAACTCCCTTAAGAAATTAAAAATAGAGCTACCCTATAACCCTGCAATTGCACTACTGAGTATTTACCCCAAAGATACAGATGTCATGAAAAGAAGGGCCATCTGTACCCCAATGTTTATAGCAGCAATGGCCATGGTCGCCAAACTGTGGATAGAACCAGGATGCCCTTCAACGGACGAGTGGATAAGGAAGATGTGGTCCATATACACTATGGAGTATTATGCCTCCATCAGAAAGGACGAATACCCAACTTTTGTAGCAACATGGACGGGACTGGAGGAGATTATGCTGAGTGAAGTAAGTCAAGCAGAGAGAGTCAATTATCATATGGTTTCACTTACTTGTGGGGCATAAGGAATAACACAGAGGACATTGGGAGATGGAGAGGAGAAGGGAGTTGGGGGAAATCAGAGGGGAGACAAACCATGGGAGACTGTGGACTCTGAGAAACAAACTGAGGGTTTTGCGGGGCAAGAGAATGGGAGGTTGGGTGAGCCTGGTGGTGGGTATTAAGGAGGGCACGTATTGCATGGGGCACTGGGAGTGGTGTGTAAACAATGAATCTTGGAACACTAAAAACAATACAAAATAAAATTTAAAAATATAAAAATAAAAAGATGAAAAATAAATAAAAAATAAAATGCTGTATGAGAAATAAAATTTTGCTTGGACAATAAAAAAAATACAGGTATTTTTACAAAAGGGCATTATGTTGTCCATATTCACTTACATTATGGAAATATTGAGTTCTTTGTATTTGTCAGGTCTAGTGGAGTTACCCATGTGTACAGAAGAGGTTTTTTAAAATTTTTTTAATGAGGTTTTTTTTTTTTAAGAATTAGAAAAAATTTTTTTAAAAGATTTATTTATTTATTTATTTGACACAGAGAGAGAGAGAGAGAGAGAGAGAGAGACAGCGAGAGAGGGAACACAAGCAGGGGGAGTGAGACAGGGAGAAGCAGGCTTCCTCCCAAGCAGGAATCCCGATGTGGGGCTCAGGTCCCAGGACCCTGGGATCATACCCTGAGCCGAAGGCAGACGATTAATGACTGAGTCACCCAGGTACCCCTTAAGAAAGATTTTATTTAATTATTTGAGAGAGAGAAAGAGAGAGAGAGTGCACACGGGGAGTGGGGAGGAGCAGAGGGAGAAGCAGACTCCCTGCTGAGTGGGGAGCCCCACGTGGGTCTCCATCCCAGGACCCTGGGATCATGACCTGAGCCAAAGGGAGATGCTGAACTGACTGAGCCCCTACAGAAAAGTTTAACAGGAGGATTAATAGTAATGAACAGAGTAGCTCCCCAAACACCTTCTTTCTCCTAGCAAATCTCTGCCCTAGCTCACCAACAGTGTCCTGTCAAAGACAGACTTGGGAAGGCAGTCTTGGAGTGAGATGGGCTTAGAATCAGCTGGGTCAGGTTTCAAATCCAGACTCTGCCTCTTGAACACTGTATGCCTTTGGGCCAATTGCTTAGCCATTCTAAGTCTCAGTTTGCCCGACTATAAAATGGAGTCAATAATATTTACTTTGCAGTGTTATTGTCAAGATTAAAACTGGTGATGAATGTGGAGTGCCTGGGGGGCTCTCAGTCAGTTAAGCTTCTGACTCTTGATTTGGGCTCAAGTCATAATCCCAGGGTCTTGAGATCAAGCCCTGTGTTGGGCTCCATGCTCAGCATGGAGACTGTTTAGGGTTCTCTCTCTTCATCCTCTGGCCCTCCTCTCGCTCATGTATGTTCTCTCTCTCTCTCCGAAAAAAAAAAAAAAAGTGCTAAAAAATTGATGATGAATGTAAAGCCACACAGTAAATATTCAACACACGATGAAGATCACAGAGACGGAGAAGATGATGGCCAGTCCAACCGTGGCCTTAAAGCAAAGGGCCGACAGGCCGGGGGAGCACAAGTGTAGGAACACGTTTGGCAGGTCCTAGATGCCTTGAGGATCCTGGGCATCTGGAGGTGGGGAGGGTGTGGAGGAGGAAGAAGATAGAGTTGGCTAATCACTGAAGACAAACTATTTCTCAGTATTTCTGGGGGTGGGTCTTCTTCACACCTTCCATCGAAGGTGTGTGGATCCATCTTCTCCATGCTGAAGAGTGTGTGTGTGTGTGTTGCTGATGAATTCTTTTGGGTTTGGTGCTAGATAATTTCCAGAATTTGATTATGACCCAGTTGGCTCACTATGGGCACAAAGCATGCACTGTTACGAGTAATTTTTTAATTATTATAAGAACTAAGCCGATCTGGAAAGGAAGCTCAGATGTAATGTGAGATCTGTTGTGGCTCCTGGCAGTTTGCTTTCTGACAAGATTTGAGATGCCTGAGCAACCAAGAGTACTAGGTAATTATTAATGACAATCATGAAAATCCTTAAAAAGGATGATAAAAAAATTTACATTTGCATTCATCTTTTCAGGTCTCCTAGCATTTTCACACTCAGTGTCTCAGTCGGTCTGTATAACAACTCTGTAACATAAGCTAAGTAAAGGAAGTTAGTAGCTCCATTTTACAGATGGGAAAACTGAGTCTTTTTAGAAGGTTTAGTAACATTCTCAACAGTGTTTTGCAGAGCTGGGATGAGACCCTGGATCTCTGGATGCTTAGTTTATACTAAAAGACACTAGTAGAGGTAAAACAGCTTATCCGTTTTTGAAATTAACCTACATGAGCCCTATTTATTTGCCGTATGCCAGGTAAGGCATTACAAATGTGAAGATAAATGTGTCACAATCGCTTCCCTCAAAGGGCAGTTGAATTGTATCTTTTCTTTTATAAACAGTACCTAGTTTATAATTTTAATTTTCCTAATTAAAATGGAGAGACAAGTTACCTGGCAAGTATGACTATTTTTATGGGAACCACTGGAGAGATTACATGAACACGGGTCGTGGGAAATTCAGGGTATATGGTGGTTATTGGTAACTTAAGCCTTGCTTTTTACCTCATTTTCTCCCTTTCCCCTTATTTTTGCTTCACTCAAATCCCCAAACAGGCAAAGTCTAAGATCATGTGGATGATCTTCCAGTGAAAGATCATGCTGGCTCGGAGGTGAAGCTTCCAGACCAACCCGCCATTGCTGTGTGATGTTAGATTCTTGTCTCACCCCAAGGATGTCAAATTTGGAACTCATCTCTTTGAAAGACACCTCCATCTTAACCACCTCCCCAATTCCCTAACTTATTCTGACCTTGAAGCATTTCTTATGAAGAAATAGACAATCAAACACCTTACGTGTTCTGGAGAATTCCCCAACATGGAAATTCAGCAGCAAAAGGGTGCCTAGACCAGATTTGCAAAGGGCTGTGGTTTAAGGAGGCCCTTTGCCTCGAAGCCCGGTAGTTCAGGTTGTGTTGCCACGAGTCCATGGTGCATAAGGTCTGGCTCTCAGATGACCAGCGGAGGGCAAGAGGAAATTAACGAGAAACTTCCCGGAAGAAAGAACCAAAGAGGCTTTTCTTTAAAGATTTACTTTTTCTGCACTTTGAACATTTCTGGCAGCTGTGTTGCTGACAGATTTGTGGCAACATTCTTCTGGCCTAGGTAAATGTTTGCTCTGTTTTTTTTTTTCTTCCCACTTCATGCATTCAAGAGCATATGGGTCTTGAATCCCTCCCTGCCCTTAGGTGGAAACATGCAATCTACCCTTCTGAACGTAGAAGGAAAACATAGACTTTGTTCACTCCCCAGATTCTCTGCTTGAAGCAAGTTTAGGAATTTATGTGTGGTTGGAATGGGGAATGAAGACTATTCTGGAACCTGGCTACCACGCCATATTTCCAATTTGGCTTCAATTGTTATGTCAGGATAGAGAAAAGCATTTCCATCCACATAGCCCAGAAAACCAAAATAGAAAACTCTTGAGTTGAACACAATATAGATTTGTTAAAAGCGTAAAGTAATTTAAAGCCTTGCAAATACACAGGTGAGAGGTTTGCAGGAGAGCAAGGAAGAGCGAGAGGCCTGAATTTGCCATAGATGTGGTTTTGTAAATCATGACAGCTTTATATGAAGGTCACCCGTAAAACCAGGTGACATTTTAACATACAGAATTATGCATTAAAGTGTAGACTCTGTGCCAGATTCTCACCCAATAAAATTAGATGGAAATGGTCCTATAGAAAAGAAGTTATTCTACTATTTCCCCCCACAGTATTCCTGATGGTAAAAATCTAGGCTAACTAATAGTGTAGCAGGGAACCTAGAGGAAATGAACCTTAAGACCTTGGCTAATTTTTAATTCTCATGATTTCATGATATGCATAACAATTGCATTTTGGGTTTTGAGGATGTTTCCAAATGATTAAACATATGCTCAATGTGGGGTATGTATTCCAGATAAACCATTGTTTCAATATTTACAATCATTTAACTTGGATAATCAGACAGGATTTTGGAGCTTTTGTGTATGTGTGTTGGGGGGGTGGTTTGGTGCTGGTGGTTCTGATTAAATGTAGAACAATTCAAAGGAGTTCAAGAGTCTGGTCTGCATGATTAATAGTCTGCAGTGGATATTAGAAATCCAGACAGACTAAAGGCCAAATGCCTTCCTCTGGTAGACAGACTGTACTCTAACCTCCGAGGACTCTGCACGTTTAGTCACTCTCTCCATTCGACTGCGTTTGCCAACCCCGGGCGTCGCTGGATTAGAGAGTCGTGGAAAAAAACCCCTCCCAGGAGTGATGGTATCAAATTCCCCGAGTGTTTCATCTGTCTGGCACATGGATAGCCCTCTTGGGCTGCAGAGACCGCTCAGCAGAGAGAGCCGTCTTGGGCTGGCGTGCCGGTGCTTGGAAAGTGAAAGCAGGCCGTTATAGCCTCCTCCCCAGCCTGCATTCCTGGCCTTCCACATCATGAGGCCGTCGCTTGGTTGGAATGGGAGAGCGCGCCTTAAGGTCACATGGATAGGTGCATTTCTGTCTGCGACATTGACCCCGGAAGCCTCTGACCTCCTTCGTAGAAAGGAGGCTCGTGAGTTCTCACCAACATTTGAATTTATGGTTCCTTAAGCCTATACCCTTGTGGACCTTAGTCAAGGGGAAGAGTGGCCCATTTCCCTCAAAATAATCCATGTGGAGCATCCTCTGCTCTTCCCGGGTTCAAGGCCAGACTTTGCCATTTATTAGCTCTGACCGTGAGCAAATTCCTCACTCTCTCTATGTCCCAGATTCCTCAGCTTTCTTTCTTTCTTTTAAGATTTTATTTATTTATTTGACAGACAGAGATCACAAGTAGGCAGAGAGGCAGGCAGAGAGAGAGGGGGAAGCAGGCTACCTGCTAGCAGGGAGCCTGATGCGGGGCTTGATCCCAGGACCCTGGGATCATGACCTGAGCTGAAGGCAGAGGCTTAACCCACTGAGCCACCCAGGCACCTCTCAGTTTCTTCAGCTTTAAAACAGGGACAATAATAGTACCTTTGTCCTAGGGTTGTTGTAAACATTGACCAAGTCCACTTATACATACAGATTAAAGTAGTTGCCATATACATGAGAAGTTACTATTTATAACAACAACAACAACAACAACAACAACAACAACTCCTTTCTTTCCTGAGCCCTGGAACATGTTAATAGAGTTCTCAATATATCCCCTTTATCAACAAATATTTCCTGAATACTATTATGTGTAGGGTATTCTGTTGGGAGCTAATTTTTTAAAAAAGATTTTATATATTTATTTGAGAGAGAGAGAGAGTACAAGCCAGGCGAAAGGGAGAGGAACAAGCAGACTCCCCACCGAGGGCGGAGGCCCACTTGGGTCTCAATCCCAAGAACCCAAGATTATGATATGAGCTGAGGGCAGACGCTTAACCAACGGAACCACCCAGATGCCCCTTGGAGAGGTTTTCTGACACTCTAACCATGTAACTATTTTGGCCTTTCCATGTGTTCAGATGTGTCTAGTAGACTGAAAGTTCAATCAAAATTTGGGGGGAGGGTGACAGGAGGCAAGAGGACACTGGGTGACACTTGAAGAAGTTGGGGTTGATGCCTTGAAGGATAAGAGCTTAACACCAGAACATCAGTGTGGAATCCTGGGATAAGTAATCCTCGGTTATTTCATAGGTCCGTTTTGGGAATGAGTGGGGATATTAAAAGTATATAAGGAGGTCTTTTTGGTGCCCCTTAGAGTAGCAAGTTATGCCCCAAAAGGGCGGAACTCAGTGGCCGATCCTGAGGGGAGACATTTAGCCGAAAGAAGACTGGAAGAGACAGAAATGGTGGCTTATTCAGGGAAAGGGGAGGAAGAGACGGCTCTGGACCTTCTAGATCCCATGGAAAGAGATTGGGAAGCAGGGAAAGAGTGGCCACCAGTGTTCCCTGGAGATGGTTGAAGCGCTGTGGGAGAGGCACCAGAATCTGCTTCTGCTGTCATTGTGAGAGATGAAGAGGTGACTGTGTTCCCAGAGTGGCATAGAGAAGAGACGGCCCCACAGCTGACAGGCCACCTCAGGAGCAGGTGTGGTCTCCTGAGTGACTCCCCAAGAGAAGGGACCAGGGAGCAGGGTGGAGCCGTAGGCCCCAACATCCAGCGTGGGCTGAGACGTTCCCACAGTAGGAACCAGCCGTCTCCTCCAGCCACCATCCCGGAGCAGAGTCTGTAAAGCTTGAGGGCAAGAAACGGTCACCCAAGAATTGAATCTCTGGCCAAGTTGTTCTTTGAGTATGAAAGCAGCAGGCAGATATCATCAAGGGTTGAAAAGCTCAAGAAATACAGCATCTGTGGGTCCTTTTTGCAAATAAAACCTGTGTCTTGAAAAACAATCCAGCCAAATAAAAAATGAATCAAAATAAAGAATTCAGGAACTGAGAGGCTGTGGATTCATTTAAAATAGAACTGAGACCGAAAAACCGTAGAAAGTATGGCTAAAGAATGGAACTTAAAGGTCACATGTAAATATTACAGCTAATCTGACTGGGGATGGGAGGAACAGGGGTGAGGAAAAAATACGATAACTTCCTTCCTCATCTCCTCTGTCAGGGATTCAGTAGTGACTCCCCAGTGTTGAAAAGGAGCAGTTTAATAATAATTTCAGCTCTTAATTCAAGGAGATCTTCTCAGAACCCGTGTCTTTAGTGGTGAAGAAACATTTGTCTGAAATGGGTCAGTTTCTTCAGTTTTGAGTTCCTCATCTGAAAATGCAGTTGAATTCTTTCAATTTAAAATTGCATGCGTATCATCTCATTTTTGTAAATGCTAATGTGGAATCATGGGATGATTTATCCTGGCTTATCTGGTCAAGGAGCTTCCGGGTATCCATCAGGCTTTGTCCCTGTAGAAGTACACGGAGAGGTGTCTGTAAGAATGCGTGTCAACTATCAGTCCTGGTTCTATTTCTGCGTGGTGAAATTTGGGGTGATTTTTAGGTGTCACTAAATTTTTTTCTGATATTACTTGAATTTCTCAAGAGTATTTGCTGGGATTTAATTGATTTCATTCTTTCAACAAATCTCTGCTTGGAGTTTTCAATTTTAGTTTTCCAGGATGTGTGGATTGGGGACACTTGTCTCCAAGAACTGTATCCTGGGATAACAATTTGAATGAATTCATTCATTGTCCTTGTGTCCTTGTGTCCATGTGGTGTTCTTATGACCAGTAATGTTGATGGGGAAGTTATTTCAACTAAAGCTGGTCATCTTTTTACAGAACAAGAGATCATTCTTTTGGAGGGTTGGGAGTAAGGAATTGGGGGAGAGGTATTACTGGTACAGATGAAGCGTATTTATTAAATAAAGCCCTCAACCGGTGGTTCTCAACTGGGTGTGGTTTTGAACCCTTTGCACTCCAAGGGATATTTCATATTGTCACAGCTGGGGTTGGGGGAGTGACATTGAGTAGACGGGGTTCAAGGATGCTGCTAAACAGAAATCCACAGGACGTGGGTGCCTGGGTGGCTCAGTGGGTTAAGCTGCTGCCTTCGGCTCAGGTCATGATCTCAGGGTCCTGGGATCGAGTCCCGCATCGGGCTCTCTGCTCAGCAGAGAGCCTGTTTCCTCCTCTCTCTCTCTCTGCCTGCCTCTCTGCCTACTTGTGATCTCTCTCTGTCAAATAAATAAATAAAATCTTAAAAAAAAAAAAAAAAAGAAATCCACAGGACGGCCCTCACCACGAAGAACGCTCTGGCCCCAAATTTAATAGTACCAGTGTAGAGAAAACCTGCCCTAAAGTCTTGGAGAAGAAGCCATTACATAGACAATTAATTCACTCACAACAGTGAGCCCAGAGGCAGAGGATCCTATCTTGGAGATGAAATCTCTCTAAGAAGCTGAGTTTATTCTTTCTGGCCACTAGAATTCTTAGCCAGACACATTCATTAAAAACAACTGCTCTGCTTTTTGTTGGGCTCTAATTAGGCTTCCACTACAGTATCATTTCTTTTGTCACCGATGGATGAGAAACCCTAGCTATAATCAGGGTTGTAAGTCTAATGAGTGGTCGGTGAAGTTTTCCGTGGTACCTTCACTACCAGCCTGACAGAGCCGGGTCTCTGATCATAATTCTTACTAGCTCAGCACAGCTGGACAGGAGATCTGAAGACTGTGACACCAGCAGATGGTCTGGCTCGGTTGCGTGAAGCAGGAAGCTCATGCCGGAACCAGCAGACCCATCTGGTGAACAAGCATGTAGAGAATGAACTACCCTCTCCTCATTCACGTTAAGGACCACCCATCAACGGATGGGAACAGGGTTGGCTTCAGTCGAGCAGACATTTTGCTCTCAGCCCAACAGGTTTTTAGGCACCCATGCCCAAGAAAAGTTGCACCTGGTGGAATTAGCTGTCTGACCCGTGACTACAAACAGCCCTCCTGCACAAAACTCTGAGCATCTCTGGCAGCTGTTTCCAGGTCCTCTTCCTTAAGTCAGAATTCCTGGATGTCAATGACTTTATTTTAGCCACAGTCCTTTCTCTCTGGCCAGTGCTTCCTGCAAATGTGTTTTCTCCAGGGACTCAACCTGGAACTGACTCGTGACATTACCATCGGACTTAATTGTGCGAAGGAAAAATGACTCTTGTGCTCGTTATACTCCAGGTGAACCAATGAACTGGATTTTTGGTCTGAAGCTTTGATAAGGTCAGCCGTCTTTGCACAAAGACCATTTCCTTGGTTTCAAGGATGTAGTTTTCATGTACCTTTTCATCATGCCTTAACACTTGTACTTTGACTTAACTCTTGCTAGCTTATGAAACGTAGAATTGGCTTTATTGTGATATACAGACCTTTCGTATTGGGGAGCAAGGTGGGCATCCAGAGCTGTTAGAAGCATTGACTTTCACTGAAATACACTTATTGCTGTGTATATTATCAATTTACGACAGAAATCCTAGGGGGTAAGAGCACGTTGATGTGTTGATGCAGCATTGATGAGCTAGTAAGACGAAAAAGAACATGCACCTGTTATCCATGATTGTTGAGACATGGGTCTTGTCTGGGGGAGACAAATTGCTTTTCTTCCACTTTTTTCCACAAGTGAATTCTGTATGAGTATTTTACCTGGGGTTTATGACAGAGCTTATTTCTAAGCATATGCCATGACTATAAATGGAATTTAAGTTGAGAAATGTAAAATGTAAAAGGGAGACCCCACCCCGGCGGCTTTGCCTCACAGTAGTCAGTGCCCTTGACCGTAGGAGGGGGCCTCAGTTCTGCAGGCTCTGAAGCCTGACATTCTCCGTTCCTCCTGAGCTGATGAGGCTCAGAAGATTGTTCAGAAGACAGAATGAAAGTTGATTTAGAGTGAGAAATATTACTGCAAATAAGTCAGAGCACTGATGTTATCACGAATTCCATATGGGCTGCGAGAACATCACATCTGGGGACGGAACAGTATGTCACATCTGTGCTCTGCTCATTCGTGAATGTGTGTTGCTGAGCTTATTTCAAAACATTACTATATTTGTGGGTTTTTTTTTTTTTTTTACTAAAATTTGTTCACAAGCAGAAGATCCTCAAAGTATGTCTTGATTAGCCTTCACTATTCTATATTATATTTTGGAACTACTAAACAGTCTTTTGAGCCCTAGGTGTAGATGCTAACCAACTAGTAGATTTCAGGCTACTGCAAGATGACGTCGCCTACAGTCAGCTGTTGTGTTTTTGTGTTCTTATCTTTGCGCACTGATACTTGTGCAATTATTTGACTTTTTTTTTTTTAAGATTTTATTTATTTACTTGACAGACAGAGATCACAAGTAGGCAGAGAGGCAGGCAGAGAGAGAGGAGGAAGCAGGCCCCCCACGGAGCAGAGAGCCTGATGTTGGGCTTGATCCCAACACCCTGGGATCATGACCTGAGCTGAAGGCAGAGGCTTTAACCCACTGAGCCACCCAGGTGCCCCCAATTATTTGACTTTTTTTCCCCCAGTTTCAATCTGACTGTTTATAAAAGGAAGCAGAAAACAAAGCGATACATGAAATGTGCAAACTATTACCCAATATAATTGAGTCTTTAGACAAAATAGCTAACCTTAGTTTCCAATTAACGCTTGTCATGAGAAAGAATGAAATTAAAGCACATGCAGGAAATGTTGAAAATACATTGTCAACTATTGTGCTGAAGCATTTTGATAGTAACTTCAGCTCCTTGAGAACTGGACACTTAGAAGACACAAATCTCATGTTGGGAATTTTGCATACAATTTCTAGGAACAATGATATTACCTGTGGGGGAAACTTAGGGCTTTCTTAGATCTGAAAGAAACCCCATCTCCGCAGAAGTTTTCTCCATACTTGAAAGTTCTGAAAACTACTGGGCTAGTATGCTGCAGTCATATTTCAGAGTGGAATCTTAAGATAAATTCTTAAGGCATACTTTCCCCTCTGCCCAGTACATTCCCTTGCCCCCATGAGTGAACACGGGCACATTCGTCTGCTCCCGGCATCCAGACCCCACGGAATCTACCACTCTTTTGCACACTAGTCTTTCCCCAGGCACGACGCAATGTACTGGCCTGTTATTGCAGAATGCTACTTCCTCCACACACTTTCTTAACTCTCCCTTAGCATTATACTTCCAAACGCCCTCAAACCTAGTTACTCCAGGTCATGGGTAAGTCCAAACATTTTCCCTAGATTATCTAAGAGGATCACCTTTCCAAATTAAGGATCATCCTTAATTTGGACTCATTTATTATCATTCTCTCTGGCCTGACTCGCCCTCAAAGAAATGTTAGTTTCATACTCAAGGTGTAAATTGTTTGTCATAGCTGGAACCTCAGGTCTTTTTTATTATCAGTAATAAAGACTTCATCTATCACTCATCATGTTACATTTGGATAACGATCTATTGTTTACCAATCATTTTCACAGCTGGGCCTTCCTGTTCTCTGATTTTGTAGCTGGGTATAGGGAAGGGGAGAGAACAATCCTGTCACTCCCCCATCAGCCCTGGTGTTTGTTCCCACAACTGCTCCTGCCCTCAGGTTAGGCAATCACCCCTCAGCCCCATTCTAGCTCCTCTCCTAGCAGCTGGGGGGAAGGCAATCTTACATGGCATCTTTGAGGTATTCTGGTCATTCTTTGGAGAACACAGATATAAGCATCCTTTTAAGTATTCTGTATTCTATATATTGATCTTCTAATTTAACTCTCAGGTAGAGACCTTATTTTTCTAATTTTCCAGTTAATCTAGGGCACCTTCCAGGAGATCCCACACTTCTGCTCTCTTCCCCTATGATCCTCTGCCTTGTCTCTCAAATTCCACATATCAATGAGAGCATATGATAATTGTCTTTCTTTGATTGACTTATTTTGCTTAGCCTCTAGATCCAACCACGTCATTGCAAATGGCAAGATTTCAAATTTTTGGTGGCTGTGTAATATTCCACTGATGTGGTGTATATGTATATAAATGTGGTATATATTTTATCCATTCATCTGCTGATGGATATCTAGGCTCTTTTCATGGTTTGGCTATTGTGGACCTTGCCACTATAAACACTATAAACATAAAAACTATGAACACCTAGGGTGCAGGTGTCCCTTCGGATCACTGCATTTGTATCTTTAGGGTAAATACCAGTAGTGCAATTGCTGGGTCTTAGGGTAACTCTATTTTCAACTGTTTGAGGATACTGTTTTCCAGAGTGACTGCACCAGCTTGCATTCTGACCAACAATATACTTTTTGACTTTTGTGGTTCCGTAAGGCCATCTGAATTTGGGTTGATGTCACCCATGGACACAGATAAGAGCAAATTTCTGGGTTTTCAAAGTAGAGCACCAGCTCCTTCCAGACGTACCAACTCTACTGGGTTCTACTTGACTTTCCCACCTCGTATTTTTCACCTGATTTCTATAGGTGGTGCATCAATCTCTTATCCATTTGGTTAATCTGAGTAAATTCCTAAGGATCAGATTTGTGCTGGAACAGAGATCAAATTAATTTGTTTTTTTGACTTGTAAGAGCATATGTTAGAATGCGGACCTGGCAGGTGGCTGGACTGTCTGGCTCCTCCCCCCTCATTAGCATCTCTATTTCTGGACTTCTAACAGAAACACATGGCAAAGGAAAAAAACTAGAGGATACATTCTCTGCGATGTACATGACAATGGAAATAGTTGTTTTGTTTGCCAAAACATGGTAGAAAATTAAAATAGGGGGCACCTGGGTGGCTCAGTGGGTTAAAGCCTCTGCATTTCGGCTCAGGTCATGATCTCAGGGTCCTGGGATTGAGCCGCGCATCGGACTCTCTGCTCAGTGGGGAGTCGGCTTCCTCCTCTCTCTCTGCCTGCCTCTCTGTCTACTTGTGATCTGTCAAATAAATAAATAAGAATCTTAAAAAAAAAAGAAAATTAAAATAGATCTTCAGTTGATTTACATTGAATTATTTTCTGATTTATAAACTACCTGGTAGAAATTTTAATACTGGATGTCTATCAACCAAGGATAACTGTAGCAAATACATATATGAAAACATCTATTGTTAACACAAAAAGAGTAAGAGAGCATACATATAAAATAAGACTGAGTTAAAGTTGTTTCCTTTTAATGGTAATGAAGAATCTTCCAGTATTCCAGGAAAAGGCTACATTTATATTATTCCAGCTGACTGAAGTGGGAGCACTATGTTGTATCTTAGATCCTTAACCTAGTTTCCTTTAAATCTACTTGAAATTAGGAAAATAAATTTTACTTGTTTATAATAAAGATCAGTAAAGTTGAAAACTGAAATTAGAATTTGCCAACTAAAGAAAAGGCCCAAATTCCTGAGATTCCTTATCAAATACTTTGTGCAAGCCTGGGCATCCGGATTTAACTATAATTTAGCAAATCTAACCCATTCAACACCGAGGGGAAGATTTTGGAAGCTTTGGGGCTGGGGCTGGGAGGTAGGAAGGCAGGGGAGCGAGGGGAAGTTACTGATGATAATGCAGGGTCGACCTTTCAGTCTCCAAATAACTTTTGGTGGAACCTCCACCCCTGCTGCTCTGTCTGCTGAGGTCATGGGCATTCTTCTCCCTGATGGGAATAGTTTGAATAGCTAGTATCTGACCTCTGATGTCTTAGGCTCTTTGGAGAACTGGTGAGAACTTTGGGAAGAGGCTCCAGAGCACTGTAGCTGTCCCACTTGTTTTGGTCTGGGTTTTTTTTTTTTTTTTTTTAAATATTTTATTTACTTGTTTGAGAGAACGTGAATGAGTGAAAACACGAGCAGGTGGTGGGAGGGGCAGAGGGAGAGAGAGAAGCAGACTCTCTACAGAGCAGGGAGCCCGACGCAGTTTTTCATTCCAGGACCCTGGGATCATGACCTGAGCTGAAAGCAGAGGCTTAACTGACTGAGCCACCCAGGCGCCCCTGTTTTGGTCTGTTTTAATTCCCAGGGATACACTCAGATTATGATGGCAAAATGGATCAGTTGTTACCCAAAGAACAAATAATTTAATCAGCAAATGGGCAGAAGACATGAGCAAACATTTCTTCAAAGAAGACATCCAAATGGCCAACAGACACCTGAAAAAATGCTCCCCATCACTCTGCATCAGGGAGCTACAAGTCAAAACCGCTATGAGATACCACCTCACACCAGTCTGAATGGCTAAAATTAACAAGTCAAGAAATGAGAGGAGTTGGCGAGGATGCAGAGAAAGGGGAACCCTCCTACACTGTTGGTGGGGATGCAAGCTGGTGCAACCACTCTGGAAAACAGTATGGATGTTGCTCAGAAAGTTGAAAACAGAGCTACCCTATGTCCCAGCAATCACACTACCGGGTATTTACCCTAAAGGTATAAATGTAGTGATCTGAAGGGACCTATGCACCTGAATGTTTATAGTGGCAATGTCCACAATAGCCAAACTATGGAAAGAACCCAGATGTCCATCGACAGATGACTGGATAAAGAAGATGTGGTATCTAGTATGCAGGCACCAAAAATGTGAAATCTTGCATTTGCAACAACATGGTCGGATCTAGAGGCTATTATGCTAAACAAAATAAGTCAACCAGAGAAAGACAATTATCATATGATCTCACCATGTGTGGAATTTGAGAGACAAGGCAGAAGATCATAGGGGAAGAGAGTAAAAAAGGAAACAAGAGGAAACCAGAGAGGGAGACAAGCCATAAGAGAGTGTTAATCAGAAAACAAACTGCGGATTGCTGAAGGGGGCAGGGTGGTAGGCTGGGGTAACTGGGTGACGGACATTGGGAGGGTATGTGTTATAATGAGCCCTGGGTGCTATACAAGACTGATGAATCACAGACCTGTACCCCTAAAAGAAATAATACATTGTATGTTAATTTAAAAAAATGGAATTCTTATTAATGGGTTTGTGCCAGATTAAGTACTGAAATCATACGATAAAGGACTGGAACTTTACCCCAAAGATTTTCCTGAGAATATTGACTTTACTTCCTCTGTTTTAAACCTGGGATAAGCCATAAAGATATGAACAAACACTCCCTTAATGATAAACAAAGAGGAAATACTCCCTTGATGTTAGGGGCGTATCATGAGGCTCTTTCTAGCATTCTGTCAACTTCAATTACCAAGTAAAGCTACAGTGCTCATTACTTTTAGGTTAGAAAATGGAAAGTGATTATTAACTGCTCTTAAGGGGAGCTATAATTACTGTATCACCAAATGCAGAGCAAACTATGTTGCTTCTCCCCTCCCTCGCTTTAATGCACCAAGGGTTCCAATATATTTTTACACTGTTCATCCCCAGTACCTCTGGCATTTCCTACTCTCACAGGGGTAACAGCAGCACTTACCTATTTAAATAAACAGTCACTCTCAGGACAGGTGGTGAATGGTCTTGGCCATGGCTTAGTCTTTAGTGATGCGGTGGCAAAGCCAGGAAACTCTTGGCCACTTAACTTTAGCTCACGTCTGCATTCATGAGCTCAGAAGGTCCTAGAGACTCAATGAGCTTAAGCAATCTGACTAATAAGGTGACAAGGAAGGACTTGTTTAACTCCTCCTGCGGTTAGCCTCAATGTTCATTTTATGCAAGGGAGAGAACTGTGTCTGTCTAACTGTGAACAGAGAACATCCAGAATGCATCGGGCCCCTCTCAGCATCTCTGCATTTGGGGGTCCCTCTTAACCAAAAAGGTGTAGGGTGTTTCTCTGCTGAATATTCCGATTAAACTCAGGTAGTAAAATAAATAGATTTGCAGAAACCCCCCAAATACTCCTGTGTCACACCAGCTTAACAGTCTGCCAGACTCTCAGGAGTAAGGGGATATAACCTGAAGCCCATCCATCTTTGGTGCTCTCAGTTTTTTAGGGGATTCAGTGGAATTTAGTACAGGACTGAGACTTTATAATAGCATATAATATAATACATATAATATATAGATATATATGATATATATAATATATATTATAGTATATTTGATATATAAAATACACTTACATATAATATATGTATTATATAAAACATATTTGATATATATTATATATAATATAAAATATATTTGATATATAAAATAGATTTGATATATAAAATAGATTTGGCATATAAAATATACTATAATGTATATTATATATTATATGACATGAACGTGTATCTTACCGTTCATCCAAAGAGGATGCTACTGACATGCTATGAGTGGGATGAAACACATGGACTTTCCAACGGTAAACTGAGGTTACAGTGTTCCTTGTATCGCTCTGTCTTCCCTCCTGAGTGCTGTAATATTTTGTGGGGCACCCGACTGGGGCCCACTGTCCACTTGGTCGCTCTTGGACTAACCGATGGATGAATTCAGACTCTGCCCTTGCTGGCATCAGTGTAGTGAAGTGGCTACAGATGTGTATTAATGTTATTCATCTCTGCATTAGCTGAGCGCCCACCATGGTGACTAGTTTTGGGGACACACAGATGGAAAGGCCATCATTCCTGCCTCCAAAGAGGGAAGTCAAAGAAAGAGGACTGCTTAAGGATTTCAGGGAAGGCTTCTTGGAGGAGGCAATACCTTAGCTGAGTGTTGGAGACTTAGGGAACAGAGGGCAATGGGGGTGGATGGGGAGGGGGTAGGAGAAGGTCATCCCAAGCCAGAGAGATGGTAGGAGCAAAGGCAAGATATTGAGAAAGAACAAGGGGCTAGTGCTCTTGCCTGACATAACTTTAAGAGCCCAGAATCCTGCTTTAGCGTCCTTTGGCAGGGCAGAAAGACCTGCTCAGGCAGCACGGGCCTGTCCCAGGTTGCAGAGGGATTTGGTAGCAAAGCTGAACCTGGGTCTTAACAGTTAACAGGTGCAATCCGAGCTCTTACACTTCTTGAGTCAAGAGAAGAGTTAATAGAAGCATCCTAAGCGATGACAAGTTTGCACCTGCAAAAAGAAAACAGGGACCCCATGGGGAGAGGGGCCAAATATAGAACTTGCGGAAATCAAGGTAAAAAAGTCTTGAGCTTCATCTGCTTTATTTTCACAGTCCTGGTTTATATCCACCCTTACTTCTGGATTTGGAAGAAAAAATGCAGTCCCGACACTTTGACACCAATGACATATGACTGTATCTAGAGCTTCATTATCGAGGAAGTTGTAGGCTGTCCATTCTGGTGCTTGGATTCTCTCTGCATCTCCATTCCCTCTCCCCCAAACCCACTTAGCCATTTTCTCCAGCTGTTGTCGGTAAGGAAAGAATAAACATGCACATAGCTCAAGTATGACAATATTATACAGAGCCGCA
The DNA here is from genome assembly GCF_011764305.1 of Mustela putorius furo. Taxonomy (NCBI): domain Eukaryota; kingdom Metazoa; phylum Chordata; class Mammalia; order Carnivora; family Mustelidae; genus Mustela; species Mustela putorius. Next base: position 8,575,509 of record NW_025422022.1, read on the forward strand.
TTTTTGCGGCTGCTATATAAACTCGGCTCATGCATTGTAAAACCACAATGAGCAACAAGACACATCCCTTCCCTGAAAGCATATTTCCGTCTGGGTCTGGTTCTCATGTTGAGATATTTCCCCCTGTGCTTCTTAGGTGGCCCCACCACGGAAGGGAGCTGTCCTACCAAAGGACGGCCCCGTGAAAACGGGCAGGCCAAACCAGGAGACAGTCTCCCTGTGTTTTCTTTTCCTGGCCCTGAGCCCGGGACTCAGTTTACCCTTCTCTCAGGAAGCTGAAGACAAAAGATCTCCACGGCTCACGGGTTGCTCGTTTTGTGCCCAACACAAATCAGATCTAGTCACTCCATCCGCCCTCGAGTCTTTCTTCATTGGTGACAGGCTGTGGCTCCTCCCTTCCCCCAAACCCCAGTGGGAGGAAGGCAAGGCCGACACCGGTGTCCTGGTGATATGAAGCCCTTGACAAAAGATAGGATTGCTTTTGAAATTGAAACAAAACCCTCACCTCCTATTTTTAAGTTTTTTTTTTTTTTTTTGCTACATGCACAATTGAAGGCAGGTTGGTCTAGATTTGCCTTCTTACTGGGTCTATCGTGCAGCGTTCGGATGTGCGAGCACGGGACAAAAAGGAGGACACCGTCGCCCTAGGAATTAATTGACTTTCAAGATGGCTGACTGGGAAAGTTCCATTTCTCACTGACGGCAGAACGTGTGTTTCTCGTTCCTCCCTCTTCCCGGCTGGCTCCCATCCTTGCACTGGCCTTGGCTTCCACAGACCTGGAGGTGGGTAACCCAGGTGCAGAGCCCAGGGAGTCAGGGGTCTGCAAATTAGGGAGAGAAAAGCCGTGTCTGTGGGGACGGAGTGGAGAGTACCATTTCTTTATTTCTGGCCCCCCCTCCCATTCACACTTGATTGCACATTCCACAGTGTGCAAAGGGGAGCATTGTTTACCCCTACAGATATTGGATTGTTGTTCTTCTTATCTGGTCTTCATAACTGTCTGCTTGATTTTCATTTCTCTTCCTCCTGGTTTGATTAATTGCTTCTCTCTTGACCCCGAAGCCATTGGCCTGTTCATGCCAAAATGCTGACTCCCACAGCGCTGAGGCCTGGTGAATGAATAGATCTGTCACACAGGACTCCTTGTTTTCTAGTCTTTGTTAGCGACCAGTCATCAGCGGGGCTGTTGGCTTTGTGCTGGGGTCTGAAGAGAAGACATCCCCATTGCTTGATTGTTGTTTCAGTTAACACAGTCAAGGAAGCAGTTTCTTCGGGGTAGGCGAGGTAAAGTTTTATGGGAAGGAGTGTCCTAGATTATGAGATTGTAAATTCAGTAGTCATTTGATTACCCATCTACCTTTCTTTATAAGAATGTACTTTATCATAGACAGGTCCTCGAAAATGTGTATTTTCATTGAAATTTTTAAAAAATTATTATAATGCACGGAGGTGCTCTTGAAGACTCATTACATGGAAAAAAAAGTTTACAAATGAATAATCCCTCTTTAATTTAGTTTCTGCAAAAACAAGTATGCTAAAGGTTGCACTCGCTTAAAGCAAAGGCAAACCTGAGTCGTGACATAGGTCACACAGGGCCACCAAAGCCAAGGCGTGAATATCCCGTGGCCACGCCAGCTTATCTGCGTCTGTTTGCTGGGACTGCCTTGTACACCCCGACTAGTGTCAACCAGAGTACTCCTGTCCTGCTGGTAGATTTCTCCTACCAGTGACTCAGTATGACTTCATTTATTTGAGGAATTAAGCAATATTGTCAAGGCTCAAATGACTCTGGGCATAGTTCATGTGACTGGAGGAGAATTGACACCCCACGACCTATAGAACCGGTGTGAGTGGTTCTCAACACATAGTTCAATACGGTGTTGTTCCCTGTCCATCTAGACAACTTGATCTTCACAGATGAGACTCTGATGTGTGATGGGGTGAAGTGCGGTGTGTGGGCCAGGGACACCGAAGGGCTCCGACCGCTGCTGCCAGATGGGTTCCTTCTTCACTAGCATTTTGCCAGGTTGAGCCAAAAGAGGAAGCTGACAACATCAGTGACACTTCCCTATCTACAGGCGCCTTTCCCCCCTGTCCTCATGATAGGATTTAGCCACAAGCTAAATTAAATCACAAAACACTACAGGGCTTATTGTCTTGGACAATTTTCTTGAAATGTGTTCCAAGTATAATCCAAATGTCCCTCTGAGACTAAATTCTTTTTCTCTCCCACTATCCGACCTGGGAACTAGTTTAGAATTGGAGTAACTATTTGTTAGGAACTTTTCGAACGTACCCTAGTTTACACACAATCTGGTCTCCCAGTTTTATAGAAGTAATGATAGAGTATTTTTTTAAGATTTTATTTATTTATTTGACAGGCAGAGATCACAAGTAGGCAGAGAGGCAGGTAGAGAGAGAGGAAGGGAAGCAGGCTCCCTGCTGAGCAGAGAGCCTGATGTGGGGCTCGATCCCATGACCCTGAGATCATGACCTGAGCCAAAGGCAGAGGCTTAACCCACTGAGTGACCCAGGTGCCCCAATAGAGTATTTTATTAAGAAGGGACATGATAGAGGGGCCAAGTAAGCCGGTCCTAGTCTGAGCTGCCCCATCGTCTGGAGGGTTTGCACCATGCATTCCAAAGGGTGAGGAAGGCCTTGCCTTTAAATAAGATTCTTTCCTAGACCAGGAAGGGACCCGCCAACCACCAGCTCAGTCATCAACCCTCAGTGCAAATGGGGCTAACACTCTAGGGTGTGCTTTTGCCAGGGAAGGTGATTGACCCCGTAGACAACGCTTCCTTTCTCAGAATGACTCGTTGGCCCATTCCTGCTCTCCAGAAGTAGTAATGCCTATAAGACCCCATTCCCATTCATCAGTTATTCAATCGATTCACCCATCCCCATTTCCCTGGATGGCTACACATAGAGCCCCGAGCTCCATAGTGGACATGCCAAGCTGAACAAGACCCACCCCGTGTTTCCCAGGAGTGCGCAGTCTAGTAAGAGGAGGACTCCGTGTGCACAGGCAGCAAGCACAGCCTCTTTGAGAAGTGCTGTGATCAAAATACAGATGGAGCATCGAAGCAAACAGAACAGGTGTCAGTCTGAGAAATGAATGGCTTACTTATAATAACGCCACCATTGTAAGCTGAAAGCTGAGATGTTCTTTAAAATCACTCGTTGCTCGGTATTGGATTTAGTCTTCTCTTTGCTAATGATACATGTGGGCAAATGTGTATTTCAGTGGAAGGGTGGTGAGGCATGTTTTTGGAGGTATTGGCTTTGTTATAGCGCCCACCCTGAAAAAAATAAGAATGGAAGCTATAAAGCATACACTTCAACCTACCCAGACGGGGAGTTATTTTCAGGTAATTTTTACTTTAAAAGTATTTACATTTTAACACATCATCTCAAGACACATCTTTAGATATGGATGGAAAAGCTGGTAGTAAATTTGTGGATGTGTCGTGAATTCAAAATGTCAAACAGTACATTGGATGTGGAAGTGGGAGAAATTTTTCAGCCACCAAATTTATGCATGTAGAAACAGGCAGATTAAGAAATATAGTAGAAATCCCACCAATATAACTGAAATGGAAATTACTGGGGGTAGATAATGAGTCGTGATTAAGGGAAATGTCTGTATTACAGATTTTTTAAAAAATACTGTATTTATTTGACAGACAGAGATCACAAGTAGGCAGAGAGGCAGATAGAGACAGAGGAAGGGAAGCAGGCTCCACACTGAGCAGAGAGCCCAATGCGGGACTCGATCTCAGGACCCTGCGATCATGACCCAAGCCGAAGGCAGAGGCTTTAACCCACTGAGCCACCCAGACACCTCTGTATTACAGATTTTTAAAATGCATCTCTGTTATTATTATTTTTGTGCTACTTAATTGACACTCATCCTTTGCTAGCCTGCATCATTAGGGGTAGGAGTGTGTTGTGTGCATATCCGTGTGTGCTCTCCTGTGTGCACATGCATGTGCAGACACTCTGTGTCCTCTCTCCTTATCTAAAAATGCAAGCTCCTTTGTAAGGAACACAGTTGGTGATACTGTAATAGCGACGTAATGGGACAGATAGTAGCTACGCTTGGGGTGAACACAGCTTAATGTATAAACCTTTCCAACCACTAAGTTGTACACCTGAAACTAACATAAACATCGTGTGTCAATTACATTAAAAAAAAAGAAGAAAATGCAGAACTTACCAAAAAGAAATAAATAAAAATAAAATGTAAGCTCCTTGAGGGCAGGGATGGATCGACTCTCTAAAGTCTGTGTGTTCAGGGAGCGCTACTACTTCTGCTGTCGCTTTTGCCCAGGTTGAACCCAAACCCATAGTTCAAACCCTGCCAACTCAGACCTGAGCAGGTACTGCTTCTCACCTTCAATCCCCAGCATTTTCTGGGGGCACTGGTACATCATGAAGATGCTTTTGCTTAAGGGCTCCTACGTCCTAAAGGGGGGAAGGAGTTAGAGAGAGCAGAGTTCTTCTCTCTTTCCTCAGAAGAGCCGGGTAGTAACATCTGCCAGGCTCGTGAGGGGGAACAGAGCCCAGTGATGGCTGTTAGGATAGCGCAACGTGTATGTGATGGAAAGCATGAATCCAAAGGAATTTGGAATGCACATAATGGAGTAATAAGGATGAATAGTTCAATTAAATCTGGTAAAGGAACATGTAGTCACGGGATCTGGAAAAAGCTTGATGGTGTAAATGAAGATAGGGTCACAGCAGGGCTCCCTGTACAGCCACGTGTGCATATCAGCACCGTACGAAAAGGTTGCCAAGGTACCCGGCAGGGACCTAAAAGTTGATCGTTTTCATTTGCAATACGGTGTCGTGACAAAACGTGGGGAGGAAATGTCACGCGGTGGAGATGGCTGTGGGGAAAGCCAGCGGTCGCCTTGAGCACTGCCTCTTAACCCTCACACTTAGGATGGAACTTGCTGGAAGGTAGGGGCTTCTGCCTCCACTTTACGTAACTCGGTACTTGACAGGTAGTGAGACTCCAAGGACAGTTTTGTGAGGCAAATGGGAACACACAGCTGAGAACGGCCCCTTGGGGAGAAAGTGGGAGGTCGGGAGACTGGAGTCTTTATTGGACAAAAGGTCACCATTCATAAGTGAGAGGAACGAAGAGGTGTTTGGGGGCGGGGAAGGGACGGAGGAAGAAATTGCAAAGCAGGCTGCAAATCAGGCTCAGGAATGTGTTTCAGTGAGCCAGGGAGGTGGACTCCGAGCTGTTGCTGATACATTCAGGCAGGGGTGGGAAGGAAGCTGGGGAGAGCATGTGAGGGGAACATTCAGAGGGGAGCCCTGGCTGGTCCGTGGGGAGGAGGGGCTCTGCCAGCCCTGAAATCCCCAGCCAGCTCAGGACCCGTGTTCTGACTGGACTTTTGCCCAGAGCCGTGTTGAACCATCCCCGCTGGGTGCTGTGGTGATGGCACCTTTCTTTCAAGATGAGTGTGGCTGGAGAGGGAAAGTCTCTGGATTCTATAGCTGATGTTCTTTTCTTTTCTTTTTTTTTTTTTTTTTTTAAAGATTTTATTTATTTATTTGACAGAGAGAGATCACAAGTAGGCAGAGAGGCAGGCAGAGAGAGAGAGAGAGAGAGGGAAGCAGGCTCCCTGCTGAGCAGAGAGCCCGATGTGGGACTCGATCCCAGGACCCCAAGATCATGACCTGAGCCAAAGGCAGCGGCTTAACCCACTGAGCCACCCAGGCGCCCCTACAGCTGATGTTCTAGGGCAAAATGGACTTTCTCTGCTGACTTCCCGGCTTATCCAACAATCAGTAACTGCTAACTGTGCGGGTTATTCTTCTATTTACTTCCCCCCTCCCACCCTGATTCATTCTCCCCCCATCCCGCTTAGCTCTGTGTCCTGAGATGTTGACCCCCAACCTGGGGGGCTGCTCTCCTTCCACTCCTGGCTTCTCCCAGGGGCTCAGCCCGTGAGACGCAGCAGCAGCAGCAGCAGGAGATCAGAGTTTGGAAGAAGAGAAAGGTCGGGGTATTTCTTCCCTGCTGTTTCCTTGCTTCTTTGCCTTGGCTTTGACAGTTGCTCTGTGTCACCACCCCAGACTTGGCTTTCATGGGATTCTGGTAACACTACTTCCCCTGCCCCTTCCGGCCTGGGCTGGTGATAGCTTCCTACTGTTTCAGTCTCTGGGGTTGTGCCCAGCTCTGATGCCAGGCACTAGTCTCTGTCTTCTGTGTGCACTGACCCATTGAATCCTTGCAACACTTTACTGATGAGGTCGAGGCACAGAGAGATCAAGCCACTTGCCCAAGGTCACACAGTAAACGGCAGAGTCAAGGTTTGATCCTTTGCAACTGAGCTCGGGATGCCCAGCACTCATCACGGATACATCCTACATCTCTCCCTCCTTGAAGCACTTCCTTGCAGTTCGGCTAAGGATGAGAACGAGAGACCCAAAGAGTACTGCAATACACGCCAGAAAGTTTCATATGCTAAAGCTTATTCATAGAAAAATCTCTCAGATCATAATCAACTCTTATTGCATGCCTAATTCTAACGAGATAGGATATTCCTATTCCGGTGGTTCTCAGCTTTGGGTGCACGGTAGACTCACCTGGGAGCGTTTTAAACTATCCCTATGCCCAGGTCAGGCCCCAGACTAATGAAATCACAACTCTGGAGATGACACCCGGACACAGATAATTTTTTAAGCCCCCAGGAGATTTCAGTATGCTGCAAACAACTGAGAACCACTGCCTTAGCCCTCAGCAGCAGTTGCTAGAAAGCAAGGATTATGGGTGAACGGGCCTAATGTTGCACCTGGAGAGTAACAGCTAAGAGCTAGACAAAGGGAGGATAAAGGGGAGTTAGGGGGGTTTGCACAAGAACCAAAGGAAGAAAAGCACGATCTGGGTTCATTTACTGCCTGCGCAAAGTGATCCAAGGTCTGAGGACACCTTGTTTTCTTCTTATGAAATTATAACCATTGCCCTGAGTCACTTTAAAAGATAGATTTATTGTCAATATACTTTGCTTATTGAAACAAAGAGAGTGTATATCCTTTAGAAAGCCTTTTACCCCCAATTTTCCATCAGTAAGGTTGTTCTTAAATAGAGTAGCTTCGAGTGTCTGAAAGACTCACTTAAAATACAGTATTTTCAATTCATCTATAAACTTGCCGTCTATAGTGAATGAGAGACGTATGACTGCAGGTGTCTGTCAAAATACACTTGCTGACCTTTAGCAGAAAGCTAAGTTCACCTGCTCCTAATTCATGGTCACTGGTGACGTTTTTTACATGTTTGGTCCCAGCGTGGGTGACTGCACAGAGAGGAGGGCTCATCGGGCCATGGTGAGCGCACAGGGCTGGGCCAGCGGCTGGTCCCCTTGGAAAAGGGCCTGGCACGAGGAAAATGCAGGCTTCGTCTATTTAAACGTCGGACGTGGTCTCCTAATTGTTATTGTTGGTTGTTCCTTTTGGACTGGGGTTAGAATATTTCAACAATCTGTTCCTGACGGCAGACCAAACAACTTTTATTTCTTTCTTATGTTCTTGTGGCTGGCCTTCTTGTTTACATGCTTGCCTGCAAAGAGCGGGTGTTGGGGTGTGATGTGGCTCGCACGCAGCCCTGCAGCTGGCGTGGGTCCACTGTGGCCGCAGGCTCGCGCTCCCCGCTCTTAGCCATTATTAGGCAGAGGGGAATTCAATAAGGACCATTCCCTGCTGAGCACAGAGCCTCTCCTCTCTCACCTACCTCACCCCTGCAACTCTGTTCCCACTAACTCCTTCCCTCCCTACCCTCAGAGGGCCCTGTGCTGTTTCTTAGTAGCTCGTCCTGAAAACAAAGATTTCAGGGCAGGTACGCAGGGGCAACTTTGGGCTGTGGCTCCTGGGGAAGACCTCCCACCTGCTGACTTTCTCATTTGACATCTGGGGTCACAGCGTTCTCTGGCAGATGCTGCCCTGTGCCTTGTGGGATGTTTGGTAGCATCCTGGGCTCAACACCTCCTCCCTGAAGTTGTGACAATGAGAAATATCTCCAGACATCGCCAGTATCTCCCGAAGGGCAAAATTGCCCCTGGCTGAGAATTACTGTGGTAGGAAAAGATACGTCAAGACCCTAATCTTCAATCTCCCGTGGACACTGGGGTCAGGGACTAAACTAATCTTAAGATCTTTTGCTCTGACATCTGGCTGTGAGGTGTGTGGGCTGTTGTCATCTGTCTGAATTATGTTACATTATAAATTCCAGAATTTGTTATAAATATTATTTGTTATAAATATTATTATTGTCCCAGAACTATGTTACTTTATAAATATTTTTGTTGTTCAAGCTAATTTTACTTGAGGTTTCTGGTACTTGGCCTGCAGCCGTAAGGACCCTTAATGCACTCATCTCATTTAATTCACTAATAGATTGGAATCTTTTGTTTGGATCCTCCTTTTCTTGTTGGAATTCTTCTCTTTTCTAGGAAGAGTCACCACCCAGGTGACCCTACCTGGTGTTATAAATGCCATTACCATGTGGACACTCATTAACTCCAAGTGTATAGCTCTGGCTCTGACTGTCCAGCCCTGTGTACGCAACTGCCCACTCGACCTACCCTTGCCACAGCCAATGAACAACCCTAACTTAACATGTCCCAAACAAGATGTTGGTGTTTCCTCTCAAAACCTTCTTCTCCAGGCTTCTCTATCTCCAGTTAATGACATCCTCTTCCTGTACAGTCCAGAATATTGAAGCCAGCCTTTACTCTTTTCTTATTCCATGGCATGAAACTCTTACTGTATATCTAATTTTTTAATGTTATGTTCCAAACGTTTGTTTCTTACCTCTTTCCCATCTTCTATTCTAGTCTAAGCCACGAATATCTCTCTCTCTCCTTAGGGAAGCATCAACTCTTCCTGGCTCTTCCTGTTTCCCCTCTGGACACTCAACAATCTGTCCTGAGCATGTCACAGAATGAGCAGTGAGCATTCTAGAAAAAGTCAGACCGTGTGAATCCCCTGCTCAAAACCCTGTAGTGGTTTCCCGTGTCACTTAGAGCACATATACTCCAGAGTCATTATGCTGGCCTCCAGTGCCCCATATATTTTGGCCTCTAGACAGCACTCCAGCTAACTCTTTACTGCAACCATATGGGCTTCTTTATTTTCCTCAAACATGCCAAGTAAAATGACCTTCACACTTACCACTCCCCATTCTGGAAAGTTCTTCTGCCAGCTAGCATCATGTCACGTTCACATCACTTACTCTCTTTAGGCCTCTGCTGAACTGTCCCTGCCTCCAAAAGAACTTCCTTTACCATGACCGAAACCAGCATTCCTTTTCATTCTTGTCTCTTTGCTTTATTTCGATTCTCACAGTTCACCACTCCTTGACGATAGATTACACATGTGTTTACTGCTTATTATGTGTCTCTCTGACTTGCATATGAACTCTGTGGAAGCAGGGATTTTGTTTTGCTCACTGCTGTGTCTTCTGCACTTAAAACAACAACTGGCCGTGGTAAATGAATGAACGGTTCAAATGCTAGCATCCCCTTACAATATGGCGGGGAGCGGAAGCAGAGGCTTAGGTTACAGAGAAGGAAGAGGGACTGCTAGGATTAGAACACAAACCTTGACTCTTCTGGCCCAAAGCTCTTTTTCTTACTTTGTACTGTCCCCTCCATACATGAATAAGCTCCTGATTATTTTTCTTTCAAAAGTAATTTGCAATTTTATGGGGAACAAAGTCATCAAGTATAGAGACGGGTCTCCAATCAGGCAATTTGTGTCAGCAAGATTGAAGGGAGATTGTGTGTGTGTGTGGGGGGGGGTGTGTATATGTGTGCACACGCATGTGTGCAGGGGTGGAAGGTAGTGCTGGGAGGTGATGAGAGGGGGTTCAGGGCCTTCCTGGGTTTGGAAATCGTATCACACCATAAAACCAGTCTATATGTAACCTGAACTCTTCTTTGCCCTATAGCAAGGGCCAGGGGTCGAGTGGATGCCTCTTCAAGAGGGAGTCAGCTTCCTAAGGATTTGGGAAGCGATAAGAGAAAGTGATTTGTATAACCTCTTCTAGACTTTTAGATCTCAAAGTGGGTAGAAGAGAGGTTAAGGAAGCCAATAGTGAGGCTAATTGTGGAGATTTACCTATCTTGTTGAGATGTGCCTGAGGCAGGCTCTTGAATATGACATCCAAAGAGTCCAATGGGGAGTTGTGTTTAGTATCATGATCAGCTCTTTTTTTTCTTTAAGGACTTTATTTATTTATTTGACACACAGAGAGAGATCACAAGTAGGCAGAGAGGCAAGCAGAGAGAGAGGGGGAAGCAGGCTCCCCGCTGAGCAGAGAGCCTGATGCGGGGTTGGATCCCAGGACCCTGAGATCACGACCTGAGCTGAAGGCAGAGGCTTTAACCCACTGAGCCACCCAGGTGCCCATGATCAACTCTTTTAAGAACAAACCTCCTACCAGCAAATTCAGGTCAGCCTGTGATATTCAAATCAGATGAGAAGCAAGCATGAAAGTATTAACCAAGCAGCCTACTTTGTTAATAAGGTAATAATTAAAACTACAAGTTATCAGTTGCAGATGCTGTGTTAAGTGCTATTAATGATAAAACTAAAACCACTGCGAACATTTATTTGTCGCTTATCACATGACAAGAATACTTCTAAGTGTTTAACAAGCTCATCTGACCCTCATGGGGATCCTTGTGAGGGAGGCACTAGAAAGAGAAAAAAAAATATCTTAGAGAAGAAGAATAAAATTTGAAGACTTGACTTTAAGACTTCCTAGAAAGCCACACAAATCAAGACAGTGTGTTAATGGCTTAAAGATAGACAGTCAAGGGAACAGAAATAACATATGTGTCCACACTGATTTTTGACAATGGTACAAAGAAAATTTAGTGTGAAAACACCTTCCAATGAATGGTGTTAGTGCAGTTGGATATCCATTTATAAAATAATGATCTTGAATCCGTATAAATATTAACTCAAAATGGGTGAGAGATAAATATAAACCCTAAAACTGTAAAACTTTTAGAAGAAAATATAGGAGAAAATGCTTGCAACCTTGGGTTAGGCTAAGATTTCTTAGCTATCACATTGAAAACCATAAAAGAAAAAAAATTAATAAATAGGACTTCACTAAAATATAAAATATCTGCTCTTCCAAAGACCTTGTTATTAGAATGAAGACAAAAAAAAAAAAAAAAAAAAGAATGAAAAGACAAGCCAGAAACTGGAAGAAAATATTCACAGTACATACATCTGAGAAAGTAATTGTATCCAGAATAGATAAGAAACTCTCAACACTCAACAATAAGAAAACAACCCAATAAAATAATGGGCAAACTATATCAACAGTGATTTTATTAAAGAAGACTTACAGATGTTGAACAAGCACATGAAAAGATGCTAAATGAAGTCATGGGAAGATATCACCATCCACCTATTTAGATGGCTAACACTGATAGGAAAATCCAACTATACGCAGTGCTGGCAGGGACACGGAGGAACTGGAAGGCTCTCATACTACTGATGGACACATAAAATGGTACAACCACTGTGGAAAACAGTTTGTCAGTTTCTTCGAAAGTTAGGCATACATCTACCATACAATCTACTCATCCATCTGAGGAATTTATCCAGAAGAAAAGAAAGCACATGTCTATACTAAAACTTTTATGCAAATGTTCATAGAACTTCATTTCTCATTGATCCAAACTGGGAATAACCCAGGTAACTATCAATAGATGAATGGATAAACATACTGTGGTCCATTCATACAAGGAATACTACTTAGTGAAAAGGAATGAACTATTGATACACACCATAGCATGGATGAGTATCAGAACTATTATGTTGGGTAAAAGAAGCCAGGGAAAAAAAAAGGGTACATGATGTATGTTCAATTTATATAAATTTCTATGGATTGAAAACTAACATATAATGGCAGAAAGCAGATTGATGGTTTTCTGGGGACGGGTTGAGAGAGGAAGGGCCAAAAGGTGGGATTATTAAGGAGCATGGGAAAACGCTCAGGAATCATGGATACGTTCACCATCTTGGTTGTGGTGATGATGTTATAGGTGTATATGTATGTCAACATTATCAGAACTCACACTTTAAATATGAGTAATCTATTGTAGGCCAGTTATACCTCAATAAGTAATTAATGTCTATGAACATAGGGTTATATGTGTATGACAAGCCGGTGAGAGAGCACAAGAGTATATAAACCCTTCCCTAGGTAACCAGGGAGACAGACAGACAGACAGACACACACACACACACATCAAAAGACTTGTAGAGACTCAGGATAATGCTCTCAAGTTTTTAGGCCATACTCTTTATTCCCTTCATCCCCGCCCTCTATATACAGTTTTATATATTCCTGAGGAAAGCCTATATTCTGTAGGAAAGCCTTCTGACTTTCTTTTCACTTCAAAAGGCTTCATGTGAAATCTAATGCCTTGAGTGCACAAGATTCCAGACAGAATCGTGGGGTGGGGAGTGCAGAAGGGACAGGGGTAAGATGCTAACCTCTATCACCCAGCAGGTGAGAGGTGCCACCTAACGTTTCAGCTTCTGGAAGCTGAATTCTGTAATGAGCTGTCACTGTATTTATCACCTAACAATTACTGCAATTGGATAAGGTGTGAAAAAACCTGGAATACATTACTCTGTCAACTACTTGGTATCTTTGATGAAGCTGTCTGTGGCGGGGTCCCAGATACAATTGAAAATCAACACACAGCCTGTTAGAACAGTTTAGGTTCTTTCCATCCCTTTCTTCTGCGGGCTGCTCCTGGCTTACAGTACAGCAATCGTTTTGTCAGATCTTGAAGTCAAGAACATCCTGATCTTGACTTTATATAGGGTTCAGTTAAAAATTGCATGGGGCTGGTTCAGCTACGGTTCAAGAAGGGCCGGGTGAAGCCCAAGCTGTTGCTAGGTAACAGTACTGCGTGCCCAGGAGCACTCCATAAGGCCGTATTGACCTTGAAGAGGAGATCATGGTCTAAGGTCTGTCAAGTTAATAAAGGTAATTTTGTCGGCATGCTGAAGGTGGAACCAGCTCATAGTACCAGCTACAATGACAATAATTTAAAATAATAAACACGACTGGCAAACGGACCAGAAAGCATTGAGGCAGCTCTGTCATGAGGAGGGACGTTATCTCAGAGTTGCTTGATGTCCACAGAATTGGAAAAAAAGGCTTGGATTTCATCATTCTTAGATCCAATTTTAGACCATTTGATCTTAGAATGTTACTGGCAATGTCTTGAGGCGCAGCTGCTCATAATAGAGATTGTCTCATCAAGGAAACCGTCACTCTTTGGCCAACAATTCCAAGATCGAGTCTTCTTTAGATTTTTCCATGTTGATGGACTGCACCATCCAGAGGGCTCCTATCCTCTATGACCCCCTGTTTTTTTTAACTGATTTTTTAGCTAACCAACTGTCTCATTCACATGGCCTTCCTCCCAACAGGCATGATGCAGCCACTTAGTTTTCTGCTTACTCACTTATCATCACATACACATCCCCCTCATTTCTGTACCCCCAGATCAGTGAGGCCAAGTTTGACACACTTTGACACACTTTTATCTTATGTATATATGTATATATGGATGTTTTCTTGGCTCCTTCCTCAACTGGCTAATTATATCCATTCTGTTTTACCAGTCTGTATGCATTTTACTAGTTTAACTCTGAGAGCGGCCTTATTTCCAAGATTTTTGGAGATAACCTAACCAGCCTGCCTCCATCTCTCTTGCTTACCAGGCTGACCATTGATTTGAGTCCAAGATTTGCCATACATCTAGCATGTGATTCAACAAATCCATTCATCTCAAGTATTCAATATGACGTTAATAATTTGGGCACAATATTTTTCCAACTCAAAAGGATTAATTTTTTTTTTTTATCATTAAAGGGGGAGCACCGAGTGTGAAAAACTGAGAGTGAGGTAGAAAGATTGAAAAATAAGGGCAGGTGTAATTACCTTCTGCACTCTTTTTAATACCTGATCTATAAATCTAGGAAATGCCATTGTGTTTTGGTTGAATGAATAATATAATTTGGCACTCATGCTAAAAATCTAGCTCTATTATTATTATATATTTTTAAATATTTTACTTATTTATTTGGAAGAGAGAGGGAGAGAGATCACAAGCAGGCAGAGAGGCAGGCAGAGAGAGAGGAGGAAGCAGGCTCCCTGCAGAGCAGAGAGCCCAATGTGGGGCTTGATCCCAGGACCCTGAGATCATGACCCAAGCTGAAAGCAGAGGCTTAACCCCCCGAGCCACCCAGGTGCCCTCTATTATTATTTTTAAGATTTATTTATTTGTTTGAAAGAGAAAGAGAGAGAGAGAGAGCATGTGAGCAGGGGAGGGGCAAAGGGAGAGGGAGAGGAAGAGAATCTCAAGCAGACTCCCTGTTGTGCACAGAGCCCGATGAGGGGCTCGATCTCATAACCTTGAGATCATGACCTGAGCCAAAATCAAGACGCAGATATTTAACCAACTGAGCCACCCATGTGCCCCAAATTCCATTCCTACTACTACTACTACTATTATTATTTGATTTTATGTAATAAAAATATTTAGGTTAAATTAGCACCTTAATTCCCAGCCAAGTGGTAGATTATTATTTTTATTTATTTTCTGTCCCTAAAACTGAGAAAACTAACATGCAGCCTTTAATGACTCAATGTCAGATCTTCAGGTGAAAGTTTTAAAATTCAGGTAAAAAATCCAGATATATTAACTTTGTGATGGTAAAGTCAGAATTAAAAAAAAAAAATAAAGATATGTAACTGCATGTTCTACAGACAAGGGTCTAGATGGTCAGATGTGTGGCAAAGATTCATCCAGATTCCTACACAGGAGTTTTTTCTGGTAGGGTTCTCAATCTGTCAAGGAAACCATCCTTCCCCACACCCATTTCCTTATCCTTTGTTAGATATTTTCTGGAAGTCTACTTCTTCTCACATTTGAACTCAACTATGAGGAGGACAGTCTTTCAGATATGCTTTCCATAAGCCAGTGTGTTGGTTGCAAACCAGGCTGATACCATCCCTAATTTCTCTCCTTATCAACTGTCTCCACCCTATAAGCTATCTTGACAGAATCAAGCACAATATGCAAGCCTTAATAGGTGACTTTTGGCCTCCAAATGAAGCATTACAGGGTATTCTGTTTCTATTTTTCTTGACTTTCCACAAAGTAATTTTATATCCTTAGGAGCTGAGAAGCATTTCCCGTAATTAGGGTTTGCTCCTGGCACTTGCCCCTTGAAACATTCATCTGTCCAGCTCTTAGACTGAGAGGACTGCACTGGAATTGTGGGGTTTGGAGCAGGGTGGTCATAGTCCTTCTCACCCTGGAGTCCTGGATAGAAAGTTCTAGAAACAATGCTTCAACTGTGTCTTGAGATCTTACGAGCCTTTTGTACATTAATTGGAATTACTAGGAATGGGCAAGAGGCCTTTTGGCCAGCAGTAAACTGAGCTGTCACTGATTAGCTCTGTGTAACTGGTGTGTTCTCTGGGTCTCAGTCACTTCAACTAAAAAACACTAGAAGGGATTAAAAGCAAGGGGCATCTAAGGACTCTCTGAGACAAACACTATTAGCATCTTTGTACTTGTCGACATTTCTTAGCCTTCTTCGGGTCAGTGGAATGTTGGTTGACCAATTCTCCACTTTCCTGGCTTGTTTGCTAAAATGTCCCTGAGAAAACTAACATGCAGCCTTTAATGACTCAATGTCAGATCTTCAGGTGAAAGTTTTAAAATTCTTCTCTATTTTTATCTACACTGCTTGGAAGTGAAGGACCTGAGATAGTGGGGCCATATGGTGGAAGAAGCCCAGATGCCTGAGGAAAGCTTCCTGAGAGAGCCATTGACTGTTTTAGGAGTGAGAACGCACCTGTATTGTGCTACAGTGCCAAGATGACAGGGTTTGCTCGTCGCCGCAGCTCGCCGTGGTGCTACCCTGACTAATGTGTACTTCCAGCCCTAAAGTTCTGTGTTTCTAAGGAATGGCAGAGTACGGGGCCGAGGCAGAAAGAGATTTGAAGACAAAAAAAGAAGCACTTGTTGTAAACCTACTATTTAATTGGAGGTCGTACTCAAATCTGCTTCTCTATGTGGGCCAAGGGAAAGAGCAGGGGACTCTGGGTAAGACTTAAAGGTTAGGGGGTGCACAGCTCCTTTGGTGTGACGATGACTCTGTGTGTGTTACAAGGCCCTGGTTAAACCCAGAGGAATATTTTTTAAAAGAGAATAAAGGCACCATGTGAGGAAACACGGACAGAGACCCCCTTCATCTCTAAGAACTCGGAGTAGGCCTAAGGACAGGAAAAAGCTCACCGACTCCTGTACTTGTGGCGTTAGTATGGAGACGGTGAGTACAGAGTCACCTTGGACTTCTCGGTGACTGGAATACTTTGGTGGTGCTGCTTCTAGATTTTGTTTCTGTTTTTGTTTTTTATTGTAAGGAAACTGACAGGGTCTGTGTGGCTGCTGATCATTTGAGGGGCAAAACAGACTGTTTCTCTCATGTTCTCAGTTTAATCCTTTTTCAGAATGGATTCCCACAGATAGTGTTTTCATCTTGACTTATTTTTAACTGAGTGAAAGTACCATTTTCAAGAAACCCCCAAAGCTTCATATTTTAGAATAAATGAGGCCTCTTTCTGTGGGAAAAGAAAGCCACAGAAGATGCTGGGAAACCACATGGCCCCATGTTACATCAGGGGAAGTCTGGTAGGGATGTGAAAGCCCGTCTCTGCTCAGGGGTCACTTTCCGAGTTCCAGCTCCTGTTTACTTTCTGGACCTTGATCAGGTGCCTTTTTGATAGTAACATTTCTGCAGCACAGCTGGACTTTGTGATCCATAATCAGACACAGAAAGCCTTTGGCAATCCCATCCAGGGGAACTTCAATTTTCCTTGATTTCAATGAGAAAGTTAAATCTCGGTCCAGACGGTGCTTCTTTGCAGGACTAACAGCTCTTACACCTGTAGGACATTTCTCCCCTGGATATACTTCCCATTTTTCAGACAAGCTCGGGGGATCTGCACCCCCCCCCATAATTCCCATGTGCCCTAAATTGCCTTATAGTCATGATTTATACCTCAATAAAACTACATCTTGAAAAGGAGAATGGGTTTGATTCTATAGCTGACATAATTTATGCATGTTTTAGTCTTGGAATGCACACTATTTAAGCAAGGGGAGAAGTCTTTGCGATGAGATGTGTATACCTACCTCCACGGAAATTATGACAATGAGGACAGCGGAAATGTCCTCAGGCATCTAAGCCCTGGACTCCCAGCCCTACTGAGACAGCACCCACAACTTCAAGTAAGGGGCCTCCGGATTCTCTGGCTATCAGAAACCCCCATGGGGCTTGCTAAAATTATGGCAATTCCTGGTTTTATGTTAGATCTCCTGATTTAGATTCACTGTGAATGGGGTCTAGGGTTCTGCTTTGAGAGTCTTTGTTGGTGATTCGGATCAACACCAGCATTTGAGAAGCATTTTCCTTCAGGTTGGGAAATCAATCCTCTATTTCTGGTTTGCAATTAGTTACCACCAATTAACTATTTGCTGAAAGAAAGGGAAGGAAATTCATGCTTTTTTGGATGCCTTCTTTGTGTCAGGCATTGTGCCTGACAGCCCGACAGTCTTAAGTACATATTATTTAAAATTTTCCAACAGTCTGACAAAATTGGCACGACTATCCTTATTTTGCAAAAGAGAAGACAGAGGTTCAGAGAGGGTAAAAAATATTAGTAAATACTGGGGCAGAGAGTTGAACCCAGATCTCTTTGGGTCCAACCAGCCTCCCTTTCCTGTAAAGCCACATTCCCCGACCGTTCTGCTGGGCGTTTTCTGTACCTAGAGTTGGACCAAATGTTTTGGGGTTCATAATAGGACACCCTGTAATCTACTGAGTGATAGTATGAGAAATTTCTTTTTTTCTTTTTTTAAAGATTTTATTTATTGATTTGACAGAGAGATCACAAGTAGGCAGAGAGGCAAGAGGCAGGGAAGGGAGAAGCAGGCTCCTCACTGAGCAGAGAGCCCAACACGGGGCTTGATCCCAGGACCCTGAGATCATGACCTGAGCCAAAGGTGCCCCTGTATGAGAAATTTCTTAAGAAGATGATGGATGTTTGAGGAAGAGATGAATCTTTTCATTCACTTGGGAAAGCTTCTGCTCCCTTATACTATGGACAGGAAGTGCACGGACCAGAGACTTCACTTGAAACTGAGTAATCATCTGTCAGCCTCCAAAGATTGGGTGAAGGGCGGCTCTCAGTTGAGTCCTTCTGACACGGTCCTCAGCTGAAGAGACCCTCTTCACGCCTGTCATACCAACCCCCCTCCCCACCCCATCATCCCATGACTGGTCCAGGCGAGGATAGAAAGGTCTAGCGCCCTTACTTCCATTCCAGACAACTCTCCCCATGCATGGAGCGCCAGGTGGTCAGCCTGGGCCTTAACTCTGACTGCAGTCCAGCCCCCCTCCTGCCTTCCTTGCTGTTAGATGTCCTGACAGCATCTCCCATAACCCTCGTACGCCAGTCTCCGTTTCTCCAGTGTCTGCTTCTCTTGCCCTGTGATGTTGTTCCATCAAATTTCCCTTTTGGATAAATTCTGGTTCTGTGTGGGTGGTAAAATGGGCTTCACTGTGTCCGCCCCCACATCCGCACATTCAAGTCCTAACCCACAGTATCTCAGAATGTGACTCTATTTGGTCTTTGAGGAGTTGGATCTACTATAGAGTCTTTAAAAGAGCATTCATGGGGGCACCTGGGTGGCTCAGTGGGTTAAAGCCTCTGCCTTTGGCTCAGGTCATGATCCCAGGTTCCTGGGATTGAGCCCTGTATCGGGCTTTCCGCTCAGCGGGAAGCCTGCTTCTCTTCCTCTCTCTCTGCCTGCCTCTCTGCCTACTTGTGATCTCTGTCTGTTAAATAAATTTAAAAAAAAAATCTTAAAAAAAAAATAAAAGAGCATTCAGAGTAAAATGAGTTCATGTGGGTGGGCCCTAATCCAGGACGACTGGTGTCCTTATGACAAGAAGAGATTAGGACACAGACACGCATAGAGGGAAGACCACATGAGGACACAGTAAGAAGGCAACCATCTGCAAGTCTCAGGGAAAACGGTACCTGCCAACACACCTTGATCTTGAACTTCCAGCCTCTAGAGCTGTGAGAACGCAAATGCCCGTTAAGCCATCAGCCTGCAGGATGTGTGACGGCCACCAGAGCAGACTAACCGAAGCAGCTTCAGAGATACCCTTCATTTCAGTCCCTATTCTTTCATCCTTACTCTCAAGGAACAACCTAGAAATCTGAACAAGATAAATCATCTTTGAAGTATACGGTGGAGAGGTAATAATTCCATGCGTAAAGTTTTCATAGTCCCTAAAATAGGTCATATTCGCTTTAGTGCTGAGAAAAGAACATGTGAATTCCTCCACTGCCTTGCATCTCCCCTTTTAGGACATCAAAAACCTATAGCAGGTGTAAAAACACACTTCGATGACCACTTTGGACCTACAGTGAACCTGTATTTCATGGGAAAAGAAGGGCAGAGTTTGCAAGCCCTGTCAGTCAACACATTTTGGCCACTCATGAAGCAGGAGTCCAGCTGGATGTTTTTTCTTTAGATAAACCATCACAGACCATGTCCAGCTGTCAGCTTCCTGCCTTAGAATAAAGGGAAAGAGTGAGGAATACCAAAGAAAAAGTTTTGCAATTTAAAAGCTTTTTCCCCCCGCCAGGAGTCTTGTTTTTCCGAGCCAGCCCCATCACCAGGGGTGCATTGGGAAATTACCGACCAGCTCTCTAAAACGGAACAACCCTGAATTATCACCTGTCAGTTTCCGTGGTGTGAACAACCCCACTGTGGCCGCTGTTGAGTTACTCGTGTGAACTCACTGGGAAGGATGAGCACAGTCGGCTCTAAGGAGCCAGAACCAGCTACCTCCAACACACCACTGGTTCCTACAGAATTGCAAAGGAAGGCTGCCTGTCCCCCAGCCTCTCTGCAGCTCATGATGGCCCCCTGAGTGTGCCCATGGGCTCTCCGCCTTCCCTCCACATTAGTGTTTGCACAGGTAGCTCAGGGCTTGCTTTCACTTGCTGAGTCGTTTGGTAAAGGGCTTGCTTTCAAGAGTATTGATATGCTTAGCACAGCTTTACCCAAAGGATGTTTCTAGCCATGACCTCACAACATCTTCATGGCGGCTCCCCAACCCAGACAATCACAGCACAGGTGGCTCAGGAGAGCAACCCAGTCTAGCCTGACCCAGATTCCTAAAGGCTCAATCTCTCCCCTTGGACTTTTCTTATGCTCTGCTTCTCCCATCTTCTGCCTTGAGGGATTTCTTTGAGCTGCGTGGACTTTACTTCTCATGTGCTCTAGGACTCTCAGTTTCACTGGAAGCCTCTGTCGAGCATTTAGAATGTGCCAAACACATTTGTAAGCAATTTGCATACTTCATCATCACAATGACCCCTGCAGAGTGGTTCTATTCTCACCCCATTTTATAGATGAAGAAACTGAGGCACTGAGAGGTTAAATAACTTGCTCAAGGTTCTACTACTTGTGAGTGGCAGGGCCGGGATTCAAATCAGGCAGCACAGCTTCAGGTCTGGATCTTTAAGCAGCACATGGCCCCCCAGAAGGCAGTAGGGATGATCTCTAGAAACCACTGATGACAAGGAATCAATGCTCCTTTTTGTTGTTAGGTGATACTGATAATTGCCAAAATTTTCCATTCTACTTAGTCTAGTGTGACGTTACACACAAGTGTGTATGCGTGTGCCTGTAATATTGACATAGAGTTCAATAATGGAAAAAAAAAAAAAAAAGAAGAAAGGAAAAACCCAAACAGAAGTGATAGAATTAATGATCCCAAGGACCCTTGGACTCTGGACATAGACGATTCTAAAGCAAATGAAAGATTTCAGGTGGTAGAATTGTCTGGTTTTCAGATCCAGAATACCAAAAGTTGAGAATCAGCGTGTAGTGAAAATGCCACAGTGCTAATGCTCATTGCAGGGACTCAAATGAAATGAAATATTGGTTTGCATTCGAGAAGGCTAAGTTTTTTGTTTTGGGAGTTTTTTTTGGTTTGTTTTTGCTTTTTGTTTTGCTTTGTTTTTGTCTCAATTTAGTGAAACTGGCTGAGTAGTTCTGAATAAACGAGGAGAGACTATTTTTGGTTCAGTCTTCATTAAGAAATTAACACTCATGCTACGGTGACTTGAGGAATCACAGTAAATGTAATTTGCTTCAGTTTGAATTTGTACAGGATCCTCCCTTATATGTGAAACATACATTCCAGGACCCCCAGGGGATGCTGGGAAATGCAGGGAATACTGCACTCGGTACACGCTACACTCTTTCCCATACGTACCTGCCTGTGATAAAGCTTAATTTAAAAATTAACCACAAGAAGAGATAAACAACAGGAACCAACTAGAACGACTATAACAATATACTGTAATAAAAGTTATGTGAATGTGGTCTGTCTCGCTCCCCAATCCCATAGCGTCCCGTGCTCACCTTCTTCTTGTGATGGCGTGAGATGATCAGATGCCTACGTGAGATGCAGTGGGCTGAATGACGTAGGCATTGGGACATAGGATTAGGTGACTTTGACCTTCTTGAAGACACCCAGAAGGAGGGTCATCTGTCCAGAATGGAGCTGACTGCGAGTGGCAGAAACTGTGTAGAGTGAAATCCTGGCTAACGGGGGATTAATGTCATTTGGGGTGGTTGAAGCTTCTAACGTGTCCAATTCTGTGACGGATTTTTTTCATGGGATCTTGGGACTTGGAGGACTTTAAGGAGGTCATTATTTTAAAACACTGCAGTGATATGGCAATCTGGTGTTTAAAGACTTCCATGCAAATCATTTTATTTCTCATTGAAGTGTTTTAAAAAACATTTGTCATTTTACTTAACTATAACCTTTCTCCCACAAATGAAATAGGGCCCTTTTTGGATTGACACGGGTACCCCGTTGCTTTCTTATTTGTACTGATGGTTAGTTCCTCATGTGATATAAACAACAGATTGTGGATCTCAGCACATAGGGGAATTACCCTTTCTTTTTCTCCTTTAAAAAAAAAGACATCTAATTATTTGAGGGAGAGAGAGAGAGAGAGAGAAAGCAAGCATGGGGGAGAGGTAGAAGAAGAGAAACTTAAGGAGACTCTGCTCTAAGCACGGAGCCCAAACACAGGTCTCGATCTTGCAACCCTGAGATCACGATATGAGCTGAAACCAAGAGTAGGGTACTTATTAATTCCCTGGGCCACCAGGCGCCCCTTAACCATTCTTAAGAGAACAAGTTACTTCATACGCATTTTCTCATTTCATCTTCAGGACAATCTTCCTATCTCCATTTTATAAATTCAGGGACAAAGATTAAAAAGAGCCAAATAACTGGCTCGTGGTTACTCGACTGTTAAGCCTCAGTGACATAAATCCAGCTCTACTTTTCTGCTGCCACACCACCCATGCGGTTTGCTTCCATTACAGGTCAATTACAGATGCATTACACATCCCTTCTTTGACTTTGCTTCCACAAAACCTTTAGAAAGCCTTGGTTAGAGAGGACAATGGACCATTTTAACCCTAACCTCTACCTCAGGCCAAGCTGATTTTCTTGCGGAACAGCTGAATGGGAAGGGAACAGTTTAATACTGATTGGCAGATGGAGAAAGGAGGCACTGGAGAACTGGCTAACGTAACCTAGGGCATCAGCTTCTGAATAGTTCTGTGAGTGTGACTTCCAGACTTGCTCGAGCACTAGTCGTCCTAAGGGGAATATCCTTCCTTTATCCCAGAAGATTGCTTCCCCTGAGATTGAACGGATTTCCTGTGAACATCAGCATATCCAGCGCAAAAGATTCCCCTACCAGAGCAAAATTCGGCGGTGGCCCGAAATCAGCCTCTTAAATCCAAATATTAGTTACAATCCTGAGTGCGAGTGGAATGCCATTTGGTTTATTGTTTCAAAGGCATTAGTCCAGATTGAGCTGGACAAAAGGGAAGTGGATGAAATGTACGTTTTTCCCATCACGACTCACCGTTCCCCACATTTTCCTAGGTGCTCTGCTCTGTGACGCCAAGGAACGCTGGAGCTCCGGATCTCGAAAAAGACGACCCCCGTCTTCGTCGGCTGACCAGCTTCTTTCTTTTCATAACTCGGCTTAAAGAATACACGATCTTCTCAGGCCAGGGTGTGACATGCTGGAATTCACAGCTTCTTGAATCTGAAAAGACGTTTAAAATGTGAAAGTGGGTAAACGCTGACAGAGCCTGAGACGCTTTTTATCACTTAAGGACTGCATCGTAGCAGCTGGAAAAGCCGAATCCATAGTCTCATGAATGGAACCCATCATTCATTCATTAATTCATCCATCCATCCATTCATTCATTCAATCACGCCACCAAGGGAAGCATTTATGGTACTCTCACTACACGTTTACCTGGAATTGCAAAGATGCAGAAAATACGATCCTGTTCTCAAAGACCCCACAGTCTAATAGGACAAACCAAAAAAATACAGCTCCGTGAAATGTTACAGGTCCTCTGATAGAGCATGAAGTGGATCTGGTGAGGGCGCAGAAGGAAGGCGGTGCCTTGAGTGAAGAATAGATATTTGCCAGGTGTTTCTTACTGGGACAGAATGGTGGAAGTGAGCGATCCTTTGTTATCCGGAGTCTACAATTTCAGTCCTGCCATTGACGCTCATTGACTTGACTTGTTTTTCTGCGCTTCCACCCACTGCTTCTTTACCCGCTTTATGTTATTGCTTTATCCTTCTGAAGCCACCAAATGTTCCTGATTCTATTCATCAATGGCTCGAGAAGGGCACTGCAACTGTATGCTTTTCTTGTTTCCCTAAAATGAGAAAAACTGGTGCTTTGGCAATGTGGCTTTTAAACAGCTTAGATGCAAAGCCCAGAATTTTATTTTTTGGGGAAAAAAACCAGACTGGGCTCTTGGTCGGTTAGTAGAGGCCAGCTTTTCACTTCCCTTTCATGATCTCACAACTATAAAGTTCAGTTCTGGGGTGTGTGTGTGTGTGTGTGTGTGTGCGTGCGCACGCGTGTGTGTATCCTTATGGACCATTGTTGAAATACATATTCTTAGAAAAATCCTGATATTTAAACCACATGGGCTGCACAGACATCTCTCTGAGAACCAGGAATCTGAATCTTTGTCAAAGGAAAGTGTTTTTCCTATCAAGAATGAGAAATCAAAACCAAATGGGTGTTTTAAAATGTGGAGCAGAAAAAGGATTGGGTCTGGCACATAGTAGACGCTCAGCAAAGTGTGTAAAGAATTTGCCCCGCTGCCCTTATGGGGAAGAGAAGTCTTCTTAGAACTGCTTTCCAAACAGAGGGTAGTTGGGAGTTGGTCTCTTTTTACTTCTGCTAGGATGGGAAGAGCTTCCTGTCATTTCGGTTTGATAAACACAGTATTTAAAATCTTGGTTAAGATGGGGAGAAGGGAATTTTCCTCTGAAGCACTTGCAGTGGCTAGGCTAGAGGACATGGGCCCATGACTCATTTGCTCTGCCTGAACCCGTCCATGGTCGCCCAAATATCTGGGCCGCAGATGGTGGAGAAAACTACCAGTGAGAGTTACTGTTTCCAGAATTCAGTCCATTTCCCCCTGAGGTATTCATTGCCTTGAGGCGTTTTAACTGCCCAAGGTTGTCTGGGCTTAAAAGCAAGTCTTCTGAGCTGATTTGTCTATGGGGATCCCCAAAACAACAGCACTAGGAATGATAGATAGATAGATTTCATTAATTCTTTTTTTAAAGATTTTATTTATTTATGCATGAGAGACAGAGAGACAGAGGCAGAGGAAGAAGCAGTTTCCCCATAGAGGAGCCCAGTGATGAACTTGATCCCAGGACTCTGGGATCATGACCTGAGCCAAAGACAGACCCTTAACCTAAATGAACCCCCCCAGTGCCCCACATTAACTCTTCATTGTGATAGATAACACACATAGAAAAAACAAATGTGGAGCTGATCAGTTGTCATAAATTGCCTTCCAGATGTAGGCACAACATACTACCAGGACCCCTGAAGTTCTTCAACTGTCCTTCCAAAAACAACCCCTTTCTTTAAAAGCAGCCCTGCGGTGAGTCCCATTCAGGGAGCCCCATGCTGGGCCTTGTGCTTTTGGGCTTCTAAGATTTCCTCCACTGATACCTCTTTCCAAAGGGAGAAGAATCCTTGAGGCCAAGAGGCCACGTCTACCTAGAACCTATGTCTCCTTTTCTTTTTTTTTCTGAAGATTGTATTTATTTATTTGACAAAGAGAGACACAGCGAGAGAGGGAACACAAGCAGGGGGAGTGGGAGAGGGAGAAGCAGGCTTACTGCTGAATAGGCAGCCTGATGGGGGCCCTGGGATCATGGCCTGAGCCGAAGGCAGATGCATAAGCGCTGAGCCACCCAGGCACCTCCATGTCTCCCTTTCTAAACCATGCACTAAGTACCATGACCTTGGAATTCCCTGTCCAGATGATTCTGAGTCCACTTCCAGACCTTTCCCGGCCTCTTCCTCAAGTCCACCCGCCCCAGTGGGGGTCCAGGGGCAGCTATTTGTACGAGGCTGTGGATAAACATACATGGACGCAACAGCCTGTGAGATATGGGATAGGGCTGAGAGCGGGAAGAGACGGTGGGAGTCTGGGGGCGCCCTCCTCTTATGCCACATATTCCAGTGAGAAGCTCTAAGCCGTCCAAGAACTCTAGGGTCCAAAGTGGCTTTCTAGGTTGCCATGAAGATGCGTTTGGTGAGGCAAGAGGATAAAACATCTTTTATTTAATACAGCATTACTTTAATTTCCTGTAAAATATTTAGGCTGGGGTGCCTGGGTGGCTCAGTTGTTAAGCATCTGCCTTTGGCTCAGGTCATGATCCCAGGGTCCTGGGATCGAGCCCTGCATTGGGCTCCCTACTTGGCAGGAAGCCTGCTTCTCTCTGTTCCACTCCTCCTGCTCGCTGTGTCTTTCTCTGTCAAATAAATAAATAAAATCTTTAAAAATAAAATAAAATAAAATATTTAAGCCTACGATTATGATATACAGTTCTCCATTTAAGCCCCGGAAATGTTAGGGGTGAACCTGCTTAAAGGCAACTACCCCACTATGGTAATCCCCTCCTTGCCTTGCTTTATACCCTACCCCTTACAGCTGCATTCCTCTATGCTAGAGTCCCTTTTCCCTGTTTTTGAACTCTGAGTCACACAGTATGTATTCTTTTATGTTACTTTCCTCCAGCCAGGATCACGCTCATGAAACCCATCTACGCTGTTGCCGACAGCTATAGAGTGCAATTTTCATTGCCATATAGTATTCCATCGTGTTGCTATCTGTCTATTTCAATGCTGAGGGACAAGTGAATTGTCTCCAGGATGAGGCTCTTGTGAATGGTCCTGCTGGGGAGAACTTTGTCCATTTCTGTTCTTCATATATCCAAGAATGGAATTTGCTGGATGATAGATACGCATTTCTTCAACTTTCCTGGAATATACCAAATTGTTTTCCAAAGCAGCTGTACTAATTTATATTCTCACCAGCAGGGCATGAGACATCCCACAGCTCCTGGCAATGGCTGGTATTTCTTTTTAGTTTTAACCATTCTGTGCTAGGAATATTCTAGTATACTACTATTTTTTTCTTCTTTTTCTCTTCCTGATTTGTGTCTGAAGATACTGAAGTGATTCTAGGAACTTAGAGTTTCAAATTGACTGCCGTTAACATCAGTAGAAGTATATACTAATAGTAACATTATTATTTATGATAACATCTATAGTTCCCATTTGAAATATGGCAGCTAGGAGAAGATCTACAGCCTTGGAAGACTCACAATAGCAAAATCCAAAGCAATGGGGTTGGCCTATACAGCATTTTAAAATAATGCTGATCAGCAGACTTGGATGGGGTGGGGGTGGGGGGGCTGTGACCCAATACGCTAGCTATGCAGTTGGCATTGACCTTTTCCTTTCATAGAAGTATGCATGTCCCCAGAGCACGCACTGACAGTCGTGGCAGCGCCGAGCACAGACGGCTGACTTGTCTGGCTGGGCCAGTCGGGGCCACCCTAGAGGAAGATTAGCTGGGGAAGGCCATCAGCTTGCAGCTCATTAGCCTGCCATCTCTGACGGCACCTGTTTCTCTAGGAGGTGGCAATAGCCATGTGCTCTGGTCAACAGAAAGCAAGGGACAAGCGCAAGCCTCTTCTGCAGAAACAAGCACAGCCTCCTCACTGCCCACCTTCTTCTTCGCCTCCTCGGGTCCCTGAGCTTTCTCCCTTCACCTTCTTCTTGCTAATATCCTCAATCTCTATGCATCTTGGTCCTTTTAATGCACCCTCCCGGGCAAAGCCCAGC
The DNA here is from genome assembly GCF_011764305.1 of Mustela putorius furo. Lineage (NCBI taxonomy): Eukaryota > Metazoa > Chordata > Mammalia > Carnivora > Mustelidae > Mustela > Mustela putorius. The sequence goes on from NW_025422022.1 coordinate 8,602,955, forward strand.
TCCGAATGCGCTTCACGGTTTACTTTCTCTACATCAATCTCCCAGCTGTGGAGCATTGCTGGAAAACCCACACACCCTGCAGATGGTCCCACTCTATACTTACGGCCACCAATGCCATCTGGGCTCTTGTTACGGTCAGGCAGCCCCTCTCTGCTTCCCTGGTTCGCTCAGCCTCCCGTTTTCCTGTCTAATGATAGATCCTCTCCTGGAAGGATGTGATGGTGTCTACTCTAGACCCGACTGGCTGTTGTTCGTTATGCGCAGGCTGTTTCAGACTATCTCCACTGTCCTCAAGTCCCTGGTTTTAGTAGCAGCCCCTCTACTGAGCCCTACTTCCCAACTCCACCATCAGCTCCAATGGGCAGTTGCTCCTCCTGCTTCTCGAAGAAAGCTAGAGCTGTCTCATGTGGACCCCCTCGACTTCCCTCCTCATCTGCGGATTCATTTAGCATCTAGACTCCTCCCTTTCTCCTTCCTGCCTCCAATAAAGGAAGCGTCTTCTCTTGTGCCCAAGTATATCCCTCGACCTGGCCTCAATGCCTTACTCAGGGACAACTCTTGATATTTCTCTCCTCTCTTTCTCTCCTCACTTCCTCCCTGGAGTTGTCAAATAGGCTCACCTCTCTCCCTTAAGAACCAACCTTCCTGGGACGCCTGAGTGGCTCAGTTGGTTGGACAACTGCCTTCGGCTCAGGTCATGATCCTGGAGTCCCGGGATCGAGTTCCGCATCGGGCTCCCAGCTCCACGAGGAGTCTGCTTCTCCCTCTGACCTTCTCCTTGCTCATGCTCTCTCTCACTGTCTCTCTCTCAAATAAATAAATAAAATCTTAAAAAAAAAAAAAAAAAAAAAAAAAAAGAACCAACCTTCCTTAGCTTGGCCAGGAACCTCATCCAAGCAGGGCAAGAAGCAGAGCTAGGGGTTGGGTTGGGTTCCCGCCCCCTCCAAGTTCCTATATTGAAGTCCTAGCTTCCTTTATTTCAGAAAGTGACCTTATTTGGAAATAGGGTCCCTGAAGGGGTAATCAATTAAAATGAAGTCTTACTCTCTCTGGATCTCCCTTTCTTCGTTTGGGACACAGGAGTCATTGGATGGTCATTTTTGGGGTGGGCCATTCTAAAAATCTGTGGGAGCAGAGATGGCAGATGGGAGAGGGAAGTTAGAAGCCCGGGGGGTGGGCAGGGGGTAGGGGGCAGGGGGCAGGGGATCTGAGCGCCACACCTCTCCTTTGACCACAATAGTTCCAGTTTTAAAAGCTTTACAGTTTGGAACTCTTGGTAATATTTGGCTGAAAAAAAGGGTTTCACTGTTTAAAAAATAAAATACAAAATTTAAGTCTCCTGGCTTAGGTGATATCTCAGATCCTTTCTAACCTCAATAGACTATGATTATAAGATTTTGCCAGTGAAAGTGTATGGGTTTGATGAACATATTGCAGATTTTTCTCAAAAAAAAAAAACCCTCAACTTAATAAATTTTTCTTTCCTGAGAAGGAGAATTTGATAAAAGACAGACTAAAGCAATTTAATTTTTGAGCCTTTTAAAGATGCTCATATAAAACATTCCCATATTAGAAAAGTAATTTTTCCTGGGGCATGATACGTTGGAATTTGGGGTTTAGAAATATGCTTGCTGTCCACCTGGGGCTCTGAGACCTTGTGCATGATTTGTACATGAATGGGACCTTCTGAAGATGGGCTCTTGTGGAGAATCACTGTGGCTGCTCTGTCTTTGTTTCCACGGGACCTAGATCAGTGCCTGGTACACAGTAGGGCTCAGTGAGCCCTTCCTGGATGAGACTCCCTGAAGGTCTGTGAGAATTCTCGGTGATAGGAAAGAAATAGAACTTCTTTCTAAGGGAAGGGATGAGTAGGGTAGAATCCACAAACACAGATTAAGAGGGGCCAGTGTTCTTGAGCAAGGCATGGGTAAAATGGCACCATTTCTGCCTGCGGGACAGTTGTCTGTGGATGGGATAAGCACAGTGGGGGATGGTAGCTCTATGACCTCCTCAGAAGAATCTGTCTAGGTTCCTGGTTTCCTGGCAAATCCTTTCATTTCCTACCCAGAGCCTTAGTGGAGCCTCCATTTCCCTTATTTCTCCCTGGATACTTCTCTAGTTGGTATCTGATCCTCATTTTTAAGGACCCCGAATGGGAAAACATCTGGGTCGCTAGTAGGATAAACTAGGTTTCCCAACCTCTTCTGTCTCCCAGTCAGCCATGTGCAACTGGCCATGTTCATGGCTGGAAGTGCCCTGGAAATCAGGGGGCTTGGGTCCTAGTCTCCGGTGTGTGACTTTGGGCAGCTTAGCCATTTCTCGGTCCCAGTTTTATCCTGTGGAAGATGAAGGGTCAGACAAAATGTGTCCTCAATTCCATATCTCATACAGGTTATCGCCTGTATATATAATTGGTGGGACAGTGTTCCATTATTGGCCCAAAATAGTGTCTTTCTTTCTCTGTCTCTGTCTCTCAGTCTGTCTCTGACCCTGTCATCCTACGCGATGTTTCCACTTTGCTGTACCTTTGAGATAAGGCCTTGGAGGGGATGCTGAGATCACAGTGTTATTTAAAATGCCTAGAAGCTAAGCGTTTAACTGTTGTGAACATCAGAGCTGTTACAATTTCACCACCTGGGGTGTGTCCTGAGGGAATGAAGCCTGACCTGGATCGGATTTATGGTCAAAGATGTCAGAAAGACCCTCATCAGGGTCTCCTCAGAGGAGGAGACCAGGGGAAGGAGGAGCAGAATGGAGGCTAAAGTCAGCTGGGTGCCCCGATGTGTCCTCCTATGTGCGGTTCTAGGCCTGGGACCACTGCACTCAGCGGCGCGCACTGACCACCAGCTGTCTGGCCCACGGCCCCTGGAACAGAGGCCTCGTGAAACTGCACACTTACTAAGTTGTCTTCCTTGAGGGGTGCCTTGGTGGCTCAGTGGATTAAGCCTCTGCCTTCTGCTCAGGCTGGGATGGAGCCTGGCATCGGGGTCTCTGCTCAGTGGGGAGCCTGCTTCCTCCCCCCACTCTGCCGGCTGCTCTGCCAACTTGTGATCTCTCTCTCTGTGCGTCAAATAAATAAGTAAAAATCTGTAAAAAACAAAAAACAAAACAAAACCCAAAACCCAAATTGTCTCCTTGGGAATTATATTTCCCTGGGCTGTGGAGGCTTACTAAGATGTTGCTTTCCAGCCGATGGAGGCCTTCTGTCTCACTGGGATTCTCACAGTTTATTTTGGTAGGTAACTAAGACAGAAAGACAGAGTTAATTAAACTCTTCATAAAACAGCCCATCAGCCACCTGCTTGCAGAGCAAAAAGTCAAATTCTTCGCTGTGCTTTGGCAGAAGGACTGTGTCCTTCAGTCTCCCCTTGGGCCCCATTCAGGATTCTAACCAGGTTACCTGGTTAGAAAAAAAAAAAAAAAAACTTCTTTTACGTTACGGTATATATATTTTCCATTTGTGTAAAAGCAGTAAATACACACCAGTGATCTTGTCAGGCCATGCCAAAGAAGAATTAGTAGGGGATTTAATACCCTAATGCATCAGGCACACTTGAATTTGGCTAAACATTCAAATTGGGTGGTTTGGCTCAGTAGAAGCAGTTGATATGTTGTCAGGGTATAACTTTTCAAGCAACCTCGGTTCTTTCAGAATGATCTCTGGAAGGGACTGGCTTTTAAGTGAGTTGGAAATCCTCAGGTATGTTTTAGAGATCTACAGATCAAGCCTTCCCTTTGTTGGAAATGGGTAAGACTCACTAAAGAGAGTGAGGGGGCAGGGCTGTCCCTTCATCCAAGGGCATGTGCAAACGTGCACCCTAGGGTCATAGCAACAGAGTCACCCCTGTTTTAGGATCGTCTGCAAGCATCAAGATATTCCAAATGACCGCCGAAACCCTGACCAAGAAAAAGGGCAATAACCACGGAATAAGCCAGGGTGGAAGTGAGAGTTATAAGTCCTTAAAACCCTTCTGCGCTTAGGTAATGTCTTGCTGAACTCATGGCCCTCCTTCTTTTCCTGGTCTTTGCCAGCAGATTTTCAGGACTCTCTTAGCAGAAGAGAGGACATTGTTTGCTGCACCTTCCAGTCCCGTGGAGTTCTTGGACGCTGACTGTTTACGGGGACTCTCAAGTGCCTTCGTTCCCCATCTGGTATTAATTTTTATTTCTTCCCCTTTACTAGGCTCTGACTCATCTCCATCCAAACCTTCAGGTTTCCTGAAGGCGGGCTTCCCCAGACATGGCGCCCCACCCAGCTCATGCAACTTGCCACGGGGAATGAACGGTCTCTGTCCCCAGTCTCGGAGAATGGGACAGTGATTTATTTAATCATCCAAGTCAGAAAATACAAGGAGACGTTTTCTCAGCGCTTCATTTATTCTCACCGCTGACATCTCACTGGGGATGGGGTCTTGTCCTTCTGAGCTTCTCAGCTCTCCTATTCCCTCTCCCCCCCCCAATCTGGCCACATCTCAGTTGCCTCCATCTTAACTCATTGTCTGAACGCTGGACCAGTGACATTTTAATCCCACTTTATCCTCAAGGCAATGGGGAAGACTTTGGAAGGTATTGACTGGGAAGCAACTCGATCACATTTCTTTGTCACAAAATCACACTGAATATCGTGGATGACTTGGAAAGGTGGGTGGCAAGGAGGGGCCGAGAAATCCGTCACAAAGCTGGCCCAGGATCCAGATGAGAAATGAGAGGGTCTGAATTAAGCCCATGACAGAAATGATGAAGACGAGAGCAAGGGGCAGTCAGTGGGTAAGTACTTAGCAAGTCAGTGGGTAAGTACTTAGCAAGTTGGTGGGTAAGTACTTAGCAAGTCGGTGGGTAAGTACTTAGCAAGTCAGTGGGTAAGTACTTAGAAGTTGGTGGGTAAGTACTTAGCAAGTCGGTGGGTAAGTACTTAGAAGTTGGTGGGTAAGTACTTAGAAGTTGGTGGGTAAGTACTTAGCAAGTCAGTGGGTAAGTACATAGCAAGTCCGTGGGTAAAGTACTATATCTGATTGGAACTAGAAGGTGGAGGAGAGGGAACGTTTGTAATAAATGTCCCGCAGATAGAAGTGGGGGGGATTGGGTGGATGATAGGACCGTTCTGAGAAAGACAAAATTAAGAATTAAGCTGGTGAGAAAACAATGAATTTAATGTGACGTGTTAGGTTCCGGTTTCAGGTGGGGAATGTCATGCAGGAAGGAAATGTATAAGCGATTATGTATTTAGTTGATGCTTGAACAACACGGGTTTTAACTGCCCAGTTTCACTTATAGCAATATTTTTTAAAAGATGTATTTATTTGAGAGAGAGAGAGAAAGCATGTGTGAATGGGGCAAGGGGCAGAGGGAGAAAGAGAAAAATCTCAGTCAGACTCCACGCTGAGCGCAGAGCCTGCCAAGGGGCTCGATCCCAAGACCCTGAGATCATGATTTTGAGATCAAAATCCCCAGCTGGCTGCTTAACAGACTGAATCACCCAAGTGCCTTCTCCTTATGTGTGGATTTTTTTCAATAAATATGGTAGAGTACTGCAGACCTTAGGACTTGCCCATCTCTCTCTCTCTCTCTCTCTCTATATATATATATATATATATACACATGCTACTTCCTTATAATAAATCATACACACACACGCGCACACGTGCACACACACACACACTATTCATACTATTTTTTCTGTTTCTATGGAAGACCCAGAGGCTGACTAATATAGCACAGGGTGAGAGAAAAGAAAAAAAAATTGGAAAGAAGGAAGGGAGAGTGAAAGAAAAGTGTGCGATGAACGCGTCCACGAGAGCCTACGTGCTTTGAAACGTAGAGAGAGGGCGGGTGACCGTCGGACTGTCTGTCATGTCTGATGGCATCAGTGACTCATCAAGATTATGTAACTCGAATCAGCCTTCAGCCTCTGCTGTCTTGGAGGTTTTGTCTCATAGATGCTGGACTTCCTAGCGTGGCTTGTTTTCTTGTTACTTAGGAGCCGTTGCTAGCATAAGGTCATACTTAGAAAACTGAACGCTCCGTAAGATTACTCAGAGACTTGGCTGCTTTCTCCCTGGCCATTTTATCTTTAGATTGAAAAAAGAAACTGTTCACTTTTCTTAAGCGACATTACACATCACTTTGAAATATGCCTTATAGGCCAGCCCTGAAATCTGGTGATTTTTTTTTTTTTTTATACTCATGAAAAAGAAGCTTTTGTTTTTAAAAAAAAAAAAGTAAAAAAAAATTTTTTTGTTTGTTTTACTCTAAAGACCTTCTTAGATAACCCAGTTTTTAGGAAACTGTTTGACGAATAGAAGCTGTGGCCGAGGTGAGAATTTGCCCAGCTCATACCCAGTTTAGTTCTGACCCCGTGACAGGATAACCTCAGAAACACTGAGGTGATTTAAATGAGAGTCGTATTGGGCATGTAGAATTTATTTTGTTTTATTTAAAGAGGCACTAATAAGCTCTTTTATCTGTGGTTATAGCAGGGACCATCTGAAACATCTCCCCAGCTCTGTAAGATGGCCCTAGGTGTCCCGCTCACCGGGAGCGGTAGGTTCCAGATTTCAGTTTGGACAACACAGTCATACTTTCTAAGTTCACGGCTGCCTGGACCAGGAATGAGCACCTGGCTGGAGTTTGAACTCAAAGTCTTTCACACACACACACACACACACACACACACAATGAGTCACTCTTTTCACTACTTCTGGCTTTCCCTCTGCCCCTCCCCCAACTCATGCTCGCTCAATCTCTCTCTGTCTCTCAAATAAATAAATCAACATTAAAAAAAAACCCTCAAGTTTAAGAATTTTGATGATAAGAGTCGTGGACAGTGAAGCGGGAAACTCAGTGCTCTTACTAAGAACCGCTCATACTCTCACCCCTCCCTCATCCCAGAAAAGCCTCAGCAGCTGATGACGACGGTGACCACCACACGCTTTTGTTGGTGGAGTGTGGTTAGCGCCGTGCTTACGACGGGCAATTTGTCTGAATCTGTCAGGACGACACGGGCCTATATCTACTCTCAACAATGCCATTTGTAGGAATTTATGCTCCAGGTATGCTTGTACCGAAAAATGGGTACAGATTATCCTTGCACAGGTGCAGAAAGACCTAGCACAAGGGTACTTGGTAACGCATTGTTGGTTAAAGCAAAATATCAGAAACAACCTAAATTGGTGTTGATGTAGAATTGGTTAAGTAAATTATGTGAACCTACACAATTGGGCTATTTGACATAAGAAAATGAATACGGTGTTCATGTAGGGAAAGAGCTCTAAGATATGACAGTAAGTGAACAAAGCAAGGTGCAGACTGGTGGGTTTCCCAGGTTATCATCTGGGGGGTGATGATTTCTCTTCATATTTGCCCATGTGTGTATACATTGGAAAAAAACTGTGGAAAGAGAAGGAATAAGTTCATGCCGGTGGTTTACTTGTGCATACGATGGTGTGTGTGGCAGGGGTCCGGGGAAGTGGGCAGTTTAGATAGGAGATGGAAGTTGGAAGAGCACGTTAAGTGCATACTTCTTATGAGTTTTTTTTAAAGATTTTATTTAGTTACTTGACAGACAGAGATCACAAGCAGGCAGAGAGGCCGGCAGAGAGAGAGGGGGAAGCAGGCTCCTCGCTGAGCAGAGAGCCTGATGCGGGGCTCGATCCCAGGACCCTGAGATCATGACCTGAGCCGAAGGCAGAGGCTTAACCCACTGAGCCGCCCAGGTGCCCCCTTATAAGGTTTTAAAACGGTGCTATCCTATGTTTGTCAACGATGCAAAAGAAAGGTAGAGGAGGAGGAGGAAGACAGAGCGGACGAGAAGGGGGTGAAGGGAGAGAAGGAAGACAGTCCCTGGCTGCCAACGGAGGCCAACTTTTATATGCATCAGACTCTCAGCTGGTTATTCTAACTTTGTAGAGAATATATTTGGAACTGTGTTCTCTTGAGGAAACAAACAAACAAACAAACAAACAGACAAACAAAACCAAAAAACCAACCCACTGACACTTAGGGACAAGGCCCGGCAGTGGCCGTAGCATGGTTTTCTCCCTCATCATTCCCTATTATCCCCCAAGGTCAGGAATCACAGCAGACCGAGAATCTCCACCATTTCCAGCTACAACCACCTTAAACAACAGCTTTTCCATGGACGAATAGAGGAACTCGAAACTGTGTGGAACCTGATTGGAATCAGCCTGGAAGTTCCTTCCCTGTGGATAATGTCTACTCTTTCTCCATGTTTGGCCATAGAGAACAGGCTTAAAATATCACTGTGTCTGAGAGAGAGAGAGAAAACAGTGATTCAAAATGCACTCTAATGTATAGAAACCTTAAACTGCTCTTTCCTTTAAAATAGATGTTCATAAGAGAGTGGGTTTCTCAGCCTCAGTACACATGATGGGGCCTGGAGAAAACAGTGTACAGGGTAATTTGGGACTACCCCAGGCAGTGTTGGCAGATAAAATTTAGGACACCTAGTTATATTTGAATTTCAGATAAATAATAAATAATTTGTATACCAAAAATATATACTACACACTATGCTCAGAATTATTCATTGGTCGCATGACATTCAACCTTAACTGGGTTTCTTGTGTTTTTATTTTGCTAAATCCTTCAAGATGGGCCCTCGGGACTGGCCTGCAGGAGTGGAAGCTCTGGCCTCTAAGGTTTAATGAACAGATGGGAAAGGCCTGTTTGTCCTTGTCATCTTAAGGAAATGATAAGCAAACACCCCCTCCTCCAAGAGCCAGTCAGATGCTCCTGACTCCCGGTTCCAAACATGGCGTCCACCTCAGGTTTTGTCTGCCATGTCTGGTCCTAACAGAAAGATATCATCCAGTCCTACACGGCTGCCCCGCGTCCCACAGATGAGACACCAGTGCCTTCTTCACCATAGACAAGAGACCTGTATTGCTCTGTCATCAGAATGACTATGGTTTCATGTTTTTAACAGAAAATTGGATAAGTACTGATCTTCCAAACTTTCCTGTCTGGCCTGCCTGCTCTCATGACTCACAGCTACAGAGTGACCGTGTATTAAGCTGAGTGAAGAAATCTTCTAAGAGCCGTGTATGTTCTGGGCAGCCCCTTCCAGGTGTCAGGATTAGCCTGGAAGGTGGCAGTCGCTCGGTGAGCCTGAAGTAAGGGCAAAGGGGAAAGGACCCTCATGACGCTGCAGAGACCATCTTTCCGGGGAGGAGGTGGCAGGCTCAGGTGCTATGCCCCCTGCCAGAGAAAGAGGGCGAGCCTCTCTTCGAAGGTAAGTCGTCAGTTTTTAATCTGCCCTTCATAGACCTGGGGCGCAGATCATGCTCATGGAACACTATTCAGGTTCCTTCCCTGTCAAAGAGGAAAGCCTTGCCATGGAAAGACCATTGCGATGTTGGCCCTCGGGTTACATGGGGTCTCCATGTGCAGCTAGCTCTGATTACAGCACGCACAATGACTGATGATGCAGTGACGGAAAACACCATTTCCCAGCACCCCGCGTCCCAAGGACAAAGGGTGTGGACACTCCACCAAGGGCAAACCTGTCTTCTCTGAACCTTGCTCCTCCTGGGGTACAAGCTCTTGGTGAGCTGACTGTCTGTCTTCTGAATCACCCGTAGATTGGAGGCACATTGCAAATAGGGTTTGGCTTTCTGGAAAAGCTGGGCTCATGGGAGAACAATTAAAGACAACAGGGTGCCTGAATCAGGGCCACCATGAAGGAATGGACTTTGGCTCTTGCCTGAAGCTGCAGCACACTAAAGTAAAGCCAAAGGTAGCAGCCTCAAGGGTTTGAGCAGAGACGGGCGACCACTGAGGCCATGACTCAGAGGCACTGACTTTTCCATGTCTGCTGTGAGGGCATGGCTGGGTAGGTTGCATCACAAAGACTGATTTTAAAGTACCATGAACCCAGTTGAGGTTTGTAGGGCAGACATACAATTGCTTGCAAACAAATGGTGGACACAATGAGCCTGAGCCGCGTTTTATGTTTCTCTGCAGGTTTTCTTTGGGTCTCTCCAGGGAGCTGAGAGAAATTCAAGTCTGAAACTCTAACCTGCGTCTCCAGGCCCCCCATCATTCCCCCCACACACTCGATCTGAACCTCAGGAGATCTACTGGGATATTTGCTGAATTTTAATGGGAACCGAGCCCTCTGCATATTTTTCTTCTTCGGATTTGCTCTCATTTTTTTTTTTGTTTTGTTTTTTTCCTGGAAACACATCATAGTGAGATGTCTTACACCCTATGTTTTCCCAGACTGTTTGAAAGCTGAAGTATGCAGACACCCAACTTTGGGGCTGATCCGGGTTTTTCATGATCTAGGTGGGGTAGGCAGAGCTTCCAGGGAAGATCAGGAAGTTAGACCACCTGCATTAGAATCACTCGAAACCCCTGTTCAAAATCCTGATTCTTGGGACCTTTTCTAGAACTATCTACTGAGTTTGTATGGGGGAGACCTGGGAACCTGCATTGTTCACAGCTTCTCCCTGCACCCCTCCACCCCATTCCAGGTGATTCCTGTGTGCACTAAAGTTAGAAGGCAGGGGTATAAGTGAAGTGGTCTTAGATTAGCAGCCAAAGAGCTGGAGTTCAAAGCCGTTTACTACTGGGATGATTTTGGACAAGGTACTTACTAACTACCAGCCTCATTTCCCATCTGTAAAAATGGATATGTTATCTTACAAGAGTTGTTTATTTTTCTCTTGGAGAGTTAAATGACATAAGCCATAGGACAAGGCTGGCGAATACTGAGCTCTTGCTAGATATTAGTGCAGTGCACCCTAGGAGAGAGAAAAAGTGTGGTGAGCTCAAGCAATCTTTGCAGACCTTGAGATGGATATGTTTTGCAGCAATTTTCAGAGGCTCTTGTAACTCCTCTTGGATGGAAGCAGAATAAGGAGACTTACCCACTAAGTGGCTTTACTACCTGCGAAAGCCCTTCTCACATACCCAGGACTGCGGGATATCGTGCTATCAGGAAGACAAGATGACACATAAGGCACTTTCAGGAAAGCAGCTACAGGCTAATATAAAAGTCGAATAAGTCAGCTAAGAGCAGAGGGTGAAAGTCCTGTCGTTATAGGAGTATTCCTCAGTGGGGGCGACGTACTCTAAAGCACTGACTCACCACGGACAGCTATGTCCCCCGGGAGACCCTGGCCAATGTCTGCAGACATTTTTGATTGTCGCGACTGGGAGAAACTGCTCGTTTCCGGGGGGCAGAGGCCAGGGATGTTGCTAATCCCTTCACGGTGCGTAGGGCAGTTTCTCACACAGAGAATGATCTGGCTCAAAATGTGAATAGTACCCCAGTTTAGAAATCCTACTTAATTAACGCAGAAGACTGAGTCACGGGTGATAGAAGGAGACCTCTAGGCAGTTAAACACCTCCCAAGTGATAGCCTCTTGCTGTTGTCTTGCAAAGTCTTTGCTGTCTTGCAAAGTCTTACGGATGTACGACAGGACCCAGTGTCCTGCAAGTTGGGGGGGTCACCATTGACCACTTCCCATGTCTCATGGGCAACAGAGCCAGTTTCCTACTCCTTTCCACAATGGAATGATTGGGAAAAGCATTCCTAGAGCTTTGGAGAAGGAGAAGGTGTTGCTGTCTGAAGCACGTCCCAGGCTTAGAGGGATGTCATGGGGGCACTCATCATTCAGGGATATGATCAGATCCAAATGGCCATTGGTTTACGCTCATGCTCCCCTTTGTGATCCTTGGCGTGGTCCCATGGACATCTCCTGCTGCTTCCCGTTTAGTGTCTTGGTTAACCAGCTCTCTGGCTTTATCCCCCCCCCCCCATTTAACTCTGTCTCTTTGGGTCTCTTCTTTCCTGACATAGCTTGTGCCCTGGGGCTATAACCTCTGGGAACCAATCTCTTTGGTTGTCCTGGACTCCTCCTGTACAGGTCCCCCTCTGAACCACCCTGGCTTCCTAATTTTGTTTTGTTTTGTTTTGTTTTCTCTCTGCTCCAACCATGTCCCCTGGATCTCTCTTTTTTTTTTTTTTTTAAGATTTTATTTATTTATTTGACAGACAGAGATCAGAAGTAGGCAGAGACACAGGCAGAGAGGAGGCAGATAGGAGGAAGCAGGCCCCCTGCCGAGCAGAGAGCCTATGTGGGGCTCGATCCCAGGACCCTGAGATCATGACCTGAGCCGAAGGCAGAGGATTAACCCACTGAGCCACCCAGGCGCCCCTCCCCTGGGATCTCTTTAGCGCTTTTATGCATGCTGCCTTCCTGCTTTCAGGGTCATCATCGTGGTATGAACGACCACGCTCAGAAAGACCCCAGGCTGGGTTTAAAGGATCCGCTGTCACCATCCTGAAATTCTTTTTTTTTTCCTTTTTTTAAGATTTTATTTATTTATTTTGAGAGAGAGAGAGAGAGAGAGAGCGCGCGCACAAGCAGGCAGAGTGGCAGGCAGGAGAGAGAAGCAACCTTCTGCTGAGCAGAGAGCCCAATGTGGGACTCGATCCCAAGACCCTGGGATCATGACCTGACTTGAAGGGAGACACTTAACCAACTGAACCACCAAGGCGCCCTTTAAAATTCTTAATAGTTTCTTCTTTGACCTTGTATTTTGTGAATGAATTCTGATGGCACAGCAGAACGTGCACAAGAGCAGAAAAAGCACATACAATAAGCGTGTCTCCCTTTTCTCACCATTGCATTCTTGTAGAGCATTCGCCATGACACAGGATGCCAGTGGACCCAGGAAATGTGGCAGTTCAGGGAGATTCAAAGCCAAGACGAGGTAAGTGTGTTTGGTCTACCACCGGATAAGCTGGGGCAGGGGAGGGACCCTGATGGCCCCCAGAGGCCATGCTTTCCTTATGAACCAAAACTTGCTTCAAACACAGAAAGGAAGTGATGGCATGCTAAGGAGCGCCAATGACCAAGAAACGCTTTGTCCTCTACTCCTGCGGCTTCTGTGCACTAGCCACCCGCGAGCTCCCTGACCTCACATCCTTCCTTACTCACGTCTGAGCCAAAGGCAGAGACTGCCCGTACAATGTGCACGATCCAGAAACAACATAAAAGCAGCTGAGTTAGTGTTGTGCATCTTTTCCACTATTATGGTAAGAACAGAATATGCAGATTGTGTAATTTTGGTGATTAGCATATGAGTTAAATGCTCTCGTATTTTGCATTTAAAACCAGCACAGCACAATGTAGAGATGAAAGGTAAGATTCATGCTAATAATTTAAAATTTAAATTTTCTTTTACTTAGAGTGGCACAAAATAGCAAATTAAAAACACACACACACACACCAAAAAAAAAAAAAAACAAGCCATGACAAGTGAAGAGAGAGACTGAATGAAAGAAAAAAGCTTTTATTTTAGTACCTTTAATGGCACCTTTCTCTTGCTTTTTAAGTAAAGGGGTGGCTGTTTTCATTTTGCACTGATCTCTGCCTGTGTGCTCCTGTTTCTTCAGGCCAGAAGTAGTGTCTCTTTGTCAGTGGACCGGGCTCAGGTTGTAGGAATCCATTTGCCTCTATGCATGGGTGCTGCCTAGGAATGGATGTTCCCTGTGAGCAGCGCTGAAACAATGGCTGGCAGATTCAGGGGTATAAATACTGCAGCTCCTGTGTTACCCCTCCAGGACAGCTCTGGAAAGGGGCCTACGCTGACTCTAGGCTCCCTTGTGGGTTACCAAGGTACCCACTCTACAATTTTGTTTGATAGCTCACCTTTGCCTGCTCCTCACCCTCATGGTCCCTCTGCCCTGCCACTTTTTTTGGGGTGGGGGGAGATGTCTGAAACAACCAGTTTTATTCAACCTAAAGCAGCTTCTCTAGGTCTCCTGAAGCCTAGGGCCTCGCCAGCTGTGACTCTTTAAAAAGATATTCTTTCTTTTTTTTTTTTTTAAGATTTTATTTATTTATTTGACAGAGAGAGAGATAGAGAGATCACAAGTAGGCAGAGAGGCAGGCAGAGAGAGGGGGAAGCAGGCTCCCCTCTGAGCAGAGAGCCCGATGCGGGGCTCGATCCCAGGAACCTGAGATCATGACCTGAGCCAAAGGCAATGGTTTAACCCACTGAACCACCCAGGACCCCTTAAAGATATTCTTTATTTTTTTGAGGGGGAAAGAGAGAGCATGAACAGGAAGAGGAGCAGAGGGACAAGGGGACAAGTAGACTCCCCGCTGAGCGCAGAGCTAGATGGAGGGCTTAATCCCAGCACCTTGAAACCATGACCCCAGCCAAAGTCAGACCCTCCACCGACTGAGCCACTCAGGTGCTCCAGCTGAAACATTTAAATATTCTGTGGACAAGCTCACCTGTCCTTCCTAGTTCTATGAGTATCTCTGCCAAGGCCATGGTTTTTGTGAGGTGTCAATGGTAGCCTGTGATCAGGTTGTGGGGTAGGAAACCCAATTATGGACATGCCCAAGGGAGTCTTCTATAGAATGCTGGTTTCTGGGGTTTGTACTGAAACTTCTGATGCAAAAATCTTTCTGCGCTAGTCTGAGGGAATTTGGAAAGCACTTTGGAGAACTGGTCCATCATAGACCACTCCAGCCACCAAGCACTGTTCTGGGCAGAGCTGGGCTGAGACCTGGATGAGAGAAGACTGGATAGCTCAGACCTCAGGGAAATATGCTCTTTTGACCAACTGAGCCTCTTGATGCCACAAAGTCCCTAGTTCTTCTTGCTTTGGGAGGAAGGAGAATAAAATTTATAAACAATGGGCTTAACTTTACCCTTTTAAATGAATCATAATCTATTCTGTGAAAATCAGGCAAGAACCAAAACAAGTTTATACAATGGGAAAAAGACAGTCTGTTGAACAAAAGATATTGGGAAAAGTGGAGAGCAACATGCAAAAGAATGAAACTGGACTACTTTCTTATGCCATCCACAAAAATAAACTCAAAATGGATTAAAGACCTAAAAGTGAGACTTGAAACCATAAAAATCTCTAGAAGAAACATAGACAGTAATTTGTCATCAGTCACAGAAAAGTTTTTCTAGATCTGTCTCCACTGGCAAGGGAAACAAAAGCAAAAATAAACCATTGGGACTACATCAAAATTAAAAGTTTTGCATAGTGAAAGAAACCATCCACAAAACGAAAAGGTAACCTACAGAATGGGAGAAGATATTTGCAAATGATATAAGTTATAAGGGATTATTATCCAAAATATATAAAGAACTTCTACAACTCAATACCCCAGAGCTAATAACCTGATTAAAAATAGGCAGAGGACCTGAACAGACATTTCTGCAGAGAAGACATCCCTATGGTCAACGGACTTGTGAAAAGATGCTCAACATTATTCATCATCAGGGAAATGCAATCAAAACCACAATGAGATATCACTTCACACCTGCCAGAATGGCTAAAATCAACAACACAAGAAACAACAGGTGTTGGTGAGGATGTGGAGAAAAAGGAACCTTCATGCAAGGTTGATGGGAATGAAAATTGTTGCACCCAGTGTGGACAACAGCATGGAAGTTCTTCAAAAAATTAAAAATAGAACTGCCATATGATCCTGTAAGTCCACTAGTCGATATTTACCCAAGAAAGTGAAAACCCTAATTCACTGATAGACAGAAGGATAAAGAAGATGTGGTGTGTGTGTACACACACACACACATACACACACACACACAGAGGAATATTATTCAGCCATAAAAAATGAAATCTTGCCTTTTGCGACAACATGGATGGATCTAGAGAGTATGATGGTAAATGAAATAAGCCAGTCAGAGAAAGAAAAATACACTATGATTTTACTGATATGTAAGTTTAAAAAACAAAACAAAGAAACAAAAAAGAGGTAAGAAACACTCTTAAATACAGAGAACAAACTGATGGTTGCCAGAGGGGAGGTGGGCGGGGGGATGGGTAAATTAGATAAACAGGACCAGGAGGGCACTTGTCATGATGCGCACTGAGAAATGGATACAACTGTTGGATCACTATTCTGTACACCTGAAACTAACATAACACTATGTTTGTTCTACTTTTTAAAGTCATCATCTTTTTCGACTCATCTAGGTACATGGTGACTTGAGCAATCTTGGAATGCCTTTTCACCTTCTCTACCTGGACAATTTCTACCCATGCTTCAGAATTCAACACAAATGCCAATAGCCTCTTTTTCCATGCCATGTAATGTCCCAATGTAAGTTTCTGTGCATCTGTTCACCACCCAGCACCTTTAGATTGTAAAGACCTTGAGTCAGAATCTTTATTTTATTAATTTCTGAAGTCTCACCACCTGGTGCAACACTTGGCATACAATTGACCTAAAGAATGTTTGATTTGATAACCATAATGGTTGGTATGAGCCCCGCATTAGGCTAAGTATTTGACAAGCCTTATTGTCTGCCCTTTTCACATCAACACAATTTGTGGGTACTGGTATCCTCTTTTTATAATTGGGGAAACTGAGGCCCAGGAAGCTTAAGTCACTTGCCTGAGCTCCCACAGCCTCCTTAGGAATAGAGGGGAGTCAGACCCAGGTTTGCTAGCACCAGAGCCTGTGCTGTTCACCACGGAGTGAATGAGGTCGGTCAAAAGGTATTTCCAAGGCTGTCAGGAAGAGTACTCATTAGAAAGACTTGTCTGTACAACAGCCTCTTAATTAAACAGTGGGGCCAAGTTCCTTACATGAAACGGGAGCCATTTTTACCTCCTAACTCTGTTCGGAACTGTTTTCCTTTTAACTAGCTTCTCCCAAGTCGCCCAAGCTTTGTTATGAGACGGTCTTGTTGCACAGGTCTTCAGGTCCCGTGTAAGTTAAAGGCAGTACGGAAACCAAGCACTGCTGCGGCCCTGGGCTGCCCTCAGCTCCTGATTACAGCTCACTGCTGAACTTCACCAAAATTGCTTCATGTGTTTCCAGCACAAAAGAAAAAATTCTTGACCGTAGTACCGATATACCAATGAAAGACCCTGGTATTTTTGGCCCTCTGGGGAAGACAAGGAAAAGGGATTTATTTTATGAGAAACACTTTCTTGATTCTACTTAACTTTTGTTATTTACAAGGGTATCTCAAAGTATTGCCAAAGAATAGGAACACTATATTTGAATGATCTGAACGTGCTGGACGTGTGTAGCCTAATGGGTGGTGTTTTACAGTGCATTTCTTTTGAATCCAGTGTGGATTCCTTAAAAAAAAAAAAAATCACAAAAATGCACCAGCTTCCCTGCCTGCACCCCCCTTCCAGCCTTTGTCGCTGAGAATGTGAGAGCACACCAGTGGCTGTCTGCAGCTTGGTCAAGACTGCTGGCTTGCCTGGGGTCTGGTTAGATCCAATTCCTGGGGTGTCTTACTTCCTTGTCCATTCAGGAGCCAAGGGTCCCTGAGTTCAGGCAGTCTGGACTTGAGGATGACTAGGTTGTAAGACCATGAGAAATGGAATCAGATAGGAGGAAAGGTTTATGAGAACCACAAAAAAAGAGAGAAAGAGGAAGGGTTGTGTAGAGGGAAAAGGAATGAATTGATGGGTAGAAGACTTGAATTTTAGGCAGGGAGACTATCTCATTTACTATCTGAACTGGGATTTTTTTTTTCTTTGTTAAAAAAGATATTATTTAGGGGTGCCACTGGGTGGCTCAGTGGGTTAAAGCCTCTGCCTTCGGCTCAGGTCATGATCCCAGGATCCTGCGATTGAGCCCCGCATCCAGCTCTCTGCTCAGGGGGAAGCCTGTTTCCGCCTCTCTGCCTGCCTCTCTGCCTACTTGTGATCTCTGTCTGTCAAATAAATAAATAAAATCTCTAAAAAAAAAAAAAAGATTTTATTTATTTACTTATTTGAGAGGAAAAGCACAACGGGAGAGTGAGAGGAGAAAGCAGACTCCCTTCTGAGCAGAGAGCCAGACAGGCAGCCCTGGGACCCGGAGATCATAACCTTATCCGAAGGCAGATGCTTAACCGAACCTGAGTCACCCAGGTGCTCCTAGAAGAATCCTTTTAAAAGTTCTAGTGAGCTCTAAACCACTATGCTAATGTGAATTATAATGATTACTATTTGCCGAATTAGAAAGTTTGAACTGGGACTTTTTTGAGAGTGAGAGGGATTATTATGGATAAGTGTGCTGGGACCACAGGGGCAGATGGAGACTGTCCTGGTACGGTGTGGCCACCACAATTCTGGGCCACCTACTAGCTGTGCAACCTGAAGCAAGTCACTTAGTATCTCTGGGCCTCAAGTTCTTGCAATGCACTCCGTGTTGCTCAGAGCTATCCACCAGCTAGTGCTGGCAAATGACTGTGTTAGGAGGTGGTTGGTTGTGATAGTGACCGAAGGCAGACAGCCCTAGCATTCTGTGCCCAGAATCGTGGAATGCTAAATGTCTTGCTATGAGCCGTGAGATCACTCCCTTGAGGAAGGGTCATCCCACCCAAAGTGTTAAAAGCATCCCCACTGAGAAACACTGACCAAAAGAATAGGCTGTGGGGGCGCCTGGGTGGCTCAGTGGGTTAAAGCCTCTGCCTTCGGCTCGGGTCATGATCCCAGTGTCCTCTGATCGAGCCCCGCATCGGGCTCTCTGCTGGGTGGGGAGCCTGCTTCCTCCTCTCTCTCTGCCTGCCTCTCTGCCTACTTGTGATCTGTCAAATAAATAAATAAATAATCTTAAAAAAAAAAAAAAAAGAATGGGCTTTGAATTCTTATATATAAAGAATTATTAGATCCTGTAAAAGGGCTCCAGGCACACCAGACAAGTTTCTATATGCCAGCGCATTGGGCAGAGTTTCCACATGGAGCAGGTAAATTTGATAGCCCCTGGATAAAAGCCAAGAGCAGAAGTCACCCCAGAAGACATGGTACAACTCATCTTCACCCCAAGATAAAGTATCCACAGTATTTTAGGGGGGGTTCTCTTCTCTCAACATCAACAGAATTATGGACGAACTGTCTTCATTTATTTGTGAGATGATTGACATTGTCCCTCAAAACAGAAAAACAACCTGAGCTAAAACTAGACGGTGAGTATGCAGCCGACACAGCGGTCCTTTGCCTCTGCTGTGCCTTCTGTGGTAAACCCAGACTTCTCCTGAGGTGGGTTCCATTCCCTTCAGCGAGAAATGTGTAGCAAATAAACTACTCACCAGTCTTCCCACGGAATGGTAGACTCAGCTTTACCATGAGTTAGGGGCCCCAGAGGGAGCAGACCAAGGGCTCCCTCTCTAGGACATGCCTCTTAAAAAGAAAGAGGTCACTGACAACACCCAAAGGAGGCTGTGGCCATAAATTTTTCAGAGTTTGGCTTCCTTAGTATCTTAAATAATGAAAAACATTTGCTTGCTTAAGACCTTTAATCCCACCAATCCTTGGTTTCCACCTCTAGCGTCTTGCTTCAGAATTCCATGGTGTAGTACAAGCATGATGTCATGGTCAGGAGAAATGCACACCACGGAAAGCCTCTCCCGGGTCAGAGAGAAGTGCCATGGTCTCAAGAGGGCCCTAAGACAAATACGTACATGTGGCCTCGTGCACGTCAGAGACCCGTGCGAGGGCAAACATCTTTATGACTTTGGTCCTGGGATGACAGACCCAGCCTGGGATTAGAATTTATAGCTGACAAGCTGCTGATGAGGCAGTAACAGCCATTTAGTGCATGAATGGCCACTTTGGGAACAGGGGGCTTAGCACACCAGGCTGAAAATCTCAGAGTGAAGCCGGGGGCAACCCCATTCACCTTTGCTGGGATAAGTTAATTCACCCACAATCTATCCCTTGGGCCTTTTCTCTGCCTTCTTTTGGATTTATAGCCCTTCCTGCAGTTCTTCAGGGCTTCAACACACATGACAATTTAGCATCAAGGGAATTCCCAAGACCAGGGAAAGAATATCTTTCTTGGCTATAAACGTCATTCTGACATTCTTCTCATCCATAATGTTTCAAGAGTGCTTGAAATGTGCATGGCCTGCCTGCCCCCTGCAGAGTCCCCCCCGCACCCCTCCCCACCAAGAGCTCACAACTTCCTGAACGTATCTTGCTCACAAGAGCGCTTACAGATGTCTCCCGACCCCAAAGCATCAGCCAACTTTAGCGCAGTAATTCTCAACTGGGAGTAGTTTTGTCCTCTAGGGGACATTTGGCAATGTCTTGAGACATTTTTGATGGCCAAGAGTGGAAGAGGGGTGTTATTAGCATGTGGGGGGTAGAGGCCATCTAAAAAACCCTAGAATGCAAGGGATGCCCCCCCCCACAATAAAGAAAGATCCAGTCTACAATGTCAGTAGAGTCAAGGTTGAGAAGTCCTACATTAGGGCAGGAGTAGACCACATATGCCAAGAAAGTAATTGTCAAAACTTGAATTATCCCGTGGAATGTTTGGGATAATGGAAATATTTAGTATCTTTCTCTCCAATGTGGTAGCCACAAGATATAATAACCTGTGGTTATTTAACATTTGGAATGTGGCCAGTGGAACTAAGGAACTGAATTTTAAATTTTATTTAATTTTAATTAATTAAATTATAATCATCCCACACAGTTAATGATTACTATCCTAGACAGCGCAGGTCCATAAATGGAAGCTTAGAAGGACTGAGATAGCCTACCCCCGCTAGTTATCTACTCTACTCGTTCATAATTAAAATTCCACAGTTAGACACTCCTTCTTTAGCTTAGACTTTGACCCATAGTGATATGACACTACCCTGGAAGGGAGATGACCTTTCATTTATAAAAAGACCTGATGGTGATTTAATATGGCTAATAGGTCTGGAAGAAGTTCTGACTCCTGAGCGCTAAGGGGTCTGACCTGAAGGAAGGACCCCATGAGACTGAATAGCGGGGTCAGGGGAAGTATCTAGAACAAGCTGGAGGACATAATGTCATGGGCTAGAGGTAGCAACAGCAAGCTTTGCTTACTTTAATCATCTAAATTCTGTTGCAAACAGAAGTTAAATACTTACAGTTCCCATTCAGACACATTGGAAACCAGAGCCAAAGGGTGGCAGAAAAGACAAAGTATATGACAAAGATGAGCCTGTTTCCTGCTCCTCCACGTGTCTTTAGTGCTTTGGCCAAGTCTCCGAGCACTGAAATATCATGGTGCCCCCTCCCATATGGAAGCCCGAAGAAAAAGCAATACTAAACCACAGAACACAAAATCATTTTCCCCCCTTTGATCTGATTATAAAATTCCGGATAAACCAATCAAAGCCACTTGTTCTGATTTCTACTGGTGCCCCAAGCAAGTAAATGCCTCCTTGTTGCTCTGGCACTGTTTCACAGATGAGTTCTAAGGCCTATTTTTATATAACCCACTGAATAGCTAGCTTTTTGTACAGATTTGTGTAGAGAGGATATTGTATTCTCACTGTAAACATTTCTTTTTTCTTTCTTTTTTTTTTAAAGATTTTATTTATTTATTTATTTGACTGAGAGAGATCACAAGCAGAGAGGCAGAGAGGCAGGCAGAGAGAGAGGAAGGGAAGCAGACTCCCCGCTGAGCAGAGAGCCCGATGTGAGGCTCGATCCCAGGACCCTGGGATCATGACCTGAGCCAAAGGCAGAGGCTTTAACCCACTGAGCCACCCAGGTGCCCCCACTGTAAGCATTTCTAGAGAAGTCACCAACCTCACTTAGTAAGTTACATCTATCCACATTTCTAGAGATTGGGGAAAAATAATAACTGGACCAAACCGAACTTTCTTTTCTTAAATGTTCGATAGGACTCAAACCGGAGCTTCCTGGTGGTATCCACTTGGGTGATTCCCATGGCGAACAATGGAGATCAAAGTGAAAGAGTAAGTCCCCCAAAACTATATCAGAGATGTGGGAATTTGGGGGTAAGGATGGCTTTAAAAAACTCAAGAATTCTGTTGCGCGGACTGAAGTTGAGAGAGATGCATGGCTCAGAGAATAGATGTTTTAAGCATTGACTGGTTCTCAGATCTGTAGTTGGTCTGAAGATAGCGGAGGTGAGAGGGGTGTGGAGGGGAAAGGTAGGTAAATTTAGGACAGTGAAAGGAAGGTTTTTGTCTTAGTTCATTCAGGTTATTATAACAAAAATACCTGCGGTGCCTGGGTGACCCCGTCAGTTAAGCCTCTGCCTTCAGCTCAGGTCATGATCCCAGGGTCCTGGCATGGAGCTCCCTGTTGAGCTCCCTGCTCAGCGGGAAGCCTACTTCTCCCCTACGCACCCCTACTCTGCTCCCTTTCATGTTCTCTCTCTCTCTCTCTCAAATAAATAAATAAAAGCTTTTAAAAAAGTAACAGAAATACCATAGACTGGGTGTTTTCAAACAACTGAAAAATTAATTCTCATACTTCTGGAGATTGGGAAGTCCAAGATTAAGGTACTGTCTGGAATGACAGATTTGGTGTCTGGTGAGAACCTCTTTTTGATTCATAGACATCTTCTTGCTGTGTCCTCCATGGAGGAGTGTTCTCCTTTATAAGGGCACTAATCTCATTCGTGAGGGCCTCATCCCATGACCTCACAACATTCTAAAGGCTCCACCTCCAAATACCATTACACTGGGGATTAGGTTTCAATATATGATTTGTGGTGGGATATGAGGGAGGGGATGCAACATTCAGTCTTCAGCATTCTACCTCATCCCCCTGAAATTTATTCATATCCTCTTGCATACAAAATGCCTTCATTTTGTGACAATAACTCTGAACTTATTCCAGCAGCCATTCAGAAGCCTAAAGTCCAAAGTATTATCTAATGATCATCTACATCAGATACGGGTGAGACTCAAAATATAATTCATCCTGAGGCAAATTCCTCTCCATCTGTGGATCTGTGAAATCAGACAAGTTGTGTGCCTACAAAACACAGGGGTAGGACAGGCGTAGGACAGACATTGCCATTCCTAAGGAGAAAGAGGAAGGAAGAAAGTAGTGTCAGGTCCCAAGCAAGCCCAAAATCTAATACATTGAACTTAAGCCTTGAAAAGAGAATATTCTCTGGCCCAGTGCTCTGCCTTTCAGCCCACTGGGGTGGTAATGTCATCCCATTGCTCAGTGGGAGAGCAGCCCCTCAGAGGCTCTTGGCTAGGGCTCTGTGTATGCCCCTGCCATAGTTCTCTACCAAGTCCTACTCCACCATGGTTCTCTTCCAGGTGATCCCATATTCCATATTCCACATTCCGTGGTGATCCATGCCATATTCCACTAGAAGCAGCCCAAACAGGGGGCTCTTTCTAGGGACCCCCACCAATAAAGTACTGAGTGGGGCCTTCCTGCCTCACTTGGACCAGAGAGGTGGTCCCCTCTCTGAAATCACTCTGCCCTCCGCAGGCCTGTGGTAGGGGTGGGATCTCTGATGCCCTCTGACTTGCCTACAGGGTCATCCTTTCATTGCCTTAGAGAACAGCACGTGGCTTCTGTTGAGATGGTTGATCCTACTAACCTCCTCAAATCATTCTCGGCCACTCTTCCAGTGTTCTCATTTTTTTTTTTTTTTTTTTTTGCAAAAGTAGACCAAGGGTTTCCTAAATCTTTAAGTCCCATTTTCTTTTTGCTTAACAATCTCATCTTTATGTTTGTTTGTTTGTCTGTTTTCTTCTTGAATTTTACTATCAGCAATTGGGAGGAGCTAAGCTGTGCCTTCCACATTTTGCTTAGAAATAGCTTATGTTGGGGCATGTGGATGGCTCAGTTGGTTAAGCATCTGCCTTTGGCTCAGATCATGATCTTGGGGTCCTAGGATTGAGCCCCACATCGGGCTCCCTGCTCAGTGGGGAGACTGCTTCTCCCTCTCCTTCTGCTGCTCCCCTGCTTGTGCTCTTTCTCTGCCAAATAAATAAATAAAACCTTAAAAAAAGAAAAAGAAATAGCTTCTGCTGATATTGAATTTCATCACTTCCTCGTATGACCTTCCGTAACACTAGAACGTGAACACAGTTCAGCCAAGTCCTTCACCAGTTTATAACAAGGATAGCCTTTCTTCCAGTTTCCAACAACATATTCCTCATTTCCCTCTGAGACCTAATCAAAATGGCCTTTACCAACCACGTTTCTGCTGACATTCTGCCCAGAGTTACTGATGTATCCTCTAAGAAGATAGAGGTATTCTCTGCAATTCACTTTACTTGCTGAGCCCTGGCCAGAGTCACCCTTAACAACCCATTCATGGCAATGTTTGCTTTTGCTAGGGTGCACCCCAAAGCTCTTCTCCCCTCTGCCCATCACCTGCTTCCAATGCGCCACATTTTTAAGTATTTATTCCAGCAGCACCCCACTTCTCAGTATTCATTTCTTAGTCCATTGGGGTGGCTGTAACCAAAATGCTGTGTTTCTCACAGTCCTGGTGGCTAGGAAGTCCAAGGTCAAGGCAGATTTGGTGTCTGGTGAGTGCCCTCTTCCTAGTTCATAGATATCTTTGCACTGTGTCCTTACATGCTGTAAAGGACAAGGGGATCATTTATAAGAGCACTAATTCCATTCATGAGGGCTCCACCGACCGGACCCAATCACCATCTAAAGGTCTACCTCCTAATAACGATCACATTGGGGGTTAGCCTTCATCTATGAATGGAGGGAGGGACACATGTATTCATTACATGGCAATTACTTAATGTAGAACAGTGGTGGGAGTACTGGGGATGGTGGTGACTTAAGAGCTATTCATCCGGGCGCCTGGGTGGCTCAGTGGGTTAAGCTGCTGCCTTCAGCTCAGGTCATGATCTCAGGGTCCTCAGATTGAGTCCCGCATCGGGCTCTCTGCTCAGCAGGGAGCCTGTTTCCTCCTTTCTCTCTCTCTGCCTGCCTCTCTGCCTACTTGTGATCTCTCTCTGTCAAATAAATAAATAAAATCTTTAAAAAAAAAAAAAGAGCTATTCATCCCAATGTCAAAGGTGGTGGAGATAAAGACCTCAAAAGATGTTTCAATATAAAATGGCAGTTCCATAATGAATCTGTGATTAAAGAATACTAAGATGTTTAAAGCTAATTTCTTGAGACAAGCGTACAGAGGGGCTTCATCTCTTTCCCCTCAAGACCCCTGCACCATTCTCCAAAATGGAACACTGGCCCAAGCCTGCCACAAGTCTTTAGGTTTATCTCCTATGGCCATGTTTACTAAACCTCATGACAGAGTTTGCAATTAAACCATAGTTGACACAAGCAGCTTTTATGTGTTAGTTCTGGAACAGCCCAAGAAACACAACACCTCCTGGGTAGAAGTGGGAGCTTCCCTGTGGCATCAGCAAGCCCAGACACATGGGAGGGGGGCTGCCATCCAAATGCACTAACAGATGGTTTTAAACTGATCCCCTCTAAGTCTTCAGAGTGTAATGGCTGATTATTGGGTCAACAAACATGAAAAGCTTTATCATTGGCCCACGTTTGGACCAGAAGCTACATGTCTTTCATGAGCATTTAGGATGAAAGGAGATGAAGAAAGACAGTGTTGGTAACAGTCATCAGCACATGAGGCTCTTTTTAATGTGTGTTTGCCCTAAGAGAAAGAGCAGAGCAACAAGATCTATGAAATGTCCTTGATCTTTGTTTGTCCCAGGCTTGTAAGCCCTGAGTTACCTCTGTGTTTCCATCACCGGACCTGTGGGGTGGTATTTCGAATCACCCTTCCAGTTTTTGCTAAGTGAGATGATGACATGTATATGGAGTGGTTCAGTGGACACTGGTTCAAGGAATACCTCACTGAGTATGAGTATGACCATATCATCCCCCTTCTGAAAAATCCTTCCACTCATCAGTGGTCTCTATAACCTCCAGGATGGGGAGAGGGTCTCCCTGTGCACATGTACACCTCTCGCCTTTGCTCCCATCACACTGGGTCATTCTGGTTCTCCAAATACTCCATGTTCTCTTATAACGCCATGCCTTCACACATACTATTCCCTCAGAAACCTCTTCTCTATGAAATCAACCTTGACAACCTTGAATTCGATTCTCTAGTGCACTCTGTACTTAACTTCATCATAGAACACACCATGTTTATAGAAATTACCCATCCCCCAACTTAACCTAAAGAGATCCTAAAGGCCAGGTTGTGGTGCTACAGTGCACTCATCCTTGCTTTCCCAATGCCTAGCCCAGGGCCAGGCACAAAGGTAGCAGGTCAATAGATGGCATGGGGGAGTTGCCGCAAATGGTAAATGATAGAGACCTTCTCGACCTAAGTACATCCCATCCCGCACTTTCTCTTTGGTAGAATAGATACTATTAAAGCAGTTCATCGTTCCCTCATATTAGTTCCCCGTCATTAAGGATATTGTGTAAACCTCATCGCTTCCCTTAAGACAGATGAAAAGAGAAAGTAAGAATAGAAACAATTTATACACTTCAGGCAAAGAAGGAATGAAGGAAGGAAGGGAGGGAGGGAGGAAGGGAGAGGAAGAGGCAGAGGAAGAGGGACAGGGAGGAACAGGGAAGGTTTTCCTTCCGAAATTTCACCTCAAATGCAAAAGAGGAGATTATTTACATTGTGTTCTGAGGCTTGGAAGGTGAACCAAAAAAGAAGAAAGAAAAAAGAAGGAAGGAAGGAAGGAAGGAAGAAAAGTGACAGAATGCATTATGTTCCATCCATGAGATTAGAAGAGGGACATCTTTCAGCTCCCAGTCCTTCAAAGGACACAAGTCGTACTTCAACTAGAAACCTTTTCTAAAGCTGCTCCGGAGTGTAGGAGCCGCATTAGAGAATGGAAAACAAACGGAACCTAACATGAAGTGCCTGATTAATGAGTCTGTTTATGGCCCAACACCTCCCCTTTTCATTCCTCAGAAATGAATACATTTTATTATTCACCTCCATTGGACTTGGGCTATCTCACCTATGTGGATGCCTGTCTTGGAAAGAACCGCTCCTCCTCCTCCTCACCTTGCTGTGGAAAACCCAAGGGAGTGCTAGGACAAACAGACGCTCCCAGGATGTGGGGGAGACATCAGGTGAGTGACAGGTGCAGAGGCCGGGCCAGAGCCACACAGCCGGGAGAGGTTTTCCCTCCTGGCAGAGAAGGCTGTCTCTACTTGCTCCTCTCTGAGATGGCTTATCAAGCGCCGCTGGGATTTGGGCAGCCCGCAGCTGTGTTTAGGAGTGCATTTGCTTTATCTCTCACATCCTTTGAGGATTTCATGGCAGGCCATTTTATCCACTTTAATGAATGTTCTGGCAGTTTCTGAACATGGGGCTGTGTCTGCAGACCCTGAACAGTGATTATGTTCAGCATCGCTGAGACTGAATGGAACACAAAGTCACATACCCTTCACCATGTCTTTTTCAGATGACATACCCTTCATTTTGGGCCATAACGAGCAGACGGCCAAGGAGAGAAAGGCTTTAGTACAGAAGCTGGGGTTGCCCGGTTTCCCCCCTTCCCCCATTCCCCATCAGCTCATCAGTCGTCTCTGGCTGCTACTTAGAATTCTCTGGTTGTTTTCAAATCTTGATGAACAAATATGGCATATCCATTTAGAGTCAACTTGTATGAAGTTAACTTAATGGAACTATGATATAAAGTAGAGAAATAAAGTAGAGATATAAAGTAGAGAAAGCAGGTTACAGAATAGTTTGAGTAAATAACTACATGTGTGTGCATGTGTGTGTATATATATATTTTGAAAAGATTTTGAAAAGAGCCCAGTAGGACATGTACATAAAAATAATAATGCTTATTCTTGGAGTGGAATTAAGGATCGTTTTATTTAATGTATAAATTTATTTTTAAGTAAGCTCCCCGGCCGGCATGGAGCCCAATGTGAGACTTGAGGTCACAGCCCTCAGCTTAAGACCTGAGCAGAAACCAAGAGTCAGACACTTAACTGACTGAGCCACCTAGTCAGCCCAGGGATCATTTTAATTTTGTTCCATGTACGTTTATTATTTTTTCTTAATTATTTACATTGAGTATGTACTAATTTATAATCTGAAAAATTAATATGAAATGTTAAGAAATTGAATGAATGGGGGGCGCCTGGGTGGCTTAGTGGGTTAAGCCTCTGCCTTCAGCTCAGGTCATGGTCTCAGGGTCCTGGGATCGAGCCCTGCATCAGGCTCTCTGCTCAGCAGGGAGCCAGCTTCCCCCTCTCTCTCTCTGCCTGCCTCTCTGCCTATTTGTGATCTTTCTCTCTGTGTCAAATAAATAAATAAATAAAATCTTAAAAAAAAAAAAGAAAGAAAAGAAATGAACGCATGTAAGGAGGGGAAATTAAGTATTTCCTGTATGTTCTAGTCCTGTCACCACTACCAGAAATTGTTCATGTTTTTCTCACCTAGAAAATTCTCCTTGCATGGCATGCTTCTTTAATCTCTCCTACCCTCGGTTCATTCTCTGTCCTAAAGGTCTTCTTGAAAGAAAATCTGACCAAGAGGGTCCCCTAAATCCTCCAGGGTTTCCTATAAAACAAAGGAGTCCACATCCTCAGGCTGAAGATGAACAAAACACTTCAGAAACTTGTCTGCCCCTGAGGTTCAAGTCCAACTTCTGCGTCTCCAACCTGGTCACCCAGAGGCTGTCTGTGCCTCTCTTGTCGAGAGCGCTCCAGCCCTCGGGACTCTCCTCTCCCTTCCTCTCCTCCCCCTGCATCCACCCACATCATTTACTCTCTGACTCAACCTTCGAGAGTCAGCTCTTGCATCACGTCTCACAGGAAGCCTTCCCTGCACCTCTAGGTTGAGTTAGGGGTTTTCTGTCTTGTTCATATCTCCACGCTAACATTTTCCACAGCAAGGTAGTTATTGCGTTACGCATCTCTTTTCTGCATCTGAAGGGCAGGGACATCTCTGTCCTCCTCTGTGATCAGCTCCCAGGGCAATGTCACACACGTGTAGGTGCTTAACAGACATTATGGTTTGAACCCACCCTTAGCTGGTGTGGATGGAAGGAGGGAGGAAAAGGAATCTGAACTCATTTTCATGGATTTTCTGCTCTGACTGTGGAAGCTGTGATTCTTAGTTAGCTAAGTTTAGGCTCTCTCTTTTCTCAGAAGAGTGTAATACATGCTAAAATCTTAAGGTATTTGATCATTCAGCATTTATAGACTTTCTCCATTTGGGGTACGAAGATGTGCATCCCATTGCAAAATACTTTCTCTCCGTAAGCAATCTAATCTGGATAAGTGAAATGGTGCTTGGTGTTGGGCGTTGAATTTTGCCCCCACAAAATTCATATGTTGAGGTCCTAACCCCCCAGTGTCTCAGAATATGATCTTATCTGAAAATAGGGTTGTTGCAGATGTAATTAGTTAAGTTAAAGTGAGGTCATTAGGGTGGACCCCTTAATCCATTATGACTAATCCAATACAGTGTCCTGGTAATAGGGGGAGATTTAGACAAAGAGACGTGGGCACATAGGGAGAATGCCCTGTGAAGACGAAGGTGGCGATTGCGATGGGGTTTCTGTAAGCCAAGATCAAGAATCGCTTGCAAACCACTGGAAGTTAGAGGAGAGGCACAGCTTCTTCCTCAGAGCTCTCAGAAGGAACCAGCCCTGTGGACATCTTGATCTCTGACTTTAAGTCTCCAGAATTCTGAGATAGTCAGTTCCTCTGGTCAAGCCCCTCACTTTGTGATCCCCTTTTTATTTTTTTATTTTATTTTATTTTTGTAAAAGATTTTGTTTATTTATTTGACAGACAGAGATCGCAAGTAGGCAGAGATGCAGGCAGGGGCGGGGGGGGGGGGGGAGAAGGCTTCCTGCGGAGCAGAGAGCCCGATGCGGGGCTCGATCCCAGGACCCTGGGATCATGACCTGAGCAGAGGCTTTAACCCACTGAGCCACCAGGTGCCCATGATCCCCTTTTTAAATAGTAGTTCTCGTTCACTACTATACCCAGGGACCCTGGTGACAATCAGAGATGAGGGACCCAAATATCAAAGAGGAGCATTGTAGCCTAAATGTCCTTTCTCCACCTATCACTGTGGCAGCCAGCATCTGACATGATTATGGCTCCTTTTGCAGAGAAGAAAAGGAAGATCCTATTCTAGCTGTTTTGAAAATTAAATTGTACGTATCACTTTCTTTTCCCCTATACTTTTTTTTTTTATCATTTTTTCAACTAAAGAAAACAACTTGTCTGTATTTAGGTATGTATAGAAGTAAATTCAAAAGACACAGAAGGATTGACTGAAAAATAAGTTCCCTGCTTCCTGTCAGTCCCCACCACCTTGTTCCCCTCACAGAAGACAACCTCTTTTATGTCCGTGCACATATATACTTCACTTTTTACACATGTGATCGTATATTATAAACATTATTCTGCCTCAATTTGATCAGATAATTGTGGATGTGGGAGCTAATTCTCTAGTAGAATATACAAACATGCCTCATTCTTTTGATGACTGCATGGTGTTTTTTTGATAGATATTTTCTGTCTATTCTTAATGAATTTTTAGCTGACTCTTCTCAAACAAAATAAACAAGAAGGATTCCTGAAGTTTCCTTCACAACCCAGACAGGGCTGAGCCTGCCCACTGCTCTTATCCCCTTAAAGAAATGGGTACTCTCTCTGCCACCAGAGGTTGCTTCAAACCCTGTGAAAAATAAGTGTTATAGAAGTGTCTCCAAAGCAAAGCAGTTTAGGTTTGGTGTGGGACTGGCCCATGCTGGCCCACTAGGTCCTATGTCATCAGATTTTTCTCCTCTGTGGGCTATGCTAGGGCTCAATTGGATACATGTTGGGCCAGGTGAAATGTGAGATCACATGCATTAATCAAAATGTTTGAGTAATGTATCCATTACCTTCCTGTGACCCATGTGTCATCGTTCATTTCCCAAATGCTACTGCACTGGGAATTTAGGACTCACCTGAGTTCTCTCCGCTTGCATTTTTTTTTTTTTTAAACCTTTCCTAAATTCTCACAAGATAAATGGTAAATGCTTCTGGTTTGATAAGATTCTGCTTACGCTTGTCACCTGATTTCCCAAAATAAGCTAATAGAATCACTCACTTGTAACAGAACTACATTCTATTTTATTTGGTTGATTTTGAGTGCGAGCTTAAAGAGATAATGGCCATTCCTAACTCATTATTTTTCACATTGGATCCAAAAAGCTCTTTACACATTCACTGTGGCCAAAATTCAGGTGATTTTCAGAAGCCATAGTTGCATGGAACATCATCCCCAGTGGGTCTGTGACTTTCTAATAGGTCAGGTAGCACATGTGTGTGATGTATATTCATTCCTTTCCAGAGTACCCATCCCATTCATCCTTCAAAGTCTTAACTGATTGCCTCCTGGAAGCCTTCAATGATCTTCCCAATGGAATGAGTCGGTCCCCCTCCCCTTATTTAAGAGATGAAAATGTTTATGTCTACTTCACTCTTATTTCCTTCAGTGTTGTTTTAGGATATTGTTTCCATGCTAGTTTCCTTTGCTAAGCTGTAGACAGGCCTTGAAGACAAGAATTATGCCTCTCATTCATAGAACAGGAGATCAGCCAATGTCTATTGTGAAGAAATGATCATCAGAATTTCAAATTATCAGATAGTAATAATTTTCATGTATGGAGCACTTAATACACATAAGTCATCATCTAAAGAACTATACGTGAATTATCTAATTTAATTGTCTTATATCCTTTGTGTCATATTATCATCTCCATATCATAGAGAGATATTTAAGCCACTCGCCTAAAGTCATATACCTCACCGGGCTGTAGACACTTCGGCACTAAGATGCCTATCACTTAGTGAGCCCTAAAGTCTACAAAATAGAAAATACAGCCATCAAATTTGTATAACATAGAATTTTAATTGACTTGCAAGGTTAGTCAATTGAGTATTTCAATGGCCTTCTGATTACGCTTCCTGCCTTTTCCCCTGTTTCTTTTTGTTTGTCCTAGGGGTCTCTTCTCAACAGTGATCCTGTGCTAACTCAAATTAGTTCTTGGACCCCAAACTTCTCAATGGCTTCCATTTCACAAGAGTAAAAGGCAGAATCCTCCTAATGGATTATTAGGCTAAACAAGTTCTCTTCCCACCCCACAACCTCTCCAGCCCTATTTCCTACTCTCCCCTTTGCTCACTCTACTCCAGCCAATTTGTTTCCTTTCTGTTCTACTTGGTGCTTCTGTCCCACAGCCCTTCTTATTTGTTTTCCTCTCTCTGAAACTGTCTTCCCCCCAAATATTCCTCCTCTTCTTCGAATTATTATTTTAAAGGAAATTGCTTAAGCTCCTGACCATGATCGAGTAACTGATTTCAGACTAGCTCATCTTCTTCTTCTTCTTCTTTTTTTTTTTTTTTTAAGATTTTATTTATTTATTTGACACAGAGAGAGCGATCACAAGTAGGCAGAGAGGCAGGCAGAGAGAGAGGGGGAAGCAGGCTCCCTGCTGAGCAGAGAGACCGATGTGGGTCTCGATCCCAGGACCCTGCGATCATGATACAAGCCAAAGGTAGAGGCTTTAACCCACTGAGCCAGCCAGGCACCCCTGGACTAGTTCATCTTCTGTATGTAATTAAGAAAGTGGACAAGATATGTGAGGTCAGGTCATTTTGAGATAATGGAAAAAAACAGCACCAAACTTTAGCACTTGGAAGAAGGGAGCAAGAGGTGAGCTGCCTAGAGAGCTGAATATGAGCTGAATATGAGCAAAGGACAGTAGGCAGGAATCAGAGTTCAGGGCGACTGAAACAGCTGGGATCTGGGCAGGGAGAAATTCCTAGAGGTCTATGTATATGGATGGCGAGGTCCTCTATGAGTCCCTGACTTAGGGGTGGACTATACATGTGCAAAGCATCCAAGGTTTACCAAACATCAGCTATGACGGGCTGGGGATTGGAGCAAATGTAAGAAAGGTTGAGCAGTTCTGGGGGTAAATGTGTGAGTATTTAAACTTAAATTGAAGAAAATTAAATGAAATTTAAAATTCAGTTCTTTAGTCACGCTCAAGTGTTTGATAGCTGCCACCATATTGCACAGTGCATTTTCCTCAATGTAAAAAGTTCTACTGAACAGTGCTGATCTTGAAGATCTACAGTGTAAAATCAGGGAGTCCAAGGTCAATTATAAATTGCTAGACATGTAACAAAAACACTAGTCAGGATCATGTCATCTACAGTAAACTAAAAGCTGTCAAAAGAAACTGATTTGGGCGCCTGGGTGGCTCAGTGGGTTAAAGCTTCTGCCTTTTGCTTAGGTCATGATCCCAGGGTTCTGGGATCGAGCCCTGCATCGGGCTCTCTGCTGAGCAGGGAGCCTGTTTCCCCCTCTCTCTGCCTGCCTCTCTGCCTACTTGTGATCTCTGTCTGTCAAATAAGTAAATAAAATCTTTAAAAAAAAAAAAAGAAACAAACTGATTCTAAGATGGACCAAAGTTTGCATGGTAGATAAAAACTTTAAAATATATATGTTTTATAATATATATTCAAAGAATTAAAAATATACTCACTAATCTTTAAAAGGTCCTAACAAATAAGGAGTGCATAAATAAGGAATCTTAGCAGAGAAATGGAAATCATAAAAACAACCACATGGAAATTTTGGAATTATGCAAGACCTAAAGTGAGTCATTCACTGAGGGGCTTGAGATGGTGGAAGAAAGACTCACTGAGGTTGGAGACAGATCAATAAAAATTATCAAAGAGAAAAAAAGTATTAAGGAGAAATGAACAAAGGATCAAGAACCTGTGGAATAGTATCGAACAGTTTAACACATGTGTGATTGGTGTCCCAGAAAAAGAGAGTGAGAAAAGACACAAATATCTTAATCAAGAGTGGCCAAGAATATCCCAAAACTTTTTTTAAAAAAGATTTTATTTATTTATTTGACAGAGAGAGATCACAAGTAGGCAGAGAGGCAGGCAGAGGTTGAAGGGGAAGCAGGCTCCCTGCTGAGCAGAGAGCCCAATGCGGGGCTCAATCCCAGGACCCTGAGATCATGACCTGAGCCAAAGGTAGAGGCTTAACTCACTGAGCCACCCCAAAATTGACTTATAACTCCAAGAAGTTAAAGATAAAGAAGATAAAGATAAAGAAAGATATTATTTTTAAAGATAGAGAAAACCCCAACAGGTATATCATAGTAAAACCACAGAACACTAAACATAAAGACAAAATCTTAGAAGCAGTTAGAGAAAAAAGACAGTACATACAGGTGCACAAAATTAAGAATTGTTGATTTTTCATCAGAAACAATAGAGGCTAGAAGACAATAAAACAGCATCTTTAAAGTGTTGGATGAAAAATTGTGTCCATCTGGAATCCTATATTGAACAAAAATATTCTTCAGAATCAAAGGTCAAATAAAGACATTTTCAGATAAACAAAATCTGAGAATATTAGTCATTGGAAGACCTGAACTACAAAGGATGTCCTTTAGTCCTTAAGGAAATAATGCCAGACAGAAACTACAGAAAGAAGGAAAAGTACCAGAAATAATAATAATTGAATAAGCCAGTTTTGACATCTTCATATAATGAACTGACACTCAGTAATAAAAAATAGTAACTACGAGTAAGTGCAGTAACATGGATTAAGGTGACTCAAAGAAGCCACACACAAAAATGTCATATTGTATTATTCCTGTTATATGACATTCTAAAATAGGAAAATCTAGCAATATAGTGATATAAATAATATCTCTGGTACCTTGCCATGGGGGTTTGACATTGACTCTCAAAGAGTAAGTGGGAACTTACTAGGGAGATGGAAATTTTCTATAGCTTGATTAGGTAGTAAATGAATATATTAGTTAAAAGGCATCATTCTGCACACTTATAATATGTGAATTTTACAACCAATAAAGGACGGCTTAATAAGGTGGGTTAAAAAAGTTTTAAATTACCTTTTCTATGGGACTTTGCCTGAGCACCATCCCCCTCTTTTTTTAAAAGAGTTTACTTATTTATTTGACAGAGAGAGATCACAAGCAGAGAGGGGGAAGCAGGCTTCCCGCTAAGCAGAGAGCCCGATGCAGGGCTCGATCCCAGGACCCTGAGATCATGACCTGAGGTGAAGGCAGAGACTTTAACCCACTGAGCCACCCAGGCGCCCCCTGAGGACCCTTTTTAAATTGCTCCCTTCCATTAGTTTTCTCCATAGTATGAATCACTAACACAGTAGATACATTTTTAAAATTTAAATTAAATTAAATTTAGTGTTTTTATGTATAGTTTTAAGTATAGTTTTGTTGTATAGTTGTAAGTATAGTTGAACACTATATATTTTGTTTATCTTGTTTTATCTTCCCTTCTAGAACAGAGCTGCCAGGTGGGCTATGACTCGGCTTCTTTCTTTCATTGCTGTGAACATTGCTAACAACAATACTTGGGGCTACCGGCCCAGTTCATGCGACATCCATAAATAAATAAATACACATATGAACAAATGAGGGAATGAATTGACTTTCTTCACAGGTATCAAAAGTAAGACTGA
The DNA here is from genome assembly GCF_011764305.1 of Mustela putorius furo. Lineage (NCBI taxonomy): Eukaryota > Metazoa > Chordata > Mammalia > Carnivora > Mustelidae > Mustela > Mustela putorius. Next base: position 8,638,217 of record NW_025422022.1, read on the forward strand.
GTACATAAGCTAAAATACTGCTACGCTGCGTGTCCTGAAACTCAAGACACCAGATTTTAATCTAACTCAAAATGAGGAGGCAAGAAACACAAACGAAGAAGGGATTACATGTAGACTAAACACATGTATCGGAAGCTGTCATGCCATGTGACTTTCTTGACCTGTGCTCTCCATAGATGAACTATGGATGTTTACAAACAGTACAACCTCAGATGTTTTTCTGTACTTTACCCACTAGAAGATAGAGGTGTATATAAACAGGGAATGAGGATAACAAAGGGGAGGGAAGTGGTTGTAAGAGAGGGAAGGGAGGTGAGAGACGGGGTGGGTGGTCTGCTGTTGATCATCCCCAAACCCACCACCTCAAGGTTTCTTTCTGGTTTGGTTTTGTTTTGTTTTCAGGGAATTAGTTAAGTGTAAAGTTTCTTTAGTGTATAGATCTTGGACATCTGGGCCTGGCCCATCTCTGGCTACCAACAAGTGCTGAGAAGCACTTTGTTTTTAAGATATATTTATTTATTTGAGAGAGAGGGAGCACAGTGGGGTGAGGCAGAGGGAGAAGAAGAGTCCCAAGCAGATTCCATCCCAAGCACAGAGCCCAACTCGGGGCTCAATACCAAGACCCTGAGATCTCAACCTGGGCTAAAACCAAGAGTTGGAAGCTCAACCGACGGTGCCACCCAGGACCCCGCTGCTAGCTCTTATGATGGACATAATACTGGAATACAAATTTGACCTCGGTTCCAAAGATTTAGGCACCTCATTTAGTCTCAAATTTCAGACAAGTGAAAAAAACCCACCTAGCTCTCTTCTTATTGAAAGGTCTATTTTATGGAAGATATTTACCATGCAGAGAGAGAGAGTTCTCCTTCAAGGTAGGGAAAGTTTAGGAGGGGGTGTACGTAAAGTATCACATCCTGCACCGTTCCAAAGAAAAGAATACATTGGGTTCCTAGTTCCAGGTAAGGGCATGTTTATTTCATAGTTGATAAAATAAGATTCCAACATGCAGTGCCATCTGGATGGCTCCAACGGCCATGACCTCAGTGCCACCACCTCCAAGGTGAACTCCAGCTTCACTCTGCTCTGACTTCCACTGCACTCAGATCGCATAGCACACATTCCAGCACCAGACCATGGTCTGCCCTGTCATCGGCCAATACTGCAGTTCCTATACCCACTCCCACATGAATATCAGTCTCTCCAGCTCCAAAGTTCAGAAAACAGGTACCTTGTCTCCTCCTTTATGCTTATCATTAAACAACAGCAACACATTTCCTCTCTTCCTTTTTACCCTTCGTTCCCCCTGACCACCACTCCTATCCCTCCCCCTATTAGAGAGCTAGTGCTCAAAGAAACTGGAGATTGGCACCCAGGGTCTTGGAATAGAGGGGAATATTCATACTTCTTATTCCATGTCCCTCTGATTACTAGAATTAGAATTCCCAGCAGTCAGCCCTTTCAATGGAAAGGAGAGGAATCTGAGAGCATTCTTGAGGCAGTAGTGAAAGTAGGAGAGAAGAAAGATATTTTGTAAGAGATCTTTGTGTCTGAATAGAGTGATGGGGAAGGGGGCCTGGAAAGGGGAGCCAAGGTGAGGCAGAGTGGAAAGAGGATGAGCGCGGGAGTGAAAATAAACATGAAGATCTGAGAAAAGGAAGAGGGAGAAGAAATTCACCTGAGGGAATATTTAAGATTTAACAGGGAGCTCCTGGGTTGGGGGGTGTAGGAGGTGGAGAAGATGAACCTATAGGTGCTTTGAACCCAAGCCAAGAAAACTGAGTAACAAGAGACCATGCATTTGTGACTGTTTCGACATTTTGCAGCTTTGGGCAGCATGAGGGAATTTCAGGGTTTCATGTTGCTTGTGTATGGAGTTATTTTGATGCGATAGCAATAGATGTGATGGACAAGCAATTACCAAGACAGCAGGTGTGTGGGTGTGTGTACGCACACGTGCACACACACGCACACGTATGCTGCATTTGGAGACCTTTCAGGAGGTCTTCTCTTCTCCTGCCAACTTTGGCTCTGTATGTGAAGTGAGGATCTGTCTCCTCCCCTACTATCACAACTGCAGAAGGTGATGGTTCCACTTCCAGGTGAACCTCAGACCACCCAAGATGAATTGCTCTTAGTCCCCTGTCCCCAACTGTCAAGTTTCCAAAGAGACTTTCTGATGGAGAGATTATCTTCTCGTCAACCCCCACAAACAGGTGTAGAGGATTTCTGTCTGAGTAGAAAGCACACAACGCATCTTGCATCGGTTGTAAAGACCAGTACAATACTTAGCAAAGCAGCGCTACTGAAAGCTATTTTTATCTGAGATCAAAAGGCCAAGCCACTGTGATGGAGGAGGCCATAACCAATCTCCAAGCTTATCTTGTGTCACTTTCTGCAGCTCAGGCCCTCCAGCCGCACTGGCCTCTTGCTGTTTCTCAAACACAACCTCTGCATCTGCTCTCTGCTTGAAGCTTCTGCCCCAGCCCTCCAGGGTTTTGGCTTCTGAGACCTCCATATCTAAAGTGTTTCCTACCCTGCATCACCCACTTTCAGCTTCCTTAAGGCACTCACCACTCTTGATGTAATCTAGTATCTATTTAGTTATTTGTCTGATTTGTGTCTTTATCATTAGAGTGCAAGCTCCATGAGAACAAGGACCTAGCCCACCTTTTCCAGCACTGAAAACACGGTCTGGTACACAAAAAGTATTCAAAAAATTCTCACGGGATAAATAAACATGCCCGTTGGTATAGTATTTGTATTTTTTATGTTACGTAGAGGGTATTTTTTCTGCACTGGGTACTGATTCAGCAGACTCTCCCAGGTCTACTATTCTATTCAATGATGGGGACAATTTTTGAAAGACAAAAGAATGAGGAGACAAGTTAGCTGTTAAGGATCCAGTGAAACAGCAATGGTCTTCATAAAGAAGCAAATGTCTGTGGTTCACTTTTGTTGTGTGGTCATAAGAAGTCTCTAAGGCCCCCACATGAGTTCAAATCTCTTTTCTTTACTGGGTAGACTGTATCTTATTATGAGGCACACACTAGAATTTACAGGCAGAGAGAACTTGGCTCTCTTTGACTTATTCCTGTAGTTTTTGTTTGTGACCAGTATGACTCTCCTTGGAGGACAGTTTAGGGCTGGGAGCATGGGTGCTGCAGAGGGCATCTGGCCTGTTTGCAAAAGGAACAATTACCACCTCAGCTTTTCAAGGCTCCTCCACTTGCTTTGATTCCTTGCCCATAAGCTGCTCCAGGCAGCAGTTTGCGCTCAGTAGGGTCCCAGCTTGGGTTCTCATGTAGAGAAGGTGTGAAAACCTTTTTTTCTCTGTGGGAGCCCACACTTAGCCAGCTTTGGAGCCCAGAGCTACTGAGTCAGGGCTGACCCAAAGCTGAGTTGTGAAGGGTCAGCCAATCTTCCAATCTTTTCTATCCCTTGTCTTCACAACTGCATTTCCATGCCTCGATCGCTTCCCTTGGCCCTTCGCAGATCCCTGTTTAGATTAAGGGACCCCGAGGGCATGGCTTAGCCAGCCTGCCTTGTCCAGTCCAGCCCAGCCTTGTCCAGCCCAGCCCACCTCTCTCTCCACCCCCTAGCCTCCGTCCAGGGTACACCCCTCTCCACCAAAGAGTTGCTTCTGGGAGGTACAATGCGAGGAGGGATACTGGGGTGACAGAGATAGAGATTCCTGACCACTTCTTTTCATCTTTATGAATGGCAGTTCTGGGCAAGTCACTCCTTTCTGAGACTTAGTTTATTTCTTTGTAAATCTATGATTAATTCCCCAGTTTATCTAGCTCAGAGCATCTCTAGGTTCAAAAGAGATAACGGATGGTGTATACACTTAAAATCTTACCCTACTTTCTAAACTGAGAAGATCACCCTAGAACTGCTTAGAAGTAAATGGTTCACAGCTCTTTAGGAGCTAGTCTGGACAACACAGATTGATCTACAGAATAAATAAACTCAGTTGATAGTCAGCTCTTCATGGCCAAAAGTGGCTTTAAGGGTTATACCAGTTAGGTAATGTATTTTCATTAACATCCAATCTCTTCAAGTAAATGCAATCTTAGGGGGAAATCATTTAAGGTGAAGATTTCAGGTGTCAGGCTGACCTCTAGAGGCAATACCTTGAGGGAAAAGTGGCGGGTAAACACTCAAGTCCTAGTTTTGATCACTGTCCTCTTAGCCTCTACACAAAGCATGCAAAGTCTCCTGTAACTTGGACACACCAACGATGGTCTCAGAACTTACCATCATCTTTACACAACTAGTTACTTCACAACTCTTGCCTCATCAAAACGATGTTTTTCTCTTGGCTTGCTTTCTCTTTCAAGTACCCCAACTACAAATTGCAAAGACCAGGTGGACCTGGGCAACCCTCAAACAGAAGTCGCGTCATCTGGCTTTGGCAACTTCCTCTCCTCTGTGACTGTGGGAACAGAAATAAAGACTCACAGACTGTCGGAGTAGATGGGAACTTAGAGGTCAGTGGGCCTGGCCTCTCTCAATGTTGCCAGTCAATTGAAATGCCTAGAGAATACCTACTCAGTGCCAGACCCATTCTAATGGGTCCTCGCGAGGGTAGGATCAAGGTGCCGAGCAGGACACTGTGGCTAATCCTGTGGAGAAAGTCAGGCAGGCAGACAAGAGGTTGGGATGAACAGATAAATACTGTGAGGTTGAATGCCCAGATTCATGTGTGGACTATCTCCCAAAGTGGGGGAATCAGAAAAGGCTTTTTAGGGGAGGTGGTTTTTTTGTTTGTTTTGTTTTGTTTTGTTTTGTTTTAAGTAAGCTCCAGGCCCAGTGCAGAACCCAGTGCAGGGCTTGAATCCAGGACCTTGAGATCAAAACCTGAGCTCAGATCGAGAGTCAGATGCTCAACTGACTGAGCCACCCAGGCACCCCAGGAAAAGAGGAGTCGTGGAGGAAGAAAAGGAGTAGACCAGAAGAGGATCAAAGGGCTGAAGAAGTTCTAGGAAAAGAGGTGGGAAGAAGAAAAGGAGAGATGGAAAGGGCAAGATGAAGGAATGGGAGAAGACCAGGTAGGATCGGGGGGAGGTGACTGAGCTCAGGACCCATTGAGGGAGCTGCCAGGAGCCCCCCTGCTGCATCGTGAAGGCCCCGTGGGAACAGCAACAGGTGAGTCTGGAGCAATAAGCAGTGGCCAGATCTGAAGGAAACTTCTGGTCACTGTGAAGGAGGCAGGAAGGTAAGACTTTATCCCAAATGTGACAATGTGACTCTGAAGGTCTTAAACAGTACAGTGAATTCTACGATTTCTCCAGTGGTTTCCCACCGCCAACAGACAGCTCATTCCACTGGGAGGTATGTCAGCTTGTTAGTAAAATATGTGTTCCAGTCAAGTCCAAGGATGCCATCCATAAGAACCTGGGAGAGGGGCTGTCCTCCCTAGTCCGCTGGCTCTTCCGCTTGCAGTGGTCTCAATACTGGGAGAAGTTTTCTTACCCCACCACGTCCCACACTTCCTCCTCTTCAGGGTTCACAAACCTGATTCCTTCTACCTCTGTTCATAGACATAGAAGAGCTCTCCTTGGAAGCAGGGGGCTTGGAAATCCCAGCTTTTCCACTCTTGCTTCTCTAAGAAAGTGAGTTGTCTACACCATAGATGTTCAAACAGCCCTCTGGGCACAGATGAAGCAGATGAGTCCTCTCCTAGTGGCAGTGGAGTGGTTTGTACAGACACAGAGTTGTAACATTCCATTTCTGGCATTGCTTCTTTGGTTAGCTAGCTCTCCCACTGCTGCGCAGCTGACAGACCACTTTCTCTTCATTCTCGCCTGTTCTCCCAGGAACATACTCTTTTTATGGTGCTCCGTTTTGTTAAACTTCACATATAACTATTCAATTTCTTCTTACAGCTCCTTTCTCTGAAGGTAGGTACACCTTAACTGAGATGCCTTAACGCTCTCCGGCAGCATTGCATAATAGTAAGAACAGTCTTCAGAGTCAGAAAGACCTGATTTTGGGCCGTCTGGGTGGCTCAGTGGGTTAAGCCTCTGCCTTCAGCTTGGGTCATGGTCTCAGGGTCCTGGGATTGAGCCCCACATGGGGCTCTCTGCTCAGCAGGGAGCCTACTTCCCCCTCTCTCTCTCTCTGCCTCCCTCTCTGCCTACTTCTGATCTCTGTCTGTCAAATAAATAAATAAATAACATCTTTAAAAAAATAATAAGAAAGAAAGAAAGATCTGAGTTTGAAATTTGGCTCAGCTGATTTATAACTGTGGGATTTAGGAAAGTGACCCAGCCTGTTGGAGCTTTGGTTTCTTCATCTGTATAATGCTGAACGATGAAGAGCTGACTTCGTTTAGGTCATGTCCTCCATACAAAGCAGGCATTGGCTTGCAAGAACCAGTGGCTATTAACGATCAAAACAACAATGGTAACGATGATGACCACCTGACTCTTCTACGTCTAACTGAATGCCCTGGGTCGACTGCCTTACTCAAAGTCTCGGTTTTCCCGTCTCTGACACGAGGATGACAGCAATTATTTGGTAGAGCTGTTTGAAGATCCAGTGTGATAAAGATGTGCAAAGCACACAGGAGGCCCTCGAACACAGGTATGTGCTCTTTGCCCTGCAGGGGACCTCTTTCCTTTCAGCCAGCCACCATCAGACACCCTTCCCTCCATCTCGGGTGTTCCTGTCAAGGGCCACAGGCTCTTTCTGGGCAAACAGCCTCTGAGAAGATGAGGCTCTCCTTTCTGTTTGCCTAAAATCAGAGTCATTTTTCTGTCCCTGGTTGTTCTCATGTTGTCTCTTTCTGGCCTGTTATGGATTGAATTGCGGGTTCCACACCCCTTCTTAGGATCAGAATGGGGCGGGATAAAAAAAAAAAAAGTGTGTTGTGTCCTAAAACCTATCACCTGTGAATGTGACCTTATTTGGAAATTGGATCTTTACAGATTTAAACAAGTTGTTTTGATAGGAGGAGAAGAGAGCACCATTCTGAGACAAAGACATAGGAGACAGTCCCTGAAGACAGAGAGAGAGACTGGAGATTTGCTGTCACAAGCCAAGGAATCTGGGACTACAGAAATCGGAAGAGGCGAAGAAGGGCCCTTCCCTAGGGGTTTGAATGAAGCATGGCTGACACCTTGATTTGAGACATCTGGTCTCCAGAATTGCAACAGAATGTGTATTTATCATGTCCAGCCACCCGGTTTGTGGTCCTTTGTTACAGCGGTCACGGGAAGCTGATGCCCTGACCCCCCCTGCTAGTTAGAGTCCACTTGAGTGTGAGGTTTACTAACGTGTGAAACGAACATTCTCAAAGTCCACCTTTAGAACTGACAAGTTGTTTACCCAAACTGGGGGTGATGTATTATGTGCTTATGTGTAGAATAAAATGGATAGAAAGGAGCACGGCTAGTCTGATCAAGAAGGGAAAAGAAGGGGCACCTGGATGGCTCAGTGGGTTAAAACCTCTGCCTTCAGCTCAGGTCATGATCTCCGGGTCCTGGGATCGAGTCCCGCATCAAGCTCTCAGCTTAGCAGGGAGCCTGTTTCCTCCTCTCTCTCTCTCTCTCTCTCTGCCTGCCTCTCTGCCTACTTGTGATCTCTATCAAAAAAATAAATAAAATCTTTAAAAAAAATAAAAAGAAGAAAGAAAAAGAACCACTGAGAAGACTCAAATCTCCACCCTGTTAATGAATAAGACAAAGCAACTTGGAAAAGTGGAGAAGGTCTGAAGTCAGGGTCAGGTGGGAAGAGTCACGTGGCCACCACTCACAGGTTTAAGGGGGCTGGCATATTTGTGCTGATTTAATCTATGATTTTAGCTTATCAAGGGATAAGGTTGACAGACTAAAAATTAGCCACAGGGTACAACTTTACTCTTGGCTTCACAGAGGACTAAAGACATAAAGTAAGGCGCCGTGTCAGAACTTGCAGAGCGGTGTGAAACACTGTGGTTTGAACAAAGCCGAGTTGGCCTGAGTATGAATTACAGGAAGAAAGGAAGGAAGAAAAAGAAAGAGCTCTGGGCTATTTATTCCTTTTCTATGGGACACATTGAAGAAAAGATTTGTCACATGTCACAGACCCAGCTGGAGGACGTGGGGCCAGACAGGGCACAAGGGGCATGAGTCACAGCTCCCAAATTTCAGAAACTCCGTTATGTCGGAGCCCAGAAAAAGGTTCCCCACTATTCTGATGGAGTGCCTTTCGTTTGGGGGTTTCATGAGCTTTAGCCAACTGTTGTGCAGGTCTTAGGACATAGAGCCAGTGATGATGGCCTTGGACTCATGCAGCTGGTGTTTTAGGAAACTGGTTGATGTTATATTAATGGGGTGATCAGATCTGATAGGGCTGGGTAGCTTTTGACTCAGTTTAAGACTACAGTGGACTTCCAGCTGCCTAGCATGTGTTCCTCCCTTGTTTCTGGGAACTGTGTTCTTTTTTTTTTTTTAATGAATTAATTTATTTATTTTTTAAGATTTTATTTATTTATTTGACAGACCGAGATCTCAAGTAGGCAGAGAGGCAGGCAGAGAGAGAGAGGGCGAAGCAGGCTCCCTGCTGAGCAGAGAGCCCGATGCAGGGCTCGATCCCAGGACCCTGGGATCATGACCTGAGCCGAAGGCAGAGGCTTTAGCCCACTGAGCCACACAGGCGCCCCTGGGAACCGTGTTCTGATGTTCCTTTGGAGACTCAACCTTTCTCTCTTCTCAGTTCCTGCTGCTAGGGCAGGTACACAGCCATGTGACAGCCAATCAGCATATTCCATTATTGTGGCCCCACAGTAACTGGTTTAAGAATGGGCACGTATCAGCCCCAAGGACCTTTTATAAAAACTATTAAGGACAAGATGCAGTCATTTGGGTCACTGAGAGAAGAGGTTGAGCACTGGAAGCCGCTGGGAGCCATTTTGGTACCGTGTTGGAAGAGCCAATCTGAGTGAGCCAAGGGATGGAGAGAGAGAGTCCTGATGAGATGGAACCCTTACATCTGGCTATGCCTAAAGCTCTTTTTTGTCACATGAACAAACGCATCCAGGCTTTTGTTTTCTTAGGCCACTAGAAGTTAGGTTTCTTGAAAACCTAAAGAGTTCTGGCTAGTACATGGACGAGGCACAGTAGGACCACAGAAAATGTCACCAAAATTTATAGAAGACAGAATATACAAGACATAATGTGTGGCACATTGCACCAGAAGGCTTGTAAGCTAAAGATATGGTCATAGGAATAGCTCTGAGTATTTTTCGAGTACTTTTGAGTACTTAACAAGTATTATTTTTGAGTACTTAAGAGTATTTCCAAACATAAAATGATGGTACTACTCTTTTAAATCCTTCTGGGATTAGGGAATAAAACAAAGTCCAAAAAACAGTAATCTGAATTTTTCTTGTCGTAATATGGCATCGAAATCATCATAAAAAGATCATCCTAAAGGCAAGAGTTGTGGGTTTCTTCTGGACTCTGTTCTCGGGCTACTTCCTTGTCCTGGTTTTTCTGTGGGACTGCCCTGTTTTATAATGGAGAGTGCCCTATTCCCAGAACCACCTCTGTCCCTGGCAAACTGGGGTGGTCTCTCATGCTGTACCTTGGGGAAGCTCCAGGTTTTCATAAAGGACTACACTGCTCACCACAAAAGGAGAAGGCAGGCAAGCAACCTCTTCTTCTCCAGTCAGAGCAATTTCTCTTTTGTATGTTCAAAAAAGCAGAGTCTCTACCTAATATTTGGGGGGGGTGGTGGTGGTGGAGGGAAACCCTCTCTTTGTGGGACCTCCATTTAGAATTCCATGATTTAATTTTCTTTGTTACGAGACAAATGGCTCTTACAGACCAGTGTTTCCTGCACCTGGCTGGTCACAGCAATCACCTGGGGAATTTTAAACCAACACACATTCCTGTCTACCACACCTGGAGATTCCAACTCAGCCAGAATCAAGTGGAGTCAGAGATCTGTATTTTTTTTTTTAAATCTTTGCAGGTGACATACCTATAAATTATTCACAAATGTTGGTATGTTAAGTATCATTAATAATAAATCACTTTCCACACACCTCACAAATGGCCAAGACAGACCATTGTTTGCGGTAGGTTCCATTACACCTCAAACTTTCCATGCGTCAGGAGGGCTTGTTCAAACAGCTAGGTGGACCCCACCTGCAGGCTTTTTCTCTCTCAAGGAGGGCTGAGGCAGGACAGGGAATTCGAATTTCTGAGACGCTCACTCCGCGGTAGGCATCATCACTGTAGAACATAATGAGTTGAGGGTCTTATCTGGTCTCTTCTGTCTTCGTAATTATTATAAAACACCCCTTTCACCTCCCCCTAGCATAGTCCTAAGTAAATTATTGATGAGTCAATGTGTGGATAAATGTGTTATAGGCCTCAATGACAGAGACCTTTCCACTAACTTTCTAAAGAATATTGTGACCTATATCCCTTAGCATGTAAGAAAGGTTTCTGTTGGTTATCTAAGGAATATTGTCTCAAGGGACCTCTGCTGAGGACAGGGTGGGAACAACAGGATTTCCTGCTCTGGGCTTTCGGGGCTTTGTGCTGAATACAATGAGGTAACTGCCACGTTCCGTCCTGAGGCCTCCAGACACGCATACTGGACTCTCCCCAAGACTCCATTTTGCTTGTTTGTCACTTTCTAAAGCTGGTGGATTTGCTTTTCACCCACCAATTCCTTTCTGTCTTTAGCTTGTCACTATATTTAAATTTTTGAACTGATTGGCTGGGACATTACCTAAACATATTTTGGTTGCCATGCCTCTTTATTTCTGTGGAGAAACGTGTCATTATCCCTCTGGAAGCCCAAGAAGGATTGCTCCAATCTCCGCTTAGGCTGTGCAGGGGCCACCCTCATCAGTCCTGCATCCTTTGGCTTGTGTCTGTCCTCTCTTGGTGCTGGGACAGCTGAGGGCACCTTGGCACTGTCTTCCCACCCATCTTCATCAGTGCGAGAAATGGTTCTTGTACTACAGAGCCCTATGTAGGGCCACAATCTGGATCTCAACCCAGACACAACCCAAACAAAGTTAGAACAACAACGACAAAAAGCCACTGACCATTATTAGCTTCTGATACAGGAGTACACTGTCCAAGTTCTGCAAGAACACTCAGATGGTATTTAAGTGGCTTTGTAACTTGTATGTAACTACTTGAAATAAGAAACAGCACCCCAAAAAACACAAATAATAATAATATAATAATAATAATAATAATAGAATTTAAAGTTTCCCTCTCTCTTTTAAAAGAGTGCGTGATGATATTTCAAACAGATGGTTCTTTAGTTGGTATACAGTCTAGTTACCCCAGAAAACAAGATATGTGCCCAAATGCAAGAAACAGAGGACCATCCCAGCTCCTCCCTGGAAAGAGGGTTTGCTTTTGGTCAGAGTGTATAATTATGGAGAAATAATCAGTTCTGCAACATCAGCCTCACTAAATGGCTAAGTCTGTGGCAATGAACGAAAGCAGGCTTCTCTGCCCATTATGAAGGCAGTAAGCGTGGGTCTCAGCTCCGAAGGTGACTACTCAGCAACTAAAAGAAGACTACTAAAAGAAGTAGTCTTTTACTAGTCTACAACGTTAACAGCATGATGGAAACGCTGACTTTCCACCCAAACCATGGTGGTAGAAACGCTTGCCAGTGTAGAGTTGTTCCCTAGTACAAAGTGGTCTGAGAGGCTTGGCTATGTGCACCCTGGAAGGTTCTGAAACGCTTTGGTGTTGTAATGACACTTGTGTTTCAGGAAACACCTCTGAGCTGGGCTGACAGGAAAATATCATGTTAGGTAACAACAAATAAAATTGAGACCTGAAAAGTTTTGACTCTCCCTTTGGAGTGCTAGGTCCGTCTTGAGGGGAACTGGGTATTTTCCTTGCAGGCTTTGAGAAATACGGTGGATGGTGATGGGTAGGGGGGTGGGAGGAGGGAAGAAACATGACCTGCCTGTCACTCTTCAGAATTGCCTCTTGTCTTTGAATCGGATGTTGATATTTTTCCGCTTTACAGAATATGTGTGTGTGTGTGTGTGTGTGTGTGTGTGTGAGATGCTTGGGGAAGGGTGATACAAGGAGAAATTGAAAACAACTCCCACCATTCACAGAGACTAAGGAGATTCAAACACTAAGAAGTCAAGTTCACATCATTGCAGGCCACAGAGAGAGAAGGCAAAAGTGTCTGCGCTTAATTATGCATATTACAACACTGCCTGCTGGGAAACTAGGCAGTCCTTAAAGTCCATCTTCTTCTTCTTCTTTTTTTTTTTATTAAAGATTTTATTTATTTATTTGACAGAGAGAGAGAGACTGAGAGCAGGGACACAAGCAGGGGGCGTGGGAGAGGGAGAAGGAGGCTTCTTGCTATGCAGGGAGCCTGATGCGGGGCTTGATCCCAGGACCCTGGGATCATGACATGAGCCAACGGCAGACGCTTAACGACTGAGCCACCCAGGCATGCAAAGTCCATCTTTTTTAAAGTGGATCAGGATCAAGTATTTTGTAAGAGACACATGAGTTTGTAAAACTTTGACTTGAATGGGCTTCTGCATATAACGGAGAGAATACCAAGCTTCTACCATGTGGGAAGACGAGTCCTCAGCAATCTAATTCAGACGATTTACAGGAAGAGCACTAGCAAGTGTTTCATATGGGATGGGGGTGAAGGAGCACAGAGAGAAGGATATATACATGGATCTCTGTAAGGAGATGGTTAGAGAAGCAGACTGGAGTTTCCATGCCTTCCTGTTTTATCCTTGGAATCTAGAAGCGAATGAGGCTTTGCTCAGGAATCCAAGAAGTCATTGTCCATGTTCAAATTTCTCTGAGGAAGAGGGTGGAGGAAGTTTCTGCTTTATGGTCTGGCATCATGAAGACATACCTCACAGACATTACAAAACAAGCCCCTGGCTATCTGTATTTCACAACAGCCCATATTAGTGAGTCAATTTTTGGTAAATTCACGTTAAAGGAATATCTACACATAAGCCAGTTCAAAGTGATCTGTGAGTTCCCCTCATTCTCCTGTATAAACTTGACTTTTACCTCATGTCCTTCTGGACATATTCCTCCATACTGACACTTGGTTGTCATTACAGAAGTTTCTCAAAAGCTGCTTCAACCATTGTTAGAGCTAAAACATTTTCTCTTTTATAATATCCCATATGAATTGCCATGTGTTGTCAATCCCAGGCTTTGGAGAGAAAGATCTACCCCATAAAGTTGGCATCCAGTCCATTGAACATCATTTTTGTCATGAAGATCTTCTCTAGTTGAGAGAGCTTGCCATGTTTGTGTGCCATTTTGTTTCCAGATACCCATTCCCTTGAGGCTTGTCTCATGCCACTGAGGGGCAAACCACTGAAGCAGTGTGGAAAAAATAGGCCTTATCAAATAATTTTCTGAAATTCCTGCCTGTACCATGACAAAAGGAGGGTGTTCTTCCACCAACAGAGGTTGATGTGGAATTCATAACGAAACTATCCATTGTTGCTAGAATTCTGCAGGCTACAGTTGCCAGGGTGTCACCAGGGCAGGGTGACGATTGTCCTTCCCAGCTCCAAATTCTGTGGTTCCAGGAAACTGCTGTTGGAAGAAGGCTCAGTCTTGAGTGCCACCCAACACGCAAGTATGGGTAAATTAAAGAGACATCAAGCAAAAGAAACCCTTTGCTCAGGACGAAGAGGACATGACATATGAGAAAGGGTTGGGCTATAAATTACAGTAGAGAGCTGCAAAATAACTGAAAGAAAACATGATCGAGAGTTGGCTAATAATTTAAAGAGTCCAAAGAAGAGGAGGAAATGAAATAATCCTCACAAGTAAGAATGGTGCGGTCCTTGCTTCACCAGGAAAGGGTAGCACCCCTTACCTGAATGGCCCTCTTGTGAGAGGCTGACGGATCTTCACAAGAAGAGAGCACTATGGTAGCATCAGAAAGGGTACACAGCACAGGTTCCCACTCAATGACGAAACAGGCCAAATCCTACCTATGAGAAGGCATTTTTTGTGTGTATGCACACGAGGCACTTTTTTTTTTTTCCTGCCATTTACTTTTGGGTATTCAAACTTTATGCAATAAAGAGTGGAGGCTGGTCTCCAGAATTAAGCTGTTTGATCTGGAAATAAGAAAACTGCTTTTAGCAAGCTTGGTTTGGGATTTTTCTACAGGAAACTTTTGTGCTTAGACAGCAGTACCATTGGGGTAGGAATCAGAGGAAAGGTGACCATGGTTAAAGTCTGATCAAACCCTAGAAGTCACCTTCTCTTTACCCTATTCACAGTAAATGATTAAGAAATGCTCGTTACTGGGGTGCCTGGGTGGCTCAGTGGGTTAAAGCCTCTGCCTTTGGCTCAGGTCATGATCCCAGGGTCCTGGGATCGGGCCCTGCATCGGGCTCTCTGCTTAGTGGGGACCCTGCTTCCTCCTCTCTCTCTCTACCTGCTTCTCTGCCTACTTGTGATCTCTCTCTGTTGAATAAATAAATAAAATCTTTTTTTTAAATTATATATAAAAAAAAGAAGAAATGCTTGCTGCTGATAAAAGAACAAAAGACCCTTCGGTTCAGTGAGGAAACTTAGAGGAACATTGTGTGCCAACTATAACTCAATTAAAAAAAATATTTCCAAACCTAAAGAAAAGAAAGTAATGGAAAACCCACCATGTAGATTTCAAACATTTCAAACAATTAATGATGTAAAAATGAGGTGCTTTGTTTATTATGTGATAATTAAATGTTCTAATCAAAGATTCATAATGTCAATTATATGAAGAGCTTTCATAAAAATTTTGTTGCTGTTAAAAAAAGAAACTTAAAAGTATGCAAAAATTATATATATATATCATTTCCTTTGATAATTATATATGATCTAATCATATATACATACATATATATAAAATCTAAATGTGACCTTAAGAAACAATATTTGACATTAATAAGTGAAACTATACATTTGGAAGAAGGAGAAAGCACTAGGGCATGGAACATTCAAAAGAAGACATCAAGAAGAAAAGACGTCAAGTGAAGTCTGATACTTGAGTAGAAAGGAGAAATTATTCTGGGCAATGGTGAAGGTACAAATATTCAAGGACTAGTTGAGACATTATAAAGGAAGAAAAATGAAATGCTAATGCATGGTGTATGCTGGCAGTCTTCTGTTTCATCTCTCCTCCTGTTTAGTGTGTTCTACCTCTCATTTCTCCTCTGCATGTCTTAAGTAGTACCCCTGGGCCTGGCTAATATCAACCAGAGATAGAACGAATGCTTTGACCTCCATATTCTAGAAGCTTCACTTCTTATTTTTTCTAGATCCCATGAGTTATTCTTCAAATTATGATATTGAACAGCCCTAGTCACATTATTCTTTCCCTTTAGTTTCTTTTTCTTGCTTGCTTTTCTCACTCGAGGGAGAGATTGTGTAGGTGTCAAAATTTGGCACTGGGTTGACTCTCGTCATCCAGGAAATACACACCTACACACTTGGGATATGTCATAAACGACCAAGTCAAAGGTGAATCTCTTTTATTAAATAACAATACATCAGGAATTGAATGTGAAAGGAACAGACCTTTATTGACCACTCACCATATGTAAATCCTATGCAAATCTTTATAGGGGATGAAAATGATTATGAAGTTTACAAAAGTTTCATTTATTGGACAAGACAGATGGGTAACCACTAACTATGCTATTGTTGAAATAAACTATTGAGCCAAGACTCTATTTCATCATACTCTATGATGATATGGCAATCTCCATTAAGAGTGTATTTTTTTAACTTAAAATTTTTTCCTTATGAAATTTCTCTCAAAGGATCTAACTACTGAGGCAAAATTCAAAGGATTCTCTTAGCCCTGTCCATTTTCCAAATCCTTTTTTTTTTTTTTTGACTCGGTGATCCCTTTCAATTAAAGGAATTCTTCTCAATGCAGAGACTTCTCTCGTTCAGCTGAATTAATGAGTGCCATAACTGTCTACTTGGCCTTCACAGCCAGCTATGGGCTAGTCATCCCATAAGTCACATAAACCCGGTGAACAATGAAGTAGAGGGAATTCTGTCACGTAAAGTCATGATTAACCGGTTAGCACGGGGAGGGGATGCCCAGGAGAAATTTCTTTGCCAGAAGTTGTGTAAACCTAAAAATGATTTACAATTGGATGACTTCAATTATCGTGTGAAAATTCACCATCTAGATCTCATAAAAGAAAATTCTTAGAGTGTTATGGGTCCATATCCCCCCCCCCCCAAATGAGAGACATCCACAAAGCATGCCTAATTGAGTAGGATGGAAAGACTGTGGTCAGTCCAAACTGTGCTCATTTGGGACATTAAAGGACTGGACTCCAAGAGTATGATTGGCCAAGGAAGATTCTGCATCATAGTGTGATTTTGTATGTAGTTCGACAAACTTGTGTCTTCAAAAACAGTCGGCTACATTTCCAGGCTCCAGCTTCTGTGAGCCTGAGAAGGGAGGAACCCACCACTTCTATTCTTAGCTGGGTTTTGAAGGGTACTATTTTGCTTATGCTAAAATAAAGTGAATAAGGGCATGGATGTTTTTTAGTCTGTTGGATGTGAATTCAGATTCCGGGTGTGGCCATCTTGAGTTTTGTTTTTGTTTTTAAAGATTTTATTTATTTGACAGAGACAGACACAGTGAGAGGAGGAACACAAGCAGGGAAGCAGCAGAGGGAGAGGGAGAAGCAGGCTTCTCGCCGAGCAGGGAACCAGATGTGGGGCTCGATCCCAGGAACCTGGGATCATGACCAGAGCCGAAGGCAGACACTTAACGACTGAGCCACCCAGGCGCCCCAACAATCTTGAGTTTGTAGTCATTGTAAACCTTAGCAGTTTTTCCTACTTGATGGTAATGGCTAGACAAATTTTTAGGGTTTCTCAAGTATAAGACACTGTTGTTGTAAGTGATGGATATATGTTACTTAATCTAAATTCACAATAATCCAATGAACTGATGTACAGAAATGAGTTAACACAGTACAGCTGAGGCCTTAGAAAGCCCTGCTTGCAAGGTTGGCCCTTGTCTGGCATCTGGGAACTTGGATTTCAGGAGGACTTCCACCACGTTTGTATGAACGATGTACGAACAATGCGGTTTATGCTAACACCTGCTCCCCTTCTGGGAGTTTGAAATTTTGGTATGTAGCAGACAGAGGGTGCCTAAGTGACCAGCCTGCAATGAAAACCCTAGCCCCGAGTCTCTGATGAGCTTCTCTGATAGACACCATTTCACACCTGTCATAACTTGTTGGAGGAATTAAGCATATCCTGTGTGACTCCTTGGGAGAGGATTCTCAGTAGCTAGTATCTGGTTTCCTCTGGACTTTGCCCCATGTGCTTTTCCCTTTGCTGATTTCAGTTTGATTCTGTTGGGCGTAATAGATCATAGCTCTGAGTACGATTATATCTTGAGTCCTCTGAGTCCCTCTGGTGAGTCATCAAACTGGGGGTGGGCTTAGGGACCCATGACACAGCTGTGTGGAAGTTTTAAAGGTGAAGAAGTGGCTTCCGGGAGAGGTTACCCCAGGAGAGGTAACTATCTTAAGGTCACACAGCAACTGTGCGTTACCACCAGGACTTGAACCCAGGCAGGCTACCTCCAGGGTCCTTGTTTACCCTGTGGAGGTTCTAAGCTTGTAACACTTCCCCCATTGTGTGACTGTGAAGCAAAGGAGGTGTGTGTGTTCAGAACATACAAAGTGCTCAGTGAAATTCTATTACATAATTATGCACCAGTCCTCTATCCCTTCTACCTGCTAACCAGGAAATCTGCCATACATTTCCTATAGGCCGATGATAGATCAGTAGAATGTCTCCAAGAAGTTGACACTTGCATGAAGAGGGAAATGGAAGGGAATGGTATGCAACTCAATGACTTTTTTTTTTTTTTTAACAATAATATCTATCCCAAGACCTTCTCTTTAAGCCAAATGGAGCTTCTATGATTCCTCTCCTCTTTCCTTGCCACTTCTGCCTCCTTAGGCCCAGGTTGGAGGGGCTGGACACTGTGGTGATGGGGATGAAATCTGCAGAGCTGGCTGGGTGTTTAGGAGAACTGAGGCAGAAGCAGGAGAGGGGCTACGCAGTTTGGGTTGGGACCCTTTCATTATTGTAACCCTATTTTCTACCACCCATTCTCCAGATGGGAACACACTGTCTTGAAAGAATACT
Organism: Mustela putorius furo; assembly: GCF_011764305.1. Classification (NCBI taxonomy): domain Eukaryota; kingdom Metazoa; phylum Chordata; class Mammalia; order Carnivora; family Mustelidae; genus Mustela; species Mustela putorius. The sequence continues at coordinate 8,656,396 of NW_025422022.1, forward strand.
TTTTTTTTTTTTGTAGAAAAAAACCTTTTAAAAAAATTCAGTTTAATTAACATATAATGTATTTTTAGTTTTAGAGGTAAACTTTAGTGACTCCTCAGTTGCACATAATAGCCAGTGCTCCTTTATCAAGTGCTCTCCTTAATGTCCACCACTCAGTTACCCCATACCCCCCAACCTCCTCTCCAGCAACCTGCCATTTGTTTCCTATAGTTAAGAGTCTCTAATGGTTTATCTCCCTTTCTGATGTCATTTTTTTTTTTTTTTTTTTTTTGCTTAGCCTAATACCCTCTAGTTTCTTCCATGTTGCAAATGGTAAGATTTCATTCTTTTTGATGGCTGAGTAATGTTCCATTATATATACCACATCTTCTTTATCCATTCATCAGTAAATGGGAGATCCTGGCTCTTTCCATAGTTCAGCTATTGTGGACATTGCTGCTACAAACATTGGGGTGCATGTGCCCCTTTGGATCACTACATTTATATCTTTGGGGTAAATACTTAGTAGTTCAGTTGCTGGGTCATAAGGTAACACTATTTTTAACTTTTTGAGGAAACTCCATGCTGTTTTCCAGAGTGGCTACACCAGTTTTGCAACAGAATACTTAATACTCTGCTTGCTAAAATCATTTCTCAATCACCCTCACCCCTTTCCTACCTTTCAAACCTTCTAATTAATGTAGAAGCATCCATTTTCTTTCCACTGAGGAACTAAGTGACTCTAGCATTTCACAGACTTATTCTTACACTGCTTTCAAATAAAAACAGTTCTTCCTGCTAAACACCTATTTGGAATATGTCAAAGCAAATGTATGGCAAGTTGCTTGCTGTCTTGATCAGTAGAACAAGATGTTCTCCTTAAAGCCAAGTTGGCTAAAGCACAGGACATCTACATGGCAGAATCCGGGCAATAAAGGCAGATGTCCTTTGATGCAAAACCTCATCTCCTCCATCCACTCCCCTAAATACCTTTTACTAGAGAAACAAACTTATTTCAGAGTAAGAAATATGACTTCAATTGTAAATGGTGGTGGGGAGTGGCTTGGCAGCAATGCCAAAACCCAAATCAGTGAGACCAAATCCTTCCCTATGAGCACATTTTGATGAAGTCAGATTGGAGGAAGGAGTCCACCCTTTCCATGGATCTCAGATAGTTGGAAAGAGGACTTGGTCAGCCCGAGTGCCAAAAGAAGGAGCTGAGACTTGGGAAGGGAAGCTGAAGGGCTACTTCACCTGTACAGTAGATTTTCTCATGGGAAGTCTTGACCTTTGGTGGGGAGCATGATGAAAGCAATATGGAAGAGGTGGAACTTAAAACAAAAACTTCCCATCTTGCAATAAAATCCACTTTTATCAAAGAAAAATCAATGTCCTCACACCAGAGGTGTGGGCGCTGTCAGGATCCACTGGGAGGAGTTGCCAGGTTATTGGATAAACTCCTTTAAGCCAATGACTCAGATTCAGTCCTATCCAGGTCTTTTGCTCATTGCCCAATTTTACTTTAAGTTACCTCATCTCTTCTACCCTAATCTCCTCAGTTTCGTTATCTGTAGTGCAGGGGATATAATAATGCCCCCAGGACCCCTGTGGACATTGGATAAGGTGATGTGGGTCAATGCGCTGACTGAATTGTACATCAGTACCTAAATGTTAGCCATGAATATCTTGCTCCAAGAATGGTAGCTATCACCAAGATTGAAGAGGAAGATCAAATGTAAAATAAAAACCTAGTTTTTACTGTATTGAACATTCAGAAAGGAGGGTTACCTCAAGAAGAGAGTCTTATAAAGCTACAGTGCAAATGGAATGGGCTTTGCAAGAAACTCACTTCAACGATAAGTCAGAATGTAAATACCCCATTGCAGCAGCTGAAACCCTCTTCTTGGGCTGGTCTAATAAATGGTCTATAAAGGTGATAGACGTCAATGAAGACTTAGGTCAGAGGCTCTGAAGCAGCCAGTGATTCAGTTTCTGGGATTAAGGAAAACAAAAATCTTACCAATGGCTGGATAAAAATAACATTCCTTTCTATTGTGATCATCCGACATCAAGGAAATGTTTGAAATTTGGGCAGCATAATATGGTGTGCCTGCTGTGAAAAACACAGCAGCACCCATGTGTCTTATCAGTCTTTGCTGTTGGTAAGAATCGTGGGGAAAGCCAATTTGAGTCATTCCCCAATGCAGTTCACTCTAAAATGGATCACTATTCTAAGGGACTTGACATGCCTTTTTGATTCAGATTCATCTGCTCAGAGCTCCCCACCCCCACCCCGCCCCCGCTCTGCTCCCCATCATTCAAACGCTCTGTGCTTTCTTCACAAATGCTGCACACAGACTGTCATTAGGTTCAGAGTAAGCTGCAATTAGCAAGTCTGTCAGCTTCTCTTACAAGGAACTTATTTTTCAGTGGAAATTTTTGTAATGGTTCCTGTCTGATCCTTAACTCTTCCCCGGAGACCAAACTCCCCAGCTCAATTCTTGGCAACGCAACTCCAAGAGTGAATGATACCCCTTTGGACCAATTAATTACGTTAATTTCTTAAATTTAGCTACTAGCTGTTTTGGCAACTTCCACACAGCACGCCTTGCAAATAAATCCTCCAGAGCTCTGAAATGTCTGACCTCCCAGTCTGAGCCCTCAGAGACTTGCAAGACTGGGTCTTGGTTCTCACAATGCCTCTTCAGTGTGGTCAGGGGTAGTAGGCAAAAGCCTCAGTGTTTCAGGGACTCATCTGAGTTTCATTTACTGGGTGAAGGTGATAAGGTGTTTGCCAGCGTTGCCCAGCTCAGTGACCAAGGGGCTGCCTAGAACTTAGAGTCTACCGCTGGGAAGCTGCTTCTCCCTTCTCCTCCAGGCCCACAGGGGTCCCTTGCAAGTTGAGAAGGAGAGCTAGGGTTGGAGCATAACTAGGAATCTGAACAGAGGGAGAAAGATTTTAAACTTAAAAGACAAAACAATGAAGATCTCTTGAACCTACAGGTGAAAGACACATAATTTAATTTATCAACTATAGGTATTCCTGTAATTCCTCATAAGTACGGAAAATTGAGGTGTCCACGTCTCTCAAGAGGTCATACAGTGATTTTCTTTTTTCTATTTGTTTGAGTGACACTGAGGTAACTACTATAACTACAAATCAACATACAGTGAAAGAAATCATCCCAATAGTTGGGCCCAGATTCTAGAAATACTTGTTAACGGGTGACTGATAGGCGTGATGGTCAACATGATGACGAAGGATATCCTCCTTATATTTCGTCTTCATTCTTATATGTATGAGTTCATGATTATCACCAAGGTAATGAAATACCATTTTGACCTTCTTTACAGAGGCTGAGATGAATTTAATTGGATTATTTCCTCCATCCTAGAGCCTTTGGGTTTTGTCTTTTCAAGCTCTTCTCTTCTGGAATTCTCTTCTGGTCAAACCCTATTCATTCTTGAGGATCCTTCTCTTTTCTGAAAGCATATGCTCTGTCTTCCTCTTCTTCCTCATAGCTAGTATGTACTGAGCTTTGCAAGCATCAGATACGGCTGTAAGTGTTTTGCATATATTAACTCATAGAACACTCAGATCTGTGTACTGAGTCATAAAAACCACTGAGTGAGGTATTATGGCTCTTGGCTTGCTTCTGCAGAGGAGAAACTGAGAAACGGAAGGGTAGAGTGGTAACCTGCTCAAGACCACACAGCAGGAAGGGGGTAGGGGTGGGACTCAGACCAAGTCCATTGGCTCCAAAGTTGCCCTCTGAAATATTTCACCAGTTATCCAGCCCTATTGAATCTGCCCATTTCTTGAACTCTGATGGTCCTTTTTGCTTTTATTTATTTATTTTTTCCCAAGGAGATAGATACTAGTCATCATTTTATTAAAAATAGGCATAATACTCTATGTTCTATTGTATTTATTGCTTTGGATTTAGTTCACCTCTTTTCATATCTTTGCATATAGATCACCTTTATTCTTTAATTTTTTAAAATAGTGGCGTGGTATTCCAAAGTGTGGTTTCCCAAATTATAAAAAGGATCCTTCTGATGGACATTCGGACTCTGTTCACATTTTCAATATCCTGCACAACTACATTTCAAACAGAAGAAAGAAACACACACTGGATTGAAGTCAAATAGAGAGTGTGGGGTCAGGTAGCTGTTCTCTGCTATTAAGAAATAAATTGTTCAGCAGGGAGATAATAGGACATGGACAAGACCAGTATTGCTGTTTGTTGGAGCATTAACTCATGGATGTAAAAACTTCTCTCTACCCAACATTTTGTTTAACTGTGAAATAGACACATCTTGCCACTCAGTCTTCCCAGCAGAAACCTGGGAGCGCCCATGGTGCACTCGCTTAGGGGTAAGGTATTATGTGAAAACATTCCTGACGTTTCCCTGTGGCTGAAACAAGCAGCTGCCACATTTCTCTGCAAAATGTTCGGGCCAAAAATATTCTTTTCTTGGCTATATTGATTTGAACTGTGTTTTTCAATCAGGCTGTTATCCGAATAATGGAGGAGATCCAAATTTGCGTTCCTGGGGAGAAATCTGTCTCTGCCTACAGCATGTGCAGGCCAAGAGGGTGGGCATCTGGCCTCTCACGAGGGACAACGGGCCAGAGGGGTGCCTCCGCATCTGCCCTCCAACGACCTCATAAGTCAATGGGAGCAGCTCACGGGTCCCTGGAAGTCTGCTGGGGCACAGCCACCTTGTGCCTTGGCTCAGACCACCTGTTCTTCCCTTCACAATCTCCTCATGCTTCTCTGTTTCTTCTTCTTCCATATGGGCCATCTGAGCCTCAGCCCTCCTGAGCGGGCTTCTTAAAGAGCTCTTCTCCTGGCCAGTAATGGCATTGGCCTCTAACACTCACTTGGTGAATCTCTCGCCTATTATTTGTTTATCCACTCAACAAATATTTATTATGCACCTACCGAGGGCCAGAGATGCAGCACTGAACAGAACTCAGTCCTTCCCTGACCAAGCTGGCCTTTCAGGGGGAAAGAAAGAGAAAATCAAGCAAATGCACCGATATTTACTATGCCTGGTGGTGGTAAGTGCAGGTAACAGAGTAGGTGTCTGAGGCGGGGATGTGGCTATTTTATATAACATGGGAAGGGAGGGCAGCATGATAAGGTGACCCGTGACCTGATTGCTGAGGGAGGGGAGGAGCCTCGCTGGTAAGCCTTCACAGTTCCTTCCAGCGCACAAATCATGAGCTGGGGGAAAGCTTGGCCATTTAGGAGAGCATCAAGGAAGCCATTTAGCGGCTTTGCAAATGTGATTTTTGTTCTGCAAATGTATATTTTCTCCTCATCTCAGGTGTAAGCTTCTTGAGAGTGGGGGGTCCATGGTAGAGATGCCAGGTGATGCAATCTTTAGTAAAACTCCGCTCTCTGAAGTGCACCCATCTGTAGTATGTATCCTTGTGCCTTTTCCACAGCCCTTACCACAAACTTTGATTGGATTATTAGCCCTAGCTTGTGGCACTCGGATATCCTAGGAAAATACTAATGCTCTCCTAGAGCGTAAGTTGTGCACGCGACCTTCACACGCCCAGGGCCACATGTCACGCTGAGGAAGCTGGCTCGGATAACCTCATCATTAAAAAAAAAAGATGGATTCTCAGTTCCAAACAGTATGAACTAATGCCTTTTCTATAATGCCTACCCTTGCTTCAGACAAGACACTAAAAACACAATGAAATCACAGGCCAATAAGGTAAATAAATTAAAGCAACCAAAGAAACAAGCACCATCAAACCGTCCTGTCTTTCCAATCAATGCTTCTCAAATCAGAACACACTGATGAAGCGTTTCTTTTATCCATCTTGCCATAAAAATAAAGAAATTATGAAAAAAATCAACTAACTTGTGTACAATGTGCCTTGATCATTTTATTTTAAATACATCAGTATGCAATTTGTCACTCCTTACTGAACCGGATGTGCTTTTAAAAGCGGTTTAATGGATAGCGTGCTGTGTATAATTGTGGAAATGTGTTTAAGGTCATTGTATAATTTATATCTGAGGTCCCTTGTCAACCATGAGGTCCATGAAGACACAACCTCATTATATCCTGATATCATATTATCAAGGAAAATTCTATTTGATTGACTTGTGTTGTGTTTGCATTGCTTCTTAAGGGCAGAAAACCTACAAGTGATTTTAATTACTAAGACATCTTTTATATATGAATTCCTTAGAAATGGGGATTTTGCCCACTTAGCTTCACTGCTAAATCCTCAAAACCTAGCACAGTGCCAGCCCATAGGGGTCCCTTAACAAATGTTGAGTAAATAACTAACATACTTTCTGAAATGAGATATGGTACCTGTGATGGTTAATTTTATGTGTCAACTTGGCAAGACCAAGAGACCCAGATATTTGTTCAAAACTTATTTTTTAAATTATTTTCAAGCCTTATTTTAGATGTTACTATGAAGTTATTTGTTAGGTAAGATTAACATTTAAATTATTAACTCTGAGTAAAAGAGATAACCTTCTATAATGTGGGTGAGCCTCATCTAATCAGTTGAAAGTCCTCAGAGAAAAAGCCTGGTCCCCCTCAGTGAGAATTCTGCCAGCAGACTGACTTTGCACTCAGCTCCCACAGCAGCTCTTCCCCAGATCTCCAGCCTACTCTGCAGATTTTGAACTTACCAGCTTCCATAAATGCATAAGCCAAATTCTTAAAATAAAACTCTCTGTATACAAACATATATGCTCACCTGCTATGGGTCCTGTTTCTCTAAAGAACATTGACTCATTCAGTATGCCCTAATCTTTTATTCTTTCAATGAATCAATCACTATACGTTACTTACCAAGAATCATTCTCACCCACCAAGACCCCGCAGCCACCAAAGCCAGACCAGCAACACAACCTTGGAGAGCTTTTGGCCTCAACTTTTCCACTCTGGTGGAGGGCCAGAGAGAATCAGCTCCTCAACGTTTCATTTCTCTTATGATACAAAGCACCTGTAGAGCTTCTCTCTAGAGAAACAGGTGCCAAGAGAACCCTGTACTTGCTAAAGCCATTTTGTGAAGGTGTTATGGGAGGTACCAACTTACTATTGCGGTTTTAGGGGAAAATACTTCCCATGGTGGTGTGGAGCCATTAATAGTATCACTTCCTCTAAATATTTCCATTCTTTACAAGTGAAGCTGGGGGTGGGGAATTTCCATCGTGGAAACTAGCCAAAGGTTACAAAAGGTTCACGGACACTTTACCATTTGATGAATGTGTGGTCGCTAATGGGTCCCCTATACATTAAAGGAAAATGATTGTAAAAATGTATCAGCGGGAAGCCTCTAGGGGAGCGTGGTATGAAATTCAGTTCTCTTCGGGATCTAGCAAAGTGATTAGCAGTCACAGAGCCCGTTTGCTGACCTGGGGAAGGATGCATTTACAGAGTAAGTATTCAAATAGAGCCTCCCACCAAGGGTTTATGCGGTAGGAGAAGCGGACATGGAGAAGAGAAGCCTTCTAACTGTGCCCACAGCAAGCACGGTTCTTGTGTGGGAGTACATTTTATCTCTGAGAGTGATTTTTATCTCTTTCTTCCCTCCACTTAAAGCCCCTTTCCTCCTCTGATGTCTTTTTCCTTCTGGCTCTCAGTTCTCTACTTCAGCTCTACTCCACTTCTCCCCAGTTAAAACCTGTTTCCAATATGCAGCAAAGCTGCACACCTCTGCTGTGTAGCATTTTTTTTTTTTTTAAGATTTTATTCATTTGTTTAACCCAGAGAGAGCCAGAGAGCACAAGTTGGGGAGGGGGAGCGGGAGAGGGAGGAGAAGCAGGCTCCCTGCTGAGCAGCGAGCCTGATGTGGGGCTTGATCCCAGGACCCTGGGATCATGAGCTGAGCTGAAGGCAGAGGCTTAACCGACTGAGCCACCCAGGAGCCACTGCTGGTAGCATTTTGTGTGTGTGTGTGTGTGTGTGTGTGAGAGAGAGAGAGAGAGAGAAAGAAAGAAAGAGAGAGATTTGGGGAGTGTGTGCCTTCCTGAAATTATACTCTGAGCCTTCATCTTTGGCAGTTACCCAGCTTTGTCAATGGATAGAAATGATAGATGGTCATATGGTTACACAGAATGTTGTACAACCATCAAAATAACTCAATGCCTATTTGAATCGACACGGATAACCCTCAGAAACAATGCTGAGCCAAAGAGCCAGACATGGAAACATATGTATGGTAGGATTGTATTTGTTTCAAGTTCCCAAACAAACACAAATAAACTGCATATACAGTATGCATAATTTATATATGTTAATCTTTATAGAAATACATTTATGCATAAATTACACATACACCAATGATATTTGTATACATATGAGGCCAGATCCAAAAAGAAAAGTAAGGGAATATGATTAACACAAAATTTAAGACAGCAGGTCCCTTGGGGGGGCGGTGCGTGGATAGGAATGCATACAATTGATAAGGGGCATGGATCAGGCTTCAAGGGTCATTAAGGTGAGCAACAGGTAAACAGACATTTGTTTTATTTCCATTATAATTTAGAATATATGTCTACATAACAGGTACTTCTTTGTGGTAGGAAACGTTTCACAATATCTTAAAATTTTTCTAAAGTGAATTTTTTTGGGTTATTAATCCTCACTTATCCTCCTTGGGAAAGGAAGGGAGGGGCTCATGGAATAACAGCTGCTTATAAAAATTAAAGAGAGAGGGTGCCTGAGTGGCTCAGTGGGTTAAGCCTCTGCCTTCAGCTCAGGTCATGGTCTCAAGGTCCTGGGATCGAGCCCCACATAGGGCTCTCTGCTCAGCAAGGAGCCTGCTTCTCCCTCTCTCTCTGCCTACTTGTGATCTTTGTCTGTCAAATAAATAAATAAAATCTTTAAAAAACATTAGAGATTCTTTGAGTTATCATCCTCCATCAACCAATGCTTCTAATCTGAAGCGAATGTGAAGGTTCGAACATGGAGGCACTGACACCTTTCGCCATTGCTGAGTGACTTCTGAGCCCCTGGTTTGCTTCCTCAGGGCAGAACCGCCATGTTTGTAAGGGAGCCTTGTGGTGGGTCCGTTTCATATTGTTTCCCATCACCGCCTGGGTATTTGGGAGCCATTGTGGGCTCACTAAAGTTGTTTATTGGAATGAGCAAAAATCAGCAGGTGGCGCCTAGGTGGCTTAGTTGGGTAAGTGACTGGACTCTTCATTTTGGTTCAGGTCATGATCTCAGGGTCTTGAGGTCATTCATCAATCCCCGCCTGTTGGGCTCTCTGCTGGGTGTGGATTCTCTCTCTCCCTTTCCTTCTGCACCAGCTTTCTGCTCGCACCCCCACTTAATCTCTCTTTAAAAAAAAGTACAGCTAAGGATGGTGTATTACCACCTACCTCGGATGTCCCTGTCCTTCCTGGCCATGCATCACTCACATGGCAGGTGCTAGGTGGAATGAGATGCAGCTGTGACCCGGAAGAGTATCTGCTCTAGAGAAGCTCTGCCAGTCTTCTCTCAAAGTCCTACCTTCCACATCTGCTATCGGGTGTGTTGCCAGTGCAATTAGTAACATGATTTTTTTTTTTAAATTTTATTAACATATAATGTATTATTTGTTTCAGGGGTACAGATCTGTGAATCATCAGTCTTACACAATCCACAGCACTCACCAAAGCACATACCCTTCCTAATGTCCATCACCCAGCCAGCCTCTCCTCCCCCCCACCCCCCAGCAACCCTCAGTTTGCTCGACTCAGTGTTTTTTTAACTTAAATATGTTTATAGCAGAAGATAACTTATACCACTCCTGCAGATAAATAACCAGTGCCATTAAGGTTCATAGAAGGTAATCATGAGAAATAGATATGGAAAAGCAAAACCATCCTGTTAAATTTTAGATCACGAGCATTGCCTGCCAATGGCTCATGGCCCAAGGCCCACTTTCTTTCTGTTGAAAATGATACATGGTCAATGGTTAGAGAATGTTAAGATCAGACCAAAATCAGAGGTTCAGAAGAGTGAAAATGGAAACGTTTTCCATGACAAAATCTAGTGACTCAGCATGATTTTAGGCCCTATCTCTATATCGTGTACCATGTACAATTATCATATGGTGCCCCACAGTTGGGAAATTTTGATCAGATGAATTGCAAAGAGACTGATGAGCAGAAAACCAATGGAGGGGGCTTGTCGTAAGATGCGGCACAGCTCTGCAGAGGACTTGTGAAGTCTAAAGGCGCTCTTCCTGCGGCGCCTGGCTGGCCCAGTCGTTGGAACATGTGACTCTTGATCTCAGGGTCATAAGTTCAAGCCCCATGTTAGATGTAGAGATACTTGAAAACAAAAACTTAAGAAAAAAAAATATAGGAGCTCTCCCTGTGGTAGTACCTGGGTGCTTTGTCTAAGCGGGATCTCAGAAGGGGATGAGGAGGACCTTGAATGGATATGAGAGAGATCAAAATGCCAATGTCTAAGATTAAATACGGAACAGCGGATGACATGGCCCAAGTGTCCACAGTGCTGTGTAGCAGGTGGTCTCAGCTTCAGTTTCACCAGAAGCAGATGCTGACTCAGATTCAAGTGCATGTAGTTTAACAAACAATCCCAGGACACTTTGACAGGGAGCAGGTGTGGGGGAGGGCTAGCCAGAAGGGAAGGGCACACTAAAGACGCGTTATCTATCGAGCCAGCTGCCACTGTGGGCAACTGAGCTTGAGCTCACGTGGAAGCTTAGGGACAAAGGTAAGAGGCTTGTCTTAGAGTTATCCCACTCGGGCCTGAGGAAGCGGAGATATTTATGGTCCATTGGAGAATTAGTTTCTGGGCATTTTCGTTCACCTTTAGGCAATTACAGGGGCTCTGCCTGGCTTAGAGAAAGCTCTCAGGTCTTGAGATAAAGATTCAGGCTGTTAGAAGTTAGGTCAGTCCTGGCAAACAGTAAGAGACTCTTAGCTATAGGGAACAAATTGAGGGTTGCTGGAGGGGAGGTGGGCAAAGACTGGCTGACGGGCATTAAGGAGGGCACGTGAGCACTGGGTATTGTCTGCAACTGATGAGTCACTAAAGTCTACCTCTGAAACTAATAATAAGGTATATATAAATTAAATTGAATTTAAATAAAGAAACAAAGGGATGTCCCGTAGAGGTGAGCAGCTTTAAAGGAAGACGAACTGAAGGAGTTAGCATCCCCTTAACTATGAAAAGAAGGAGGAAGGGGGGGAGGAGGAGGGGAAGGAAGAGGAGGAGGGGGAGGGGAGGAGAAGTTATTTCAGTCCTGATGAGCCTAAACTAAAGAGATCTAGGTAGGAAACTGACTGCCTTTACTATACCTTCCCTCTGCTAGAAACTTAAAAAAAAAAAAACAAAAAACCTGTCCTGTTTAATCCTTACCAGAGCATTCCAAGAGAGTTAGTTCCGCTCATTTACATACAGAGAAAGAAGAAACCGAGCTGCTTCACTTGCCCAAAGTCACCCACAGCCTGTGTTCTATGCCTCCGGTTACACCTGCCTTGTCTTCTCTTTCAGCATCCAGGTGAAATTCACATAACATCCAGTAGATATTTTAGAGGACCATTCAGCGACATTCAATATTTCACAGTACTGTGCATTCATCCCCTCTACCTAGATCCAAAGCATTGTTGTCACCCCAAAAGGCAATCACAGACGCATGAAGCCTTTGCTCCGCATTTTCCCCTCCCCCGCCCCCAGCAGCCACCAATCAGCATCCTCTCTCTATGGGTTGACCCATTCTGGATAGTTCACACAAACGGAATCATGTACTTGTTGTGCCTGGTTTCTTTCACTTTAGCATAGTGTTTTGTTTTATTTTTTAAGGTAGATTTGTCTGTTTGTTTGTCTGTTTGTTTGTTTGTTTGTTTGACAGAGAGAAAGAGAGCAAGAGAGCCCAAGCAGGGGGAGTAGCAGGCAGAGGAAGAAGCAGGCTCCCCGCTGAGCAGAGAAGCCCCACAGGGGACTTGATCCCGGGACTCTGGGATCATGACCTGAGCCAAAGGCAGACGCTTAACCTACTGAGTTGCCCAGGTGCCCTCACTTTAGCATAGTGTTTTTGAGACTTACCCATGCTGTAGCAGGTATCTGTACTTCGTGTTTTGTTTGTTTATTTGTTTGTTTGTTTTTTGGTGGCTGAATCATATTCCACGGTATGGTTGTACCACAATTTGCCTTCCCACTCACCTGCTGATGGACAGGCAAGCTGTCTCCTCTCCTAGGCTGTTGCAGCTAGTGCTGCTATGAAAGTATGAGTGCATGTGAATATATGAGTCCCTGTTTTCAGTTCTTTTGGATGGAAGCGCTGGGTCATATGGTAATTTCGTATTTGACTTTTCACGAAACCCTCCCAGTCTCCTTGACGGGACCCTTCTCTTCTATCTCGATTTAAATGTTAGAATTTCTTGAGACTCAATTCTCTCTCCTTTTTAAAGACTATATTTATTTATTTGAGTGAGAAAAAGAGCACAAGCAGTAGGGAAGGGGAGGGAGAGAGAGAGAGCAGAGAGAGAATCTGGGGCAGACTCCATGCTAAGCCACCCAGGCACTTCCTCTTTGGGATTCAATTCTAAGCCACCCGCCTGCTTTGTCATTCCCCTCCGTCAGGTGTGTATCACGCATACCCATGGCGGCGATTACCAACTCTCCGTGTGCCGAGGATCCCAGACCTCTGTTTGGAGCTCTAGATATTGGTCAGTGTTGACTGCTGGGCTGATGTCTGCCTTTGGATCAGTTCTAGAACTAAACTAACCTGGGCCTGGTCCCCACCCACTTCACCAGTCTCTGAGATTGACAAGCAACATCAACATCCATTTGCATGTGCAAACCAGGAAACTGGGGGTCACCTTTGACACACCCCGCCTCCCCTGCTCTCCTATTCTGTCCACCACCAAGTCCTGTTGATTTTCCTTTCAAGATGACTTTTCAATCTGTGTGATACTCTCTGCTGCCACCACGCTTGGCTGTACTCACACAGATAGGCTGGCTTGGCCGAATTCATGCACCTTCTCATTGGTCTCCCCGATAGCTGTGGAGAATGGATGGGAGGGGGCCACACCATCCATTCTGCACACCGATCGGAAGGAATTTCTGAGAAATGCAAAGCAGACCACGGCCCCTCTACCTTCTGCATAGCTCTTAGAATCAGCAGCATGTTTTACGCTGAAACTCTGGGCTCACTTTGAGCCACTCCCCACATCTCTCCTGTTGCACTGGCCCTTTTGCCAGGTAATTCTGCAGCCTCCTACCTCAGGAAATGGTCTCCGCTGTTCCCTCTGCCTGGAGCGTAGACTTGTGAACTCCTACGCCTTTTTTCAGTTCTAGTCTCACCTTCCTTCTAGAAACCTCCCTGCTTCCCAGATGAGATCAGCTTCCCCCACAATATGTTCTGATCCTTATCACATTCCTGTAATTAGTAATTAACATCTGCTTCTCCCCTGGACTGTAAACTTTTTGGAAGCAGGACAACATACAATTTTGCTTCATCTTGTGTAAGGTTTGACTTAAAAGTAGCTGCCACACAGTGAAAATTCCCGAGATAGGTGTTAAATACATGAATTAACTAATTAATGAGAAATAGAGCACCACCTCAAAGCTGATTTCTTTTTTTTTCCCCCAAGAGCAGCTGAATTTATTTGATTGAGAACATCCTATTTTTTTTTTCAAAGCTGATTTCACCTCCTTCCCTCTCCACTACTCCCCTTTGACATTCTTAAAAGAGGAATGTCCTTGAAAATGGGGAGGAATTTCTTCCCAAACTTGGAAGGAAGCAGAAACAAGGAGGAAAGCCACTTGGTTGGTTCCCAGAGTCCTGTGATGGGCAAATGCTTTTTGCACCCACTTCTGGTGGGAACCAGCTTCTGGGGGAAGAGGAGGGGACTCCTGAAGCAGGAGTTGAGAAGACCAGAGCACCCAGTCTCAACTCTCATCACTGACATACAGGAAAAATAAAAATAAAATAAATAAATATGAAAATAAAAAATAAAAAAAATAGGGGGAAGGTTTTCAGGTTGTGTATGTTCTTCATTTTGAAATAATTTCAGCAAGATGAAAACCCTTTGTTGAAGAAAAGGCAACCGAATGAATGAATGAGTGACGTGACTTAGTAAATATTGAGAAAAGGAAGGATGACAAAGCTATTGGGGTGGCCCCGTTGACTAAGTAGAATGCTCCCAACCCCTTAGAGATTATGCTAAGGACAAGGTCTGCAGGGCTGGACACCATGAGTCCAATACTCAATCATGGTTTCTTACCCCCTCAGGGGTCATTCCCAGAGGACCTGAAAATGACATTATAAATGACTTGAATCTGCCATTAAGTATCAATGACAGCCCACATTTGGGAAGTACTGAAATCATTTAGGGAAAGCCAAGGCACAAGGTTCTCACAGGTAACCTCTCCGAGGAGGGCGGCCAGGGGGAGGAGACATGCAACTTCTACACCAGGAAGCACCTACCAAGATGATTCAAAAACCAGAATCATGTAGCATTTAGCTTGCATTAAAGCCTGTGCCTACAGATCAACTTGGAGGAAACCCAGGGTCCCTCTTTTCTCCTTCGGGGCATGCCGAGTCCCTCTGGGCTCCAGTTAAGGGGTATCAACAGTGGGGAGCACTAACGGATGTCTGACACCATCTCAGGAAGTCAGAGTCTGAGTGAGTCTCCCCACACCCTCAGGCCCCAGCAAGTGTCTGGGAACTCACCAGGGGCAGGACCACTGTTGCTGGCTCATCGGGTGGTCCCTGGTGTTCTCGCCCTCTCTCTGACCAGGCAGGTGGGAGGCGGCAGCTCAGTCTTGCTTCATGATTATGCCTCTGTCTTGCTGCAGCCACCAGACTTGCTTCTCAAGGCAGCTGCAAGCATTTCCCTACTGGGCAACCACACACATAGAATGTGAGTGGCGTCTGTACGTGTGTTTTTCCTTCCGGTTGCTGCAAGTGATGTTGTCTCGGTTCATTTCCTCCCTGTGCCACATTTTTTTTTTCTCTGATACACTGGGGCAATTTGTAGTTTAGGGACAGGTGGGAAATCTAGCTCTACTCCAGACTGCTTGTTATTTTGACAAAGAGAGGGGATCTTTAAATTATTTTCGCAATGAAATGTAGGGGAGTGGCGTAAGCTCCTTTCCAGGCTGCATGCAGGCAAACATCAGGGTATTGCAAGGCTAACCAGATTAGGATATTGTGGTTTTATGGACTTAAAATATTCTAAAGATTTCTGTTATAAATTGACGTGAAACATCTTTTCATTTAACTAGTCTTTATTGAGTCTGTACATGGCCAGAGCACCCTGCTAGGTACTGGGTACCCATGAGGAGAATTCCTATTTCCAGGTATAGAAACAGAGGCTGAGCATGCGGAAGGGAATTTGGAAGTCACTTAGTCCCAAATCCTTTGTCTTCTCGCTGTGCTTTTGGGTAGCCGCCGAGTGGTGCAGTCTGAGGCTAACCACCTGATGGTTGCCCTTTAAACGCTTTTGATCTTTCTGTGACTCAGCTTCCTCATCTGTAAAATGGGAATAGTCATAGGATTGTTGTGGGAATTCAATGAGTGGTTCTATGTAAAGTGTTCAAAGGGTGGCTGCCATGAGTATATGAATGTTTGCTATTATCACTCGTGGTAAGTTTCATGAGTATGAGGTCAAACCTTTGCTTTTTACCATCTCTTTCCACTTCTTGTCCCATGCTGGTGCCTAAAAATGCCTGGGGAACACAGAGGGTGGAGGAGAGAGGGAGATGGTTGGAGGAATTGATACTCTGCAGCAATCAGGTGGCATGGAACCCTCCTACTCTTGCTTGCTCTATCATTAAGACAAGCAAAGCGCTTGGACCCCCTTCATCCTTGTCCCCTGTCCATGCTGCCTATTGCATTCTTGTGATTTCTAGTTTGTTGCTGTTGTTTTGTTTTTCGTGAATTTCCCGTAATACTTTTCTGATATTCAGATCCAAAACATGTATTTATAAACGTCGAGCTGGTCTGAATCATATTAAGGAAATACTTGGCCCATAAGCAGGTGCCACATTTAAACAAATAAAGAAACACTCAGCTCAATGCCTTGTGTAATCAGGACAAAAATAAATCAAATAACAAGAACATCTGTGACAATCTTCATACACATATTGCCTCCATAGGTATAATGAGCCATTTCTATGGTTTAAAAAAATCATCTATTTTTTCTTTCTCTCTTCTTTTCCTTGAAAAACACACCACTCAAAAAAAACAAAAACAAAAACAAAAAACCAAAAAAAAACCACACACACCACTCTTGTGTACATGCTTGATATCAGGAAGTGGTCCAGATTAGAGGTAGAGTTATCCTATTTCCAAATTTTATTTTATAAGGCAGCATATCCATAGTAAATCAAGTGGAGCAGAAGCCTGAAGAATGCACATTTTTTCCAACATGTCCCTCCATGCATTTGCCATGATCCCATAGTGCGTTATTTTCTCCATTAGCTATTTAAGCAGTCTAAATTTAAATGTGTCCATTTAAGATAAAGTAACTTACAGTTGTACCTCATACCTCGAAGGCCAATGCCATCGCGTGGCCTCCCTGCCAATGACACCCTAGACCTACGCAAGAAGCGGAAGCTTAGCCTTCCTCTACAGAAATCACACGGGGTTGTCAACATGATTATCCTGAACTCTGTTCTTTCGCCTACATCATCATGGCTTCCTTTCCCGCTTAGAGCTGCTGGCACGTCCCAAGCCTGAGGGCTTCAGAATGAAGAGAGAGAGAGGAAGAGAGAGAGAGACTGTAAGGCAGATTGAGGAGCCCAGACTTTGTCCAAACACAGATCACACTTGTTCTAAAAAAACAAGTGGAATTTTTTTTCCCCCACTTGGAAAGACGAAGATTCTCTATGCCTGTTTTCCTACTTAGATTTTTCTTCTTCTTTTTCTTTTTTTGGATTCTTTTCTTCTTTTTTTGATTAGTGGGAGGTTATGCCACATGTCAGGATTTTGACAAAGCCAAGACAGTTCTGACAGCAAACAAACAACTGTAGTTTCTAATCACTCTGTCCAATGAAGACCGTGTTTACATTTTCATTTTTATATAAACGATCTTCCTGACTGCTTTAATTAGCTTCTTCATGCCGGTTCAGTTAGTGCCATGGAATGGTTTGTAACTACCTGTTACGCAGTAGCCAAATCCCCAGGCAACTGTTCTGAATTTGTCGTGGGTTTTTGGTCCAAGGAGTGACTGTTGTATGGAGTGGAGTCTAAGGCGGTGGGGGCGGGGGAGAGGCAGAAGTGAGGAGCATTTGAGAAGATAAAAAGTTACCAAAAAAAAAAAAAAAACTATGGCTAAGTTGTGTGTGTGTGTGCGTGTGTGTATTTATGATTCCATCTGTGTGACTCATTTCCCTCCATGACTGAATACAGTATTAGCCATAGGAGATCAGCTACCCACTGAGGAATTTAAATGAATATACCCAAGAGTTGGTTTGGCAAATTTTAAGAGCGAACTTGTCTGGTATTATAATGTGTGCCTCATCCCTTCTTGGGAATGGGAGTCAGTCTTGTGGTTTTCATTTTTAGATGAAGAAATCAGAGCTCAGAAAGACCCAGTTCATTTGTCTCATCGGTAGCTGTTGCATACCTGTAGACTTCTTCGATCTTTCCCAGGCATGTTTGGTACCTTCGTCCCCAGGACACAGGGCCGGCCCTCAAGATAATCTGGTGACATAACTGTTCCCATGAATTGGTTCACTCAGATACAAAAAGCATTTATGGAGCAAATGTTGTGATAAGTAAAAAAATGAATGAGAATCAGCCCCTCCCCTCAGGGACACGATAGGCTAGGAGGCAGAGCAAAGTGAACCTTGTCTACCTTCGTGTTCTGCTCTTTCCACCAACAACACTCTTCTCTCATTACAAGACACATTTGTCTTCTTCCTCATCTGTCCTCCCTGTTCTTCAGCCAGGTCCCTAGTTCCCAGTCCAGAACCTCATGA
This sequence comes from Mustela putorius furo, assembly GCF_011764305.1. Lineage (NCBI taxonomy): Eukaryota > Metazoa > Chordata > Mammalia > Carnivora > Mustelidae > Mustela > Mustela putorius. The sequence goes on from NW_025422022.1 coordinate 8,674,318, forward strand.
ACACCTATTTTGGCAACGTGTGACTATTCATTTCCTTGTTCTTCTTCTGGGTGTTCATGCGTTTCCAGCCATGAGTGGAAACTCAGTCTACTTTCCTGCTCCAGCGCTACCCAGTAGGTTCCCAACAGGGGAAGTTAAGAAAGGCTGATTTGTCTCCTTGCAAATTCTCCCCCAATAAGCTCCACTGAGGTCCTTCTGTTGCTCAGGAATCTTCTTGTGCATCTTCCATGGACTATCTGTCAAGTCTTCTTTTTCTTCTTCTTTTTTTTTTTTCAAGCTTTTCCCAGTTTATTGCTACCAAATTCACATATATAACTTCAACATTCCACCTTTAGTTTTCAACAATTAACATATTAATCCTGTCATATATTTAACAGGAAGTGGTAGATCTTATTTTCAAGCATCCATAAGACATTTGGAGTTCCATTCTTTCCCCCATCCCCCAGTGGCTCTGTGCCCAGCCCTCACCTGTTACCACGTGGAGGGTAAGCGAAGATGTGAGCTCTTCTGGTCACCAGGTGGTCTCTGCAGACCTTGGCTCTGACATCCTCCTGTTCCTCATTCGCTGCACATTCTCCAACCCTTTGAATTATAGCTTCTAGTATTGTCACTTGACTAATAATAAGGGTCAAAACTACCGTTTTTGATGTTTGTTCTTAGGAGGTAAAGGACATTTGCAAAGCTGAAACCATCTTTTTAGTTCACAGAACAGCTGTTTGAAGAAATATGGGCACCTCAAAGGCAAAGGAATAAAGACTAAATTATTCTTTTTTTTTTTAAAGATTTTATTTATTTATTTGACAGAGAGAGATCATAAGTAGGCAGAGAGGCAGGCAGAGAGAGAGGAAGGGAAGCAGGCTCCCCGCTGAGCAGAGAGCCTGACGCGGGACTCTATCCCAGGACCCTGAGATCATGACCTGAGCCGAAGGCAGCGGCTTAACCCACTGAGCCACCCAGGTGCCCCAAAGACTAAATTATTCTTAAGACAGATGATGGCCAACTTAAAAGATTCCAATTTATTGGAAGCATTCATTGTATTTAAGCATCTGGTAAATACCAAGCACTCATCTCTTCATTACTTGTATCCTGTCTGCCAAGCCCTCTTCTGGATGGTAACCATTTTGGGGTCTCCCCCAGGATAATTGGGAACATCTTGTTGGGGTTGATTTTTCCATAATTTTTTAAATTAATGTTTTAAATCTAAAAGTAATACATTTATATGGTAATAAACTAACATTGCAGGTAAAACTGAAGTACCTTTTGAGCATCAGCCTTTATTTCAGTTCCCTCCAATGCTTGGCCCACAGTGAAGCTCTGCTCTCTCTCTGTCTGGCATGAATTCTTCTAAGTCGTTTTCTAAGCACTTAGAGCTTATGCAACCACCGTCAGTTTGCAGTTGGGTACATGGGCCATCTCCCCCTTGAGACTGCATGTGCACACACACCCAGGACACGAGACTGAAACCATTATATTACGCTCGGTTTCTGAGGGAACTGTCTAAACTGCTATTCTGGTTTCACATGCAGAGAGCAGTTTGAAAACAACATCTTATTCATGAAAATATAAAAAATAAAATGACATTGCTGTCCTGGATGGTTGAAGAGACTGGACTGCTCTGTTTGTCTGACTCTTGCTCCTTTGTTTTCTAAATATAGGAAAACACAGATTTGTGTCCAGCTGGTTGGTCTCAGAGAGGAGATTCCAGGATCAAATACCAAAGGTCAAGTTGTCATTGGATAAAATGAATTTCTGGACTTTCCTTTTTGCCTACATGATCATGTAGCCAAAACTCAAGTCAAATCATGCCTCTCCCTAGTTAGGTAAGCTGCTCCTGACCATGACCCCAGCCCTAGGGAGGGGCACCACATGCTATTTGATCATTTCTAGCCACTTTTCTGTCTACACTGGCTGGCTCTTTAGCTTTCCTCTTCCTTGAACATTTTCTTCCTTCTCACCTGTCAGAACAGCCTCCACGCACAACCACATAAGAAGGGACAACTACCTCAAAGATAGAGAAATATTTTTTACTGATTCCTGGTGCTTAAAACGCCAGCACTGTTTTATTTTCCCTCTAGATTTTGGACAATTACTTTCCACTAATACAATACAATTTAAAGGGAACTCAAATTTATTCCTTCTCTATTTTCACCACAACTTCCTATTATATAGGCAAAAGTCTTGTGTCCACATGTTCACCAAAGCTCTAAACCTCAGTCCTTCAGTTCTATCTAGCCTCTTGCTTTGCATATAAGACTGGTCACCTCTTTCATTTCAGACCCTTTCATCCTTTTTTTGAACCCTAGTTCAGCTCCTTCATGGCTACTGCACCTCCTCCACTGACTGCCCCCCACGTCTCAGCATTGGATTGCATACACTTTCACTCTCCTGCTCCCCCTGGATGGGCTCATCGACTCCCATTTGGGTGGAGGCATCCTTGCCCCCTGCACTCTCCAGTAGAATCATCATCGAACAGTCTCTGTCTTCGTCAGTTCTGGCTGCTTTCACAAAATACCATGGGGCTGGGTGGCTTAAACAAGAAATGGTTACTTCTCATACTTCTGGAGGCTGGAAGTCCACAATCATGGTGCCTACATGGTCTGTTTCTGGCTAGAAACCTCCTTCTATTTTGTAAATGGACACCTTCTTTCTGTATTCTTACATGGGGGAGAGACAGTCTCTTCCATGTCTCTTCTTATAAGGTCACTAATCCTATTACAAGGCTCTATCTTTATGACCTAATTGCCTCCCAAAAGCCTCATCTCCTAATACCATCCCATTGGGGATTAAGCTCCAACATGTGAATTGAGGGAGGAGGGGGAATACAAACATCCCATCCCTAACAGTCTCTCTGCTCCCAAACATTGCAAATTTCTTTTTCCTTGCTTCTTCAATCTAACCTGTCACCAAATTCTTGGGTTTTCATTTTTTTTTTTTTAATCTCAAATCTTGTTGACCAGTTATTTCTGTACATATTCACTGGTTACCACCTTACTTTTGTCTTTCACTGCTTAGTCTGTCACAATTCTTAACTGTGACAATCTTTTTTTAGCACGCTGTTGGGCACAGGCTGGGTCCTCAGGAAATACTAGTTGAATAAGCATCTACCCAATACTAGATATTCTCAAAGGTAGATTTCAAAGTTTCCACCAGTTCCCTGTTGCCTATGAAATAAAGTTGAAATGACTTAGTGACAAATCAAGATCCATGCTATTCTGTTATATTCTCTCCTGCTTGTCCATACCCAGAATGCTTTTCACCTTCCCATACTATAAACACTCACTGGTCCCTAATGGTTCACATCTTCTCTTGTAAAGGCTCTTCGCCTGCTTAGAATGCCCTTTCTTTTTCTCCTTGTGACAGCTTTCTTTAAGACTGTACTCCCCTGGGCAGAGTATCTTTCTTCCTTTCTCTGTTACCCTGGACTTCGAGGTTTCTTATGTCCAGGAATTGTTGCTTATTCAGTTTGGAGACTAAACGTTTTACAAAGTGGTGTATAGAGTTCTTACTTCAAAATCACCCATGAAGCTGGTTAGACATAGATTCCCCCAAGCCCCACCCTTGAATTGCTGAATCAGTTTCCTGGGGAGTGAACCCTCCGCGGTAATTCTTAATGCATATGAATGTTTGGGAATACAGTTACAGTATCCAACAAATATTTGATGAATAAAGACATGATGAAAAGTACTGAGATCGCTACTTCTAAAAATCTGTTCTACATCCTTCATTTATCTGGGGTTCTATTTTGGCTGGAGAGAGGTCCAGTGAATTTGGCTCAGCCATGGATCAAAGTGACCTAGTGGGAAACAGCCTTGCATTATTTTCTAATCAGGTCATGCAAAGTACCTATTGTCCTGTCCAAATGTTAAATGAAGTTTAGGGTCATTCAAAGTCCTGAAGATGGTTGGCTGTGATAAGAACTAGCAAATTCTTGCTCAAGTGAGAACTGGTATTGCGGGCATGTTTTACATTTTTAACTCACCAAAGCCAAGTTCTTGGGTTTCAGTCGTTCACAAGTACATCTAAGGAGTCTCATGGTCTCATTTGCTGTGCTTCTCACCAGTATTAATAACTTTAGTGTCAGTTAATAGCCCTCCCTGTTGACAGTGGGTGGACTGTAAATGCATTCTAAGGATTTTTAGACTTTAGATAAGACCAATGGATTTGTGAAGACAGGCAAGTCTTGTGTGGGCCAAAAGGTCTCTAAAATGTTCTTTTTAAAATTCTTCAGTAGATTTTGAGCTCTACCAACATGATCTTGAAACTGTCATAAAGCACCATACCAGGCCTAATGAAGACTAATATGCTTCATCTAAATGACTTCATGACTATTCAAATTATCCTCCATAAATTTTTGTTGGATTTGTTATTTACCAAATAATTAAATATCTCCAAAAGTACATATAACAAATTTGTAGAAACACACTGATACCATCAGGTGGTTGAATACAAACATATGTACCTGAGACGTGGAAGAGAAATGAGAGACATCAAGACTGCTTTGAAATTGGTGGTTTGTTGTGGAGGAATTGAGACCTGGGGATAACACCCAAGAAGAAGAGGGAGGATACAGGTTGACAATTGACCCATCTCCTGGGTTGTTCATATGATGTCACAGCTGGGCTGAGGCTTGAAAGGTAATTTTTAATTTATTATGTATTCTTTAATATTTCCATTACTTCTTTACTACGTAACATATATTCATTGCCCAAAAAAATAAGTAATTCATAAAGATGACATAACCAATGTTACATCAATAGCATATACTCTTTTTAAAAAATTTTATTTATTTACTTGACAGAGAGAGAGATCACAAGTACTCAGATAGGCAGGTAGAGAGAGAGGGGGAAGCAGGCTCCCCGCTGAGCAGAGAGCCTGATGCGGGGTTCGATCCCAGGACCCTGAGATCATGACCTGGGCTGAAGGAAGAGGCCTAACCCACTGAGCCACCCAGATGCCCCAATAGCATATACTCTTTTAAACATTTTCTTGTGTATATGTACTTGTAATATTATACAGGATTGATTTCCTATTATTGCTATCACAAATTACCATAGACTGAATGGCTTAAAAGAAAGCACATTTATTGTCTTATAGTTCTCTAAGTTAGAAGTCCAGCACAGGTTTCACCCGGCTAGAGATAACATGCTGGTGAGGGCTGTATTCTTCTGGAGGCTTCAGGTGAGAATCTGTTCCCTTACTTTTCCTAGCTTCTAGACGCCACCCACATTCCTTGGCTCATGACCCCTTCTTCCTCCACCTTCAAAACCAGCAATGTTGAATCTCTACAACCATTCTTCTACAGTCATATCTCCCCCAACCACAGCTGGGATGTTTCCTCTCTGATTTTCAGGGTCCATGTAATTAGACTGGACTCTCATCTCCAGGTCACTAACTTAAAAACATCTGCAAAATCCCTTTTGCTGAATAAAGTAACATATTTATATGTTCCTAGAATTGGGACGTGGACAAGTTTGGGGGCCATTATTCTACCTATTGCATATAGAAAGTTAACAAGTAAAGTGCATGGAAGTTGAGCAATTTACCTAAGACCACAACACTGGTAAGTAATTGGATCCATTAAACTCAGAGTGCAAGAATCTGATGCAATCAGATTCTCAGCTAATGGAGATTTATGAAGAAAGGATGTAGGGAAGAGCCAAAAAAAGTTCGAATAAACATAGGACCAATCTTTTCGGAAACTGTCACCTCCTTCTCAGTCTATAGGTGCCATGATTTTGTTGATTTCTCAACAGCAGGCATCCATTGCACCAATAAAGCCACTACCTGTTTCTGCGGCCACACTCGACACTTCTCAGACCCCTTCTAGCTCCTTCCAATGGCCTTCCTTTACTACTTAGCTTCCTAGTTTCTACTGACTTATGGTTTCTGCCCACTACCTCCCCTCCATGGGTCTCTCAGTTTCTGGACCATTCTGACACTTGTATTTCTGTCTTTGTGTCACCCTCAAGTTCCCTAAAAGAAAGGATCTGAAAGAGTCTGTAGGTCACTATGGGGCCCTGCACAGCCCTGTCTAATAGGGGGTTCCCACTGGAATTGGCTGCCAGCCAGCTTATGGGTAGCTGTCTTCAAAAACAATGGGCACTTCCTGGTTCTATCAGCCAGGGTCACAAGGTGAGTCACCACAATCCCTATGTAAGGAATCATGTAGGGTCACATGCCTCAGAATAGGGCCACAAGCAAGTAGGTGCAAAGAGATTTGTCTCCAGATGCTAAGCCAGAATATTTTCCCCACATGTACACCCTTGCATCATACATGGTAGTTGAACCATATCTTGGAACCACAACTGGAATAATCTAGGTGAATGAAAGCATTAGCCAGGGATGAACAAGAGGAAGACAATCATGCTCAGAACTAATACTGAATATGGACCTTTTGAAAAGGTTTAGGTAATTGTTTTTAGTACTTGAAGACTCTAATCGCTGATCTTTAACAAAGAGGCCACACAGGCTTCTGAAAGTTCTAAAATTATATCATCTTTATCAGTAACCAGGACCTCAAATTGCTCCCACAAACCACATAGGGCCTTATGAAATAAGGCCTTGGAAAGGGGACTCCAATGTTTCCAAATTCTGCACTCATTCGTTTCTCCAGCTACATTTGCTCTAAAAGAGGAAAAGTGGTCTCAACAACTTGGAAAGAATGAGTCTCAACAAGTTTCAGAAGGAGAAAAGCTCTCTTGGGCTTGTTGAACCCTGCCACACCACCCACCCCCTTCCTAATGGAAGAATGTTTCATATGATATTTCCCACAAAAATGTGTGCTGTGGTTACAGCTCAGTGATGCCAACACAAATCTCAAACACAGCCACCTCCTGACTGAGAATACAATCTGGGCTGTTTTCGGTCTGGACCACAGTGACCGGGGACAAAATTTAATGTCAAATTTCAATTAATTACATGGGAGGAGAAGGCCTTCTGACAAACAGGGTCTTAGCATGAATGTTTTTTCCCTGGTGTCAGAGTATTGGGGAGCTTCCATATTACATAGAACCAGGGCTTTTTCTATGTGGTGTGATATTTTTCTCCCTTGCTTGTGCTTTTAGAGAGAATGTCAGTGGCATGTTGCTGTCTCAACTTTCTACGCCCTACAATAATTCATTTAATTCATTCTTTTTTTTTTTTTTTTTTTTTTTTTTTTTTTTACTTTGAAATACAGGACATTCTTTATGCAGTCAACCAAAATCCTGGTTTTGAGCCATGACTGCTGTGCTAGGAAATGGTGATAAACTATAGGGGAAAAATATACATAGTATGTTGTGTACATTGAATACTTTGGCTACAAAGAGGCCAAACATAGAACTTATAAAGGTCTAAACAACAGCTTCTTGCCTCACTAAGCAAGAAGATTAAGGTTGGTTAATTCAGTAGATGAATAAAGGTCTCATGTCAGCTTTGTCCCCAAGTTTTTGGTCCCCTCATGTTTGCAGGTGTCTGCTATAGCTCTAAACAGTGTGTTTTCAATCACATCCATGTGCAAATAAAGAAATAAATAAAGTCAAAATAAGGACACTCCCTACTTTGGGTCTCTACCTCTTTTTGAGAATGATCTATTTCCAAGGAGGGTGTTCTTCCTTCTCCCCATGACCCGGGAGAAATATCCTTAAGTCTTGGGAGGCAGAATTGTGTCCCACCTAAGCCAATCAACATCAAGGCAAATGAGATGGTCATAATTGTCTTAGACCAGTAACATTTTGCCTCCTGAGGTTAGGAAGAGGTTGGGTCTTCCCTGAAGAACAAGGCTGCCCCCCGCCCAATACAATCCAGCTCCATTAGCTGGAGGAAAGGATTAGCTATGGGAAACCGGCAGGTCTACCTCAGTATGGGACTTCCAGATGACCCAGGAGGACAGGGAAAACACTCCCTTTATATACATTTTTCACATGGCGTCTGAAATACTCATGCTGCAATACCTGCTTTGTTCCTTAGAAGATGCAAGATCTTCAGTTAGTTTAACCCCAATTCCTGCATATTTTAAAACAGGGAATCATATATATCTCACTGGGTTGCTGTGAGGATCAAATATATTAGTATATGCAGAATACCTAGCACCATACCTGGCCCATAGGAATCCTTTTCTCAAATCCCCCAGGCTGCTTAGAGTTGAAATTGCTGGGTAATTGACAAGTCAGTCAGCTTGTATTCTGATGGATGGTTAAGAGTCTGACTCTTGATTTCACTTCAAGTCATGATCTCAGGGTCGTGAGATCAAGCCCTGCATCAGGCTCTGCACTGAGTATGGAGCTTCCTTAAGATTCTCTCTCTTTGCCCCTCTCCCCCAACTTGCACTCTCTCTCAAAAAGAAAGAAAGAAAGACAGAAAGACAGAAAGAAAGAAAGAAAGAAACCCTCACATAGCTAGAATGAAGTGATCCCAGAGAAGGAAGAAGGACCAGGGGGCAGCAGGGGCAGGTCAGGTAGTCCCTTGTGGTCAATGTTAGGGCTTTGGAGAAATGGGGACCCTTAGATGGTTTCGAAGACAGAAGTGTTATAATCTAACTACACTCTTAGAGGATAGCTCTGACTGCTGTGTTAAGACACCTAGAAAGCCAGAGTAGAGGTAGGAGCTCTGCTAGGAGACGACTGCAATAATCAAGGCCACAGGTGATGAGAGCTTGGCTCCAGATGACAGTAATGCAGTGGCGAAAAATGGATGAATTTCTGTTGTAATCTGAGGTGAGATCGATAGGATTTTCTACTGGATGTGGGCAGAGAAGGAAATAAGGTTAGGCCCAAAGATTTGGCTCTGTCAAGAAGAAGTTGTCATTTTCAGAGATGAGGAAGACTGAGGGAGCTAGTGGGGATGGGGTTGAGGAGTTAGATTGGAGGCTGGTAAGCTCTGTGCCACTGTTTGACATTGAGATAGCTGTTGGAAAGACATTAGATCAGGTGAGAAGTCTGGGCACACAGATGACATTTAAAGCAGTGATGTGGGATGAAATCCCCAGGGTGTACACATGGGAAAAGGAAGTAAACTGAGGCCTGAGCATTGAGCACACCAACATGGAGAATTTGGGAGAGGAGGGAAATCAACAAAGGAGGCTGAGAAGGGGTGACCCTAGGAGGGAGAACTACTTCCAGTACGTGGTGCCCCGGCTGGCCAGTGAAGAATGTCCAGGGGGAGTTGACAAGGGTGTCAGCTACTGGTAGGGGAAGTTCAATGGGGATTGAGAACTGCTTCATGGATTTGGTGTTGTAGAAGTCATCGGTGACCTTGACAAAGCGTCTTTGGTTGTGGGTGCAAGTGAGAATGGGAAGGGAAGTTGGAGGCAGCAGTGTAGACAATTTCTTTAAGATGCTTTGCTCTAGAGCAGAGTGGGGTGAGAGCAGCAGGAGGGGACCAGATACCAGAGTCAATGGAGGCTCCTTTTTTTTTTTTTTAAGATTTATTTATTTATTTGAGAGAGAGAGCGAGCACAATTGTGAGCAGGGATAGTTGCAGAGGAGGAGAGAGAGAGAGGTTCTCAAGCAGACTCTCCTCTGGTGTGGAGCCAACACAGGGCTTGATCTCATGACCCTGATCATAGCCCTGACCTAAAATCAAGAGTCAGATGCTAAACAGACTGAGCTACCTAGGTGCCCTGTTTTTAAGATAGGAGATGTAATGTGCATAAGTGATAATTGAAAATCTAATAGAAAGGGGCAATTTTATGACACAGAAAAGAGGGGAGGAACTGTTGGAATGAGGTCTTTGAGCAGGATAAAGGGATAGGAACTAGGACATAGTGAAGAAGCTGGCTTCCACTGGGGTCACTGCCCAAGGATGAGTATGACTGCCTTTGACAATCACTTTTTTTTTTTTTTTTTAAGTATGCTCTGCAAGGGACTTGAACTCATGACCCTGAGATCAAGAGTAGCATGCTTTCCTGACTGAGCCAGCCAGGTGTCCACTGGCATTCATTTTTTTTGGCCAAACAGCCTGGATGGTCCTTGAACTGATACTCGCCCCTCATACAAGCACATACCCTAACTAGCAGCCTGCAAAGTCACAAGCAAATTTAAGTTCCTGATATGACTTCCCCAACAGCCCTTGTGATCAAGTCCCTGCCCACCCCGCCCCCACCTCCCAGGGCCTTCCTCTTGCCTGTTCCCTAGATAAGACCCCCTGGAGCTTACCCAAACCCTATCCATTGTAATTTGGACTGGCCAATCTGCTCCCAGCTTGAGAAACCCAAAGCATTCCACCCCTGACCCTAATAAAGGCAGTGCCCTAGATTCTGTCACTCTCTCTGCCTTGACCTCCCTGCCATTTACTTCCTCCAGGACCAATGAGTCATCAACTTCTCTACTTCAGTTTCTCTTGAGGTCTTCTATTGAACCGTGGCTCACCATCCCGCATCCTGTGTTCTACGTTAACAAATGTTACTTTAACAAAGTTGTAAAAGTTTCTCATGAAGAAGCAGACTATGGGTACAGGGTATGAGTAGATACAGGACCTCTGCTGCCTGCTTCTCTTTTCTCTGTGGAATAGGAAATAAGCTTGTCAGTTGAGACTGAAGTCTGAAGAGGAGGTGATGGGGGTTTAACCCTAACCTTAACTTGGGAGATATGGTAGGCCCACTGATCAATAAACCAGTGTGAATCAAGGTTTTGGCTAATGTATGTTGGCTCCAGAATCCATTTTGGACCCTAATATCTCTCCTGAGTTCCAAACTCATATATCCAGCAACCTGTTGTTATCTATCCCCTGCCTTCTCATGGGAAAATTAAAGCTATTCTCTCTCTGTCCACCTCTACCCAGTACTCTACTACCCACCATTTCCAAAGCGGAATAATAAAACCTTTGAAGAGCTCATGATCTAGTGTAGGACAACATATATATTTTTATTTTCTGAGATTGACATTACTGGAAGAGAATCATGGTTTTTGGAGGATTATTATTTGCTCAGTATGGACACTACTATCAAGATGTTTGTGAGTGTTCCCAGTGGGAGTGGTGAGTAGTGTAGCTGATAGACATTGGGTGACAGAGTTCCTGGCCTGATATGATTCCTCTGGTAATCATGAGGCCATATGCATCTGATGCCTTTGGGGCTTTTATTAAAATATAGATGATGATTTAATAGGTCTAATATCAGGCTTCAGTTCTGTAGTAAAAAGCTCTCAGATGATACCAATGATACCTGTCCACAAACCTCACTTTGGGGTTTAAAGATTAGAAGACAGAACCCCATGCAGGTGATTTCAATTTAATGTGTTAATCAGAAGAGAGCGATAGGAACATAGGTTAGCAAATAGAAGAAGACAAAACTAAGGAGATTTTTCACTTGCAAACCAAGGAATGTGTTCTTCATTCTGAGAAGGTTATAGAACCAAGGAAAAATTTGGACATTGGGGTGATGATGCTTGAGCATTTGTCATTTGAGCATGGGGTGCAAAATGCATATTGGACATCAACCATGTGTCAACCACTATTCCAGCAGCTGACATAAAGAGTGAAGAGTGAATAGGACAACCAAGGTCTGGTCTTCAGAGGGCTTACATCCTGGAAGGTTTAGATGGGTCATAGTAAGAAAACAAATTAAGTGGGGATGCCTGGGCGGCTCAGTCAGTTAAGTGTCTGCCTCCAGTTCAGGTCATGATCCCAGGGTCCTGGGATTGAGCCCCGGGTTCTCTGCTCGACGGGGAGCCTGCTTCCCCCTCTCCCTTTGCCTGCCACTCCCCCTGCTCTCTTGCTCACTTTTGCTCTCTCAAATAAATAAACAAAATCTTAAAAAAAAAAAAAAAGAAACCCAATTAGTAAGGTAATTTTAGTTTGAAGAAGTGCTGTAAAAAAAAGAGAGAGGGTTAATGTGATTGAGCCTCAGGGGACTGCTCTAGCAGGAAGTAGTTGCTGAGCCCAGAACTAACTGTGCAGCAGAGCCGGTCCTGCAGGGATCTGGGGGAAGAGCATTCTGGCTGGAGGGAAGAGCAGGATGGTAGCCTTGGGCAGGGGTGAGCAGGGAGGGAGGAGCAATCGCACTGATGTGATGAGAGCCTAGTGAGCAGCAGGAGATGGTGGGAGACAGGTCAGAAAGATGAACAGGGACCTGTAGGGGCTTTGAAAGCTGTGATGGAGTTTGCATTTTGCTTTAAATGTGGGAGTAACAGAATCCACTTTTTAAAAGGTAACTCTTGCTGTCATGTGAAGATGGGATGGTGAGTAGGCCTGGGGGTCAGGTGCGGTGTAGATCCCTCGGACATGCTCAACACTGTGCTGTAGAACGAGAACTCTGACAGCAACATGTAAAGTAGCTCGGGGAGGAAAGAGTAGCTCGTCAGAAATGTCTACCCTTGACATTGGGCATTGACAGTTAAGGAGAGCATGAACGGGGAAGTCAGACTCGTGCTTCCAAAGGCTATGGGAAGTGAGATGAGAAATTCAAGTAATACTCAACTCTCTTAAGCCAGGCACAGAGGCTAGGACTTTCTCAGTAACACCCTCATTTAGTCCTTTCCACACCCCCACCGTGCTGGCAACAAAAATCAGTTTCTAGGGTTTCAACCCAGACCTATGGAAACCAAGATCCAAGGGCATGTGGTTGTCAATGCAAGAATGCTTCAGGTGATTTTTAAATTCCAGGGCAGTTGGATTTGCTGAGTGGGGCGCCATCTTTCTGCTCAAAGGAATAAAAATAGCTCTCCTTAAGCCTTCCTGCCTTTCTTAAATCCTGCCAGTTAATTTACAACCCAAGGAATGACACTGCAGGAATTCCAGGATGAATCCACCTTAAAAATACCAACCAGTGAGGTTAGGGAGCCTAAGGAGGAAACGGCTGTGCTCTCTGCTGGGGTTGGTGTGAAATGTTGCTGGGGGTGTGGGTAAAGGCCAATCTTGCAGTAATGCTTGAAGCTGCAATCTGCATTTATATTTTAATGTAAATGAGTTTCAGATCCTTCTTTTCTTTTTAAGTTTTATTTATTTATTTGAAAGACAGAGATCACAAGTAGGCAGAGAGGCAAGCAGAGAGAGAAGGGGAAGCAGGCTCCCCACCGAGCAGAGAGCCCGATGTGGGACTCGATCCCAGGACCCTGAGATCATGACCTGAGCCGAAGGCAGAGGCTCAACCCACGGAGCCACTCAGGTGCCCCAGTTTCAGATCCTTCTTGAAAGAATCTCTGGGCTAAGAAGCTATGGAAGGTTCTGGGCCCAGAATTGGAGGTAAAAGGCTTGAGGGAGTAGAACGGAGAAGGGGAAGGGGAAGGAGGTGGCAACTGGGCACTGAACTTGACTTCCTTCCCACGTTTGCCTGGAGCCCACCCTTTTCCTAAGCAGAAGCTCTTAAAATGCTGAATGAAGGGGCGCCTGGGTGGCTCAGTGGGTTAAAGCCTCTGCCTTCAGCTCAGGTCATGATCCCAGGGTCTTGGGATCAAGCCCCGCATCAGGCTCTCTGCCTGGTGGGGAGCCTGCTTCCTCCTCTTTCTCTCTCTACCTGCCTCTCTGCCTACTTGTGATCTCTGTCTGTCAAATAAATAAATAAAATCTTTAAAAAAAAATGCTGAATGAAGAAGAAGAAAAATCCGGTTCCATAACTTTGCATTATTTGTGCTTCATTAGATTCTAATGTACCCTGTATATCTGGTTGGTTGCCTTCAAATAAGCATTTTTCTTTTTAAAGGGAAACTCTGTGGGCGCCTGCATGGCTCAGTCTGTTATGTGTTCAAATCTTGATTTTGGCTCGGGTCATGATCTTGGGGTCGGGAGTGGGATCGAGCCTGTGTTGGGCTCCATGCTAAGCTGGGAGTCTGCTTGAAGATTCTCTCCCTCTGCCCTACCCCCATATCTAAAATAAATAAATAAATCTTTTAAAAAAATGGCGAGGGGGTTCTCTGATCTACATTTTAACCACTTTTCCTTATAGCTGCTGGGCTCTGTTCAGTCTTCTCCAGACCAGAAAATGTTCTGTGGGCACAGGGAAGCTCTAAGGTAGAGCAGGGATGGTGCACTGACATTTCATTTCATAGAAATCGGGAGATGGCAGAAGTGGAAGGAAGGAAAGCCATCACTTATTGAGTACCAACTGGGTGCCTGGGTCTGTTTGGACATTTCTCATGAATGGTATGTTAGAGGCTCTTCCTTTTCCTCTGCTTCTCCTTGAATCTCCAGTCCAGGAGATTGGCCACAATGGTGGACACACCTGCTGCTCAGTCACTTGTGTGAGTATTAGTAATAATAATATCTATCAAGCACATAACACATACCAGGTGTTTTACAGAATCTCCTCATTTAATGCTCCCAAGAGATGGGTCACATTTGTATCTTCCTTTTTAGATAAAGTAACCAAACCCTGGAGATGCTAAGGGATTTGTTCAGAATCAACAGTGTACAATTCAAACCGGAGTCTAGGTAAAAGGCTTGAGGGAGTAGAACAGAGTCTACTCCCATGTTTTGCCATTATGTGATTTCTTAGACAGGGAATGCACAAAATTATACTGCTCTGGGCATAGTTTGAGGTCTTTGGTCTCCTTAATTTTTTTAAAAAAAGATTTTACTTATTTGACACAGAGAGAGAGAGATCACAAGTAGACAGAGAGGCAGGCAAAGAGAGAAGGGGAAGCTGGCTCCCTGCTGAGCAGAGAGCCTGATGTGGGGCTCGATCCCAGGACCCTGAGATCATGACCTGAGCCAAAGGCAGAGGCTTAACCCACTGAGCCACCCAGGCACCCCCAGCCTCCTTAATTTTTGCCTCCCTTTTCTCCCTAAAGACATCCCCTCTTCACTTTAGGTTCCCCCAGCCCTCCTATACTGTGTATATCTCATTATGACTACCACCTCTTTTCTGAGTAAATTACCCAATATAATTCGCTCATTTATATTACTGTTACTATCGTGCCTTATAGGCATAAAGAGATTTTTTTTTTTCCTGAGAATTTTTAGCTATCAACTCAGAGGTAAGGGATCTATTTGTCTCTTAACTGTGGTTTGGGGATGTCTTGGACTAGTGACTGGGTGACATATCTGGGTATGAGAACTTAAATATCAAGGCCTTCCTGCTTATCTGGAGAGGGTGAGCTCCAGAGCCAGCTACCAGAATTAGTTCTTTGGGAGATATGAGATATAGGAACTGGTGTCCTGGCCTCCTTAACTTCTTGGAGCTGTGATTCTGAGACCTGTGCCTGAGCACGTACTTACTCATTCATTGATCATGTAAGCATGGTTATTTGAACTGGCCCTAGAGACACTCTGATAATCACAACTGACATTGTTCCCCTGCCCACAGGGCTCACAGTGAGAAGAAGGAGACAGATATTGGTAAGAAGCTTCAAGAAAAATGGGCAAATCTCATCTCCTATTGATCCTTTTCTTTTCTCTTCCTTCCTTGCTACATTGATACTATAGTCTCTCTTCCATCCCTTTAGACGAAGGTCCTCAGATGCTGTGTATCTAGAACTTCCCTTCTTCCCTGTTCTAATATGGCATTCTGGACCTCCCTATATCTCTTCTGCCTGGCAGGTGATGACTATTTTTTTGGCCCAGCTCACTACCAGCCAGAAAATCCATGGCTCATGGTCTGTTTTTTTCTCTGTCATGAGCCTTTTGGTTATTCCAGCACACAGAATTAAAAATGGCTTTAACAACAGGGACTAGTGGGGGAGGAGTAGCAGGATAAGATGACATCTGGTCGCAGGAGTTCAGATAGTTATCAAACCATTTCAAACACCTACAAATCTAACAGGAGATCGAAGAGAAGATGAGCAGCAATTCTAGAAGCAGAAAATTGACCACTTTCTGAAAGGTAGGACATGCGGAGAAGTGAATCTGAAGCAATGGGAAGACAGAGTGTGGGGGGAAGGACCAGCTCCCGGCAAGCAGTAGAGCAGCACAGCACAAAATCGGGACTTTTAGAAGTCTGCTCTACTGAGGGACATCGCTCCAGAGGCTAAGTGGGGATGGAGCCCTTGCAGGGACAGTGTGGTCTCAGGACCCATGGGGGTCACAGAAGTATCGGGGGTGTATGAGTGCAGCAGAGCTCTCAGGTATTGGAGCAGGGAAGCTGGCTACAGAGACAGAGCCAAGCAGTGAACTCCCAGCTTGGGGTTACCTTAAACTGTGATCTGTGGCATAGTTAGACCCCTGCTCTTTGAGCAGGGACCCAGCAAGTGGCAGATCTGGGGATACTCACCTTCCTTTTCTGGAGGCAGGAATCTGCTGGGTTTGGAGACTCCAAATGGGACTGTGTGTTGGAGACTCCAAATGGGACTGTGTGCCAGAGACAGAAACGTTTGGTCACAGACCAGGTGAGCTCCGAGCACAGTTGGAGACCAGGGAGATGGGAGAGATTGACTGCTTTTCTCTGAGGGTGCACTGAGGAGTGGGGCCCCAAGCTCTTGGCTTCTCTGGGCTGGAGACTGGGAGGCTGCCATTTTCATTCCCATTCTCCAGAGCTCTATGGAAAGCATTCAGGGAATAAAAGCTCCTGAGAGTGAACCCGAGCAGATTACTTAGCCTGGCCCCTGGTAAGAGGGGCACAATTCTGCCTCAGGCAAAGACATTTGAGAATCAGAGCAACAGGCCCCTCCCCCAGAATATCAGCCAGAACATCCAGCCAAGACCAAGTTCACTGATTAAGGAGAACAGCAGAATTCAAGAGGAGAGGAAAGCAAAGCATGGAATTTATGACTTTTTCCCCATGATTCTTTTGTCTTGCAAAGCTAATTAAATTTTTAAAAATTTACTTATTTTTTTCTTATTCTAATTTTTTAAACATTTACTCTTTCCTCTTTCAATGTTTTAAAATTAGTTTATCTTAACAATACCTTTCTTTAAAAAAAGAAATCTTTTTGAACCTTCATTATTATAGTCATATTTTACCCTTCACTTTATCTAACTTTATTTTTTGTATATATATTTTGTATACATATAGGGTTTTTTTCTTCTAAAAAATTTTGGGATACAGTTTCTTCTAATATATCAAAATATACTTTAAATCTAGTACAAGGCTTTGTTCTAGTCTCCAGCCTGAGCAAATTCTCTCCACTTTCTTTTTCTTTCTTTTCCCAACCAACTTATCAACTTCATTTTTAGAATTTTTTAAGATTTTCATCTTTACAGTCATATTACATCCCTTCATCATGATTATTCTTGTGTGTGTATATATATATATATTTTTTCTTTCTTTCTATAAAATTTTGGGAGGTAGTTTCTTCTAAAAGACCAAAATACACCCAAAATCAAATGGGCGGCTCTGTTCTATTCACCAGTCTAATATATATATTTATATATATATATTATATATTATATATGTGTATATATATTTATATATATATTTTTTTAATTAAAAAAATTTTAACTTCGGGACGCCTGGTGGCTCAGTGGGTTGAGCCGCTGCCTTCAGCTCAGGTCATGATCTCAGGGTGCTGGGATCGAGTCCCGCATCGGGCTCTCTGTTCAGTAGGGAGCCTGCTTCCCTCTGTCTCTCTCTGCCTGCCTCTCCATCTACTTGTGATTTGTCTCTGTCAAATAAATAAATAAATAAAATATTTTTAAAAAAAAATTTTAACTTCTTTTTAACTGCTTTCTTCTCCCCACAATCTGGGGTCTCTTCTGATTTGGTTAACACACATTCTTCTGTGATCTTTGCCACCCTTTTGGTAATATATTCTCTCCTTCATGTATTCTTATCTGGATAAAATGACAAGGCAGAAAAAACTCACCACAAAAAGGGAAAAGAACAAGAGGCAGTACCGAAGGCTAGGGACCTAATCAATATGGACATTGGTAATACATCCGGTCTAGAGTTCAGAATGACGATTCTGAGTGGTGCTAGCTGGGCTCGAAAAAGGCATGGAAGATATAAGAGAAACTCTGTCTGGAGAAATAAAAGCCCTTTCTGGAGAAATAAAAGAACTAAAATCTAACCAAGCTGAAATTTTAAAAAAGCTATTAATGAGGTGCAATAAAAAATGGAGGCTCTTACTGCTAGGATAAATGAGGCAGAAGAAAGAATTAGTGATACAGAAGACCAAACAATGGAGAATAAAGAAGCTGAGCAAAAGAGACAAACAACTACTGGACCATGAGGGGAGAATTTGAGAGGAAAGTGTTATCATAAGATGAAACAATATTAGAATAATTGGGATTCCAGAAGAAGTAGAAGGGAGGGGCAGAAGGTATATTGGAGTGAATTATTATAGAGAATTTCCCTAATATGGCAAAGGGAACAAGCATCAACATCCAGGAGGTGCAAAGAATCTTTCTCAAAATCAATAAGAATATTGAATACTATCATCTAATAGTAAGGAATATTTTCATCTAATAGTAAAGCTTACAAGTCTTAGTGACAAAGAGAAAATCCTGAAAGTAGCCCAAAACAAGAAGTTTGTAACATACAATGGTAGAAATATTACATTGGCAGCAGACTTATCCACAGAGACCTGGCAGGCCAGAAAGAACTGGCATGATATGCTCAGAGCACTAATTGAGAAAAACATGAAGCCAAGAATACTATATCCAGCTAGGTTATCATTGAAAATAGAAGGAGAGATAAAAAGCTTCCAGGACAAACAAAAACTAAAAGAATTTGTAAGCACCAAACCAACTCTACAGGATATATTGAACGGGGTCCTCTAAGCAAAGAGAGAGCCTAAAAGTAGTAGATCAGAAAGGAGCAGAGACAATATACAGTAACAGTCACCTTACGGGCAATACAATGGCACTAAATTCATATCTTTCAATAGTTACCCTGAATGTAAATGGGTTATATGCCCCCAATCAAAAGACACAGGGTATCAGAATGGATTAAAAAAAAAAAATACCCATTGATATGCTCTCTGTAAGAAACTCATTTTAGACCCAAAGACACCTCCAGATTTAAAGTGAGGGGGTGGAAAACAATTTACTATGCTAATGGACATCAAAAGAAAGCTGGGGTGGCAATCCTTATATGTTAAATTAGATTTTAAGCCAAAAACTATAATAAGAGATGAGAAGGTCACTATATCATACTAAAAAGGTCTGTCCATCAAGAAGATCTAACAATTTTAAATATCTATGCCCCTAACGTGGGAGCAGCCAACTATATAAAATAATAAGAAAATCAAAGAAATGCATAAAAAAATAATACAATAATAGTAGGGGACTTTAGCATCCCCCTCACTAAAATGGACAGATCTTCCAAACGAAAGATCAGCAAGGAAATAAAGGCCTTAAATGACACAGTGGACCAGATGGACATCACAGATATATTCAGAACATTCCATGCCAAAGCAACAGAATACACATTCTTCTCTAGTGCACATGGAACATTCTCCAAAATAGATCACATCCTGTGTCACAAATCAGGTCTCAACTGGTACCAAAAGATTGGGATCATTCCCTGCATATTTTGAGATCAAAATGTTCTGACGCTAGAACTCAATCACAAGAGGAAATTTGGAAAGAACCCAAATACATGGAGGCTAAAGAGCATCCTACTAAAGAATGAATGGGTCAACCAGGACATTAAAGAATAATTGGAAAAATTCATTGAAACAAATGATAATGAAAACACAACCATTCAAAATCTGTGGGACACAGCAAAGGCAGTCCTGAGAGGAAAATATGTAGTGATACAAGCCTTTTGCAAGAAACAAGAAAGGTCTCAAATACACAACCTAACCCTACACCTAAAGGAGCTGGAGAAAGAACAGCAAAGAAAGTCTAAACCCAGCAGGAGAAGAGAAATAATAACGAGCAGAAATCAATGAAATAGAACAAACAAACAAACAAACAAACACCCAATAGAATAAATCAATGAAACTAGGAGCTGGTTCTTTGAAAGAATTAATAAGATTGATAAATTCCTGACCAGACTTATCAAAAAGAAAAGAGAAAGAACCCAAATAAATAAAATCATGAATGAAAGAGGAAAGATCACAACCAACACCCAAGAAATACAAACAATTATAAGAACATATTATGAGCATATAAGAACCCATTATATGGGGACGCCTGGGTGGCTCAGTTGGTTAAGCAGCTGCCTTCGGCTCAGGTCATGATCCCAGCATCCTGGGATCGAGTCCCACATCGGGATCCTTGCTCCGCAGGAAGCCTGCTTCTCCCTCTGACTCTGCCTTCCATTTTGTCTGCCTGTGCTCGCTCTCACTCTCTCTCTCTTACAAATAAATAAATAATATCTTTAAAAAAAAAAAAGAACACATTATATGAACATACTTTGCCAGCAAATTTGATAATCTGAAAGAAATGGATGCATTCCTAGAGACATATAAACTACCACAACTGAACCAGGAAGAAATAGAAAACCTGAACAGACCCATAACCAGTAAGGAAATTGAAGCAGTCATCAAAAATCTCCCAACAAATAAGAGCCCAGGGCCAGATGGCTTCCGGGAATTCTACCAAACACTTAAAGAAGAATTAATTCCTATTCTTCTGAAATTGTTCCAAAAAATAGAAGTGGAAGGAAAACTTCCAAACTCATTTTATGAGGCCAGCATTACCTTGATCCCAAAACCAGACAAAGACCCCATCAGAAAGGAAAATTACAGACCAATATCCTTGATGAACACAGATGCAAAAATTCTCACCAAAATACTAGTCAGTAGGATCCAACAGTACATTAAGAGGATTATTCACAGTGACAAAGTGGTATTTATTCCTGGGCTGCAAAGTTGGTTCAATATCGCAAATCAATCAATGTGATACAATATATTAATAAAAGAAAGAACAAGAACCATATGATACTCTCATAGATGCAGAAAAAGCATTTGACAAAGGACAGCATCCATACTTGATCAAAACTCTTCAAAGTGTAGGGATAGAGGGTATATACTTCAATATCATCAAAGCCATCTATGAAAAACCCACAGTGAATATCATTCTCAATGGAGAAAAACTGAGAACTTTTCCGCTAAGGTCAGGAACACAGCAGGGATGTCCATTATCACCACTGCTATTCAACATAGTACTAGAAGTCCTAGCCTCAGCAATCAGACAACAAAAAGAAATTAAAGGCATTCAAATCGGCAAAGAAGTCAAACTATCACTCTTTGCAGATGATACGATACTTTATGTGGAAAACCCAAAAGACTCTACTCCAAATCTGTTAGAACTCATACAGGAAGTCAGGAAAGTGTCAGGATATAAAATCAATGCACAGAAATCAGTTGCATTTCTATACACCAACAACAAGACAGAAGAAAGAGAAATTAAGGAGTCAATCCCATTTATAATTACACCCCAAACCATAAGATACCTAGGAATAAACCTAACCAAAGAGGCAAATAATATGTACTCAGAAAAACTATAAAGTACTCATGAAAGAAATTGAGGAAGACACAAAGAAATGGAAAAATGTTCCATGCTCATGGATTGGAAGAACAAATATTGTGAAAATGTCTATGATACCTAAAGCAATTTACGTGTTTAATGCAATCCCTATAAAAATCCCACCCATTTTTTTTTCAAATAAATGAAACAAAGAATCCTAAAATTTATATGGAACCAGAAAAGACCTCGAATAGCCAGAGGAAGGTTGAAAAAGAGCCAAAGTTGGTGGCATCACAATTTCAGACTTCAAACACTATTACAAAGCTGTCATCATCAGGACAGTGTGGTACTGGCACAAAAACAGACACTTTGATCAATGGAAGATAATAGAGAGCCCAGAAATGGACCCTCAACTCTATGATCAACTAATTTTTGACAAAGCAGGAAAGAATGTCTAGTCGATAAAAGACAGACTCTTCAACAAATGGTGTTGGGAAAATTGGACAGCTACATGCAGAAAAATGAAACTGGACCATATCCTTACACCACACACAAAAATAGACTCCAAATGGATGAAAGACCTCAATGTGAGAAAGGAATCCATCAAAATCCTTGAGAAGAACACCAGAAGCAACCTCTTCGACCTCAGTCTCAGCAACTTCTTCCTAGAAACATCGCCAAAGGCAAGGAAAGCAAGGGCAAAGATGAACTATTGGGACTTAATCAAGATCAAATCTTTTACATAGCAAAGGAAAGTCAACAAAACCAAGAAACAACTGACAGAATGGGAGAAGATATTTGCTAACGACATAACACATTAAGGGCTAGTATCCAAAATCTAGAAAGAACTTACCAAACTCAACACCCAAAGAACAAATAATCCAATCAAGAAATGGGCAGAGGACATGAACAGACATTTCTGCAAAGAAGACACCCAGATGGCCAACAGACACATTAAAAAGTGCTCCACGTCACTCGGCATTGGGGAAATACAAATCAAAACCACAATGAGATACCACCTCACACCAGTCAGAATGGCTAAAATTAACAAGTCAGGAAATGAAAGATGCTGACAAGGATGTGGAGAAAGGGGAACCCTCCTACACTGTTGGTGGGAGTGCAAGCTGGTGCAGCCACTCTGGAAAACAGCATGGAGATTCCTCAAAAAGTTGAAAATAGAGCCACCCTATGACCCAGCAATTTCACTACTGGATATTAACTCTAAAGATACAAATGTAGTGATCCAAAGGAGCATGTGCACCAGAATGTTTTATAGCAGCAATGTCCACAATAGCCAACTATGGAAAGAACCTAGATGTCCAACAACAGATGAATGGATAAAGAAGATGTGGTATATATATACAAAGGAATACTATGCAGCCATCAAAAGAAATGAAATCTTGCCATTTCCAATGACATGGATGGAACTAGAGGGTATTATGCTGAGCGAAATAAGTCAATCCGAGAAAGACAATTACCATATGATCTCCCTGATATGAGGAATTTGAGAGGCAACGTGGAGGACTTGGGGGTTAGGGAAGGAAAAAATGAAACAAGATGGGACTGGGAGGGAGACAAACCATAAGAGACTCTTGATCTCCCAAAACAAACTGAGGGTTTCTGCAGGGAGGGGGGTAGGGAGAGGGTGGTTGGGTTGTGGACATTGGGCAGGGTATGTGCTATGGTGAGTGCTGTGAAGTGTGTAAACCTGGAAAATCATAAACCTGTACCCCTGGGGCTAATAATACATTATATGTTAATAAAAAATTTAAAAAAAATTAAAAAGGGAAAAAAAAGAACAGGGACTAGTTGATGGTCAGGTTCAGAACATCCATTAATTCATTTATTCATTCAGTAAACACTAAATAGCCAGTATCTTCCAGGAATTGAGATATAGAAAAGTATAACACATGGTTTCTGCACAGTAAAACTAAATTTCCAAAGGCAAGGACCCCATTTATCTTCTGCATGCCTCTCTCCCTGATATTTGACTCCTTCATACCAGGTAGGATCTCAATAAATATTCGTGAAATAAAAAAATAAATTAATATTCAGACAGATAAGGCAGATATACAAACTATAAGAAAATGGATAACCATTCATTCAATAAACATTTTCTGAACATTCCCTAAGTGCTAAGTACTATGTCAAACAAGACAGATGCAGTCCTTCCCTTCTGAATCTTACAGTTCAAAATTCACCAGACCTGTACCCCTGGAGCAAATAATACATTACAGGTTAATAAAAATAAATAAATAGGGAAAAAAAGGAAATCTAGGTATGTTCAAATTGTTTGACTATATTTATCAGGTTGAATGATTTTATTCTTCCAATTATATATAGCAAAAAGAGAAAAAGAAATTCACCCAAGTAAGTATTAGAGTAATTTGAAGTGATGTGAAGAGGGGCAGGGTTTTGAGGGCATAAACCAGGTCTGTTTGCCTGGCTCGTGTGAGGTCCTGGGATCAAGTCCCACAGTTGGCTCCTCGCCCAGCTGGGGGCCTGCTTCTCTCTCTGCCTCTGCCTGCCACTCTGCCTGCTTGTGCTCTCTCTCTGACAAATAAATAGATAAATAAAATCTTAAAAAAAAAAGGGTAGAGGAGAAAGAATTTTGAGGATACTAAAGTCTTTTTGCTTCTGACCCAGTGTGCCCCTTGTTTCTGCCCCTAGAATGAGTTAAAAGTCTCATATCTGTCATATCTGTTTATTAACTAGTGTCCCTAATTCTGTCTCTTACTCTCTCTCTCTGCTTTTTCTCTGTGTGTTTTTTTTTTTTTGTCTGTTTCTTTTGTTTTATCTTAGCTAGTTTTTGGTGTGATTTTATCGCTTATAAATCATGACAATGCTAGTAATATAAGTAAGCAGTAGGATTTACAATCTAGAGCCCAGTGAAGGAAATCATCTTTCCATACTTTTTTAGATACTTCTAAACATATTGTTGAGGGTTCTTATTGTCACAGATACAGAATTTGAAGACAGGGAGTAGACAAATTTACCAAGGAAGATAGGAAAGAGAAACGAGTGTTAGGATCTCAGCTCTGAGGAACTCTAACACAAAAGATCCAGGAGAGGAGGGTAAACTCCCGAGGAGGTTGAGAGAAATGGCTTAAGTCATTAGAGGAAAACCAGTGGTTTTCTGGTGTCCCAGAAGCCCAGGGTGTTTCAAAGACATGGTGGTCGACTGTGTAAAATGTTCACGAGAGGAGAAGTATGATAAAACCTGAAGAGCCGCCATGGACAACATAGAAGTCATTTACCACAAATAACCTCTGTGAAGTGGAGAGAGGTCAGGAGCCAGCTGGAGTGATTGAGGAGTAAATGGAGGTGAAGAAGCAAAACCTGAGAATGGAAACCAGACTTTTGAGACCCAAAACTGTGAAGGGGAGGAAATAGAGAGGATGGCCCTGGAAAGGGAGATCAGAAAGGGACATTGTTTATTTTATTTTATTTTTTTTCTTTTTAGGATGAGAGAGACTAAAGCAAAATTATAATTAAAGACCTATTAGAACACAGAAAAGAAAACATTAACTCTATCTGGGTGAGTAGAGAAAGGTCTCCCCAAGGGGATGGTTTTGAGCTGGGTCTTGAGTAGGGAGGGCAACTTTTCCAAAGGACGAAGCCATTGCGTGCGAAAGGAAGATTGCAAGCAAACAAGCAGTGGTGCATTTGGAGAATGGTCAGTAGGTCAGTGTGTGGAAAATGTTAACGCTGGATTCTGTTGGAAAGAAAGGAAAACCCACCCAAGACCTTTCTCTACCTTTTGTCTTTGTTCTCTATTTCATCTTTAAAATAATAGGTCAGGCCAGATTATCTCTAAAGTCTGTTTCGATATTAAAATCCATAGTGAATGGGGATCTGTTTTCAATGTTTTGTTAGACTGAGAGTAATATCCCCCCTAAATGAATATTGCACCACAGCTGTTTCCTCTAACTATGCTTTATATTGTATGGTGAAGGACTTCCAGAAGACTGGAGGCTCCACTAAAGTGACCCACTTAGAAAAAAAATAATCATGAAATATCTTCGAAGTCTACTATGCTTTACCTTAAAAGTCCATGTGCATCCTATTCCTTAATATAGTTGACAAGGTTTTATTATTAAGGTGTTTTATGGTTATCCATGGATGCCCAAAGCGGATAGGCCAGCTTCACCCTTTAGATTTTAATATCTGCTGGTAGTTACTTCTATAAGCTCTGAGCAAGGATGAGAGTCCCTGGCTGGCCCCTTATACCTGATCTAGTTTCACTTGCCCATTCACGGCCAGTTTCATAGAGGCAGAGAGTCTGAGCCCCAGCTGTCTATGCAAGTGTAGTGTGGTGGGACCTGGAGCAGAGAGGAAGGCCTCATTAAGACCAGTTTAGCTGAGTTAATTGATCTTTATAAATGCCCTGGGCCACAGAGGCTCAAGTAATAGCTTTATGAGCCTACGTATCTTAACTACTCACATAACATATTATTCCCCTCTGCTTGGCCATAAGAATCTTCGTTATAAAAGAATACAAAATATAAAAGCCACATGAAATTGCCTGAAAGGAAAAAAAGAAACACAACACACATTAATTGGATTCTTGGCAAACGACTGCAAAAATGTCCCAGAACTGACGAAACAAGTTATTTTTAGACAACTTTGCCCTAAAATATGTTGATGCCTCTGTGAGTGATTTCATCACACATGCTACAAACCCCTTTGGCCTGATCCTTTAAAAAAAAAAACAAAACCAAAACTTCATTTTTCCTTTTTATTACATAATAAAATAAAATGAACTGTCTCCCAGTATCGTCTCCTGGCTGCCTTCCTCAATTGGAAGTTCTTTTTTTTCTGCTTTTACCTTCATGTTTGCCTTCCTTTGTATAAGCCCTTTTATGCACATGCTCCATTTTTATAACCTAAAAATGTGAAGAGACATTTAAGTTCTTTCCACCATTCATGATTTTAGTCGTCCCCATATCTAGCCCATGAGCTCACTCTTACCATTCGTCAGGTGTCCTGTACTACAACCCCGAGCTCATTCTCCAATAACGACAAAGTTGAGGACAAACACTTTCTATGTCATTTCAGGGAAGGCTGAAGCCACTGGTGGTTACTGAGATCTGACTTCATGATAAGAGACCTACCCATGATTAGAAGACATCGCCTAGTTGGTCTTAAAATGGAATCAGCCCAGATGGTGCCAATGGGAATTAAGGCTCTGCATGGTCCCAGAGCAAACACAATACTTGTCGTTTGGATGCTCTTAATCTCAGAGTCAATGAGGGAAATAAGGCTTTCTGATGCCTAGCCACACATTCCCCAGTGATTATAGTACCAAATACTCATGATTCAAAGTGACCGGTTATCAGATACTAGAATCACTTTCTCAATCATTAAAGGATTTAAAGGTCTGCTTGAGGGTTCCATGTTATTGACATTAATGAGTTTTAAAGTCATTTATACACATTTCTGAAGCTGTATCTACAGAGGTTTTCCATAATGTTGGCCATCTATATCCTTGGAAGAAAAAACAAATTTACTTGTAGAAAGTCCAACCTGGATATAGATATATTTCCTTAGTCTGTGTCCTGTTTACTTTGCTTACAGAATCTCTCTCTGTATATCCTGGACAAATTTCAGAAACTCTATGCGAACAGGCATACTTACAGTGCTTACTTCTTTCTTTCTAGCAGCCTAGACTTTGACATAAGAGTTCCAGTGGATTCTCCGTGTACGTACTGTTTTTAAGGGCTAGAAATATCCAGAGCCCCTGTGTACTTACAAGATTTTTCCCTATAAATTATTACCTATAAAATTGTCTGATGACAGAAATGAACAATTTCTGGGCTTCAGGCTTAAGCTTGAATCTCTAGGAAAATGCACATAGTCTGATCGAAACTTTCTCATTACTGTTATCATTCATTTTGACCTTAATGGGAATGAAGATTATGAAAGATCTCGGTGCAGGGTGGAGAAGAGAGCTGTTTATTGGGTTGCTAGGGGTGATAATGAGGAAATATTCTCTGAAGGCAAAAATGTATAAATCCTGATTTTGTTTAATTCCATAGTTGGGCACGGCCTTGCCCTCAGGATGAAACTAGGAGGAGCTTCCAAACCTTGAGTATTTTTTCTGCAGATAGGAATGGATGTCACAGAATCTAAGAGCAGCTCAGCTCTCATTTCTGGAGGCCCCCATCTGTAGGCAGGCCCCAGTGAATGTCAACGTGGGGAAACCAATATGGCTTCCGTTCAAAGGTCTTAGGTATTTGTTTCTCTCACACACGCTTCATGGCTAACTTTCTTGCTGCTGGTTACAGGTTTGACTTTTGAGGTTAGTGATGCAAACACTCCTACACAGAGCTTTTTTTTTTTTTTTTTCTTGTGAAGTCTTTATCTGGATTTTCTATCAGGGTAAGAATTGTTTAATACAATGAGTTGGAAAGTAAACCCTCATCTTTTATTTTTTGGAGAAGCTTACGAAGGATAGGTATTTTTTTCTGTAAACATTTGGTAAATGCACCAGCAAAGCCACTGGACCTGGACTTTTTCTTCTGTAGTTTTTTTTGAGGACCGTGTGTGTAGAGAAGAAGAAAATAGTTTGGCAGTTGTCTGATGACCGCTAGGCAATGACTGATTGCCTCGTGGCAGTGTGGGGGCAGAGGGCTTCTTTTTAGGATGATGAAAATATTCTTAAATTAGATTGTGGTGATGGTTGCACAACTGTGTGAATATACTAAAAACATTGAATTGTTCGTTGTAAGCGAGAGTTGTAAAGTTGAAAACAACTTGACTAAGTTGTTTAAAAGGTAGGTATGGATTCTTTTCATCATCTCAACTGTTTCTCTTTTCTATACTATTAATTTCTGCTTTCTTTCTTTATTTTTAATTTCTCTGGTTCTGCTCTCCTTTTCCTAGCTTATTAAGTTGCCTCCGTCTGGCTCCTTGGGGCTTACTGACCAAAGAATGTTGCAGGACTGGAGCTCACAGACCTTAAAGATTATGGCCTCAAGGATTAAACTTTATTGCCAGTCTGGTCCTGGAACCAGCAGTTAGTGTCTTTCAGACCCTGGGGATGAAACTGTTTTTAAGTCTTACCAATTCAAGGAGGCAAAATTCCCAGGCAGCAATTAGCAGAGATTTTCTCAGCCTCCTCCCTTCCCTGTTTTTTGTTGTTATTGTTGTTTGTTTGTTTGTTTGTTTTTTCAAAGTCAGAGGGAGTTCCACCCAATTTCCTCCTCGATTCCTATTGCCACTTTATATAAAATAATTTTAGGTACCATTACCTCAGATCAGCCAATCTGCCGTATGCTGTTGCCTGCTTCCTGCCCCAGAAGCAAGCCGGGATCTTTGCGCTGTGTGCTACCAATCACCTTGCTTTTCTGGACCATGTATCGGGTCCACGTAGGTGTTTTTCATGGTTTGAACCTGCTTATGTTATTTTACTTACTTATTTATACTGTGCTGGTCATTGTTCTTGTTTGAAGTGGGGGATGGACCTACAAAGCATGTACTTAATGAAGTAATCTTGATGCCTCCTTAGGGTGGTTATTGCTTAAATACAATCTCCAAATTGTCTTAAGAATAACTTCAGGCCGACTGAAATAAACCCTTTCTTTGTCTTAAACTTAGAGCGGTGTTGTCCAATAGAAATAAATGCAAACCACCTATAAACTTTTAAATTTTCTAGTAGCAACACTAAAAATACAAAATGAAACAGGTAGAGTTAATTCTCATATGTTTTATTTAACCCAAAACAGAGCTTCCTCACCTTACGGTGCGGTTACAACCTGATAAACACATCGAAGTTGAAAACATCACAAGTTGAAAATTCATTTAATATAACTAACCTACACAGCATCGTAACTCAGGGACACCTGGATGGCTCAGTCGGTTAAGTGGCTGCCCTTGCCTAGGGTTATGATCCCCCGGTCCTGGGACTGAGTCCTTCATCACGCTGCTTGCTCTGCCTGCTGCTTCCCCTGCTTGTGCTCTCTGTCTCCCTATCACTCTCTCTCTGACAAATAAATTAAAAAAAAAAAAAAGAACATTGTAACTCAGCCTAGCCTGCCTCAGATATGCTCAGAACACTTACATTAGGGGCGCCTGGGTGGCTCAGTGGGTTAAAACCTCTGCCTCTGCCAGGGTCCTGGGATCGCGCCCCACATTGGGCTCAGCAGGGAGCCTGCTTTACCCACCCCCCTGCCTGCTTCTCTGCCTACTTGTGATCTCTGTCTGTCAAATAAATAAAATCTTAAAAAAAAATAAATAAAGAAAGAACTCCCCAGGCAGTCTTCATATAAAAAAGAACACTTACATTAGCCTACGGTTGGACAGAGTCCTCTGACACAAAGCCTAATTTATAATAAAGTGACCATCTCCTGTAAATTATCAAATACTGTCCTGAAAGTGAAAAACAGCCTGGGTGTACGGGTGTTGAATGGTTGTCAGTGTATCAGTTGTTTGCTCTCCTGACCGGGGGGCTGACTGGGAGCTGCGGCGGCTGACCATGACGGACGATCCACACTACAAATCGCCAGCATGGGAAAAGATCAAGACTGAAAATGCGAAGCGCGGTTTCTATTGAAAGTGTACCATTTTTGCGCGGTCCTAAAATCGAAGACGGTAAGTTGACCCATCATAGGTCAGAGACTGTCTATATATCTAGCACACTCTCATTTCAAAATAAAATCAATATAGAAATCATTAATAAAACATTTTCATTCTTTTTTCATCCTAAGTCTTTGAAATCTGGTGTGTATTTTGTACTCACAGCACATCTCAATGCAGAGTAGCCACATTTCAAATGCTCGATAGCCATGTGTGGCTACTGGCTTCCATATTGGATGGTAGAGATTTATAGGACGCATAAAAGGACAGTAAATTTAATCAGCACCGCTACCACTTTGTTTTTGTTTTTTTTATATTTTTCTTCCAAGAATCTCATTAAGTAATTAAAACACACAAAGCAAAATCTAGATGGCCTCAAAAGTTGTGTGATCTTCTACGATACTTGTCATCAATAATGCTACTTTATTTGGAGAACTCCCCATGTTTTCTCTTTTTGAATTGAAGGAAGAGAACAAAAAGCCTTCTGTGTACAAACTTACAGTACAAACAAGTTCATTTATGCTCTCAATCTTGGAGAACTGGTTTCTGAAACATCAAAGTTTTTGTTTTTCTGAGTTACATGAAATGACAATATATGTAAGGTTGGAAATGGTCATCACATGAATTACCTATTTGTTCATTAAGGGGTTAAACTTCATGTAATGCCAAACAGCACTTGAGGGTGCTTGAAAGGATTGGAAAGAAGTTAGAAGTATAAAATATGATGGATTTGTATGGGTTAATATGGAATTTTTTTCAGTTGAGATTAATTGTCAATCCCCTCTGGGCAAAGATACTTGGTTTTATGAGTGTAGTAGCAGTGACTTTTTAAAAAAAATATATATTTTATTTGTTTATTTGACAGAGAAAGATCACAAGTTGGCAGAGAAGCAGGCAGAGAGAGAGAGAGAGAGGAGGAAGCAGGCTCTCTGCTGAGAGAGCGTAATGCGGGGCTTGATCCCAGGACCCTGAGATCACGACCTGAGCCCCAGACAGAGGCTTAACCTGCTGAGCCACCCAGACACCCCAGCAATGACTATTGATAGGCTGTTTGCAGTCTGATGTCCCAAGTATCTCAGATCTGTTTAATACTGTCCCAAGTATTTAGATCTGTTTAAATGCAAGAACTCCTTGCCTCAGGGTGAAGATTAACAACTCTTGCTACTATCAGCGAAAATAACCCTTTTAAAATATATTGTTACATTATTAAATCGTTTTTTTTCCTAAAGCATGGGACCACCTTCTCTCAAGATCTCTAAATAAATCACATTACTTTATCAAACTGCTTATTGACACAGCTTAGAAACACTAATAGTCCATCGACCTCCTGATCTTATGGCCAATCTTCAGACACGCTAATCTGTCACATCTTTTGAAACCCCTTCCTTCATGGGTAGGAGTTTTTCCTGGGAATTCCCAATCATGTCATATTTAATGAAAGCAATACCAGTAATCACATTGGTACATAGCCCCTTCCTCTTGGGAATCTCCAAATGGTTTCCAGATTGGTGGGGGTCAGTTTTCAAAAGCTGCCAGTAAAGGGGATTAGCTTTCTATCAAGGTTGGGGGAGGAAGGCTGGCAAGGAGATTGAATCATTACGCATGTCATTCAGTCCATCTGGACTGTTTCATTTCCATTTGGACCCAATGTTCCAATAAGCTGAAACGCACCTATTTGGCAAGGATTCCTCTTACCCTGGCCGGGGAACCATCATCCTGTCATCACAGCCGGCTATGACAGGTTCCAGGAATTTAGAAATTGTTTCTGACATGGTGGGAAGCATTTTCATGTCCCAGCAGCAGGAACGCATCATCTCCTCTGTAAGTGGAGCCGCCGCACCACCGGCCCTTTCTATCTAGTTATCGAGGCTTTGTCCCCCCGCAGTGCTCATCACCACATAGAAAGACACGTATCTGTCAATGTCCCGTCTGTACCCACTAACATGCAACCTCTGTGAAATCCCCAGCATTGCCTGGTTTTGTTTGCAGGTGTGTTTAGGGTGCCAGGCACTTAGTAGGAGCTCCTTTGATAGTCAGTCATATTTGCTCTTTTGAACGAATGTACGTGCAAAAACCCCACCTCTTTTCAAAGAGTTCGATGGAGTCAGAAGCCTAGGTTAACAGCATAGTGCGGTGGATTATAGGCTGTCAGATTGTGAGAGAGCTGTGCAGCTCTCTGATTTCAGGTTTCTCAGGGATGAAATGGGGTAGTAATATGTACCTTACAGCTTGGTTGAGGTGTAGATGATGGAAAATACTCTTAACTTTAAGCATGGGGCGGGGCTTGCAGTGAGCACTCAAGAAAGAGGGGCCATTGGGGGGGAAAATGCATTAGTGTTGTAGCTTACTTCCTCACATGGAAGGTGGGTAGATCTCAGAGTCCTAACTTTAGCCATAGAGGCTTAAGCCTCAGGGCTAAGTTCTATTCCTTCAAGGACGGGGGACCAAGACTTGGGCTTGGTTACGGATCCCAGGGGGCTCCAGGGCTGCAGGAACGTGCTGAGGGGTTTTCCAGCAAATCTTAACTCAGTCTTGAAGGATACCTAGTTCTACACACAGGGGCTGCAAGCCTGCTTCATATCGCTCAGACATTTTTTTCCGATTAAGAAAAGGGAGGTAAAAAATGCCAGAGACACAACACGCAGATAAAGAATTCTATTTAAAGCCCCTGTGTGCACGCGTAGGTGTGCTTGCACACGAGTGTAGTATGCCCATGTATATATACATCCACTGCCTTTGCAAGGCTCTCATGTTCTCACCTCCCCTCTCTAAACTCCCACCACGAACCTACACACTCTGCCCATTCCAGCTCCCAGCACAGCTGACCCTCCACGCAGGAACGCTAGGAACGCCCTCCCTGCCCTTCCCTGCTCCCCCTGCTTTCCCACCTGCCCAAATCACCTTCCACTCACCTGGGCTCTGATCCCAGCGCCTGGAGAATTCTTCCCTCCAGATGTCACGGTGATCCACGTTCTGCTTTCTCTAAACAGCTGCGGCATGTGATGCTATCCCATTGTTTATAATCGGAAGTTTGTTCTTGTCATGCAAGAGAGGAATCAATAATCTCTTCACCCTGCTGCCCTCACCGCTCCCACCCTAACAAGGTCGGGACAGCTGCGTGTGGTTCTTGCACGGAAGGGTCATAAATCCTCTCACCCCTTTTCCTCGAATGGAAAGTCCCTGACATGCCTCCCTAGGACAGGGATGTGGCCTGACACCGAAGCATTTCAGCACTTCTGCGGGGCTCCCTGTAACCCCCTAACCACCACCGCCCCCCCCCCCGTGATCAGATGGTTCTGTCCGATTTGGAGTTTCTTTCTTCCTTCTCTCTTTTTTAAAGTATTTTTATTTATTTTTGTGAGAGAAAGAGAGAGAGGGAGGGAGAACGAGCAGGAGGAGAGGCAGAGGGAGAAGCAGCCACCCCAAAGAGCACGAAGCCTGATGTGGGACTCGATCCCAGGACTCTGGGATCATGACCTAAACGAAAGGCAGACAGTTAACCCATGGTGCCACCCAGGCACCTGCGATTCGGGGTTCCTTAAGCAGGGGTCAGGGCCCCAGAGGGCAGACTGGAGTCCATCTGAGGGGAACGGAATGGGGACACTGAGGTAGGAGGGGTGGATGATACTTGATACCTTTCAGTACGTTGATGGAAGGCACCAAGTTCATAAAATACAATTATAACTGTATTGGCATGGAATGGATGACACTGTATTCAGAAAACATGCTTATTCGTGGATATCAAAATAGATCACACGACTTTAAAAAGTAATGGTTGTTTTGGAAGAGTGTGTGTGTGTGTGTGTGTGTTTATGCACGTGCACACTTGCAATTGATTCCAAAATTATCTGCGGGATAATCAGCCCTCCTTCTGTGGCTTATGCTGCTTTAAAGCCCCTCTTGGATCCCATTCAGTCAAAACACCCTTTGAGCACCTACTCTGTGCCAAGTAATGTTCTCTGGAAGTGAATCGGTTTCTACCATCCGGGAGGTCGCAGCCTTCCAGGAAGCAGGAGAAGCAAGGGCCGAGGGAAGCACCATGTGCGGTGCCGGGGGTGGAGATGGGGGCTGATAGCTCCAATTTAGAGGAATAAGATGATTACAACATTGACGTGAACGGTAATTATAGAAAAATTCATCTCTCCTGGAATATAAACAATTTCCTGTAACTATTTTATTGAGAAATCTAATCTCATGAGGATTTATTTATTTTTTTGGTCCCTTTTCTAATTTGTTTTTCTGGTATGTGTGTGTGTGTGTGTGTGTGTGTGTGTGTGTGTTTAACTGCCATTGGAATTATCATGGACAGAGCCTGCTGGGAGAAACTTGGTATTGCCTGAGTCCCATGTCACTTTTCCTCTTCCCCAAACCCTGTCAGGGCCGACACCCTTGCACAGCCCCCCTACCCACCCATGCACACCTTATCGCGTGCACGCATGCACACACACACACACACACACATGCACGCACACACACGTATGCGTGCACACCCTTTGTGTTGGGAGGTCCTAAAATGCCATGACCTGCCTGACCAGGCACCTTCCATCCCATAACACGACTGTGAGAAGAAGGGACACGGGAGGCTGTTTCTCGGACAGAAGACATTCTATGGTGGAGAGCAGCCTCCTGGGGGTTCTGGGATCTATTCTCCTTCCCATTCCTATCTTTTCATCAAAACTGGCTATGAGCTTAATAATCTTTATGACTCACTTGCAAAGGTACATAGGAAGTCAGTTTTTGGTTTTGTTTTGCTTTGTTTTGTTTTGTTTTGTTTTTTAATTTCCTTTTTCTAAAGGTTAACATTAAAGCAGGGAGGAGCAGAACATTATTCTTCTGGGCCCAGTGGGACTGTGTGTTTCTTCTTCTCTATAGCTCTCTGTGATTTATTTATCCAATGTTTCCATGATGGCCTTTCTCAACTACATGGGGAAGTTGATCCGGAAGTGATTCCAGGTACCCTCCTCATCTGGCAGGATTTCCTCCCACCACCCTGCCTCTGGCTCTCCAGCCATTCTCCCTGCTAAAAATGCTTGGTGTCTCCCCACCTCCCAGTTTGACTCACCTCTGTCCCCTTACCTACAAGAGGGAGCCCTTTCTGTCAAGCCTCCCCCAGCTGCATTGCGTCCTACCCCTTCTTGAAAACATTGCTGGAATTCCATCTCCTGTAGCCTGCCCTCATCACCTAAGCCAGGAATGCTCCCTCCTCAACCTGGAAAGGGCTCACTGCCTTCCTGGAGTGTTGATCTCACTCATTTATTTAACAAATATTTGTTAAACACCTAGAATGCCCTAAAGAAACATTGCACTGTGGGGAAAAAAAGAGAATGAACGCGGAGAACAAGCTTTTTGTCCTGTGATTGGTCCCTAGACTGGCTGTGGGTTCTTTGTAGGGAGGACTGGGTCTAACAGTCCCTCGTAGCCCCCGGAACATAGTAAGAATTCAATGGAAAGTACTGAACTGATTAATGAAGTCGCTCATTCTTTCATGCAATGCCATACAGAGTTTGAATCAACACTGTAGAATGTGGAAAGAAGAGAAATACATTCCATTCTTATTAAAAACATAGAGTGATTGTTTTCTGTATCCAATGCAAAATTCCGGTTTTATCAAACACGTCTCAGAGAAACACCCCAGCCCCCAAAGCAGACAGCAGTTGTAAACATCTCTTCCCGCTGAGGGGCTGCCAAATTCCAGGGCCCGATCTGTGAAATACCAGTTCTCTGCTCCCTTCCGTGGGATGGAAGCTAAGCCCCAAGGGTATTTGTGTGTTTAGACCCTCTGCGTGATGCCTAGTGCAGGACCAGGAGTTAGCCGAACCCACAAACCACCAGCAAAGGGGATGGAAAAAGATAGGACCCAGCGGAAGGGAACATAATTGCTCGATGGTCCAGAATCTGGATCTTAGAAGCCAAATTATGGTTAGCCACATGACTTCTTTATTGACCTTCTTCTCTGGCGCACAGAAAACACACTTCTGGGCACACTGTGTCTTTCGCTTTTTCTAACCAGTCTCCTCCTTCCCACCGATGCTGTTTATACCAAAAGATGGTAAATGACACGCATTCTGGCATTTTTCTATGACTTAAGACACAGTCAAGACTCTTGATGGTGTAAAAGAAAAACAAATGATGTCGTCGTTGATTTCCGTCCTGATTACTAGATGACATTAAAGGAATGCTGAGGTTTTGTTTGTAAAACTACACTGATGATTACGCAGCCAGTGAGACCTACGTTTCTACCTTATGTTATTCAGTGCAGGCTCAATTAAACTTCCCAGCCCTTATATAATCTTCTTAAATCTTTGTGGTTTATTTGACAATCTGGTGAACTTCTATCACATCCTGAGGTTGGACGTGCATTGTAAGGCACCGGGGAACAATGAGTTCTGTTCTCAGGTGAAGGAGGCGATGTGGGATAGGTTTTCCATCTTAAATTAGCATAGATCAGAGGCATGGGGGGCGGGGTCCATGACATCAGGTGACCCAGGTGAGGGGCAGGAGCCACCCGTGAATCACATGACAGTGGGGGGAGGAAATGCTGAGACTATTAATGCATGGACTGGAGAAGAGTGGGGTCACCTTTCTGTAGCACTGAGCTGGGCGAGCCAGTGTGTTTCTGGGGAAACTTCTGTTTGCATGGCTAAAAAAAGATGGTCTTAATATGTCTACTTTTATACTGTTTGGTGAACAGTTATCAGAGCTCTGCTCACGGATCAGACATTTGATCCACTAAAGCACAGTTTTGGGGCCGGTCAAGTCCATGGGCATCAGGGTGGGGAGCAAAAGAACTTGTCAGTCAGTTCTCCTGTAGTCTGCATTATTTCTCCTCTTGATTTCAGCAGAACTTGTATTATGGCCCGAATGTGCCCCACCCCCACATTTGTAGTTGCAGCCCTAATTCCCAATGTGATGGTATTCGGAGGTAGGGCCCTTAGGAGGTAATCTGATTCAGGAGGGTCATGAGGGTGGGGCCCCCAAGATGGGATTAGTGCCCTTGTAAGAGGAGGAGCCCAGAGCTTGCCCTCTCTCTACCATGTGAGGGCGCAGTGATGAGGCAATCATTTATAAGCCAGGAAGAGAGCTCTCACCGGATGCTAAATCTCCTAGAAAGGTGATCTTAGACTTCCCAGCTTCCAGAACTATGAGAAATAAATGTCTATGGTTTAAGCTGTATTTGTATTTGTTGAACAGGAAACTACTCATACTCTACTCTACACATACCACCCTCTCTTTTCCATTCTTACTTAATATTTCTAATATTTAATTAGCATCTTTTAGTGTACAGTTGACCCTTGAACAACATGGTCAAACTGTATGAGTCCACTGGTATGAGGGTTTTTTCTGATAAATACAGTACAGTACTGTAAGTATATTTTCTCTTCTTTAAGATTTTCTTAATAAAACTTTCCCCTCTGGCTTGCTTTAAGAATAGAGTATACAATACAGATAGCATACGAAATATGTGTTAACTAACTGTTTATGATCTTGGTAAGGCTTCCAGTCAACAGGAGGCTGTTCGTATTAAGTTTTGGGGGAGCCAAAAGTTATGCTCTTCAACCACACAGGACAGGCAGTGTCCCTAAGCTTTACATTGTGCAGAGGTCGGCTGTGTTCTCCTTTTATCCTTCCCCACTCCACTGACCACCTTTTCCACTTTTATATCATCGCCTGAATAAATCCTCCTACACATATGTCAAGATTCAGCACAGGTGCCCCCTCCTCCATGAAGCCTTCCCTGCTCTCCTGTCCTTCACGGAAGGTTCTATGCACTCCCAGTGATGGCTTCTACCAAGGCCTCTATTCCTTTCCTTTGTTCTTTGTACTCAGTCCCCCGCTAGACTGAGTTCCTCACTGAAGGCAAGAGTGTGTGCTGAGATCAAGGAGTTGAACTTGGAATAGAGCGGTAGGCATCAAACCTCTTTGTTGGGTGAAATGTGTTTTTCAGTGAAATTTTGACTAGATATTCTAACTTGTGGTTGTCAAGTAATGTCTGTTTGCAGGAACGTGTTGGGGAGCACAGGCTGGCAAACATGAGGTTGCAGCCTGGAATTTACTGCGGATTTTCAAATCAGAACAGAGCCTCGGATGTTGCTGGCATCATTGAAGACAAAGTCAATGAAGTGACAGAGGGGTTTGGAATAAAACTGGGTTATGGAAGTTTAGAATTCAGGGTGCCTGGATGGCTCAGTTGGTGGGGCAGCTGCCTTCAGCTCAGGCCATGATCCCAGAGTCCCAGGATTGAGTCCCTTATCGGGCTCCCAGCTCTGCGGGAAGTCTGCATCTCCCTTTGACCTTCTCCCCTCTCGTGCTCTCTCTCTCTCTCTCTCTCTCAAATAAATAAATAAAATCTTAAAAAAAGAAGAATTTTAGAATTCAGTATCTCAGAAGGAGATGAAGTTCAGTATGGAAAGTCAGAGACTGTAGAATTCTTGTTCATTTGAACACCAACTCTGTGATGGGTTGAATTGTGTCCTCCCAAAAGATGTTGAGTTGACGTTCTAATTCCCAGCACCTGTGATTGTGACCTTATTTGGAAATAGGGTCTTTGCAGATGATCAAGTTAAGGTGAGGTCATTAGGGTGGGTTCTAATCCAATACGGCTGGGGTCCTTATAAAAAGGCAGAATTCAAACAGAGAAACGGATAGACACCGAGGAAAGGTGATATGAGAAGCCAGGAGAAGGCCATCAACAAACCAATGAATGCCCAAGGCTGCCAGAAAACTAGGAGAACAGTGTAGAACAGATTTTCCCCTCCCAGCCCTGGGAGGGAACCCACCCTGCCAATACAGGGTCTCAGCCTTCTCACCTCCAGAACTGTGAGACAATACATTTCTGTTGCATCAGCTACCCCGCTGTGGTGCTTTGGTCCTGACAATGGTGGGGAACTTGTACTAACTGCTCCACATGAACTCTAAATTCCCTGAAGACAGGGACTTGCGGGCCTTCATCCCCAAATCTCTAGCAGCTGGCATACCCACGAAATGTTTGCAGAAATCTCGAGCTGCCTTCTCAAACCGAGCTTTCTTTGGATTTTCAGTTGGAGGGTAGGAGCTATAAAGGATAGAAAAATGAGAGGCTGGAATTGGTATGCATCGGAATTTTGCCCAAGCTTTTACTGTCCCCACTCACCACCACTCCCGCCCCCACGGCACTCCTAAACCACGATGTCTCCTTCCCTGTATGCATAGAGGAAAGACTCCCAGATGCCAGGACCCGGGGCCTTGGTCTTTAAAGTCATCTGCTAAGAGGCATAAGTAAGAACATGATGTCTTCACCCCATGTCCCGTCCCCTCCCTACCCTGGGGTTTAGCTACCCCACAATTTCCTAGGGAACTCTTGTTTCTTATTATTTAAAGGTTAGCTTGAAATTCATTTCTGATGAGAAAAGTAAGAAAACTCTGGAAAGCTGGGCTTGGGTAAGTGTTTTACCCTAAGTTCGCTTTTAATTCCAGAATCTTTGAAAACTATAAAACTTGGTGAGGGATTTATGTGGTTCCCTGACCAATACAGATATTTGTAATAATAATAATAATAATAGAGAAAAATAGCACAACCTCGGATTTTTTTTTCCCTTTGCTCAGCTGAAAATTAAACCAGACAGGCAATTGCCATAATATATAATATGTGTCCACAGCATTTATGGCACATTACATATTACATGGTTATTATTCTGCATTTTCATCCAATCATCTTATTAGCTCTGGTTTTTTTATGTGGTGAATGACTACAAGCTGAAAGTCAAGCGAGGAAGTCACTGGGGGAGAAAGGAAACACAGACTCAGTAAAGCAGGACTCATTAAAATGCGACCACCACCACAGCAGACCTCAGTCGGGGTGTTGACAATGAACTCTGGAAAAATACTAAGGTCCTACAGTGAGAAGGACCATCTGTGATACCATCTTTACTGCGTAACTGAACCTGTGGTTCATTCTACTATCAAACCACAATTATGCCTCCCTCCTCTTTCTCAAGCACCACGGTTAGATAGCTTTTTGAATGCTTTTGTAATGTTCTCTGCACTTAACGGAAAAAAGAAATCAAAAGAGGAGAGTGCCGTGTTAAAATAGAGTTCACGATATCTTTAAATATATTTTTCAGACCCTGGAGAATGCCATTGTATATATATTCTGACGTACTATTAAAAGAAAATAAAACCGCCTCATGAAATTCTAAAAATAAACTTGGACCCATTTTTATAGCTCATTCAACTGATTTTCTAAGATATGAGTCATTTGTTGCTTTTGGTGTTTGATGTCATTTGCCCGGAGCTTTATTGAATCCTATTTTGGTGCTATGAGCAAAGATATGATGGATTATAATAAATCAGGCTGCTGTTCACAATGTTTTTTTCTAATAGTGTTCTGTCTGTTCTTTTCCATTTCTAAATTCCCTAACCTCCTCTGTCTTTTCTTCTGGAGCTAAAGTTTTGTTTTCTTTTATTTCTTTCTCATTTGTTCCAATGTGGCCGCCTCTTCCTTGGAGTTAATGTAAACCATCACCCCTATGAAGTCCACAGTTTTCCATCCTAAAGATAATATAATGTTGCTTAGTCAAGCAGCTCTGAGGGTAAAATTCAACTTCTTACATCATAAAGAGTAGGGTTTGTAGAAAAAGGCTTTTTTTTCCCCCCAACATAGGAAAAAATGACCATGTGAAACATATGAAAACTGAAGGGGCTAAATCCCCCTTATTAGCACAGTAACTGAGATGTAAGTTGTCGTTGGTTATAGTTACATGCTCGACCACAAATTCTGACTTTGCGATCTAAACAGTACAATGCCTGTGTTAGGACCAATTATATTTGGACCCAATGAAGAGTGGTAAATGAGAAAGCAATATGTTGGAACATGTGGCCTCTTTTTATTGTTTTTATTTTTTTTTTCCAACTTTATTCTATGCCCTTTTTTTAAATTAATTTTTTATTTTTTATAAACATATATTTTTATCCCCAGGGGTACAGGTCTGTGAATCACCAGGTTTACACACTTCATAGCACTCACCAAAGCACATACCCTCCCCAATGTCCATAATCCCACCCCCTTCTCCCAAACCCCCTCCCCCCAGCAACCCTCAGTGTGGCCTCTTTTTAAATCAAGATTTTATTTATTTATTTGAAAGAGAGAGGGAAAGCATGAGTGAGAGACAACAAGCAAGGGGAGCAGCAGGCCCCGGGAGAGGTAGAAGCAGACTCTCCATTGAACAAGGAGCCCAATGTAGGGCTTCATCCCAAGACCTTGGGATCATGACCTGAGCCAAAAGCAGACGCTTAACCAACTGAGCTACCCAGGAGCCCCCAAATATGTAATTTCTTGTCTATAATCCCTAGGTGCGGCGAGCTAGTTAAAATCAGGATGTAGGACCATTTATTTCTGCTCTGTAGCTTAACATCTAGTTCACAAGGAGGTTTCAAAAGTCGAACTGAATCAAAGTGAAGGAGTAAGCCCTTGATCAAAATCAAATATGTAATTGCCTGTTGGGATCAACTTCTCCCTTCCACATGCTTCCTTTGAATTTCAGAAATGATCTGAGGGCAGGACCTGGCCTCCGTGAAGAAGGATTATGAAAACATGGGCACAGAGTCAATGGATAGTGAGGAAAAGAGCGGGGAGTGGTGAGTGGTAGGGGTTCCTGGCATCTGCAACATTCAGTCTTTCTCTGCAATTTTATAGCTATCATTCAACTGTTCCCCTAATCCTCTACAAATACAATCAATGTCTCAAGTGGAAACAAAAACAGACAAAAACCAAAAAAAAAAAAAAAAACCCACCCAAAAAACAAAAACAAAAAAACTGGAGCATGTGTTAGCTGATTACTTATCCTTCATCCAACATATTGTAATATTCTGAAGGTAGAGATCATTGTTCCTTACATCTGGATAGGGCTCAACCCGAGTGCTCTGCAGACGTGTTTGCTGCATTGGAAACATAAAAGAAACAATTAAAAGTAATTACTGGAGGCTCACTCTTCATTTTACAGTTCTGGGATGTGGCAAATAGTCATAGATCCCTGGCCACATTCTCAGCCACCCAAGCCTGTGTTTCAAGGAAGCATGCTCCTGAAACTTCTGAGAAGTCCTTGTAATCTTTGGGTAACTTGATCCAGAACCAAGGCACTTGACCCCAGTCCTTAGTCTTCTTATCACTTACTGTAAATGTTGACGAAATTACTGACTCTGTTCCCTTAGCAAACGGACCTTGTCTCTATACACTGGGTAATAGGGAGGTAAGAAAGCCAGCTAGGCTGCTATGATCAGAACAGCTAATGCAGTCAACCGGAATGGATCTTAGAGAGTCACATTTCGTTGTTGTCATTGCTCTTGATTTTTTCTTTTTCTTTTCTTTCTTTCTTTTTTTTTTTTTTTTTTTTTTTTTTTTTTTTTTTTTTTTTTTTTTGCCAGAAACAGAAATGCATTTTTGGGTATAAAGCAATGTATGGCTGAAAGCCATCAGCTGGATCTCCCAATCATCTCCTCCATAGTGCAACGCCTTATGTTGGAATCTCATGACCTGTATTTTTTCCCCTCAAAGGGCAGCCAAGACTCTGTACTCTGGATCAGTAAGGAGTTCCTGGCTGTGCTTAGACACCCTGGTAATTGTGTAGGGGGCAGTAGAATTCAAACAGGTGGTGTCACATGGGGTCCAAATCTGGACAGAGTCAGAATCAAAGGGACTCCATGCTATGATCCTTCTTGAACACTCTCGCTGTGGGCTATTTGGATATATTTGGGTGATCATAGAACCCCCTAAAGACCAGTTGAATGGGAAGAGGAAGGAATTCAGAGATAGCCAGATCTGCTAAAACTTCTGGCTCCCACATTTAACTTCGTGATCTTGAGTAAGTTACTTAAAGAGTTTGAACAGTAGTTTTCTTGCTTGCAAATGAGAAAGGATGCTTGTTTTATAAATTGTTATTTCAAATTAAATGGCATTATGCAAAAAAAGTTTGTATTTTAATTCATGGCATGTAGCAAACATGAAGTAAAAGCCCTTCTTCCCCTTCTCTTCCCACTTCTCTTCCTACCCTCCTCATTCCTCTTATTTTTATTTTATCTCTATGACCGGGTTAAGTGTGGAAGGCTATACGCATCCTACATACAACCAGATGTGAGTCAGGATGCTAGGCCTCCTCCTGGCTCTGTGTGTGTGTGTGTGTGTGTGCACGCTCACGTGCAAACAAGTGTAAGAGCAGGGAGAGGGTTTGGGTGGAGAGGGAAGATGACAGACTTTTTAAGGCTATAGCAGAGGGTCTGAATTCCTCACTTATCCCCTTCAATCCCCAACCCACCACCAGCCAATACCCCTGGAGCACAAAACTGATGGCATCTTCGGTATGGTTGCTATCTCTCTGCAGGCTCTGAGAGAGAGAGGCAGCATCTTGCTAATGAATGGCTCTGCATCCTCATGAAGACCGCTGTCAAGGTCATGGGCTTCAGAGGGTTGATAGACTCCAGTCATGCCTCACTTCACCCCAATCCCCTTCTGAGGAAAATAGGGCCACATGGGGGCCATACCCGGTGGGCTTCCTGAGACCCACACGGTACAAGGTCTTTCCATGGGCCATTTCATTGTTCCAAACAAGAGTCAAGGAATGGTCAAGAGGGACTCCCCAGGAATTAATGATGTAGAACTTGACAGAGAAGGAAAACAGTATCTTGGGCAAACCAATTGTAAGCAGATCACCAAACATACAGTGCGAGAAAGAGGTGGACAAACATAAAGCGAGGAGAAGATGGCAGGCATCCCTCCATTCATCCATTTATTTAGTTCCGATTATTCAGTACCTTATTATGTGCCAGAGACTGAACTAAATGCTGAGGCTATAATGGTTAAAAAAAAAAAAAATCAGATGTAATTCCTCTCCTCGTGTTGTAGAGTCTGGCACAGGATCTCATAGCCTACATAATTCATGGCTGTGCAACAAATTATCCCCAAATCTAGCAGCTTAAACCACTAATTTATTATGCTCATGGTTCTGCAGCTTAGGAATTTAAATGGGGTACAGGGTTCCATGATGTCTGAGACTTAGCTGAGCATACTCAGTCATTGAACATGACTTAATAACCAGGGGCTGAAATTATTTGGAGACGTCTTCACTCACTTGGCTGGCAGTTCTTGCTTAGCTGTCATCTGAGAACTCTTGCCTGGGACACTTACATGTTCCCCTCCAGTATGACAGTCTTAGGGCAGTTGGACTCCTCCCATGGTAACTGGCTTTTTCCCCATAGTAAATGTCTTGACAGAAACACACAAAAGCTTCAGGTCCTTTTTTGATCCCGCTTTGGAAACCATGGACCATCACTTCTACCCCATTCCCTTAGCTCCTCAGGACAGCCTGGATCCTGGGGAAGGAGAATTAGGCTCTTCCAACCTCTGCCCCCAACCTCTTGGGGAAAGACTACAAGGTGAAAACATGTGGGATAGGAGATGCAGGGGTGACCATCTTTTGAAAATATAGTGTCCCTCAAACACAGTAAAATAAGGGTTATGGTGGAGCAGGATAGGTTCACATAGATGTAATCCTAATCTTTTTTTTTTTTAGATTTTATTTATTTGTCAGAGAGAGAGAGCGAGCACGGGCAGAGTGGCAGGCAGAGTCAGAGGGAGAAGCAGGCTCCCTGCGGAGCAAGGAGCCCGATGTGGGACTCGATCCCAGGATGCTGGGATCATGACCTGAGCTGAAGGCAGCTGCTTAACCAACTGAGCCACCCAGGTGTCCCGATGGGATCCTAATCTTGACTGGCAGGGTCAACCAATAACTTTTCAAAGGATGGGCCTACCAAGTTGAAATTGAGGATCCATGGGAACTGGCCAAACAAAGACAGTGTTAGTCAGTTCAGGCTGCTGAAAAAAACACTTAGTATTGGGAGGCTTAAGTAAGAAACATTCATTTCTCACAGTACTGGGGCTGGAGGTCTAAGATTAGGGTACCACCACAGTTAGGCTTCAGTGTGAACACTCATCCCAGTTCACCTTCTCATAATCTCCCCTGATAGAGAGAGAGGTTTGGCTCTCCTCCTTATCTTACAAGGACACTAATTTCATCATGGATGTCCTGCCCTCATAAATTAATCATCTTCCAAAGAACCCTATCTCCTCATACCACCCTTTGATGGGGGGTTACAGTTTCAACATAAGAATTTGGCAGGGCCGTCACAAGCGTGAGGTCCATAACAAAGTGTATATGAGGAT
Organism: Mustela putorius furo; assembly: GCF_011764305.1. Taxonomy (NCBI): domain Eukaryota; kingdom Metazoa; phylum Chordata; class Mammalia; order Carnivora; family Mustelidae; genus Mustela; species Mustela putorius. The sequence goes on from NW_025422022.1 coordinate 8,719,289, forward strand.
CAGTATTTTAAGCAAATAGAACAACATGGGAAAAGGCCCAGCATCTGGTGAAGACTTAGGCCATTACAGAACTGAAATGATTTCCATATGGCTGCCTTATTAGGTGTGAATGTGGTGCCTCATGAGGGAGGGAGGGATGGAGCTGGCGGAGGGAAGCTAGCGTGTGCCTAGGTTGTGTTCCTGCAGGATAAAAAAAGAAATGAAGCTGGAGAGGTCAGCAAGGACCAGAAGGTCCTTGTGAAGGTCCTGGTGAGACATCCTTGGGAATTTGAAAACAGTCAATGAGAGGCGGAAAGAAGTATGATTTGTATATAGAAGGACCACTATAAGTAACGTAAAAATGAGAACAGAATGCAGGCAGCCTTTTATCTTCTAGTATCCAAACTCTGGAAAAGAGTTTGCCCATTTGGAAGAAAGCATATGGAGCTTTTTGTCTCTTTCTTATTTGTCCTATTTTTGTCACCTTTCTTATTATTTTTAAAATTTGAAAGGAAAGCGCTGTTCACTGTTTCAGAGAAGCTTACATGAGACCCATGGATTCAGACATTACCCCTCCCCCCAACCCCATCAACATACAGCATTTTCATCACATATTTAAGATTTTCCTGATTCCTATCAAAATCTGTAGTGCACCTAAAATATCAGCCTAATGCCTAACGTGAAGCATCATTTATTGCTAGTACAATTTTTCATAAATTTGGGGAAAATCTCTGAGAAGAAATGAAAATTCCCCAGTCACCATTTTCCTCTCTAGAAAGAATAGAACTTTCCTCAGGAAGGGAAGATGCTGAGCAGGAAATGCACCATTATTAAGACACCTTATGATAGTGTGGACAACGTGGCAAGTAGCTATTTATGTGAAACCATTCATTTCCTGCAGTGTGGTTCCCAAGTGTTTGCCTTCTTGGAACAATGACGGGAAATTTCCTAACACAAGAAGGGCTATGACGACATCTCCCCTTACACGTTGCTCTTACTCTACTCTTGGAAAACGTCCCATTGTCCTCCACACATTAGATGAATCTAAAATAGGCAAAGAAGTCTAGACGGTGGAAACCATATATGAGATCTATGTGTTTCCTCCACAATTGAGTATTGTAAAGTGAAAGTCACTCAATAACCTCTAGTCTAATGGAAGAAAAATTAGGGAAATACACAAAGGTAATAAGTATATATGTCAAGTAACAAGGCTTTGGATATTTTCCTAGCTAATTACCAGCTACTTGCAGTCTTTTTAAGAAGTAGGTGGAGCAAAAATCATACATAAATGAAAAAAATTTCTTTCATTTGTTTATCACATTCAAAAGCAGCTGATTTATAATATGTCCCCAACCTTCAAGACTCTACTGTCTGATCACATTTTTATTATATCCAGCAAATACTCACTGGGCTCAAGTCTGCATAGGACTTTGCCAATCTATGTGATGCCACTCCAGTCTTTTTTGTTGTTTACTGCGTCACCAAACAACAGACGTGCTATATTTTTTTATTCAGACCGACTTTGGGCAAACTTACTACTGAGTTTTCTCTCTCCTTGTTTTTCATTTTGTTCTTTCCCACATTTGCTTTGGATACTCTAGGTCATTTGGATGTTCAAGGGAATTTTAAAATCAGCTTTCATTTGTGTAAAAAAAAAAAAATGTCCTCTGGGATTTCGATTGGGATTATATTGATTCTGCAGAGCAGTTTGGAGAAAATCACTAACTTACTGTTGAGTCCTCTGATTTACAAAGCCTCTATCTCCATTTATTTCATTACTTTTAATTTCTCTCAGCATGGCTTCATAGTTTTCAGGTTACTTCCTTTGACAGACGTGTCTTTAAGTAATGGGGGTTTTTATGCTATTGTAAATGTCATTGTTTTTTAAATTTTTTAAATCAAGTCAATATTTTATTCATAACAAAGGGGGAAAGTAGAAGACAAAACAGAATTGAAAATCCTGACATAGATCACTGGGAATATGAACATTTCTTATACGATAATTGCAAATTCTGACACAGATCTTTGGGAATATGAAAATTTCTTGGTTCTTTAAATTTTCAATTGTTCATTGTTAGTTCATAGAAATACAATTGCCTTTGTCTATTGATCTTGTATCCTAAGATTTCGTTCAACTAACTCATTGATTCTAGTAACTTTCCTGTAGATTTTACTGAATTTTCTATATAGACACTCATGTTGCCTGCAAATAAAGTTTTTATTCCTTTTTAAAATGAAGTCTTTTATTTCTTTTTCTTGCCTTATTACACTGCTTAGAACCTCCAGTGTAAGTGGTGAGAGCAAACATTATTGTCTTTTTCTTCACATTGAGGAAAGCAGTAGGTCTTTTACCATTAAGTTTTATATTAGTTGTAGGTTAGTAGATGTCCTTTATTGGGTTGAGGAAGTTCCCTTCTATTCTTTTTTTTTTTTAAGGTTTTATTTATTTATTTGACAGAGAGAGATCACAAGTAGGCAGAGAGGCAGGCAGACAGAGAGGAAAGGAAGCAGGGTCCCTGCTAAACAGAGAGCCTGATGCAGTGCTCTATCCCAGGACCCTGGGATCATGACCTGAACCGAAGGCCCAGGCTTTAACCCACTGAGACACCCAGGCACCCCGAGTTCCCTTCTATTCTTAATTTGCAAAGAGGTTTTACCAAGAACAGATGTTGGATTTGTCAAACTTTCTACCTCTGTAGAGATGATTATGTGGTTTTTCTTTTTTAGGTTGGTGAATTACATTGGTAGTATTTAAAATGCTAAGCCAACTTAGCATTTTATTTTTATTTTTTGTTAGATTTGGTTTGTTAAATGCTTTTCAAAGAATTCTTACATTTAAGTTTATGGGATGTATTGATCCATAGTTTTTTTGTCTTGTAATGTTTTTATCAAAGTAATTTCAGCTTCATGGAAGGAGTTAGGAAGTATTATCTCCTCTTTAATTTCTAGAAAACTTTGTGTACAGTTAATATTATTTCTTTTGCAGCTGCTTGGTAGAATTCACCAATGAAGCTATCTTGGTCCAGAATGTTCTTTGTAATTACAAATTTAAGTTCTTTTATCATGTAGGGACATCCAGGTCTATTTCTTCTTTTTCTGAAAAGATGTATTCATTTATTTATTTATTTATTTATTTACTTACTTACTTATGGGGGAAGGGCGGAGGGAAAGAAGAGAGAGAATCTCCAGCAGACTCTCCTCTGAGCACAGAGCCCAGGGCAGCACTCAGTGTCACGACCCTGAGCTCATGACCTGAGCCAAAAGCAAGAGCTGGACGCTTAACCTACTGAGCCACCCAGGTGTCCCAGGTGTCCCTATTTCTTCTTTTCCTATTGACTTATCATATTGTATTAGTGTTGGGTGTAAGCATAGTGATTATATACATATATAATATACGATATAGTATTACAATCTATTGTGTCGTACATATAATATCATATATATTATACCTGAATTATATTGTAATATAAAATGCTAAATGACTTCCACAGTAAATTTAGTTAGCATCTATCACCACACAGTCATAATTTTTTTTGTGTGATGAGAACTTCCAAGATATACTCTTTTAGCAACTTTCCAACATATGCTAGCATTAACCAGAGTCACCAGACTGTACATTACATCCCAGGACTTATTTTAAGTTTGTACCTTTTGACCACTTTCACCCATTTCTCCATATGCTCTTCCCCATGCCTCACAAACCATGTGGTTTTTCAGTACCATTTGTGAGAATGGGAGCTGTTCCTCTAATCACTCTGGGTGGCTCATTCTCTAGCTTCTGATGGTTTTGTCACACTCACGGGATTATTACTCAGCGACTGTTGTGGAGAACCTTTTGCAGATGTCCGGGTTTCCCGCTTTGTGCAGCTCTCCTGTCCTCAGCATTCGGTCCTGCAACTTTGTCTGTCTTGATCTCCTGAGACTCTCAGCTCCATCGAATCAGAATCTAGTAGGCTCCCCTTAAGCTCTCCCTCGTAGTGACACAGCCTGGAATGACAGTTCTCTCACAGCCGCAAGATCCGGCGGTTATAGGACTGACTTTTTTTTGCTTCTCTTCAGTCGGGATCAGTGTCCTCTGTTACCTGATGTCCAGTGTTGTTGGTTTTTCTTTTCCTTTTCCTCAGACAGGAGAATAAATCCAGTCCCTGTTACTCCATTTTGACCCAAAGCTGAATTTTTCCTCCTGTTAAGCCATGGCTATAGTGGCTTTTTCTATCACTTTACCTGAACCTAATCCTAACAATCACAGAGTAGTATCAACAGTTCAATAGAGAATTCATAAACTAGAAAATTCTGAAGAAATTATTCAGAAGGTAGCACAGAGAAAACAAGAAATAGAAAATAAAAACAGGAGCGCCTGGGTGGCTCAGTGGTTTAAGCCTCTGCCTTGGGCTCAGGTCATGATCTCAGGGTCCTGGAACCGAGCCCAGCATTGGGCTCTGTGCTCAGCAGGGAGCCTGCTTCCCCCTCTCCCTCTGCCTGCCTCTCTGTCTACTTATGATCTCTCTCTCGATCTCTCTGTCAAATAAATAAATAAATAAATAAATAAATAAATATTTTAAAAATATAAAAAATAAAGACACATGGAGGTAGAATGAGGAACGATGAAATACTTGTTACATGCCACTCTTTCCTCCCGGGATTGGTTTCCTTCCAACTAATATACCTCCTTTTTTTTTATTCTCTCAGTGATAGAAAAGTCCATGAGTTGTAAACTGTCAGACTTGATTTGTTTGAAATTGTCATGAATTCACCTTACTCTTGAATAATAATTGAACAAGTCTAACTTTCCAGGTTGACAACCATTTTCTCCCATTACTTGAAGGCATTGTGCTGCTGTTTTTTTGGTCTCTTGTAATGCTAATGAGAATTCTGCCCTTAGTTTAATCATTGTTCCTTTGTAGGTAATCCACCTTTTATTCTGATTGCTTTTAAATTTTTCTTTTGTTTTTAGTACCCCTGCTGCTTGCTACTGACCATGTGTCAGAATTTCCTTCCATTTAAAGACTGAACAATATTTCCTCACAGGTATGTACCCCCATTTTGTTGAAATTTTTAGTGATTTTTAACAAAGATTCCTGCATTTTCATGTTGTACTGGCTCTGCAAATTATATAACTGGCCCTGTCTTTATTCTATCACACAGGAGTGTTATTTGAAACACTGTAAGAGAATACAATATAGGAGAAATTAATAGTGTATGCTTTACAAGATGGTTTTAATAGTCCAGGAGAAAAACACCCAGTGGGTTAAACCCTTCATGGATATACCGAGTGTGCCCACCCTGGCCCCCAAACCCTAAGGGGGGCTTTCTTTTTCAAACCACCAGAATGTGAATCTTCATCTCCCCTTTGGAGAAATGCACCCTCTACTCATTGGTATCAGGGATGTCCTAGAATCGGTTCCTTTCCATCCATTTGCAGACCTTAACCAATGTAATCCCTAGGGGCAATCGCTTGCAGCAGGACACCTCCCAAATTAAGGTAGGATATCACTGGGAGACCGATTTTATTATTATTATGTTTTTAAAAGATAGTCTAGGATAAATCTTGGCATTCCAGATTCATTGTTCTTCGAGATTTTCCTGGTAGTATAATATGCAAACATGCTTTATTCTTATTCTTTCTGGGTCATGTCATAGGTAACTATTGTCTCAGGAGAGATACAAAGTTTCACAAAGTGAAACCCCAGATCCTGCAAATATTTTAAAAGCATTTTGGTCTGTTTAAGAGATTGTCTGGAACTGGGCTGACCAGCATGAGGGCAGCTAGTCACAGGTGGCTTTGGGCACTTGAAATGTGCTATGAAGTATAAATTTGATCCTTGAGTTTCAAGATTTAGTATGAAAAAATAATGCTACCTATCTCTCTATATTAATAATGATAGCATTTTGTACATAATGGGTTAAATAATATAGTATTTAAATGTACTTTCGGGGCACCTGAGTGGCTCAGCGGGTTAAGCCTCTGCCTTCGGCTCAGGTCATGGTCTCAGGGTCCTGAGATCGAGCCCCGCATCAGGCTCTTCTGCTCAGCAGGGAGCCTGCTTCTTCCTCTCTCTCTCTGCCTGCCTCTCTGCCTACTTCTGATCTCTGTCAAATGAAGAAGCAAAATCTTAAAAAAAACAAAAACAAACAAACAAAAAACCCTGTACTTTATCTGCTTCTTTTTGCCTTTTTAAAAATTTTTTTTAAAGATTTTATTTATTTATTTGACAGAGGGAGAAAGATCACAAGCAGGCATTGAGGCAGGCAGAGAGAGAAGGGGAAGCAAGCTTCCTGCTGAGCAGAGAGCCCGATGTGGGGCTCAATCCCAGGACCGTGAGATCATGAGCCGAAGGCAGAGACTCAACCCACTGAGCCACCCAGGCACTCCTTTTTTTTTTTTTTCTTTTTTTGCCTTTTTAAACTGATTTATTGATCTATTTGAGAAAGAAGGGGGGGCAGAGGGAGAGGGAGAGAGAATCTCAAGCAGACCCCCTGCTGAGCATGAGCCAGACGTGGGGCTCGATCTTACCACCCTGAGATCATGACCTGAGCTGAAATTAAGAGTCAGACACTTAACTGACTAAGCACTCAGGTGCCCCTCAGTTTTCTTCAGTGGGGTTACTAGAACATTTAAAAGAGCAAGTGGGACTTACATTAGAGAGTACTGGTCTAGAACCCATGTAGTTTCTGATACAAACCCACTTGGTTTGGGACCTTTGGTATTCTCAGATTCACTCTCATCCTGAAGACTCATCCCATTCTGTCCTCCTAACTTTGCTCTCAGACACGTTGTCTGCTGGTCAGTGATCCCCATCCACGTCCCAGCACCACCCGCTCTGTGTCTCTCTGCAAGGCGTCTTCTCTGTGTGTGCTTCGGGGAACGGGAGAATCGTTTTACTTCTGTGAGGAAAATACCCAAACTGATATTCCAAGGTGATTATTTTCCTCATTGAAATTTAGAAGAGAGTGAATAGAGGAATGAATTACCAACTTTGGCAGAAATTTTCTTTCCAGTATCAATGAGTCTGTCAACCATACCATGAAGACATACATGACTGAAAGCCACTGATGTCTTCCTCACTGTTTTAGCCAGAGCAGAAACTACTCATGACGTCAGAGAGTCCACTCGTGCAGAAGGAGGATTTTGCTAGGCTTTATTCTCCATCAAGCAGCTAACTTAGAGTGTGAGAAGTACACAGAAAATGTGATGCACAGTGTACTCAGAGGAGACTTATTTCATGGATATACAATTGTTTTGGTGGCTGGAAGTTAAAGGGCAGAGGAGAGAGAAAGGAAGAGAGGAGGCAAAAAGCTTGTAGGATTTCATTACTTAATGCATGTTAAGAACATACTGTATGCATTAACTTTTCATTTATTTTAAAAGATTTTATTTATTTATTTGAGAGAGAGAGAGAGAGCACAGGCAGGGGGAGCGGCAGAGGGAGAGGGAGAAGCAGGCTCCCTACTGAGCAAGGAGCCAGATGTGGGGCTCGATCTCAGGACCCTGGGACCCTGACCTGAGCTGAAGGCAGAGGCTTAACCGACTGAACCATCCAGGCACCCTTAACTTTTCATTTTTTGAACAAAATGTTTCCATGTTGATAGTTGGCTAATACCTGAGCAATACATGTAATTTTATAGTATTTTGAATATTTTACAATTCACTTGATGTTATATTGAGCAAAAGATATATAAAAGGATACATAGCTGACTCATTTTTATTTGTATTTTATTTAATGAAGTTAAAATGTTGAATTTATAATTTAAGCTTATAATAAATATATCTTGTTATATCCCAAAATTTTGGATTCATACTTTTCTATAGTCCTATAATTTAAACATAAAGACTTATTTAGGATTTTTTTTAAGTTTGATGTGCCTAAGGAGTACTATTCTGTTAAATTTTCCCCCATGCTAGTTATTTAGAAACTTTTGAAAGCATCTTAAATTTGTTTTTAATTTTTTTACTTGTATGATACAGAATACTTTGATACTCCTTTGAAATACATGTGATAGTAACAATACTAACATTTTCCTGGAAACTGCTTTTCTTGTATAGTTACTTTATTGTGTCTGGGAGCAGTCATGAATTTTTCTGGATATTGTCCAAATCTCTTTACCAGTGTTTAGCATTATAATAGGAGTCAAATTTTTTTTTCCACTGTAATTTCAGCTCTTGAATGTACTCCAGATTTTGTGTGGTACAGTTTGTCTTTGCAAAGAAGAACATTGGTCGTGTGCCTCCCCACCCTGCAGAAGGTTAGTATTAGGAATTATAATACGTAAGTGAAATATGGATGCCTATTTCCTGAACTCACTCATGGCCTATGCCTGAAATAACTACTGAGTAAAAAATAATGTTACATTTATTTTAATGCCCCTTCAGTAAATGGTGATCATGGTGTGAATAGTGAATGAACAGCTCTATTTCTCCTAGATGAAATGCTGCTTACTTGAGTGTACCTAATGCACCTTTAATATTGAACCAGCACTGGTGATTATTATGAAATGCAATCTAAACTTTAATATCCTATTTATATATAGCTCTAGCATAACTGAACTTGTAATAGTAACACATGCTGACAGCTGCTTACTGCTAACACCTTTAATTTTCTATCTCAGGACTTTCGTTGTGGCCACTGGAGCATTAATGTTCTGCCTAGCTGGCAGCTGAGCCACAGTGCCAGAAAATTCAAACCCCGAGAAGAAGCTTACCACCAATGTCAGACGAGGAGTAACGGATAAATCTCTCAGGTTTCTCTCCCCTTTGTTTAATATTGAGGACTAAGGCATATCCCCCCCCCCCCCCAGCACTCTACAGACTTTATCACCTGGTAATATTGTTGTAAATTCACGTTCTGACTCCAAGGATTTGGGATGGAGCTTGGGAGGATGGGAATGACCCACTTTGAGTAGGAAGTGCTACACAGTCCCCCAGAACTCCCTAGTGGAATTAAGCTCCATTTGCCCTCAGAGGAGGTTGCTTGGTTATTCTTTTTTCTTTTCCATTTTATTTTATTTTATTTCTTTTCAGTGTTCCAGCATTCATTGTTTATGCACCACAACCAGCTCCATGCTGTATGTGTCGTCCTCTGTGATATCCACAACCAGGCTCACCTAACCCCCATCCCCCTCCCCTCCAAAACCCTCAGTTTGTTTCTCAGAGTCCACAGTCTCTCACAGTTTGTCTCCCCCTCCAATTTCCCCCAACTCACCTTACTTCCCTTCTCTGTTTTTAAATTATCCCTCCCCTTACCAATGTTTGCTATTTGCATTGGATCCTTATCTTAGGGCTGCCTCCAAGGGACTTCAAACTAATAATATGAATACATACACATACATGTATATCTTCCTATCTTGATACCTATTTCTATCTTGATATTTAAATCTAAGTAGATTTGTTCTATGATCCAAATATGATCGATCGATTGATCGATGGATCTATCTTGAGCATAGCAACACAGCACAGTCTTTTTAATCCAGGAAATGGAAGAGCAAGAAAAGAAAGGAGAAAGACATCCAACAGAGTCTGGAAAGGGAAAGTTGATGGTCATCTGTTAAACTGACTCTTTCTCTCTCCTGATGTAGCTATGGGAAAGATTTGATATCATGGGACTCTGGTTAAAGGAGGGATGAGGCAGTGCGCTGTGGCTGCATAGATGATGCCTTTCTAGAACTCCACTGATAGCCATTCTCTTCAGGAACATGGGCAAAGACCTTTTGCCTGATTCTATTATTCAGGATACACTGTCCAGAGGGTTGGTCATGGGGATCATGGAAAGAAGGTAGGTCAAATGTTAATCTTAGAAAGGATTTGAAAACAGCAAAAGCAGAGAGACTCTGGGAGGCAAGAAGGTGATGCCACACTTCCAGGCTTGAGGGCCAGCTCTGCAAAGAAGAGGAAAATTAATGAACCAGCTTTGTTGATGTTCACCAGGATTCTTGAATGACTTGGTATGATGGATACAATGTTACATTTCTACATAGTAGAAACGTAACTTAGAGCTAAAACTCTGGACTTCTCAACTCAAATCCCAACTCTGCCACTTCCGAGTTTTGCCACCTTCCCATTTTATTCGATTTCTTTATGCATCAGTTTTCCCATCTATAGGGTGAGGACAATAATGCTTATTTCATAGCGTGGTGAAAATTAAATGAGATGTTGTGTGTAAAGTAATTGTGTTGCTATCAGCAGAGAAGAGAGCCCCCCAATATATTAATTATTCCCATGCATGGTGGGGAGGTGGTGGGTGGGCATTTCATCTGATTCAGGCATTGTGTACACACATACGTGTGTACATTTAATATCGTAGTCATAGAAAATGGCTGGAGGAATAATCCCTTTGGTGATGTGAACCGAACTCAGTTATGACAGCCGAGCAATCCCACCACTGTTTTTAGCTGTGCATGGCATACCTCCTGTGAAGCCTTCCCTTGAGTAAAGCAAACACCTGTTCTTGGTGAAACGCAAAAGGGAAACTTGGTGTAAGGCTCTTGCTTCCCCTTCTTGTGAAGCTTGGCGACCCCGCTAAAATAGTTCCTGGCAAGGCCACTTTCAGTTTCTCAAACTTCGGCAGAGAACCAGTGATCCGAGAGAGGTCTGTTAGGGCAAAGGCTCAGTTTGGACCTGTGCCACTGTGGTCTTTGAGACTTCTTTGGGGGCTTAAAGAAAGGCAGAATCGCTTTGATTTTGCCATCAAGATCCACCCTTCTCTCCCAATGAGCTCACCATTTGCTGTGGCTTCTCTCCAGGCCCCTGATGGGTTAATATTCTAGAAGCAACATTTTGGAAGGCGAAGGTCAGTTCTGAGGATCGTGCAAAAGAGCACATTGTCATTGTACTAAGTTGTTTGATTCCGGTGGCTCTTTCATCTCATTTTTTTTTTTTTTTTAAAGCAAGTTCCCCTCCTTAACCGAGTTCTGCCCCAGCCTCTTGATGGGTCAAAAAAGGTGGATGCTAATGGAAATCACAGATGTGTCAGCCTCCCCAGCAGCAGTCTGGTCAGAGGTCATTTGGCCCCTTTCCAGTAACAGGTGGCACTCAGTCCTCAGAGAGGCTTCTACTTTTCGAGATGGTTCGAATCAAGAGACATTTAAAGTAAAATGGGGTCACTTTGCGTTTCATTTTCTGTAAAGCCAACGACAAGCTATTTGACAGCTGCCCTTTTTGAAATAAGCTTGTAGTGGTGGGTGTCATGGGTATATCAGAAACAAAGTTTCAACTCTTTGAACAGCCAGACTTGGTATTGTTTCGAATTACATTTCAGCATCCAGCCCCCTGGAATGCACACCCCTGCCCCACACACAGTGTCTCACACACACTCACACACACTGGGAAGTTTATGGATAGTCAGAAAGGAAAGCATAAAAAACATATGCTAATGTCTAAATGAAGGAATAGCTCTTAGTAAAACAGATTCTCATTTTCACTTTTCTACTGTTAGGAAGGATAATCAATTGTTAGTTAATTAGTACGTTGGCCTTGAAGGTGGCTGGCCCCCATTCATGTGGAAACAAAATGTGCATCCTTCCCTCTCCTTCCTCCCAACTGCGAAAAATAAAAGATACGCAGTTCACACATACTTGTGAATCTCAAAGAATTCATTTCATTTTGAAAGAATTGATAGGCAGCAATTTTAACCTAAAGGACTCATATTGAAATCATTGGTCACAAATATCGAAATAGGTCCTCACTAACTAAAATAGTCAACCATTCCTTTCTTGGGCTAATTGCCCAGGTTCTAAAACACAGACCTGACATTCACACGTCCTACAAAAACCTGGGTGCAGATACACAGAGACCCTGGGAGGGGGCGTAGAGCTCCAGGGACGCCATCAGAAATAGAAACATTACATCTGACAGTCATGGGATCTAACCCGCCTGCCCTATAAGAAAGATTTTTCATTCTCCTCCTTCTTCTCCACTATGTGAAGGGATTCAACAGCCGTGACCACCTAGGGATACACACATGCATTTTTTCCACACATATCTTTAATTCAAGAGCCCTATTTGTAGCTCCCCTAGGAAAGAATCAAAGGCCAAAGGTGGGTGGTCAAGACCCACCCTTGGATTGTGAAACACAGAACAGCTGCGGTGTGTCACTGAGATGGGCTGCTGACAGGAAAACGCATTGACGATGTCATTCGACTTCTTAGATCAAGGACAACAGAACATCCTCCCCCTTATCGGGGGCCACCGTGGTGGTTTGATTGAAGTAGTTGATTTGATTGAAATCAGTATTTAATTTTTTTTTAATGGGGGGGTAACATACACGTAACATGAAATTAACACTCTTGACCATTTTTAAGTTCAGCTCAGTTGTGTTAAGTACATTCATATGGTTGTGTAACCCATCTCCAGAGCTCTCTTTATCTGGTAAAACTGAAAATCTGTACTCATTTAAGCAATAACATCCCATTTCCAATCTCCCCCAGGCCCTGGAAACCACCATACTACTTTCTGTCTCTGTCAATTTGACTAATGTGGCTATTTCATGTAAGTAGCATCATAGTTACACAGAATATGCATCCTTTGGGGTCTGGTTTATTTCACTTAGTACAAGTTCCTTAAAGCTCTACCATGCCGTAGCATGTGTCAGAATTTCTTTCCTTTTTTCGGGCTGAATAATGTTCCATTGTATGGATCTATAACATTTTGTTTATCCATTCATCTGTGGATGAACCCTTGGATTGTTTCTCTCTTTTGGCTATTGTGAATAATGCTACGATATGCATGGGTCTATGAAATCAGTATTTTCATTTACAACACTACAGGGCTCATCTTCCATTTCATGATTACTCTATTATGTGATCCTCAAGTCATGTATTTTGTAGAGAGTATAAAATTGTAAAGGGATTTTACAATGATTCAGGGAGGCCTTCTGACCCATCATACTCACTAATGTAACTGAGTGGGCTTAGGGAACCTAAGGGCATAGAGAAGGAATGAAACTAACTGATTGATACATCTATCTCAATTTTAATATCTGCCTCCCTAGCACTAAATTTCAATCATCAAAACTATTCCAGCTAAGATCTAGCCAATAAGAAATACCATCCAAGAGTTTTACCCTTAACATGATCTCGAAAAACAGGTATGTGTTTTTCTAAGGACATGCACTGCAGACACACATGCATTATAAACACATTCTGATTTTTTGTGTACTAGAGCACTCAAGAATTACATTGCCTCCTCTCTCTGTCGCATTCTGTTAAGAGTCTAATCAGAAATATGAAAGGCTTGGGACGCCTGGGTGGCTCAGTTGTTGGGCAGCTGCCTTCGGCTCGGGTCATGATCCCAGCGTCCTGGGATCGAGTCCCGCATCGGGCTCCTTGCTCAGCGGGGAGCCTGCTTCTCCCTCTGCCTCTGCCTGCCATTCTCTCTGCCTGTGCTCGCTCTCTCCCCACCCTCTCTCTGATAAATAAATAAAATCTTAAAAAAAAAAAAAAAAAAAAAAAAAAAAAAAAAAAAAAAAAAAAGAAATATGAAAGGCTTGCCACATTGAAAGTGAATAGTAGTTCCTGATAAAATCACTCTGTTTTTACTTCAAGTGGGGAAGGAGCTCCAAATACCACCACTTTGGACATTTGTCATAAATCAGCCTTTCATGCCAGTGCAGGAAATGCTGCCTCCCAGTCTTGACTCAAGGCCATTGTTGTGCAATCATGTCTTGACAGTGACATAGTCAATTTTGCCTCTTCCCTTGATTGAATGTTTGAAACGGTGTAACAATTTGAATAATAGAAAGGATGATAAATTCTCTATTTTACTGATAAAAATGACTCACATGGAATCTTATATATTATTTGTCTACTAAGTTGGATTGTTTGAAAGATGACTTACCTGAGCTCAGTTGGTTCAAGAATGATGACCCGTCATAGAATTTTGTTGTGCAAGAAAGATTTCCTCGCATTGCCCAATACTCTGCTTTGAAGATATACACAGTAAGGCACCAAGGGGACCAATGAGAGATGTACACAAATCCAGGTCTGCCAACTCTCAAAATAAAGACTTTCCTGACAGCAAAGGAGTTTCTTCATAGAGACTGAAAAACAGCATATGTCTCTATGCAGACAAATGTATTTAATATCTTTACATATGTATTTAAAACAAATACAGAGTTTACATTGTTTCTCATTATCCTCTTTCTTTTCCTTGTAATGGTCTCCTTTGAGCAATATGTTTTCATTGTATGATTATCAAGGACTGATTGCCGTTAAGTCCAATACTAAATGAATGATAAGTTTAAGAAGTTTGGCAACTGTAAGAGAGATTCAATTCTACCACTTGCGCACTAAATGTCATCTACCTTGCTGGAGGTTCCAGCCTACTGGTAGAGAAGAACATTTGATTGGGTTCAAAATGCAGGAATGGAAATGTGGGGGCTTTTTAAAGACTATTATTTTAGGACCGTTTAAGGTTCACTGAACAATTGAGAGGAAGGTACAGAGGTACCCCACACGTGCACAGCCTCCCCCATTATCACCATCCCCCACGACGTGCTCCATTTGTTACAACTGATGAATCTCTATGGACACATCCTCACCTGGAGTCCATAGTTGACCTTTGGTGGTGCACATTCTATGGGTTTGGACAAAGGGCATGTGAATATATGATGTATAGCGACAATGAAGTGTGGGTTGTTTCCCCTCGCTGCTCTCTTCGGGTTTATTGCCTCAGGAGACAAAGTGCTGCTCTGGCACCCAGTTAAGCTGCATGGAGGGCTAGTAGCTTCCTAGATGCAAGAGTTAGCTGGAAAGACTACCATTTTGTAGAGTAGGTTGGATCAACTCTTCCAACTTTCAAGACATGACTACCAGCTCTGTTGTGTGTGTGTTATGTTGTGTTGTCGTGGTTTATGCTTTCTGATGTCTTTTCTTGAACAAGTAGGATCCTCCTTGGGGATGGGTGGTAGGTCTCTCGCCAACACATGGTAGATTACATTTTCCCCTTAGTCCAGCTCTGCTTACAACTGAGCTATTGAACTATTAAACTATTCCGTTACCACACTGAATGAGATTAGAGCATGGTCTCCTTGCTGAGATGAAACCAAGCATGAAATAGGGTGGTAACTGGTTAAGAAGCTAAAATGAATTTTGGTTCAAGGTGAGAATTCACAGGCCTTGGCTCATTGAGCCATGTTTCCCATGCTTACGTATCTGTGAAACAGCTGCTATAAATTGAAACTCTTGAGAAGTTTTCTCAGCAAAATTGAAGATTAAAAAAAAAAATAAAACAACCAACCTCTCCCTCCCCCCCTCTTCTTTTGACAGAGTATCTGCCACATTCCTCACAGCCGCCTTTCCTTCTTGGCTTGAGTGCCCTGTGACAGGTTGCTCACTTCCACAAGCCACACTACTCAGACCCAAGCACTTGTCTTGGTCAAAGGCATCCTCAGTTAGGTGGAACCCTGCATGCCTAAGGGTCTACTTCTTGACCCTTGAAACTTGGCAAGCACTCTGGACAAGGATTTTTAGAAATAATTTTTAAAAGAGAAAATGTTGGGCGCCTGGGTGGCTCAGTGGGTTAAGCCGCTGCCTTCGGCTCAGGTCATGATCTCAGGGTCCTGGGATCGAGTCCCGCATCGGGCTCTCTGCTCAGCAGGGAGCCTGCTTCTCTCTCTCTCTCTCTCTCTCTCCGCCTGCCTCTCCATCTGCTTGTGATTTCTCTCTGTCAAATAAATAAATAAAATCTTTAAAATAAATAAATAAATAAATAAATAAAAGAGAAAATATATACTTTCGCAGCTGGATCACTGAACTTGAAGCTCATGAGCCTTACTCCTATAATTTATAGATCAGTTTAGTTCCTCGTTTGTATCATCCTTTTGCCTTTGATCTCTCTTTTGCTCTATTTTCCACTTGGTTGTCTTCCTTCTCTCTCTGTACATGTCTGATTTTATCCTCTGTATCTTATGTCTGTATTTCTCCCTGGGAGAATTTTCAATGCTTCTCCTTTTACTTTTTTTATTTTATTTGTACCTTTTCCCTTAATGTTAGTGACTATTTATTATGCAGCTACTTTAGATTGAGGAATGGGCTATGGTACTTCGAGAATATAATGAAATCCTTTGCCTATCAAGAAAATTAGCTTCTCTATAAAATCTAGCATGTCTCCCTCAATTAACTGTAATAGAAAACCAAGTTATTTTTCCTGGTTTTGTCTTATTGTTCTTCCTAGTCAACTGAAAAAAGCAAGCTGAATATATTTTTTACTGTAAGGAACAAAAAATATCATCTAAATGGTTTTTTGTTTTGTTTTGTGTGTTGTTTCTTTCTTTTTTTTTTTTTTTTTTTTTTACCTTTCTGTGGGACCCAGTTGGTTTTCTGCCTCTTACATCAATGGACCTTGACTGTAAAAAAAAAGAAAAGAAAAGAAAATCTTCATCCTGAATTACTCCTCTTTCTTCAGCATAAGGAGAATGTTAAGAATAAGGGCCAGACGCTCCAGAAACCCTCTTGGTTTATCTGCCTTATCAGTGAGCAATGTCATATGGTTGGCTTATGTTCAGACACCTGGTGGTCTTTCAGATAGTTAAGTGTATAAACCAGTGGTCCTCAAGCTTCAACCTGCATTGCAATCACCTGCAGAGTTTACTAAACCGTCCGTTTCTGGGTCCCCCCTTCAGAGTGTCTGATTCAGCAGATCTGGAGTGGAACCCAAGAATTTGCTTTTCTAACCACTTTCAGAGTGGTGCTAATGCTGCTGGCTTGAGGACCACTGTATTAAATTGAATGTCAAATGGTTAAGAGACAGTTTTACCAGTAGGGGGTTGGTGGCAGGTCTATCTGTGTGTATTTTCCGTTTTTTTGGTTCAGAATAATTAACTTTAAAATAAACCTTTATTATTAGTTTTAGTCAAGTTTATTCCTAGATATTTTATTTTTTTGTTAAGTTGGAGATTGTGAATGGGATTTTACCCCTCGTTTCTCTTTCTGTACTTTATTATTAGTACACAGAAATGCAATGATTTCCATATATTGCTTTTGTATCCTGTAACTTTACTAAATTCATTTATCCATTCATGTAGATTTTGATGGAGTCTTTAGGGTTTTCTAAATAGAGTGTCATGTCATCTTCAAGCAGTGAAGGCTTTACTCCTTTACCAATTTGGATGCCTCTTACTTCTTTTTCTTGTCTGATAACTGTGGCAAGGATTCCAGTACCATGTTGCATAAAAGTGGTGAGAAGGGACTTCCTTGTCTTATTCCTGATCTTAGAGGGAAAGCTCTCAGTTTTTCTCCATTGAGTACCTGGTATTAGCTGTGAGTTTCTAGCAGATGGCCTTTATTATGTTGAAGTATGTTGCCTCTAAACCGACTTTGTGGAGAGTTTTTATCATGAATGGGAGTTGTTAAAAAAAAACCTTTTAAAAAATATATTATTGAATACATTGTTCTTATTTAAATGTTTTTCTATAAATAAAGAATTGATGATTCTCGACAGAGTCAGAGCTTTCAGCCCTGGTATGGATCCAAAGGGCAAGAGGACAACGCTTTTCATTAGTGCTACCTAGTGTTTGCACGCTTCTTTCCAACTGGGTCATGCTCTGCTATGCAGATTTTAGGTCAACTCGGACAATATTTTTCAAAGGAAAGGTGCAAAAGCACGAGCGTGACTCAGATTATAAAATGTTGATTTAAAAGGCCTCCTGTTTTTACATTTTTTTTTAATTTAAAGAAATCTAATCCCCTGAAAGTGCCTTGTTGTGTTGCTCCCCGAAATCATGTCTGTTTGGGGTTCAGGGTCAACATGAAGATCATGATTAAAAGGAAAAGGAAAATGCCCCCCTTAAAAGTCAGAGTTTCTCTTAGACCCAGGGTGTGAACCAGCCCACTGTTGTGGGCATGGGCATACATCCCTGCACACACAGGTGTGGCATGTGCCCATCTCTGCCAAGGGCACATGTACACTCTGACACTACCCGACTCACGAAGCATTCTAGTGCTTTAGTCTTTAAGATTCCTGAGGATCAGCTTGACAGTTGGGTTAGGGACACAGGAAGAATTATAGAACTTACCAACTCCTAGAAATTATGTTTAAGTGTTATTTATTAACTCAAGCTTCCAGACAACAGTTTTTATTAACTTGTTGATTTCCAGTGCACCCCAGGAATAGCAAATGTATTGCAGTGGTTCTCAAAGGAGACCCTCTTTGGTTTTCTGAGACAAACTGTAAGCTCTTACAATATATCTTCATTAAAACCATTAAAAAAAATTCTATGTGAGTCCTGGGACTGTTTCATTTATAAATATTATGCCATTCTTTCTATTTGTTCAGCGGACGTACCGTCAGACCCCAATGTAGCAGTGCGGTGAATACTTCTTTTCAACTTGTTTAATCTGCTATGTGTAAGTTGGTAATTGTCAGAACTGGAAAGATCCTGGCATATACACCTGCCTGGGAGAGAGGGATTTTTAATGTTACAAGATAGCATTAAAACACAATTCTATTTCAAAAGAAGGAAGGAAGGGAGGAAGGGCAGGACGAAAGGGAAAATTAAATGTTTTATTTCTTATTAGAAGGAACAAAAGGAAAATCTAAGGGTTTTTTTGTTTGTTTGTTTTTTAACACCTTTATATGTTATCCGGCTGATTTCTATCAATGGCTGAGAAAAAAAAAAAAAAATCCTCCATCCCTGCATTACTCTGCTTCTTTGGCATGAGAAAAATGTTCAGAATAAGGCTCAGGTGCTCTAGAAACCTCATTGGTTTACCCGCCTTATCAGTAAAAAAAGGCCATTATGGTTAGGATGTCCCAACTGTAAGGATTCCAAAGTATCCTCGTGATTTTCCCGGGACACACACACCACAGGTCACACCATCTGTTGTCTTCTTTGGTCATTTGAAGAACCTCAACTTCCTGGGGATATGGACAGAGAGAGACCCTGGAGACAATCAAACTAATCGAGAAATGATTTACTTGTCCCAGAACGAGGCTAACCCAGAATAGAGTGAGTCTTAATGTCCCTGTTGACTATTTATAACCTGTTTCAATACATGGCATGTAACTGACATGGCACACACAGTTAATTTTTAATGATTAAGTGAAGCAATTTGGCGGCAGGGGGCTGATGATTTGTGTTCAGAGATGGAGCTGATTTCTCCCAGGGAGATATCCCACTGGTTCACATATTAAGGAGCATCCCAGTACCCATTTCTTTCTTTCTTTCCTTTTTTTTTTTTTTAAAGATATTTATTTATTTTTCAGAGAATGAGAGAGAGAGAGAGAGAGAGAAAGCATGAGCAGGGGGAGGCGGGCAGGGAGCCTGGTATGGGACTCAATCCTGGACCCCAGGATCATGACTTGAGCCGAAGGCAGACGCCCAACAGACTGAGCCACCCAGGCATCCCCCAGTGCCCATTTCTATACAATTGTGGCTTTACTAAACCTCAGTCTTCCTTCCCAGTCATTAGAAGCTAAAGACACAGGAAACATTTTTCATTTTCTTTTTCTCTCTTCATGGTTTTTCATATACCAGTCTTTGCAAATTTACTGGCTTTCCTTCACTAATGTTGAGAGCTAATGCCCTGGGTGTGGGAAAAGGACAAAAGAGCAAACTGTAAAGAGGTCAGAGGCAGGGGAGAGAATGACAGACCCAAAGCTCAGAGTCAGAGAAAGAGCCCAGCAGCGTGATTTAAGACCTAAAGAAGAGCCCAGGACCTGACCAGCCAGAGAGAGGCAAAGAAAAGACCAGTCGACGGGCTCACAGAGGTGAGCCACTTGTTATTTGTTTATTTATTTATAAATATATATATATTTATATATATACACACACATACACACACACATATATATCTATACACATAATATACATAAAACATTATATTTATATATACATATATAATACTTTTAAAGCAAAGGCATAAACCTTCAAGGTGTGGTTACCTCCGGTGCAGGCAAATGCTTGAATAGATGAGGATCGCATATATGATAACCTACTCATAATGCTCTCGCTCTTAAATCAGGTGGTTGGTTCACAGGTATTCGTTACATTATTAAAATTCAATTAAAAGAGGGACACGCATGGACAGTGTTGATAGTGTGCGATGAATCGTGAGTGAAGATTTGAACTTATCAAATTCTGGGCCCCTGGGATCTGAATGTCAAAACTGCTAACGCAGGAAGCTGACCCTCGAATTTTCTGGTCTGAGTGGCATGAGGCAAAGCATCAGCATCTTGTAAAAGCTTCCCAGTTGATTCTAGGAACCAGGCCAGTAGAGGAACACAGAGGAGATTTCCCTTGGGGGTGGGGGTAGCAGGAAAAAAACAAAACAAAACAAACAAAAAAAAAAAACAGGTCTGGGAAGACTTCACAGAGAGGGTAGCTTTAAGCTGGACTTCAAACCATGATCGTGATTTTGACAGTGCACAAGACATTTCTAGGCAGAGGGAAAAGCACAGTGTCCTAAGAGGTATAAGAATCCGTGGCATGTTCAGAGCAACAGAGTAGCATGTGCTAAGGCTACATTGCGCTCCTGAGGCTACACTGAAGGGGGGATGGGGCATGGGTAGGAAAGAAATGAAGGTGGAAAAATAGATTGGGAGCAAATCACACACCCTGCCTGTACTGTGTGAGAAATTTGAATTCTGGTGCAGGCAGTGGAAAATCATTAACACTTTTTAAATGAGGAAGTTTTTTTTTTTTTTTAAAGATATCTGTATTTTAGAAATATAATTTGTGAAAATGCATGGCGGAAAAAGCACCGTAAAAAGAAAAAGAAAGCAGTGCCTTCGTTGGGAGGCTATCTAGCAGACAAGATCAGAAACAGAGTCTGATTTTTAAAAGTGGCAATGAGAATAAGTCATGGGTTTGAGATACATTCTGCAGAAAGAATTTGCTGGACTAAGAAAGAAAGAGGAAATGAAGATGGTGCCCATTCTTCTAGCTCGGTAGACTAAGTGGGTGGTATTGTATTGTGCAAGCTAGGGATTAAGGAGAAGAACCCAGCTGGCGAGTGTTGAGTTGGAGGTGTCTAGAGTAAAATGACCCGTAGTGAATCGGGCTGGAGGTCAGGCTAAAAGTCCAGGCGGGGATGCTGTCTTGGAAGTAAATGGTGACTAAGAGGGGCCCAAGGAGAGTTTTGAGTAAGTTGGCAGTGGTTGAGATTTCTGGAACCACCAGCAGAGGGGGAGGAGCTCATAAAAGAAAAAGAGAGAGGAAAGAATTATCAGAGATGTAGGGAACAAAAGAAAATTTTAGAAATAGGCAGCCAGCGCAATCAGGGGAGAAAAGCTAAAGAAAGAAGGAGAGCATCAAAAAGGAAAGTGAGTTGACCTCTTTAGTGGGTCATTGAAGGGCCCTGAAGAGCCTTCTAGCTCAGCTAAGGACATGCTTCAATGTCCTGTGTTGCCGGGTGGGCGAGATTTACATGAGCAGGGAAGTGAATGGGGCTTTCCAATGGGAAACACAGTCAAGAGACAGAATTGAAAGGAGACAGGTCCCAGAGGAAGGGCCGGAGGATGGGTGTGAACACAAAAGGTTGTGGTCACAATCATTGAAACACACATAGGAAAAGGAAAGAGATGAAAATACACAAGTAACAATGTTAAGAAGTTGGCTGGGTTAAGGGAGATACTTTTTCTTTCTTGATATTTTTGCGTTGCTGTTTTACTATATATATATATATATATATATATATATATATATATATATTTAATTCTTTTACCTTACAGCTATATTGGAAGATGAAGTTTATTAGCCATGTGAAGGGGTTAGCCTTGGAGATGAGTCGATATCTCTTCTAAGGCAGGGAGAACGCTGGTAAGAATTCTCTACAGCTATTGATGATTTTCGAAGCTGAGGTAAGAGAATTTAGCAAGTTCATCTCAGATGGTTGTTGTGAAGATTTCCTCCCTTTCCGAGTAGAAATAACACCCCCCACCACCACCACTGCTCCCCACCCCTACTGGCCACGTTCCCTTTGCCCTATACATCTGTTCACTTGTTCACCTACATGGTTCGACTGTGCTCCCTGCTCCTGTGTACCTCCCTCTAGCCCCCTCTAAGCCCATCCAGGACAGAGATCATGCCCGATCTATCTTGTCTTCCTAAAATTCTGCACAATTCCTACTTCATAGCAGGTGTTCAATTTAAATTGTGAGGTAAAACCCTGCACAGAGGAGACTGGGATGTTTTATTCCCTGACTTTAAGCGCAGCTTTAGCAGCAATAAGGTAAATGATGCTGGCACACCCTTGTAAGAAAAAAACAATCCGAGTGGAGGCTTTCAAAGAGATGTGAGTTAGCAAGCAAGTTTCCTAAGACGCCTCTCAGGCACTAGTGAGCGCAGAGCCGGAAACCAGGGAGCCTATAGCCCGCCCTCCCCCTGAGAGATATTCTTCAGTGTGTCAAAGTCAGGGATGCAGGAGCCGTGACTGCCCCTCCCCCATCACCTGGCACAGGAACAATCAAAACACCCCCTCTGCTGGCAGAAGGTCATGGTCCAAGATTATAGGTAAAGCGAAGGTCACAGACCCATGGTCCCGGAGGAGGCCAACTGGCTTTACCATATCGGGTGATTTCTCCGACTCCCTTGGCCAAGTCTTTTGTTTTGTAGCGGTTCAGTCAAGGGTTTTACTGGAGTAGACAAGCATGAAATGAATTTTCCAGAGAAGTTTCCGAAGTGGGGGAAAGTTCATGGCTCAGAAGCACTGGTGGGTAATGAAACGGGCCAGTGAGCTTCTGTTTTTCTTTATAAAGAGGTTCTCAAATCTGAATCGAAAACTTGAGCTGTAGCCTTGACTCGAAGCCTATCTTATCCTTTGACCCTGCTGCTGCAAATTTATTCTGCGCCTCTTCTAAATTGCCACGAGTGGCTTACTCAGGTTCCGCCGGGATATTGTCTGGAACACGCACGGGCTGACCTGCCTTTGCTCGGGAGGCTCTTGGTGTGTGATTCCTCCCTAGCCCAGGTCACGGTGACCCAAAGGAACTCACCAAGAGCAAATTTGTGAAGGGTGTTTGCCTTAACCAGCCGGTAACCACACATTATTAATCTTAGACTGTTGTTTATTACCAGGAACTCATTTTTCATTTATTTAAAACCAATGCACAGTTTTAAGCAGAAAGAAAAAAAATGGGAATGAAACTGGCCATCCCTTTCTGCTTTGGGCATTACCTACTGAGCCATTGTCTTTGAAATACAAGCACACACAAACCATTGTGAGGTTCCCAGACTAGGAGAAAATAAAATAAAATAAAAGTAGAAATACAGCTTTCTAAAATAAACAAGCGAAAATACTTGGATTCGACCTAATTCTAATTGTTGATTCTTCATCTGCTGGTTTTAAATCCCGGTACCGCCACCTGACCTTGACTAAGTCATTTAAAAAGTCCCTGAGACTTGATTATTGCTAAATTTATAGTACCTATTGGGAAGGGTTGGTATAAGAATTATGTATGTAGAGCATAGAACACAGGACACTCGGTAAATGTCTGTTGCCATTCCTTTCTAACTGCCTCTTGGAGTTTCTTCTTTATCTCTATTAAAATTACCACTGTCAAAAGATAGTTCTTTGACTGATGACATCTCATAAGCTTAGTGTAGAAACAGCATCATGGTATGACTCTCAGCTTACCTTCTTGGAACCCAACTTGCCTGATGCCACCAAGAGTGTCCCTTCCTAAAATACACTTTCCTTACGACACCCTTGCTGAGGTTTCCAAGAGCTTCTTCTTGCTCAATCACGCTGCTCCTGGAGTACAAAACCCTACAGCCTTATTGCATTCATTTCTTTGGACTACTCCCTGTGCTTCAACTGGGGTACTCTTTGAAGATTTTTCCCTGGGTACGGGGAAGTCTAACTTACTTTTCCCTCTTTTGTTTGCTTACTTCTGGGTATGTGTCTCTCTTCATGCTCTCTCCTCTGTGTTCCTCTTCCTTCATCAAAATCCTGATTTATTTATTTATTTATTTATTTATTTATTTATTTTTTAAAGATTTTATTTATTTATTTGACAGAGAGAAATCACAAGTAGATGGAGAGGCAGGCAGAGAGAGAGAGAGGGAAGCAGGCTCTCCGCTGAGCAGAGAGCCCGATGCAGGACTCGATCCCAGGACCCTGAGATCATGACCTGAGCCGAAGGCAGCGGCTTAACCCACTGAGCCACCCAGGCGCCCCCAAAATCCTGATTTAAAAGAAGACTTAACAGAAGTTCAATCCCTTCTGTAAAGTGATTCCCAGCTTCTCTGGGCCACAGACCATTAGCCTTTCTGAGCTGTGATTGCGAATGTTGTCCTAACGATGACTGCACAATTTTTAGGGCTGAAACACACTGCAACATACGGAAACCCAGAACAAATGGTAAATACATACGAATCATTATTTTCTTGATGGCACACAACCCAAGAGACCGTGTTCCAATGGTCAAGCTGGCTCAGGTTTAGTGCCTTGTCAACAAGCCCTGTCTTTTCTTTTTCTTGCCCTACTTTTGTTTTTCTTTTCTTCCAATAAAAAAAAAAAAAAATTGTTTTGCGTTGGATTTTTTATCTTGACCTGCCAGGTTTTATATTCAATTTATCATATTTTCCCTAAAGTGTTTGAGAGGAACTTCTTTGCTTTTTTCTAGAATGCTGAATGTGATATTTCAACCTGACCAGCAGTTTTTGCAGGCGGTTGCAGAGTCTTGTGCTTGAAACAACACACCTGTTAGTTGCAACTTTGTTTTATTTTTTACTTTAGAATTACACACATGAGAAAGTTGCAGTGTGCCACAAAACACAGATGGTTTAGTATCCATTTCCATTATGAGCTCATAGCATTCCATCAGTGTTTTATAGATACGATTTTGTATCTTCAGGTATTGTTGCAATGAGTTCCAAGTCAGCATTTTTATTTTGTAATTCTTGGAATAGAAAGAGTTAGCAAGTCACAGTCTTGGGAGGAGGTATCTGAAAAGAAACAAAAAGGTTAATTTTGTAGCAGTTCTAGAATTTCAATAGTTGAAAATTCCTACAAAGCTCCCATAGCTATGTCCATTGTCTAAATTCAGGTGCAATAAAATTCATGAAAGGGACAGAAAATAGAAAAGATTAAATTTTGCTAGTGAAAGTTTATGCTCATAACTCAAAGTATGTTATTCACCGTCATGAAGGGATATACTGCTTAAAGGCTAAGACATAAAAGCTAGGAGCTCCCTCCCACCCTCTTTGAACATAACTTGAAAATGAAAGGTGTTCTTTACTCCCCTGCCAGATATTTTATCAAGGAGTAGATTGGCAGGCAATCAGGAAAAAAAAAAGTCTTGAATACTCTAAAAACTCATTCATTCATTCAACAAATACTTATTGAACGTCTATGGTAGGAAGGCATTGTTCTAGGCAGTAGTGATGCAGTCGTTGAGCAAGCCCTACTCTTAGGGCACTCATTCTTGCGGGAGATGAATGACAACAAATGAGAACACAAACGAGCCTGTAATTACAACTTGTAGTGAGGGCTTTCCTGGGCAAGAACTGGGTGTGGTGATTGCAGGGAACACTTCCTTTGAACAAAGTCATCAGGGAGGTTTGATCTAAGGGGCTAAGAGTAACCTATAAATTAAGAGCTGACAAATAAGAACCAGCTATGTGAAGGGATAAAAGAGAAAGTCTGTACAAGGGTCCTGGGGTGGAAAGCGTTAACGGCATATTGGCAAGAAGACAGCCAAGAGGGCTTGGATAGAATATGAGGGAGAAATGGTATAAGGTGACAAGGAGTTAGGTAGGGGCTAACTCAACCGGAATCTTGTCAATTGGGGAGAGAGGTTCATTTTATTCTAAGTGCTTTTGGAAAGGGGATACCTGGATGGTTTTAAGCATGGAAATGACATGATCTGATTTATATTTTTTAAATGGCTTTCTGGTTGCTGTGTGGTAATGGATTGTGGCAGGGGAATGGAAGGAGAGAGACAGTCAGAGGCGATTGTAATCCTCCGAGTAAGTGGTGATGGTGGTTTGCGTTAACATGACAGCAATGAAGATGGAATGAGGGGGATGGACTTGAGATACACATTGAAGATAGAGCTCCCAGACTCGCTGGTGGAGTAGAAAAGAAAAATCAAAGCTTGAGCTCTTGGCCGGGGAGAGATGCCATTACCTAAGATTGGGAGGTCTCGCAGGGTGGGGGCACAGTTTGGAGGGTAGAAGAAATTTCAGTTGATTTTTGAGATACCTATTAGAGAGCCAGATGGAGATAATAAATACCAAGTCGGATATCTGGTCTGGAGCTCAGGAGAGAGTTTAGGACGAGAAGGAGGATCTGGGAATCACGGCATCTCGGCCGTCACAAAACATAGGACAAGACAATTTCTTTAGAGAGACTATGTAGGTAGAGAAGAGGACTTAGAACTATCCTCTGGGGGCCGTCGCACATGTCTGAGATCCAGCTGAAAGAAGAATCCACCAGAGAAGACATAAAGAATGCCAGGGAGGTATGAGGAGAACCTGGTGAATAGAGACTCAGAGAAGTGGAAGCTTCCAGTGACGTGAAACAGCCTCCTTAAAAGCTACTGAGCGAGGCTTCCTTGAGAGGAGCACCCAGGGAAGAGTCTTGGATGTGGCAACATGGCAGTTGCTCAGAAAGACTCCAAGCGGGAGGTGAATAAAGATGTGGACATCAGGAAGGGGGCTCTGTAGAGAATTTTGCCTGTAAAAGGAGGAGATAGAGATAAGACAGAGGCTGGGAAAGGACATGGGGTCAAAGAAGGAGCTCCTTTGTCTTGTTTCGTGTTAAGCGGGGGGACAGCAATGTGACAGATATGCTGAAGGGAAGGGTCCAGTAGGGCCTCAAGCCTGATGATGATTACAGAAGTCGGGCCGGCCCTCAGGAGGGCCGAACCCCCGGAAAGGTTCAGACTTGATACTTGTATTCAAAGACAAATCTTTTGCCTTCTGCAATAAAATATAAAATCTGACTAGAACGGCATTAGGAAGACATACATAAACAGAACACAGAAAGAAACAATTTGTTTTCTGTAATCCCTAAAATCACAGAGTAGGGATATAAAGAAACATCTCTAACACTCGTACTCACAACTGTGTGGCTTCATTTTCTGTTTCTCTACTTATTACTTGGAGCCACTCTTAATCAGGCAGGAATCTAAAACTCGTTAAAGAATTTTCAAAGCTTAATCCAGCTTAAGGGTGGAAACACATTCCTTACCCGGACCCTCTCCCACCTTGGGGAATATCTGAAAGTAAAACAACTTTATTTTCACAGGGGAAGTGGGTCTCAGTTTAGAGAGTGATTTAAGATGAACTTCCTTAGCAGAGGAAACAGACATCCTAAAAAGAAAAGGTCAATAAAATGAAAGGAAGAAGGAATATGTGTTTAGAACAATTATTTGGAAAACTCCTGACAAATTAAAAATGTAGTTTAAACAGCATGATTCCGTCATGCAAAAAAGAGGGAGACTTAGATTAAGAAAGGTCCCATCAGGCCATTAGGACAATACATAAAAGGAAATGTATCGTATGGGGACCAAAGGGTACCCAGAAAATTGTACATTTCTGCTGCAGTTTAGTTACAGTGAGTAGGAAACTGGACATTCTCTTGAAGCATAACTAGCAGGTTGAAATGGACTTGAAAATAAGACACTGTTACAGAAAATGGATGGACTACATTGTGGTTATTAAAAATGAACAGGTGAAAACAATGGATCAGTAAGGACACTATTGTTTCCATGTCTACCTCTCATCTCTCTATCTTTCCACCACCACCAGAATATCCCTCCTCTTAAACCTGGGATCCGAACCCCATTTGCGAGCCTAAGGCATTTGAGGAGCAAGTTCCCAAAGACCAGCGTAGGAGGATGGTGGGTTAAAGGCAGATTTTATTTTTTTAATTTTTTTTTTTAATGCAGATTTTAAAGAAAGTTTCAAATTTCTTATCTTGGGCAAGCAACTTCACCTTGAGCTACGTAAATAACCTCTGCATTCATACCCATTTTTAAAGATTCATCATTCTACGATTTTTCAGCAGTGACCTTATAGCTGTCAAGGTTATTGATTTAAAATGAACAGTTGAATGGGTTAAACGGGTGGTGGGGAGGAAGGAGAGCACTTGTGGTGATGAGCACTGGGTCATGTATGGAAGTGTGGAATCACTATTTGTACTCCTGAGACTAATATTACATTATATGTTCACTCACTGGAACTTAAATAAAAACCTTAAAAAAGTAAGATAAAATGAACAGTTGAATTCCATGTTAATGCATCATTGCCTTTAATTAGGAGGTTTCAGACATTTTAAATAGGAGCTTTAGAATTAATTTGTTGTTTCAACTGAAAAGTTCAATAATGCCTAGGTAGGAAAGAAGACAAATTCTAAGACTCACATATAATTTATTTTTAAACAGGACAACACCACTAATACTAATTTGAATTTTTTTAAATGTGCTTATTTCTTTACTCTTGGTTGTTTTTTTTTGTTTTTTTGTTTTTTTGCCATTCATACACAGATGGACGTCACTGAAAAACAAATAAAGGAGAGAAGGAAGGATGAGGAAGGAAGAGAGAGGGAGGAAGAAGGAAGGAAGGAAGGAAAGAAAGTAGGAGGAAGCCTTTTCTCATCAGTTATATAGAATATATTAGTTGTCCCAACAAATCTAAAATCCCCAAATTACAGGTCCCTTTAGCAAGTCGCTCTTTATAAAAATTATCAGCCAATATTCACCAGGAGTTTACCTGAGATCAAACAAATACATAACTTTGCCACCTTAGCTTCAAGGACACTCAGTGTTTGCCTGGTCAACCACAGAGTAATAAGCGGTGGCCGGGCCACAAGTCCCTGAAAGGGAGAGGCATCTGTACTTAAATGTTTTCCATACTGGCGGCCTAAAACTCCTTGGATTCTGAGGGCCTTCCAGCCTTAGCATTTCTTCCTCTTCGCTTCTGAAAGATCACCTCTCTTAGAGGCCAGGATAAAGTTCCAGCAACATGAACAAATATGTCACTTAAGAATCTCGTTTTACGGGCGCCTGGGTGGCTCAGTGGGTTAAGCCGCTGCCTTCGGCTCAGGTCATGATCTCAGGGTCCTGGGATCGAGTCCCGCATCGGGCTCTCTGCTCAGCAGGGAGCCTGTTTCCTCCTCCTCTCTCTCTCTGCCTGCCTCTCTACTTACTTGTGATCTCTCTCCGTCAAATAAATAAATAAAATCTTTAAAAAAAAAAAAAAAAAAAAAAGAATCTCGTTTTACAACTGGTTAGTTTGCTGGATGTGTGGCATGCCAGTAACTATGGCTGTGTAGTAAGTTGCCCCCAAATGTGGTGGCACCACGCCATCATTTACTATGCTCATGAATTCTGTTGGGCAGGAAGGTGTCCAGAGAACAGTAGGGACAGATTGCCTCTGCTTCATGATGTCTGGGCTTCAGCTGGAAGAATCTGAAGGCTTGTTCATGCAGCTTGCCTGGAGGTTGATGCTGGCTGGTGGCCATGGACGTAGCTGGAGCAGTTGGTTCAAACACCCACATGTGGCCTCTCCATTTGGCACGAGTTCCAAAACATGGTTTCCAACATGGCGGCGGGGTTCCAAAGGCGAGTGTCCTCAGAAAAAGGGGACGGGAAGGAGAAGAAGAGAGAGAAAGACAGAGAAAAGAGACAAACAGAGACAGGAAAAAAAAAAAAAAAAAAAAAAAAAAAAAAAAAAAAAAAACAAAGGGAAAGATAGAAAGAGAGGAAGGGAAAGTGAGAGGGGAGGGACAGAGAAAGCCAAGGCAGAAGCCATATGTCCTTATGATCTTGTCTAGGAAGTCACTCAACTTGGCTTCCAAGGCATTTTGTTCATTAGCAACCAGTCACTAAACCCTGTCCATATCCTTCACCTCTCAGTGGAGCAGTGTCCATGTCACATTATAAGGAGAGCATGTGGGATGAGATATATATTTTTTGCGGCCATTTGGAAAAGTACAATCTGCAAACATGGGCAATCCATATTTGAACTTGTTAATGGGCTTGTTCCAACTGCATCTAGATGGCTTTACTCTTCTCTGACTAGTATAGTAAAAGATGTTTCATTGTTCCTATTTTTCAGGGACAAAAGGACAAATTCTTCTCATTGAAGTAGACTGAATCTGGAGCTAGCACTTCACCTTCATCTTTGAATTTTCTATGTGAAAAAAGTCTTCTGAAATTATAGTGAATTTTAACAGATTGCCTGGATATTAAAGTACACCAATTCAGAAAAACCAAGAAGCTGTGATGAAAACTAATACTTTCATCAAATGTTTCAGAATATTTTTAGGGCTTTATTCAGAGATCTCAATGCTATATTTTGATGTATAAAATATATACTAACTTAATGATATAAATAATTAGGACTTTTTTTTTTTTACACAGTTCTTAGGAAATCTGAGGTACAAATTTTTACTCATGTAAGATTAAATTTCAGAATATGGCAAAGAATAGTATCACGATTTAATTAAGAGGATAATGTTATGGGTTGAATAGTGTCCTCTCCAAAGAGATGTGTTGAAATCTTTCCTCTAGAACCTTATAATGGGTTCCTTTTTGGAAATAG
This sequence comes from Mustela putorius furo, assembly GCF_011764305.1. Classification (NCBI taxonomy): domain Eukaryota; kingdom Metazoa; phylum Chordata; class Mammalia; order Carnivora; family Mustelidae; genus Mustela; species Mustela putorius. The sequence goes on from NW_025422022.1 coordinate 8,749,750, forward strand.
GGGTATTGCAGTTATAATTAGTTAAAATGAGGCCATACTGTAATAGGGTGGCCCCAGTATGACTGGCGTTATTATAAAAGGGCAGAGACACAGAAGCATGGCCATGTGAAGAACAGATGTAATGGGGGAATGTCATGTGGAGGCGGAGCTTACAGTGACCCATCTATAAGCCAAGGAATGTCTGGGGTGACCAGAAGCTGAAGAAACAAGAAAGGATCCTTCCTCAGAGGTTTTGCAGGAAGCGTTACCCTGATGTTACCCTTGATGTTGGACTTCTATCCTCAAGAACAGGGTGACAATGAATTTCTATTGTTTTAAGCCACCCAGTCTGTGTGCTTTGTTACAACAACTCTAGAAAACGAACACAGAGAGAAAGTACATCTCTATTTCTTCTTCTAATAAAAAAGACTAATGTGTTTCTAGCTCACTTGGGATCTGGACTTTAGTTATTTCTTGTATCTTGGGAAAAGCATGATATATTATCATTTAATGCTTGCTACTTCTGTAACGGGTTTTGTTACTTTCTCCCAGTGGCGTGAATATTTAGGTCCTCTCAGCCACCATATTTGCTTTTGAGGAATCATTAACATGACTTTCCCTTCATGGTATCTTTCCCAATCTTTCCAACGGGAAGTAGTGCCTCTCTTCCCTAAATTTCCATAGTGCCGTGCCTATGCCTTATGTGGCATTTTTTACTTGTCCTCGTGTGCATACAGTTATCTGTATTAGTGATGTCTTCCTTATTGGGTAAACCACCGGATAGGAGAGTTAAGGCTTTTAGAGCTTAGTATTCCCCATTGCACTTAACACAGTGCCTTGTCAAATTCTTGTAAGTGTTGAGTAAATACCTATACACTGGCTGAAAAGTTTTATGAGATTATAAGAGATGAAAATGTCTGTCCCAGAACAAAACTTATAGGGTATTTTGGATCAGAAGGTTGTAATGTAACCCTTTCCACCGGAGTCATTGTTTTACATGGCCATGGGTACTGCTGACATTGGGCTTTCCAGGAGTAGAACTCCTAGATCTTTGAAATGAAGTATCCTCTTTTCCTACTCAGGCCTTTCATTAAGACCAGGTTATGTCTTTCACTACACACCCTGAAAGTATGAGGAAGATGGGGTAGCAGACTGTTTAAGAGCATAGACTCTGGTGCTGACAACCTGGGTTCTCCAGTACTCCCACTGAGATCCCTCTTAAAAGAGTCTACAACAGTCAGTAGAGCTCCCAAAATCTGCTGGGACTACTGCAGTAGGCCATTCATGCTCGATGAGGGACTCTTCCAACTATGACACAAGACTCCTCATTCATTGGCCTGTTTGAGACTTTGTCAGTGGTCAGAGGTTTTTCCTACCCAGTACCTCCTTCCTTCCCTTCTTCCACAGATATCACACTGGTGTCTTGGGCTGGAGCCTTTCCTGCTCACTCCTCCTGCTTCTTCCCCCTTTCTCCTTCACGGATGTATCTCCAACGAACCTCATGCACATCTAATCTCACCTTGGTGGTTACTCCCCCGAGGATGCAAATGGATACAGGTTTAAATCCTGGTTCATATTTATAACCTCAAGGTGTGACTTTGGCCAAATGGTTTTTATTTCTTGCCTCTGTTTCCTCGTTACGAAAATAGAGAAAGAACAGTGCCAACTTCATAGGACTATTGTAAGGATGAAATCCATTCCTGTGTGTCAAGCACTTAGAACATTGCCCATATAGACAGCACTCTGGGTTAGGTATCATGAATTCTTTGGTCCCTGGGGCTGAATAAATAGTTGATCAAGATGTGATGAATGTTAGATCCCCATTAGAAGTAAACACCATTATTATTTCAATTATCAATGGAAAGTGTTACTGACTCTGCGTCATGTACACAACATTAATTTTTCACTCCCCTTGATGGATATTGCTTTGTTCTTAATCCCCAGGTTGCCCTGTGAGTAGCAGTCTGAAACTATTTTAGGATAATTTGCTGCATTCCTACGTGTTTTCATTATTATGGAAAAAAAAAACCCTCAAAGAAATGATGTTAAAGTCAAATTCTTGCTTCTGCCTAAACTCAGTTCTACTCTTTGGTGAAAAAGAAGAATTGCACTCGTCCTGTTTATGACAGTTGGGAAAAGTATGCCTCTACTTACTCTTCTCTTCTCTAGACTAAACATTACCAGTTCTCCTAATGCTTTCTTTTTGATCTTCATTTCCAAACTATTTATCACTCACGCTCTCTTTTCCTGAATGTTCTCCAGAGTTCCAAAAAGTTGAGCCACACATTGGAGAAACGTCTCCAAAGGGGTTTAAGTGAGAGCAAATAGAAGCAGTGAGAACTCTGTGGGCCTTCCCCGAAAGGACTGTGTTGAATAAAACCCAGGGAAGGCTGTTTCTTCTTTTAATTTATAACTTCACTCTATTTTGGGGTAGGAGGAGAAGCAGTAGACTAATAAGGAATTAAGTGGAAGGGATTGTTTCTGCATCTGGTTACAGTTAATATAAAAGAAATTTAGTATGAAGAACTCCCATTTTAAATTGTTACAAGATGCATTTGTTTATCATTGTTAAAAAGCTAATTTGAAGGATTTACTATCAATTAAGTCACATATTATTGGGTGGTGACCACATAACTAAGAAAACTTGTCAAGGGCCAGAATGGAAATAAAAATGGGCTGTAAAATTTTCTTAAAAAAAAAAAAAAAGGCACCAATTAAAAATAGTATTCTATTCTAAAATGCATCCTTTTTGGCAGTATAACTATTTTATGGTGCCAACATAAAAGCCTTGATTAGAATGTTTTGTTTGGGATCCTTCTTTTAAGTAAATGCTCACTACCTTTCGTGTTACGTAGTGGTCCTTATGAATGAGGCCTGGTTTTTCTCCTTCTCCATTTGCTGGAAGCGAAGGTAAGGCAGAGTCTACAAGGCCACCAGAGTGCAGACCTGCAGCATGTCCAGTAGAATAATTACAGAGAGTCTGTGTAGACCTGGTTGGTGGTCTCAGCTGCCTATGTGGTCTTCGTGATAGACAGTCTAGGCCACAAGCCACCAGGTCCACAGCACAGTGCCTGGCACTGTGTCAATCATGCCAGTCAGTGGAGACAAGTCCAGAAGCTTGAATTTCCTTTATAAAACTGTGGACGAAGCAATGGGGTTTCTGAGACACAGCCTCCAGGCATTCACCCTTTCTTTTTTGAAGGCAGGATTATGCAGAGATACTGCCCAACAGACTAAGCTCAGCTAGCTAGGCCTTGTTCAGATTCAAAAGCTTCAACTTATCTCTCAATAAACTAAAGGGGAGACACCACTCAAAGAGGGAAATCAGAGATTTGGAACACCCTGGAAGATGACAACAACAAGAAGGGAACAGGGGACAGGAAGGCTACAAGACAATGAGTCTTAAGACTCTAAAACTAACAGGGCTGAGCTTTTAAAAGCTTGTCATCTGAAACCAACAGGGGATGGAGAAAGAAATTAGTTTGGCATTCTGAGGTGCTAGTGTTACAAGAAAAAGGGGGGAAAAAAACCTTAAAGGTACACATGCTCAGAGAAAAACAACAGGAACTAAAACTAAAATAAAATGTAATTACAAATCACTTCAACTCCCTCACCACGAATCTCCCAGCTGTCCCAGATTCTCGTCAAAGGAGGAGATCTTGGAAGACAGTCAACAAATCAGAATTGTAAACACTAAGGAAAGAATCAGGTCTCCTTGTTAAATTTGGCCTCTTGGTCCAACGTGGTTTCTCATATTTAAAAATCATGCTGAATGTCCACAACCAATCGTTTTTCCCAATTAGGAACAAAGCGAGGAATGGGAATACAAATGCAAAATAACAAAAAGTCATCACTAAGGTAGTCTGACAGTCGTTGGAGTTCATAAGATGCTGTGAGATCATCCCTTCCTTTCAGGCGATGGACTGCAATACCTCCTTGATAGAGGGGGAGTGGAATGGCCAGCCAGTAGGCAGAACACACTGTCTCTGTGGGGCTTTGCTGTGGGATCCCCCACACTGGCCTTTGGTTAACCTAGTCATGGCTGACTACTGTCAGCGGTCTATCTCTTGTCCTATCAACCTGATGAAAAGCCACATGGGTCTAAGTAAGGTGACCAGTGGCCAAGGACTTCCTTTGGAAGGCCATTGGGTGTTCTGAGTACTTTAAGATTTCACAAAAGTAGGAAATAGATTCAGTAGGCAGCTCAGTAAGCATTCCCAGTATATCTCACCTCTTCCCTTCCATTGACTCTTGCTCATTGACTCTTGGTCAAAAGCTACAGAGTAGTTTGTCTTCCTGACTTTTACTGTCTTACCTTCATTCCCTATTATCCTCATACCTGAAATTACCTTCATTCCCTATGATCCTAATACCTGAAATCCTATGACTTCTGAGCTCATCTTCTATCTTTTAACTGTAATTGAAATTACCTCTCAATTCAATATCCATGTATCATTTTCTCCTCAGACTTGCTGCTGCATTTACAACCATTGATTGAGTACCTCCACCAGCAAAGCCAGGTACCTTGTCTCTCTGACTGTATTATTCAGGGGTGGGAGGTGGACAGCAAGCTGTGGGGAAAGTCTTGGAGTCAACAGACCTGGATATGAATCCAGATTTTCCGCACTATTCAACATCTACTTAGTGTTGTGCATGTGAACTCTGTTGTATTTGTGACCATTGTTTAATGGGGAAAATTCCAGATAACACCAGGGATTGGATTTAGATAAATGAGAAAATAAATGTGAAAATCATCAAACCTTACTTCTCATGGTCCATCAGATACCAAGATCGACTGATTCCACCCCTGTAATGTCTCCCACATTTATTCCTCTTCATCTCTAATATCCTGGCAGAATCCCCCACTACTGTTGACCTAGTTTAGTGGTTAACAAACAGTTCTGAGCAGCTTGGAAATCTCAGGGACCCCCAGGTACTTCTGCAGGTGGGAAATAAGAAAGCAGCATGTCTCCTCTTGAGGTCCATTCCTTCCTCCTCAATTTTAAGAAAGTCTGTTCTATTTTTATGTTTTGTGCATTTTTTTTTTCTTTTTATATTTGAAGGAAGTGTTTTCTATGTTATTTAGAAAAAAACCCACTGGCCCACATATTGATTTTGTCACATAATTGGCCTATCTTTATAGTACCTCTCTAATAATCTACTTTATAGTCAGCTTTCAGATTATTTCCAACAAAGCACACTTCTGCTCATGCTGTTTTCTATCACCCAGAAATGCAGTACTAGATTTGGTAGCCATCGGCCAAAAGTTGACTATTTAAATCGATTTAAATTAAATTAAAATGTAGTTCCTCAGTTGCACCAGCCATACATCATAAGGCTATATACCTAGTAGTGGCCGCCATTTTGCACAGCTCATAATTGGAACATTTCCATTCTTGCAGACATTTCTGTTGGACAGAATTCGTCCAGATTGCTAAATAAAAACAGCTGACCTTGACTTAGCACTTAAATCTATCCTTTCTAAACCAGTCTGCTGCTGTTTTCCTCCATGTAATGCTTCTATTGGACTGAACCATTACTAAGCATACATGCTCACTTCCAGTCTTCATGGTCCAGCTTACCCAGTCCCATAGGTCTCCTTCACTCGATCACTGTATGCTCAAATCCTACTCCCCACTTAGAGACTCTCCTCCACGAAGTCCTTGCAAGCTCCCCAACTCAAAGCAATTTGCTCTTCCTGGGAACTCTCATAGGATATTAAATGATGCCCTCTACTGTCCCTTTTTACCATTTCTCCTAGAATTTTAATTATCTCTGCATACCCGTCAGTCCTTGAGTTCATAGGGCTTCTTCCAGAAGCTGATTCTGAGGCAAGGATTCAGTAGTTTAGTTGAAAGGAAATTCCAGAAATCACCAGTAGGGGAGAAGCAAATCAATAAAGAACGCATTAGCAATTCAGATACTACTGTTGGCAACTGGATCTTGGTCCCATGGGGGAGACCATGTCAACAAACCACTCTAAGTCGAAGGTTGGATTGTTTATTCACCAACGTCCCTTCCATTTTTTATTTGAGGGTTGCTTCCAGAGAAAATAATTCTTGGGCATATCCAGCTTGTCCGACATTCAGGCCAAATACACTTGACCGGAAAAGAAAATTTCCTCAAGCAGAGAGCTGTGACGCTCTCAGTAGGAAATCTCTCTTGTGTAGTAGTGGTTGCTGAGGTGGTGTAGGCAGGCCACCAGCTGTGTCTACTGTCACACCCACAAACTGGAAGGTGGGTGACATCATCGGAGTCAGTTTTGGCTGCCTCTCTCAGTCACCTAACACAGGTCATTGATAAAGGGTTGTTCAGTGAATGAAAACATTATCCCAAGGGTATTAGGCACCACAGAAGAATTCTTAGCAGAATCTGATGGTTTGGATACCTGAGGTCACTCACTCTTAACCCAGATAATCTCTGAACAGACAGATAATTGGGGGGTTTCTGTTGGCTTTCACATTAGTACTTATGGACTAAATATTGTGTAAGCATGGGAATTTGCTAAAACAAACTGTGAAGGAGCTCTGGGATTGCTTCAGAAGCTTCCCTGGGCAAAGGAGATTGTATCTGGAGAGGAATGCGCAGAGGAACACCTGTGATACTTGCCTTTAACCCTGATTTCATCAGCGACAGGGCAGGGTCCATCTTCTGTGTCAGTCAAGAGGTGTAATGGAACCATGTGAGAGTCGAGAACCTAGGAGGAATGTGTGTTTGTGTGTGTGCGTGTGTAGTATATGTGGCTGTTTTTGTGGTATGTTTGTGTGTTATGTGTGTGTGTGTGTGTATGTGGGCTGTGGTATGTGTATATGTGTGATGTGTTTGTGTATGATGTGTGTCTATGTATGTACGATGTGGCATCTGTGTGTGGTGTATGTATGTGGTATATGTATGTAGTGTATGTGTGATGTGCTTGTATGTATGGTGTATATGTATGTGAGATGTGGTATGTGTGTATATAGTGTGTGTCTGGGGTGTATGTGGCTCTCTGTGATGTGTTTATGTGTGTGCATGTATGTGGGATGTGGTGCATGTGTGTATGTGGTTGTGTGTGTGGTGTGTTTCTGTGTGTATGTGGGAGGTGGTGTGTGTGATGCATGTGTATGCTCACATCATGAACGGCACGTGTTGCATCCCTGGAGCGTGGCTGGGGACAGCCTGACCTCCTGCACCACCCTGACCCCCACGGCGGGGTCGCCACAATGCAGGTGCCCTGGTGCCTAAGGTCTCCTTCGCCCCTGACTCCAGAACCCATGCCAGGTGCAGAGCTTCTGTGTCAGCGGCGCTCGCAGAGCTGGCTTCTTGCACGCTGTTGAGAGCCAGAGGAGCAAACAGGGGGCATGGCCCTGATCCTCCTGCTGTCATTTGCCATTTCTGCAAATTAAACATTTAAACAACCAGAATGAACTTTCAGTCTCCCTCTTCCAATTCTGTCCTCTTCCATGAATTCATTCTGTCCCTTCTCTTTCCATTTTGACGGAAACCTAGCTTCCAGGACGACTGATGCCGCTAACCAGATCTTCGGACACGGGAGGCACGGCTGCGATTTTTGAGGAAGATGAGAGAAAGCAGGGGTGGGAGACTAGTCCCAAGCTCGCCCAGGAGGGCGGGGCACATCGGGGCAGGGCTGCCGACAGCAGGGGTTTCAGGAGGAAAACCCGAAACCCTATGAGACAGCTCTCTTCCATGTCCAAGTGCATGTCAAGTGGCAGAAGGCTCATAGCTGATGTCAGGGGCCCACTGTCCACAGTCAGGTGTCCCCCAAGACGAGGGCAAGATTGCGACAAGAAGAACGATGTGTAAAAGGCCAGGCAAGGTGGTGTCCTGGGTCCCAGCCACCGGGCTAATTCAGTCTCCCAAAAGGAGCCTGGTGAGAGGTGGGACAAGACAGATGGGCAGGTGTCAAAGTGTCAAATCACACAGATGTGACTCCATGTGAGAACCACGCGATAGAATCATAACCTGTAGACTCGAGTTTCCGGAATGCTCGTCCCTCTAGTCCCAGCCTGATGCGCACTTGGGGAGAACCACCTCTTTTAGGACTCAGAATCCTCCACTTTAAGACGAAGCTGGTAAAAGTGCCCACCTCAAGGGGTGTGTGAGGATGAAAGGGGTGACCAGGTCGTGAGTCCCTGGGGAGGGCACTAGTACTACGCATGGGCGGTCTGAAGATGGCTCCGTGCTGCCCACGTCCCAGGCCACATTTGCAGTCAGGACTTTAAGGAGGTCACAGGAATCTGGGCTATCTCTCACTCACCAAATCTCGAATTACTCACTAGATTTGTAGGTTGGGGGTTTCTAGGTTTATAATTGCTTAGACAATCCCATGAGAACCAGCATGAGCTCAACCTGCTGGTGCAGGCATCAGTGGGTCCCAGGTTTGGGAAGGGGAAGGCAGGGTGGACATAAGATTGAGACCTCATAGACTTCCCCCCAAAACAGTGAAGTAATACTGGGAATAGTTCGGCACGAAGTATCGGAAATGTGAAAACGATCAACCCAGAATAATTTGAGAGACCCTGGAACACGCCATCTCCAAATACTCTTTGCCATCCCATAGTTGGGGTGATTCCTGCCTGGGATTTTACCTGCTGAGTTTCCTGAATAAGGAACCAAGAAAGGAGCCTTCTCTCAGGGTGGTGACTGTTAATGTGCGTCTTTTAGCAGGAAGCAGAGAGAGTCAGGGGTGCTGGTGTGAGCGGAAGTTCTCACTCTGTTCTATCCCTTTATGGCCATGTTGGTATAAAGACATGGAGATGGTTCCCATTGGGATAACCCATGAAATACACAGGTTCCCAGGTTATAAATAAAATCACTTGAATTTCTGTGTTTTTGATAGAGTCTTTATTACTTGGTCAGCATCACACACGTGGTCTAGCAAACCTCCCCCAATACCTCTTCATAATTATAAGCGCAGACAACAGATCCTTCTAGAAACACCACCACATTTAGCTTTCCCGCCTTCTGCGGCTGCACCTGTTTAAAGTCAGAAGCAGCAGGGGGAAACACCAAACTTATCCACCACCACTCCCCCAACCCCCACCAGAGCCGATCTCCGCACACCAGTAGAATTCCAAAGGTCTCTTTGGGCAGGTCCAACAAAAAGTGAAAGACAGAGGCCCAGCCTCACCAAACCACAGGGAAGAAAGATAATGGGGTTAGGGTTGTAAAGCAAAAAGGAAAAGAATGTGAGGGGAGGGTCCAACAAGGAAAAGAGAGCAGTGTCCTGGGAGAAACTATTTACCTCTGAGTGGTCAGGGATGGAGCCCGGTCATTAACACCCACTGTTGTGCCAAAAAATTTCATATACGATGGAACAATGTTGCAGGACCCCATGCTGCAAAATTACAGGAAAAGAGCATAGCTCAGGGAGGTGAGGGGAAGTCAAGATGTGCGGACAGAGATGAGGTTGACCTGATCTTGAGGACATTCTGATATCTGTGGGTGGTGGAAGAAGGCTGTGGAACATGTTGTTTTCTTATAGAAAGGGGCAGACCCCTGAGCTGGTTTTTTCCCACCCATCCTGTGCCTATAAATGATGAGACTGGTGTATGGACATAAACATAGAGTTCCCTCCACCCCAGAAGGGCCATCATACTGGAAAACGGAATCCAAGGACTCCATCCCTTGGAAACAGGCTCCCTTGAGAAAGTCCTACCCTGTTCAAGATTCTGAGCCCTATCGTACTCCATTCCAGACTCAACTATTACAAAAAAGAAAAGGTGCAGAGACAAGATGCCCACGTGCTCTTGCCCATGTGGAGTTTGGTGGATCTGGGCCCATTCACTCACGGGGTGGGGCTCAAGCTTGAGGAGAAAATGGTTTGTGAGAAGAAAGTCATCTCAGAGAGAGGCACATGGATGTTGGCCACAGAATATGGTCTTTCATCATTTTTGGAGGGTTTGGGAGGCAGGAGGACGTGCTCATGCCTCCAGAGGCTGGGTAAACGTCTCAAAGAATTGAAAAGAACCTTGAAGATGAGCCCTAGGACATAGCCCAGGCATGGAGGGCCACAACTGTGGGAACACAGGAGCCAAGAGGGTTTCTTAGGAGCATGTGTATGAAACTCCCTGGGAATTTCCAGAGCTGGCTGGGAGGGAGCAGAGATCCTCTGAGACTGCTGTAGCCTGCAATTTGTGGTCAAGTCCAAGAGGATAGAGTTTGTTGTTACCCATGTGTCAGAGAAAAGCAAGCCCCATATACATCCCGGGAGCCCCAAATGGTGAGACATTACCATGAACTATACCTCTCCATCAGTCTCATCATTTCTAAGCACAGGACGAATAGTTTTTCTCCTGACTTGACCATATGTGGTGTTTGGTTTGGTTCAGTTTTTATCTCCAGCACAAGACGGGGTTTGCGATGGTCCCATATTCCTTTCTCCCTCAGTTCTCCTTGTGATTGATCAGCAAGATGGAAGGTCAGCTGAAGGCGGGGTTATGGGAGACTCTCAGAGAGTCCCCACTCTTGAGAACTCCATTCCCCCACAGCCCGGACCCTTCTGACCCCCCTGACCTCAGTGTAACGCTCTAATCAGATAAGCTGACCACAAAACCTTCTTTATTCTCAAGACCACGGCTCCATTCGAGCACAGCTGTCCATGAGCCACCTTAGGGTAAGGGCTAGCCTTCAGGAGTGACATCGAGACTGGCAGTCTGTCATAGTAAATGCAGGCTGCCAGCCCTCTCATGTTACTAGGAATGATTATGGGGAAAGTATGCTTTGAATGTTGGAAAAAGGGGAGACTTAAAATGTATTTGGCTCAGACAATTCGTTCTAAGGGATTTGGTGCCAAATTTCCTGCAATCATAATCATGGCCCATTTTCACAGTCACTAGACTCTCAATACCTGTGTTTACAAAATAAAGAACTATAAAAAGGGGAAACTTGACCAATTTTAAGTTACAGTGGTGGTACAAATGTGATTTGGGACAGCGTGAAACAGTATCAGAAGTTAACTGCAGCGTAGAGACTGCTTTTCTGTTTCTAGATATGGTAGAGATTAGGTACAGCATTGTTTAGAAAGCATACATTTGCAGATCCCCTCTCTTTTTAGGAGATTAAAGCGAATATAACCTGCTCTGCTACATTTAAAGTGGAGGGGGGGGCGGGATTTTCTGGTCTTTTGTTTGTACAGGCAGCCCCAGGCACAGGGTTGCACAGCCAAAGAAGCTTCCTTGTTTTTTAGAATGTGTTTGCAGATTGTCCTGTAACTCAGCTTCCTTATGCATGCTAGCTAGTTTACTGGTTCTGAAGCCTTCTCTCTGCAACCCTCCTTTTTTTTTTTTTTTTTGCACCAAATTCACCTTTTGCAGAGGACAGTGAAAAATTAGGGGCTGGCTCCACCTGGTGCTGTGGTTGGAAAATGACACCAGCTGCCTGCAGATGGGAGTGCCCTCTAGTGCACAGAAATGGGAGTACCACTACTAATTAAATGCCGGTTACTAATGAGACATTCATTAAAATATTGAAACTGCAAAAATATCAAAACTACAGTCATGCCCTTCCTACAAGCCAGGCGTTGTGCTAAGGGCTGTGTATAGTTGCCTTCGATGTCGATTTCTGTGGCTTAAAACATGAATCGTTTATTACCTGCAGTGGGTTTCTGTGAGCCAGGAATTCAGGAACAGCTCAGCGGGGTGATTCTGACTGACGACCCAGTCAGATGGCGGCGGCATCGCAGAGCCTTGTTCACTCACGTGTCTGGTGGCTGAACTAGTCATACTGGAAGAGCTGGGGTGAGAACGCCCTGCATGTCTCCCTGTCTCTGTGTAGCCCCTCCGGGGGTATTCTCCAGCATGGCCAGACCATTTTCAGGTTGGCTCAGGGTTTCCAACGTGGTTAGTCACATTCTACCTTCAAATAAGACAGTGTTTCCAGACCAGCTTAAGGGTCTCACAACCTACAACATGTATTCTCCAGTTGCCTTTCCTATCCTTTGTGCACTTGTTTTTGTATATTTTAAATATTCTATAAGCACACACCTGATTACATTTTTTTTGTTTTAGTCATTGAATTCTCTTTTAGAACAATTATCAATTTAAAAGTGTTTTTTATATTTACTTTCTCTTTTTACCCCCTTGGGAAACAAAACCTTTAGGATAGCTACATCTATCCTATATATGTGCAGATACATATATGCATATATATGCACATCTTAGTCTTCAACTTATGAGAGTTTGACTTAGGATTTTTCAACTTTATAATGGTGTGAAATTGATATGCATTCAGTGGAAGCCATCTTTTGAAGTTTGATCTTTTCCTGGGTTACCTGGGAGCATCCTCTCCCATGATGCTGGGTAGTGGCCACAGCTCAAGCAATACACTGACAACCATTCTCTACCCAAACAACCAGGCTATTTTTCACTTTCAGTACAGTGTTCAATCAATTACATGTGACTGTCAGCACTTTATTACCATGTAGGCTTCGTGTTAGATGATTTCACCCACCTCTAGGCTCGTGTAAGTGTTCTGAGCATGTTTAAGGTCAGCTAGGCAGAGCTAGGGATCAAATAACATTTGGTACATCAAATAACATTTTCAACTTATGATACTTTCAATGTGTGATGCATTTATTGGGACATAATGCCATTGTAAGTCACAGAGAATCTGGGGGTGGGGGAAAGAGAGAGAGGTTGGAGGATTTATTATGAGGAATTGGGTCACTTGGTGAGAAGTCCCATAATCTGCTGTATGCAAGATGGGTACCCAAGAAAGCCCTTGGTGTAATCTGAAGGCCAGAGAACCAGGGGGCCAGTGGTACACATCCCAGTTCAAGGGCAGGAGAAGACTGATGTCCTAGCTTAAGTATAAAAGCAGAAAAAAAGGGGGAGCATTTCCTCTTCCTCAGACTTTTGTCCAGTTTAGGCCCTCAAAAAATTGAATGCTGACCACTCACCCTGGGGAGAGCAATCTGCTGAGTCCTCTGGTTCAAATGCTAATCTCATCCAGAAACACCCTCCACATATACACTGAGAAATAATGTTGAATCTGACACGCTTTGGCTCAGTCAGTTTAATTCATAAAATTAACCATTACTCCTCATTCTTCAGTATTTTGGTAATCTTCATTCTTTGTGTACAACTACATTTCCTATATTATAGACATTCTGTTAAAGTACTTCTTTCACTTGTCTTTTAGCACAGATGTGCTGGAAATGAATTCTCTGAGCTTTTGTTTGTTCAAAATATTTGACTTCATTTTTGAAAGATACAGAATTCTGGGTGGATAGGTTATTTTTCTTTTGGTACTTCATTGTCTTCTGGCTTGAGTAGATGCTAATGAGAAGTATGCTGTAATTGTTTGGACTGCCTGATTCCAGTACTTGAATATTATTTATCTTATTTTATTTTTTTTTTTTTTGAGTTTTTAAATTTTTTATTTTTTATAAACATATATTTTTATCCCCAGGGGTACAGGTCTGTGAATCACCAGGTTTACACACTTCACAGCACTCACCAAATCACATACCCTCCCCAATGTCCATAATCCCACCCCCTTCTCCCAAACCCCCTCCCCCCGGCAACCCTCAGTTTGTTTTGTGAGATTAAGAGTCACTTATGGTTTGTCTCCCTCCCAATCCCATCTTGTTTCATTTATTCTTCTTCTACCCACTTAAGCCTCCATGTTGCATCACCACTTCCTCATATCAGGGAGATCATATGATAGTTGTCTTTCTCTGCTTGACTTATTTCACTAAGCATGATACGCTCTAGTTCCATCCATGTTGTTGCAAATGGCAAGATTTCATTTCTTTTGATGGCTGCATAGTATTCCATTGTGTATATATACCACATCTTCTTGATCCATTCATCTGTTGATGGACATCTAGGTTCTTTCCATAGTTTGGCTATTGTGGACATTGCTGCTATAAACATTCGGGTGCATGTGTCCCTTTGGATCACTACATTTGTATCTTTAGGGTAAATACCCAATAGTGCAATTGCTGGGTCATAGGGCAGTTCTATTTTCAACATTTTGAGGAACCTCCATGCTGTTTTCCAGAGTGGCTGCACCAGCTTGCATTCCCACCAACAGTGTAGGAGGGTTCCCCTTTCTCCGCATCCTCGCCAGCATCTGTCATTTCCTGACTTGTTGATTTTAGCCATTCTGACTGGTGTGAGGTGATATCTCATTGTGGTTTTGATTTGTATTTCCCTGATGCCGAGTGATATGGAGCACTTTTTCATGTGTCTGTTGGCCATCTGGATGTCTTCTTTGCAGAAATGTGTGTTCATGTCCTCTGCCCATTTCTTGATTGGATTATTTGTTCTTTGGGTGTTGAGTTTGCTAAGTTCTTTATAGATTCTGGACACTAGTCCTTTATCTGATATGTCGTTTGCAAATATCTTCTCCCATTCTGTCAGTTGTCTTTTGATTTTGTTAACTGTTTCCTTTGCTGTGCAAAAGCTTTTGATCTTAATGAAATCCCAGTAGTTCATTTTTTCCCTTGCTTCCCTTGCCTTTTGCGTTGTTCCTAGGAAGATGTTGCTGCGGCAGAGGTCGAAGAGGTTGCTGCCCGTGTTCTCCTCAAGGATTTTGATGGATTCCTTTCGTACATTGAGGTCCTTCATCCATTTTGAGTCTATTTTTGTGTGTGGTGTAAGGAAATGGTCCAATTTCATTTTTCTGCATGTGGCTGTCCAATTTTCCCAGCACCATTTATTGAAAAGGCTGTCTTTCTTCCATTGGACATTCTTTCCTGCTTTGTCGAAGATTAGTTGACCATAGATTTGAGGGTCTATTTCTGGGCTCTCTATTCTGTTCCATTGATCTATGTGTCTGTTTTTGTGCCAGTACCATGCTGTCTTGATGATGACAGCTTTGTAATAGAGCTTGAAGTCCGGAATTGTGATGCCACCAACGTTGGCTTTCTTTTTCAATATCCCTTTGGCTATTCGAGGTCTTTTCTGGTTCCATATAAATTTTAGAATTATTTGTTCCATTTCTTTGAAAAAGATGGATGGTACTTTGATAGGAATTGCATTAAATGTGTAGATTGCTTTAGGTAGCATAGACATTTTCACAATATTTATTCTTCCAATCCAGGAGCATGGAACATTTTTCCATTTCTTTGTGTCTTCCTCAATTTCTTTCATGAGTACTTTATAGTTTTCTGAGTATAGATTCTGTGTCTCTTTGGTTAGGTTTATTCCTAGGTATCTTATGGTTTTGGATGCAATTGTAAATGGGATTGACTCCTTAATATCTCTTTCTTCTGTCTTGCTGTTGGTGTAGAGAAATGCAACTGATTTCTGTGCATTGATTTTATATCCTGACACTTTACTGAATTCCTGTATAAGTTCTAGCAGTTTTGGAGTGGAGTCTTTTGGGTTTTCCACATATAGTATCATATCATCTGCGAAGAGTGATAATTTGACTTCTTCTTTGCCGATTTGGATGCCTTTAATTTCCTTTTGTTGTCTGATTGCTGAGGCTAGGACCTCTAGTACGATGTTGAATAGCAGTGGTGATAATGGACATCCCTGCCGTGTTCCTGACCTTAGCGGAAAAAAGCTTTCAGTTTTTCTCCATTGAGAATGATATTTGCGGTGGGGTTTTTCATAGATGGCTTTGATGATATTGAGGTATGTGCCCTCTATCCCTACACTTTGAAGAGTTTTGATCAGGAAGGGATGCTGTACTTTGTCAAATGCTTTTTCAGCATCTATTGAGAGTATCATATGGTTCTTGTTCTTTCTTTTATTGATGTGTTGTATCACATTGACTGATTTACGGATGTTGAACCAACCTTGCAGCCCTGGAATAAATCCCACTTGGTCGTGGTGAATAATCTTTTTAATGTACTGTTGAATCCTATTAGCTAGTATTTTGTTGAGTATTTTCGCATCTGTGTTCATCAAGGATATCGGTCTATAGCTCTCTTTTTTGGTGGGATCCTTGTCTGGTTTTGGGATCAAGGTGATGCTGGCCTCATAAAATGAGTTTGGAAGTTTTCCTTCCATTTCTATTTTTTGGAACAGTTTCAGGAGAATAGGAATTAGTTCTTCTTTTAAATGTTTGGTAGAATTCCCCCGGGAAGCCGTCTGGCCCTGGGCTTTTGTTTGTTTGGAGATTTTTAATGACTGTTTCAATCTCCTTACTGGTTATGGGTCTGTTCAGGCTTTCTATTTCTTCCTGGTTCAGTTGTGGTAGTTTATATGTTTCTAGGAATGCATCCATTTCTTCCAGATTTTCAAATTTATTGCCGTAGAGTTGCTCATAGTATGTTCTTATAATAGTTTGTATTTCTTTGGTGTTAGTTGTGATCTCTCCTCTTTCATTCATGATTTTATTTATTTGGGTCCTTTCTCTTTTCTTTTTGATAAGTCGGGCCAGGGGTTTATCAATTTTATTAATTCTTTCAAAGAACCAGCTCCTAGTTTCGTTGATTTGTTCTATTGTTTTTTTGGTTTCTATTTCATTGATTTCTGCTCTGATCTTTATGATTTCTCTTCTCCTGCTGGGCTTAGGGTTTCTTTCTTGTTCTTTCTCCAGCTCCTTTAGGTGTAGGGTTAGGTTGTGTACCTGAGACCTTTCTTGTTTCTTGAGAAAGGCTTGTACCGCTATATATTTTCCTCTCAGGACTGCCTTTGTTGTGTCCCACAGATTTTGAACCGTTGTATTTTCATTATCATTTGTTTCCATGATTTTTTTTCAATTCTTCTTTAATTTCCCGGTTGACCCATTCATTCTTTAGAAGGATACTGTTTAGTCTCCATGTATTTGGGTTCTTTCCAAACTTCCTTTTGTGGTTGAGTTCTAGCTTTAGAGCATTGTGGTCTGAAAATATGCAGGGAATGATCCCAATCTTTTGATACCGGTTGAGTCCTGATTTAGGACCGAGGATGTGATCTATTCTGGAGAATGTTCCATGTGCACTAGAGAAGAATGTGTATTCTGTTGCTTTGGGATGAAATATTCTGAATATATCTGTGATGTCCATCTGGTCCAGTGTGTCATTTAAGGCCTTTATTTCCTTGCTGATCTTTTGCTTGGATGACCTGTCCATTTCAGTGAGGGGAGTGTTAAAGTCCCCTACTATTATTGTATTATTGTTGATGTGTTTCTTTGATTTTGTTATTAATTGGTTTATATAGTTGGCTGCTCCCACATTGGGGGCATAGATATTTAAAATTGTTAAATCTTCTTGTTGGACAGACCCTTTAAGTATGATATAGTGTCCTTCCTCATCTCTTATTATAGTCTTTGGCTTAAAATCTAATTGATCTGATATAAGGATTGCCACTCCTGCTTTCTTCTGATGTCCATTAGCATGGTAAATTCTTTTCCACCCCCTCACTTTAAATCTGGAGGTGTCTTCGGGCTTAAAATGTGTTTCTTGGAGGCAACATATAGATGGTTTTTGTTTTTTTATCCATTCTGATACCCTGTGTCTTTTGACAGGGGCATTTAGCCCATTCACATTCAGGGTAACTATTGAGAGATATGAATTTAGTGCCATTGTATTGCCTGTAAGGTGACTGTTACTGTATATGGTCTCTGTTCCTTTCTGATCTACCACTTGTAGGCTCTCTCTTTGCTTAGAGGACCCCTTTCAATATTTCCTGTAGAGCTGGTTTGGTATTTGCAAATTCTTTCAGTTGTTGTTTGTCCTGGAAGCTTTTAATCTCTCCTTCTATTTTCAATGATAGCCTAGCTGGATATAGTATTCTTGGCTGCATGTTTTTCTCGTTTAGTGCTCTGAAAATATCATGCCAGCTCTTTCTGGCCTGCCAGGTCTCTGTGGATAAGTCAGCTGCCAATCTAATATTTTTACCATTGTATGTTACAGACTTCTTTTCCCGGGCTGCTTTCAGGATTTTCTCTTTGTCACCGAAACTTGTAAATTTTACTATTAGGTGACGGGGTGTGGGCCTATTCTTATTGATTTTGAGGGGCATTCTCTGAACCTCCTGAATTTTGATGCTCGTTCCCTTTGCCATATTGGGGAAATTCTCCCCAATAATTCTCTCCAGTATACCTTCTGCTCCCCTCTCACTTTCTTCTTCTTCTGGAATCCCAATTATTCTAATGTTGTTTCGTCTTATGGTGTCACTTATCTCTCGAATTCTCCCCTCGTGGTCCAGTAGCTGTTTGTCCCTCTTTTGCTCAGCTTCTTTATTCTCTGTCATTTGGTCTTCTATATCACTAATTCTTTCTTCTGCCTCATTTATCCTAGCAGTGAGAGCCTCCATTTTTGATTGCACCTCATTAATAGCTTTTTTGATTTCACCTTGGTTAGATTTTAGTTCTTTTATTTCTCCAGAAAGGGCTTTTATATCTCTCGAGAGGGTTTCTCTAATATCTTCCATGCCTTTTTCGAGCCCGGCTAGAACCTTGAGAATTGTCATTCTGAACTCTAGATCTGACATATTACCGATGTCTGTATTGATTAGGTCCCTAGCCTTTGGTACTGCCTCTTGTTCTTTTTTTTGTGTTGAATTTTTACGTCTTGTCATTTTGTCCAGATAAGAGTAAATGAAGGGGCAAGTAAAATACTAAAAGGGTGGCAACAACCCCAGGAAAATATGCTTTAACCAAATTAGAAGAGATCCAAAATCGTGAGTGGGGAGAAAGGGGATAAAAAGAGGTTCAAAAGGAAGAAAGAAAAAAGAAAAAAAAAAAAGAAAAGAAAAGAAAAGAAAAGAATATTTTTAAAAAAAGAAAACACCTAAGAAAAATGTAAAAAAATATATATATATATTAGATATACTAGTAAAAAATCGTTAAAAAAGAAAAAGGTAACAGTTAAAAAAATTTTTACCCAAAGGCGAGAAAAAAAAAAAAATGAAAAAGAAAAAATTAAATTAACTGCAAGACTAAAAAAAATCACAGGAAAAAAGCCATGAGTTCCGTGCTTGGCTTTCTCCTCCTCTGGAATTCTGCTGCTCTCCTTGGTATTGAAACCGCACTCCTTGGTAGGTGAACTTGGTCTCGGCTGGATTTCTTGTTGATCTTCTGAGGGAGGGGCCTGTTGTAGTGATTCTCAAGTGTCTTTGCCCCAGGCGGAATTACACCGCCCTTACCCGGGGCCGGGGTGAGTAATCCGCTCGGGTTTGCTTTCAGGAGCTTTTGTTCCCTGAGCGCTTTCCGTAGAGTTCCAGAGGACGGGAATACAAATGGCGGCCTCCTGGTCTCCGGCCCGGAGGAGCCGAGAGCCCAGGGCCCCACTCCTCAGTGCGCCCTCAGAGAACAGCGCCCAGTTACTCCCGTCTGCCTGACCTCCGGCCGCGCTCCGAGCTCACCGAGCCTGCGACCGGTTCAAGGTAACACCGAGCTGCGAGCTTACTGTCGGCTCTGTCTCTGTAGCCGGCTTTCCCGTTCCAATACCCGCAAGCTCTGCGACACTCAGACACCCCCGATCCTTCTGTGACCCTGCGGGACCTGAGGCCACGCTGACCCCGCGTGGGCTTCGCCCCGGTTTAGCCTCTGGAGCGATGTCCCTCAGCGGAACAGACTTTTAAAAGTCCTGATTTTGTGCGCGGTTGCTCCGCCGCTTGCCGGGAGCCGGCCCCTCCCCCCAGGGTCTATCTTCCCGTCGCTTTGGATTCACTTCTCCGCCGGTCCTACCTTTCAGAAAGTGGTTATTTTTCTGTTTCCAGAATTGCTGTTCTTCTTCTCTTCGATCTGCCGATGGATTTTCAGGTGTTTGCAATCTTTAGATAAGCTATCTAGCTGATCTCCGGCTAGCTGAAGCAGTCTCAGCTTGCTACTTCTCCGCCATCTTGACTCCTCCCCCGAATATTATTTATCTAGGTGGATTCTTTTTTCTCACACATGCTGTATGGGCCTTCCTGTACAATTTGGATATGCATATTAGAGTCTTTCATTACTTTTGTTATCTCTACAAGTACTTTGTCTGCTGTCTCTCTTCTTTACCTTGGATGGCATCTGATTACCCTTCCCCTCATACCTTGCCACAGGGGTGATAGTGCTTGTATTCTTAGGAAGGTCTGTCTTTCTTTAAATGTCAGACTTCTTGCCTGTTCTGCAACCTTGCTTCTCTGATGGATTCAAAAAGAGTTGTAATCTTAAGGATTATCTGGCATTTTCTTTCATTACTGTGGAAGTTATGTTTTCTAAATCTTAAGGATCAATGGAACTTACAGTCATTTTTTATTTTGCTATAATTTAACATGTAGATAAAAGTTGGAAAAAAATGACCTTTTATAACCTTTACCCAGATTCATAAGTTTATATTTGCTTTCTAATCCTCTCTGTCTTTCTGCCTTTCTCTCTTTGTATACCTGCATATCTCTACATCCATATTTATATATCTTATGAATTATTTGAGAATTGGTTGGGATCATTTTATCTTTTACCTTAAATATTTTAGTGATTGTTTTTGTGAGGACTTTTCCACGTAACAATAGTATATTTATTAAAATAAGAAGCTTAATATTAAGAGTGTATGTCAAAATATGAACAGACACTTCTCCAATGAAGACATACAAATGACTATCAGACACATGAAAAAATGTTCATCATCACTAGCCATCAGGGATATTCAAATTAAAACCACATTGAGATACCACCTTACACCAGTTAGAATGGCCAAAATTAACAAGACAGGAAACAACATGTGTTGGAGAGGATGTGGAGAAAGGGGAACCCTCTTACACTGTTGGTGGGAATGCAAGTTGGTGCAGCCACTTTGGAGAACAGTGTGGAGATTCCTCAAGAAATTAAAAATAGAGCTTCCCTATGACCCTACAATTGCACTACTGGGTATTTACCCCAAAGATACAGATGTCGTGAAAAGAAGGGCCATCTGTACCCCAATGTTTATAGCAGCAATGGCCACGGTCACCAAACTGTGGAAAGAACCAAGATGCCCTTCAACAGATGAATGGATAAGAAAGATGTGGTCCATATACACTATGGAGTATTATGCCTCCATCAGAAAGGATGAATACCTGGGGCAGTGTACATTGTGGTGTTTGATTGCAGTTGAAAATACCAGTATAAAGGGGTAGATATAAAAATAACTATTGTGGTGCCTGGGTGGCCCAGTGGGTTAAGCCTCTGCCTTCTGCTCAGGTCATGATCTCAGGGTCCTGGGATCAAGCCCCGCATCAGGCTTTCTGCTCAGCAGGGAGCCTGCTTCCTCCTCTCTCTCTCTGCCTGCCTCTCTGCCTCCTTGAGATCTCTGTCAAATAAATAAATAAAATCTTAAAAAAAAAAAAAAAAAGAAAGGATGAATACCCAACTTTTGTAGCAACATGGACGGGACTGGAAGAGATTATGCTGAGTGAAATAAGTCAAGCAGAGAGAGTCGATTATCATATGGTTTCACTTATTTGTGGAGCATAACAAATAGCATGGAGGACAAGGGGAGATGGAGAGGAGAAGGGGGTTGAGGGAAATTGGAAGGGGAGGTGAACCATGAGAGACTATGGACTCTGAAAAACAATCTGAGGGGTTTGAAGGGGCAGGGGGGTGGAAGGTTGGGTGAACCAGGTGGTGGGTATTACAGAGGGCACAGATTGCATGGAGCACTGGGTGTGGTGCAAAAACAATGAATACTATTACGCTGAAAAGAAATTTTAAAAAAAAGAGTGTATGTCAACATATTCTATATCTAAATTTTTTTAGTCATCTTTTTTTAAAGATTTTACTTATTTATTTGAAAGAGAATGAGAGAGAGAGAGCATGAGATGGGGGAGGGTCAAAGGGAGAAGCAGACTCCCTGCTTAGTGGGGAGCCCAATTTGGGACTTGATCTGGGGACTCCAGGACCATGACCCGAGCCAAAGGCAATCACACAACCAACTGAGCCAACCAGGTGCCCCATATTTCCATCTTCCCAATAACCTTCTTATTTAGTTATTTATTGTTTGGTCCAGGATCTAATCACACACTTCGTTGTCACACACTACTTCAGTTTCTTTTAATCTGGAAGAGTTTCTCCATCTTTCTTGACCTTGACATATTTGAAGACTAAAGCCAAGTTTTTATTTTATTTTTTAATTTTTTTTAAAAGATTTTATTTATTTATTTGGGAGAGATTTATTGAGAGAGATCACAAGCAGGCAGAGAGGCAGGCAGAGAGAGAGGGGGAAGCAGGCTCCCTGCTGAGCAGAGAGCCCAATGCAGGGCTTGACCCCAGGACCCTGAGATCATGACCTAAGCTAAAGGCAGAGACTTAACCCACTGGGCCACCCAGGCACCACAATAGTTATTTTTATATCTATCCCTTTATACTGGTATTTTCAACTGCAATCAAACACCACAATGTACACTGCCATTTTTACCCATTTCCATATGGAACTACTTCTCAATGATGAGAAACATGGCTCTCATTATATAATTAACATAGTTATATTTCCACCTATCTTTATATATAGATATCATAAGATAGATATATAGATATTTTTATTAAGCCTAGAACACACAGAAAGACTTCTCAGAATTGCCAACCCCTACCTCTGTAGAAAGCAGTCTTACTTATGGGAGCTCAGCATCTCTTTACAGACTTTTAGGTAAAATTTACACATGTTAAAATACATAAACCTTAATTGTGCAATTTAGTGAGCTTCAAAAATGTACCTACTTCTAATATCACCCTAAAATTTAACCTTTTCTTTGAAGACCACCTAGGTTAGCCTCCACATGCCACTCAAACATTCTTCTATTACAGAACTTACTGCAATTATTTCTCTGTAGATTATGTTCAGTAGACTATGAGCTCATTAAAGAAAGAGACCATGCCTCGTCATTTTTGAGTACCTAGTCTCAAACAATGTCTAGCATACAAGTAAATATGTAAAATGTCATTGCAACAAAGAGCCTGCAGCTTTCAGTAAGGGGGTTGTATAATTTTAAAGTTAAGGTCTGCTTACTATTTCTATTAAATCACCAGCTAAAGAGGTTATGATAAGAATTGTCAAGACATAAGAGCGGGAGGAAAAAGGCAACAGTTGGAATGCTAATAATTCGTTAGGTTCTTATAACTCTTTACAAAACCATAATATTCTTTTAAGCGTTCATCTAGTCTTTGAAATTGGTGGGTGGTATGAAATCACTGCCACTCTATTTATATTATTAAGACCTTCAGTTTTAGCAAGATATTTAAAGGTAAATACAGGTTACCTGTCCAAAACTTAATGGAGAAGAACATTTTTGTAGCTCCTGGTTGATATTCTGACACCCAAGATTTATCATTTTCAGTTGTCTAAAAGCAGTGGGTAATCAAATTTGTTGACAGACAGATACTACTATAATACCACTGTCTTGGCAAAGGGAGAGGCTACACGAGTTGAAATTTGATTATGCAGTTGCTTCAGAATCATGTCTGGAGCTGCTCTTTTTCTTAAAAAAACAAAAACAAAACCAAACAGACAAAATATATACTCTTGAATATAATTATCTAAGTACATATTTCTAATTCCCATAAGAAATTATGGCAGAATAGTTTTGTGATGGGAAACCTGGAAGATGTCAGAACAGTTGGATTCCGGCTATGAATCATCCATTTATCAACTTGAAATCTTATTTAAGTCATAATACTTTCAGATATGTGGCAATAAAGCCACTTCATAAGGTTACTATGAAGGCTAAAGACAATGATCACAATGCTGATGCTAGTAGATTACATTTGGGGGGAGCTTATCATGCACTAGGCACTCCTGTCCATTTTTCATTTAATCCTCACAAAACCCCATCAAGGTTAGTATTACACTTTTGGAAGTTGAGAAAACCAGAGTTTAGAGAAACTCGGTAACTTGCTCAAGGTCATACACTTCATAAAATGGTAGAGCGACATTTCAAATCCAGATGTCTCCAATGCCAAATACATTGATAATTGTTCTTTATCCCAAATATATGGAAAGAATATCACAATTTCTGATGAATATTAAATAATCCCATTGTGCTAGTTCCTTTCCCTTTTCCTTCTCTGCTCTCTGGGGCAACGAAGCACGCTAACAAATTTAACAACCATCTCAAACATATTCTGTGTCAAATCTGTGTTTCCAACTCAAATTGCCTTTCTGTAAACTCAATAACTATGCATCCAACTTCCTTGAATGTCCTAGAGGCATCTCAAATTCAATAGAGCCTTAACCAAACTCATTATTTCCATGTTAATTGCATTCTATCCATGGTCCCTGTATCAGTCAGCAGTTTTCTTGTAGTTCCCTTATCACTTTCAAATCTTCATAGCTTATTGATATACTATTTATACCCCCTAACTGATCAAATTTTTGACCAGATCAAATGACTGGTCAAATTTTTCTGCTCACTAAAAATTCAACTTGAAAAATCCCTTCCCTTTTGGATCTTTGTAATATCAATTAAGTAGCATCACCTCTAGTCAACTTTCATACTTTGTATATAACTCTATTCTTATATTTTATGATTTTATATTTTAGCAATAAGTAGATATTTTTTCCCCATTGCCCAAACACAGTTTGCTAGAAGTTTTTAGACAATGGAATTGTTCTACATATGTTCTAGTAACTACTGTGATGGACTCTGTAGCACTAGATTCTAAGGTCTGTAAGGGTAGACTATATCTTCATTCATTTTTATATGTCCACTATCTAGAACATGGGAGATCCTCACTTCATCTGTAGGAAATCAATCAATCAGTCAATGAATAAATAAAATATTTTACAGTGGCAGAGTAGGGGAAAATATACTTACCACAAATACCAGGCAACTGCTACATATAAGTACTGGGAAAACATTAATCAACTGCGATTTATTTATAAATGAAAAGCTAATGCAAATAGGCTTCCAGTAATGGAGAAATTGCTTCTATCAAGTCAACCTGCTCTCAAATAACAACCATCAACTCTATTTGAAATATAACATACAATATTCTAAAGGCATTCCAGAAGAACTAAAAGAAACTGGAAGGACATCTACACTTGAAAGAAGTAAATGGCACAGGGTAATTTTCTTATTTTTAAATAGCTTTTTGTTTGAGGTTAGGTCCTGGCTACAGCTTGCCATGTGGTAAATTCTAATAGAAATCCACAGGCTTACTGGCTAAGGTGAGCCAGAGTACGGAGTTTGGGGAGACGACACAGCTGCAAAATGAAGGGGAAGTCCTGGAACTATTATAACCATCTCAATAAATAACGATGGATTCAGAACAGAAGCAGGAAAAAAAAAAGAAAAGTTTAAAAAAGGAAATTTCTGAACAGGAGCAAACACATCAAAAAAGGAGACGACAGTGAAACTCAGAGCTCCGAAGCAGGGGAAGAAGGCAAGGAGCAGGATGAAGACCTTTTATCCCTAAATCTGGCAGAAAATGAAAACAAAGATTATTGAAAATCTGTATTTGGAGTTTGGATTCTTATAAAACACATGTGTGGATTAACAGGAAGCTGACAAAATCTCCAAGATCTCTTCTGATGACGGCTAGCGCTGCTGGAGGGCAGGCTATCCTGGAGAAGCAGCTCTGGGAAAGCACTTTGAAACAGTAGCAGACAACAGTTGATCTCTTGGAAAAGGCAGTAGAAGCAGGTGCTGGAGATCGGCAAGAGCCCCACAAGGAAAGACGAAACATGTCTTTTGCACTGTCATGGACATGGTAGACATAGCAGGAAGGAGTAATCAACCAGTACTGGTAAAGTTCATGCATGAATCTCAACACCACAGAGAGGAACACGGGTGTTCTACTTTCGGGAGCTGATGTAGACATTTTGACTGCGAAACTTCACGCTATGGTTGGTAACAGAAGTGGGGAACTAACCTGAGCGCTGGTGTGCGTTGGCTTAGATTCCGTCTGGTGGGCTCTCTCCCCCAGTGCACATCATGGTAACTTGATCCTTAGAGAAATAACCCCAGCATATCCACGCGCTTTAGTCTTCCTTCCCCTTAAATACCTAAATAATCAAAGGAAGTGTTTGTGGTGGGAATATCTGTGGCTTTGGGAGCAATTAAATATGTTCTTTTTTTTTTTTTTTTTAAATCGATCACGACTGCTTTAGAGCTAAGTGATGGGATTTCTGTCCTTCTCCAGGACGATAAAGGAAAAAAGGCAAATGAACTGAAGGAAGTTCACCATTCTCAACAGATAGGCAGGTATGAGGCTTTTGAAATTTTGTGGGTACTCCGGCAAATATTTGTTTTACGTTTGGATGATATAAACAATGCTATAAATGTTAGATTGAATAACTTCATAGCGGGTTGAAACTTTGTTCTTTATAGTGCATTAATAGATGTTGTTTTAAACATCATTATTGTTCATAAAAATATCCTTTTTAAAAAAATAAAACCTTTAGAAAAAAGTAGTGTATATTCTTCCTTGATGAAGTTTGAGAATGAGAGCTATGAGATTAGTTGAAAACATCTTAAGCATATCTAAAAAAATACTTCAACCTAACAGAGGTCAAATAACTTCACGTAATGAAAATCTTGAAATAAAAATATGATCTTCATTTAATGGTAGGCACATATCAAGCTACACATTTAAACCAGAGCTTCAAATACTTAAAAAAAAAATAAAAATACCTAAGAGAAGTTTTGCAGATAACTTTATCTGCAAAATATCTGGGGGCGCCTGGGTGGCTCAGTGGTTTAAAGCTTCTGCCTTCTGCTCAGGTCATGATCCCAGGGTCCTGGGATCAAGCCACGCATCGGGCTCTCTGCCCTATGGGGAGCCTGCTTCCTTTCTAATCTTCTATATATGATGTCATAAAATTTATATAATGCATTTTTAACCTAACATTGTTTTGCTTGTGATTTTCTCCTTTTCAAGACTCTTTAAAAGTTTGTTATTTTTGTTTGCATGGAATGTAATAGTACTAACTTCCATTTCAACATATTTTCATGACATTTATGATTGCATTTTCTAAAGACATAAATTTGAACTGCACGTTGGATCCCAACTACTCTTCCAATAGACATCTATTTCTGGACTACATGCCAAACCCATAATGACTCTTTTTCCGTGGGAATGGCCCATTTCACAATCCCCTCTCTACAATGTAACTTTGTTGCTAAACAAGCACCGGCCCAGAGAAGTGATCATGGAACCCATTTTATAGTAAATTTTATTTTAAATTTAAACATCATTTCGGATGTCTAGTTCTTCTCTTGTCCCTGACAACATTTAGGGGATGTCACAAACTGAGCATTTCAAAATCGAATTTTATATCCTGTTACAAGAAAAACCACGGAAGCAGTCTCTGTAACAAAGTTACAGTAGGTAATCTATTTCAAGACCACAGTTGATTGTAAAATTCTGGCAACCTAAACAAAATGGGCCAATTATGCTCTCACCCAGGAATTTCAAAATGAAGCCCAGGGTAGAGTTTGCCTCTTCATGTGGTCTGCAGTAGAACCCGCTTTGTGGAATGAAGGACCAGACAAAGCAGGCTTTAGAGAGAAGGAAGCAGGAGGAAATGGACAAAGGAGAAGCAGATACAGACCAGGAGCACTTCCTGGATTCTGTCAGCTGTCAGTTGCTGGTTTCACTTCCTTCCAGAAGGCCAGTTGCATTCCTGCCTTTGGGTTCTGTGAAACCCCTCATCATCGCAACACCCAAGTCCCAACTTCTCTGTTTTTTGGTCAAACTGAGTTTCTCTTAAACAGATCCCAATAATGCAAAAATAAATATGGCTTACGGGAGGTTTTTTCCTGTAAACCCTATTCATGATTAGTATATGGGGAGAGGGCTATTCCCTATTTCCTCAATCTAAGGGTCCAGGTTAGCTTTATATGGCCTGATGCTCACTCACTACTCACTGTAGTGCTCCCCACTCAGTACATATATGCCCCCTGCTACTCACTACTTATACGCCCCCCACTTATATGCCTCCCCTCCCCACTCACTACTTATATGCCCTGCGCTCACTCATTATGTATACACCCCTCTGACCACTTAGATGCCTCCCCACCCACTAATATGACCCCTGCTACTCACCACTTACATGCCCTGCCCCCCACTTCCACATTACTTCTGTGCCCTCTGCTCTCTCACTAAGATGCTGAGTATAGTCCCCAGATCACCTCTGCTCTTCTTTTCCAGAGGTGACAGAGGAGGTGGTCAGAAAATGTATAGCATTTGACATTCGGCGACTCCTTCAGATGAGCTTTTAATTTGAATCCCTTTGTGTTGTTCCTAGAAAGGAAATCAAGTTTCATTTGCCTAGGAAGTACAACTGGTAAGTATTTCCGACGTCGTCAATAATTCGAACACTTTGACAATGAAGCACCTTCGTTTTTTGGCTTCTGAATGTCAGTAAGTTCTGTTTTCAGAAATTTTGCCTTGGGTGAAGCATAGATTTACATGTCAATATTTTGAGTTGACTAAGGCAAAGAAAATAAAAATGACATTCACTCACCTTGCTAAATAAAAATGTTTCCAGTATTCCATATATATATATTTTTTTTTTTTTTCTTTTTGTTGCTTCCTCACAATGCTGTGGACTCAGGATATTAGACCTCTCACATGAAGACTGGCTTCCAAGAGGTCCTCTTACAGCCTGGGCTCACCTTACCAGTATAATTTTTACTGGCTAGTGTAGAAAGTCAAGGAGAGTAGAGAATTCGCACAACTCTAAGATGTCCTGGTGATTTTTCCTCACACGATTTAGAAAACTATCTTTGTAATTCATGCTGCAGACTCTGTCTACCTTGGGTGAAAAACTTTCAGCCTAGAAAACTTTTGTAGAACACATTAGGTTTTCGAAACTTGGTTTCTCTGAGCTCTCCAACTATTGTGAAACTTTACTAAAGACATTAATCAAGCAAAAATTATTTATCAATAAATAGCCTTATGCCAGGTGTTATGTGTTATAGAACCCCCACTCCCCATGAGATGTAGACTTTGTCATCCTTTGTCTTGTAAAGTAGATTGGAGGAGGGGCTCCTGGGTGGCTCAGATGGTTAAGGGTCTGCCTTCAGCTCAGGTCATGATCTCTGGGTCCTGGGATGGAGCCCCACATTGGGCTCTCTGCTCAGCAGGGAGTCTGATCCCCCTCTCCATCTCCCCCTGCTTGTGCTTTCCTTGTCTCTCTCTCTCTCTCAAATGAATATTTTTTTTTTTTAAATCTCAAAAAAAAAAAGTAGACAGGAAGAGATGGGATACACTACATATGCTAATTTTTAGTTTTGAGACAGGAAAGAGAGAAATGGAAAAAGTAGATGCAGAAGCTAAGTTACAGAGGCCACGCAGAGAAAGTTACAATCTGTATTTCTGATCATTTTCCCATCCTTCCTTTGCTGGGGCTTACCTAAAATGAACTGAAGCTAAAATGGTCAGAGAGAACTTCTGAGAGACGTGGGATTCGATTTGGGGCTAGAAGGAGGAGACAGGATTTGAAAGGATAAGTTGCCACACGGACAACATAACCCAAAGTGTGGAGACGTGTGTACCCTCAGTTTTGCAGAGAAACAGTTAATCTTACCAGAGCGTAAGGGCATGTTGGAAGCCACGGGAAGCAATACTGGGCGAACATGGTGGATAAAGAGAAGTTAGAAGACTTTAATCAAAGGAGAATTAGGAATTTCTGAGCAGAGAGAGAACAGGATAAAAATTGGGGTTGGGAAGATTAGTTGGCAAAGGTCATGAAAGATGCATCGGAAGGCTGGAGACTGGAGTCTGGCAAGCTAACTAGGACATTGCTGGAGTCGTTCTTCCATGAGGCAATGAAGACGTGGGCTGGGCAGTGTCGTTGCAAATGTAGTGGTTCGGTTTCATTCCTTTGCATGAGGCTGTCCAGTTCTCCCAGCACCATTTATTAAAGAGATTATCCTTTCTGCATTGTATGCTCTTGGCTTTTTTGTCATATATTAATCGACCACAGATGGGTGGATTTATTTCTGGGCTCTGTATTCTGTTCCACTGGTCTATGTGTCGGTCTGTATGCCAGTACCATACTGTAGGATTATTTCAGCTTTGCAATATAGTTTGAAATCAGGGAGAGTGATGCTTTGTTTTTTCTCGAGCTCGGTTCTTTCTTAAGATTGTTTCAGCTATTCAGAGTCCTTTGTGGTTCCATGCACATTTTAGGGTGGTTTGTTCTATTCCTGTGAAAAATGCCATTGAAATTTTGATAGGGACTGCCTTGTATCTTTGGATTGCTTTGGGTTGTATGGATAGTTCAACAATAATCTTTAATCCATAAGCATGGAATATCTTCCCATTTATGTGTGTCTTCAATTTCTTTCAGTAATGTCTTATAAGCTACATGCTTTAGAGACTTACTAATTATATTATCCTTCAGAGAAGACACTCTGGAAGGTTAGAGTCTTATTCTAATGATGTTGCCATTACTTTGAACACTTTTTAATTCTTTTTCAAACCAATTTATGAACTATGGAAACAACTGTTTCACCACTTATGTTACACCTCATTTTTAAAATCTCAATTCAATTAATTAACATGTAATGTATTATTAATGTCAGAGGTAGAGTCAGTGATGCACCAGTCTTATATAACACGCAGTGCTCAGTACATCCCATGCCTCCTTAATGCCCATCACCCAGTTACCCATCCCCCCACCCAACTCCCCTCCAGCAGCCCTCCGTTTGTTTCCTATAGTTAAGAGTCTCTTATAGTTTGTCTCCCTCTCTGATTTTGTCTAATTTTATTTTTCCCTCACTTCCCCTATGATCATCTGTTTTGTTTCTTAAATTCCACACATGAGTGAAGTCATATGATAATTGTCTTTTCCAACTGACTTATTTCACTTAACATAATACCCTTCAGTTCTACCAAATCATTGCAAGTGGCAAAGGTTTTTTTGATGGCTGAGTAATATTCCATTGTATACTATATACACCACATCTTCTTTATCCATTCATCTGCCAGTGGACATCTGGGCATTTTCCATAGTTTGGCTATTGTGGACATTGCTGCTATAAACTTTGGGGTCATGTGCCCCTTTGAATAACTATATTTGTATCCTCCAGATAAATACTTAGTAGTGCAATTGCTGGGTCCTAGAATAGCTCTATTTTTAACTTTTTGAGGAACCTCCATACCATTTTTGAGAGTTGCTACACTAGCTTGCATTTCCACCAAGAGTGTAAGAAGGTTCCACTTTCTCCATGTCCTCTCCAGCTTCTGTCGTTTTCTGACTTGTTAATTTCAGCCATTCTGACTGGTATGAGGTGGTGTCTCATGGTGGTTTTGATTTATTTCCCTCAGGCTGAGTGAGGGCTAGTCTCCAAAATCTATAAAAGAACTTCTCAAAATCAACAGCCAAGGAAAAATAAGCCAATCGAGAAATGGGCAGAAGACATGAACAGACATTTCTCCAAAGAAGACATAGAGATGGCCAACAGACACATGAAAAAGGTTACACCTCATTTTTGATCAAAAGAAATATTTTCCCAGGCTGATTATTCAACTCATATTATACCAAGCAACTTCTGACTATTTCCAAATGACAAATCCACACTCAAGTGATAAACATTAGTAGCATCGAGGGCATTTAAAAAAAAGTGTACTAACTAGTTATTGAACGTAGCCTAAAATGTCCACATGTCCAAGGAAAAGACTCGGATTTCAAATAGAAAAGCAACTTTGTTGGCATAAATGCTTGACTTCAAACCAGGAAAACTGTTTAACAGAACTTTTTAAAAGCATATATTATAGAACAATCTGTTTCCAGATACTTAGTTAGCCCTGACTGCTTACTCTTACCGAAGCAATGATGACATTTTCAAGGATGCATTTCCAATTGAGGTCAAGTCGGCAATTTCAAAGTAAGTGACCAATTTAAATACATGCATTTTTTTCTTTCTCATCTCTTAGGCCTCAGTATGCATAAGAAGGAAATGGCCTTGTTTTCCAAGGCTCACAAAGACTAGTAAGGAATAAATAGTGATTTCAAAATGCTTAATAATCTATTCACATCATGTTCAGACTTTCAGAAAGGAAGAAGGACAAATGAAAGGAAAAATGGTCTTTAATTTGTGCCCACTGCAAGTAACTTCCCCAGAGTTTCCAGATTCCCCTCCCTAAAAAAAATATATTACAAAATAGTCACTCTGTTTAAAATGTGATGTTTTTAAACGGGCCCCTTAGGATACATGGACCACAAATTTTTCATTGCTGATCCTCACCCTGGAGTAAATTAATATGTTTATTCATCCTTCTGTGTTTTATGTATCATATTTCACAGTAAAACACTAAACTGCACTTTGTTTAGAAATCCAGGGCAAAATACGAGAAGGTTGAATTAAAGGGGAGGTTCCCTTGGAAGCCAGACTCTGAGAAGCAAGAAATGCTCCCTGGTTGCAGAGAGGAAGTTGCATTTTGTTGTGCAACTTGTTGGTTACACAGCACCGTTGGCCTAATTCTGAGAGATGCCACTTCAACCATTGCCCAAACTCAGTGCCTTGCTCAATCAGTATCTGTTAATTTGATTTTAAGACATTGTCTTCTATTCCTTTGGTCTTTGGGAATGATAAATTAAGAAAGGTAGCTGAGTGCTCTAGTTGATACAACCTTTCCTTAAATTTGGAATTGTAACATATTTACTGAGTACACACTATATAATATAGGAAAGTATATAATATGTAATACATATATATTTTAAATATACATATTACATACAATGCATATCTAATAATGTACATATATACATAAATCATCTAATTA
Source organism: Mustela putorius furo (assembly GCF_011764305.1). Classification (NCBI taxonomy): domain Eukaryota; kingdom Metazoa; phylum Chordata; class Mammalia; order Carnivora; family Mustelidae; genus Mustela; species Mustela putorius. The sequence goes on from NW_025422022.1 coordinate 8,782,297, forward strand.
TGTGTTATATACATGTATAATACATGTCACACATGTATTTTTCATGTATAATGTTAGTGTATGTTTGGTCTCAAGTTGTTTTTTACCTGTTTCTTTATCGTTTCTTTTTTTTTTTTATTTGATTTATTGTATTTGACAGACAGAGATTACAAGTAGGCAGAGAGGCAGGCAGAGAGAGGAAGGGAAGCAGGCTCCCCGCTGAGCAGAGAGCCCGATGCGGGGCTCGATCCCAGGACCCTGAGATCATGACCTGAGCCGAAGGCAGTGGCTTAACCCACTGAGCCACCCAGGCGCCCCTCTTTATCGTTTCTAATGTATGTTCTGTTTTCCCTTAAATCGATACTGAGGTCTTCAAGGGTAGGAATAACAACTTCTTTTTAAAAACCATATATGATTAGGATAAGGAAGGAAAAATGATGGAAATTATTAACTTGGGTTCAAGGTTGTACTCTAACAATGGGCCCAGATGTTTACTATATGAGCTTGAAAACGTTATATTATCTAAGATGGCATAAAAAATGGCTACTGAAAAATTTATGTTCAGGGTTTTACTTTAATGTTACAATATATTTCTAGTTGATTTAAATCTATGATTGGTTATACAATCAACATATGATTGGTTATATAGGTGACAATGTATTTCTAGTTGACTTCAATCTATGATTGGACAGAAATTTAACATGGGCTGGAATGGTGGGGTAATGTTCATTGTGCATGTGATATGACAAATTAAGCTGTTGGAATGGGGGAAGGAAGCTGGTCTGGGTGAGTTATCCAGGAGATGCTTTCACTAGCTAGCTACAGAAGTATTGCTTGGGTAGAAAGATTTTGTGATAAACAAGATCTGCTCAAATTATTTGAGTCTGATAGAAAATTTGTATCACCTAGATTGGATTATTACACTGAATTCATCAGTAGATTCCAGGAAATAGAATTAGTGAGCCATCAGGTACAACAGAATTCATTCCTATCAGAAAAGTATTGGAACATTAATTAGGTTAGCTAAACTGCTGAAACAAAAGCTCCAAAATACAATAGCTCAGTGCTGAGAGGGTTCAAATTAGCTCTATCTAGGTCAGTAGGGGTGCTCTATGCCCTGTTCCATGCACCCTCCTAAGAACCTGAGCTGATGATCGCTTTGATGTCTTCAAGTTCTGACTTTCAAGGCTCCTTGGGTATCACCATCCCAGTGGGTCAGAAAAGTGAGAGACTGTAAAGGAACAGTTATGAGAGGTTTTTACATACCAGCCTGAAAAAGGCACACAGCACATCTGGGCACATTCCCTGGCTAGTCTTTAACTCCAAGGAAGGCTGGAGAACATATCCGGCTGTGTGCCCAGGAGGAAGGGAAGAAGAGAATTTGGTGACCAGCTAACATCTCTGCCACAAATATCATACAAGAAGGTCTCCTTCTATAGTTTCTATAAATTTCAAGTCTCAGAAATCTTACTAAAAGAAGGGGGTAGTTTGGGGGAGTAACAGGTTTGGGGGGTCTGAAGTTAAATGGTACTATGCTTGGTGACTTTGGCAGGTAACTGGAGGCTCAGAGCTACACTTTACTCATTGGAAAAGTAGAATAACACCCGAACCTTAAAAGAGCATTTGAGGGTCATAGTTCAGCATGTGGAAGATAGAAAAGTCAAGTGATAGCTTTTAAGCTGTTTGTAAGAGTTCCACCTTTCATTTCAGAGTTTCTTTCAATAATATAAGGGCTATCCCTTCTGTTGAATATATTGTATAACCTAGATGTCTTCAAGTTTATTTATTTTAGAAACAAGAGGAGGAAGCACAAGCTGTTGGGGGAAAGGGTGGGGGAGGGGCAGAGGGAGGAGCAGACTCCCAGCTGAACAGGGACCCCTCTCCCCAATGTGTGACTCCATCCCGGGACCCTGGGATCATGACCTGAGCCAAAGGCAGAAGCTTAACCAACTGAACCATCCAGGTACCCCAACCCAAATGTCTTCAAGTCTCCTGAATTTCTTAGGTTACCCTTGTGATGATTCATTTTATGTGTCAACTTGACTGGGCTATGAGGTGTCCGAATGTTTGGTCAAATGTTGTCCTCAGTATTCCGTTGAGGGTGCTTCTAGATGAGATTTAGGTTTGAATTCGTAGATGAAGTAAAATAGGCTGCCTTCTTTAATGTGAGTGGGTCTCATCCAATCAGGTGAGGCAGTTAGGGGACCCTTATCCTGTTCTTCAAGCCACAAGAAAACTTCTCTTGGGGCTCTCTCTGTGAGTACCTACATCCCTGTCTAGGTTCTGTGTTGTCCTGAGCCTGGGCCAGGGAACACCAGAGGAACAAAACATGGGAAACTAAAGGTCTGTCTGGTGGCCCTTCTCATCTTCTTCTCCAAGCCATCTGCTACTCTTTACTTTTCAAGTTCTTCCTGTCTTCTGTCTAAGTGTAATAGCTGCACTCCACAGAGGATGCCAAGTGAAGCATTTATTCTATCTTACCTTGAACTAGACTGTGACTTAATAATTTTTTGCTTAATCAAATTTTCATTTAAGCATGAAACAAAAGCAACAACAAAAGATTTTAAGGAATTTATTGTATTTTCCATAGACTTCTTAGTGTCAAGGATGAAGTAATATTGTGTAGCTTATAGAAGTTGAGAGGGAAGTGGGTAAAGGGAAGGTTTAAACATTTGTATTTCCTAATCTTTTCTAGCTGGGATTGAAATGATATTTAAAGTGGCTCAGCTTTAGAACCAATCAGCAGAAAAGTTAGCACCAGTGGATACCTGAGGACTACCAAGTGGTTGGGGACCAGGGGTAGAAGAAGATTTTCACTGAGCATATTTGCCTGGTGAGAGTTTTCAACCATGGGGATATTTTATGTCTAAAAAAGGGGTTGAGGCACCCAGGTGGGTCAGTCACTTAAGGATCTGCTTTCAGCTCAGGTCATGATCCTCAAGTCCTGGGATCAAACCCCATGTTAGGCTCCCTGCTTCGCAGGGAGTCTGCTTCCCCGTGTCCCTCTGCCCCTCCACCAGATTGTGTGCAGTCTTTCTCAAATAAATAAATGAAATCTTAAAAAAAAAAAAAAGAGGAAATGAGGAGAAATAGAAGTAGATGCTTTCTCATCAAGACTATTCCTTGCAAGTCCTTTTTGTATATTCTTTAGAAGAACTATTGTTCAGAAAGTTGACATTTCCATATACTTTTATAAAAATATAATAATATTTAAATAAAACAATAATAAAAGCTAGCTTTAATTAAATGTTTATAGTGGAAGTAAGTAATTTTAGGATTGCTTAGAGTGGGTCAGGAGTCACACTCTAAACAGAGGATGATATGTCTATTAGTGATGGTGATAGAGATTATAATAAGAAATAAAAACAGAATCTACTCTTTTAAATGATAAGAAATGCATAAAGGACGTACAAACCACATTAATTAAATACTTCTTTTAAAAACACAAACAGAATAATATAACTATGATACAACTAATAACACATACCTAGTATATCAGCAAATGGAAATGGTTTCAAATTTTCTGTAAAATAGTCTAATGGTGCGTCACAAAGTCAATCTCAACAACAGAACTGCTAGAACAAAGTTATTCAGAAAGGTTGAAAAAGAATGGACAAAATTATGCTTAGCAAATACAAAAAAGAATATTTCCTTTAAATTCATGATCTTAACATTAGATGAGATTAAATTAAATTTTGAAAGCCTCTATAATACAAATGAAGACATTTTATTATTATTATTATTACTATTTAAGATTTTATTTATTTGACAGAGGAGAGCACAAGCAGGCAGAGCAGCAAACAGAGAGGAAGGGAGAAGCAGAGTCCCTGCTGAGCAGAGAGTCCAATGTGGGGCTCAATCCCAGGACCTGGGACCATGACCTGAGCTGAAGGCAGACACTTAACCAACTGAGCCACCCAGGTGCCTCAAATGAAGACATTTTAAATAGCAAGGCGTTAACCTTAAAAAATAAAACCAGTTTTTTACCAAGGCAAAAATGTGTTTATTTGGGAATAGCAGAGAATTGCAATCCTGGACAAAGAAACTAAGTCAAAAACCAAAGGCAAGTCCACTGAACAAAGCAGAGGAGTGCTCTGTACAGAAGAGAGGGGGAAATTGGGAGGCTGATTCAAACAAAAGTCCACTGGAGTAAACTGGGAGTTAGAAGCATAGTGGCCCTTCATTGGCTGAGGTGCGACCACCTCTCATTGGCTGGGCTGTTGCTAGGAGAGGAGGAAAACCTTTTCTTCCTCCTGCTGGGGCAGTAAAGTTGTATCCATGAATTAGGTCTGTCTCTTCCTGTCAGATTTGCAATGGTAACAGGTGGTAGGGCCCGAGAGCTCCTGTCGCCCAACCTCTGGACTCCATTTTTAATGTTTCCCTTTATTAGTTTTCACAAAAGTAACAGTCATAACTAAACTCTAATATACTAGAAAATCTACTCACTGAAAAGTATACAATCAAAATCCATAAAACCCAAACTACAGAAATAGGAGAAATAGACAGACATATTGAAAGGGTTCTATTCAAAGTCCCCTCCCCAGGCAAGCTTACAGACAAATCTCACAGGTGTCTATAGTTGGCGTCAACTCTTTGTTTTTCTAGGTCATGGTGCTCCACATTCTCAGAAAACAGACCACAACTACCAAACATATTCTTCTCAAGCTGGACCACAACCCTGGACAAGCCCTGGGCAGAGCCCTTTGTGAAACCTGTTCACCTCCTGCTCTACCAGGCCAAGGGTTGACCTCTTCCCCACACACCCTCCCCCATGGGCACAGCTACAACCAACTGCAACCCTCTCACATCCTTAAATTCCCTAACAGAAACTTGGGGTTGTCATCTCTCTTAATGTCTGGCCCCTCTCTTCCCTTGGAGAATGAGTAAGCTCTCCTAGGCTTGTTGCTCTATTCTTGGTGCCATTCTTTGTTGCCCACATCACTCGCCACCCTAACACATATATGATTTGTAGGAGACTGACCTCACTCAGCCTATTTTGGACTGTATTATTTATTCAAATTATTTGTTGCCTCCATGCACCCATGCTTCCCTTCCTTCCTTCTTTTCTTTCTTTTTCCTATCCCTTTTGGTCTTTTATTTTTTTTTTAAGATTTTATTTATTATTTGACAGACAGAGATCACAAGTAGGCAGAGAGGCAGGCAGAGAGGCAGGCAGAGAGAGGAGGAAGCAGGCTCCCTGCTGAGCAGAGAGCTGGATGGGGGGCTCGATCCAGGACCCTGGGATCATGACCTGAACCCACTGAGCCACCCAGGTACCCCTCCCTTTTGGTCCTAATCATGTAACCTGCTTTGGCCAAAAGAATGTGAGTCTATGTGACATGGATCATATCTTTTTGTAAACTTTAAATGCATCAGTTTAGTTTGGCGCTCCTCCCTTGTTCCTGCCAGCACTGGGACTGGGGGTGAGGTGGGCAAGGTAGGATTATGCAAGTGCAGGATCAAATTCTGCTTTTATTTAAAACTTTTGATATTGTGATTATCGTGGATTTTTGTATTAATATTGATTTTGAAACTATTGCATGAGAACATTATTTATATCGACTGCTGAGTTTTTGGAGTCCTCTTGAAATTTTCAGGCAAGGCCAAAGCCTTTGCTGTGACCCTACTTCCAGTCCTAGACCATGAGGACAGCATGAACCTTCAGACAGTATCTGATGTGAATAGACCTATGCCTGGACTGAGCCCAAGCAAGCGGATACCAGGAAAACAAAAACCGATCTAAAGTCCTCATGCTCCACAAGTAAGAAATGAGATGTGTTGTTTAAGCCAATGAAATTTTGAGTTTCTGCGTTGTGTACCTTGGGCTGATGAAACCTTACGTACAGCCTATGGAGATCTATCAGGTAAAAATAAGTAAGATTTGGAAGATTGTTGGTAACAAAGTAAAAATGGTAGATCTTCATGGATACGGCAATTTACTAAAAACAGAATACACATTTTTTCTTCGTGTATTCTCACTTACCAAAGTTAACCATATATTGGGCCACAAAGGAAATGTTAATAAATCTCCCCAAGTAGAAATTGTATAGATAACACTCTTTGGCTAGAATGTAATTGCATGATGAGTGGCTGATCCATAGAAAACCGCCTCTCCCAAAAGTCAAAAATTAAATTATCTCTTTGAAATAATTTAAAAGTAGAAACCAAAACTACAATGGCAGAATTTCTGGAAGGTAATAATAGAAAATGTTAATGGAACAGTATGCTTCAAAAGCTCTGGAACAGAAGTACCACTCAGTGAACACTCAAACTTATGTACTTATTCAGAAACAAGAACAAAAGTAAATGAATCAAATAGCTAAAGTAAAACTAATAGAAAATATCAAAATGATACAAAGGAAAGCAGAAGAAAATTGATCATGATAAAAGTAAATAAGTGAATGAATATATAGACACATGGAGAACTGATAAGTATCTCTTAAGACCTAGTTAATGGGGAGAAATATAAAATCATCAGCAAATATAATTAGGATAAAATGAGGGAATATGCAAATTCACAAACTAAGCAATGTGTTGGAAAAGTTTAAAGAGGCATTGGTTAACAGTGAAAATTATTTTTTAGGGGTGCCAGGGGGGCTTAGTCAGTTAAGCATCTGCCTTCAGCTCAGGTCATGATCCCAGGGTCCTGGGATCCAGCCCCACATCAGGCTCTCTGTTCAGTGGGAAGCCTGCTTCTCCCTTTCTCACTCCCCTTACTTGTGTTCCCTCTCTCTCTGCATCTCCCTCTCTCTGTCAAATAAATAAATAAAACCTTTAAAAAAATTATTTTTTAAAATGGTGGACAAAATTATAAAAAGGATTCAAAAAGAGAAAAACATATCCACATGGATTGACTGCCCCGGGGGTAAAATATTAAATAGAAAAAGCTGATGAAGAACCGCTTCCCCAAAGCATCAACAGCAGTTTAACAGTTGAATTCCTCCAAATCTTTAAGGAAGTGAGGAAACCCAAATAAGAACAGTTTCTAATTATTTTATATAAAGCCAATACAAATAAATTAGAAAAAAACCCCCTAAATTAAACATGTTTTTAAACAGAGAACTGCAGATCAATCTCACTTGTAATATTAATGGCACAATTCCTTTTGTTCAATTTTTAAAGTGTTTTATTTTTTAATTTTTTAGAGACGGGGAGAGAAAGAGCACAGGAGTGGGTGTTGAGGAGCAGAGGGAGAGGGAAAGAATCCTGGCTCCACACCCAGCGCAGAGCCAGATGTGGGCCCAGATCATGACCCTAAGATCATGACCTGGGTCAAAATCAAGGGTCGGATGCTTATCCAACCGAGCTACATAGGGGCTGTCACCCCCTCTTTTTTAGAAGATTTTAATTTTAAGTAATCGCTACACCCAGTGTGGGACTTCAACTTAACCATGCCATAATCCAGAGTCACATGGTCTACTGATTGAGCCACCCAGGCACCCTCGATGGCAAAAATTTAATAAAAAATTAAGATGCAGAATTATCATATTAAAAGAATGAGAGATCATGACCCAGTAGCATTAATCATAAGAATTCAAAGAGAATGCATTAGGAAATGTATTAATACAATTCACTGTATGTGGAGAACCAAAGGAAGAATCACATGGTCTTATCTACAGATATTAAACAGACATTTTTAATAACTTTTCAAAATTAAAATTCTTAAAATAAGGGGAAAGTTCTCCATTTCCCCTAAACTTATTTATAAATTTAACATGACTCCACTAAAAATATAACCAGTAGTATTTTTAGAATTAAGAAGCTGATTTTAAAGTTCCTCTGGAATAATATGCATTCAAGATTAATTTTTTAAAAATTGAAAATGAAGAATAAGCAAGACAGAATTTAGATATTAAAGCATATTTTACAGTTAAAATTAAAACAGTGTAATACTGATATATGAATAGATAGATAGAACAGAAATGAAAGCCTGAAAATAGATCCAAGTATATAAAAAATTTTGTACATGAAGTAGCTGGTATTTTAGGTGGTTAGATATTTTAAGCATTTAGGTGAGAAAATGATGGATTATTCAATAAATGTTTTAGGACAACTGAGTGGCCATCTTAAAAAAAAATTGGATCTCTGCCAAGCTCCTTACATTAAAAAAATTACAAGTGGACCAAAGTTATAAACAAAAACACTCATAAAATATTCAGGAAACATAGAAGAGACTTTAAAAATCAAATCTGAGAGAAAGGAAGACTTTCTAAAGCACAGCTGAAGACTCAGATACCATAAAAGGAAAGCCTGATAATGTAAATATCAGACATTCTGTATGACAAAAGAATTTTATTAAAATTAAAAGGCAATGGACAAAGGTTCTGGAAATGATAAATGCAATGCATGTCACAAATGGTGTGTTGTTAAATATCTAAAAGGTCCTACATGTTATTTTTAAAAGATAAAATATCCCAAGGAAAAATGGTAAAATTTCCTAGAAAAGGTAATCCAAATGTTCCTATACACATGAAAAAACGTGTAACTTCACTCAAGATCAGAAAAACATTAATTAAGATACAGTGAAATATGACTTTCATGATTTTGTTCTTGGCATATAATGTTTGCTGATGTTTAGCTCCACAGTGAAATAATTTAAGAACTGAATGCAGTGAGAATTAGGTATTACAAATCTATAGGTGCTGTTCAGTCAACAGACTATTTTATGTTTTATATTTGGCCTTCCACCTATAATATGAGCAGGGTGGATGCAGGGTAATTTGTAAACATTGGTTATGGGTGAAAACTAAGTCTTGTATGTTGCCAATGCAGGATTTTGTGTGCATGTGACTTTAGCAATATTTTTCTTCTTCTGCTCGCATTTAGCCTTCAATATATGAAATTTTAGAGTCCAAATATCATTATGTATTCTCTCTTCTTAAGACTTGGGATGATATCAGGGCACCTGGGTGGCTCAGTGGGTTAAAGCCTTGCCTTTGGCTCGGGTCATGATCCCAGGGTCCTGGGATCTCTCTGCTCAGCGGGGAGCCTGCTTCCTCCTCTCTGTCTCTGCCTGCCTCTCTGCCTACTTGTGATCTCTGTCTGTCAAATAAATAAATAAAATCTTAAAAAAAAAAAAAAGACTTGGGATGATAAATAAGGTGGTTTGAATACACAGGCAGAGATAAGGCACAAAAATGAGATGGAAAATGGAGCTGGAGGCCCTGGCGGTTATCTCTCTGTCCTCCCATCTCAAACATGGCCTTGACACTTGATGACTATGGATGGACGTCCCACTGCCAATGTGAAGAAACTCTTCCTTTTCTGGGCAGCTCCATAATGGTAGCTTGGCATGCTAAGTGTGCCATACTGGGGAGATATAATAGGACACAGCTTTGTATTTCCCGGTCACAGAAATTTCAACTTTTTAAATTCCCAAGGTAGGCAAAGTGGAATGATTCTAATTGTGGTAGCTAGGCTATATTTAGGGTGTGAATTTCCACAGTGTCATTTTCAACATTGTTTTTAGAATTACAGCTTTTAGAGAAGGAAATACTCTTTACCTTGTTTCTCTGATTTACTGTGATAGAAATGTATCTTGACTTAATAGGTGTTCTGAGAAACAGTGCAACATGTAAATTTCGGTGCGCATATTTACATACAACTCTTTGTTCTTAGTACTTCTGTCATTTCATTCAACTGAATTTTATTTTCTTCAGAAAACAAGCAACAATGATCTCACTGGGTGTGTGTGTGTGTGCACAAAGATTTGAACAGCTTTAAGTATGGATTTTGAAAGCAAAACAGTTTAAAAGTGTTGTGAAATTTTAACTCATCCTTGTGAAAATTAAATCTATAATATTTGACACAGGGCCTGACATAAGGAAGGAGGTTGCGTTCATTATTACTATTTCTCAGAGGACATCAAATATTTGGAGAGAGAGATAATATTATTATTCCCATTTTAAAGCTAGTTGCAGGCAGTATTCAAACCATATTTTTCAGATAATCAACCTATTGAACCTATTCCACTACTCAGGGTTTAGAACCACTAAGATGTGCAAGAAGATGAAATTAGATTGTCTATACAATGTGACATTATGCTGTAGTACTGTAGACCAAGAAAGGAAGATAATAAAGTGAAGGAAAAAATTCTCAATTGTCAATGTTTTTCTCAAAGGATCATATCATTTTATATTCCAGTTGATTTTGAAAGCTTTCTTCCGGGCCCTCTCTGAACAATTAATAAGATGCCTAAGTCTTAGGGGTGTCCCTTCACTCGCAAGCAAAAAATAAACCAGGAACTGTTTGTAGATTGGGCACAAGGGCATAAGATTGAAAGACACCTCAAGGATTCATTTGAGGCATTCCCTAACTTCTGCAGTGTGACTAAGCCATTCCTTGATTGCTACATTAATTCAGTATCAAAAATCTGCAAGGAAAGAAGTTACACATGTGACTTCTTTTTGCATTAACTCAGTTTGGAGTTTCATTACTCTGGCTATTGGGAAAATGTTCAGTTCTCTCAAGACTATAGGGTTCTACATGGTGGGTATCATTAGCTTTATCAAAGCAAAGACAAATTAAATGCAATACATTAGTCTAGAGAATAGGGACCTTATTCATCTTCAAATTCTATAGATGAGGCCTCACAGAGAACATTATGGATAGTAGGAGCTGAATAAATACTTACTAAAGTGAACTGAAAAGGAGGGAGAAAATTGTCAGGTTACCGAAGTACAGATCACATTGAGCCTTCATTGCTGTGTTTTACAATCTCATTTCCTGACATTGTTTAGATTTAGTTTAAAAAAATATGAAAAACAAGCAAAATGCCAACTCTTCTATGAAGTTCATTCAATTATTCATTCAGCTAATATTTATTGAATATTACATGCTAGGCACTGCTGCAACTCCTGAATGTTTTAAATATATGCTACCATGTTTAAATAGTGTGTAACCAGAAGCACCCCAATTGATTCTATGTAAACTCACTAAAAGTTCTTGATGTGAGAGTTTAATGCAGCTGTTCCTATAAACCCTTCATCATGGGATGTGTTCATGTTTGGTTAGTGATACCACTAACCAAATAATACCTAGTCTCTTAATGTTGCCATAAGGTAACCTGCACTTCCCCATTCAGAACCTTAAATTATGGAGTTAATTACTGAGGTGAGAAAGATAGTGTCATTTGCAAGAAAGAGTTCATAGACGAGGAATTCAGAAACTGGGCTTTCAAGCGGTGTCACCTCTATTCAATCACTTAATTCTGCAGGATTAGTTTTCTACCTGTAAAATAAAATGAATTAGAAAATTATTAAAGCCTCTTTTAAGTCTGGTAGTGTATAATCTTAAATTAATTAAGATGTAAGACTTCTAAACGGTAGGAAGAAGATAAACTGTACATTGTGAGTTTTGGCTCAATTCCTATTAATAACGCAAAAATTTCCCTTGACTGTGTTGTAATATCCAACAGATAATACATACATATACACAACAGACAATTACATACATATAAAATTATTTTATTTTATTTTATTTTATTATTATTTTTTTAATATAATTTTTTATTTTTTATAAACATATATTTTTATCCCCAGGGGTACAGGACTGTGAATCAACAGGTTTACACACTTCACAGCACTCACTACATATAAAATTATTTTTAAAGTGGTCACCAAGATCACTGTCTTAGAGGTGATTCAGTCCCTCTGTGCTTTGGCCAGATATACTTGGTGATTTAGCTAACACATGAACTTCTTTATTTCTCTTTGTCGATTTTCTTTTCCAGAAAGCAGAGCAGTTGAAAAAGGCTGGAGAGGAGGAGGGGGCTGCCTAGTGCATATTTGTTATCGCCAAAATTTAGCTTTAATTTTTCAAGTTAAAAGGTTTCATCCTTCAAGGAGAAGTTAATAAATGAATTTGCTGTAGTTGTAAATCAGACAGCTCCTCGGGCTCAGATTGGACACAGAGAAAAGCAGCAAGCCAAGGGAGAGAGTATAGTTTCAGTCGTAGGGGGGAAAAAAAAAAACAACAGAGGCTCTGACAATTTAGATAAAAAGAATATTGCAACGAAAAGAGAGCGAGACTAGAGGACGGCATTCAGGAGTAGGACACCTCCGGATCCCTGGGTCAATAGGTGATTTCGGATGCTAGTGCCACGGGAGGCCCAAATTCTTGAAGCGGGAAGGACTGGATGAATGATACAGCGGGTCTATTTCTGTTTTAGCGGCTTAGAAATGTATTCTGCAGGTTGTGACCTAGCCAGATCAGCTGACTTACTTGAAGAAAAAAAAAAAAAACACGCAAATTTTAATACATCTAAAACGTTGAGATATTTACACCCTTAAAAAAAAAAAAAAACAAAACTTGTACGCAAACATCTTTATTAAAAGCATTTTGAGGCCAAAGAGCTGTAATGCCACAGAACCCCTCCCACGCGCTTGAGCACCCCGGCTCCCCACACGGTGGGTCAGGGCTGCCCCGCACGCTTCGAGTCCAGCATCTCCGCCCCCAGCTCCGCCCCGCCGCAAGACTCCAGCTCACACCAGGCGCGCGCCCGCGGTCTGGGGGCGGGGAGGGAGTGGAGGTGGTTCCCTCGGAGCACCCAATCAGCGGCGGGGCCGGGCGGTGGCGCTAGTGACGTAGGCCGCGCTTCCCTCCGCCCCACTGCGGGCCGACGCTCGGCGCCGTCAGCCACCCGAGCTCGCGCGCGCGGGGAGGGGGAGGAGGAGGGCTTTGGGGGCCGGCAGGCTGTCGGAGGGCGGCGGGTCGAGGGGAGGAGGGAGAGTGAGCATGCGCAGCGGCTCCGGGGACGGCGGGGGAGGTGGGGACCTGTGCGCGCGCGCACGAGCGGCCCGCCGGCGGCCGCGGGTGGAGGGGGCGGTTCCTCGAGTGTCCGCGGCCGGAGGGTGGGCAGGCTGGCGGCAGGTGCCGCTGCGGCCGCCGCCGCAGCCTCCTCCGGGTCCCGGGTCTCCTCGTCCTCCGGCGGTGATGAGCTGGGCCCCGTCGGGGGCTGCACCTGCCGTCTGCCCATCACCCCGGGCCTCCCTGCGTGACCTCGGCCTCCTCGCGTGCCCGGCCCCCGCGGCGCGGGGCTGCCCCTGAGAGGGAGCGGCAGCGGCAGCGGCCTCTTCCGCCCCGAGTCCTCGCTCGGGGGCCGCGCGGGGAGAGCGCCCGGCCCCCTCCCCTCCCCCGTCCGCCGTCCTCAATGTCTCCCCGGCGGGGAGGGGGCTGCCTGGGAGACGCGCTGAGCTGCCCCCCCCGGAGGCCCGTCGGCGGCAGCAGCAGCGCCCGGCCCGGCGCCCCGCAGCCTTCCCCGGCGGCGGCGGCGGCCTGGAGGAGCCCTGCACCCGCCGCCGCCCCCGGAGCCTCGCAGCCGCCGCCGCCACCCGGCGCCCGAGGAGAGGGCGGCGGGCGCCCCCCGGGGAAGATGAAGGCGGAGGGGGGCGACCACTCCATGATCAACCTGTCGGTGCAGCAGGTCCTGAGCCTCTGGGCCCACGGGACGGTGCTGAGGAACCTCACGGGTAATTGATGCGCCCGGGGTGGGGACGGGGATGCGGTGCCGCCCCCTGCCTCCCTTCTCGCTCCCGAGGAGGGGCCGCGCTCCTGCCGCCCCACCCCCGTGCGCGCCGGCGGGCTGGCAGGCGGTCCCAGGTCCCGGCCGGGAAGGTGTTAACTGGGGGCACTCCACGCGGGTCCCCGGGGCCAGACGCTCGACCCACTCCCAGGGCGCTCCGAGGGGCCTGATCGCGGGTGGAGAATCCACGACCCCCTCCTCCTGCCGGCGCGGGGAGGGCTGCCGACGGTGCTGCCTTGTGTAGTACGCGCGGAATCGCGTTAGTGCTGAGACTCGGGCACAGTTAGCGCTGGTTTCCCCCACACCCCCCGCCCCGCAAGCGCGCGCACACACCCCGCTTGCTGCTAAAATCCTCTTCTTTCTGGCAAATCTCAAACCGGATGCAGGACTTAAATTCTCTGTTCACCATGATCAGTTTGCTTCACCTGTTAAATTGTTGTTGCCCTAGATGACTGATGAAGTAGGTTATAGGGGGTAAGGGGCTTGGGCCAAGATCTAGTGCATTTCAAGCATTTCAGCTTAACCATTTTCTCCCTCTTGTTTCTCTCTCTCTCTGGCCACAAGCTGCCGCTTCTGTGACATTTGATTTTTTTTTTTTTTTTTTTTTTTTTTTTTTTTTTTTTTTTTGCATTTCCCTTCATTCGTCAAGGCTGTCAAGAGGGAATTGGACTTAACTACATTATAATAATTAACCTCAATTTTGGTGGTAAAAGTGAGCAGTAATATTCTTTTTTATCGAATTTGTAGGTTTGGTTTGTGAAGAAACTTCTGCATTAATGTGGAAATTCTTACACTCTGATTTCTGAATTTAAAAAATACTCTTTAAGATTAGTGGTTAGAGGAAAGAGATTCTCTTGCAATGTGGTGTCTCCTCAGTCTCTGCTTCCCAGGGAAAAAACTCAAAAACATACTCAGGATTTAATTCTTGCAAATGTATAAAGCTAAATTTGGTAGGAACATTTATAATACATTATGTCAAACTTGTTAAGTGTGAGGAGTATTTTACAAATATAACCTGTCCTGACATTATATACACATGTGTATTATATACATGATAAATATAGAGTATCATTTATAATATAGTATCATATGTATATATTTATTATAAAATCTGGCATGATATGGAATTAAGATATCTGTAGAGAACAATTTTATAGAATTTTTATACCGTAGAATGAATTTAAAGACACGGATTTTCTTGAATGCGGCAACTATAAAATTAACATAGATTCTGGATTGATTCATGGTGTCCTCACTTTTAATCTGTGGTTATTTAACTTGATACAAACTGACCTTACATGATGGTTGAGGGTGAGGAACATATTTTTATTTCTAAAAAGAATACATTGACAGGAAGACCATTTCATGATTCAATTGAACTTGGAGATAGCCTATGTTATCTTACTTCTGGCTTTGCTTATATTTATCTACTGTTCATATTTCAAATGTTGTATCCATAGTGTTTGTAGGATTGAAGTGAAAAGTAAGAACTTAAATATATGTTTGTATTTGGTAAGGACTCACCATTTATTTAGAGAAAATTAGTTTGGGGAGCTATAGAGTAGTGTAAATGTAACGTACCACTTGGCTAGATCTAACAGTATTTCTAAAATATTGACTTTAGGATTCCAATCATTATAGTGGCTTCCAGTTCTATGAGTCAACCAGTAGGTTGATAATAGTTTCAACCCAGGGTTAACTCTCATTATTGCTTAATATAATCTTAATAATCGTCTGTTGCTCATCAGACTTTGCCATTTCGTAAAGGATATGCTGAACATCCAAAACTAGTTCCTTGGGTGGGACTGAGGAACATGGGGACCTCTTCTAGGAAATATCGAGCCTGACTATGCAAAATGCTGTTTGTCTTGGTAGAAACAGAGGAAGATGTAGGTCAGAAATACGCTTCACCAGCAGGTGAGTGAACCACATGTTAGGAATCCATTTCTAAAAAAAAAAAAGTGGATTCTGCAAGTGGTAACATTTGACGTGATGTGATTCACTGTGGCCCTCTCATGCTGGTGACCTTAGTAATCCTATATGTACCTTGGTTATTAGTCCAGAGATGCTCGCCATGGTGCTATTTAGGATTTGGTCTATTCAAAACAAACACACACGTCCTAAGACAAGACTCGACTGCCACTTACTTTGTGAGTGCCTGCTATGTAGCAGACACTTTACATATATTGTTTCTGATCTTAAGAATAACTTTCCAAAGTAGAATTGCAGAGAAGAGAGGCGAAGTTGCCCCAAATCATATCAACAGTGAGTGGCTGAGCAGGACTCTGAACCCCTGTCTTTGCCCGCAAATGTACTCTTTCCCCTCTGCCACCTGCTTCTGCTCCTCCTTTTTCTTTTGGCAGAATGAGTTACTTACCTCACCCTGCTGCTTCTGCTCCATATACGTGCTTTTATTATTATGTTGTTCAATTATAATTTTTATTTGTCTCTTCCAGACTGAACTTTTGGGGAGGGGGTCATTGTCGTAATCATGAAATTCTAGAGTTTTAGCATTATTCTGCCTGCACATATAAATACTCAATATGTGTTTATCGAATTGCATTTCTGAAACAATACTTAACAATTGCATTAGTTAAACACTCTACTTGCATTAGTTGGTGTGAATATACTGTTAACTAGGGGATGAGTTGTGTAAGCAAATTTTATGGCTAGATGTTGAACCTTTAAACTACTTAATCCTGAAACTACTTAAAATGCTTATTAAATATACTTTTCTGTGCTTGTTATCATGCCTTCATGTATTTGATCTTTTCGATAATCTTGAAAGAGATTATTGTTTATCTTTATGGATTCAGACATGGAAGCTGAGAGTAACTTGCTCAGCTCTGATAGCTAATAAGTGAAAATTTATTACCTTTTTTTCAGACTTTGATAACACATTAACTCAGAAGACATGTTTGTCATCATGATAAACTTAGAAATGAAACAGAAAGGAGCATAGTGTAGAACCAAATTAATTTGGATTTAAGAAATGGCTGTGTGAAGGATTGCAGAAATCTGGTTAATAGGAACTCTGGTTAATTAAGCAAAAGGAGAGTGTGTTCTCATCTCTATTTTTTCTTTACACTAACATAAATAACAGGTGTTATTTATTCTCTTTGTATTTTATCCTAAACAAAGGTGAAGTAGGGAAGTTTTTATATTGACTTTTTTTTTCCCTTAGACACTTATCTTTAGGCAACAGTCTTGTGTATGTATTACTTCAATAGAAATGCATTTTCAAAAAAATGAAAATAAGAGCTAGAAATTAGAACAGGCTTTAGAACTAGAACTTACATAGTTTGACTGCTTCATTTCAGAAATACTGATGTATCACATCATTAAAGTAACATGGCTGGGATCAGTTACTCAGGGACAGAGGCAGGCCCTAGAAATGATGCTCAATGATGCTTGGTTCTGTGCCTTTCATTTCGTTCCACACAGATTTTTAATTCAGGCACATCTGGTGATAAATCTTAAGATACTTCAGAATAGCCTAGCATTATTTGCCCTGATAAGCCTAATAATGTGTGAATGGAACTACTTTTTGTCCAGCAAACAAAAGATACTGGAAAATATAAGATATTATTGAATAATATTTCTTTCCCAAAATTTTAAGTTGCCATTGCCTGTGTAAAAGTTAGTGATCCATATTTATTATATATGTAGCTTTAGAAATCCTACCAAATTTGCTCTGCTATTTATTCTTTCTCCTTCCTGAAGACACTAGTATAGGGATTCCATATAGAACAGATTAGTACCTGGAAATTCCATCTCTTCTGTTAATCACCATTGCTAAAGTTCTCTTCTCTATCCATCACTTCCCAAAGTGTGTCATTCACGGGATTCCAAAATTATTAACGGTGTGTAGCTTATCCGCTTCTTCAGCTTACTAAAGTAGAGATAAATGCCTTCTTTATGAAATAGTTTTTCTTTCTTTCCATATGTTCTAAGTCTCCTTTCCCCAGTCTAAAATTATAGTCAGTATGCATGTACTCTTTCAGTTTTATGGGTAATTTGACTTAAAAAAATAATCTACAGTGTAATACATTCCTTTGCTTTACTTTTATTTTCTTCAACTACTTTGGCTCCCAATTTTGTGTTCTGACCCAAATTTAGTTGCTAAGAATTTAGAGAAGAATTTTTTACTTAGAAAAACGCAGGATCCCTAAACCTGTGTGTAAACACAGAGTGAGACTGGTACTGGGAAAAGATAATTGGTCCCTGGGAAAAAAGGCACAGGTTGGCCTCGGGCTCATCTCCTTTCGCAGTGTCTGTTGCAAATGGGGGGCAGGTGCCCCTCTTCTGTGGGTACAGACATCGAGAAGCTGGGAATTCAGGCTTGAATGAAGGTCAGATAAAATATATATGTGCTTATTTTTCCTGTTATACATACACACTATTCTAGTTCCCTTTTAGACTTTATAGTGGCTGAGCTACTTTAGTGTTAATATTGACTGTCCGCAAAAAAAAGAAAGAAAGAAAGGTGGGGGGGTTGGGAAGTTTTTTATCCATTTTGTGTAGTTGGAATTGTCCATACACGGGAATAACCAGCATCTTCCTTCAGTATGCTCCCAAGAAAGTGTGCAGCTTTCTGGGGGTACCCTGCTCCCTAGCTTCCAGTGAATTAAGTTCTTTCTAAATGCTCTATTACAGGAGGTTTTTCTGCAATACAAGTGAAAAATTCCTTACTCTTATGTGGTACAGAGCCCATTAACTAGCGCTGCTATGATTTGTACTTTATAGGCTTTCACTTTTTGGAAGTTTTACCTATATGTCTTACTGAGAATGAAGCTACTGTAGTTTTTCAAAAACCAGAATTGTCATCTATGGGTTCTTACTTTCTTAGTCTCCATCTCATTATCTTTGAATCATGCGTCCGTATGATTCATCCATATCCTCTGGCAATAGCAAGTCCG
Organism: Mustela putorius furo; assembly: GCF_011764305.1. Taxonomy (NCBI): domain Eukaryota; kingdom Metazoa; phylum Chordata; class Mammalia; order Carnivora; family Mustelidae; genus Mustela; species Mustela putorius. The sequence goes on from NW_025422022.1 coordinate 8,800,717, forward strand.
AGGTCTAGATGACATTTCTTAAAGCAGTTTCTGGGTACGTCTTCGGACTGTGTGAGCTGTAATTTTGACGCTTTAATAGACTCTTAATATAAACTTACCTTTGCTTTGTTTGGTGATTGAAAGGAAGGACCGGAAAAGTAAGGTAATTCAGGAAGAGGAGTCAAAATCACTAGAGGTATTTGTCTTGTGGAGAGAAAGCCTAAACTGCAGAGGAAGCCTGAGTCTGGGGTAGGGCAGAGGCAGTGAAACCAGGAAAGGAAATTGGGATTAAGAATAGTTAGGTGTAAACTGCAAAGCTCCTGGAGAAAACAGAGGCAGTAATCTTTTTGACATTAGCCATGGCAGCATTTTTCTAGATCTGTCTCCTTGGGCAAGGGAAACAAAAGCAAAATTAAACCGTTGGGACTATAGCACGGTAAAGCTTCTGTGCAGTGAAGGAAACCCATCAACAAAACAAAAAGGCAATATACTGAGTGGGGGAGAAGATATTTGCAACTGATATATCTGTTAAGGGATTAATATCCAAACTATCAAAGAAATATAGATAATACCAAAGAATGAATGATCTAATTAAAAAATGGGCAGAGCAGCTAAATAGTCATTTTTCCAAGGAACACCTTTGGATGGCCAGCAGACACATGGAAGGATACTCAACATCACTCATCATAAGGGAAGTGTGAATCAAAACTACAGTGATGTATTGTAGAGTCAGACCAGGTAGAGTCAAAATGACAAGAAATAACAAGTGTCGTTGAGGATGGGAATAAAAAGGAACTGTCACGCACGGTTGGTGGGGATGCAGACTGGGGCAGCCACTATGGAAAACAGTGTGAAGGTTTCTCAAAAAATTAAAAATAGAACTGTCATATGATCTAGTGGTTCTACTACTGGGTATTTACCCAAAGAGAATGAAAACACTAATCCCAAGACATACATGCAGCCCTGTTGTTATTGCAACATTATTTACAATATCCAAGGCGTGGAAGCTACCCAAGTGTCCACTGGTAGATCAATGGATAGAGAAGATGTGGTATATATGTACAATGTAATATTAGCTATTAAAAAAGAAAGATTTGTGACAAAATGGATGGACCTGGAGGATATTAGAATGAGTGAAATAAGCCAGACAGATAAATCAGAGAAAGACAGATACCATGTGATGGTACTTACATGTGGAATATAAAACCAGAACAAATAAAAAACAGAAACAGACCCATAAATACAAAGAACCACCTGACGGTTGCCAGAGGGAAGGGAGATGGAGGGGTGGGCAAAATAGATAAAGGGGATTGAGAAATACAGACTCTGGTTATCGAATGAATAGGTCACCCAGATAAAAGATACAGGATAGGGATTATAGACAATGGTGTTGTAATAGCGTTGTATGGAGACAGACAGTGCAGCCGTAGCGAGCAGATGCATAGGGCAGCCTCCAGACTTGTCCAATCACTGTGTTGTGTACCTGAAACTAACATCGTGTGTCAGCTCTTCCTCAACTAAGAAAAAAAAAAAAATCAGCTGTAAGAAGAGAGCCCCGAGACTATATAGCATGCTGAATTTACCACAGTATCAGATGAAAGATTCTAATAAATACCAAAGCTCTAAAATAGTGATGTTCATTGAATATTTACTACATACCAGATACAAGGCAAAGCATTTGATATGCTTCTTTTTTCCTATAATGGAAGTGACCATGTAACTTACTGCTGTATTAAATGTATGTGGTTATATCAGGTAGGATAGACTAATTGTGCTTTTCGTGGCAAAGTATTTTAGCATTAGAAGTATAATATAAAAAAGTAAAATAAATAAAAAGTGTAATATAAAAGAAGTATGATATTAAAGAAAAGTAAAAGTAGTATAAACAGTGGCAGTGGAATCATTTAAAAAAAAGGTCTCATTAGATTATCCAATTCCAGTAACCTTAGCTGAGGAGATTTTTCACCAAACCTTGTACAAGTAGGAAGAACCAGACTTTTACCTGGGTCCAGTTGCCTGTTCTTACAAATCTTGGGATATAATCTAGAAGGACTTTTTGTAAGAGTGAAGTGATATAATAGGAGATTTCGGAAAGCAGGAGGCACCTGTCTACTACTCTCGTATCAATGTCTAGCTGCGATGTTTCTGTCAGTGTTGTGGACTGGATTTTCATGATGAAACTGCACCCCTCTCCCATTCCCTGCCACGAATTACTTTAATCCAACATAGTTTCTGAACTTTGCTGCCTATCAGCATCACCTGGGTTGGGTTAAAGGTACAAATCCAGGGTTCCAGTCCCTATTTATGGAGGACTTTTGAGAAAGGGGTCTCTGAAGCTAACATTTTTAGCTAGTTCTGGGTGATTTTGTTATTGAGAGCTCGAGGTTTGGGAACACCCAATTTTTAAAGATAAAGTTTTTGGTGATCAATCTGTAGCTATATTGTGATATATAAAGCAAATTAATATGGAGAATTTGGTATAACTAAAGACTTATTAAATTTTCAATATAAACAACTCATTTCCAGGAGGATGCTCAAACCCAGTTTTTAATAAGTGACTATCTTTTAATCCTAATTATTAATATTATTTTTAATATTTTAATCTATTTAATATTTTAGTAATGTTTCTTTATATGAACCATTAACTGTAGAGAATAATTCCTATTAAATGACCATATTTTGAAAATTCAAGATGGCTTAGCTACATTAGATCTGAAGTATATGGGAGAATTTAGCATTAGCAATATTTATGTAAACACTTAGATAATGTGCAGCTATTGGAATTCTTCCTTCTGGAATAATCTGGGTTCTGTCAGATACTTGTATGCAAATAAAGAGTCTAAAGAAACAGTAGGATCCCTGCATTTATGGATCAAGAAACTGAGTTTTATGCTTGACTGCAACTAAATGGATTTTGCATGTTGGACAAGCCACATGTTTCCCAGGCTCAGGTTCCTTGTGTGTAATACAATCTGATGCCAGCCGTTCTCATGCTGATGTTATGGGAAAGCTGAGTTAGAAATTAGAAAGTAGGGAGAGAAAAGTTTAGTTAGGGGCACCTGGGTGGCTCAGTCCGTAAGTGTGTGCCTTTAGGTCAGGGCATGATCCCAGGGTCCTGGGATGCAGCCCCACATTGCGCTCCTTGCTCGGCAGGGGGCCTGCTTCTCCCCCTCCCACTTACCCTGCTTATGTTCCTTCTCTGTCAAATAAATAAAATAAAATCTTAAAAAAGAAAAGGAAAAGTTTAGTTAACTATGAGTTAAGGAAAACGCTTACCATTTGCATATAAACTTATTTCTTTAATCTTTAAAATTAAGATATTTTTCTTTTTTAAGTGGTGCTTCCTCAGGTTTTTAATAGGCTGATTTATAAGGTGAAGCTTAGGACCTAGAAAAATCCATACTCTGTGAACACCATTTAACAGCTCTTAGAATGGGGCCTTCTTAAAATTTGGTTTAGGAAACTGGATTCAGTATCTGAAATTATGTCTTCGTTTAATTTTTTTGTTTATCTGTGTGTGGTGTAACTTCTTCCTCTGGATTATTGTCAAGTGATATCCAAGGTGTGACACTCTGACCAGGCGTGCACATTACTTGCTAAATTTTCTTGGTTGTGCTTTTATTTTCTGATCTGTCATTCATCTGGCCCTGTATTTAGATTTAATTTTAGGAGTTTATTACATTGAGAATTTCATTATATGTTATGCTCATTGATGTAAAAAGTTCAATTTTTAGTGTTCAGTGTTAATATCCCTTGGAAATACTGTGTCATGAGATTGTGAAACATTTTATCAATTGCTGACAAGATTTTTTAAATCAGTGACTGATTCAAACAAACATGTTGTTACTGACTTTTTTTTAGTATGACATGTATAATTTAAGATACTTGAGGGCATACAAGTAATAACAATTGAAATCATTGTATAATGCTATAATTTCATAATAGATTCAGATTTTGACATTTAATTCTTATGCTTTTGTAACTGAGTAGCTAATCAATTACAAGGAAGAACAAGATGAGTGACATCTTTTAGGAAGACAGTACTATGGCTTGAATATAGAGCAGTATTTGAACTATTTTAAGTAGCCTTAACCTGATTGCTTTAAAGCAGTGATATTTTGATTGTTTTAAATTAAAAAACTTGCTTTTTAAAGAAATTTCTTTTACTATTCAATGATAAGTACTGTAATTTACCGTTTGAAATTATATAATTAGCTGGCAAAAGTGTAATTTAGTGAAAGTGGGTAATAAGTGTTGCCATAAGCTTTGAGAAAGCCAATGAATTAAGGCAAACCCTGAAAGTATCACCATTGAATTTAAAAACTAGTGTTTTTTTCTCTCTTTAAAAAGCAGAAGCAGATAGCTTTAAATATTTACTGTAGCTTCAACTTCTATGTTAATTGCAGTTTCAAGTGGACGAATACAGTGATTTATTTTTAAGTCCAGTTAATATGTTAAGAATGATTAAAAATAAGGAAAAATGTCCTTTATGTTTACCTTCATTTTAACTTTCTTTTTTGTTCATTTCTTTGTGTAGAGTTAAGCTTCCATCTACTATCATACTCCTTCTGTCTGAAGAGCTTCCTTTAATATGTCTTTTAGGTCCACTGGTGATTAATTCTCCCAGCTTTTCTTCTTTTTGAAAAAAGTCTTCATTTCACCTTCAGTTTTGAAAGCTATTTCTCCAAAATATAGATTCCTGCCTTTCCAGGTTTTTTGTTTTGGTTTGGTTTGTTTTCCCCTTTCAGTCTTTAAAAAAATGTCACTCTATTGTCTTCTGGTTTGATGGTTTCTGATGAGAAGTTTGCTATAGTTTTTAATCTTTGTTCTCCTATATGTAAACTGTTGCTACTACTACTTTCAATATTTTCCCATTATCGTTGATTTTTCATCATTTCACTATGATGTATCTAGGTAGTGTGTAGCTTATTTTTATTTTATTGTGTTTTGGTTATTTTGGCAAGTCTTTATCTTGCTTGAGATTCTCTTGGAGTCTTAGATTTGTGGTGTGATATCTTTCATTATTTTTATAATTTTTCAACCATCTCTTTTCAAATATTTTTCTTTTCCATTCTCTTTTTCTTCTCCCTCTGTGACTCCAATTACATGTGTGCTAAACCACTTGAAATTGTTGCATAGCTCTTAGATGGGTGATTCCTCTTTTCCCTTAATCTCCTTCTTTCCCTTATTCTCCTCCTTTTGTTCTATTCTTTTTTCTCTCATATTTTAGTTTGAATAATTTCTTTTGGTCCATCTTTAAGTTGACTGATTCTTTGCTTAACTGTGTCAGGTCTATTGGGGAGACCATTAACAGAATTTTTTATCTCAGATAATATGGTTTTTGTTGTTGACTTTTAAAAAAATGTCAAGCATTTCCATTTGACTTTTACTTGGAATTTCCATTTTTCTGCTAAAATTCCACATCTGTTCATGTGAGTTTTCTACCTTTCCCATGAAAGCCTTTAACATGTAAATTATAGTAACTGTAAAGTCCCTTTCTGCTTGTTGTAAAGTCTAGGTCATTCCTCAATTTGGTTCTATTGATTGCTTTATTTCTTGACAGTGGATTCTTTTCTTTACCTTCATGCCATTTCCAATATGTTTATTATTTAGTTAAATTAAATTTATTTAAAAAAATTCTTATGTGACAGTGAATTCTCTTGGGACCTTCTTTGACATTGTCCTTCTTGTTCAAGCTTCTCTTCCGCATTATATCAGCTACCCACTGTGCTCTGAAGAACCGAGTTATTAGAATATATGCCATTGAAATCATTAACTAAACACTCAACGTGGCAGCTCTTGCTAATATATGAAAGTACTGTATTAAATTAATTAATGTACCATAGTAAATATTTTCAGCTATGCAGGCCATATGATCTTTGTCATAACTACTCAGTTTTGCTTTTATAGCATGGAAGTAGCCATAGAGAGTCTGGATGAGTCTGACTATGTTTCAGTAAAGTTTTATGGACACTTAAATTCAAACTCTGTGTAATTTTGAGGTGTGAAATATAGTTCTTTTGATTTTTCAACCACTTGAAAATGTAGGAACCATTCTTAGTTCACAGACTTTACAGAAACAGGTAGTGGGCCAGCTACAGCTCATGGAGCCTACTTTGCTGACCTCTGATCTAGGGGACTTTTTCAAATTATAAGTGCATCATCTTCCTGAGACTCTAATAAGTCACCTAGGTGAGATGCATCCCCAAACTGAGAAGTCACTGATATTGGAAACTAAGGGGAGTGATTTCCACGCTTTTAGATTTGCTGGAATGAGAGCAAAGCTTGAGATAATCTAATGTGAACACAGACTATCTAAAGATACAATGTGGACCATTTTTATAAAGAAGGTAGAAATCCTGAACAGCTAACAGAGAAGCAGGCTCTCCGTGGAGACCATCAACTTAAAGATGGACCAAAAGAAATTATTCAAACTAAAATATGAGAGAAAAAAGAATAGAACCATGTCTTACCATGTATTTTCTGCTGGAGACTTTGAGTATGTCGAGCATACAGTAAGAGTTCAGCACCTGTTAATGATTTTAGTAGAAAGGTGAGATAGTCTCTAGAGGATTAAAAATACATTTAGTGTTGTTTGTCTAATGAGATGGTTTTGTTGTTTTTATGACTTTGGGATTTTTTCATAAGCATCTCTTCTGTAACTTTAGCATGGGGTAGTACTTCTGATTTCTATTCCATGTTGTGGTTATTTGGTAGAGTTGACGAAAGTGTTGTTCTTTAGGTCCTACCTCCAGAGATTACTTTAATTTAGGGTAGTTCTTGTGAGCAGCCTGGGTTGAGGAACTTTGGCCTAGTAGAGCACCTTCATTGATGAATTTTAGAATGAAAAACTACTTTTTTGAAGACAGTATGTTTGCAGCAAAATTAAAAAATATACACATTTCAGGCAGGTTCTAAAAAATATAAAGAATATATAAAATAATATCACCCATCTCTTATCTTTAAAAGATAGCCATTGTCAAGTTTTCTGTTTGTGCTTTTTTTCTGTACATAAACATATTTTTTAGTAAATAGGATTGTACAGTATGTACCATTCTTTGACTTGTTTTTACCCAGTTAATACATTTTAGACATCTAGAGAAAACCATTTCTCATAAATAATTTTGCCCAAGGATTAAAAACAAAAGCACAGAAGATAATTTTTGAGCAACTTGGCAACGGGCGCTGATGAGAGATACAGATTGGGAGCAGGGCTATTCTAGGATTGTTTGGAGGCCGGGACACATCACAGTTCTCCGTGCAACAATTCAGGCAAAATTTGTTTACGGTGAAGATTCCATAATCTTTGAATAGGGAGAAATAACCAGAGGAGATGCACCCAAGAAGAAGGAATATTTCCTTCCAGTGAATTAAGGTGAGTGTATGGATGGCAGGCTTCAGAATTTTCTGCTTTGTGCATTGTATTTTTAAAATTTTGTGTTGCATCTTGTTTAGCATGCACCAAGTCTCCCTCTGGCCTATCCTCCCCTCACCGTTGCTCAATTGCTGGAGGCTTGGATTAGGTGGGCTGTTGGCAGACAGGAACAGTGGGCCTGTGGATGTCCACATCAGCTGTATGGCCTAGGCAGTTGAGGAGAAGGTGGTAGTATTCCATGCCTGTCCTCCTAACATCTGTCCTTCCTCTGGGGCTCTTGGACATCTGGTCTTGCTCTCCTCTTAGGATCCTGCAGTTCTCTTCACCTGAACTAACCCAGCAGGCTTCCTCTGTTTGCCAGTAGTGAGCAGGGCCTAAGACAGACTTGTTTATGCAGAGGAGATCAAGTTCTTCAGAAGCCCTATCCACGGACCAGGTTGCGTGCATCCATCAGGTAATTCACAAGCATAGTGATAACATGAGGCCTAAGTTAGCTATAGATATTCTCAGCAGAGTTCAGTTTTTCCAAGATAAATAATAACGATTTTTTAACAAAGACAGAAATGTGAAAATAAATTTAAGTTTAGGTAGTTTATGCTCAATCTGCTTAAGGGATAACCCTTGCCTGGTCACTAGAGGACTCTTCGAGGTTCTATTTTAGTTGTATAATTCTTTGATATCTTGGGGTTTCATAGAACATTAAACTTAAAATTTACATTTCCAAATGATCAGGCCAATTTATTGTTGAAGCCAATAACTATATAGTCAATAGACAAACACCATTGTTTATAATGTCAAATAATTTCTCACTCATAGTCTTAAATATAGTTAAGAATGCTTTACCCCTATTTGTATTTCAAGGACAACAAACAAAAGTGTTTTCTGGGGTAGATCTGGTAAGCTACCAGAGCTGGCTTGGGCTACGAGGCAGATGATTGTTTTCTTTCTCTCTCTCTTTCTTTCTTTCTAAGATTTTATTTATTTGTTTGACAGACAGAGATCACAAGTAGACAGAGGGAGGTGGGGGAAGCAGGCTCTCCGTGGAGCAGAGAGCCTGATGCAGGGCTCGATCCCAGGACCCTGAGATCATGGTCTGAGCTGAAGGTAGAGCCTTAACCCACTGAGCCACCCAGGTGCCCCGATTATTTTCTTCCTTAAGAGTATCTGCCTGTTGCTATCGAACCCTTCTTGTCTCAGCGCCTCCCTGGTGAAAATGCCTTCATGTTCCCTTATATTCCCTTATATTTCCAGTTTTTTAGGTTCACTTTGAAAAATTACATCTTTAAAGATAGAAATATCTTCTGAGCAGGTTAAGCCTTTTTGTCTTTAATGCATTTATTATAAATTGAAGCTATTTGTTTGGGATTGACAGCATGAAAACACTATTTTCCTGAAATCTGGAAAGGCAAGCTTTGTATTCTTTTCCATAATGACCAGCATCTGTCTCTTATGCCACTGAGAAGCATGGATGGTCCTTCAGCACAATTGGAAAATATGTCTGGTGACTCTTCCTTCAAATTATTTCACATTAACTGAGTCCAATCTGATTGTTACTCTTAAGAATTTGGCATGCTGAAATGATTTTATTTTTTAATCTGTTTTCAGTGTATCCTCTCTTTTAAAAAAAAAAAAAAAGAGCTTTTTACTTGGAGACGATTGTAGATTCACATGCGTTTGCAGGAAATAATGCGGAGAGAACCCACTTACCCTTTACCCAGTTTACCCGATGAGACCATCTTGGAAAACCACAGTATAATATCAAAACCTTGATACAGACCTCATTCAGACTTCACCAGTACTACTTGGACAGGTGTACTCAGTTATGTGTGTGCATTTATTTCTGTATGGAGTGACAAAACTGTACACTTGTACAAAACCACTGCAGTCAAACTATAGAATAGTTCCATTGCCCAAGACCCCTAGTATTTACCTTGTTCCATCCACACCTTCTTTCCTTCATGAGGTGTTTTGGGGGTGGTGTATCCTTCATGAGGTGTTTTTTTTTTTTTAAGAATGCATTTATTTATTTATTTATTTGAGAGAGGGAGAGCACAGGGGCGGGGGGAACAGAGGGAAGAGGACAAGCAGACTCCCCGCTGAGCACAGAGCCAGGCGCAGGGACCCATCCCAGGACCCTGAGATCATGACCGGAGCCAGAATCATGAGTCAGGTGCCTAACCAACTGAGCCACCCAGGCGCTCCACTTCACACATCTTTAATTTGTTTCTCATTTATGGTCATTACAATAATTATCTCTTTCTTTTCTTTAAATTTTATTTTATTTTTTTTCAGTGTTCCAAGATTCTTTGTTCATGCACCACAGCCAGTGCTCCATGCAATAGGTACCCTCTGTGATACCCACCCCCAGGCCTTCCCACCCCCCACCCCTCACCCCTCCAAAACCCTGTTTGTTTCTCAACCATGAGAGACTGTGGACTCAGAAAATAATTATCTTTAAAAATTATATCCATACGTTAAAAAGTTTATTTTTAGTGTGGTTAAAAAAAAATGCATAAAATTTCCCATCGTACCTATTTTAAGTGTGTAGTTCAGTAGCATTTAGTCCCTTCACACCGTTGTGTCACGGGTCTCCACATCTTTCTTGTCTTGCAGAACTGCAGTTCTGTACCCGTTCCCCTCTCCCCAAGCCTCGCGCAGTCATAATTCTGTTTCTTCTCTGAACCACACTGCTTTGGATCTACCTCATGTGAATGGAATCACACAGTATGTGTAGTTTTCTGTGACTGGCTGACTTTACTCAGTATGACGTCCTCAAGCTTGAGCTCTGTTGTGGCATGTCCCAAGGTTTCTTTCCCTTTTGAAGCTGACTACTATTCCATTGTATGTGCCATCCCTGTTGGTGGACACCCGAGCTGCTTCCGTTTCTTGGCTGCTGTGAATAATGCTGCTCTGAACACGGGTGTGCAGATTGCTCTTTGGGATGCTGCCTTTAATTCTTTGGCTCTATACACAGAAGCGGAATTGCTGGATCGCATGGTAGTTCTTTTTCCAAGTTCTTGAGGAACTACTCTACTTCTCTTTGGCAGCGGCACCATTCTACATTCCCACCAACAGCATATACCTGATAAATCTGTTCTTATTCATCCATTTTTGTTCTCTCTGTCTGTTTCATGACTGTTTCATTGACCTTTCTTGAGGTCAATGAGAGAGAACGCTAGTGTAGGTAGATATCTTGCATTACGGAATGTTGGCTTACCAAGGATGATCCTCAAGGTGACATCCCAGCATTCTGGTGTCCGCTCTTCCAGCTCTAAGTCACACAACTTGTTTACATAAAAAGGGATTTTATGACAAGGAAACTAGGGTGTTATGTGGAAACTAAGGGTGGTGATGTGGCAGGCCATAGGAATCACTGGAATGAGGGATTTGGTTGTCTCTTCTCTTTGGTGGGTACAGTTTTCTTTCGTCTTGTCCCAAGGCTCTCATCATGTGATGAAGAAATGGCCCTTCAGAGATCCCTCAGCCACCCAAAGACTGAGGTGCTCCCTTGGGCCCAGTCCAGAATTCCCAGAGGAAGGGAAAGAGCAGCTCAGCTGGGATCAGTTGTCTCCCCTGACGTACCTCACCACGGGCTTGGGCGGGGAGATGGAGTCAGTGCAAGGACCTGGCCAAGCCTCTTGGAGCTGCGTGGGTTGACTGGGAGGGTGCAGGAAGCCAGAAGGAAAGGGAACAAGCACAAGAGAGACAGAATGGAAGGTGTGCTCATCGACCGTAGCCTAAACCACAGTGAACAGTAATTAAGGACACTCTGAGGAAGGAACGATGGAGCTTGGAAAGGTCTGGGTAAGGACTATTAAAATTATGCGAGACAAAGAAATTAAAAAAAAAAAAAAACCCATTCTGAGTGATGCCTTAGTATATAAAGTTGGGATCCAAGAGGGGAATTGCCCGAAATGCCTAAAATCATAAAAGATGAAATTGTTGATTTCTGGAACAATTTGAATTAAGAGGTAGATTTCAAAAATGTCAACACTGTTATTTGGTGTAGAAAATAGAAAATCCTACCTCAAACAGCAGTTAATAAATTTATTGCACGAGATTTGCAAATATGTTAGGGACTCTCTAGACACGTTGATGGGTTATAGCTGTATGATGGAGACAGAGCCAGTCAGAGCGTCTTCGCCTTAATGTTTTGAAGGCTGAACTGTTCCCCCGTCGAGCATCAGTGATGATGATCATCGTTAATGTTTAGTTAGTGTTGCTATGTGTGAGGCACAGTACTGGGCACTTTTCTATCCGTTTTCTCATTTACACTTCCTCCAAACCCTGGGTGCGCCCCTGTTCATTAACCCGGGTTGTCTAGGTTGTTTCCAGCAGAACTATTAACCCTCTGCTCTTCTTTTCAGAGATGTGGTACTGGATCTTCCTGTGGGCTCTCTTCTCGTCCCTGTTTGTCCACGGTGCTGCGGGCGTGTTGATGTTTGTGATGCTGCAGAGACACAGGCAGGGGAGAGTGATCTCCCTCATCGCCGTCAGCGTCGGATTTCTGGCTTCTGTCACCGGCGCGATGATTACTAGTAAGCGGGTTTTGCTTTGCTTAAGGACCTGACCGTGCATGCACTTTATTCTTACGATGAAGGGGGCGTCCGTGTCCTCTCCCACGGAAGGTATTTTCAACACTGATTACACTTCACCTGGAGGAAAAGATCCGTTCATGGGCTCATGGAATGGAGAGTTTTAGTACTTCTCTGTGAAGACTTGCTATGCAGGGTTCTGTGGGATCTAGAACAACTTGTGAAAATTGACTAGGGGCGCAGAAATTCAGGGGGAGGTTTATTTTCTAGTGGACTTAGTTTTTGCTTTAAAGGAACTCCGATCTAGTCAGGGAGAGAGACCGGCACACCGATTTGACAGTGGTCATTGTCATTAAAAAAGTGAAAATACCCACCACCTGTGGGTATTATAGAGGGCACGGATTGCATGGAGCACTGGGTGTGGTGAAAAAATAACGAATACTGTTTTTCTGAAAATAAATAAATTGAAAAAATTAAAAAAAAAAAAGTGAAAATAGAGCCCAGAGGTCCTCGATGTGATCTGCCGAGGACTACAAGGTAAAACCGCACTTTCTTCTTAAATACAATTTGTTACGACACAAATCTCCTCTGACCTAGTGGGGATCGGCCGCGTGCGAGTGTCCTCGAGCCCTGATCAGCTGTCCTCCTGTGCTTCCTGAAGTGCCCAGCGGCCCTCCGCAGCCTTCCCTCTGCCTTTCCTTGACACTGGAGCGGGCCCGCCTCTGCCTGGGGTTCAGAGAGGCGGTCCCAGTTCCTGCTGTGCTGGTTGAGCCGGTCCTTAGATGTCCTGTTGAGACCAGAGGGTGCCATGGCTGCTTCCTTGATGCAGCTCTGCCTGCAGGGGCTGCTGCTTCTCTGTGCTGCTGGGGACTTCTGCCCTCGTCAGGGCATCATAGCGGCTTACATGGCCCTGCACTTGGGGCCTGCTCCCTGGTGTCTGGGCAGCTCACTGCTGCACAAGGACATCTAACTTTCTGGTTGGTTTTTAGCCTCCCAGGTAAGAGTCAGTCCTTTTCTTCTCTAGTTCAAAGGCCTCCTTTTGGGGGAGGCAGTCACCTTTTCCCAGAGGGATTTACATACCTTGCCCTGCTCCCATTTCCCAGTGTCGGTCCTGTGGCACTACTAGGACATTCATAAACAGCTGTGGGACAAAGTGTAACTATGACTTGTACTGGGATTTAAGGGAATGGAGAGGTTAATTTGGAGGGAACTGGTATAGTAAACTGTTCCCCCCAAGAACATGTATTAGATTTCCATGTCGTCGTCTGTTTCTTCATCCGTGCTTCCCTCACCGTTCTGTTTTTCTGTGTTCCTCTGTATTGGGTTTCGGTTGTTGCCGCAGGCAGCCTGTCACCCGATCGTGCGGTACCGTGTCCATTCTGCCATAGCTGGGGTGTAGGGCGAGCGCTCAGGTTTAGCCGAAGCACAGGACATGCAGAATGAAGCTGGAGATTCAGCTGGAAAGATAGTGGAACCAGATCCTAGAGGGCCATGGAAGGCGAGCCAGAAAATTTGGGCTTTTTTCCTGCAGGCCATGGAAAACAAGTAAGATCATTTTGAATGGGGTTGGCAAGGGACAAAGCAGTCCGATGGAAAAATGTAATAGCTGAATATAGTTATACATAAAGAACCAGGAGGCAACTCAGAAGGGGCAGGGGCTTCGTCTCTCTTCACCACTGCTGCCTTCCTAGCAACAAAACAGTGCCGGGATCATAACAGATCCTCAGAACATGCTGGTCGGAGGGATGGGTTCAGTAGGGGAGGAGGTACAGGGGTAAGAAAGGAGGAAACGCGAGGGAAGAAAGGAGAAACGGAAAGGAAGGGGAAGTGAGAGACCTCACCTGTGATCTGAACTTGAGGCGGGGATCTGAACGAGAGTTGTAGCTGTGCTTGGACATGACGGCTAGGGACTATGGCAAGAGGAATCAACCCAAATTAGTTTTACTCACTGTGGTGGCATACACAGAGGCTTGGAAGGGACTGCAGTGTTTTTGGTGGGCGCCACTGCTGTGATTGCGAACCCACGAACATTGTGCTTAAGAGTTGTGAGCCGCGTGCAGATCTGTGCATCTATTGGCATAAATTACCGTAGAAGCTCAGAGATCAGGAGAAATGTCACTCTCCTTAGTGTATCTCTAACGGTGCATTTGTATGTTTATTGCCTAGTTTCAGTTCAGCCAAGAATAAAATACGCCAGTGATTTTAGAAACTGCTGTGTTATATTTTAAATCCTTACAAAGAGAAGTCTGACATAATTTCAAGTAAAAATGTGTATCCAGGTTTCCAATAAAGCATTTAAATTTCTTCTGGCTAGTCTTTTGACCTACAGACACTTGAATTAAGAAAACTAGCCAAAATGAAACTATTTTAGCTATATTTATTTTCTTAATGCAATTTGTGATTGTCCGTATTCTCACAACTGTGTATTCAAGTCTGCAAATGATTGCCTCCGATCTCTTCTGAATAAGATACTGATTGAATATAGACACATCTCTGTTATATTTTGCTCCTCCTTAGGTTTTATTTCCAAGACAGTGATTTTTCATTTTAGTTGGTATTGATGGTTAATAACAAACTTGGGAGAAACCAGGTGTCTGTATATTGCCATCAGCCAACATTATACAGCTGACTAATTTTAGCAAATCTGAAGGTATAAAATGACACATCTGTTTGTTGGGTTAATTTGCATTTCTCTGATCACTATAGAGCTTGAACATCTCTTCTTATGCTTATTATATATTTAGATTTCTTTTTCTGCAAATTGCTTCTTTAAGCAATTTAAGTGCTTGCTTTTCTTTTGGGGTTCTTGCTTCCTTCTCATTAAATTATAGGGGTTTCTTATACACTAGAGGTATTGGTCTCTTGTTGGTTTTGGAATTTGCAAATAACTTCTCCATCTTTTATCAGTTACCATCATCTATGATGGTAGTTGATCTATTCTATGATTCTATGATCTATTGAGCCGAAAGCTTGAATTTCTGTGTTATCAGCTTAAAGAGTTTTTTGCCTTAAGAACTTCTTCCCCCCACCAAGGTCAAAAGATATGCTGATATATTTTCTAAGGTTAATTTTATTGTTTTACCTTCAGTACTGAGGTCTTCAATACCTACAGAACAGGAGTCAGCCAACCTTTTCTTAAAGGGAGTATGTAAACTTTGAAAGCCCGGTGGTCTCTGTCAGAGCTCTTTGGCTCTGCCACTGTAGTGTGAAAGCAGATACAGAAGTGTGTAAATGAATAGGCATGGCTTTTTCTAATAAAATCTTACAAATACAGGGATTTGGCATTCAGGAATAATTTCATAAATTCCTGACTTGCCTGGTTTAGAGTCTAACTTTGTATTTGGTATTAGATAGGATTCCAGGTGTATTTATTTTTCTTCCCACATAATAAGTTGGGTTTGACCACACCATCCATTAAAAATACCCATCATTTCCTCATTGATTCACCTTGTCTGTGTATTATGCTCAAGCACGAGGATCTGTCTCCGAACCCTGTTCTGATCTGTCAGTCTTTTTATGTGTTCTTGCAGCAAGGTCACTTTTTTTTTTTTTTTTCTCCTGTAGTTTTGTGGTATTTCTTGATACCTGATCAGGCTGGATCCCTCTCATTTCTTTCTTAAGTTAACATGGCTGTTTAAGGACTTTTATTCTTTCACATAGATTTTAGAATATGTCTACTCAATTTCTCAAAAAGTATAACTGTATAATGTTTATTGGGATTTAATTTAATGGAGAGGTTAACTTGAGAAGACCTGGCATAGTAAACTATTCTACCCAAGAACATGTATTAGATTTCCATGTATTCGGATCACCCTCTGTGTCTTTCGTTAGAGTTTAAAAATGTCTTTCTCAACAAGAGGGTTGCATGTTTTTGGTTAATTCTTAAACTCTTACATCGTGGTTGCTGTGCATGGTATCTTTCAGTGACATTAGTTAGTTTTATTGGTATAGAGAAATGCTGTTCAATTTTCTGAGTGGTGTCTATGAAAGATAAAGCAAAACAGTATCTTAGTAGAAAGATACTAAGATGAATAATCGCTGGTAAACTGATTTAAAAAAAAGTTAAGGCAGAAAAATAAAGTATAGAACAAAATAGAATAAATAAGTAGAGACCCAATGGTAGAGATAGAATAAAGAATTATAAAAATAACAGTTTTGCAAACAGGGATATATTCCTAAGTATAAAATGTCAAAATTGGTATAAAAAGAAACTAAATGAGATTAGGACAGTAAGTATATTTAAACAATTGAAATGCTGAAGACCCCCCCCACACAAAGGAATTCCAGGGTCAAATGGGTTCTACCAATATTTTGAAGGGACAGTTGAGTTCCTATTTTATCCAAATTTTTGAGGAAATGGAAAGAGTAAAAGCCTTGCACAGCTCATTGGCTGAGGCCAAAGTAATCTTGTTAAGCAAAATAAAGACTGTGTAGGAGCAGAAAAGTATAGGCTCATTTACCTTTTGAGTGTTACCCTAGGAATGTAAAAATAATTCAGGATCAGACATGACTATGGCTGTGTGCCAATAAAACGCTATTTATGGGAACTGAAATTTAAGTTTTGTATAACTTTCATGTATCATGAAGTGTTTTTCTTTTGATTTTTAAAAAATCTTTTAAAAATGTAAAAACCACTCTTCACTCCTGTGCCACACTCCTGTGTGATGTGGTATGCAGGGTGGACCTGTGAACCGTAGCTCGCCAGCCCCTTGTTGGACCACACAGGCTGGTGGAACCAACACTGTTAAAACCAAACCTGTCTTAGCCTTCACGTTTACTTTCTCTCAGGAAATTCGGAGGGCAAGTCAGGTCACTTTCTTTGGTGTGTCACTGTATATTGACATCTTTCTTCTTCTGGTGGCTCTTCTAGTCTCTCTTGACCTTGTAGGTTCATGTCTTTCACTAACCCTCATGTCAACTCAGCAGTATTGCTTTCCGCACTTCATCTTTACTGTGCAAGAGTTTGCTAGTCCCTAGGTCCTCAGGAGCCTTTTCCTTATTTCTAAGTGATTCTTTCTGCCATGGTTGGTAGGGGCAGTTCCAGACATGCACCATTTATTTCAAGCATTCTGATCTGCTTGGGTCTTCTTATTCTTGCATAACTTAACCTTGTACTTCACCAAAAAAATAAAAACCATAATATTTGTGGTCTTTCATCTGGCTAGTGTGTAGCAGAATACACTGTAGAGAGAGTGAAAACTAAAGCAAGAATTGGAGGGACGACATTTGTGAACATATATAAATAGAAAAGGATTAATATCCAAACTATATTTTAAAAACCCTATGAATCAAATAAGAAGAAGAAAACTCAATAGAAAAAAGGATGGAAAATTTGACAAGCATTTAGTAAAAGTAGAAAACCCTCCTGGCCTCTAATATGTGAAGAAAAGTTCAGTCACATTAATTATCGGGGAAATGCAAATTTATCACAGAGATGACATCTCTTATCAGATTGACAAAAATTTAAAAAATAGATACCAACTGCTTCTGAAGATAGGAAGTAACTGAAATATAAATTGGTACGACTACTTTGGAAGATAGTTTGGCATTCCTTACTGAAGTTGAAAATGCCTATCATATAAGGCTAAGCAGGGGCATCTGGGTGGCTCAGTGGGTTAAAGCCTCTGCCTTCCGCTCAGGTCATGATCCCAGGGTCCTGGGATCGAGCCCCGCATCGGGCTCTCTGCTCAGTGGGGAGCCTGCTTCCCTCTCTCTCTCTTCCTGCCTCTCTGCCTACTTGTGATTTCTGTCTGTCAATAAAATAAAATAAAATCTTTAAAAAAAAATACAAGGCTAAGCAATTCTACTTTTACTCGTGTATTGAAGAGAAATTTTTGACAGTGTACGTGGGCCAGGGGTCACGCACAAGGATCTTCACAGAATCAGTGTTTGTCATTGTTAAGGATTGGAAACAAATTTACTGGCAGTAGAGTGAACAAATTGTGGTATATTCATGCTTAGAATTCTATGCAATAGTGAAAATGCATGAATTATAGCTACACACCCCAACATGGGTAGCTTTCAGACCTATGATGTTGAGCCCCAATTCTGGAATACTTACTGCGTCAATTTACATAAAATTAATTTATTTTACAAAACCAAATAATATATGTTTTTAGGATACAAGAAGGTGGTAAAGCTGACAAAAAGCGAGGGAATGATAAAAAACAAATTCAAGGAGGGAATGGGACATAAACTGAGCAGAGTACATGGGAATTTCAGAGGAGATAGTGACGTTCTTCTCTTCAGTTGGATGATGGTATTGGGAATTTGTTATTTTATTATCTACACACACATACTTCAAAGACTTATATATTTGAGAGAGAGTGGGGAAGGGGCAGAGGGAGAGAGAACCCCAACAGGCTCCACCCTGAGGTCACAACCCTAAGGTCATGACCAGAGCTTGAGATGAAGAGTCAGACACATAACCGACTGAGACACCCAGGCACCCCCCAACGTATGTTTTTATAAATACTCTTTCAATAGCACTGTTTCCAAATTCATTTATTAGGCATCTAAAATTGTTTTCTTGTAGATCTTTTAGATTGAGAATCACTGGTGCACTCTTCTGACCAGTGCGTCTGGGTGTGGAATCCTACAACACAGTGGGGATTTCTGTAAACCTGCTTCTTCTGGAGGAAAGTTGTAACTTCCGAATTGTTTCCTGACTGATTATCCACTGGAAAGAAAACGGTGGTTTATTTTATTTTCTGTATAACACTACATAGGCTTGAAGAGCTTGTCCTGTGTTCCTTGAAAGATTTTAAAGAAGAATAGTTTATTTAGTAGCTTTGTTTGTTTTTCCTCGAGCAGCAAGGCCTTCCAGCGTGAAATCCATTTTAATCACCAGAGCAGCCAAATACTTAGTAAAGGAGTCAGCTTGTTTGGGAAAGGAGATGCCAGTAGAGTGGAAAGGTTCTCAGTACTCATTTTCTATTCCTTAAATCTTTTTTTTTTTTTTTTAATCCCCTTCTCCCTTTGTCTCTTTGGGTATGTTTCCATGGTTCCTGACCTCCAGTTAAAATCTAACCCCCTACGGAGATGCCCCAAATGTGTTTTCTTGGGCCCTCTCCCTCCAGCCAAAGGAACCTACCCTGAACTTCAGAGGCACAGAAATAATAAATATAAGCACTGCCTCTTTTAGTTACATAGAAAACACTTGACATTGAACATGTACACAATTTTTCTTATTCTGTAAGATGTGCTACCTAGCTTAAAGTGTAATTTATTCCTTATTATTTGATATTAAGAATTCAGTGAACTTTGTCATTACCTACCAATATTTTAGTTTGGAAAATAGGATTGAAAGATATTCTGACCTTGAGGATGAAAGTTTCTTAGACTTATAGAGAAGTATAGGCAAGCTGGCGTGGAAATTTAGATTTTTAAAATGAGTTTTAATTTCGTAAGTAATAAATGACTGCATATTCTCCTTGTAAAACGCAAAACATTATGGATGAGGCAAAGGTCTCTTTGGACTAGCACTCCCAAACTAGCGCTCTTCTCAGTTGTAATCCCTATTTTTAGTTTGGCTTTTATCCCCCCAGATTGTATGTCTATATGAATATTACATTTATTCATATTTACATGTATAAACGTTTACATACAGGCACACCAGCATACAGATGCATGTACTCATAGAGAATAGATACAGTTTCAGGTTTCATTTTCTTTGTTGCAAAAATGATCTGTCTTAGGTTCTGTTCATATCAGTTCATAAGTTTTTTTATTTTTCTTTTGAAATTGTATGGGTTTCATCGTGTGGGCTTGATCTAGTTTACCCACTCCAGACTGAAGGATATTGGGTCCTTGCTTTTGATTTTGTGGTTTGTTTGTGTTTGTTTTTGCTACTACAAAATGTACTGCCTTGGTTATCCTGTGTGTGTTTGTGTGTATTTGTGTGTCTGTGCTGTGGGTATGAGTCAAGTATTTTTCTAGTCTGTCCTTTTAGGGTTTTTCTCTTTTTTATATAGTTTTAAGCTCTTTTCTTTTTCCTAAGGTCATAGATACATTCTCTTCTGTTTTAAAGTTTACATTTATAAGATTGTTTTTAGTATTTTAATATTTTAAGATTGTTTTTAATATTTTAACTTAATATTTTAACTTTAATATTCTTTAACTCATATGAAATATATTCTGGGGAGTGTTGTGAAGGAAGGATCTAGATTTTCTCCTTCCAGTGGCTGCTAGTTGTTCCAACATCATTTACCGAATGCTAAGTCACTGGGAATACCTTTTTCATTTTCTCCTATGACAACCATTAGCCAAAGCTGAGTGCATACTAGGACCAGTCACTCTTTGTCTTCATGCTCGCCCATTTTACAGTTGAGGAAATGAGGCACAGAGAAGTTGAGGGACCGCCCCGTGTAGCATGTCTGCTAGCTAGTGGATTTCGGAGTTTGGTCCACAAGTCTGGCTTCAAAACCCGTGCTCTTCACCTCACATGAGCGTGAGATGTTTGACTTGATGCGTTTGCTTCCTATTTCCTAGGAAGCCTGAGCTAGTAAGTGCTTAGATTTTCACTTCTTGGATCATTTTTGAAAACTTAGTGCTGGAGATATGGAGGCCAAATTGAAGAGAGTCATGGAAATCTAGGGTAAATCCACAGAAAAATAGTATTTCTTCAGGTTTATTTTAATATTATTTTTGATAACAGAGAAAGCATAAAATCTTTAAAATATTTTTTTCTTTTTCAAAGATCTATTATTTTAGGGAGAGAGAGAGAGTGCATCAGGGAGGAAGCGGCAGAAGGAGCCCCGTGCAGGTTCAATCCCAGGACCCTGAGATCACGGCCTGAGGCAAAATCAAGAGTCAGATGCTTAGCCCCTTAGGCACCCATTTTTTAAAAATCTTTAACATTTTTTAAAGAATGTTCTCTAATTCTAAAATTTGAGGACGTCACCAGTTACTCTAGTGAAGCTTATTACTTGATGAGGTAAATGTTAGTGCCACTAGTTTTATTTAATGTTGAGATGTTTATCAGACTTTATGATTTTCTGAATTCCTTGTTTTCTTTTTTACTTAGTACATATGTAAAATGATAGAATGATTTGGAGATTTATAGCCAGATTAACTGTTATTGGAATTCCTGCTCTTGTCCTCACTGTACTTCCTTGGGCTGGTCATTTAACCTCTCTGAACCTCTGTTTTTCATCTTTACATTAGGTGGTAATATTCTGGCCTGGGATGATATTTAAACAAGATAGTGTTTGTAAAGATAGTATTTGTAAAGTTGCTCTCAAGATATATAACACGTAGTAAAAAGGGAGTACATTTTAATTTCCTTCTTAAAAAATGCACATATGAAGTCCTTGGCTCAGATCAGTAACTTCTCTTCCCAGTTTATATCTCTTTAAAGGAATATAGTTACTTTTGTTTGGGGAATTTTAAGAGAATGACAGAGTTCATTCTTAGTTAATTTTTTAGGAACAGATTTCTATCTCAAAGAACTGTCGTGTCAGTATCTCTGAATCATTTACTTCTGGTCTTGCATTTTGTTTGGCCATTCTAGGATAGATCGTTTTTTTTTTTTTTTTTTTTTTTTTCTAGGGGAAAGTTTGAAGGCCATCTCAATCTCTAAATTAAATACTCTACTTACTCTAAATTAAATGCTTAGAAGGCATACTCTAAATTAAATGTTTCATTATATGTAGTATATTAATAAGGTGAAGTGTTGAATCAGACGGGCTCTGAGACTCCTGGAACTCCAGGATTCCCGCATTCTTGGAAGTGTGCACGATTTAAACATTTTTCCAGAACAGACGTCAGGTTCATCTTCCATTTTTATTAGATGTCATGATACTAGTCTCTAAATAACTTTATGGTTGTATGCTTTATTACAAAATAAGAACTATATGGTAGATTCTGAGATGTAGCTGTCAATTCTTTAATATTTCATATCACATTTAAGAATTTTTAAAAAAATTTCTTGAGTAATTTAGGAACTGCATTAAACTGTGCAGTTTTCTTTATTTTCATTTGTGATTATCAGCATATTGAGTTGTATGTTTATAAAAATAGTGATTGGCCAGTTCAACACCCAGGTGAGAGGTTACAGTAACAGATTACTCATGTTTATGAACATGCTTAGTGTCAAGTAAACAGCGTGTGTTGTAAATACGTATTTTGCTGCTGAATAGAAATCCTGTTTTTCCTGGAAGCCGGGTGGTCAAGTGTGACTTTCACGGATCCCACGGAAACCTCCGTGGACAGGTTAGAACAGGAGCGTGTAGGTGACTGACTCTGGTGTGCAGAGATGGAGGACGATCTGACGTGCCCACGGCGCAGGGTGTCAGGAAGGGAATGAACGTGTTCTTGTCTTTCTCTGCCCCTTGTCACCCAGGCGCAGCCGTCGCGGGCATCTACCGAGTGGCAGGGAAGAACATGGCCCCCCTGGAGGCGCTGGTGTGGGGCGTGGGACAGACTGTATTGACATTAATCATCTCCTTCTCAAGGATCCTCGCCACACTCTGAGCTGTCGGTGGGCATGTCTCACTTCACAGAAGGAAACAGATGTACAGATTCTCAGAACACGGCGTTGTGAAGGAGCGGGATGAAATTGAGCCAGGAGAGCGTGGAAGGAGCAGGTCGCTGCAGAAGGCCTTGAGCTGTGTGCGAAGATCGCCCTCTGGTGTCCAAGTGATTGCACTACCGCACCGCACCTTAACGTGCCTCCGTCCCAGGCCAGGCGCATCCTGGAAGCCGTGAGCAGAAGCACCTTGTTCAGCTGCCAATCAGGTTAACACTGGTGTTGACTCATCGTTCTTTAACAGTGTTGTGTTGAGTTACGGGGACGTTTTGAGGAATTGATATATGTGCCAAACTCTTCTCTCTCTCTCTCTCTCTCTTTTTTTTTTAAAACATTGATCATGTGACAATTTGCAAGTGTAGATGTAGATGAGTGCTGTGAACCACATTTGACATGAATTCAGGTAACGTAGTGAGATTTTTCTTTCGTGACGCTAAATCCCGTGTGAGTGCTGAACACCGAATCCTTTAGTATGCGGCGAACTTTTTGGTTTTTAATGTTGAACGTTTCTGGGATTTAGGGCTTTAATATGTTTAGGCATTATTGTTATTTAATTTATGTGGAAAATAATACTTAATGGAAAACTAGCTAAACTCTTGTAAGGACTCAAAGTAGACCCATAGGGTGCATCCTTCCCACTCACTTAAATAACAAACACTCTTTTAATAGTTTCCCTCCTACGTAACTATTCTATTGATATGAATTCAAAAACTATGGGTCACACACATTGGCTGTAGTTTGTGTGTCATAAAAATATAATTTGAAAATTTTCTTATAAACTTTGTAAGAAAAGAAGGCTGAAATGCATGTTGCATTCTTTGACCCTTCTAAAGAAAGTTTTTGCCATGTATCTCATGGAGAAAACATCTTTATAACTCGTATCTCGGTGGGATTATATTACTTGTTGCATATATCTTGATTTTTGACAAAACATAAAGGATCTTGCATTCTGGAGTATTACCTATATTTAAAGAGTGGCCTAAATTAGGCTGTGAAAACAGAGAGCCTCATTTGTAGATAAGTGACAAGTTATATAAGAAGAGTAATAAACTATCTTACATTGGGCATGTGGTAACATAATTTTGCTAAGTAAAAATTGGGGAATATAAGTAATTTAAAAATTTGGCACTTACTCTCAGCATATCAGTACAGTACTGAACATATATTAGAGCCGTTCTGTCGTTCAGTTCTCGATTTGCACTATTAAGTTTCCTAGAATCAGCGACGACATTTAATAGAATGAAAAAGTACTTAGTAATACAACATTTTAAGAGGTTTTGGCAAGATGGAGTTGTTTTTAAGAGTGCAAGGAGTAACGGGGACAGAACCTGGTTGAATTTGTCTCCAACTGATTGTTTTAAATTTCAGGTCCTCTGATAAATGTGCTAACTCAGAAACCCACTGCAGAAAATGTGAAGTTAAGGGCAATCCAAAAAACAATCTGCATACTCTAGCCTCACTGTTTTATACCCCGATTTGCTAAAAAGTGCATTTCTATTAGGTCCCATTCAAATTTAAGACCCTCATTACCCACACCACTTCTTTTCCACCAAAAAGCAGAAGATCTTTCAATGACTTCACAATAGGGAGTTGGGGAGGTGATACTTTTACCAGTATGGAAGCCAGTCTTGGGGGTTTACTTATGCTGTGGCTTAGAAATCTGTTTTTGTTTTGTTTTTTTTTTTAACCAATAAGCAACTATGCATCCCTAGAGATCTTTGAAGTAAACCTTAAAATTGATTCTTTTTATCATGTACAAACCTAAAAATTATTTTCATGTGTTCTTTATGCTCCTGATGCTTTCCCAAATTAAATTTAGGCATAAATTTTCCAAGTCAATTTGATTTCTCCTTTTCTTTCAGACTTGAATTGTGTTCTTCCTTTACTTTGGCTCTTCTATTGGTCATTTCAAGTGTTCATATTCTTTGAGAGGAGTTACCAATCACATGTTCACATTGTTTCAGATCGACGATAGGAATATTTCTTTGAACATTTGGTTGTTTCATGATGTAAGAAAGTTACCTTGGTAAGGGAATACGAGCACATGGTTTAGAATCCAAAATTAGCCAGAAAATAACGCAGACACATTAAATCCATCCGTGTGTGGACCAAAGAGATTCTAACTCCTGTTTTTACTCTCGAATGGAAGTATAATTAGGTGGTTCTTAATTAGTCTATGGAGTGTCCTGCAGCTCTCTCCATCAGGTTGCTTTACATTATGAATTGTGTCTGTGTGTGAGCTCTTAACCTTTGGAGAATTGCTGGTTTCTTTGCTGTTTTCAGTTCTTTCCATTGGGATTTTGTGCAGATGTCACTCTCTTGATATTTTCAAATGCAGTTGAATCGTGTGAGTTGATGAAATTGTCTTAATAGCTCTTCCTGTGCCGAGATTTTTTTTTTTTAAATCAGTGGTTTTCCTACAGAGACAACAAATGCTTAATGTTATATATTCACACACACATATATATCATTATATACATATATGTAAAGCTGCTACATATGAATATAGTCTAATTGGAAAGCTTTTGTTCAGTGAACACTTTCCCGTTCTAGTAGAGAATTTTATATATTTGTTCAGTTGAGTGATCTTTTAAATAAGCAAGGATATTTGAGATTTTTTAATTTGGAGTTTTTCTTGGGTTATTAGTGCTGGAGACCCTCGTTTGTGATATGACAAAAAGCCCTTATTGATGTATTTGGGTTAAAATTTATATATGATTTAGCAGTAAACTTTCTTTGTGATAAATGCAGGAAGGAAGGGGGAAATCTTTTAGAGTTTATACTCCTTTATTTAAAAAAATTTTAAAAAAGTTTACTAAAATACTACTGATGGTGAAATCAGTTCCCCAAAGAAGAGACCTATGCCAACATCTCCAAACTAATTATACTTAACATACTGGTTAGAACTGTCCATAGATCAGAATCGATGAGGGGGGCCCACTGAAGCTACAAATAATGCAGAACTTTTAAATGCAGGCAGTGCAGGTGGCCCCATGGGAGGACTCCACTGGTTGCCTAGAATAAGGACATTTCTAAATGGTGGCTGTATTCAATGCCCACAGCTTAATCACTCTTACTTTACATCTTACTGTATACTAAGCAGTCTTAGTCTGTTACCTGGGGTACTTTCTTAGTATTTGCAACGTATATTTGCACAGCCCAAAAAAGCATGAGGGTTTTGTTTGTTTGTACTTTAAGTGAGAAGTAAGGAAATGAGCTGCCCCGTATATCACGCATCTGTGATATAAGGAATGGGGTAAGTTAAAATCAAAGAGTGTTGAAAACGCCTTTAAAGATGGACTAATTAAGACACAGAGGGCTCTGCCATGTTGCTGTGCCCATGCCATGCGGGCACTTCCTCGCCAGCTAATTCCGTCTGGTATGCATGGCTCTGTGGCTTTCCAGGTTCCGTCCTGAGTATTTCTATAGTAAATACAAGGAGGGAGGGGGGGGTCCCTGCCCTTGAGTCCACCAAGAGCTAGCAAGGTAATTGTAAACCCTAAAAAGCCTGGGCATTTTACTTCCCGATTCTGTTTGAGAGTTTAAGTCCTGGTCCCCCTTCCCGCTGCCCCCAGATTCTAGTCTTCCCAGTTTATCCACTGAATGGACTTTCTGAAAGTGAGATACCATTGCTCTGACAGTGTGGACTGAAGGCTAGACTGTAGCCCTCTGCCTCACCTCGAACCCAGGACCTGTCTCTCTTTGAATGCACAGCCGTAACTATTTGGCAGTAGGTGACCAAGGGAATCATTAGGATGGTTTCAGTTACATTTTTAACACCAACTGAATATGTTGTTTTGTAAAATTCATCTATTTTCTTCCATTTCCACATGTTCCCCTACATCTATTTTAAGAAGGAAACTAAAAAAAATGTCTCATAATCTTGCTTCCTTTACCTCCTCTCCAGCTCTTTATTTTGAAAATGAGCAGATTCTGCAAGACCGCTTCTGGGAGTTGGAGGGGGTGGAGATGGCCGGGACGAGCAGGATTAAATTCGTTTGTTTATTGCTAGTTCAACTAGGAAAAGGGTGAGAGTAGCCAGCACTGACACTCCCCCTCCTCGGCCCGGTCTTTGTCTTAGCCTGCTGTGCTTCCCTTGGATCATTCAGCCTACGTCCACTGAATGTCTACCACATGCGGCTTCACGGTCCTTGTTTCGGGGATGGCACAGGGTGTCCTCCGTGCCCGCCCCTCCCCCTCCCCCTCGCCCCTGCGCCGCCGGCTTCAGGTGTCGGGTCAGTTCTGTAGGAAATAGATCCGGGCTTCGGTGCCTGCCGCGCCCCTCCTCCCACGGACCACAGGTGCTTACGCCCTACTTGTTTCTAACTGCAGGGGGTTCTGTTATTTTTGATTTATGTCAGGTTATAATTCATGAAGTCACAAGACATGAAGGATATTTTCTGAAATATTCTCAAACTACTTCACTCTTCTATTACCTTTTTTCCCCCCTCTCTCGAACGTCTTAATCAGAATCTCTTCAGAGTCCTTACTTGTTTGTAAGATGTGAAGAACACAGAAGGTCACGAAGGAGTTCTGGCCGACCTAAGGGGCAGAGAAGTTGGGCACCACCTGCTGGGTCGCTGTGTAAATGGTTGTTTTTAATCGTCAGGGGTGAGAATCTCAGTGCGGAAAGTTGGCTAGTGATCCGATCAGTTGGCTCATAATCTCTTAACTCGAGGGGAGACTCTTCATGCAAAAGGACATTATTCGATTAAAGATGACAAGGTGTTTCAAACACTGTGGTAGCATTTTGTAGCAGGGGGCAGTTTTTCCTTTCGGCAGGAAGAAGCTGGAGGGGAAACACCGCAAGCCAGGGCGAACACAGCTGGCCCCGGTGGTAGGTCTGTAAACTACACTGTGTGAGGACGTCTGCTGTTCATTTGAGAGACTCAAGGGAGCATTCGCAATCCGTGTGTGTGTGTGTGTGTGTGTGTGTGTGTGTTGATAGGTTAGCTCTTCTCATAGAACGATCTCTGTTCAGTGTAGACAGTACAGTGTTTTTAAGGAGGCTGCTAAGGTAGTTATCTAAAAATATATTTACGAATTTGTTTGGGGGAGTAGTACTTAATATGTTTCAGTAAATGTGGAGGTTTACCAGTGAATACTTGATTAAATCGATGGAAACGCCCACATTTCTGCATGAGCTGAGCTCTGAACTGTATCTCCTCCCCGGAGGTTAGAGGACTCCTCCTTACATTCATTGCGCAGACGTTGGACTTACATAATGACCCTTTGTCAATTTCAAGAATGAATTTTCCAGTTTCTTAAAAATCTCCCCCTTCCTTCCATACCAATGTCATAAGTTAAAGGTTAAACCCAAGTGCAGTTTGTTGATAGACTCAGAAGCACTGTTTAGAAGAAAAGGTTCTTAACACCTTACGGTCATGCAGTTATAATCTCACTGAAAAATAAATGTTCCAGGCAAGCCAAGAAAGCATGAACCTCTTCCATATTTTTTGGATGATGTTCTGCGTCCTCTCAATCTGGCCTCAATGGTAATGTGACTGTCCCCTCTTTGGGAATCTATTTAGGTACGGAACTGAAACTGGAAAGCAGTGTAACACTAATATATAGAACGAGGCACCATCATCCATAATGACCATAACTGTAATACTTTTTCTCCTAATTTCATATTGAAAATTTCCAAAGTCCATCTCTCGTTTTAGAGCCCTGTACGAATGAATGTTAACTTGACAGTACTACTGATTAGGAGAAATCTCTCTTGTTTTTAGACTTAAATATTTGCACATCATCACTAAGTATCTTGGGGGAAGGAACGTTTTAAAGTTTCCTCCATAGAGAGCGAAATAGAGGCCCTTGTTTGAAAAGAAGTTAAAAATGATTTACTTTCAGTACTGGATGAGTTGGTTGTCTTAACTGTTGACCCTTTCTTGGTGTTTGTGGTAGCAGATGCATTTATGTGGAGAAATTTTTAGTTTCTACCCTCAATACACGCAAACGTGAGCTGTACACATTTTAGATGAACAAATAAAACTCCACAGTATTTTCCATTACAGTCCTATAACTTACTAAAATTTATAGGATTCTGCCATGAAGTATTAACCCCTGACTCTAGACATTTGAGGACGAGGGGATCCACTTCAAATGAACCAACAACAATGGCTTGATTTAAATAGCAACAAAATATAGTTTACCCGCTAGGTATTAAAAATTCACTTTCAAATTGTGTTAACTCTCAGGTCACTGATGAGTCATTTAGTAAAACGCAGCAGTTTTTAAAAGCTAAATGATGCCTTAGTGCCTTGGAAGTTAAGATACTTTTGCAGAGTGAATTTGACGGGATACAGGACTGGCATACTTGTTACTGGAGATTTAGAATTTAGGGATGGTTTTATTGAATTCACTCCTTATGGTGAATAAAAATCAGCCATTTTGCCATTGACTCCGACAAATGACAACTACTTTCCTTACATTTTCATGATGTGGTATTTGTCTATAATTTTTTTTCTTTTTACAAGGAAGTTCGAAATGGAGAAAAATGTAGTCAAGACAATGAAGTGTGGGATTTTAAAATTCAGTTTTGTCGTAAACTAGAAATTCTAGCGTGGACAGTGTTAGTTTTATATCGTAGTATTAAAGGGCAGAAACTTTATGTAACCTTTAGGAATATGTTTACCATCAGGGATTTCTTTTTACTATAGAAAAACTTAATGTACTGTGAAGTTTAAAGACAGGAAGAATAAATGTTAGACGGGGTCACACACAAAAGCAAAGGCGTATGTGATGAACTACCCCATATTATGTGAACACAATCCCTTCCTTCTGTTAAGACTATAAACTACACTGTATGAGTATGTGTACTGCATGTTTACATAATACAGTTTAATTTTGAAGGATTATTTTAAAAACTATGTTTATGTATAATACCTAACGAGCTGTAAATATTGTATACTATTGATTTTTAATTTTATATAAGCGATTTTTTTATTTCCCAATTCATGTACAAACCTCATTGTGTATATAGCCTGATTTCCTGGAGAACACAAATTTTGCAGTGAACTTTATTTTAATTGTGGTAAGCATCAAGTTAGCCTTAGGGATGTTGGTCTTTATTTTCTTTATTTTTCACCACTCATTTTCTTCAAAGGGCAGCAATAAACACATGCAAGTTATTTTTGACTCTAGAAAGTTGGTCTGCAAACACAAGATCTAGGTTCCAATTCATTGCTTTAAAGAAAAGATGCACAATTACTATCTACTGTCTGATCACAGGACCATTTCTGAGGTCCGTGTGTCTCTCCTCTTTGTAATATACAGGGTGAACTCTTTACTGACACACACAGGACAACTGTTAAAAGCGAATCCAGCACTTAAACGTCATTACACAGAATTTATTGGATTAAAAATTTGTAATATACAGTATTTTAATAAAATTTCTGTATTCAATTTCATGCACTTATATATAAATAAACCTGTCTTTAAAAGCTTTATGGGGCGTTTTGACTCTTGACAACAGCTTCTCAACTCATTCACTGCGGACTGGAATGTTTTTTCTCTTACCCTTCGGTCAGGTTTTCTCGGCCCGTTTTACATGTGGATTTTGGAGGTAGTCCTGCAAAAGTAAGAAGTCCAAAAGACAAACTTGGTTGAATTTATTGTTTTACCCAGGACTAGTCATAGGCCACATAAACATCTTCTTCTAAGAATTATTGTTTTACAAGGTACACTCTCACTTTTATTAATAAATGACTACCATTTATGGAGTGTTTATTATCTGTTAGACACCTTATTCTTTAACAGGGTGATCCTTCAAGTTAAGTGGATTACTAAGGTTTGCAAAGGTAATCCTTTGCAAATGAAGCACTGGAGGTTCTGAGAAGGTGAGAACTTCTCAAGGTCACACAGCTAACAGCGCTGTGCTGGGGTTTTCTTACTCTCTTACCTGTGTGTTTTCTCCGCCAAGCCCTGTCGGCTTCCACAGAGCATTCTGGGAGCTCCTACCTGCAGGAAGAAAGTCTCATTCTTGACCAAGACCAGATGGCCTCACGGGGATTTGAAAAATTATCAACTCGGGATTTGTATTGTCAAATTTATGAATACTCGGAATTTTTCTTAGGGATTTCAGGGGGCTGGTACGGGATACCCAGGTAGACTCCTCTATTCTTCTGCCTGAGAAGAGATTAGGACTGACAGAGCCAGTCACTGTCATCGTTACAAACCCCACAGGAATAAAAGCTAGGTAACTGTAAAAACTCTACAAGCAAAACGGAAGTAAACAGGTTTTTTTTTTTTCATGTACATGGACATATTAATTACTGAACTGAAATAGTTTTTCCTCAGTACCTATAATAATTATAAAATTATTATATTTCTCCTTTATAAGTCTTAAAAAGTTCTTGAGCAAAACATAAATCTTGAGATTAAAAAAGCATTTCCTGACGCACCTAGGTGGCTCAGTGGGTTAAGCCTCTGCCTTCAGCTCAGGTTGTGATCTCGGGGTCCTGGGATGGAGCCCCGCATCAGACTCTCTTCTCGCCGGGGAGCCTGCTTCCTCCTCTCTCTCTGCCTGCCTCTCTGCCTACTTGTGATCTCTGTCTGTCAAATGAATAAATAAAATCTTCAAAAAAAAAAAAACAACCCTCATATTCTATGTTGCTTCTATTATCTTTGACACTTAAAGTAATACTTTTATAATGTTTTTCTAACGGGTAAGCTATCCTTGGGTATTTTGATATTTACTGAGCATTGAGAAAAAATGTCAAATTCAGACGTAGTGCCGCTGGTGCAGAACAAGAGCCGGGGGAAAAGGTTCGGGTGGTAGACTGAGCTCCGAGAGGGAGCGTGGGTCCTACCTAGTGAGACTCGTGGAGGCAGAGGAGCTCAGACTTCCTGGATAGGCACCTGGGCCGTCCATGTGCTGAAATGGAGCCCGTGTCAATTAGTGAAATAGTACTAAATGTTTCGGGGTACAAGGAGAAAGGAAAACAGGACCTGCCACTGATCTTTAAGAAGTAGAATTTGGGTTCACCTCCAGCTTCTAATGGAGTCTTACCAGAAGAATTTTGACAGAAGAATCGTTTCCGTTCCATTGTTCTTGTTGACTGCCATTGATTTCTCATTATTTGTTGTTATCAGACAACTTTCTTTAGGCCAGTTTTACGAATATCCTTCAGGCTCAGAGACTTCTGGGGACTGATGTGCAATATGGAATCACCATCGGGTGGTTTTCTTGCAGAACAAGAGTTTTACCACTAGATGGCGCAATGGCTCCATTTTATTTTTCCCTGCTTTCCTCTGGGCCGTTCCCTACGAACAGAGCCTGTACTTTTGGACTCAATTCTGTAAGATACATCTAATGTTCATTTTTTTTTTCCCGACAAAAACACACATGAGGAAAGTAAAGTTGAGACAAATCAAGAGCTATGCCTTATCACTAACAAATTTAACTTTCCAAAGAACATTAAGATCAGGTTCAGGGGTTATTTGCAAATCAGAAAAATCACATTAACTGTATGATTTTGGTAAGTCATTAACCTGGACCTGGATTTACGTATTTTTCTCAAATTTGTTACTCTAACCCCTAAAATATTTTTTTTTCATTGAAAAGTTAATGCTTTAGTGATATTTAGTTATTTAGTTGGTCAACTTGTTGGATCAAAGGGGATACCCCAGCATAACGCCTTGTCGTAGCATGAGACTTGGTTGTACATTTCTGCTCTGCCATTTAGTGTGTGGACTTGGCCAAGTTATTTTCCTTCTGTGACCTTCAGTTTTCTCCTCAGTAAACAGGGACGCTATCTCCTGTTGCATGTAATGGGTATTCAGCAAATACTCCATCCCGTTCGTCCTCTCGTGTAATGTGGGCACTGGAAGGGTCATGCCCTTCTAGACTTTGCCCTCAGTTGTGGTAGTTAAAAGTTCAGGTACCTCCATTTCCAAGTCAGAGCCGGATCCTCTTTCCACACAGTGCACAGTGTATTTTTAGAGAGAGGATTCGTTCCAGGTTCAAACTGTCCCACTGAACCGTGTGCTGCTCTGGCAACAGTCCGCTGGGAGAATTTCTCAGAGACATACCTCAGTAGACAAGAGCCTGGTTAGAAAAAAAGAATGGATAAACTTGCTCAGCAAGCGAATTCCTTGCGTTCTGCCAACCAAATACGTACAAGATGAGGAAGCCACAGCAGCCAACATCGATTCAATTCCCCGATGACGGTTGTGACTCGCCTGTCAGCTGTACACAAAGTCATCCGTCACCTCAGATCCTGCTTCAAGTGGCCTTCTCGGCTTTGTTTATTGTTCTGCAGAGACAGGGAATTGTTGGGCATCTCAGCTCCCGAGTTTCTGACCTTAAAAGCACAGGCGGAGACAAACATGCCTGTGCACTCAGGGTCTTAAAGAAATCGAGACCCAATTTGAGCAACCAGAGAAGGTACCCAACTGATCTTCACAAAGTGACATCACCCCCATTCCCTCTGCGTTGTTTCGGGGGGAGCTGGTGTTGGTGGGTGAGCCCAGCTTGTGATACAAGACACTGGTGTTCTCTTCAGTGTGGAAATCGGGGAGGGATGGAGATGCGTGGGAGATGTAGGGCTGAAGGAACAGCAGGTTTGAGAGACTTAGGACTTCTGGAAGCCCCATGGTATGGACTGATGGGGAAGGGGTCAGATCTGGGTCTTCTCCCTGGTTCTGACCCTGTGTGCCCATGAGACCTCACGTCAGAGTAACCTCTCTGTGCCAGTTTCTTCTGGAAAACAGATTGGCTCTTTCTGTCTTCTCTTAAATGTGGGCTGAAACGTTCCATGGGACATCAGTACAGATCCGTCATTCAAGGATCTTACTGGACCCAGACTGGTTTGGCATCCTGGACCGGACATTGGCCACATCTGTTACAGTTCTAAGCTTTGGCCCACCTTGTGACTTTTCTTTTCTTTCTTTTTTTTTTTTTAAAAAGATTTTATTTATTTATTTGAGAGAGAATGAGTGAGAGAGAGCACGAGAGAGGAAAAGGTCAGAAGGAGAAGCAGACTCCCCATGGAGCTGGGAGCCCGATGCGGGACTCGATCCCGGAACTCCGGGATCACAACCCGAGCCCAAGGCAGTCACTCAACCACCTGAGCCACCCAGGCACCCCATCTTTTGATTTCTTATCTGAAGCTTGTTTAGCTTGGAGACTTTTTGCAAGGTGAAGGAGAAGGGATGAAATTTTCAAAACTAAGGTACAACTTTTTTTTTTTTTTTTTAAACAAGTATTTGGAGGAAATGTGTAAAACCTGTGTGGGTAATCCTTGTAATAATGTTTTACTCCCAAACCATTTTTCACATCTATAATCTCATTTTATTCTCATAATTCGTTCTTATTGGAAGAAAAGAGAAAATGCCTTTTCTTTTTTCTTTCTTTCTTTCTTTCTTTTTTATTTTTTTAATCAAAGCCATTTACCTGGTTAAATACAGATTATTACGATCAGATGCTAATAAGAAGAACAGACCGGAAAGGGCCACAGCAACCTGTTGCCTGGACTCAGGTAACCCTCAGATGCCTGAAGAGATCCCCTTGGAAACTGATTATTTCCTGCATAACCCACGACTCGATCGTTCTTCCACAATGCTTTGGCCCAAGACATTTTCAGAAAGGATGCAGAAGGCCCAGATCGGTTCTACTGAGAATTTATTAAAGAATCAACCTATTTTCTTCCAACAGAAATATCTTCCTGGGGCACCTGGGTGGCTCAGTCAGTTAAGCATCTGGCTTCGGCTCAGGTCGTGATCCCCAGGTCCTGGGATGGAGCCCCGCATGGGGCTCTCTGCTTGGCAGAAAGTCTGCTTCTCCCGCTCTTCCTTGCTCTTTCCTACCACTCGTGCTCACTGTTTCTCTCTCTGTCTCTGGAATAAATAAGAAAATATTAAATAAAAAAGAAAGAAAGAACTTCCTTGTGATGAACATTTTTAGTCCTATGACTTCCGTGCCCAGTGTTGATAGAATGCTCATATCGACAGACGAGCCACCATATTTAATTAAGGTTTTCCCACGAGTTAGCTTCACTAAGCAAACAATTCCTTTCATAAATAAAACAGCATGATTGTCAGAGACTCTTGTTTTCACCTTAACTGGCTGAATGCACACTACATATTATCTGGACAGGAAAACTTGCCGAGTCAAAGCAAAACATTAAGTCTTCCTAGACATTTTTGCGTCCAAAAGAGACCAAAGAAAAAACTGTAATTTGGGTATCCTGGAGATGGGAAGCAATGTGTTCGGGCTATCTGTAAATTAGGGTCTTTGGTATTTCCGTAGCAGACGTGTTGACTACAATAGGCAGAGTGGACAGCACGAGTCAGGACTAAGTGAAAACACATCCGCGCTTGACATCAGCAATCTGTTCGTGGTATTTAAGACTGTATTGAGAAAATTATTGAAAGCTGGAACCCAAACCTAGATTACAAGCCGTGTCCATGAATAAAGATCAGCTCAACATTATGTCACCCCACCTTCACAATGGAGGAAACAAGAGGCAGAGATAATAAAACGGCGGATAACCCCCAAAGAATTTTTGCCTGACATTGAAACCCACACTGCTTTATCAACATCACTTTGTATCTTAAAGCATTTCTTTCTCAAATGTATATAAACTTGGTCTTCACTCACCATCTCTGGAAGGGGGCAGAGGTAGTTAAGCGTTGAAAGATTTCAAAGGATTTTGTTACATGCAGAATACAGAATTAAGACGGATTGAGCAGATAAGATTCTTTTTTTTTTTTTTTGGTCAAAACAACCCCAGAAGTTTACGAAAGAAGCCCTCGAAATAGATTCTGACACAAGGGCAAGGTTTCTTCCATAAACTAAAATGAGAACAATCAAGCTAAAAATAAGGACGAATTGTTTTATTTTTGGAAATATCCATTCAGTGTCTCTATTATTAGAAAATATCAGATGTCAACTGGAGAAATGTATCAAATCATTTGGTGGGGTTCCAGGTTTTTGAAGTGCACCTCTACTGTTCTGTAATGATCTTGGCTGTGATGAATCCAGGCTGGAATCATTTTATCTGAAGCTAGCAATAACTCGGACTCTTAATATAGTAAAAACTTGGTAAACCAGGCCCAATCTCTCTGAAATTTCCCAGTCCCATTGCTCTCTGAGCCATGAAGAAACACAGGTTTCACATAAATGTAAATAGGGTTTATTAAGGATATTCCAAAGTTCACTCTTGAGAAAAAAGAATTCCAGGGACAATTAAGTGATAAAACTTGCCTCGCATCTTCCTAACTTAGACTGTCACAGTTCACCCAAGCCTCCTTAGGATTTTGAAAATCCTTTGAGTTAAGAGCCCTGTTTGGCTTTGCTTCATTGCCATGAGCCCTCTGAAAAGTTGTCCATGGCAGTAAGACGGGTCTCATGGCTGATCTGGGGGTCTTTTGGAAATCATTTCCAAACACATTTTTATTTTTAATATTTTTTATTTTATTTTTGTGTGTGTGTTTTATATTTTTATTTAATTTTTAAAATTTATTTTCAGCATAACAGTATTCATTGTTTTTTGCACCACACCCAGTGCTCCATGCAATCCATGCCCTCTATAATACCCACCACCTGGCTCCCCCAACCTCCCATCTCCCGCCCCTTCAAAACCCTCAGGTTGTTTTTCAGAGTCCATAGTCTCTCATGGTTCACCTCCCCTTCCAATTTCCCTCAACGCCCTTCTCCTCTCCATCTCCCCATGTCCTCCATGTTATTTGGTATGCTCCACAAATAAGTGAAACCATATGATAATTGACTCTCTCTGCTTGACTTATTTCACTCACCATAATCTCTTCCAGTCCTGTCCATGTTGCTACAAAAGTTGGGTATTCATCCTTTCTGATGGAGGCATAATACTCCATAGTGTATATGGACCACATCTTCCTTATCCATTCGTCCGTTGAAGGGCATCTTGGTTCTTTCCACAGTTTGGCGACCATGGCCATTGTTGCTATAAACATTGGGGTAGAGATGGCCCTTCTTTTCACTACATCTGTATCTTTGGGGTAAATACCCAGTAGTGCAATTGCAGGGTCATAGGGAAGCTCTATTTTTAATTTCTTGAGGAATCTCCACACTGTTCTCCAAAGTGGCTGCACCAACTTGCATTCCCACCAACAGTGTAAGAAGGTTCCCCTCTTCCGCACACACAAAACAGACAATCATATAAAAAAAATGGGCAGAAGATATGAACAGACACTTCTCCAATGAAGACATACAAATGGCTATCAGACACATGAAAAAATGTTCATCATCACTAGCCATCAGGGAGATTCAAATTAAAACCCCATTGAGATACCACCTTACTCCACTTAGAATGGCCAAAATTAGCAAGACAGGAAGCAACATGTGTTGGAGGGGATGTGGAGAAAGGGGAACCCTCCAAACGTATTTTTAAATTTCCACCTGGTGAGCCCATCTCAAAGATCCCTGGATCAATCATGCTAAACATGAAGTAGGGTTTTAATATCTAAGTTTTAACCCACATTTTTAATCCCAGCGGCCCGGGGCTGCTCCTCTCTGGCTTCCAGTATATGCCGACCTTCAGGCTTCTCACCCTTGGCTTGGCCCAGACCTCTGGCTGCAGGTGCCTTCCCATTTGGCCCTGCGAGGTCATGTTTGGCAGAGGTATGTCAGCATTGCTGTAACTAGCATACCCTTCTGGGGCTTCTTGGTCCCAGGCTGGCATTTGCCATCCGTGACCCAGGCTCAAGTTAGTCGTGTTCACTGGGATTTTCATGTAGACTCAAAGGTTGCACCTGACACGTGTCAAGTGAGAGGTACAGGCTGGATGTCACGGCATTTCCAGGCGTGAGAAGGTCAGGGACAGCTTCCCAAGTGACATGGCGTCAAGGCAGGACTCTGAAGGGTGTTTCTCCAGCCTCTGTTGAGGAGGAAAAGGATAGAGCTGGACAGTGCAGAGGGAAGGATAACAGAAACCCAGGCAGTGGGGTGGGATGTGCCAGGAGAGCGACAGACAGGAGAGGGGTAAGTGGGAGATGGCAGAAGGGGGCCAGGATGGTGCATAGACACCACATGGAAGAGCCCTCACCTGGGCTCATGAACTTGACTTTGATCCTAGAGGAAGAAGGAGCCATTGGAACTTCTGGAGAAAGAAAGGCACACCTCCATCTGACATGAGAGGGAAGGAGAGCGCTGGGGCCCGGGAGTTCCCTGGTCATTCCAGTGTCCCCTTCTCGCTGTTAGAGGAAAGAGCAAGGGCTTCCATCCAGAATCCTCCTCCTGATCTCACTTATGATTCTGAGAAACGTAATTGGCCTCACAAAAATTTCAGTTTCCCCATGTATGAAATGGTTGCAAAACTACCTCGGTGGGGACCCAGTTCTGGTGAGCGTCCGAGTTCCACCCTTGTCAAGAGGCTGTGCTGTTGGAAGAAGACAGGGCCGCCCACCGTTTGCATCCATGCGGATGGAACCGGAGGGGATTCTGTTGTGCGAATCAGTCAGAGAAAGGCCAAGGCCATCCTAGTTTTCTGCTCAGATGTGGAGTGTAGGAAATAGCACAGAGGACCCCAGGGGAAGGGAGAGAAAGCTGAATGGGGAGAAATCAGAGCGGGAGACAAACCATGAGAGACTCTGGACTCTGGGAAACAAACTGGGGGTTGATGGAGGGGACGCGGGTGGGGGAATGGGGCCACTGGTGGTTGGGCATGAAGGAAGGCACGTGATGTGATGAGCCCCGGGTGTTAAACGCAACTGATGAATTACTGAACGCTGCATCTGAAACTAATGACATACTTACTATAGGTTGGCTAATTGAACTTAAATAATAATAATAATAAAAGACACGGCTGCAGACAGCTGCAAAAGCCATGCCCTTGGCCATCACTCTACTCTTCTGGATATAGAGACGTTGATCAGCGTGCCGTGGGCTCAGCTGTGCACCCCGGCGGCATCCCTGAGCGGCATGGCCCAAAGTGCCCAGGACAGATAGGATCCTGCCACCTCCATGCTTCCCCTTCTTGAGCCGCTGGGTTCGTCTGTTTGCCAGGAGCCCCCTACCACTGCTTTCTTCAGCAGCATTAGCCCTAGCCTTAGCTGTCATCTGGAGAAAAGCAGCCACCTGGCCTGGCTCTGGGAGCAGGAGGGCTGAAACCCTATCTGCTCAGATAGCTCCCGTGCAAAGGAGACTGTCAGAGGAAGGTGAAACCCATTGACCCCAGCCTGGCTCTTTTCACAGAAAGCTGGAAAATCCCAGTTCCCTCGTGGCTTTCCCCTTTCTTCTTTCTGAAGTTCCTTAATTGGGGGAGGGAAGGCCAGATGGGAATTGTCTCGAAGAGCTCTTACCTGGATGCTAGCCGGGGCCCAAGGTGTTGAAAATAAGCAAAAGTACATTGTCATCTATGGGATTTTATTTACACTGTAAGACACTTAGTACATTGTTATTATTAGCTAACATTTCATTTATGTCCCTTCTGTCCTTATCTTGTCTCTATATGTCAGGATTTTACAAAATTATTTGAACACCCCAGGCACCTGGGGGGCTCCGTCGGTGGAGCATCCAGCTCTTGGTTTTGGTTCAGATCATGATCTCAGGGTCGTGAGATCGAGCCCCACGTCAGGCTCCTGCTGAGTGGGGCGTCTGCTTGAGATGCTCCCTCTCCCTCTGCCCCTCCCCCTGCCCACTCACACACCCTCTCTCTATCTAAAATAAATAGATAGATCATTTTAAAAAATTGATTTTAACCCCTCAACCCAGACTCTCATTCTCCCCTCACGTGGTAGCTTTATAAATAATGTGTCCATTTGGTTCCTTGTCCCTGTCTTTGTGTTTTCCACCTCCTCTAGGCTAGACACCCACCCTGGCCCTACTCCAGGGGCCGCTGTGCCTGGACTCGTCTTCTGGGGAAGAACTTGGGTAGACTCTGAGTTATGGGGATAAAAATGCCAATGGAGAAGGAGGAAAGGTGACCGAGAAACAGAGAGAGAGACAGAGGGAGGGAAGGAAGGAGGGAGAGACAGAGAGAGGGAGAGCTAGGGATAGAGAGAGAGGAGAGGGAAGGAGAGAGAGGGGAGATGGAGGGAAAAAGAGGAGGAGGCAGGGAGGGAGGAGAGAGAACTAGGGAACAGGAGAGCTGAAGAGAGATAGAGGGAAGGGGAGGAACAGAGAGAGGGAGGAGTAGAGAGATTGTTGGAGGAGAAAGAGAGCACATAGCCTCCAGAAGTTCCCACAGGGTGGGAGAGGACGAAAGCCTTGACCTCCTAAGGCTTCTCTTGCAATGACCCGGAAGAAAGGGATAGAAGACTGTGTGTGGCTGTGGGAACGTACATGCCATTGCTACAGTATCGATATCACATGATCATGAAATCAGCACATATCCTCCCGGTGGATAACGGTGTGGGCTTGCTCTCTCTCTCTCTCTCTTTCTCTCTCTCGGTAAGAAGGAAGAGCGCTGGAGCCAAGGTTGGTCATGTGTTGAGTTCAGCACTTCTAGCTCTTGGCTCCTGCTGTGGCTGTTGGTTGTGCATTTTCTGGTCTCCTGGGGTCCTGGGGTCATTTTCATAAAGAACATTGCAAGTCTACATTTCCATTCTTGTATGGAAGCCCAAATCCTGCTAAAATGTTGAAGACTGTATTTTGCCTCTTCGACTTCCTTACAGATTAATTGCATTTAGAATGAAATATCAGATCTTACAAATCAAGCTGATGTCAGCAGGATGGTCAGAATATCTTCCCAGATTTATAAATAGGTATTTAGAGGTCTTCTATGAGGCAGTAACCAACGTAAACGTAGTTAGATCAATAAATAATTTATGGTGCAAATCATTTGTTTTTAGTAGAAATTAGTGGGAAGTTTCTCAGGAATGGTCTCTGCAGTGCACCACATGTTTTCCTTTTGTTTCATGACAAATAAACTGCCTAAAACTGCGCTAAGACTTTTGGGATACATTAGAGTCATATTTTATGGACTGGAGATGAAATATATCTTATCAGTGTTCAGTTTCTTGAATTTGATAACTGCACTGTGGTTACAGAGGAGAACCTCTGTTCTCGGGCAAACATTGCTCTACCCCACAGAAGGGGACATCTCTCAAACAGTTTAGGGGAAAAAAAAATGGGGAGGGTGAGTCTGGCTACGTGGACTTAGCAGGATTCTTGTCGAACTTGGACAATGCAAAGACAAACACAGAAACCCACAGGTCAAAGGCTAGTCTAGAAGAGTTTGGAAGAGGCCGGATTTGAGTTTGGTCAAAGAGAATGTGTATCAAATAGCCAGTGGTGGTTTATAGAGAATAATGTGAATTGAGTTAAATAGTCAGAATGAGTTACTACCGGCAATTAGATCCTTTCATTCTACATGCCCTTTGCTACTAAGACTGCCCTTGATCAAACATTGGTCAGGGTCATCTGAGCCTTCTTTTCTACTAGGTCTTAAAATGGACCCCCTTCCTGTACTTGGCCTACCCCAGCCTAGACTTAGCAAAGAATCCCGCTAGGTCATCTAGCAAGAGTCCCCTATTTTGGACATGACCTCTGAGTAATATCCAACCACACCTCCCCTCCGACCCCTTACTCCTTGGGTGGAAACCCTCAGATGTTCTTACCAGGTTCAGAGGTGAGTCTGTTGTCCCTCCCCCAGGGCTTATGTCTCCAGAGATGCTAAGATTGGTCCCAGCTGGGGTAGAAGTGCTTAGGATCCAACACAGAGAGCGTGGGTGGTGTGAAGAGACAGCCATGCAATAGAAAAATGATGAGAGCAAAAGTAACAGGGCTAGGAGTCAGTTGCTGTGAGGATCTAGACTGAAGTGTGTGCTAAAGAATGGGTACAACTTTGCCACGTAGAGAAACAGAAGAAGGAGTGCTCCAGGAGGAGAGCTTCGAATGGGGACCTTCCATGTCTTGGCTCAAACAACTGATCCACTGGTAGGGATTCCAGACCCTGTCTGGGGGTCCCCCTTAAATCACTCCATGGGGCACCCAGCCCTGCCCCCAGGAAAATGTTCATTTCAATGACCCACATGCTACAATGCCCTGCCTTGGTTATTATCAAGGGATTTATTAAAGAGGAACTTTGGCCCTTTGGTTTGAAATGTCAAAAAAGAAGCGTTTCTCTCTTTCTTTAAGGACACAATCTTTCTTTTGGTTCTTCTGAAAATGACTGAGAAGACCAAAAGGGGTGAAGCAGGGAAGGAAGAAGGAAAAAAGAAAGCTTGGCACCGGGGCCTGGAAAACGAGCCCCTACGTGTGGAAAATGTTTTCGCAGTTTCTCCTAGGCAGGACTCGAAGCAAAGAAATCATGCAGAAAAGCCCATGGAAAATTCAAGCAAAATATTTTTAGCTAGTTGACCTTTTTGTAAGAGTAGTATCTCCTTTAAAAGGAAAAATTATCAAAAGAATGTTATGGTACTAATACTTGGAAGGGAGGCAGGAGCAGGAATAAGCCAGAGGTAAAAATATCCAAGTTGGGGTATACATTTGTGGGCCCTGGGCACACAGTGCCTCATCTTTCTGGACTGGATGGTCTGGAGCTCTTTTCTCTTAAATCTGGTAGAACTACACTCTTTGCCTCTTGGACTGTGTCTCAGGGTCACTTCTCCCTTCTCAGAATGCGCCCTCTCTCCCCCTCTTCCTCTCCCCACCACCATTTCCCTACTTCCTTCCCTCTGTCCCTATCATTTTTCTTTACTGTGCTCAGGAACAAGCAGCATCTTGGAGGTGGTGAAGCTTCTGGTTAGGAGCCTCAGCTAGAGAGTCTCGATGGTCTGCATTTGTGTCCAGACTCTGCTACTTACTATATGCGTGATCTTGGGCCACTTAATTTCTCTGGGCTTCTGTTTCCTTATCTGTACGATGGGGAAGGGTCACAGTGGCCACCTCACGGGGTGGTCAGGATGGTTAAAGGGAATTCTCAGGGGAGCTGGAGGAGCTCCTTAGAAACCTTAGAAACCTACTCACTGACTCTCTGCTCAAGGGAGGAGGAGTGTAAGATAAACCACCTGCTGAGGATGCCCCATCCAGCCCTCCTGGGATTTTCATACCTTCCAGTGTCATTCCAGTACTCCCTGAGTTGATTCTGTTGTACTTGGCTAGATTGCTTGGACAGAATAAACTCTGAGCTAATTCCACTCCATGTTCTGCAATAAAGCCAAATCCAAGTAAAATCATGATGCCGATAGGGCTTTGCTTCGGTATTGCTTTGTTTTTGTTCCTCTCTACCTCTTCTTTTCTCTAGGTTTCTCCTCTCTGCTTCTTGCCTGCTCCGCTAAAATCCCAAGTACCCAGAGATCCAGACAACGTCACTGCAGCAGCCCGCCCAGTTCTGCCTTCTTCCTTGTTTTCCAGAATGGTCTGTCTTGGTGATGGCCTTCCCCCAATCTCATTTCCTGGGGCAGGAGATGCACAGGCGACCCATCCACAGGTGACCACAGGAATGACCTTCTCTCCTGTGCCTCTCTTGTCATTTTCATTTCCGAGGCACGTCTCTACTAATGAAAGAGTGACACATTGCCAGCCCACCCCTGATGGTACCCATCCTGTAGGGAATTCCCCGTTCTTCTCCCTGGAGGTTAGGCTGACTCCAGCCAAGTCAGGGTCACCACTCTAAAGAGACCCACTGCCAGATAGAGGGAGCAGGCTGCAGGGCTGAAAGCTAGACAGGTTACACGGCAGAGGGCTGGGAGCATGGGTGGGTCATCCTGCAGGCAGAGATCTGGTTGTCCCTGGGTGTTCGCTTCGCTTGACTTTGCCGATTGTAATAATTGTTGGAATGGATACAGTCCTTTTCTTCTCTTGGAAAGTCTTGTCGAACTCACTTGGGTGGTTGGAAAGGAAAAGGAGTGAGCTTCCCGGACTTGCATGCTGTGATTTCAAGGACTCTGTGGGGTCTAGATCTTCTGTGATATTAACATTCTTTTCTCTTAACCAGATAGAGATTTTTAAACCTTTCTTTCCAAACCTGGCAAGACCCATGCCCCTCTTACCTGAACCCCACTCAGCCAAGGACCTTGGCTCATCCACTGGCCCCTCAGTTTCCCTCACCTGCCTGCTTTCTTTACGTGTCCATCCCTCCTGCCTCTCCCCTCTCTTCAGGACCCCTGTGTTCCTCTGCCTCTTGAAGGCTAATGCCCTAGTCCCTGACCTAGACTTAGAGTCCTCCTGCAAACCCCACTGACTTTGTTCTGTTATCTGTGTCTTCTCTTGTTTGTCTTGGAGTGCTCTCCTAACAGAGTATTATGGATACCTGCCCATCTTTGCAGTCTTCTTGAGTGGGAAAAACCCACGTCCCTTCCTCCTTTGAACTCCTGCACATCTTCCTCTCCCTGCTGGTGGCCAAGGTCTTAGACATGGCAATTCTGTTCAGAGCCACACCTGCTGGGAGCTCTCCTCCTCTCTCTGACTTCTGAGCCCGAAGCACTCCAGGTCACTGTCCCCCTCCCTGATGCACCAGTGCGTCCCCTTCTTGAAACCTTCTCTTTCCCCACTTCAATGGCACCTTTTTCACTGTGATTTGTTTTTCTAACCCTTGATATCATTCTGTTTTCTTTACTGTGTTCTCTTCTCCCTTCCTCCTCCTTCTCCCTCCTCTTCCTCAACGCACAGGTTCTGTCCTGACATATTTTCCATGTTTTCTATGGATACTCTTGTGTCCCTTTTGTTTTTCTTCTGACTTCATCTGTCAATGACATCTAAACGGGCACTTCCCTCTTTTCCAAACTCCAGATTTTCTTTCCCTCCCTTCCTCCCTCCCTCTCTCCACTCCCTTCCTCTCACTGGTCCAGCAGGTAATTACTGGACATCTTCTGTGGGCCGGGCCCTGTACCAGGACATTGACATAGCATTTACAATGATACAGGGCAAGTGCTGTGATGTGAGCGGGAGGTGGGGGACATTTTAGGAGAACCCAGTAGGGACCCCCATTAGTGATGGGACCATGAGGAAAGGCTTTCCCTAAGGAAGCAGCGTTGAGGAGGAGCAATGGGACATGCTAGAGACCTGAAGGGTGGGGACAGTGTGTGGGGGAGTGTCTACAGCACCAACCAGCAGAGCGCAGCCATTTCTACTGGCTCTGTTCCTGCACTCACAACTCCACCTGATGAGGCGTCCCCTGGTGACAGATTCTTCAGCCTGGACAGGTTTCAAACTTCTTATCCCTTCCCAACCCTTCCATGCTGGTTTCAGGAAAAGTCACATCAGCGTCTTTTCCCCAACTCTCCCGAATGTCATATCCGATGGCTCTTGTTGGTCCCACCTTTGCAACATCTGTCTCATCCTTCCCCGTGTTTTCACGCCCATGAAAACATTGTTTTCTTTTTCTTTTCTTTTTAAGATTTTATTTATTTATTTATTTGAGAGGGAGGGAGAGAGAG
Source organism: Mustela putorius furo (assembly GCF_011764305.1). NCBI lineage: Eukaryota > Metazoa > Chordata > Mammalia > Carnivora > Mustelidae > Mustela > Mustela putorius. Next base: position 8,845,439 of record NW_025422022.1, read on the forward strand.
AGAGAGAGAGAGAGAGAGCATAAGTGGGGGGGGGGTGGAGGTGGGAAGAAGTTGGACAAGTAAACTGTGCTGAGAGCAGAGCCTGACACGGGGCTCAATCCCAAGACTCCTAGATCATGACCTGACCTGAAATCAGGAGTCGGACGCTCAACCAACGGAGCCACCCAGGTGCCCCCCAGATTCCCTGTTCTTCTAGCTCTTCCTTCTTCTCTGAACCCTCCAGTCTCTTCCTCATTTGATGAACCATGTACTTCTGTTTACAGATATTTCCTAAAATACATTGTTCATCATATCACCTTCTTCCTCAAAAACTGTCAAAGCACTGTAAAATAACTTATCTGACTCTGATGTCATGCATTTTTACCACTGGACTCAAACAAATATTTCAACTTTTTCTCTCACTGTTCATTTCCAGTGAATGGTCCAGGCAATGCCATGTGATTGTTGTGACGGGATCAGGCATGCACTCTGCTCTCCCTACTCCAGGATTCCCACAGACAATCCCCCCACCTGTGATACCTTTCTTTTCCATGGTCTTTTTTTGTTTTTTTAATTGTGGCAAAAGACACATATCATGAAACATTATTTTAAGCATTTTCAAATGTACAGCTCGGTAGAATGAAGTACATTCACACTGTTGCACAACTGTCACCACCATCCACTCCCAGAACTCTTTTTATCTTCTATAACTAGAACTCCACAGCCCTGGGGCACCTGGGTTGCTCAGTCATTAAGTGTCTGCCTTTAGCTCAGGTCATGATCCCAGAGTCCTGGGATCCAGTCCCGCATTGGGGTCTCTGCTCCATGGGAAGCCTGCTTCTCCCTCTCCCACTCCCTCTGCTGTGTTCCCTTTCTTGCTGTGTCTCTCTCTGTCACATAAATAAATAAAATATTAAAAAAAAGAAACAAAAACAAACAAACAAACAAACACCACAGCCCTTCAACACTCGCTCCGCATTCCCCCCTCTCCCAGCCCCTGGCAACCACCCTTCTACTCTCCATATCTATGAATTTGTCTGCTCTAGGGACCTCACATAAGTCGAATCATACTAAATTTGTCCTTTTGTGACTGGTTTATTTCACTCAGCATAATGCTGTCAAGTTTCATCCATGTTGTTGTGTGTGTCAGTTTCCCTCCTTTTTAGGGTGGAGTGATAGTCCATTGTGTGTGTAGACCATGTTTTGCTTATCCATTCTTTCACTGATAGATGCTTGGGTTGTTTCCAAATTTTGGCTGTTGTGTCTAATGCTGCTGTGAACATGGGTGTGCAAATGTCTGTTCTAGTCTTGTTTCAATTCTTTTTGGTCTATACCTGGAAGTGGAACTGCTGGCTCATGTGGCAATTCCATTTGGAATTTTTCTGATGAACCGCCATATTGCTCTTCAAGCAACTGTATTATTTCACCTTCCCAACAACAGTGTGTGATCATTCCAGTGTCTTCACATCTTGGCTAACTCTTGTTCTTTTCTTTCTTTTTCTTCTTTTAACAGTAGCCATCCTAATGGGTAAGAGGTGGTTTCATGGTCTCCTTTTGAAACTCTTCAGAATATTCTGAAATTCTTCTAGAATCAGTAGATTATTTTTTATATCTTTATTACTTAATGATAAAAACAAGTCTTATTCCCTTAGAAAAAAATAAAACTCCAAACTCAAAAAACCCTACCAGGCATTAGAGGGGGTATAATACGATGGCTGGTCTCCCCCAAACCTTGCCCTACTCCCAAACTTCTTTGACATCTTGTTATCTCCTGTACCAGCTGCACCCCTGGAAGTGGGAATTATGTTGGTAGGCATGAGCTTGCCCAGTGGCTTACAGTATGTCCATTCCCACAGGTCCATTCCTGCCTGTGACTTATTGGTTATTTGATATTCAGAATATCAGTCTTTTCCTGGGAGTCCTTTCTTCCGGATACCTCAAACTCACAACGGAACAAGGAGAGGAGAAGTTCTGGGACAGCACCCATGGGCTGGGGGGCAGAGCCGCCATGAAGGACTTCTCATCTGGCTCACTCAGTAAGAAACCCTTGGAGACCCTGCTCACAAGGCCCAGGTAATATAAAGGCCTTCCTCCCACTGCCTCCTCCATTGGAGGTCATGTCTTCCCTCCTTTGTGCTCTGACAGCACTTTACTTGGGTCTGCAATTACACACGATTACTAATAAACTTTTGGCTCTTCATTATCGTTATTTATGCGCATCTCTCCTCATCCCTGGAACTGTGGGCTTTTTCACTCCCTTAAGTGGTGGCCAAACTATCTTGCATGTAACAGGCATAAGATAAATGTTGCCCAATTCAACTGCATCGGGGCTGTTGCTCCGGAAGGCCCTGGTGATTTCATCCCGGGACTCGTTTGAACATGTGGGTAGCATTGAACTAATCCAGGGATGCCTGTGTGAGTTCCAGCAGCAACAGCCAGACAGCCAATGATGTGTTTTTCCAGATCCAGAGATGCCAACTGGGACCTTCGACCTGGACTGTGGTTTAGAAACGACACCTAGGGGGCACCTGGGTGGCTCAGTGGGTTAAGCCTCTGCCTTTGGCTCACACCATGATCCCAGGGTCCTAGGATCTAGCCCTGCACTGGGCTCTCTGCTCAGCAGGGAGCCTGCTTCACCTCCCCCAACCCCGCCCCTCCTGCCTCTCTGTCTACTTGTGATCTCTCTGTCAAATAGATAAACAAAATCTTAAAAAAAAAAAAAAAAAAAAAAGGAACCAACACCTAGGGTTGCCTCCTGGGGTCTCTTTATTACCAAAGTTGCTTCCCAGGACTGTTTGCATGCTCGGGGTGGGAGTGGAGGAGAAGCCTTTATGTCAGGAAAGAAAATGGTGATGGGGCATCCGATTTCTTTTCTGAGGTCCTTCTCATCCAGCCCCATTCTCCAGGCCTCACTCCTGCACAAGAACCCTGGTTGAAATCCAGACTCTTGAGATTGCGGCACCTGACAGCTCGCCCACAGTAAGGTGCAGGTTGTTAGTAGCTGGACCTCAAATTCCTAATCTTTGGACAACCCTATGCAGGCAGGGGACTTTAAGGTAAGGGACACTCCAGGATCCTACCCTGGAGAGCTGGGCCAGAGCACATTTTGGCTCATCAAGATGGCACAGCCTCTTGAGGGACAAAGAAAAGGAACCAAATAATCAGGAATTCACCCTCGTGAATGGAGGCTGAGGCCAGACTAATGACCCACAAGGCATCATGGTGCCACTGAATGCATAGGACAGTGTCTGGGGTTGGGCAGACTGTCCACGTCACTACCAGGAAGCTGTCTCCACGACACAGCTGAAGGCATATGAAGATGATGTCACCCAGGACTAGGGGTCTGGGGGGGAGGGGAAATCAGCACCTTCTCAAGTATAGCTCTAGCGTGGGTCCCTGACGTGAAGCTTGTGATCGCTGAGGCCTCCATCTCAAAGACAGTCACCTTCAATACACACAGGGCCCACGACACACCTCTACGCAGGGCCAGGCCACCCTAGCCACGGAGGTCCCCCTTGCAGAAAGCCCTGAGTGCGAACACAACAGACCATTCCAGGGACCCTGCTTTCCCTTCCTGCTCTGGTTTAAGTTCGCCAATAAAAAATGAACACGAAAAACCCGAGGCACTCCACTTTTGACCTCCCTGAAGTGAAACCCCAGGTCGGTGAGCTCTCTCTCTCTCTCTCTTTCTGCCCCCACACCCACACAACCTCACTGTGTGGTCTCAGGCATGCTGCTGTGGACCGTGCAGAACCTGTGAGTAACAGCCTTGTTTTTTCAAAATTCCTCTATGCAGGTTGTTTAGGCTCAACTTGGAATCCCAAGATCCATGGAGGGCCAATCTGGCTGCAACACTGGTTCTGGTCAGGGAGACTTTGGAGGGGAGGAGGGGGAAGTTGCCCCAGCAGCGCAGGGCGGGGTTGGCTGAGGACCACAGGGGACCGGAGCTGATAGCATCTATCCGTGGCCACCAATGGGCTGAGGCTAACCCAGAACTGCCTCTGGAGAGCTCTTATTTGTATGTGATATTTAACCCCCAAGAAAAGCAGTCTCATCATGATGACTTCAGATGACCAGGAAAGTGAGAAACAGAGGGAGGAGGGGTCTGGGGAGGGAACGGAGAAAACAGGTGGCTCCAAGTCTACACTGTGTGTTTCATCTGGGCTTTGTCAGAGTCAGAAAATGGTTCAAAGCAGGAGAGCCCCAGCCTCTTTCCCTATTAGACTCCCTAGACCTGGCTTTTTAAAATCTTATCATGTCTATTTAAAAGGTTCTGTGGAAGAATAGAAGAGCATGAAAAAGGCATTCAGCCTCTAAGCTTAAAGCAATTATTATCAGCTTCCAGAAGCTTCCTTTTTGAATCATCTGTTAATCACCTTTATGTTAGGAGCTTGGAAGAGGTAGACTTACTAACTACAGAGGATTCCCCGGAAGCCACAGATAGGACTCAAAGATCAATGCGGAAGGTGCTCGGAAACCACCGCCCCTCCCCCAGGCAGCCCCGAGCAGAACCTCTGGGGCTTTCCCCATCAAGAATCTACTCCTGTTCTTGGCCTGGTTGCCCCACCGGAGGGTTACAGGAGGCCTGGGAAAGGAAGAAAACCAGATTACAACACCACTTGTTTTGTTTCTCCTAACACCCCCCCCTTTCTCCACTTGAGTTTGGGCCCTCAAGGGTACCATTTGTTCTCATACAAAGGCACAAATAGATCTGTTGTGAGTTCCCCGTGTACCTGACTCTGCTACCTGACATCAGGGATGGTTTGTTTTCTGGGATGCCTACAGTTGTACACATTCCTTTCTGGGGCGAATGCTTTGTATGGACAAAAACAGCCTGCTAAGCTGTGGGGACTAAACCTGTAGCCGATTTTCTTTCTTTGGAGCTACATTCCTGCCGAGATAAATATACAGAAAGACAGACAGATTATAAAGGAGGAAGGACGCCGTGTCAGCATGAGGGCTCCAAAGAGAACAAAAGGGTTATCGTGTGCAGAGGCCGAAAATAGAATACAAACCCTTGGGGCTAGGAAAACAGTGAAGGCCTCCCAGGGAACCACCTGCAAAAAAAAAAAAGAGAAGAAATTCTGAGCCTCCCAGGAAAACAAGCCTTGGGTTGACTTGAGTGAAAGCAAAATTTGATAATCCGTGTTGAGTAATGCCGGAGGAGAGAGAGGAGAGAAGCCACTGCCTTCAAGTTTTGCAAGGAGCAAGGCACCCTGGCCTTGGGCATAGGGCTTCTTCTGAGGCTGCGGCAGTTTGATGCAGTGGGGGGCAGGGGGCGGTGGGAGCCTGGGGCAGGTCTTTTCAAATGGGCCCTGCTGGCCACTTGGAGAGAGGCAAGAGAGCTGCCAAGGAGTGCATATTTCTAAAACAATATATGTTACATTTAAGACCCTTCATAAAAGCAGATGCTCTCCCCCAGCGCCTTCAGGTTTTTGGCAAGCTTGCTAGAATCCAGCGAACCAAGTCAAGGGTCTGACTCTGTGCGGGTTCTCCGCTCCTTTGCAGATGAAGCCACTAATGAAAACCGAGCAGAACGGAGGTGAGTTCTCCTTTTAGGCTGTTTCAATGGGTAGTTAACCTTGGGGCTCACCAACTCTGTGCCTAGTTCAGCTTCCTCCTCCTCCCAGATCTAGTTGGCCACCTGCCTTCCTGTGACAGAGACAGCCTGCTGAACTGCCCTAGGGACGCTCAGCTGAGTGCCAGCCGGTCCTTGTGATAAATCCACGAAAGGATGGTGCGTTTTAAGAAACCTCAGCCTTCTGATTAATGTAATAATGAAGCTATGATGCCTCTTTGACGGTCTTTGGACTGGCTATGAGCTTCTCCAGACAGAAGCCCTCATCCAGACATTGAAGCCCAGTTCCTTCTCATTGCTGTGCCAAGGCTGAGTGCCAGGATCTGTGCCCATCCCGGGGAAAGAGCCTTCAATTCTAGTCACCTGTCATCGAAGCTCGTCTACCTGCCCTATTTATTCATTCACGCATCCATTAATTTTGAGGGTCTAGTGTGTGCCAGTCACTGGTCTGTGCCCTTGAGATACCTGAAAACTGACAAAACTTCCTGCCTTGAAAGGTCACCTTGTGACCTTCAAGGGGGGCGTGTGGGAGACAGATGGGAAACAATAAAGAATAAGTAAATTGTGTGACATGTTAGAAGTAATAGAAACAGAGGGCGCCTGGGTGGCGTAGACGGTTAAACGTCTGACACTCGCTTCTTGGTTTTGGCTCTGGTCACGATCTCAGGGTGGTGAGCTCGAGCCCCACCTTGGGCTCTAAGCTCCTCGGGGACTTTGACTAAGACTGTCTCTCTCCCTCCACCGTTCCCCCACCATATGCATGCAAGCTCTCTCCCTTTCTCTAAAATAAACAAATCCTAAAAAATAAAAAAGAGAGAGAAAGAGAGAAGTTATAGAGACAAAACAGAAGCAAAATTGGAGCAGATAAAGGGGGACCTGGTGTGCAGGTAGAATTTTCAAAATATTTTCAAGGGCAACCTTAATGAACAAGAGAGAAAAATGACAAATGATAATTTCTGTTCCTTCTTATGGAGAATTGGTCTTGCCAATAAAAAAACATTGAGACAGTGATATACATATCATTGTTTGTAGAATTAAAAATCTTATATTTCATAGATATTAATATTTATTTATAAAACAATATTTAGAATATCATTTTATAATTATATGTATACACATGTACATAATAATACAGGCTGTAATTTAATGAAAATTTTATCCTCAAGGAACTTTGATACCTCTTTCAAGTCAGGGGGATCTAGATTCTTATATATCTGAAATTTCTAGTTCCCCAAATAGTCTTTGTTTATTCAGGAGGAGCTTTTTGACCTGATCAACTCACTCGGTCAACTTGGTGACATGAACAGCAGAGGCAAACTCCCCGTCTTTTGATCCGATCCTGCTGACCGAGGTCAAAGCTACTTCATGCTGTCCTTCACCCCAAGATGACTTTTGGGAGCAGAGGGAATTCTAGGCTTTGGGGCTGGCACAGCACCAGGAGACTCACACTCCTCATGAAGGGAGATGGCCCTGGGGGGGAGGCCATTGCCCACACATCTCCTTGTACACTACATTCAGCTCTGAGCCCAAGTGAGACCCCAGTTTCTGGTTTCTTTGAAAGTATTTGGTGCACAAATAAGCAAATTGGGGATAAGGAATGTCCAGTCATTGTTTGAGGATTTTCTGGAATTTGGAGCATTGTGATTTTTGTTGTTTAGAAAGGCTTTGGTTGCCTGTTTATCATCCAGTGCAGGCTCATGAATAACTTCCTGGGGGACTGGCCCACATTCTTGGTCCCGTTGGCGTCTCTTGCCCAGCAAGGTTCACTCAGGACGTCTTCCCAACATCCTGTCTGAGAATGACCTTCTTTTCTCCACTTACTAAGCTCCAAGTCCTTATTGAAATGACCTCCTGCACAGGAAGGCCCACGGTGGCGCCTGGCAAGAGCAAACAGTTCTGGTTTCTAGGAAGTTAGATACACACACACACACACACGACGTCTCGTTCAGAAAAGGCAAAATGTTTGTGTTCCTCCGCGGGCCTGATACGGAAAACTAGCAGACATTCCAGCAACACAGAGAACAGAGGTGAAGGCAGGTGCAGGGAAGACAGCTGGAAGTCAGAGAACACAACAAGCCTCCTGTCCCTGGGCACCGCAGCCTCAGTGACCCCACCAGGCGGATGTGGCTGCTTAAACAAAGCCAAGAGCGTGTGTGCGTGGATCTGTGGGGACACTCGGGCTGAAAAATGACTCAGTTGGAAGCCTGCAAAGCCCTAAGCATTTCAGAGAAAAATAGCCATGGAATTTATCTTAACATCTAGGAAGAAGTTTGCTCTTGCCAAATAGGTTCTGCAGCAGTCAGGCTTTTTTCTAAATTTTACCAGGGAGAGTGAGGGGAACACCAAAGAGAGGGGCGGGTATGTTCTTTAAAGTCATTGTAGTTCGGGGTCTCTGGGTGGCTCTGTGCATAGTGTCAGACTCTGGATTCCAGTTCAAGTCATGATCTCGGGATTGTGAGATGGAGTCCAATAGAGTCAGGCCCTGGGCTCTGTGTGGAGTCTGTCTTCTCCTTCTTCCTCTTTCCCTCCTTCTACTTATGCTCTCTCACTCTTTCTCTTTCTAAAATCAATAAGTAAATCATTAAAAAAAAATTCATTCCAGGTCTTAAATGAGACCTGCTTGAACGTGAAAAAGAGCTTTAAGGTCCCCTCTCTCTCTGGTACAATGATATGATTTTGGAAATAAGAACTTGGTAAAGATCATATACAAGAAACTCATTTTATAAGGACTCTGATGACCAAAGAGGAGTTGTGTCTTGCCCTTGGTCATCTGCTGGGTCATCTGTCCATCTTAATGCAGAATGGTGATCTCCAACTCAGGCTATCTAATGTCCCAACTTTCCTTCTCTACGCTGATGAGGAGGGCCGGCATCACGGACACGTAAACTGTTCTGTGATCTGGAGCCCACTCTCAGAAGGGAACCATACCCTGTGGTTTAACACTCTGCTGTCACCATCTTGAAATTCTTAATAATATTGTCTTTGAACTTGTGTTTTGTAAATGAAGTCCAATGGGAGAGCAGAATATGCATATGAGTTGAGTAATTCCACACAGTATGGACCTCCATTGGTTCTGGTTCTTAGTGCCCATTTCTGGGTACCGTTTGAGATGCCCCATGAGCACAGAACTCTACAGGACCCAGGATGGGTCCGAGTCTAGGAAAGACTCAAAGCAAATACAAGGAAAGCGTGCCTATGACTAAGGTGGGAGCAGGAAAGAAGGGTGCAGTCCAAGTGAACACAGAACTCACTCTTTTCTCCAGAAAGAAGGCAGTGGTGTTCTGAGGAGCACAGATGACCACGGAACCCTGCCATGTCCTTCCATACTGCCTTTGCTTCCCTGAGTTAGTCAAGCATTTCAGCTGAAAATGAAGACATAGAAGAAAATGGAAAAATAGAGCCAATGGTACTTCTTTTTCTTTTCAGTTCTTTCTTGCTCACCAGTAAGCCAGAGATACAGGCTGTTGATAGCATGTGTGTATATCATGAAATGAAATGAAAACAATTGAGTTAGGTTTTTTAGATAGCATTTCCACTGTTTTGGTAATAATAAAATGAACTACAAAATATGAATTATATAATTTCAGTGATTCTGCATGAGTTACATATTCTTAGATTTGCATTTAAAACTGGCATTGGAAAAAAAATAAAACTGGCATTGCACCTGTAAAGAAAAATGGTAAAATTCATGCTAATAATTAAAATGTGTCATTTTTTCAGAGTCCATAGTCTCTCATGGTTCATCTCCATCATGGAGTTCATCATCATGGAGATGAACCATGAGAGACTATGGCCTCTGAAAAACAATCTGAGGGTTTTGAAGGGGCAGGGGGTGGGAGGTTAGGGGAGTCTGGTGGTGGGTATTACGGAGGGCACATATTGCATGGAGCACAGGATGTGGTGCATAAACAATAAATTCTGTTACACTGAAAAGAAATAAAAAAAAAACAATTCTTCATTGACTTTGTTTATCAGGGTAGACAATAATTATATGGAGAATATTGAAACTCAAACTTTAAAAAAAAGGAGGATTTCTCAAATGTTGAAAAATATTAATCATAAGTTAGAATCGAAGGTATAGCTGTTTTTAAATTCATTTTAAAATTTTATTTTATCTATTTTATTTATTTTTTAAAAGATTTTATTTTATTTTATTTTTTTAGAGAGAGAGAGGAAAAAAACCATGGACAGCGGGGAGGAGCAGAGACAGAGACTCTCAAGCTGATTCCTCCCCGGGAGTGAGGCCCGACACAGAAATCAGGTCTGATTTCAGACCTGAGCTGAAATCAAATGTTGGATACCTAACGGACTGAGCCACCTCGGTCCCCCCATATTATAGTACCTTTGACAGCATTAGTTCCCTTGCTTTTATTTATTTTTTTTAAGATTTTATTTATTTATTTGGCATAGAAAGAGAGACAGCACAAGCAGGAGGAGCAGCAGGGAGAGGGAGAAGCAGGATCCCACTGAGCAGAGAGCCTGACATGGGGCTTGATCCCAGGACCTTGGGATCATGACCTGAGCCAAAGGCAGATGCCTGACCAACAGAGCCTTCCAGGTGCCCCAGTCACCTTGTTTTTAAACCCCATTTTGCCCTGGGCCCCACTGAAGAGGGAGCTGGGGGTAAATATACATGTCTGCAGAAACACCTAATGTGGTCGTTAGACTCAACCCCGGTCATAGATTTGTCTGGTTCAGGTCTCCTAGGGTTTACGTCACATTTAGTTAGGATTTCATTTTAGTGATTGTCTGTGTTTGCATTTCCCCAGAAGTGTGCCCTGACATAAAGATTTGAGTTGAAATAATGTATTTGGAAGATGATCCCTGAAAACCCCCGTAAGGGGAGAGGTGTGGAGGGGAGAGATGGAGAGAAGGAGAGAGAGAAGGAGGCCAATTAACATTGTGCTATCAAACTAGTTACCACTGTGGGGAACTAGAGCTCGATCCTGCTGGGACCTCCAGGAGACAGTGGTATCCCACAGTCACCCCAGATGAAGACCGAGGAAGCTGGAGTGTATGTCTTTCAAATTTCCATCTGTCATGAGTGGAAGTCTGTTCCTGGGATCATGAATTCTGTGTCGTTTCTGGCTTGTTCGGCTCATGGTTACCATGGCCAGAAACTTAGCCCTAAGGAAGAGTGTTGCATGAATGGGAAGGGTAGGCATAGCATCTACAATTTGTCAAGCAATAGGAGATTCTATACAGATTGGAGCTACTTGTTGAAATGACTAGTGAGACCCCCCCACCCCCAGCAGAAAAAAGACATAACACAATGATGAATCTTTGCTTTGCCTGGCTGAGGCTTCAGAAAAACACATCACTAGAGTCCTCATAGATAGGGGTCTGGATGATGGTATTATATCTGTTTCTGTGCAGAATGCGGGATGAAATGTTCAAGACAACAGAGAAAAACAGGAGATCTGAATGGAAGCTTTGGGGGAGCCGTGCAGCTAGCACAGCTTTGCTAAGGAGAGCCAACAGTCCATCAGGAGGCCTGGGAAGAGAATCCTACATTCTTGCCAATGGCCAGCTTCAGACCTTATGATGAATGTAGATCTTTGATGACTTTGGCCTGCTGTTGATTTCCTAATGCACCAGCTCTCCAGGGCTCAGAGATACTCAGAGATACACTGGCCCCCTGAAAAATCCCACTGGGGCATAAACAAATGATCCTGGCTCAGTATATACCTAGCTCCAACTGCATTGACCTTTGACCTTTTATTCCCCCCAGAAACTAATTATGTTTGGTTTCCTTGTCTTTTTAAACATTTCATTGTATTTTTTAAAAAGATTTCATTTATTTATTTGACAGGCAGAGATCACAACTAGACAGAGAGGCAGGCAGAGGGAGAGGGAGAAAGAGAGAGAGAGAGGAGGAAGCAGGCTCCCCACTGAGCAGAGAGCCCGATGCGGGGCTCGATTCCAGGACCCTGGGATCATGACCTGAAGTGAAGGCAGAGGCTTTAGTCCACTGAACCACCCAGGCACCCCCATTTCATTGTATTTTAATGGTTTTCTCTTAATTTTATTTCTTTACTTCAATGATAAGCTCATTCCTGGATGAGTTCTGTGTCTTCCTTTCTTAACTCTCATGGTGCTTAATCTGGCTGGACACACATAGGTGAGTGATAACTGTTTGCTGATGGAGTGTCTCTCCCAGGGCCGGAGAGCCTCCCTCAAGGCAGCTGCTAGCAGGTTGGACAGTCCTGGAAGGGTCTGTGGCTTCTGAACTACAGGCCCAAACAAATGAGTTCAGGACACATGCTGTCAGGGGCTGCGGTGGGGCATTACTTAGGGTTACGAGATGTTTCCTGGTCTTGGAGGAACACCGAAAGGGATGGGACTACTTCCAGAAGGCTACAGAGTAATGGTAGTCTTGGGGCCAGGAAGGGGCTGCCCAAGCATCATGGGACCAGATAGCTGAGTGGACCAGGGAGCAGGACGTGGTGGTATCTGGTGGTCATGCATCAGCGGGGAGGGAGGGGCTACTGAGGAGGCATCATGGCAGGTGCCAGGCCAGATCGCCCTGAGCACAGGTGCCCCTGTCCATGCTCTCACTGTTCCACTGGCCGCTGAGCTCAGGTTATTGCCTTGTTCCACATTCAAGTTCTGGCATTCAGTGAACAACGGCCACCTAAAGCCGTCGTTCTAAAGCCCCACCCCCACGCACCTCAGAATGTCCAAGTCTGATCCCCACGTTCTTCATTTCTGTCTCAAGCAGGAGAACAACCAGAGACTTGAACTTCCTACCCTCCATGGCAACTGGGCATTGGGTTTGGGAGCAGCCGAGGCACTACTTGTGCCTTAGAAATGACATGTTCTGCTTTCTTCTTCCCAAGATCACCCTCTGGTGAGTTCCATGTCCCTCCTCCTGATTCTGTATTCTCCCGACTTCACGCTCCTGCTCCTTCTCGCTATTGTTTTTTCTGCTTTCTCCATCTTGTGCCTTATCATCTTCACCTGCTTCATTTTCACCTTTTTCTTCTGCCTTTTCAGGCTGCTGACCATTAGATTCTGCTCCCATTTTTCCTATCTCCAGCTTCTCTGTCTCAGAGGGTTCCATGTCAGTCATACAACTGCCCTCAGGCCCGAAGCACTAATGGGGGGATTCCCAGAGTGCATAGGTAATTGAAGGATTTACCTAGGCCTAAGAAATCACTTCTACAGAGAGTCAACATAGGAAAGATGGATGGATGGACAAGTATACAGCCAATCCTGATTTGCTTTCTGTGAGTGCAAATGAGCAGTTGTAAAATGTAATATTTACCAAATGACAGTGGTTCAGCCAGTGCCACTGAGAGGGGGAATGCATTTACTCTGAAGCCCTTTGGTTTTAAAAGTTTATATTAAATAAACAAAGTGTGTGCATATACTCACCTGAGCTTTGTTTGAGATTTTTATTTTATTTAATTTTTTTGAGTTGAGGGAGGGTCCGAGAGGGAGAGAGAGAGAGATAGAGAGAGAGAATCTTAAGCAGGCTCCATGCCCAGTGCAAAGCCCAACATGGGGCTCCATTTCACGATCCTGAGATCATGACTTGAGCCAAAATCAAGAGTCAGGCTATTAGCTGACTGAGCCACGCAGGTGCCCCTCATTTGAGATTTTGATCACTTTTTTATTCAGTTTTCACTGTTGTATTCTTCTGGGCCTGGGGTTGATGTTTACCGTATATACAAGTTAACAAAGTAGTGTGTTAGTGTTTTCTGGAAGCCAGCAGAAGCTACGAGCTTCTTGAATCTGAGAAAAAGAATTCTGGTACTTACGGCAATGCCACTAACATATGCCCCTTCTCACCAGAGAAACACAATGTGGCCCAGATGAATGCCACTCAGTGTGTTTGCGTTTTTAAGTGACCCTGACCTTGAGGGAATCCACTACAAACAGTAAGTTAATTTGGCCCTTATTCAGGGAGAGGTGTTGCCTCATTTCTCAAGGGGAACAGCTCTAAGAACATTCCTGAACAATTGCCTGGGTAAAGAGTGACAGGGCCTTGTAGTATTGGCTCACCATGTGAAAAATGTAAGAGATAGTAAAACACCCCCTAGAAATTTATTCCATATTTAAAACGATGGAGGAAATTATGAGCATATGGAGGAAAAACATGACATTTAATTTAAAATTAAAAAAATAAAGACCTGAGTCAACTAGTTAAGTATGAAAATGCCATGTCTGAGATAGGATTACACTGGATGGCATTAATAGGAGCTTAGACATGATGAAGGAAAATATTAGTGAACTTGAGGACTCAGCAGTAAACACTACTCAAAATGGAACATGCAGAAGAAAAATGGTAAACAAACGTCAACCAAATATCAGTGTGCTCTGGGTGAACCAGTCATAATTTCATATATACGTGTAAATGAAGCTGTAAGAGGAGTCCAAAAAAATGGCCAAAAATTTCTAAAATTGTAGAAAACCTTAAGCTCATAGACCTAAGAAATGGAACAAAAATCAAGGAGAAGAAATGTGAAAAAATGTCTTCGATTACTCCAAGGCATATCATAATCAAATTCAATAGGGTAAGAATGGTGGTGAGGATAAAGTTCATGACAAATTTTTAAATTTATTTATTTATTTCCTTCCTTCCTTATTTATTTTTAGAGATTTTATTTATTTATTTGAGAGAGAGAGGCAGAGAGAGCACACGCAGGGAAAGAGCAGAGAGGGAGAAGTGGGCTCCCTGCTGAGCAGGGAACCTACCTATAGATTATAATATTTAGATTAAAATTAAAAAAAAAATCATGGTGAGGAGAAAATCTAGGCTGTGACCAAAGGAAAAACATACATATACAAAGGAACAAAGATACGAATTTTAGAAGACTCCTCTTTGGAAACAATGCATGTTACAAGATGGTGGAGCTACATGGTAAAGTTCTGAAAGAAAAACAAACAAACAAACAAACAAACAATTACCCATCTAGAATTCTCTACCAGCAATAATAACTTTCAAAGCCAAATGTAAAATGGAGACTCTGTCAGATATGTGGAAGTTGAAAGAATTCATCGCTTGTAGACTGTGCAAGACACATTAAAGGAAATCCTGCAGGCAGATGGAACATGTTACCCGATAAAAAGCGGGGTCTACACAAGGGAGAAAAAAGTGTCAGGAATGATGTCTGGTCATTTCACCCATGACATCAGTTCCTTCCAATAGCTCTTTTCCAGATTTCAGTCTCCATGTGGAGCAGAAATGCCCTGGAAAGAACTTGTTTCTCAGCACTGTAATGTGAACAAGAAATATGTTACATTTGAGCTAGAAGACCAAAAGAAAAAAGATAGGAGAGGAAGTGGTGGAACTTGGAGGGGAAAGTAGCTGAGGAAGAGAGATCACAGAGGAGAACAGCCAGGGATAGAGGATTAAAGCTCTTGTGTGTTTGCTCCTGGAAGATGCTTGTAGTCTTTTCCCTTATTGAGATTATAAATAATAGAAGGAGGTGGTGGAATCAGAAAAATTTAGCAACATATAGAGTTTAGAGTCAACTTAAAAGTTTGACTTGATATATTTTGGTGTAGCAGGAGAAATAGTTGGGCCATGAAGGTGTTGAGAAATAAAGACAGGAATAAATCCCAGTAGTTGAAATTTGCATAGACTACTTCAACTGCCATTCCTGACCCAGCCTTATCTTCCTGGGAATAAATGTAAGGAATTTTCTCTCTCTATGAGTAACCACATGAGGTGTTATTGAACACCCAAAGATGCAAGGCAGAGACTCCCGCCCTCAAGGATGCACTTACAAAGATGGAATATTCCTCCCCCCATCTCTCTCCCCCACAGCCCACTTATTTCCTTTCTGTTTTTATCTGTCTCTCTTCATATCTACAGACATGGGAAGCAATTTCAGCATGAAGTCACAAATGATGGATGTTAAAGAAGTGATGCAGGCCATTGTTTCAGAAACAGGGGGGGCAGTTCAGGGAACATTTTATGGATGAAAGAAGGTTTGAGCTGGAAAGAAATGGGATTTTGATGAACTGAGACAGAGCATAGGCACTTTTCTGTCTAGGAAGATGAGGTGTTGATTGGTAGGTAGATGAGGAGTGGATGGGTATTTGCCATAAGCAGCCTGTTATGTTTCTCGAATAGGTCTGATCCAGAAGGGAAGGGAGACCATAGATACATATCAATCTGTAAGTGTCCCTCATAATTGAGGTGAAGAAGGGAGTGTGGCTGGGATTTCCAAGATGAAGTCTAGAGAGAATGGCAGAGAAGTCAGCACACTTATCTCAGAGGTAGGAGAGGAAGCAGGAGGGAGACACTGGGGACACCAGAAGGTCAAGAGTGTTGAAGCCTGAAAGGTGTGCCATGTCCTATAATGTGGAACAGAGCCTGAGAGCAAGCCACCAGACAGAATGGGTGAGTGAAAGGAGATTGGGAGAGAGCAGCTCTAGAACAAAGTCAAATTTCAGAGCACTGTGGGTTAGGGGGAGGGGTGAGGAGGGGACAGGGACAGGGCCCTGTGAGCCCAGATGAAGATTTTGGGCCAATTAGAGAAAGTACTCATCTGGGAAGACCAATTAGAAAAATATGCTTTTTTTTTGCATCAAGAAAAAGACATCCCATTCTTAGGAAGTGCAGTCCTGTGTCCTCTGCCTTGGCAAGTAGATTCAGGGCTGGATTCAGCCATCTTTCACCCCTGCCCCGAGTGTCTTAGAGCAGAGCACAACCTACAGAGTGGGTACGTGGTGATTCTGAGCAGGGACACACTGTATAAAGTGCTCATTGGAGAATATGGATAGTGCAAGGAATGACCAAGTAGTAAAATCATTCAAGGGGGCAAAAGGGATCACGGAAAGGCATTTGAAAAGAAATCTATGCATCTTTCTAGGCAGAAACTATGCCCCCTGCTCTTCCCCTGTCCCCCTAACTTTTGTCCATTATGTTTGTACCTGTGGATTTCAGAATTGTTTCAGAGGAGACCCCCATGTGTCTGGGTGTTATGGGCAGAACTGCACCCACCCCAAATTGATACACTGAAGTCCTAACCCCTGGTATCTCAGAATGTGACCCTTTGGAATAATAGTCTTTAAAGACGTAATTAAATTAAAATGAGGATGGGCACCAATCCAATGTGACTGGTGTCCTCAAAGAAGAGGACATTATAACACAGACAACTCAGACTGGACACAGTGAATATGAGAACACCGCCAAATGGCCACCTGTAAGCTGGGGGAGGGATCTCAGGAGAAACCAAACATGCCACCATCTTGGTGGTAGACTCCCAGACTCTAGAACAATGAGGGACTACATTTCTGTTGCTTAAGCCTTTCCAGTCTGTGGTACTTTTGTTCTGGCAGCCCTAGCCAATGAATAGCCACAGTTAGAAAAAACTCTCCTAGAAGAGTTTTCAACCAGTTCCTTTCTGGATGGACCCCAAGAGAAGTGTGGTAAGGCGTAGAGCTTGAGGCCATGGAAAGACAACAAGTCCGCAAGCCTGGCTCAAGAGCAGAGGACTTTTGAAGCCACTACATAGATTTGAGATCTTGGATGTGATAATCACTTGGCATCTGTGTTCCTGAAAGCATAAAATGGGTTTCATAGTAGTGTCTGTGTTCAAGAGATGCCACCAGGATTAAATGAGAGAACACGTGCAAAGTGTTGAGCCTGTGGTAAGTGCTTGACGTGCTAGCTTATCCTTTTGCTTTTCCACACTTAAAGCTGCTTGAGGCCCAGCATCATCATCTCCTCTGCTTCTAAAATGAAGCATTTATAAAGTGCCCCTGGTAGGTCAGGCTTTTCACTTTAAGGAACCAGACTGTTCCTGTGTGGGATAGGGTTTCAGTGACAGCCATTGCCTGGCAGAAGTGGACTCAGCATAGGCTTGGGATCCAAAGACAGAATTCTGCTTCGGGCTCTGCCACAGACTGCTGGATGTCCTTGGGCACTTTATTCCTAAAGGTCATGAGTTTCTCATCTGTACGTAGAAGAGACTGGGCTTGATGATTTCCAAAATGTGTTAAAAATCGGATTTTGTGGGGCACCTGGGTGGCTCAGTGGGTTGAAGCCTCTTCCTTCAGCTCGGGTCATGCATGGTCTCACGGTTCTGGAATTGAGCCCCGCATCGGGATCTCTGCTCTGTGGGGAGCCTGTCTCTCTGTCTACTTGTGGTTTCTTTCTGTCAAATCAATAAATAAAATGTAAAAAAAAAAAAAAAAAAAAAAGAATTAAAAAAAAATTGGATTTTGAGATTCAGAATTGCTGAATGTCCCTGAAAAACAGGTAAGAAACCCAGAGGCATATGGTGGCAGAGATCTGCCTCCTGTCTTCTCAGCAAGAAGGGAAAGCCCCACCACGGGCAATGCCTTCTTACAGCTGAAAGTGCAGAGGAGCCACGGCAAAGATGACATCGGGATGACAAGTCCTTATTCATGTTGTGGTTACAGTAACAAGTCTGCTAGGGACTTCAAGGAATCTGATTTGCCCTCCAATGACTTGCAAGTAGAAATCCTTCATGCACTCTCTGGCCACAGAACAGAAAGTCCTAAAACAAAGGCTATTCTGATCTTTTGTCTTGGTTAGGGGTGATACCATATCTCCAGCATAAACTACGATGCTTGTATTGTTTGCATGCCAGCAATAAAAAAAGAAAACACAACCAAGTGGTTTGGTTAGTTTTGGCTCACACAATTCAGGGTGGGAAATTCCCTTGGATTTTGGCTGATCACCTCGTATTTAATTTTTTTTTTTAAATAAGTGTGTCAGTTTCAAAATTCCAGAGGTTCTTGTTGAAGGGCAATCACAAAGAACTGGACATCCTGGTCTTTGGAGCAAACATTCCAGCTCGTTGGCATCACAGCACTTACTGTAATATCAGTGATAAGAGCAGTGACCACACTGCCGTGAGGTCCCTGGGGACCTCTTTGGGGAAGTCTTTCCATTTATGGTGAAAAGCAGCAAAGAAGAGGGGAGCTGATGTGCCTCGCATTACACCTCCTAAGTGTTCCAGTGTCGAGAGCAGTGAGTCTCAAGGAACTGTCTTCAGCCCCTAGAGCCCTAGGACGTTGACCACCAGTTATCCAATATGGTTTTGAAGTCTACTGTCTGATCTTGGGCCTATCTTGGTCCTAGCTTTGGAAAGCTGATGACTTACTTGTCTGAGGACCACCTACTTGCACGGCCTATATGTTCTGATCCTAAGTTAGAATGTATGACCCACTACCTGTCTGACAGTGGTCTGGGTGCTTGCAACCCCCAGTTGGTCCATGGACCAGCAGCATCAGCATCCCTGGATGCTGAATCTCGGCCCCACCCTGGATGCACTGAATCAGAACCCACCTTTCAACACGATTCTAGGGTGATTCCTTTGCACATTTCAGTTTTCAAAACCTTGTGCCAGAATACCCAAAATGAGGTGCACTATCCTAGGAACACACACATGAGACAGATTAGCCATTCACCGGTCCAGGATAGTTTGGTTGTAAGAAGACTTAATTCAGGAAGCTCACTGGGTCCACTCAGACCGTCATCTGTTTTCTGCTCTGTTGTGTGTGTATATATTACACCCTATATATATGCACATACATGCATAAGAAAATCGTTCATGATTGTCTTTCCATATGCTTTTTGAAACAGCACAATTGAAAAATACTAGATAAAGTCTGCTAAAAGGCTTTCAGTTAGCAGTTCTGTTTGGAAAGCATTTTGCTAAGAGTGAGGACAGCAGGGGCCTTCTGTAAAATGGAACAATATGAACCAAACGGGAGTCCGGGGCTTCACCAACTGGCCAGCAACCTCTGTTTTCTCCTCTGCTTTCTTCAGGTTTCTCTACCAACTCAAGAGCACACATAGGACACTCTCCAATGACCTATGTCCTCCTGGATTTCACAAATGTAGTTCATACATGGTGGGTGGGTCTAGCTGACACAGGGAGGCCACAGAATGACTCCAGGAGGAGCTGCTGGGAGAAGAGGACTGTTTCTTAAGGAGTAGTTCCTATTTGTCTACAACAGCCTTACTGTGTTCTAAGCTGGAACTTTTAGTCCTTCTTGGAAAATGAGGCCATCATTCAGTTGATGTCATCATTTTTAGTTCATCTCTAATATTTACTTGAAAAACCCTTTACTTGACTTCTTTGATTCACTTAAATGTCATCACTTAGAAACTTTCTAAATTAAAAAATCTGTATATACACACATCACCTGAGTTCAACAATACTGACAGCTTGTGACTTTTCTACACATTAAATGCCTACCTACTGGTCTTCTTTCTTTTACATTCCCTGACTTAAATGGTGGTCCTGGAAGTTCTGAGGTCCCATTGGCGAATAGTACTTTCTTGCACCAAAGAAATCTCACCAGAGGAAGTGACATAATCATAAGCCAAGGAGACTGTATCCTTGGCTCTCACATATGGGTTTTGGAGAGGGAGCATTGCCTCCTTTCTGAGGCCCGTGCTCCACTGATGGTCTAGGCATAGACTTCTGTGGGTGCTGTCATCAATTACCACAGACTTAGTGGCTTAAAACAATGTGTTATTATTCTGAAGGTCAAAAGCCTAACATCTGTCTCATTGGGCTAAAGTCAAAGTGTCACAGGGCTGGCTCCTCCTGGCGATGCCAGGGGAGAATCATTCCTTTCCTCTTTCACTGTCTAGAAGCTTCCAGCACCCCTGAGCTCATAGTGCACCCTCTGAACTCTGCTTCATCATGACCTCTCTCTGATACAGACCCTCTTGTCCTCCTCTCGTAAAGACCCTGATGATTACATTGGTCTCACCAGATAATTTAAGATAATCGACCCAATTCAAGATGCTTAACTTAATCACACCTTTAATGTCTCTTTTGCCATATAAGACAACATAGGCATAAATTCTGGGGATTAGGATGGGGGATCTTTAGGGAGCCATTACGCTGTCTACGATAGCCTAAAGGGCAACAATGTTGAAATTGTGACCCTTCAACATTTTTGGCCAGCTAAGATGGAATTCTACCTACCACCTATAGCTTGAGCTGCTTGGAATCATACCACATAACAATTCCTGCACACCTCAGAGATGGGGAGGCAGAATCATACTTCTGATCAACTTTAGAGACATGTTTTTACTGGAATGGAGTCCATTTGAAAAAATGAGAAGGGATAAGAAGAGAATGTGGAGGCTTGAAAGAGTTTAATTATGAACCTAACATCTATTATTACTGAACTTCTACTATGATCCAGGCATAGTCCTAGGTACCCTGCATATATTATTTCATTTTATCTACATCAATGGCAGGAAAGCAGGAGTCTGTGTTTCAAGGTGGGATAAATGAGCTATACAAGTATTCTGGGCTGTTTGTACAGCTTCCTTCCTAGGTAGGTACTCAGGGACAACTACTTGTCAGTAGAGATGACGTTTCTGAATGTGGTTTTTAATAACTGGACTTACCTTCCCTGAAGAAAGTCTATTTATAGACTTCCCAGAATCTGCTGTTGGTAAACTTGGTCTAACCCCAGAGCATCAGCAAGAATGAGTCCAGGCATCACTGGAGAGGACAGTGTTTATTTTGCTTGCTGGGTATATAATTCATTACTTTGTTTTTTCCACTCAGTTGGCCCACAGCCTATTGCATCTGCTTGTCTTTGATCAGAACAGAAACTGTAAAGTGTCCTAATGGTTAGAATTCAAGACCCTGTTTCAGAATACATTCATATTTGATTAACATTTATTGAATGCCTATCATGGATTATGGGTTGAGCTGGGTTCCTGGAACGTAGCTCGATAGGAGTTGGAAATGGGGCTGCCAGTCCAGCTAAGAGGTCAACTGGCTTAATGTGAGAAGCAGGACTTCATGGTTTGCCTACTTCCATTGTTCTCTGAGCTGCAAGAGAAGAGCCAAATGAATGGACCCCAATATGGTCTTAATATCTTGCCTCTTATTCTCCAGTCCATGGAACTTCAGTTTCAAAATATATGTCTGTCTATTGTCAGGCTTTACCTGTCACAAATTTTGGGGTGTCCTAAGGTGAAAATAAAAAACAAAGCCATAATATAGGAATTTAAACATATTCTGGCCAACCTTGACATTTGTTAGCTTAGACCCAACTGGTAGTGTGCTGAGCCAGCTTGAGCTTGAGCTTGGCTTGAGTCAGGGGTATGCACGTCTTTCCAGGTCTTTGTTTGGTGCTTTAGTAATATCAGGATCGTAGCTTCAAACTGGCCATTGTCATGCTGTTTTACATGGTAAGAATCTGCAAACACTGTAAATCAGAACTTTCTTTTCTTCTTCTTTCTCTTCTTTTTTTTCTCCTCCTCCTCCTCCTCCTTCTTTTTCTTCTTTCTTCTTCTTTCCCTTCTCGTCGTCGTCCTCCTCCTCCTTCTTCTTCATCCTCCTTCTCCTCCTCTTCTTCCTCCTCCTCCTCCTTCTTCTCTTTTCCTTCTTCTTCTCTTTTTTTTCTGAAGAGTCATTTTGCCAGCATACCACTGTCACCAACACACACATTGTGTTGTGTGAGTGTGTCAATCATAGTCGATTAAAATGAGTAATCAACTAGTTAAAGATATACTAATGTGGGGTGCCTGGATGACTCAGTTGGTTAAGCATCTGCCTTTGGCTCAGGTCATGATCTTGGGGTCCTGGAATCGAGCCCCAAGTTGGAATCTCTGCTCAGCGGGAGTCTGCTTATCTTTCTTCCTTCTGTCCCTCCACCACCACTCATGCTCTCTGTCTCTCAAATAATGACTCTTAATGAATCTTTAAAAAAAAGAAATATTAATCTTTGTTAGATTAATAGAGTAATAATGCTTAAAAGAGCAATTTTTATATATTTTTAAAGGTTTAGTTTATTTATTTGACAGAGAGAGACACAGTGAGAGAGGGAACACAAGCAGGGGGAGTGGAAGAGGGAAAAGCAGGCTTCCTGCCAAGTAGGGAGCCTGATGTGGGACTCAGTCCCAGGACCCCAGGATCATGACCCGAGCCGAAGGCAGAGAGGCTTAATGACTGAGCCACCCAGGCGCTCCAAGAGAGCAATACTTCAAATACATATCATGTATGCTGGAAGAGATGGAGAATGATGAGCCAAGCTGGATCCTCTTGGAGATGATCTTTCTGTGCTCTCCCTCAAAGTTTCAGCTCTCAGGATTCTAAGGCAGTGGGTATCTAGGGACAGGATTTTCAAATTTCCAGTGTGGTAGGGTCAGGGGAGGCAGCGTGGGGGAGTAAATCCAGACTGCATGGTGGACATGTCAAGGAGAGTTTGCCTCTGTCTAGACTTGTAATGATTAATAAGAAAATCAATTTCTGTTTTTTACAAGTCCTTTATTAATTCCAAATTGCCTTCGCATGGAAATCCTAGGCTCAGAGTGGGGGTGGTGAGCTGGCCCTTATGGGGTTCTGCTATGGAAACGCCTATGACACATGTATAGATATGGAAAAATCCAGGGCAGTGGAAGGTGTTTGCACTGTGCCAGTGTTGTTCAGGAAATCATCCTTCCATGGCTAACCGTACCAAATGGATTAATTTGTTTCATAAATTTACATAAGCAGAAAATCTATCACAAAACAGTCTGTAGGAGGGTAGGCTTTTTGTAATTAGCATCCAGAGAACATATGAATGTTTCTTCTGTCAACATTCCTCTGCTCTGCGCTTCCTGCTCTGCTTGCTGGCCTCAGCCCCACACTGAGCCTGTTGAAGCATGAAGCTGGGGAGGTCAACCGTTTCATATGGACTAAATCACAGATGTCACTTTCCTTCTTCCAGCCCACAAACCACTGAACCATGTAGGGCGAAGGTTAGAATTATAGTTCTTGGCCATACTCAGTGTTCCCGGGAGCAGTCTTCTTTCCCCAAGTCCCTCTGGCCTCCACATGTCACCCCCTACCCCTGACCCCACCCCATCTTATAACAGTTCTTGCAAAAATAAACACATGGGAAAGATGGTGTAATTAATAGTTTACATATGAACTCTGGTATGTTGTAAAAGCTGAGTTCTTGTGTCCAACAACCTAAGGTGAATCTTGCTCTGCGTATTTGATAGCATAGCAGCTGGAAATGTGGTTTCTGATTCCAGAAGACCTCCCAGCCATGGTGGTAGATTAAGGTAGCAAATATTTCTAGCCATTTTATTGGCCTCCCATGCTTTCTCCTCCTACAAATGTTTTAGCCACTGCTCCTAGGCATAAAATGAGTAAGAATAACCTTCTTTACTATCTCCCCAGGGCCCCTAGGAAGAGCTTTTGAGGCTTGATAAGGGTGAGTCTGGCAGCAGAGCACATCATACAATGGAGTCAAGGTTAGCGGCAGGAAGACCAGAGAAGATTCCAATGTCATGAGACAAGGGCTGGATTGTGATAATGGCGGGCATGGAAAGGGAAAGAGTGAAAGATAAAATGGAGGGGATATTGTTATTGATTAGACTTAGGGATTCAAGTATAAGAAAGAATCAGCTATGACTTCAAGGGCTTGTGTCTGAGCTATGGGAGAATGGAGATACCATCAACAGAAGTGAGGAGGGATAAAATGGGATCAGTCCTAGAGTAATGAGTACCTAAAGGAAACATTTGCATAGACCTATTACTAAACATGGTACCAGCCCATGGCAATATTACAATTATTTTCGTGAAAAGAAATATTAACAAAGCATGAACCTGCCCAACGCAGTCATGCTGAGGACTGAAAGAAGTAAACTAAAAAGAGTTTGTGTCCTCCAACCATGACCCCCACCCAGAGAGGCTTGTTGTCATTGACAGGGTACTACTGCTGTGCTTTTATAACCTCTTGTGACAGAGCAAAACTCCTGGCAGCCACCCAGATAAGACTCTCTAGCTGAGCAAGTGAGACCACCTGGAAAGTTTCAGTCCCATAAAGGATTTTTCCCAAGTCATTCACTTACCCTACAAGCCAGTTGAGTATCTTGTAAGCCAGGCACCAGATTTAGCTCGGGGGGAACAGCATAAATGACAGAGACCCAGTCCTTCCACTATGAGGACACTTAGGAGTCTCTTAAAACTATGATCTCAGTAGATAGTATATTAGTCTGCATGGACAGCCATAACAAAGTACCACAAACTGGGGGGCTTAGACAATAAAAATTTGCTTGTTCACAGTTCTGGAGGCTAGAAGTTCAAGAGCAAGATGCTGGTAGGGTTAGTTCTTCTGAGGCCACTCTCCTTGGCTTGCAGATGCCTTCTTCTCCCTGGGTCATCACAGGGTCTTCCTTCTGTGTGTGTCTGTGCCCTAATGTACTGCTCTTATTAGGACACCAGTCATACTGGATTAGGGCCCACACCTGTGACCTCATTTTACCTTAAGTACTCCTTTTAAGTTCCTATCTTCAAAGACAGTCATATTCTGAGGTACCAGAGGTTAGGACTTCAACATGTGATTTTAGAGGACACGATCCGGCCTTTAATAGATTGTTTTCTGTCTGCCTGCCTTACTATTCTGAGAGACTCTGTATAACCAAGAGCACTATCCTACCCCCAGTGCCTGGCAAGGCCATCTCAAGAGTATGGGGAAGTCACCATGTCTGAGCTAGCTGTAAAGATCCTCTGACTAGGAAGAAAACCCATCTGTAACATGGACAGGTCTATCTCTCTGCACAGGTATCTATGCCTCTTGTATCTTGAAATTTATAATTGCAGTGGGGCTTTTATTCATACAAATGAGTGACTGGTGAGATGTGTGGTCCTGTGACTGACTTTAGGTAGGCCAGGACATCTCCCCTTCTCTCAACTGGCCCTGTCTCTAACTCAGGGGATAGTTGGAGGAGTTCTCCCCACCTCCATGTATGGTCTTCAGGGATTCTTTACCCCGTGCCAGGTCCCTGAAGCATTGCCCTTCCCTCATCTGTTAATGACATACCACTTGCTCATTTTGTCCTCTTCAGCCAAGATTCTCTGTACCACATTGGCTGGGTTGTTGTCAGGGGAGGAAGAAATCTTCTTTCCTCCTGCTGGGATAGTAAAGTCGTATCCACATGCAAGGTTCCTCTCTTTCTGTTGGGTCTGCATTTGCTGAAGCACTGAAGGGCATGAGAACTCCCCCGTCTGCCGCCTGACTCCATTCCAAGTAAGGTTTCCTTTTACTAATTTTCATATGTTCCCCTTTTGATCAAAATCTTTCTTTGAAAGCATCACTAGTCAATAGCCAATTTCATTGGTTTGTCCCTCAGTAACAAGAAGGACCTTATGTAGTTATCGTGTCCTACATCATAGGGAGAGTGCATAATAGTTGGAAACCAATGAAGACCTCATTTTATAATCAGAAAGGTGAGGAGGGAGAAATTTTCATATACTCCAGCCTAGCCTGTATTTTCCTGAGATCCTGTGTGTTGGAGATCATCTCAAAGCACTGAGCCAGCATTATGTTATTGGGTACATCATTTCTTTTTTTAAGTTAAACAGTCAGTCAATATACTTAATATAATATAAGGGGAAAAAATTCCAATATTGAATCAGAGATCCAGCTTCTATAAGCTGTTTCCAGCTTTATTTAGCATGAGAAATCTTTCTCTGAGGACTCTTCCAGACTTGATTCAGAGAGCAAGATGCTTTTTGCAGAATGTCTTCCCTGTGTTGCTGTTACCAAGCTCAGTGACTTCTTAAGGCTCTTGGAATTTCCCTGAAGTGAACTCAGCTCTCTTCTGATCATATTTCCTATGCTTCAGTCCTTTTTTCCTGAACTCACTATGAAGTTTTCTCATTTTTCTCTAAGTTCACAATTTTTTGGGAAATTCCTAAATATCTTTAGAATTCTTTCCTGCAACTCACCAGAGTTCCCAGCCTATTGGGCAACCTGGAATTCAAATTCATGGCTCCATGACTCAGTCAAATAGTGGCACAAAATCATTTTATTGAAATAAGACACGATTACTCCATCCCTAAACAGAATACATCTGTTTGTATTGTGAATTGTGAATACACCTGGGATAGGAGAAATGTGGGTACACATGTGCTTATGGGAGCATGTATAGACATGGGAATCATTTTCCTCTAGAAGGATGAGTCCCATGAGCTTGCTAGGTCTTTTTATTTGTTTTCAAATCCTAATACTCATGCTTGAATTGCTGACAAAAACCAGATCTTTTCCAGGAGGGTTGGCAACCGTGTTTAAAGTCCATAAAAATCAGACAATAGGTTGTTAACATTTAAGCCAAGTGGTAAAAAGTTGAGAGAGTCCATGGTATTATAAGAAGTCATTTCAAGCCCTTGTTGTAAAGCCAGTACGGGATGCTGCACAAGATCTGGCTTGGTGTTCATGCTATTTTTACAAAACTATTTTGTAACTTGATTGTTCAGAAGGAAAAAAAAAGTTATTTCCTTGTACAATTGAAAGTGCCTTAATTTGAGCACTTCGAGCACTTTTGACTATCTCAAGTACAGGCTGAGATTTCCTTTTCTTACATTTTGTAATTAGGACAATTCTTTGAACACTGGCTTCCCTGGAAGCAGACTCTGAGATGGAGATTTGGCTGCAGGGGTTTGCCTGGGGAATGCTCTCAGGGTCAATGATGGTGGGGACACAGAGAAAAGTTGCAGGTGACCCTGCAGTCACCACAGGGTCTTAGCTGATCCCATGGGTGGGAGTGGATGTAAAGCAGAAGGGACCCTTCAGAACTGTCCTATGTTTTGGAGAGGGACCAGGCATTTATAGCTGCAAGGCCACCTCTTGGATGCAGTAAACGTCCATTCAGAATTTGGTGTTTAGGGCTCTACACCTAAGTCCTTCTCTTTCCCTTCCTTCTTTTCTTTAAACCTATGTATTCTGTGTTTTCTTTCTTTTTTTCTTCATTGAATGAGAGGGTAAAAGGGAGAAAGTTGTTGAAGGTGATTCCTAGATTTTTGCTTTGGGAAGCTAGGGATATGCCGAGGAGGAAGACAAGGAACTCAAGCCTGGCCATGTTGACATTGAGGGCCTGTGGGATATCCCAGTGGAGATGGATCACAAGTGAAAACTATGAAGTTTCTAGGTAGACATCCAGATTGGGAAGTCATCTGGCATGTGAATGGGTAAGACACTGTAGAAGAAAATATAGTCAAGGATGCTCAAGAAACATTTTCTTCATTAAATCAAACTCTACCTTCCCCGTGCCTGAGGAGATCTTTTCCTTCTCAGAATTTCCTCCAGATTTTCATGTCTGTCCATCCTTTTGACCCTTGCCCCAGACCTCCTAGTTCTGTTATGGATTCCTTTTCTTCTCAGATCTCTGCGGTTGTGTGAGCCTGGATGCTTGGTAGGTCAACATTAATGTCCTCATAACTTTCTTCCTTTCTTGTACCTTAGTTTCCCTCAGTGTTCTCAAAGGTATGTCCATTGTCACTCAGCAAGAGAAAATGGTGAGAAAATATGGAATTCAGGAGACCTGGTAAGAGCAAGGTGGAGTCCCAGTAGAACATTTTGGAGAGCTCTGTGAGATGATGGAATGGGACTCAGAAACAGAGATGAAGAGAAGGAAAGAGAAGCTCAGTGACCCAAGGTACATGGTGGATTCCAGAGAAGAAGTTGTATAAAAAAGTTGTGGAGACAGTGTGGTGAGGAGTTGTGGCTAAGGTGATCTCAGGGGCTCAGGATCTTCCCAGATTAGACCAAAATGGGGAATGATGTGATTCTCAGCCCTGCCAGGTGGGGAGTGGGTGGGCAGTTAGTGGGGGAAAGGGGAAGGATGTCAGGAGGAGGAGTGAGTGTGCTTGGAATGTCCTGTTAGGATTGTTCTGGAACTTGGGGCAAGTCAGACAGGTGGCTGGTCGGGGAGGGATGAAGGGGCGTTGATACCGAAGTGCTGGCTTACTTTCCTGCAGTGGATGTTGTTGCTTCTACTGCTTTCACAGTCTCCTCTGCTGCTGTGGGAACCAGATTTCCCTCCTCCATTTCAGCCTTTGGCGAAGGGGTGAGGACCTCTCAGTAACCACAGGTCCCATGGGCCCCAAGGGGAAACTGAAACTCTCCCTTTTGCAGGAATATGGTCCAGTTACCCAGGACCTGGGTCTAATAGCATTTCAGTTACCCTCCCGGGGTTGAATTATGGCCCCTTGAAATTATGCCTACAGGAACCTCAGAATGTGGCCTTATTTGGAATAAGTGTCTTAATGCAATTAAGGTAATGAAGTTAAGGTAAGGAACTCAAATTGAGATCATGTTCACTTAGGGTGATCCTTAAATCCAATAAAGAGAGTCATTATAAGAGAGAAAAAATTAGAAGGCATGAAGTCACAGAAAGGGAACACCATGTGATGATGGAGGCAGAGATTGGAGCAATTCATTTACATTTACAAATGAGGAGCACCAAGGATTGCTAAGGAGTCATCAGAAGCTAGGAGAGAGGCATGGAGCAGACTCTCCCTCAGAGCCTCCAGAAGGACCAAGCCTACAGGACATTCTGATTTTGAACATCTGGTTTCCAGAACTTGAGAGAAATAAATGTCTGTTTAAGTTGCCCAGTTTGTGGTAATTTGTGGCAGAAATCCAGGGAAATGAATGCAGTTTTGTATCTGAGAACTCTTGGTCATTTGTTGGTCTGTATTCCTTCTGGCATTGTTAATGAGGGGCACTTTGAACCCTAACTCTAATATTTGTTTCGAGTTTCTATAGGTCTTGTTAGTTGACCCTTACTCTCTCTGGCACAGCTCTAGGCAGACTTAAAAAAATAAGTATCCTGTTGGCTGACCCTAATACCCCAGGATAGGTAGGCTCCCAGATGTGTCTCCTAGCATGCCTGCTATAGTCAATAAGGTATACTTTGCAGTTTTCAAAGTGTTCTCACATATAATATTTTATTCTCAGAGCAACCCAATGAAGAGGGAAGCCAAGGACAGTTAGCTGTTTTACCCAGGAGAAAATAGAAACTTAGAGAACACAGGACTATTATATTTGTTCTATTATTTGCTAATACATTTATGATGAAATTAAAGCAGATCAGGTTGTTTCTTTCTCTTGCATCAATTAGGAATGTATTTCGTAAGAAGAACCAAAAATATTGACTAATGGTGGCTTCAAGAACGAAGGATTTATTCATCTCATCAAATAACAGTCTGGGGCACCTAGGTGGCTCAGTGGGTTAAACCTCTCTGCCTTTGGCTCAGGTCATGATCTCAGGGTCCTGTGATTGAGTCCTGCATTGGGCTCTCTGCTCAGCAAGGAGACTGCTTCCTCCTCTTCTCTTTCTCTCTGCCTGCCTCTCTGCTTACTTGTGATCTCTCTCTGCCAAAAAAATAAATAAAATCTTAAAAAAAAAAAATAATAGCCTGAAGAGGCCAGGTCATGGCTGATGGGTGGCCTACCTCTGCCCCCAAGACCGGGACCTTCTGTGGAATACTTAGCACATACGGCCCTCTCTTGTTTTCCAATATGGCAGCCACAGCTTCAGGCTGTCAAGTAGGAAGAAGGGGCAGGGGGAGAAGAGGAGATAAAGGGACCATAGAATGAAGAGCTTCCTGCTAGCAAGGCTCTGCCCCTTGGTTTTTAGAAGAGGCCTCCTCCCCAATATCACCGGCCATAACTGTCACATGGCAGATTGTTTCCTTAGGGAGGCAAGGTGGGGAGGAAGGGATGGATTTTGGTCAATAGTTCTCTTCCTGCCTTGGGCTGAATATAGAAGAGGAGGTGTTTCATGACCTAGAAAATCAGGGGAGGCTTCATGGATTGGGATTAGGAGTGAAATACTCAACAGACCCAGCATTTCCAGTATTTTTTCCCCCTAAACTCTGCTTGGGTTGGTACTTTCTGAATTTGTTCATTTCTCATATTGTTAGTGAAGTCTTAGGGACAGCGGATCTCTATGGCTGTTAATTAGTATTAGTAAAAGTCACTGTATCAATAATAATGGTGCTGATAGAGTTATCAATATCCATCTGTTCACTGGACTCTTTTTCTTAATCTTTAGCAACACTGTGTGTTGGATCAAAACAAAAGCAAAAAATGTTGCTGCCATTCATATGATGTGTTTGAACTCTGGATCTTTATAATCCACCCCCCCCCCACCAAAAAGTAAGAAAAGCAATAAACACAGATATTTCTTATAAAGATTTTATTTATTTATTTGAGAGAGAGTGTGAGCAAAAGAGAGAAAGCACAAGCAGGAGAGGCAGACTCCCCAGTGGGCAGGCAGCTTGATGCAAAACTCGATCCCAGGATCCCAGGATCATGACCTGAGCCAAAGGCAGATGCTTAACCGACTGAGCCCCGCAGGTGTCCCTAGCATGCATATTTTTCATATGTTCCTTAAAAATTAATGTCTTCTGCCCTTGGTTCACTAGAATAACAACAAAAAGCAATAGGAAGCTATTTTTTTTTTCCCCACCCGGTATCACAATTTGCTTTGCTATGAAAATGTCAGAGGCTAAACTTGATGCTAAAGGTTTGTGCTACTAAAAATAACTCTAATCCTCTTGAAGACCTACAGGTACAGGCAGAGGCAGCCCTGTTTGGGAACACATTTTTCGCTTTCAGTGGGAGACTGCCACTCTGTCTTTGCAGTTCAAGGATGAAAAGTTATGGGAGGTGGATGGGAAGCCCGATTCTTTCCTTTAGAGAAAAACCATTTCTTTGCCTTTGAGCAAACGTGGGTTTGCCAGGAAGTCCATGAAATTCGGGCTTTAGGACCCCCTACCTCCGGGGATCCCCCTTCTACACAGGATCCTAGCAATGTGTTCATAAGTCACACATCTTTGACAATTTTCAGGAGGAATCTTTCCAAATCCTTTCTTTTAAAAGAATGTCCATCAAATTATCTAAACTCCAGGGTCCACAAAACCCGAATCTGTCCTTGCCTCTGGGATGACATTGTTGACAAGCATTTCCTGAGAAGCAGCAAATATTTATACCATACCCTTGGTCCCCAAAACATGGCATTTCTCTCTTTCACGGCCCTGAAGCTCACTGGGCCAAGCTGGATTGGCAGTTAGTCCTTCATGGTCCAACTGGGGTGCTTTCTGGCTGGCCTGGCATGCTTAGACAGCGGACTCTAGGAAGAGTGTCGATGGAGAGAAACCAGGTGGAGGAAATCAACACCACTCCATTCTTGGAAACCAGGACAAAGACCCAGCTTTTAAAGCGAATAAAGTGTCTCTGGGAAAATTTCTTAGAAACCCCAGGCTAGAGGTGGGTTATCCCAGGCCTGTGTTCCTTGATGCTACTAGTTTCATAAGACCTGGTACATTACCCTGATAGTATCTGCTTCTAAGTTCATGTTCTATGCTAGAACATGGGCTCCTTTTTTTTTTTTTTTAAAGATTTTATTTGTTTATTTGACAGAGATCACAAGTAGGCAGAGAGGTGGTGGGGGGAGCAGGCCCCCCACTGAGCAGAGAGTCCGATGCAGGACTCGATCCCAGGACCCTGAGACCATGACCTGAGCTGAAGGCAGAGGCTTTAACCCACTGAGCCACTCAGGCGCCCCATAGACCATAGGCTTCTTGAGAACATTTATCTTTGATCATCTCTGTGCCCAGAAGCAGGGCTCAACAAAGTGACTGGTAAACAGTAAGCCCTAAAACTATTTGCTAAGCAATCCCCCTTTCTCCAATGGGGGGCTTATAACAAAGGATGCTGGCCCATCTCGTAGCTCTCTGGTGAGACTGTTGTAATAGGCACCTCCTTGTACAATTCTTCTGGAGTGTGGGGCCACTATCGGTCTTTTGAGGAGCTGCTCCAAGTAATTACTGACAGTGAGTGAATTTTAGGAAAATCAGACAAAGATTCCTCCCCTCAACTATCCCATCTTCACTGATTATTTCCATCAGAGCTGTCTTCCTTTGGGTATGAGAGCTTTCCAGATTTGAGTCCTGCTTCTAGTAAATATTCTACCTTAATTATCCATCAATGCCTTCATGGGTTATTTAAAGGACACTGAACACCAGGAAGAGTAGGGACAGAGAGGAGAGGAGGCAGCAACAAAGATAGCCTATTCTGTGAATGTCCAGGGTCAGTGTTTTCTAAGCTTTGAGGGGCTCAGGCTCATACCCCAAAAACATCCAATGTGGACAGAGCAGCCTTTAGTCTTACCTGCCTGAGATCAGGCTGGGGGTTGGGAAAAGCCAGGGAAGGCTTGGCTTTTTCTTGTGGACCCAGCTGGAACTGAAAGCTCGCTTAGTCAACCATTTGACAGGCACAACGCCATCTGTGTGCCACTTTGGGAAAGCCCAGCTCCAGATGATGGAGTGTTGGTGTCGGGCTACTCTCACTGAGCCCACTGAGAGTCTCTGGCAAAGACTGGTAATTCAGCAAATACTTGTTGAACATTGATCATGTGTGAGGCATATGCTAGGTGCTAGTGAATGCCACTGTAGATGTCACTTTCTTTGGGTTTTAGTGCCCAGGATGTTTTGGAGTCAGCTTAGATAAGCTGGTATTGGAAAAGTGTGCTGAGAAGTGAGAGGCTAGAGGTCAGAAGGGCTAAGGTTTAAGTGGAGGCCATCGATGTGTGGCCGCTCACCTCCTAGGCAGTCCACACTTAGTGACCTTACAGCCAAGCTCTGCTTGTGACTGGCTGCAGAAAGTGTCCAATTAATCTGGTTTCTTAAGTTTCTCTGATGGTGACATGACGGTGCACTCCCAGCCTGTGCAGAACTTACTTTTTGCTCACATAGCATGACTATCTTCCAACAATCACAACACTTGCATTAGTTATGCCAGTAATGCAAACAACAATGTGGATTCGATACTCTATTTTGGGTGCTGCCTACATGCCTTATTTTTACTTTTGTAAAATTGGAACAAACCCCATTTTTTATGAGGATCAAATGAGATAACTGACTTTCAGCACTTGGTATTTTGTAAGCTCTAACAGAATAAAGCCGATAGTCTAATTAATAATTTGATTTGGTTTAATTACTAACACCAATTGCAAGACACCCAAGGGAGGGCATAGTGAAGGAGAGGCTGGGGATTTCTTAATTGAGGGAAGAATGTTTTGATGGAGCCAGATATGAGCAGCTTGCCCATTTCAGGGATTTCCAGGGGCACAAAAATGAGCTGGCTACTGAATGACACACTTGCAGGCTATTGTTTTTTTTTTTAAGGTGTGTGCACTTTGAATGGAAGAAAGAGTACTTTTTTGTGTTCCGGGATGACTGAAATAGAACCGCAGATCTTGATTGTCTGGACAAAGCTCACTCTCTTATCCATTCTCAACACTCCTCACCCCACCCCAGGGAGGACTAGCTTCTTGAAATCGCTTTTGTTTTAGAGAAAAAACTGGAGAAAACCACCATTCCCAGCCAGCCTTGGCCGACGGCCCTCGTCTGGAGAGCAGTGAACTCCAGAGACCCCTGGCAGACACAGGACCCGGAGGGGCTTCCACAGGCCTTGGCTAAATGCAAGGAACTCAGGCCCTTCAGGCTCGGGCAGGAGCAAAGCCGAGCCTCCCCCACACACAGGTGTCTGCTCTGCCCGGCAGGCAGGGCTGCCACAGCACCACCTGCCTGTCACTGGCTTGAGGCTCCCTCAAAGCCCTGACTCTCAGCGAGGGGGCAGGCATGAAAGGCAGGCCAGCAAGGCCTCCGGCCGGCACAAGAGCCTGTCTGGACTTGAGGGCTGTGGCTTTGAACCTGCCTTTGGCTGTCACGATGATGCTGGAATCCCTTTGCCTTTGTGTCAGCTACGTGGTCATAAACACCGAGGGTGAGAATGTTTTCAGTTAAAACCTAACCTTGTGCCGTTGTTAGGAATGCAGATGAGAAGAGAAAAAAGGGATGTAGACACCTCCCTTCCTCTTGACTCTGGGTAATGGCAGCACCCCGCTGTGGGGCAGAAGTCGTGGCTGGTGGGCATGGCATACCAGGAATGCTGACCTGTGAGTGTGGCATGCCGGGATTGGCCGCCTGAGAGCACGGCATGCCGGGTATGGTCTCCTGTGAGCGCGGCATGCTGGGAATGCTGACCTGTGAGTGCGGCATGCCGGGCGGGATTGGCCACCCGAGAGCACGGCATGCCGGTATTGGTCTCCTGTGAGCGCGGCATGCCGGGTATGGTCTCCTGTGAGCACGGCATGCTGGGAATGCTGACCTGTGAGTGTGGCATGCCGAGATTGGCCACCCGAGAGCACGGCATGCCGGGTATGGTCTCCTGTGAGCGCGGCATGCTGGGAATGCTGACCTGTGAGTGTGGCATGTCGGGATTGGCCACCTGAGAGCACGGCATGCCGGGTATGGTCTCCTGTGAGCGCGGCATGCTGGGAATGCTGACCTGTGAGTGCGGCATGCCGGGCGGGATTGGCCACCCGAGAGCACGGCATGCCGGTATTGGTCTCCTGTGAGCGCGGCATGCCGGGTATGGTCTCCTGTGAGCACGGCATGCTGGGAATGCTGACCTGTGAGTGTGGCATGCCGAGATTGGCCACCCGAGAGCACGGCATGCCGGGTATGGTCTCCTGTGAGCGCGGCATCCTGGGAATGCTGACCTGTGAGTGTGGCATGTCGGGATTGGCCACCCGAGAGCACGGCATGCCGGGTATGGTCTCCTGTGAGCGCGGCATGCTGGGAATGCTGACCTGTGAGTATGGCATGCCCAGATTGGCCACCTGAGAGCATGGCATGCCGGGATTGGTCTCCTGTGAGCGTGGCATGCCGGGATTACCAACCTGACCACAATGTTGACTCATTCCTTTCTTCTCTTCATTAGTTTTTCTTTCAACCTATATTGATTAATGGCCAACGATATGCCAGGCGCTGTGCTAGGTACTGGGAGATGCCAAGCCCTGTTTTCGCCCTCAGAGAACTGGCGGTCTGGGCTTGTTACTTCCACTAGCCTTGGCATCTTTTGTGCCCTGATTCTTCCAATGACGTTCCCCATGCCTCATTTCTCCCCTTTCTTTTTTATTTAATTCTAAGGTGGACTATTTAAAAAAAAAAATGACTGATTTTCCCCATATGGTGGTGAACTGTTTATCGGCAACGTTTTGACGGAACAGTTCGAAAAATAACCCGAACAACGTCTCTGTGGTTAGAATGATTGCCTTCCGTGTAATTGCATTGAAGGACACCGTTTGCTTGGAGACGGGAGTTCTGGTGTATTTGTGAATAAACAAAATGAAAACTGAGCCTCGTTATCTTATTAGTCACACCTTGTACAGGTCGAACCGCATTACCTGTGTTCCCTGAGGGATCCTTTGGTTGAACTAGCAACTTACCCTGTGGGGTAATGTTTCCATCTGTAGCACACGGATCATTAACCAGTGCTGAGAAATCTTTTGTAATCGTGTTTTAATATTGGGATTGGGTTTACACTACGTGTGTTTAACGGATGTGTTCAGTGTATTCTTTCTTTGATAAGTGACAGGTTGAGAACAGAAACAGTGTATCAGTCCTCTTCTTGTCCTTAACATCAAGTACTGTCTTTGTCTGGCAACCAGGTGAAAATCAACATTAGTTGAATGAATGAATGAGTGAAGCGTACATGAAGGAAAGAGTATACCTATTTAATGCACTTTTCATACACATTTTATTATTTATTTTTTAAAGATTTCTTTCTCGGGGCACCTGGGTGGTTCAGTGGGTTAAATATTTCTTTCTCTCTCTCTCTCTCTATATATATATATATATATATATATATATAATTAATCTTTAAGCAGCTTTTTGCTCAGCATGGAACCCAGCACTGGGCCTGATTTCACAACCCTGAGTTCATGACCTGAGCCAAAACCAAGAGTCAGATGTTTAACTGACTGCATCACCTAGGTGCCCCTTCATGGACATTTTAAAAATAACGTGTTTATTTTTGGTTTTGGATGTCCAAACTGAATTAGTAATTCAAAGGAACTTGAGAAAAATTTAGGAGCGATAAAGAGAAAGAAGAAAATAAACTCCTTCTCTACAGCAATCCCTCCCATTGTTTTCCAAGTTTCTCTGTGATGTCTGTGTGTGTGTGTGTCCCATATGTCTATGTGCACATTTTTCTTGGGTCTCAGACTGAGTTTGAGAGGGATTGACCCAGGTAGGTGAGGTGCCAGTCTGGATGCGGGACAAAATACGAATGGGCTCAGAACTGATCCAAGGGATGGGCACAGGTATGTATTGGACACACCATAGGAGACAGAAGCCTGCAGGAGAAGATTATGGAGCTGTCTGCTGTGCTGGTGAATACTTTGTCTACCCAAGAAGATCCCACATCTCTTTTTGCAGTATATTGGCTCCCCTGGAGAGCTCTGAGCACCCCAACAGAAATAGCTGAAGAACAGCCTGCTAGGGAGAAGGGGCTGCATCTACGAAAAGGCCTGACCCGCTAAAATATGACTTGGAGTTTCCAGAAAATTCTGGATGCCATTGTTGCCATATTTCACCTGCGAAAGTAGAAGTTCAGGGCACCACCTAAGCCAACCATGGACATTGTCAATTTCATTCCCACCCCCTACCCCAGCTTTTGTAGCTTGATGTTCCCCTAGTCCCTACAATGCAATCTTGGGCAAGTTGCTTTACCTGTTAGGTCTCAGCTTTCTCATCTGTGAAATGGGGTTTGCCATCAATGCTTTTTTGAGCCCCCCCCCCCCAACACCACCTCATCATCTCAGTCTCATTCTTCATGCAGCTGTCCTAGACGCCCTCAGTCGACTGTCTAAAATTCTTCCTTGGGTCTTCGGTCAAAGGGAGAGTTTCCAAAAGCTTGGAGGTCTGCCACCCCCACAAGGAATGAAAATAGCATGTTGTTTGGAAATAAAGAGAGGAGGAGGAGAGTCATTAAAGCTAATTATGGAAATAACAAGTTAGAAAGTTACCCTAAGAAGAGAAAAATCCAGGCCTCATTGCTTTGTGGGTGAGGAAGTCATTCTGGTTTGGAAGTCCAGCTTCCCTAGAGAGGTTTGGGAGGGATGGTTAGGGTTGGAGGGTGCCAAGAGTTTGTCATTTTAAGCCACAGTGGTGTTGCTAGCAGTTTGAAGAACTGGAGATATGGGTAGAATAATATTTATAAAGCAAGCTGGGTGAACCCCATGATGGCAGCCTCATTCCTCCTAAATCCAGCCAATTCTGGAATTCCAATTTCCTCAAATATAAGGAAAGAGTGCTGATTTTTATTTGTCATCAGTGAATTAAAAATACATTAAACATGACTTGCTAGAGCACATTGAGCACTGGAAATCAGTTCATTTAGGTCTTGTTGCATAGAATCCAAATGATATTTTAGGAGTGGGAGGGTTTTAGTAGTTACCTAGTCTTACTTGTAGAAACTTCCCTTAGAATAAAAGATGATGTAGAGATGTGGACCATCATGGGAATACAGATAAAGCAGTCCCACTGTTCTATAGGCCAGTCCTGGGCATCTCCAGGGAAATCTTAGGCCCTGGTGAAGTCCAGTCTGAAAATCACTTATGTAGGGGCACATGGGTGGCTCAGTCAGTTAAGCACCTGCCTTCAGCTCAGGTCATGATCCTGGGGTCCAGGGATCCTGGGGATCAAGCCTCACATTGGGCTCCCTGCTCAGTGGTGAGTCTGCTTGTCCCTCCCCTCTGCACCTTGTTCACACCCTCTCTCAAATAAATAAATAAAATCATAAAAAAAAAAAAGAAAAGAAAATCACCTGTGTAATCCAAACCTCTTATTTACTCAAAAAGTATTTATTGTACACCAGCAATATACCACATTTGAGGCTTGAAAGCAAGTAGATATGGAAAGTCAGCTGTCCTAATTGTTGTTTCATTTCAGTGTGCTCCCATGTTTGCCTGTTGATTTAGACGGTGGTTGGCCCTCCATGGATGAAGGCAGGAGAAGGTACTTTGCACCATCCACCTTCCTTTGCTGAATCTGGCTGAGCTTTTCAGCTTCTGCTTTCAGATGTATAAGTAACCTCAACCCTTCCTCGTGTGCATCCTCACAAAAGGCTTCTTCATTCCCACTGCCATCTCATTACTAATGATGGGATGATCTGTCTGGGTATTTTCTCATCAGCTCATGACAGTGGTTGACAGTTACTGTTCCAGGAGATCCTGATGTGTGGCTGCCAAGCTGTGAAAAAGTAAGGTCCCCTTTTTACCTCCAGTATCAAGCTGCTTCTGATAACCCAGGAAATTGATTTTTTATTTATGAAACTGATTTCAAAGGTGAATCAAACTGCCAGCTTTACTGTCCTAATGAGTCAGATGGAAAGTTGTTTCTGAGAAGGACACTCTAAGTCCAGCATGAGTTCTGATCTCATGAGGTTATGCTGTTGAGTCCCCAGCCAGGACACCCCAGTGAATATGAAGGTGCCCTACACGGGGGCTTGGTAGACTGTTCTCAGATGAGTCAGGGGGTCCTCTGTAGTCACAGAGCCTTGATGGAAACAGATGACCCCAAATAAGGATAATCTAGGAGACATGGACATAAGGATGGTCTGGGTGATTGCTGGCCTGCCTCTGTGAATCTTTCTGGTCTCCCTTCCCACTGCCCACTTCCTTCATTAGCTCTTATGAAGAATATTGCCAAAGCCTCTTAACTGATTTCTCTCTCTCCCCTACCTCCTGCCCCTTTGTCCTGCTGTTGCCATATCTTGCAGCAACAAAAATCTCAAAGAATCCATAAATTAATAGTGAAGCCTTGGGGGGAGGAGGGGAGAAAGAGGGAGAAAGAGGGGATAGAGGGAATCCCTTTATGCTGCAATACTGCCTATGTGATAAAACCAAAACTTCTCAGCATGGTGATCAGTGTCTTTCAAAATCTGACTTACTTCCTAAACACCAGTCCCATGAGAGTTGCTACCTACTGTACATCCCACTCTCTTTCTCTCCCTTGTTGTTATTGTCCATGGTCTGCCCTTTGCTCATTATGCTTTTCCTGCTTCCTTAGTGAACCCCTCCTTATCCTTCTAGACTTAGCACAAGTGTTTCTTCAAGCAGAGCTAGTTATTCTTTAATCTGTGTTTCCACATGGCTGCATGTACTCCTTCACACCACACATTTTTATTCTGGTTACCTTTCTAGACCTATCTCATTCATGAGCAGGAGTGCCATAAGTCAGAGAGAGTGTTCTATACAGCTCTGTGCACAGTACCTAGAACA
Organism: Mustela putorius furo; assembly: GCF_011764305.1. Lineage (NCBI taxonomy): Eukaryota > Metazoa > Chordata > Mammalia > Carnivora > Mustelidae > Mustela > Mustela putorius. Next base: position 8,884,873 of record NW_025422022.1, read on the forward strand.
TGGTAGAAATTCATCAGGGAATATATTTGTTGAATACATCAGTGGTCATGTGTGGTATAGAGTCAGGATTTTCTGCATTAAAAAAAAAAAAAAGCAAACCAGCAACTCTAGAATTATATTTGACATTTACAGAACTTTGCAGAATTTAGAGCTTACATGGACAAAGCACAAAAGGAGTCCATGAAACATGAGTGGTTGCACTGGCCCATTGGGTTCAAAGCCACGTGTGTAGGTGTAGGTCTACCTGTACATGTGTGTATGGCTGGAGCATAGGTGTGCCTTTTGCTGCCTGGGAATGCTTTTCCTTTGAGTTGCTCTTGTCTGTTGGTTTCTTGCAGAGCCCTTTCCCTGTTTTCATTTTCCTCTTTGCTTGGCCTCATTTTCCTGTATGAAATGTTTCTCTAGACCTTTATCAACTGAATCATTGACAATGAACTTTTCCTAACCCCTTTAAACTCATAGTTGGGAAAAATAATTCTACTTTCTAAGGGTACATTTTTTAATGAAAATGTGAAATCTTAAATATGATAGAGGGTCTTCCAATGATGTCCCCCTACATGTGCTTCTTGGGAAGAAATAAAAAGCTGTATTTTGGTTCACGAAAACTACAAACAAAATGAAGATGCGGCTAGTTCTCTCTCTCTGTGTGTGTGTGTGTGTGTGTGTATGTGTTTCCACATCGCTTTTCATTAGAAAAGGACATGTGGAGGAGTGGAGGTTGAGGACTGAATTTTGAGCCAAAAATATTCCCACATGCCTGTAATTCCAGCTAAGGACAGGGCTAGGATCGGTCATTTCTTCTCTGAGTGGTACATGAAACTGACAGCTTAGATTTCCATTTTGTATGTGTTCACAGAAACACAGCCTGTGGGCTTGAATAAGAGCCCAAAGGAATGGTAAAGTGATAGAGACACAGTATCCAGGGAATAAGGGAAGAAAAGACCAAATAACCTCCAGGCACCAGGCCAAGTTTCTGCAGCTAAGTACTTTATAGCTCACCCTTCGTCCTTTATTAGACTCAAGATGTGGTTAAAATGATCAGAGACATTGTCACTGAATTGTCTTTTTTAATGCGGAAACATTTTGGAGCTGTGTGGGGAAGTCCGGGGCTGTAGGAGCAAAGTGATGGGTGCAGCTTTATTAACTGACAGGAGAAAACATCAGATGATTGACAATACTGTCTCCCCAATTCCCGATTCCCCAACACCCTCAATTCTAGAACAGAAAGGGCCGGTGGAATCCTGACTTACTGACCAAAAAGTTGAGTGGATGCATGTCAAAAACCTCTGCAACAGATAACGGATTTTCTCTACTTCTTTCCATTCCAGGAGGATGAACGTTACTTTGCCCACGAAACAGACAAGGAATGAAAGTGCTGACCCAGGGGTCCTTCGTGCATTTGCTCGGTCTACGCAAACATGTATTCATATCCATTGCGCCGGACATGGAGATGGACCCCGTTGACAGGGCTCCTGCTGGATCTGGTTTGGCAAGAAGAATTGGCTCTAACAGTGTTTTAACTTTGGAATCTACAGGCAGAAGAATGAAGCTTGCTGTCCCTGAGGCCCATCAAATCTTTACTTCTCAAGGCTATTTCCAATTGCTCAGTGAAAGAGTAGAGCTGGGGCAAGTGGAAATGCATTTTGTTAGCAAAAAGAGATTGATGACATCTCAAGCACTATTTGCAGATTTGTAATATTCTCCTGAAAATCCCTGAGCTCAGAGTAAAATTATGCTTTCTTTCACTGTGACCTGTTTTGATAGAACCGTGGAAGGTCATGGCTGGATGAAACCTTAGAAATCAAACAAATCCCCTATTTACAAAGGAAACCAAGGCTCAGTGAGGTTAGACCCAAGGTCACTGAGCTCATTAGTGGGCCTTGAGAGAAAATGAAGAGAGTTGCTTTTCCTTTTTATGGGATGGAGGGCCCACTTTGTGAGTGCATGTTGTAAGTGCTTTTGTGTGATGATACGAGAACTTTTTAGTAAAAAAAAGGGGGGGGTTCTTTGAAATACGAAGCCAATTCTCTCTCTGCCAAGATCCTTAAAAAACAATGGCAATGAGCTAGGACATCTGTCTATCATTGGGAATTTAGGAGGCAAATATTTTCACAGAATCTAAGTGTTCAAACAAACATGAGTAGCAAATATGGTCTTGACTCCAGCTGAGCCATTAAAACTTGGACAGAGAAGAAAGGCAGAATAGAAATAAAAGGTGGATAAAAAATACAGGGTTCCAAGATTCTTATATCCGAAACATAAAATTAACTTAGACTTTTTTTTTTTTTTTTTAAAGACAGGATGGCATTAGAAGCCTTTGCACTATCAGTGTTGGCTTCTAGGAAAACATATGAACTTAAAAGTTTCTCCTTTGGAATGTCAGTTTGCGGTGAGGAACTGGCAGAGCTGGCAATGAACCAGAGACAGGGAGGCCCTCTCCCCTTCCTCCACAGGACTGGGTGGGCTCTGAGTTGTCAGGAGGCGTGAGCTGGGCTTGCAGGCTCTCCAAAAGATTCAAGCCAGGACTTGACAGGGCAAGTAGGATCCTGGACAAGGAGAGGTCATGCATGGGGAAAGGCAGTATGGGAACAAGAAGAGCCAGAGCCAGGGCCAGGCTGTTCATCTGAAATGAGACAAAATCATGGGGAAAGGCAAGAACTGTAAAAGAGGGATCTGGGCTCTAGATGTGCTCCTGCTGTGTGCTTTGGTGGTGGTGATGGCGGGGAGGTGTGAGTAGGAACGGGCCAGATAGGTGCAGCTAAGTTGGGCTTTTGACTTGGAGTTTTCAAATGATTTTCAAGTAAAAGATGGGGTAAGGGGGATGGTCTTCCATCCCAGAGTGATTCCTTGATGGTGCCCTGAGCTCAGGGTGGCCAGGCGCCTTGCTTGTCCCATGGGACTAACGGAAATACAAGTTCTCAGGATGGCCAGTTCTCCCTGACTTGGGTTCTGACACCACTGGCATTGAAATGAACCTGATTTCCTTCTTCTTTTCAGGGAAAAGCTGAACTCTCTGAAGAAAAGAGGGGCAGAATTCTTCACTGTCGCTTTGGAAGTAGTCTTGCGTAGATATGGGCCGAGGGTCTCCTCACCAAGGGCCTATAGAAATTTCAAGCAATTAGCAAACTGTCTTCAAGCTGATGAGGACTATGTGACCAACAAAATGACTGATCTGAGGAAATGCCTTAAAATGTAACTTTCCCAGACTGGTGTGATAATTACTATAAAAATGCCATTATTGGAGATGCATTCTTTATCATCAACCTAGCGTGAACTGGGCAGCGTGTTTTCAAAGTGAGAAATTCTGATGGGGATACGTACTGCATCAGGTCCCTGTGGCTACCGTGTGATTCAACTGAGTGGTGCAAAGACTCAGGGTCCAATGACAGCTCTGGGTGAGGATGGGTGTGGAAGGAAAACAGAGGTTGAAGACAAGGGGCAACATTTCAAGAGATGAGAAGACACCCCCGGTATAAGGTTTACATGTTTGCCACCTGCAGAGGGCAGTCCTGGGAGAGGAGTGCTTGTCTGGTTCATGAAACACGAGGGTGTGAGCGGACTCGGTGCCAGGGCACATTGTGTGTGTCCAGGGAAAGGCAAGGGGGACAGAAGCTTGTGTTTACTGGAGGTGGTCATTGCATTGATATGACCACCATACATTCAATACTCATCCATACTTTCCAAGGTGCCTCCTCATAGGAGGGGGATGCAGTAGAGAGAGAGCAAGAGGGAGCACTGTGAAGCCAATTTCAGGGAAGATGATGGAGCTCAGGGAAGTCTACTGGTGTTCCTGACACCATGAGGTCAGAGCTGGTGTACTGACTGCCTTGGTGGATTCCCAGGAGATTAAGTTTGCAAGCGGTGGTGGTCGTAGCTCTCCGCTAACTCTGACGTGGTGTTCACAGCTAATGCTTTGCATGTGCATACATGTGTTTTTATTGCAGAGAATTTCACCACATTCTCCAGGTGCTTCTCGAACTCAAAGAGTTGAAGACCTGCAGGCTGTTCCATGCATTGCTGGCATGGCACTAGAAAAAATTCCATAACCCTTCTGGGGAGAGACTGGGGCCCACAAGTGAAGTGGAGAGCCCCAGCCTGGCAAGCAAAGGACCTCAGAGTCCCTCTGTCCCAACCCAACTTAAGGGATCTACAAAGGCCACCTCAAAATGTATCCCTTTAGCATACTGATTATTTTAAATGAAAGTCACTTAAAGACACCGCCATTGCAAGAACTGACCCCACTTTTGTCCCCCTGAAAGCAGGAAACAAATCTCCCATATGGAAAACACCCTCCCTGCACTAAGAAGACATCCTTATCACCAGGAAAGCTGTAGAAACAAACCTTGTTATTTTTTTTTCTAATCTACTTGCTCAGCCTAGATTCTGCTTAGAATTCCCTACTAATTTCAGCTTCCAAACACCTGTTTTCTTTGTCCTGTCAATTCCTCACAAATTTATGTCTCTTTGTCTAAAGTGTATAAACACTGACTGCATTGATCATTTCTTTAGGTCTCAATTTCATTATTAGGCCTCCTTGTGTGCATTATAGAACATTTTTTTTTTTCCTGCTGCTAATCTGTCTCATGTCAATTCAATTCTCAGTCATGTGGAAGAATTCAAGGGGTAGAGAAAGAATTTCTTCTTCCCTGCGGAACCCTCCTCAGGGATCTGCACTGTCACTAAGTGAACATCTAGCTTTCAGTTTCATTGCTTACTCAGAAGACCCTCCAAATTTTCAAAGGTACTGTGAGCCTGGTGCAGGAACAACATTTTGCCTTAAGGAAGCCTAGCTTTAAGAAAACCAGGTTTTTTCCCCCCTGACAGATTTTTTTTCATTTTATTCTATTTTATTTCTTTTCAGTGCTCCAGAATTCATTGTTTATGCACCACACCCAGTGCTCCATGCAATATGTGCCCTCCATAATACCAACCACCAGGTTCACCCAACTCCCCACCCCCGGCCCCTCCAAAATCCTCAGTTTGTTCCTCAGAGTCCACAGGCTCCCATGGTTTGTCTCCCCCTCCGGTTTCCCCTTTCTCACTTCTCCTCTCCATCTCCCAATATCCTCCGTGTTATTCCTTATGCTCCACAAGTAAGTGAAACTATATGATAATTGACTCTCTCTGCTTGACTTATTTCACTCAGCATAATCTCTTGCAGTCCTGTCCATGTTGATACAAGAGTTGGGTATTCATCCTTCCTGATGGAGGCATTGCATATATGAACTAAATCTTCTTTATCCATTCGTCTGTTGAAGGGGATCTTGGTTCTTTCCATAGTTTGGTGACTGTGGCCATTGCTGCTATGAACACTGGGGTACAGTTGGCCCTTCTTTTCAGTACATCTGTATCTTTGGTGTAAATACCAGAATTTTTTAAAAAAATCACTTAAAAGATAAATACAGGGATAGGAGAAATTCTTTACAAAATGATGCGAAGTAATTTTTCAAAGAGGTTCAACTTATACAATGTTAATTTCCAAGCTTCTTGTGATCCCTGTAAGTTTCTTACAAATATTTGAGTATAAATAGTCTGATATTCTATGAGTGTTATGTTAGCTTAGGTCAGTGCCAGGTGCTAATCAGGTGCTAATCAGGTGCTGGCCTAGTTAGGATGTAGCCAGCCAATGTTTTATCAGAAAGGCCAGATACATCTTTTACAAAGCCTCCTTGTTAATTCTTACATTAGGTATCAACAACAATGGGTTTTTATTAATTCTTGTTAATTAGCTCTCATTGACGCAGTTAAAAATATTCAAGATGTGTAGATTAGAACTTGGAGGTGTTCCTTCTTTCTGACTGAACAGGACCTAAGAATTCACTCAACCATGGACCCATTTCCCTTAGGGATATTTTCTTAGCTTGAACCTCATTTAGTCCTAAGTCCAGTCATTGGTTTAACCAACGTGATAATGTTGATTCCAATGTTTTGAGTCTTGGTCAGGAATATTCCTGTGGCTATTGTGAGCAAACCTTCTGTAGGACATGGTTGGAACACCTCCTAAAGGAGCAGAGCATTGGGACTTAATGGAGTTTAGAGAACCAGTTGAACTGTACTGAGCCTGGTTTGTTAACAAATGATTATCAGATGGATGTGTGTGTATGAGAATTTAGCATGATACTGGCTTCCATTATGACTTGGTGGCAAGGTTGCAGAGGAAAGCTAGTTATTGCCCACTTAAGTGCTCTTGAAAGCTACTGTGACTTAACAAACCAAACCGTAATCAAATTGGTTAAAGTAATTTGCAATAATCCTATTTTTCAGAAAGTTACTAATTGTATATGAATATAGGATTGATCTATACAGATCCAAACATTTTTATTATTCCAAAAATTGTGTGAGGACAAAGAAAACTCTTGAGGATGATTTAGTGAGATAGAAAGAAGGGATGAAAAGGAAGAAGATCTGGGGAGGTCTTCAGAGTACAGATGAAAATCTGCTATAAGGCACCCGGGAGGGGAACATGGAGGTACAGAGACCTCATTTCTGGCCAGAATAAATGGAAACATCAACCAGAAGCATTACCTCTCTCCCCACCCCAATGCTGCCAATAGAAAAGTTAGAGCAAGTGATATTATTATTTCCAGAACTGTACTCTAATAGGGTGTGACCAATAATGTTTCACAAAATTTTCTACTTCTGTTTTCCACATTTTACTTGTCTTACAACATCAACATTGGACCACATCTTTGTAGGTGTTCTCTGAGTTCCAGTTTTCACAAGTTAGTAAATGTTTATTTCATGTCTGTTTTGATTATAGTAGATACTGAGAGGGATAGGAGAGAGACATTAGGCTGAATTCTGACCTCAACAACTGGTTGAAGATGCCAAATTTACGGTCATTAAATAACTGGCAACCCATTCCACACATTTTATGCTCATGGCCATTATTATAATGGAATTCAGAGAAAGATGATATTGCAGTCTACCACAGTAGAGTGTAGGTAGATAAGAAGAATTTAAGGAAAAGATAGGGTTTGAGCTAAAGTTGTGGTTTAAAAGCATTAATGCTTTTTTGATGGGGGAAAAGAGATTCTTCAGAACAAAGTCAAAGGGCTGAGCAGAAGAGGGAGAGCAAACAGTCTGCATCAGAGCAGCTATGTCACCTGGAAACGTGAGGGTTCGGGAGACAGGGGGACCTGTTCTGCACTCTCTGTGGCCAGGCTTGGGAGATTTACATTGTGTCAAGCAGACATCTGGCCAATGATTCATGTGTCAGCTTGGTGGGGAGAGTACACTGTGCCCATTACCATTAAGTGAAAAAAAGTCAAATTATAACCACAAAAATCCTGTCTTGAAAGTGTTGGACCAGGATTGTTGTGCCCACAGGTCAGAATTAATCTGCAAGTTTATGTGGTGCCGGGCAGTGACCTGACAAACTCAGAATCATCCAGAAGGATGCTGAAAAATAAGAAATAGCATAGGAAGGACCATGGGTTCTATGTAGAGTGAGTAGGAGGGGGCTTCCTAGGTCCTTGGCTGCCCATCTCTCCCCACCCCAGCCTGGTTCTGAGTAAGTAGGTTCCACTAGCTCACTCTACCCCCCCACGTCCCCCAACTCAGCGCGCAGAAAATGGATGTTATCAGCATGTAAACAAAACATGCTAATTTAAAACACTACTTTCATTGAAATCAAACACAATTAACTTATTATTTTAACTACCCAGTGGAGTCCATGGTGGAATTTTAAAAACCAAAGAAAAGAATATGATAACTTTAGAGAGTTCAAAGAACAGTCAGGCCGTTTTATCAACACAATTGTTTGAGAGGTCACTGTTCTTTAAAAGAATTAGGGGTGAGAAGGTCTTCAGAACATCCGTCTGCCCTCCTCATGTACAGGTGAGGACTAAAGAGAATTACCCTGGTTACTTACCCTGGTGGGGTCAATGTTAGGGCAAGACTGCAAAGATTCTGGGTTTAAGTCCCACATTCTTTCAATGAAAATCTGATAACAAATTATGAACATTTATTTAACCTCACAGTTTTGTTTGTTTGTTTGTTTGTTTTATTGAGGTACAATTCACTTGAGATCCAATTCACTCATTTAAAGTACACAGATCAGTGACTTTTAATTTTTAAGATGTTACTTATTTATTTGACAGAGAGAGCAAGAGAGGACATGCAGGCAGAACAGCAGAGGGAGAGGGAGAAGCAGGCTCTCCACTGAGCAGAGAGCCTGATGCGGGGCTTAGTCCCAGGACTCTGAAATCATGACCTGAGCCGAAGGCAGTCACTTAACTGGCTGAGCCACCCAGGCGTCCAAGATTGATGACTTAATATATTCACAGAGTTGTGCCTCTGTTACCACCCTTAACTGTCAGCCCCAAATACTCCAATTGGCCATCTCTGCATTTTCTTTGGGGCTATTTCTGTATGGATACTTTGTCCCCTCAACCCTAGACAGCCACCTGTCTACTTTCTGTCTCTATCCAATTGCCAATTCTGAATATTTCATAATATGAAATCATAGAACGTGTAGTCTTTTGTAATTGGCTTCTTTCATCCAGAATATTTTCAATGTTCATCTGCATCATAACCTGCATCTGGGTTTCATTTCATTTTTTTTTTTTTGGATTTTATTTATTTATTTGACACAGAGAGAGAGAGAGAGAGATCACAAGTAGGCAGAGAGAGGCGGGGAAGCAGGCTCCCCATTGATCAGAAAGCCTGAAGCAGGGCTCGATCCCAGGACCCTGAGATCATGACCTAAGCCAAAGGCAGAGGTTTAACCCACTAAACCACCCAGGCGCCCCTGTCTTTCATTTCTTTTTATTGCTGAATACTATTCCACTGTATGGCTAGATAGGCTTTTGTTAGCATTTCATTAGTTGTCGGACATTGGTTTGTTTCTACTTCTTGGCTATTATAAATAATGCTGCTAGACACATTCATGTGCAGGTTTTTGTGTAGACAAATCTTTTCATGTCTCTTGGGTACCTGCCTCAGAGTCGGATTGCCAAATGATATGAAAACTCTATGATTAACTATTTAAGGAAGTGCCACACTGTTTCCCAAAGCATTGGTACCATTTTACATTCCCATTAGCAGCACAGGAACATTTTGGGTTCTTCATATTTGCACCAACACTTAGTATCTGCCTTTTTTTTTTTTTTTTTAAAGAGCCATCCTTGTGGGTCTGCAGTGGCATCTTATTGTGGTCTGATTTGCATGTCTCCGATGGCCGCGATGTTGAGCATCTTTGCTGGGCTTGCTGGTCCTTTGTGCATCTTCTTTGGAGAAATGTCTATTCATATTCTTGCCCACTTCCACTTGGGTTGTGCATCTTGAGTTGTAATAGTTCCCTATGTCTTCTAGATACAAGAACCTTATGAGATGTATATGATTTGCAATTTTTTTTCTCCCATTCCGTGAACATATGGTCTTTTAACTTTCTCGATGGTGCCTTTTGAAACACATACGTTTTATTTTTTTAAAATTTTTTAAAGATTTTATTTATTTACTTGACAGACAAAGATCACAAGTAGGCAGAGAGGCAGAGAGAGAGGAGAAAGCAGGCTCTCTGCTCAGCAGAGAGCCTGATGCAGGACTCAATCCCAGGACCATGAGATCATGACCCGAGCCAAAGGCAGAGGCTTAATCTACTGAGCCACCCAGGCGCTCTGAAACACATAAATTTTAAATGTTGATAACTTCACAGGTTTTTAAATGCTGACTCATTTTTTTTCTCTGCCTTTGGGTCATTTACAAATAGACCTTAATACACATGTGATCATAAAATATTTGCTAATAGAACACATGGTGAATTGATCAATACGAGGTAGCTTCAGCTTGAGATAAAGGGCAATAAAAATGGGTAGAAGTGGTAGCATTAGAGAAAAAAGCAAAAGAAATAAGGTCTAATGCTCAAGGGGATCATGTAGAGAAGAGTTCTGTAGTTTTGCACATGCAGGAGTCACCCCAATTGCCCAATACCAAAAGGCTCCTAGTCAATGTCACCATGAGAAGAAATAATATCCTGAAGAAACAGAATGTACGTAGATAAGGACAATCACTGGAGGTTTTAATTGTATGGGTGCCCCTGTTGAGCATAAACAGACCCCTCGTAGCAATGCCTGGTTATTAACAAAGCCAGGTGTGCTGGTTCATTTCCGGTCCAGTTACTTTACTGCATGCACATAAAACGGGATTTCTGATAGATGTCTGTGTATTTATGTACAGGAGAGCCTTTTTATTACACTTGTGGATGGAGTCAGAGCTCCAAGTTGTTATCATGATAGCATGAATAGAATAAAGGTTTTTTTTTTCCTTGTTATTTTCCTTCTCTTTCTCCCTTTTCCTCCCTGAGTCTTGCCACTTCCCATCTAAACACAGGAATATACTAATCAGGGAAATATGCACTGTTGTTTAGTAAAGGGTCAAATCCATTTGGATGGAATTCCAGGCTCAACGTGCTAACAATGGCAGGAAACTGGGTCCTCGAGCTGGCTTAAGCATGGGGCTGTGAGCGATAGATTGTTGAAAGAGCCCGCCCTGGGATATGCTGCTTTGGCTTGCTTTGTGTTTGGAATGCTGCGATTGTTCCAGACACAATGAGGGATCTGTCTGTCCACACAGAAGTTGTAATTACAGGAACAGGAGCTAAATTACTGCTCTTAATTGCCAATGATTCTATAGCAGTCTGTACACAAGGCGGCTAATTTGTCCTCTGGACCGTATAGGGACAGGCAGGACTGTTAATTTAATGTTTTTGGTGATTAAGGGAGTAGACCTTGTACCTTATATCCACGTCATCTACATCCAGGTGGTGCCAGGGTCCCCTTGGTTTTGTCTTGTTGGTTGGGATGACACAACTGTCTGCAGGTACTGTTTCTACTGAGAAGACAGGGTTTTGAAAGCCTCACTATCTTTGATGGCCTAAAACCTTCACTTCTTGTGATCATAACAGCCTGTGCAGAAGTCTCCTTGTGTATGTCATTGAGAAGCCATTTCCTAATTGGGAAAGAAGGTTGAAACCTGGCCCGGCGTCATGTTTTGGGAAAAGACGGCTGGGATCGATAACAGTTTGTAGCCAAACGTAATCACCCAGTGGATACTGTTGAGTAAGGTCTTTGTCTTTTTGTTTATTAGGAAACGCATTAGGAAAACTCACTCCTTTGGACTGCTTATAATATTATTCATTCATTCATTTATTCAGTCAACAAATGTTATTTGAGGACTCGCCGTATACTAGGTATTGCATAGGAATGGGTTGAAAAGTAGCCCAAGAGAAGTTCTACTCTGAGCTGACAGTCTCAGTAGGGACAAAACGATGTCAAGGAATAAGGCCGCGTGATAGCATCATGACAGAATGACGCATGCTTCATGGTCTACAGATAAGATTGATGGAGAACATTCCAAGAAATAACTAGAAACCTTTCTTCACCTATCATTGCACAGAATTGAGATGCAGACCATTACTAAACCAGGTGCTGGCAAGGTGAGTGGACTGACTCTTAGATCAATCAGACCCATAGCAGGACAAGGGGGTATGGATGGCTTTCCTTGAGGCCCAGGCAAAGGAGGGAGCGGTAGATACTTGAATAAAATGCAGACTCCCTTTGAAAGGAGACAGGAGAATGATGTCAGGAGACAACCGACAGTACCTGCTGACTTTGCTGGACAGGTCAGAGCGTGCACTCTGGCAGTGGGGAAGGGGCAGTGTGGGAGATGGAAGACAGGGAGGCAGTCACCAAGGAGAAGAGAGATCTTCTGGGAGGTGTGAGGGAGAAGGAATTATGCCAGTCATTCTTAAGTGTTTGGTAGGAAAGGGACCCTTCAAGAATCTGATGCAAGCAGACTTCTATTAAAAGTCAAGCTTGTGCATTTGCTCCATTGTGGACTCAGTGTGACCTTGATGGCAGGGGAGCTGCGTTTGCCCTTTGCATGGGCCACAGTTCTTGGTTCGGAGGGATACCCTCCGTGATTTTTGACCACATCGTGGGGTTGGAGACAGAAAAAACAAGAAGCAGCTTTTCCCAGGGACTAACTACTCACATCATGGTCTGAAGCCCACCAAGCGGATGGGAAGACTGAGCTGGTAAGCATGTGGTTCAATGTCCTGCCTTCGGAAAATGGCAGCTGCTGGGTGCGAGCTTGCCTTTGCTTGGCTCATAGTATGAAGCCGTCTCCTATCACCAGCTGCCCTATTGGGTCCAAGTGCGAATTACTGTGATTACCAACCTTTTTCTTTCCTGGAATTTGGTGACCTCTGTTTGTGCAGCTGAAGGGGACACTCACTCTACCTCATTCCTGACAGTTTTAGGAGCTGACAGCAGAATATTCAAGGAATGACATCAAGTGACTTCCCTCAAGGTCATTTCCTGTCCGTGATCCCTGCAAAGATCACATTCCCTAAAGATGTGTGGGGGTCGGAAACAGACCCTATTCTGTCAGACAAGAGATGTCTGAGGCAGCTGTAATAGGCGGACGGGAGTTATGTGTGTGTCGACATCCTCTTGTGACATGTTTTGCTGGTGAACACACACCCCACACTTGACTAAAAACAAACCAGGTCTGCTAGGCAAGATGACTAATGCTTGAGACTGAAGTTTTCACCCTGAGTCAATAATTCTCATTCTTTTTCTTTCTTTCTTTTTTTTTTTTAAAGATTTTATTTATTTATTTGACACAGAGAGAGCGAGAGAGCGAGAGACAGAGAGCAAGCACAAGCAAGGGTACAACAGGCAGGGGAGAAGCAGCCTCCCCGTTGAGCAGGGAGCCTGATGTGGGGCTTGATTCCAGGACCTGAGCCGAAGACAGTCCCTTAACCGATTGAGCCACCCAAGCACCCCTAATTCTCATTTTCAAGGCAAATGTTGAGCTCAACGACTACGGATTTGACGCTCCGTGGGGCAGCTGTGTTATTAATGTGGATTATTAGAAGCGGCACCCCTTTAGGTTCTCAAAGCAGGATCTCCTTTCAGCATCTCTGCCCCTTGTGGACTTGTAGCATCTCTGCCCCTTGTCCTGTTTATGTGACACCGATGAGTGGGTGCAGCTGTAGGTGCTCAGAGAAGGCAGCCTGGTGAAGGGGACTGAGGATAGGAGATGCGGAGCCCTGATGTCACAGGCGGGTTCTGCCCTTCATTTCTGCACGATGCTCTACCACCTGGTCACCTATGAAATAGACATAATCACGCTCTATTGAAGAGTGTCACCAGACCTGAAGATGACGTGCGTAGGGTACCCGGGACATAGCAGGGGCTTAACAACTCAAGCATCCGGATTCACTTTGGTGCGTGCCCTCTGCTTACCAGAGTTGTCATTTCCCTCCCCTCCCCCTTTATTTTATCTTAAGAGCTTTATTTCTTTCTTTAAGGGGGAAGACATTCAGATGAGTGATGTAGATTACAGGCGCTGTCACAGGTGGCTTCTCCATCACGTCTATGTTCTGCATCCCAGAGGAGATCCTTGGTTAGAACAAACGTGATGATGAAGGAGAAGAAGAAGGTGCGAATCAGGAGACCTCCCGTCTGTCCCTGGCTCTGCCCTAACCTGACAAGGACCCGTGGAAAGTCTTAAACTCTTAGGGCTCCATTTACTTGCCTGTCAAAAAAGAGGGGCTTGAATGGCAGGCTCTTGGTGGGTTGTTTCTGGAGACTCCTCTCCGAAGTACTGACTTAGATTCTGGTGCATGAAATGCTACCACTTTGCTAAGTTTGCAGATGCTTTTCTGTACTGGCTGATGCTTAGGACCAGATTTCCTTCGGTCAGCACAAACGAGGCCAGCACGCTACGCAATGCCCTCACCCTGGGTGTTCTTCTGGAGCGAGCAAGGCAGACGGGGCTTGTCTCTGCTAATCAACCTATACATTTCCAGAAAAATCTTTTTTTTTTTTTTTTCTCCTTGCTATTCAGATACACAGCTTGTGCATGTGGGGATTTGTAAACACAGTTGATTTATAAGGGGGTGGATTTCTCTGAAACATCATTTGTGTTCATTATGTCAGCTAGTTAAACTAATAAGTCAGCTAGTTCATTATGTCAGCTATCCCGGCGTGAGCTTGTTAAGGCGCTCGATTATCACCCTTCTTGTTTTTCTCATACTCAGGAAAGAATGGTAGGTGAAGACGCACAATTCCAGTTCATAAAGCATCAGGGGGACTAACTGGGTTTATTTATGTTTTACTCAAGGGAGTGGAATGCGAGACTTCTCAAAGGGAAAGTTAGCCAACTGGATTAGTGTGCTTGGGCCAAATGTTAGCATCAGACACATTCTCCAACCTTCTCAGGATCCTGGTATGTTAGTAATGAAAGAGGCCTGTAGGATTTCTGGGCAATTTCTCTCCTTCTCTCAAATGTCTTTTCAGCTCAGTAACAAGTTGTGCAAAAAGTATATTCCTTTAAAGAAACTTTTCCATTAAACACTTCTGCGGGAACGGAAATTGCCACACGTGGTGGAGTGTCTCAGATGGTATTTTTTTTTTCCAGTAAGAAAATAAGGAACTTAAATTGTCTATACTCTTAAAATTCACCCAATTAGTTGTAGTAGGGGTTTTTCATAATCTAGCTGGCTCCTGCGGGAGACGTTGAAGGCTCCCTGAACGCAAAGCTGTCAGTGTGAATTTTGACAGCAGGTGGCGCCAAACGTTTTCATTAGAAAAGTAACACTGAAGGCAAACCTTTTGCTAGTAAAAAAAGCCTTTTAAGTGAGCGGTGCTGGTTCATTCACCCAAATACAGGAAACATGTGCCTTGCTTATTTGGTAGCTCTTTGGCAGTACACAGTTGTAGTTCGGGGTGAGTTATTTCCTTGAAGTTTGTTAAAAGGGAAGTATGGTGAAATTAAAGGCTTGAAACAAAGCTTTATGAGAGTTTTGCAAACCAATTAAAATCCAGTCTCTCTGCTGCAAACCCTTCCATTAGCCCCTTCTTGGAGATGCCAAAAAACACAAGACAATGCGATGGTGGATGGCTGCATTTCCCCTACTTACCCTTGCACAGAATCTTACTTTTTTTTTTTTTTTTTCAGCTCTCAAGCCAGCTATTGTAGTCTGGTGAAAATGTTGTCCTGTGTAGGAAAGATTATCGTTCTGTGACCTTAGGGATCCAGGTGCTGTTCTGGAGGGGGACGCACTGATAGTCTCCGACGTGGGGGCAGTGAGGAGGATAGCAGGTTTCTACCTCTGCTCCAGTCACCAGAAGAAAGTGCTGTCAGAACTCAAGATCCTGAAGAATAAGTTCTTACAAGACTTTTTTTCTTTTGAGACAAACAGTGTGGGTACCTTAACGTTTTCATTCATTCATTGGACAAATGTTTTTTGAGAGTCCACCATGCCAGACATTGTCTTCAGGAAACCGGAATCCAGAGGTGAAGAAAAGCATGTAGTTCCAGCTCTTAGGATACTTACCATGGAGCAGAAGAAGCAGATACTGATCAAGTCACCCTCATACCCCTAAAAGAACAAACTGAGGACAGTGCTTTGAAGGAAAGGAACGCTGTCCTGTGATGCTGTTGAACCAAGGAAGTTGACCTAGATTCCTAGATGCGAGCAGAGATGGGCACAGGCAAGTTTCCGGATGGAAGTGTCCCAGCTGGAGCGGACCTGTGAAGGGTGAGGAAGAATTAATTAGGTGAGGGGGTAGGGAGAGGTGGGAAGAAAGTGCAGACCAGGGACAAGCAAGTTCAAAGACCCTGGAGTGGGAGGGAGACCGGAGAGTGTGAGACACCAAGATGCAGGGGGAAGGAACACCACAAGGAAGGGGAGAATAGATTCTATTACATGAGCGAAAATTCATCATGAATGTCACACTCTTCTCTGATGATTCCATTCTCCAGAGCACCATACACACACACACACACACACACGCACACGCATACACACTCTAAACTTCTATTTATTGCCTGAGCTTTACTAGTCTCCTGTTTTTATAACACTGTTGGCTTGAAGCCAGTGTCCAAATATTTCTGAAAAGTTTGGGCATTTTCCTTTCCCCAGTACAGTGGCCCATGAGAACGGACACAAGTACCTTTGGGGAAGGAGACCAGGAGGGAAATTCACAGAATACACCTGCAATGGTAGGAAGTGGTTTCTTCAGCCTTCATTAAAGGGAGTGTGGATCTGCGAACTGATTGGGACTTAGGAATGACCCTGACTTTCTGACATGGTGGTAACCTTGATTCACCAGACTTGGATATTTTTTTAGTTATATACATCAAGCAGGGCAAAAAACCCTATGATCAATCTACCACAGCCCAAGATCCCAGCAGGTCAGTCTCTTCTGATGAGTCCTAATGTCCCCCAAGGTGGCTGCACCTATTTGTGTCTGTCTGCTCTAGTCTAACTACACGCTCTTTGTCACTTTGGGGCTTTCCCAAGGTCATGCCATTCTAAGAGCCTTTTGCAATGGCAGTATCTTACAGTAACCCCAGCCCACAGAGAAGAGCCACTGTGCTGCTTTTCAAAGACGTTGGTGTTTCCCTCATCAGTGCATATCTCAGGCCCTAGGGATGAGATCATCTATAGGGCTAAATCTACAGCTGCATTCCTATCTCTTGACATCTTTGAATTCTTCTCTTTTCTATTGAATTCACCATTTCTGACCTCTCAACTTTCCCCACACTTCACTTCCAATGAAGCCCAAGGTTTCTTCAGCTGACAAGCCCATATCAGAACCACTCGCAGCTGCTCAGCCTGGCACTGGTAGATCCAGAATCATGGGTGATTGTACCCATATTTATCCCGATCAAAATGATGTTTATTCTTCCTGCCTGGCTCAGTAGTCCTCAGGATCCCTTTTCTCACACATTCCCAGATCTTTGTCAATATGATAAGTCTTCTGGTGGGTAAATCTCCTACTGGGTTTGACTTTGTAAATCTTCCCTTCCTCCTTCCCCTAGATTTCAAAATGCTGGGCTCTGACTTCAGTTACAGGTCTGGGGATATCAAGGATCCTGGTATTAGTGTGGTTAGGAGCATAGAGCATGAAGGGATTCTATACTTCTCCTTTCAGAAGGTCAGAACCTTCAGGCCACACATGAAGAGCCTGATCAGACTGGGAAGGAGGTGATGAAAAGGGGGTGCTAAGAACAGGTTGAGGGTTGGGAAAACTAGAGGTCTCTAAATCCTCCCATACATCCCCATTCCAGTTTTCTTCCGATCCTTACTCATTAAAAAAAAAAAAAAAAAAAAAAAAAAAACCCAAACAAGCAAACAAAACACATAAAGATAGGAATTCAGCTGATTATGTAATTTGGGAACTTCATATCAAATTTTGCCTTTGATGTCCATCTACGTCATCCTCTTGACATAGTCCTCAAAAATCCTTGGTGAAAATCCATGATTTATGTTTTTCATTGTCAGTGCCTTGACCACATCTCTTGACCTTTTTTACTTCCGTGTTCTTGGGCTGGACTTCCAATGGCCGGCATTGCTGTCTCTTTACCTGGAGGCTTTCTCTGGTCTCCAAAGCTGCTCTGCTCATATAGGGCAGACTAGAAACGTGGGGTGCCTAGCCTCCAAGGCAGTAGTACTCAGATGATGACTGCTGTGAATTAGTGTAGGAAGTCTCCAGCTGTCTTGACAGCTGGATGATTGGGCAGGATAATCCTGGCGAATGTCTTACTCTCTGACCTAGAGCACCCCCAAGGGCTTGAGCTCCAGCTGTCCCTGGTGTTTACTGGGATACCCTCCGAAATAAATGACGTGCACTTGAATCCTTGTCTCAGAGTCTGCTTCTGGGCAAGTCCAAAGTAAGATGGGACCTTATTGGAAAAAGTCAGGTAACTCACAGTTGGATGAAGATCCAGACTGTGAAGATGGGGAGCAGACTAGAGATGTTAGGGAACAAGATGTATGGCCATTATTAATTCACAGGAACATCTGGTTGCAATGCCATTGGATGCCATGTGCATTCTCATTTAGGGTGATATCTCCCCCCGATGAGCAGAATGCAAATGTATAAAGCATGGGTATACACACAGTACATAAGCAGATATACATTTTATCTACTATCTTAAAACTTCATGGGAGGGCAATTTATTAAAAAAAAAAAATGTCTGAAAAGTCTCATTAGGAGAACGACAGTGGAAAAAAAAATGGTTGAGAAACACAGTCCTAGACACTACTTCCATGAATGCTATATTGTTGTCCCTGATGCTGCCACCTTGAATTCTAATCTTAACACCCTTCACTTAGGGATCATGGGCTGATGGGAACAACTAATTGGCAGAGTACATGTCACCTGACCCAGTTCTAGCTGTAGGGGCAGGGGAGGTAACATCTCTCTTCTTCTCTTTTGGTCGTAGCTGGCAGAGTTCAGCATTCCCCTGAGGCTCACAAATATGGAGCTTTCTTCTCAAGTAGGAAGGAGGTCTGGGTGTAGGTCAACCCTCAAATAGTATCTGTTCACCTCTGAAAGACTGTGGACTTTGAAGAGTTTGAGGGCTCCATCTTGGGAACTCTCAGTACGGCCTCCATTCAGAAATTATAATAGGAGATATCAAATATGTCTTGGGTTATGGAAATCTATCAGAGGTTTACAAACTACTCATCAGAGCAGCTTTTAAAACAGGGGGCACTTTAATTTGGTGTTCTTAAGTGGAAAAGGTGGGGTAAGAGAGCTGTCCTTTCTGATAGCTCCTTGGATTTGAACCCTTAACCACATACATATAGCATTAGAATTACCAAGTCCCCAACTAGACATGCCCCATGGCATAGTGGAAAGATCATACCAGTCAGGAGATCTCAGGATTGCCAATGACCGGTGGTAGGATCACAAGCAAGTGCTTCTCTCACCTGTATGAGCAGGGTGTTGAGGGCGCCTGGGTAGCTCAATGGGTTAAAGCCTCTGCCTTCAACTCGGGTCCTGATCTCAGGTCCTTGGATCAAGGCCGGCAGCAGGATCTCTGCTCAGCAGGGAGCCTACTTCCCCCTCTCCTTCTGCGTGCCTCTATGCCAACTTAAGATCTCTCTCTGTCAAGTAAGTAAATAAATAAATAAAATCTTTTAAAAAATATCTTTACGAGAAGGGTGTTGAGCTAAAAGAATTTAGGGTCTCTTCTATTTTTACCATTTTATTTACTATAAAAAATTATTGTGACCTTCTTCTGTATCATGACCCATTAATCCTTCTAATAATACCAAGGAAAGATTTTATTTTCACCACATGGTGTGGAAGTGGAAGTTCAGAGATAAGTCACTTGCTCACATTCGCTCAGAAATGAAACAGCACCCTAACCAAGATCTGTCTGGCTCTGAAAGCCACCAAACCACTGCGTCCCATGCTCCAGGTGAAGTCTTAGATGTAGCAATGGTTGGCTTTTGGTATTTTCCCTTCTCCTGATGTGGTTCCCTCTAATGGCTGCCCGGGGGGGTCCGCCATGTTGCTCTGATCCTGTCATGTCTGTCCTTGCCCAGGATCTACATTCGCTTTCCTTCTCTGTTTTCAGGTTTTTGTGCTCCTTCTGAAATGCAGTCGGGAGACTGAAGTGCACTGAATGAACTATCCAGGCTCTTGGTAGTGAGTGCTGATAGCTTGCTAATCAGATAAATAGGTATGTTAATGGAAGAAAGATAAAGCCACAGAAAGTCTGCCCAGAAATTGTGGAGTGAATTAGAGTGAATTAGTCCCTTTCAATCCAGTGTCTCTAAATGATACCGCAGTGTAAACCGTAAGCGCAGAGCTGGACGAAACTGATTCACAGTATGTATTGCTTCTAGGAGAGCAGCAAAAGCCCTAGATCATGAGCTGGAAGAGCAGATTTTTAGCTCTAGCTGTGGCAAGAAGAAGAGTGTGGTGCGGAGCAATAAAGACCAGAGAAGCAGGTGGTCTGAGCAGGCTCCTCCCTTCGGCACAAGTCACCCCCAGCGGCGGCCACCAGGTTGCTCTCCAGGTTTCTGTACCTGTCGTCCCATGGTAATTCAGAGGCAATATGGTCTTGGGGAAAAGCAGTGTATTGAGAGTGAGAGGACTTGAGTTTGGGCTCTGGTGTTTAGCAAATCAAGTCAACACTCCAAGCTCCCTCCTGAGCTTTCTCTCTTCCTCCTTCCTTTTAAATCAGTTTTATTGAGGTATAATTGACACACAATGGAATGTACCCATTTTAAGTATACAGTTGATACATTTTGATAAATGTATAATTTAGAGACACTGGATTGAAAGGTGTACATCCACCATAATCAATATACACTTTTCTGTTGGTCCTAAAATTTCACTTTTGTCCCTTTGTAGTTAATCTTTCCCCTTTTTCCCAGCCCCAGGCAACAGCTGACTGATCTGCTTTCTATCACTCTAGATTAGTTTAGTCTATTTTAGCACTTCATATAAATAGAATTAGACAGTATTTTTTTTGTGTGGTGACTTCTCATTGCTCCAAACCTTCCCAGGGTGCACCTTGCCTGGATTGTGGTTGATTATTTTCGGCTGTATATTCCTTCAACCACAACTTAGCAGAATGACTGAGAGGAGGAACTCCCAACAGAGAAAAGATCCAGAGAAAATGGCCTCTCCCACAGATCTAATGGATGTGGATATAAGCAAGATGTCAGAAATAAACTTCATGGTAGAAGTTATGATGTCAGTAGTCAGGCTGGAGAAAACTATTAATGACAGTATGTATTCTTTTGTATCCGGCTCATTTCTCTCAGCATGCTTTTGAAATTCATTCATATTGTTGTATATAGCAATAGTTCTTCCTTTTGCTTATTCTTTTTATTGCTGTGTATTATCTCATTATGCAGCTTTGCTTCTGTTTATCTGTTCACCCACTGATGGCCATTTGGTGTTTGTCTCTCATAAGTAAATATGAACACTCATGTAACAGTGTTTTTGCTGACATGTGGGTTCATTTTTCTTGGGCAAAACCTGGGGAGGAATTGCTGAGTCTTATGATAAGGGTATATCTATTTATTTTAAAAAGTACTCAACTTTCCCAAACGTCACCATTTTATAGGTGTGTTCCAGTTTTCTCATATCCTGGCTAACAATGGTTACAGTCAGTAATTCAAACTTTAGTCATTCTTGTGCGGGTGAAGTGGTTTATGAAGTGCATTGTGATTTTAATTTTAACATTCCAATAACTAATATTTTATTTTTTAAAAATTAAATTAAATTAATGTATTTGTCAGAGAGAGAGAACACAAGCAGGGGAAGCTGTAGGCAGAGGGAGAAGCAAAGCAGGCTTCCTGCTGATCAAGGAGACTGATGTGGGATTCAATTCCAGGACCCTGGGATCCTGACCTGAGCCAAAGGCAGACACTTAGCTGACTGAGCCACCCAGGCATCCCCCATTCATATATTTTCATTTTTGAAGTATCTGCTCATATACTTTGAACATTTAAAAAATTACCTTATTGGGCGCCTGGGTGGCTTAGTGGGTTAAGCCGCTGCCTTCTGCTCAGGTCATAATCTCAGGGTCCTGGGATCAAGGCCTGCGTGGGGCTCTCTGCTTGGCAGGGAGCCTGCTTCCCTTCCTCTCTGCCTGCCTCTCTGCCTGTGATCTCTGTCTGTTGGATAAATAAATAAAAATCTAAAAAAAAAATTACCTTATCATTTAGGTGTAAGAGATCTTTATATATTCTGGACATAAGTCTTTCATCAGATATATAGAATGCAAATATTTTGTTCAGCTTGATATAGTTTCCAAGTAGTTGAAATTTTAAATTTTGATAAAGTCAACTTATAATTTTATTATTTTATACTTTGTGCTTCTTGTTGTTTTGTCTAAAAATCTTTTGGCCTATTTCCTCACAAGGTTATGAAAATAAAATACAGTCATGTATATCAAAGAATTTTGTGAACTATAAAGTATTGTACACACCTGAGGTATAATAATAAAGATAGCAGCAAAAATAACAATCATGATAAATAAATCAGCAAGCCCTTTAGTAAAGCACAACTCTCAGTGATTAAAGAATTACAAAGAAACACCTCCAATCTAGGGAGTTATGAAATATATACTAAAGGTCCACAGTAAGATGGCAAATTGTATGTGCCATGTATCAACATTAGAGCTGCTCTTAATTGAATAGTTAAGGCATACAAGATAAGTTTTTTATAAACATTATTTTAATTAATCCTTAAAAGAATCTTGAGAAGTAAATGTTAGTGTGTCTTCCTCAAAGATCGGAAAATCAAAGTTCAAGAAGGTTAAACAGCTGAAAAAGTTTACATAGAATGTGATAGAACTAAAATTAGACACACAGTTGTATCCTAATTATCCATTATGTGGTTAGACCGTGCACTTTAAGAATTCAGAAGACAGTCAGAGCTGTGTTGACTTGAAGGCTGAAGGAATGCTTTCGATAGGAGGTGGGGGTTGAGATAGATCTTGAAGAACATTTAAATAAGAGTAAATAGGAATCCAATTTTATCAAGAAGGAGATTGATTATGGATGCAAAGAAATAAAGATAATATGTTCCCGGGACATCGACTAGGCTGATTTTACTAGTTTGTAGGAGTAGCCATTAAGTTTGGAACTATACTGAGCAAAATGGTGATAAATTCTGTTTACAGTATTAATATATTACTTTAATGTCAATATATCTTCAAGTGTAGAACAAATGTTGTTTGTTTGTTTTTACTAGTAGTACTTTTTAAATTAATAGTAACCCACACCAAAATACTTGGCCATTAGGTGCTTTCCACTATTTCATTATCTTGCATAATGTCCATTCACTTCTTTAAAGTTTGTGAGGGTCTGCTCTGTGCTGGGCATTGTACTAGTTACAGTTACTAGTGTACAGTTAATATTTAAGTGAAAGTATCTGTTGAGCAGAAAAAAATTGAGGGTTGTGTTCTAGAGAGACATCAGGGCTAAAAATGTAAATTTTATAGTTACTGACATGTGCACAAGGCACATGTGCATCTTCTAGAAAGAAAAACAAAGATAAGATTGCAACAAGCCAGGGTGCCAGGGTGGCTCAGTGCGTTAAACGTCAGACTCTTGGTTTTGGCTCATGTCGTAATCTCAGGGTTGTGGGACTGAGCCCAGGGTAGGGTTACATGTTTAGCAAGGAATCTGCTTCAGATTTGCCTTTGCTCTCCTTCTGCCTCTCCCTGCTCACATGGTCTCTCTCTCTCTAAAATAAATGAAAAAAAAAAAAAATCTAGGGGCCCGTGAGTGGTTCAGGGGGTTAAATCCTCTGCCTTCAGCTCGGGTCATGATCTTGAGGTCCTGGGATCGAGGCCCGCATCAGGCTCTCTGCTCGGCAGGGAGCCTGCCTGCTTCCTCCTCTCTCTCTGCCTGCCTGCCTCTTTGTCTTCCTGTGATCACTCCCTCTCTGCCGAATAAATAAATAAAATCTTTAAAAAATAAAATAAAATAAATGAAAAAAATCTGAAAAAAAAACAAAGATTTCAAAGTGCAATCAAAAGCAGTTGGAAACTTTTTAAAAATTTCTGGATTATATACATGTGCATACACACACGCGCTCACACACACACACACACACACACACACACAACTATTTTAGCTAATCTTGCAACAAGGAAGTAATGGGAAATGTTACCTTGAGGTCACCAAGTAGTTATTATTATAATATGCACATTACCTTGAATCAGTAGTTATTATTATAATATGCACATTACCTTGAATCAGTGAACTAGAGAAATGGATGTCAGCATTAGATAGGTGGTCAATATCTTTTTAATGCTTATGATAAGCCTATAGTTAAATATTTCCGAGCTTGAACCATGTTTTATCATTTAAGGGAAATGTGGATTATTTTCTCAGGACCTCTAGTCTTAGGATAGAAGAAAATAGCTCATTCCCAGAGGTAGAGCTGAACTTTAGTCAATATGTTTGGGACTTATCTCCATTCCTTTAGGGAGACAAAGATTTTATGAGGAATTTATAGCAATATAATATTACAATCCACATACTACATAGCCCAGAGAATACTTTATTGAAGGTTGTATTGCAATAGAGCTGACTGTGAAAGGTTTCTGAGTAAAAGGAGATTCTGTAGTCTTGGAAGCAGCAGCATAACATGATGTCCAGCCAGAGGGCCTGAAGGACATTGTCATTAAGAACATCTGGTGAGGGAGTGATCCCTACAGAGATGCTGGGTGAAGAGATGCTCAGTGGGGAGGATAAAGGGAGGACAGGAAAAGCTGGGACCAGAACCCCGCAGAAGGCCTGTGATGGGCGGGTAGGAGAGACAGAGAAGATGGAATGGAGCAAAACTGAGCACAGTCTCAGGAAGACACTGAGTCGCAGAAGGAGAATAGAAGAGTTTCATCAGAATCAAATGGAGCTAAGTGAGAGAACGTGACACACTTTAAAAAGGTCTTAGATATGGTTTTTCAAAGTGATTAGCAAAATTTTGGAATATAGTTTCTGATCGTAACTTTCTGAGATCGCCAAGTTGTTTTGTTAGCTGACTTTTTTGCTTCTGGAAGATTCTGAGGAATCAATATATATCTATCTCTATCTACACACACACACACACAGACACACACACATAAATGAGAAATGGACATATTTATGATTTAAGATCACCTTGTAGAGATAGATATTGGAGAAAAGAGTTGAAATATGAAGGCAAACATATATCTGTAAGAACTGATAATTTCAGGGGCTTTCTCTCTCCAGAAGCCCGTGACTCCCCTTTGTCCGCAAATCAGAGCACTCCTTCTTCTATCTGGAAATTGTAGTCTTGACTTTTGAGGGTTGTCTCCCAGGATTCCATACCTTCTCAAAAACTGGACAACTACCCTGAACCCACTTATCTTCCCCACCCACATTTGTTTAGCCTCCACTTACACTTACTTTGATGCATTTATTCAACATGTATCTATATTCCTTCTTTCGGCCCTGTAAGGGAGTCACCATAGAAACTAAGATGGCCGTGGCCCCAGTCCATGTGAAGCTTTGCTTCTCATGGGACAGGAAGACATTAAATAATAGCACATCTAATCATGTAACTATGCGCTATGTGCAGAGGAAATTGATATAAAACATGAAGTTTAAATAAAAAGGCTCTACCAAAACTGGGGGCTACAGAGGATATCCCCAAGATGCGAGGAGTATGTAGAAGTTAATTTGGTAAGAGGTAGTGGAAATGTCGGAGGTAGAGTGAACAGTGTGAAGGCCAGGAAAGAAGCCTGGAACACAGAAAATGAGATAACAGCACAAGATGAGGTAGCGAGGAAGGCAGGGACCAGACTAGCCATAAGGTGGGCCCGTATAAGGCTTTGATCTATTTCCTACAGTTAACTAAAAACAACAGAGGAATTATGCAGTCAAATTTATGTTTTAAAGATAATTCTGGGAAAATAGACATGAATAAAAATTAATTTCATATAACAACAATAGTAAATGAAATAAAAAGTAATTATACACCCTGACTAACTGGGATTTATTCTAGGGATGCAAGTCTGGTTTAAAATGTGAAAATCAGTCAGTGGAATCCACCACATTAACAGGTTAAACACAGGAGAAAAATCACATGGTTATATGAATCAATTCACCAAAAACACTTGACAAATCCAACACCCATTCATGGTAAAAACGATTGGAAAAATAGAAATAAAAGGAACTCCTTCAAACTAGTAAAGGATACAATATAATTTATAACAATAAATCAGACTTCATGGTGCAAAACTGATGTTTTCCTCTTAACAATGACAGTAAGGTGAAGCTATCCACTCTCATAATTATTATTCATAGAATAACATAGAACTGGAAATTCTAGCCAGTGCGATAATGAAAAAAAGGAGCTAAAATGTATATAGATTGACAAGAAAGTAATAAAACTGTGCCATTTGCATATTACAGGGTGTCCATGTAAAAATCCCAAGGAATCTACAAAATAATTCCTACAACTATTGAGTTCACTGTTACTACAAGATCAGCATACAAAAATCAGCTGTATTTATATATACTATCAATTAACATGCAGAAACTAAAATTAAATAAACACTACTTACAATCACAAAGAGATGAAATACTTAGGTGAAAGTCTAACAAAACATGTATAGGACTTATGTGCTTAACACTACCAGGCAATGAAATCAAAGATCTGAGTAACTGGAGAGATATTCCATGTTCATGGATAGGAAGACTCAACATAGTAATGATGTCAATTCTCCCCAAATTGATATACAGATTTAATGTGATACATATTAAAATTCCAGCAAGAGTTTTTGAAGACATAGACAAGATTATTGTAAAATATGTGTGGGAGGGATGCGTGGGTGGCTCAGTCCATTAAGTTTCTGACTCTTGGTTTTGGCTCAGTTCATGATCTTAGGGTCATGGGTTCAAGCCCCTAGTAGGGCTCAGTGCTGAGCAGGGAGTCTGCTTGAGGATTCTCTCCCTCTGCTTCTGCCCCTCCCCCTTTTAAAATAAATAAATAAATCTTATAAAAAAAGATATGAAGAGACATTGCACCAAAGAAAATATACAAATGGCACATAAGCAAATTAAAAAGGAGGGCATGTATTCCATGGAGCACTGAGCATGGTGCATAAACAATGAATCTTGGAACACTGAAAATAAATTAAATTAAATTAAAAAAAATGTTTGACACCACCAGGCATTAGATAAATGCAAATGAAGACCAAGGTGAGAGAACACTATACACCCATTAGAATAACTTAAAAAAATGATGACAAGGATACAGGGAAGGGGAAGCAGAGAGAGTGGATCTCCCCTGCATTGCTGTTAATATGGTACAGACAGTCTGGAAAATTATTTGCCTGTTTCTTTTTTTTTTTTTTTTAATTTATTTGACAGACAGCAATCACAAGCAGGCAGAGAGGCAGGCAGAGAGAGAGGAAGGGAAGCAGGCTCCCTGCTGAGCAGAGAGCCCGATATGGGGCTCAATCCCAGGACCCTGGGATCATGACCTGAGCTGAAGGCAGAAGCTTAACCCACTGAGCCACCCAGGCGCCCCGATTTGCCTGTTTCTTGTAAAACCAAATATACAGTTGCACTCCTGGGCTTTCTAGAGAAATGAAGACTTATGTCCACATAAACACCTGTACATAGTTGTTCATCACAGCATTATGTGTAAGAGCCCAAACTAGAAACAGCCAAAATGAATTCATAGGAATTCGCTCAACCATAACATTAGTACTACTTAGCAATAAAAAGGAACAAACCATTGATATACAACAACTTAGATCTCAAGGGCATTCTCTTGAGTGAAAAAAAGCCAATCCAAAAAAGTCACATACTTTAAGATTTTTAGGGGTATAGTGTTCTTGAATAAGACAAAATTATAGAGATGGAAAACAGATTGAGAGTTGCAGGGGTTAGAAATGGTGGGGCAGACAGAGGAGAGGGGTAGGTGTCACTATGAAGGGGTAGCATGAGGGAGGTCTCTGTGGTGATGGAATAATAGCTCTGAACCTTGACTGACTATACCACCACTAGTGGTGGTGACATCAATCTACACACATGATAAAATGAAACAGGATTATATTCACACACTGCACCAATGTCAAATTCCTGGCTTTGACCTTGTACTATAAAATTATATAAAATGTAACCATGGAAGAAAATGGGTGCAGAATACATGGGTCCTCTCTGTCCTATGTTTGTACCTTCCTATGAATCTATAAATACATCAGAATTAAAGTTAAGAGAAAGAGGCCACTTTGGGTGTAGTATGAAGAGACTAAGGGAAACAATGGTAGAATGGTTTCGGGCACAGGGAAGTGACAAGAAACCAACTGGGAAATTTCCCATAGTTGTTGATCAGACTTCAAGGCTAGTAGTGAGAGAAATAGAGAAAAGTGAACGGCCACAAGAGATTTTTAGGTAGAAAGATGGAAAGTTTTTCTTTGGTGTTATATATGGGGGAAGGAGAGAACATTGTCAATAATAATATGCAGGTTTCTGGATGACACAACTGCCACGATGGTGGTGCTATTCACTGAGGGAGGAAATGGCAAGAAGAACAGGCTAGGGGTTCAGTGATTTGAGTGTGGAGATTGAATTAGTTGAGACTCCTTGAATTTTGAGTGCTTTTGAGACAGCAAGGTAGAACAGCTGATGGTCGGAAACTCAGAGTTGAGTCTATGGGAATCCAGAATATAGCATATTTAAAGTCACATTGGGAGGATTGCTTTAGGAAAGTACAGCACATAAAAGAATGAAGTCCCAGGATCTAGTCTTAAGAATTTCCAACGTTTAATAGTCTGGGTAGAGAAGCAAAGCAGACAAAGGATATTGAGGAGGAGCTGGCAGAGAAACAGGAGAAAAACCGGCAGCAGATAGTATCAGGGAAGCTGAAGACAGAACGTCTTTCAGCGAGAGAATGACTCACAGTACTGGATGGTTTGAGACGTTCTGTTATATCAGAACAGCTATCCCTTGGGTTCATGATATAGAGGTGGCTTTATTGAATATCTCTTTTCTTCCCCTAGCATGGTAGAGTTGATTAAGGAGGCAGTGGAAGGGGTGACAATGGATATGGCAAAGTATATATAATTTTTCCTGAAGTTTGGCTGTGCAGGGATAGAGAGAACCATGGAGGGAGGTTTTCATTTGTTCATGGTTAGTTGATTTCAGAGACATGTCTGGAAGATGCTTGAGAATACACACAAGTAAAAGTACATTTTAGAGTACCTGACAGGCATGGGTTCTAGAACTTAGAGGTGGAGACATCACAAACCACTTTTCAAAACCAGAGAGAGAAGTACCTCTCGTTCAGCGATGCCAAGCTTTGGGTTGGAATGGTAATCATGGCACTTGGGTTTAATCTGTATTCTTCATCTGAATAAATATTCTTTCCTTAAATTACAGGTTGGAAGGTTAAAAAGGTTAAAATAAAGTAAGAAGGGACATTGGAATCAACCCAGCTCAGAGGCCGAGAGGAGTTGCTCCTCCCAATGGTGTGTAGGACTTGGACAGAAGCCACTGGACTCACTTTCACCCCCTACACTCTCCAGCAAGTCAACACCCTTCTCTGAGCCTAGGCCTCTTCAGGTATAACATGGACCACATGGCTTTGGAGAGAAGAGGTCTTTGGGCTGATGTATTTTTTTTTTTTATATGTATATTACTTTGAAGAAAGTTGTATTTTCTCTACTCTCAGCTTCTCTTAGGAGCTGACAGGCTTTGCAGGTAATTCTGGTCAAACCCCCTGATTACAGTGAGCCAGCCTGCACTGTGGTACCCAGTGTTATACTGGAAATATAAACAACTGACGGGTGTTTGGGTGTCTGTTTAAGAAGGAGTGGTGGCCCATTTGTATTTGGGCAGAGAAGTCCTGATTTTGTGTTCATACCCTGCAGGCCCCATGAGAAGTCAGGTCCCCGGGCTCCATCAGCAGGGCAGCCAGAGACAGTAGCACAGGCACCTGGGCTGTTGTATCTGCTGAGACCAGAAGTGGTGGTTCTGTTCTTCTTCTATTATATAAAGAAGCATTCCATTTTCTTGAGGGGCCCTAGGCTCAACAGGATCAATTCTCTTCCTGCATGCTTTTGTTGGTGTTTGGAACCCTGCCAATTTAAAATCTTTATATTATTCTCTGCACAGAAATGTCTCCCTCTCTATTATGCTAAGTGAAATAAGTCAGTCAGAGAAAGACAAATATCATATGATCTCACCCTTATGTGGAAGTTAAGAAACAAAACAGATGAACATAGGGAAAGGGAAGGAAAAATAAAATAAATTGAAATCAGAGTGGGAGAAAAACCATAAGAGACTCTTAACTCTAGGAAACAAACTGAGGGTTGCTGGAGGGGAGGTTGGTGGGGTGATGGGGTGAGAGGGTGATGGGCATTGAGGAGGGCACGTGATGGAATGAACACTGGGTGTTATATGCAACCGATGAATCACTGAACTCTACCTCTGAAACTAATAATATGCTCTATGTTCATTAAATTGAATTTAAATAAAAAACTAAAAAAAAAAAAAGAAATGTCCCTCTTTTTATGCATATGTCTGTTGGGGTTTTTTGTTTATTAATTTATTTTAGGGATATTTTTAAACAATATGTTATGAATTAATTTTAGTCTTATAACCAAGTGTTAAAAATAGTCCCAAAAGATTTTGTATACTCTTCTAGCTTCCACAAATGAAACCATTATACAACTATCAAAACCAGGGAAGTAGAAATAGTACAGACAATACCCTTAATTAATCAACAGACCTTATTCAAATGTTGCTAGTTGTCACACCTGTGTTCTTTCTATAATGGAGGATCCAAGCCAGCATTTCACAGTTGCAATTCTTTGTCAGGATTCTCATCTGGGACAGGTCCTCGATGTCTTTTGTCTTTCATAACCCTGATACTTTTGAGATTGTCTCTCAGTGTGGTGTATCTAATCTTTCCTTGTAGCTGAATTTAAGTTTGTATGCTTCTCCCTTTTAAGCACTAGGTCTTGAGTTTGGGAGCTGGAATTCGTATACTCCTCATTCATCAGGAGCCTGTGTTCTTAGTGAAAGGCACATTCATTTAGAGAAAAAAGAATCCGCTCCTGGCTCTACCTCTGGAGGTATAAAATGAATCCTTAATGCAACTAATATAGCACTTACGGTTCACCTCCTGGGTTTTCATGAAATATTTTTTTAAGGAACATGAACTTTAAGCATTATATTGTTTAATGTGCTATTTAAAACAGCTAAGTACCTGAGGGTATCAGTTCTTAAATCCCTGTCATTAGTCATTAATTCACAAGGAACACAGCTAAATCAACAAAAACTAATGCTTAGCCCAATTACTGGATCAACAGAAATTCTTCAAGCCTAAAGTCACCCATAAATAACTTCACAGCATAAAAATGCCTAGGCCTAATGCACCAGTCAGTCACCAGTCATGGGGCACGAAGGGGCCAACTTTCCAAGAGATTTGCCGGCTGGGTCCCATTACTGACATCTCCAAAATGTATATGGGGGAACTGACCGTGGTCAAGAAGCTCTTTCAAGCTTTTAACTCAAATGCCACACGAAAACTTGGACTGGGCTAGGAAACAGAAGCCCCTTTCCAGTTCCCCAGCTTTATTACCATGTTACCTTCATCAAGGAATACGATCTTGTTCATTATTCACCTATTTCTTCTATTGACCCATTTTTAGAAACTGTGGAGGATCTCCCATGTGCTTAGCTCTATGCCAAGCCAGAATAGCTTCTGTTGAGTTAAAATAGATAAGGTCTTTGGTCAAGAGGGGTAAGGAATAGTGTTCTGGGGATGGGGGTGGGGACAGTGTGAACAGAGCCGTTTGGCAGAAGAGAGTAAGGATTTTGCAAAGAGACCACTGTAGCTAGATGGCAAGCAAAAGGGGCAAGCAGCATAGGAGCTAATTCTGTAGGGTAGGGAATAGTGAGGCTTTGGGGATCACTGAAGGGAAAAATGAACTCAAAATGGGTCCTAGAGCTAAATGTAAAAGCTAAGATTATACAATTTTTAGAAAGAAATAAAGGAGAATTTGCATTGGGATCTGGAGTTAAGCAAAGATTTCTGGATGTGTTACTAAAAGCAATTCGACACAGAGAAAAAAAATGGTAAAGTAGGCCTCAAGAAAATTTAAAACTGCCTTTTATTTTTTTAAATTTTATTTTATTTTTTCAGTGTTCCAAGATTCATTGTAAACTTTTGTTTACAATAAACCTTTTGTTTATTTTCTTAAATTTTTATTTATTTTTTAAATTTCTTTTCAGTGTTCCAGAATTCATTATTTATACACCACACCCAATGCTCCATGCAATACGTGCCCTCCATAAAAGATACTCTTAAGAGAATAAAATGGCAAGTCCCTGGATAGCAGAAAATGTGAAAATATTTGTAACCTGAATATGTAAAGAGCTCTCATAACTCAATAAGAAGAAAACAAAGAAGCCAATTAAAAACCGTGCAAAAGACTTGAATAGATACTTCAGCAAAAAATATATACAGGGAGGAGTGCCTAGGTGGCTTGGTAGGTTAAAGCTCTGCCTTCAGCTCAGGTCATGATCCCAGGACCCTGGGATTGACCCCTGCATCGGGCTGTCTGCTCTGCAGGGAGCCTGCTTCCTCTTCTCTCTCTCTCTGCCTGCCTCTCTGCCTACTTGTGATCTCTGTCTGTCAAATAAATAAATAAAATCTTAAAAAAATATATATATATATGTATATACAGGGGGCAAAAAAAAAAGAAGCAGATGAAAAAGATACATCGACACCCTCAGCCATTAGGGAAACACAAATTAAACCATGATGAGATAACTTCATACCTACTAGAAAAGCTAAAATTTAAGACTTATCATACCAAATATGACAGAAGATGTGAAGGAACTGGCACTCCCACTGCTGGTGGGAATTTAAAATGATGCAGTCCTTTGGAAAATTCTTGGCAATTTTTTGGTTTTATTTTTATTATTTGAGAGAAAGCACGTGAGCATGTGAGGAGGGGTGGGGCACAGGGAGAGGGAGAGAGAGAATTTTAAGCAGACTCTGCGCTGAGCGTGGAGCCAGATCCTGGGCTCAATTTCACGACCCTGAGCTCATGACTTGGCAGTTTCTCAAATTAAAATATTACCTACCATGTTATCCAGACATTCTGCCCTAGGCATTAACTCAGAAGAAATGAAAGGACATACCCATGCAAAAACTGATGCATGGATCTTCATAGAAGCGCTATGTGTTAATATCTCAAACCCGGAAACAGTCTAAATGCCCATCAGCAAATGAAGGCATTGGGGTATATCTTTACCATGGAATGCTACTGAGCAATGAAAAGGATCGCTAAACAAGCTGAATGTCAAAATAATTATGCTGAGTAAAAGAAGGCAGATGGAAAGTGTATACTCTGTATGATTCTATTCCCATAACACTTCTGGAAAATCATTTTCTGTAATGACAGAAAACAGATCAGTGCCTGGAAGGAGGGGGCAGGGAACAAGGAGGAAACAAGGATTACAACAGAGCATTAAAAACACACAAAAAATCTTGGCCGTGATGAACATAATCACTTTTGTGATATTTGTGATGATTCTGGAGGTATAGTTGTATGTCAATTATTATCAAATTATATACTTTAAATATGTGCAGCTTATTTCAGGTCAGTTCTGTTCTATGCAATAATATGTCAATTCTATTTTATCCAATTGTGTGTCAATCCAATTTTATTCTATTGCAAGCCGATTCTATTCTATTCTACTATTTGTCAAATCTATTTTTTAAAAAAAGCAGGGGGTGGGGCTGAAGTATCCGCGTGGCAGATAATCTCCCAGATGCTAGAGAACTTCATCTTCAGGCTGGACAGTGAGGAACAGAGTCCAAAATCGTCTTGCAAGCTTGCCCGGCAATCACCCCACAGCGGGGCTCTAGACATTGGGTCTGGAACTACCAGCTCCGGGGTAGGATCAGGCTAGAGATGCTCCCACTCCATTGTTATCCCTGCTGTCTCCTGCACAAGGATGTAGCTGGCCATTCCCACTCCAGCTGGATCCCGAGTCCTCATTTCTCTAACTTTGGATTCAGGGTCTGAGGCGGGAGCTGTGTCACGGGTGGGTCCTGGGCCATGTGTCTGTGTGGGAGGCTGGGGGCTTGCACGTTTGCCTTATGAGATGGGAGGGTTCCCTAATACTGTAAGGGTAATCAGACGCTAGGTAGCCAAGAACAGCCAGGGGTCCCTTCCGAGCTTACCCTCTGTGTCCTTCATGAAGAAAGGAGTTTTTATGAAGATTTTTGCGAGAATCCAGTGAGATCGTATATGTGGAAATACTTTGTAATTTTCTGTATCAGTGCAAGCTGTTATTTTTCAAACCCATAAAATTTTGGAACTGAACATTTTTTTGGCCAACTAGAGTCTTAAAGGAATACGCAGGAATTAAACAGCAGAGGGAGAAGCCCCGGTGAGCAGACAGTAGGAGATGCCAGAAGACAAGAGCAAGGCCTGGATACCAGGCTGTGAAGCAACCGGCAGAGGGCCCCGGGAGCACAGCCCAGGAAAGCTGACTCCTTGAAGGAAATTCTTTCTGCAGCTATTTCTGGAACTTTAGAATACAATAAAGATGGGTGTCTTTGCAAAAGCGCGAAAGGTCAAAAATGGACACCCTTTGAAATCTTACACACACCTGTTATAAATAAGTTGAGTTACAGATGTCATAAAATACTTTTGTATGAATGTGTTTGCATCTGTATAACACGTTATTACCAATTCAGATCTGGGGGAATGCTGTCCCACCCATTCTAATGTAACTGTCTGATCTATGTTATCTGATGGCATAATTTTGCAACACCCATCGTCAAAAAAATAAAACATGCGTGCGCATGCACACACAAACACACACGCACACAGTTTGTTAATTCCCAACTGAGCAGACTAGATGCTTCAATGCCACGCATAATTCCCATGACCTGGCCTTGCCTTCAGTTCGTACTACCAAGGTCAACATTGAAAATAAGAGCCTTTAGTCTACAGAGACACACAAAGACCTTACAGCTGTATTGAGAAGGTCCAATATCTAACTGCACTTGTGATATAATAACAAAGTAACATTAATTCCTTCAGGTATTATTTGTGTTATTGTGTTTTTAAATAAACTTTTGTATTTTAGAGCAGTTTTAGAATTACAGAGCAATCACGAAGACAGAACAGAGTGATCCTGGATATTTCATACCCAATGTCTCCTAATGGTAACACCTTGAGTTTAGTGTGGGGCATTTACTGAAACGGATAGCCAGTACTGATAGATTATAGTTAACTAAGGTTCACACTGTATTCAGATCTTTTTGGGTTTCACCCAACATCTCCTGTCCTAGGATCCCATCCAGGGAACCACATTACCTGTAAGTCACTGTGTCTCCTTCAGTTCCTCTTAGCTGTGACGGTTTCTCCCACGTTCCTTGTTTCCGGATGGCTTTGACAGTTTTAAGGTTTACTGCTTGGGTATTTTGTAGGCAGTCCTTCAGCTGGGATTTAGCTAATTTGTTTGTCACGATCAGACTGGGGTTATCTGTTTGTGAGAGGAAAATTACAGAGGTGAAGTGTTCCCTCCATCACATTATATCAAGACACATGCTGTCGACAGGACTTAATCACAGTTGGTGTTGGCCTTGGTTACCTGAGTTGGATGTGCTCTGTGTTGTGTGTGCCTTGTTCATTCTGTGCTCTGTCTGCCACTGATGTCTTCATTGTTTTTCCAATATTTTCTTTTTTTTAAATTTTATTTTATCTTTTCAATGTTCCAAGATTCATTGTTTATGCACCACACCCAGTGTTTCATGTAATCCATGCTCCCCCTTAATACCCGCCACCAGGATCACCCATCCCCCACCCCCACCCTCTCTCCTCTAAAACCCTCAGTTGGTTTCTCAGAGTCTACAATCTCTCATGGTTTATCTCCCCCTCCGATTTCCCCCGACATTTTCTTTTTCTTTCTTTTTTTTTTTAAAGATTTTATTTATTTATTTGACAGACATCACAAGTAGGCAGAGAGGCAGGCAGAGAGAGAGGAGAAGGCAGGCTCCCCGCTGAGCAGAGAGCCTGATGTGGGGCTCCATCCCAGGCACCCCTCCCCCAATATTTTCTTATGAGAACTTGAAAACAGCAAAATCAAAGTTGTAAGTTTTTATAATATTTACAATATAATTATAATATAATATATAATATATAAGGCGGGAGCTGTGTCATATATATGATATATATTATATTGTAATATATAAATTATAATATATTATATAATAATATATCCCCCAACATAGATTCTAAACTGATCTTTTACTTCACTTCCTTTATCACATATCTGTCTATCCGTTCTGCCATTCAGCACATCGATTCATCTTTTTAAACAAAAGATATCGTGTTGCCATTTATTTCAGATTCTGCCAATTTTGCCCCATGATACAAGAGGAAGAAACAGAGGAAGAGAATCCTACTGGATTTTAAAATCCAAGTTCTAGAGTTGTGGCTGTAGGGGCACACCAAAGAGAATAGCAGAGGGGGAAAATGGGCCTGCAATTTAGAAACTAGTGGAAAAGTCCTTTGACATTATAAAGTGTGTCAAAAACAACACTGCAACTCCAAAGATTGTCAGGCAATCCCACGGAGAAAAGCTAAAGAAAACTATGACCGAAGGCATGTGTGACTTCAGGGCATTTTCAGAAAATGGAAGAGGCATTTGCCAGTTTTAGATAGCGAAAGCAGTACTCCAAAGGCACTGTGTCAGAAGGATCTGGAATCACATCCCCATCTCCTGGATCCCACCCCCGGCACTAAATGGGAAATGCTGGGGTACCAGATTTTAATGTCTTATTCCCCTAAGGCAAAGAACAGCACAGTGACTGTCCCTTTACACTTTTCCTTGTCCATCCGTGTGAGGGTTTCCCCAGGGCAATAGTCTTTGTATTCGTTTTCTAGAGATGCAATAAAAAGGTACCACAGACAGGGGTGTTAAACAAGAGAAATGTATTTCTCACAGTTCTGGAGGCTCAAAATCTGAGATGGGTGTTTGCAAGAATGGTTCCTTCTAAGTATTGTGAGAATCTGTTCCTGGTCTCTCTCCTTGGCTTGAAGATGACCACCTTCTCCCTGTGTCTTTTCACCCTGTATTTCCTCTGTCTCCATGTCCAAACTTCCCTTTTTATAAGGACACCTGTCATATTGGATTAGGGCCTACACTAATGACCTAATTTTAATTTCATTATCTTTATAAAGATATTATAGATAAATGTATTATATTTAATATACTATATTAAATATTATATATTTATATAAATAATATTGTCACATGTATATTATATTAAATATTATATATTAAAAAGATATAGATATCTTTATAAAGATATCTATATCTCCAAATAAGGTCGTATTCTGAACAACTGGGCTTAGAACGTCATTGCATGAATTGGGGGAGAGGGGCTGGGGGCACAACTCAACCTGTAAGTCTTCAAATTCATTTCTTGTATAACCCTTAAAAGAACTTGGAGAGGGGCACCTGGGTGGCTCAGTGGGTTGAGTCTCTGCCTTCGGTTTAGGTTATGATCTCAGGGTCCTGGGATCAAGCCCTACATCAGGCTCTCTGCTCAGCAGGGAGCCTGCCCCCCACCCCGCGCCTACTTTCTCTCTGTCAAATAAATAAATAAAATCTTAAAAAAAAAAAAGAATTTGGAGAAACTACATACCCTTCACACTGTTTAACATGACATTTGAAAATTTAAATCATAGGTTTAAAAGTTTCCGGTATTTTGTAACTATTATTTTTAAATAAACGATTACTCTTTCAAGTATATCCAAAAAAATCTAAATACCATAACAATTTGATTCAATGATCGTAATCATTAAAAATACATGCACAATTTCCTATGGAAATTTTAAATCTTTCTGTTTTCCCCTTCCCATTCCAATTCCCCTAGTTTTATCTTTGTGTAATATATTTCTATGCCAGGAAGTCCCATTTTTGATCACCCTATTATCTTTCTTTTTGATGAAATTATGAATGGAAATTAAAATTTTAAAATTATTTTTAATTTAAATTCAATTAATTAGCATATAATGTATTATTAGTTCAGAGATAGAAGTCAGTGATTAATCAATCATATAGAACACTTCTCTCGAAATAATATAAATAGTGCTTTTCCCTCCAATTAGTTCATGTACGCATTGATGAATGGTTTTATACTAGAACAACACAGATTTCTGCACTATTGTTATTCCTGTCCTCCACTCTGTTTTTACAGAAGTAACTGCTCAGAAAACATATTCATCATAATAAATAAATGGGAATGAAAAGTATTTGTTATAGCAATTTTATCCAATTCTTTGAATCTTATTCAAATTACATGTCAAATACTACCTAGTCATTTACCATCAAAATTATTTAGTATTCCTCTTGCTAAAAATTCTATTAAATTCTTCTTCAAATTGGTGAAAATTGAAAACCACCTGATGTGAATGAGAGTTATTCACACGTTCAATTTCTAGGAGGAACACCTAGATTTACCAAATAGTTCTTTAACTTACAGCACCGTGTATAGAACAGATCACTGTTTCAGAGTTTTCCAAGAAGGGAAAGCAAACTCTAAAATGAGGTCTTGGGTTCAAGTGGTTTATCTGAGCGTCCATCCCAGAAGGTTTATCACAGTGGGGACTTTCTGAGTATCATGTAGAAGGCACCTCAGAAATGTCCCATCAAAGGACAGGGAAGTGGGACATTCACGCCCTTTCATTAACTGCTCCTGTGCCTGGCTGAGGATCAGAGAAAGCCTTCCTTAGGCAAAGACTCAGCCTTTACCACGAGAAGGTTCGGTGAACTTAGAGGTGGGCTGGAGGATACGCAGTGGGAACGTCAACTGTGTCTGTAATAACTGAAAAAAACGGAAACATTGCAACTTTCATTACTGATAGAAATATGTATCTTATTGTATTTTATTTTTTTAATGATTTTATTTATTTATTCAAGAAAGAAAGAGAAAGAGAGAGCATGAGCAGGGGAGGGGTGAGTAGAGGGGGAGAAGCAGACACCCCGCTGAGTGGGGAGTCCAACCAGGACTGTGGGATCATGACCTGAGCTGAAGGCAGCTGCTTAACAGACTGAGCTCTTATCACACCAATCTTATCACATTTTAAAATATATTTTTTGGGCACCTGGTGGCTCAGTGGGTTAAAGCTTCTGCCTTTGGCTCAAGTAATGATGTCAGGGTGCTGAGATTGACCCCCCTATCAGGCTCTCTGCTTAGCCGGGAGCCTGCTCCTCCCCCCTGCCCACCGCCTGCCGCCCTGCCTATTTGTGATCTCTCTCCCTGTCAAATAAATAAATAAAATCTTTAAAAAATATATGTATATTTTCATCAAAACCTTGAAGCTGCAGATTCATCTCATTTAATTTATAAAAAATACCCTCCCTATATTGACAAACCAATAACCTTTGTCAAACCGATCAGCAAAATAAAACATTTTCTGACAGCAATAGTTTAACTTCATTTCTGATTCAAATAAATGTTAATATAGGATTCAAAAATCTCATTAGCTATTCCTTGAATTGAATTTGAATTTAATATTGAATAAATATGAAACACTACCGAACAACTGAGAAATAAATTTCAAGACGCATGTTGTAAAGAGATGATTTAAATGGTGTAGAGATAGTTGATTTATTCACTTTATAATAAGTCATCCAAACAAGAAAATGAATTTACATGTTATCTCTCATTATTTAATTAATAACAATGTAATGTACAATTTAGCTAAAATTGTAAATTATTTCTGAAATGGAGTATATGATAAAAAAGCATGGTATTCCCTTGATATGTGTGTTTGTGTGCATGTATGGATTATTGGTATTCTGCTTTGGGGAATAATTAATTGACTTAGAACCCAGTATAGGTGTCATAAATAATGTCATTAATTCCTAGACCTCGGGGTAAAACATGTCCTCGTATTTAAAGGACGAGAGATTCTCATTGCTGAAACTCATCTGGAAGAAACTTATATTTCTATTTTTTGTTGTTAACAGTAATAAAAAAACATTGTTTTATAAATAAAATTAGATGGGAATTAATTTAAACTAGAATAGATGTTTAATGATATACTTTTTATAATATGCATTTTAGCTGCTTTATTTAAGAGCTCACACCATAAAGAAAGAAATGATGAACATATTTTAGTTGTGGATTCTTATCCAATTTGCTCTGGGCAGTTTGGGAAACCCCAAACTGCCCAGAGAAAGACACGTTGGACCCATTTTTTAAAAATCTGATTCCCTGATGTATACTTCTCTCTTTAAAGGTGCTTTTCTTTCCTGCGAATGAAACATTTTAGCCATAAATACTGAGAATTCCTTAACAGAATTGCCTGCACCTAAATACACAAGAAAAGTCATAGAGTATTAAAATAATTTTAAATTTTTAAATAATTAAAAAATTTACCCATAATCTGCAATCATGAACACCCCCCACCCCACCACTACAAACAGAGTTGCAATTTTTGACATTGGTCTAGGAATAACAGAAGCAAAATGGCTCAATGAACATGGCCGTCTCTTCCACCTAGCTCTACAATGTAACCCATTATCTCATTTTAGACCAAGGTTTCCCTCATATTTAAAGGATACACAGAAATGTGTATCCAGAGATTAGGAGACCAAAGGCTCCATGGTGCTCTCAGAAGCCCTTAAAGGAGGCTTCTCTTTGTCTGGTTACCCATAGGCTTTTGAACTCAGGAACCATGAACTGAAGTAGGATTTGGGGTGGATGTGGGAGAGTCTTCTGTGAACACAGGTAGACTTTTAGGTCAGTCTGGTAAAACCCTCCGAACTGACGAACCTTTTGAATAGCCCTGGTGTAAAAGCCACCAGATTCCTGGAATCTGGAGGTGCACATATTCAATGTTAATGAATACTGCCAAATTGCCCCCCCCCCATGGTGCTGGTACCAACCTAGGGTCAAGAGTTCCCATCACTCTAGCTGACTGCCGACATTTGAAACCAACAGACTGAAAGTTTCATCAGCTTAGCAACTTCAAAAAATTTCCAAATAATTACAATGATTTCATGGATTTTGCTTCCCATGTTCCAAAGTATTAGTGAATTGTCAGCTGAGTTTCTAGGGAAGTAAATCATCTTTATTTCTTTGCCTCATTTTAATTTTTAATAAATAAAATTAAATTAAAAATAATAAAAAATAAATTTAAATATTTTATTTTTAATAAGTATTGCCCCATATTTATTTTTAAAATTGAAATTTGAAGTTCTTTATGTTAATCCTTTGTCTCGTTTAGTGTTAAAAATATGACCTCTAATCAGTCCCTGTATCATGATTTTAATTCATCGTTTTCATTATTACCATCATCATTTTTATGCCGTGACTACCACTAAGATAATTAGTGAGTGCTTACCTTCTGCCAGGCCCGTTTAAATAACTCATGTGTATTATCTCATTTAATTCTCACAATGAGCCTATGAAGTAGGCTCATTATACCCCCATTTTATAGATAGAGAAACTGAGGTATACCAAGACCTAAGTAAATCAATCAAGGTTGTCCAGCCAGTCAAGGACAGAGTGCTCATTCTTAATCACTGGACTATCTCATATAACCTCATCTTAATACAATACAAAGAGTAAAACAGTGTTCAAGACTTAACTCTTGTATGGCATAAATGGTGTTGAGTTTTATAGTCAAAAGCTAGACCCCATATCATGTGTATTAGCATTAAGTGCCCACAATGGGTTATACATCATAGGAGACCCGCGGATTACAAAAGGGAAAAGGAAAAAGGCACTGTCCCTGCCCTCAGAGTGCTTACAGTGCAGGAAGAAAGACAGACAATTGTAATCCCACATAATGACCACTGTAATAAGATACGATGAAAGTTGCTAATAGACTATCTAGGAGGGGACCCTAACGTGTGATCATGCGTGGTTCTATAATCGTGAGAATGATTGGTATTGAATGTTCTGTTAGTAAAATGGTCTCATCTCCATCATACGCACCAACTTTCCCTTATTTTATACATTAGTCCAGACATCTATATCCTAATGAGTATGGCTGATCTGCTTGAGATCTCTGGGACTCTGATTTTCCCAAGGAAGATTCTGGCTAGCATTTCTACCAATGTGCCATGGACGGTTTGCTGAGAACGTTGTTGATGTCCTTATTCAACTCATCTATCCCCAAGGAACGGATAAGGGACGCAGGATAAATTTTGGAGGCAAGTCCAGGGCCAGCAAGCATTCTGCAGCTATCCCCCCCGGTTTCTCTCTTCTTCTAGAAGACAGAAGGGTAGTGTGGGTGAGGGTAGACCAGAGCAAGGTGGTGTCAGCAGCTCAAGCCAAGGAGGTGGGGGGTGACCCCCGTGGCCGTCCTGCTGCTACTTTACCTTCCCCTTCTTCTTCACTCTTCTCCCCACACCCAACCCCCATCAAAAGCTGCATAATCTCTTCAAGAAATTAGTGAAACTTTACAATTTCATTGGAGCTGAAATTAACAAGAGATCTCTTCAAACCACTGGCACCTTAATTTGTAAGACAGAAAAAAGTAATGCTGGACACAAATGAAAAATCGTCATTCCTTAGCGCGTTTTGGAGGGGAGAGAGATGAGGAAATGCAGGAGATGAACTGTGCCTATAAACATTTGTGGGACGGAAGAGAGAAAGCACTCCCAGTGGTAAAGCCATTTGCGACTTCACACGGGAGCAAATGTCATTGTAGCTGGGTTTTTCCTATTATGTCATTCCAGAATGGTTATTTTTAAGCATGTAAGCACAAATATTTATTTCGTGGCTGCTAGTTTTCGGTCTCACCTCGGTTTCTATTTTAGCATTTGTCCTATAAAGGGCTGGCTCTGG
This sequence comes from Mustela putorius furo, assembly GCF_011764305.1. Classification (NCBI taxonomy): domain Eukaryota; kingdom Metazoa; phylum Chordata; class Mammalia; order Carnivora; family Mustelidae; genus Mustela; species Mustela putorius. The sequence continues at coordinate 8,927,031 of NW_025422022.1, forward strand.
GATCTCACAGGGTGCTGTGAAAGAGACAGAATGTTCGGTAGGCCAGCATGAAGGCAGAGGTTCTGCCCCCAGAGCAAGAGGAAGCCAGGTCCAAGGCTTGGCCCCTGCAGGGGGCCGTTCGCATTTATGGGAGAAAAGTGAGGTTCTTCCAAATTCTGAGGGAGTGAGGCTGGATGATGTTGGTGACAGTAGCAAAGCGACAGGAAGCAGCAAGTAATCTTCTTCCCTGGTTGTTCCCCATTGAAAGAGGCAACTGGCCGAACAGACACAGAATTTGCAGAGTCAGTGTCAGAAGCACAGAGCTGAATATTCAAGCTTGAGTTGGAAGCCAAGAGAGAAAACCTTCCCTAATGAAGTTCACCAGGATGGAGCCCTAGCTACGCTATTGTTTAGTGCACTCAGAAGACACGGTCAGGGTCAGGACAGTAATTAAGGAAGTAGGGGAAGACATATGCCTTTCCCAGGAAAGAGAATAGTATTAGTTCCCCTATGAAAATCTTGAGTTTTAAAGCATCCCTGTGGGGTAACTCATGCATGCTCCTGAACCTTATTTATTAGTACATTCATTTATTTAACACATGTCAGGATGTCCCTCCTAGATTCATGGTGTTTGCAGCTAAGCATTCTATAGATGGAAAAGAGGGCTCATTTAAAGCTAAGTTTTCCACTGTGGCCATAGCCAATGTGTCTAACACTGGCCAGGGTCCTGGGCAATTATCTTTCACTATGGTCCTCTCTTTATCACGAGGATGGCTGTGTTAGAGAAAAAGAGAGGGAGAAAATGAAAGATATTTTAAAGTATAAACACCACCTCATCCCCTCTACTTAATCCATTTTTTGCAATCTCAAGAAATTTGGGAGAGGAAGGAAGTTTGAGTCTCTGTCTTTAGACACTGATTATATAAGGTGAGATTAATTTTCCCATATGTGCATGAAATCCATCTCACTGCTCTGCAGACATGCTTCTGCCTCACGTAAATCTATTTGCGTCTAAGAACACGAAGTAGGGTGTAGTTTAGAATAGAAAAGAAATGGGAAGGTAAGAGAGGAAAAAAAAAAAGTGTGAAGGGCAAAGGGAGATACATAGGATAATTCAATTCTAGGCTCATCCTTCAGAATGGGTCAAACCTCTTAGGATCCTGTCACTCATTCCATCATATGTAATATTTATTGACATTCACAGGCCAAGTGTGGCAGGATAGAGTCTGTAGATGCAAGGCATACAGAAAAGAAAAATTAAAAAACGACCCCTACCCTTGAGAAGCTCTCAGTCCAGGGGCGTCTTGGTGGCTCAGTCTGTTAAGCATCGGCCTGGGGTCCCAGGATCGGGACCCTCCTTGGGCTTCCTTTTGATGCTGCTCTCCCTGCTTGCGCTCTCTCTCTTGCTATCTCTCTCCTTCTTTCTCTGTCAAATAGATAAGTAGAATATTTATTAAAAAAAGAACCTTCTGTCTAGTGGAGAAGCTGCATGAGGGAAATAAGCCACAGTGTGATACAGAGAACTCTGATGAGATGTACATGGGGTGCCGGACGGCATCAAAATCACACTAGAATTCTGGAAGGTTTCCTAGAGGAGACAGTACTTTCAGTTGGTAGAAAATAAAGGAGATAAGATTTGGGGAGGCGGGATCAGCATCTTTTTTTTTTTTTTTTTAAGATTATTTATTTATTTATTTGACAGTGAGAAAGAAAGCACAAGCAGGGGGTGTGGGAGAGGGAGAAGCAGGCTTCCCACCAAACAGGGAGCCTGATGTGAGCCTCTATCCCAGGACCCTGGGATCATAACCTGAGCATGGCAGACACTTACTTACTGAGTCACCCAAGGTGCCCAAGGATCAGCATCTTTTAAGGCAGAGGGACAGGAAATAGATCAGTGCAACCAGGGCATGGGATGAGAGACGGAACAAGAGATAGGAGGAGATGGGCTGTCAAACACTGTGGAGGCTATGGAATTTTCCCCTACTCACAGCCTAACATGTTAGCATCTTGGCAGGTGACACAAGAATCCTGGGGCAGAGACAAAGTACTTTATTATGAATGGTGTAGCAAGAACAGGAGATGCAGCATATTCACACTTGTTTCTTTTTCCCCCAAATCCCGCATGAGTAATGTGATGGACTCAAGAGGATGCTACATGTTCAGTGGAGGATCTCAGACCCAAGGGCACAGCCTTTCTTCAACAAGCAACCAGCTATTAAGTCCCCCCACTCCAAGGCAGTGAACAGGTCTGCAGTGACCATGCTGTGGTCACCTGGATCTCCTTAGGTCCCGCTGTGACTGGCTGCTGGTACTGCTCGGTGTGAGGAGATGGACAAGTCTTCCTGTCTGACCCACTCGGCAAGAGTGTGCACTTATGTTCAGCACCCATATAGACAGTCTCTCCCCACAGGGGAGAGCTAAGCAGAGGGTCTCCCCCCAAGGTCATTTTAGATGATGCTGAGGAATTTGAACTTTGTCTGAAAGCATGCAAAGCCGTTGAAGACTTGACCATAGAAATGTGCCAGTGATCAGTACAGCTTGAAAAGATGACTCTTGTAGCTATGGTGGAGACGACTTGACAGCAAGCTGAGACAATGAAGAAAAGCCAATTAGGAGGCAGTGCCCATATTCCATGTGTGCAGTGAACTACCCAAAGTCAAGGTAGGACAGGTTGGGGTGGGGGAAGGTGGCAAGTCCAAGGATATTATGAAAGGTAGGATCTGAATCTTTTCTGGGGGTTAGTTTTTTTAAAAAAGAAAATCTAAAGATTTTATTTGTTTGTTTGTTTGTTTAAGAGAGATTGCAAGTGGGGTGTGCAGAGGGGAGGAGAGAGGATGAGGGAGAGAAAAATCTCAAGCAGACCTTGCACGGAGCATGGAGCCCACTTAGGCGCTCGATCTCAGGACCCTGACATCATGACCTGAGCTGATACCATGAGTCGGATGTCTAACTTGACTGAGCCATCTAGGCAACCCCCTCCAAAAAAAGAGAAAATTTTAGAGAAAAAATCTAACGGCAATACTATTAACAACTTACTTCGCGTTCCGCATTTCATTAGCATTTTGCACGCATTGGCTCATTTGATCTTATTCTCTGTGAAGTAGATACTATTATATTGTTATTTTATAGATGAGGAAACAGAAAATCTAGGTGACCCCTCCTTGTTGCCAGGTAGGCAGCTGGGTGGGGGGTGGTGCTGTTCTCCCCTGAGATGAGGTACAGCAGAGGTGGGGCAGGTCTGGGAGGGAAGACAAGGCATTTGGTTTTGGCCCACATTACCAACTAAATGTTTGTGATTTCCCTCCTCCCACTAGAAATTCGTATGTCAGAGTACTAATCCCCAAAGTGATGATATGTATGTATGTATTTAAAATTTGATTTATTTATTTTAGAGGTAGATGCACACACACGTGCCCATGAGTGGGGGGAGGCAGAGAGAGAAAAATCTTCAAACAGACTCCCTTGAGCATGGAGCCTGACAAAGGGCTCGATCTCACGACTCGTGAGATCATGACTTGAAATGAAACCAAGAGTCAGATGTCTAACTGAGCAACCCAGGTGCTCCAGTGATACTCAGAGATGTGGTCTTTGGGAGGGGGGCTACTATTCAATGAGGTAGTGAGTGTGGCACCCTTAGGATGAGGTCAGTGCTCTTCAAAGAAGAGGAAGAGAAAGAATTCTCTCTTTCTCCATGAGCGTGCATGAAGTAAAGGCCATGTGAGTGCACAGTGAGAGGTTTCCATCTGCCAGCCAGTAAGAAGGGCTTCACCAGAAACTAAGTTATCTAGCCCCTTGATCTTGGTCCTCAGAACTGTGAGAAATAATTTTATGCTGTTTAAGCCACTCATTCCATGGTGTTGTGTTATGGCAGGCCCAAGTGCACTCAGCACAGTTGAGTGTATGATATCTGGGAAACATCTGAATGGTGATTCTTAGTAGATATTTTGAATACATAAATCTGGACTCCAGAAGGGAGGTCTCTGCTGGAGAAATGGAGTTAGTAGTCATTGAGTGGGTGGTAAGTGAAACCATGAATTTGGATGAAGTCATCTGGAAAAGTGGGAAGGTTAAGAAGAGAAAAGGGTTACAGGATGAAGCGGAGACAGGGAACTTGAAGGCATCCCATGAGAAACTTTTTGTTTGTTTGTTTTTTGCTCCTTTTCCTGATTTTACTCTTGCTAGGACCTACATCTCTGCCTTCACAAGCCTTATAGAACAGATGTTTTTGTCCTCCTTGTGAAGGTCAAGGAGTTAATGATTTCTTTGGAGTCTTCAAGCATAGTAGAGAACATCTAAAGAGTGACTGAGTGGGGTTGTCGTGAACATTTTCCAAGACCACAGACTCATTAAGACCCCTGGCTCCAAGGCATAAGTGACTTATGGAGGATTCCGAAACACGTGTCTTTGTTTTCGGATGCCTGAGAACACATGTACCCTGGACCACAACCCACAATAAAAACCCCAGATCCCAAGCAAAGACAAGATTCATTGTCTTTTCCTTTCTGAGTTTCCCGGATGCTATGTCTGTATCTACTCTCCCTCTATGTCTGTAATGAACCCTGCTCTCACTTCATCTCGGCTGGCTCTTGAATTCTACCCTGCATGAAGCCACCGACCCTCTTGGCTACTCCTGAGGGACTCCCCTCTGGTCCTTGGACACAGCTAGCTTGCATCAAAGCTGTAAACACCTACCTTTTAGGGGCAGGTAGAGAGGAAAGCCCCACAGAAGACCAAAAGAAGATGATCAGAGTGGTTGGAGGGAAACAAAGAGAGAAGGCACAGAAGCCAAAGGAGGTCTGGAGATTTTCATGTAGAAGAGAGTGCCTCATAAAAACTGGACCTCAGATAGACTGAACAATGAAAGCACCATGCCCACTGAGTGAGACATTTGTAAGCAATTTCTGCACATAAAGAGAATAAGTTAAGGTAGTGGACAGATAGGGAGTCACTGAAATTTGAATTGTGGTTGACAAACTTGAGATATCATGTGTTAAGGAAGTCACCTGGGGGATAACTTTATAGGATGTCTCATCTGTGTCAGTTGGATGGATATGCAAAGCAGAAATGGCAACAAAGTAGACAGCCTGTTTCTTTTCCTAAAAAATATGTGATTCTGTATCTCTCTGGAAGAGAATACTGTTGGCTTTTAAGAAGGTCATAGCAAGAATATGCATTCCTCTTGCATGGATTGGAAAAATAAAGTGGGTATGTGTCCCAGATATTCTAGTTGTGTTTTAGACAGCATTTGGATTCTAATCTAGCATCCCTGTGCCTTGCTTTTGTGCAGAAAAAAAAAAAAAAATGAAAGCGAGGGGTTAAGAGACCAGAGCTAGCTATCTTGTTGGTCATGCTAAATGTACTTTTTTTTTTTTTTTTTTTTTTTTTTAAGCATTAGAAGCCCTGTAAGGTAGTAGAAAGCAAGAACAGGCCAAAGAGACCAGGTGTGGAGACCTCTCTTGTCTTTCAGTGCAGTTAATTAACCAGCTCAGGAAGAAGATAAAGGAGAAAGAAATGCTTAATAAATAAATAAAACACGGGCATAGGGTCAATCAGAGTACTTGTAGAAGGAGGTGATTATTTTAATTAATGGTGATACATATGGATAATGTCAAATTGTGAAAGCTGTGCTGGTCTCTAATTTCTTCTGTTCTTCTCTCTCTTCCTCCTCTGGCCTCCTTAACAGGCTTCTGCTAACTCAGCTACTCTTCCCTGTTAACCTGGTGGCCCTGCTTCTGTCTCTGTATTTCTGTGGGGTGTGTGTGTGAGAGAGAGAGAGAAAGAGAGAGAGAGAGAGAGAGGAAGAGAGAGAGAGAGAGAGAGAGAGAGATTCTAAATAGCTAGCTACATAACTATGGCAAGCAGTTTTACAGACAGCAAGGATTCCAAAATAACCAAAAGGGATGGAGAATATTCTTGGTTGAATGTAATCCAAAATGCAATCAAGTTCATAATCTCCTGTGATTAATAGGAGCTAGCCCTCTCATCTAAGATGAAAGAGGGGGACGCTCTTCACTTAATATTGACTATTGCGTGTTATCCAGCCTATGGAAGAATTACTAAATTTTAAATTGGAAGGGTTTTAGAAATCAAGCTTTCTAACTTTTTGTCTCCATATATGAGATGATTGAGGCCTAGAGAGGCTAAATTATATCTTCAAGGTCACACAGCTGGACAGTGCCTGGGCCACGATCGGCACAAAGGTTTTTGAGTAACTTTCCTGTTTCTCATTTTCATGTGGCATACATGTGACTAGAAGAGGCTGAAGACATTATTATGTATCAGACATAACATATTTGAATTTTTTTTTTTTTTAAAAACTGTGCTCTCACTGCTATATACTCCTGTTTTTCATGCACAGCCATGGGTTCAAAGACCTATTTAGCTTTTACTTGGATATTCTTGAACAACACAATTTTGTTATTTGTAAACTATCAAACTGTATTTTTGAGAACCTTAATCCTTTTATCTTTCTATATCCTAACTTTTAAAAGTTTTTTGGGGAGGGGAACCTGACTGGTTCAATCAGAAAAGCACATACCTCTTGATCTCAGAGTGGTGAATTCAAGCCCTACCTTGGGTGTAGAGATGGCTTAAGTAAATAAAACTTTGAAAACTATAAAATGCTTTTTGGGGAAAGTTTCAGGATGATGAAGAAGAAAATAATATGGTTAGCTTGATATAAGCTCGAGTTCCCTTTGATAACCATGTCAAAGAAAGGTTCCGTAGGAGACAGGGTGGTCTCTGAGCTGGGAAGAGGAGAATAGGAACACTCAGAGGGGCTGAGTTAGAGAAAACGTCAGGATCTCAGCAGTGATGTCTCTAGGTGCTCCTGTTTGGTCTCTTCTAGAGACCTTTGCCACCTTGCATATTCATCTTAAGACTCGCTGTTAATTCCTTCCTTTAAATATAGTGATTGTGTCCTAGACGCATGTCATTTTTTCTGACATCAAACAGACAGCTCATGTTCTTTCCTGGAATTGTTTCCTTTAGCTCAAAAAGAGTCTCCCATAGCAGGCCATGGGCTCATTAGTCATGATTTCCCATCTGCACCCTTCCTTTCTTTTTTCCATCAGAGCCTGTAGCACCAAGTATCAAATAATCAATTTTCATGAATGTTTTTATTTGTTACTATTTATTTCCTTTTACTTTTGCAAAGAGCATAGTCTAAAATTCTGACACTAACCACTTCTTAACTCTGTGGCTAGAACCAGATCACTCTGGCTTCTCAGAGTTCTTTTTTTTTTTTTTTCCTCTGTAAAGCTGGAAAATTTCTACCTGATCTGCTGCTCCAGTGAAATAAATTGGGAAAGTGCTCGTCATTTTCTGATAAGTGTGATAAGCAGAATTCAAACCAGAAGGTGGGAATCTTAAGGCCCCACCCCCTGGTTTATATACCCTGTGTAATCTCCAGTCTTTGAGTATAGGCAAGATGTGTGACTGTGATAGGATTTCACTGCGGTAAGCAGATTACAACTCAGTTGACAAGGAGCTGATCAAAAGGGTGGGCCTGAACTAATCAGGTTAATCTTAGAGAGAGAGTGTGAGCTTTCCTAAAGGGAGAATATAAAGCAAGAGAGATACTCTTACTGGCTATGAAGAAGTCAACAGTCTTATTGTAAGCTGTCTATGGGGGTGGGAGGAATGGGCCTGTGGACACAACAAAGACTTGAGTGTCTCAGGTTGCTGAGAATGGTCCCAGCTGACAGCTACCAACAAAGCAGGGATTTCAGACATATGGCGGCAAATACAACATTCTGCTGTGTTCTGAGGGAGCTTGAAAATGGATTCTTCTTCAGGAGAGCTTTCCAGTAGGAATGCAGCCCTGTCAACACCTTGATTTCAGCATGGTGAGGCTGTGAGCAGAAAGCCCAGCTAGAGACTTGACTGGAATTATGGCCCATGGAAGCTGTGAGATAATAAATTAGTGTCATTTTAAACATAGTACTTATTATGCAGCAATACAAACTAACACAGGTACTTGGTACTGAACACCAGTACCTGAACTAACAGGTACTTGGTACTGAACATCAGAGGTGAGGGGTGAAGGAAATGGAGATTCTCTCTTCTCTCCCCTACCCCCCACCACAAGCTAGGGCCTAGGTGTGGTCAATCAGATGTGCCCACCTGGAACTCTGAATCTAGAGAGAGAGACACAAAGGCTCAGAGACTATTAGAGGTCGACCTTGAGGCCAGTGGCGGTGGCAGTGACAGCAGAGCCTAGGACAGCTTTCAGACAAGATGGGACTGTGATCTGACTGGTTATGGCACGTGGAACCAGGTCCCCTTAGTTTCTGACTATTCTCCTTGCTTCGGGGCTCATGTAAGTTCTGTGAACTGTACGCTGCCCTTCTAATACATTTATTTCTCCAGCAACTAGTCAGAAACTAGCTTCTGTCATTTGCCACCAAGAACTTGGACTATTATATATCATCCATGTAAAAAATACCTTGTAAAGCATGACAAATTCCGTATATGTAACATATTATTTTTATTTAGATTTTATTTGTTTATTTGACAGACAGAGATCACAAGTAGGCAGAGAGGCAGGCATAGAGAGAAGAGAGGAATCAGACTCCCTGCTGAGTAGAGAGCCCAATGCAGGGCTCAATCCAAGACCCTGAGTTAATGACCTGAGCCAAAGGCAGAGGCTTTAACCCACTGAGCCACTCAGGTGCCCCTATGTAACATATTATTTTAACTGTTTCTCTGCCTTCACTTTTCATCAGGTCCATAAGTATGAACTTAGGTCCTCTCTGAGTTGCTGTAATTCTTGGTGTCCTTCCACATGTTGATATTTCAATAAATAAGTGTGCCTTTATTCTAATAAATAAATGGGACTCATATGTAAGTCTTTGTGAAAACGAAGGAACCATTATAAACAACCACAACGACTGAGGGAGAACATTAAGGCTTTCAGAGAAGGACCATTTCCTGGGAGCTTGAGTGGTTTAAGTTTAAAGGACCAGGTTTGAAGGACTTGTCTTCAGCCAAACTTGAAGGTCAAATGAAGCAACAGGTGTCTCCTACAGTGGGAGCCTCCAGGGAAGACGCTTCCTTGACTGTTCTTAAGAATGATTTGAGTCTTGAAAACACATACTCCAATTGGTTTACATTCCCATTTAAGGTTCACATCCTCATGTGTAATGAACAGTAAGTTTGTGTCTAAATCATCTCATACTCCCTGCATTCCTGCCACTGACAGAATGGGAAACCAATGAAGTGAGAAACGTCATCTTTGAAAAAAGATGATGAGAAAGCAGTTTAAAAAATGAATACACAGGGACACCTGGGTGGCTCAGTCAATTAAGCATCCTACTCTTGATTTCAGCTCAGGTCATACTCTCAGGGTCGAGAGATCAAGCCCCAGCTCAGGCTCTGTGCTCAACAGGGAGTCTGCTTGATATTCTCTCTCCCTGTCCCTCTGCACCTCCCACTCTCTTTATAAAATAAATAAATCTTAAACACATGTGCATACACACACACACACAAAACCGCTGCATCCATCAGAGTTCTCTCAAGGGCCTTCCTTCAGATGCAAAGGGCTGGGGTTGGGTCGCCCACCACGTTCAGTCCTTGCCGCCATGCTCGTTGATGAAATGTTGGGGTGTGAGGCTATCATCAGTTTGAGAGCACCTGAGAACAAGTCTGTTTATTTTGACTAGCTAAGTCCAGGGCCTTCGATCAGTTTACATATGGCCGGTGGGTCTTTGGGGACCCTGTGTGGAGAAGGACCTCTGCATTTTAAGGAAAAAGACTACGACTGTGACCTTCTCCACTCCCCATATTTGCAGCAAGGGGAAATGAGGTGTTTGCCTGTGATTCCCGGCAAGAGAGCAATGGTGAGGTGGAAAGCCTACTTGGGGCTGGAAGTGGTCAGGGCAAGAGTGTTGTCTGCGGAGCACAGAGTAGGTGGTGGGGAGAAGAGCAGTTGGAGGTGGTGTGGTGTAACACTGAATAGCTTCCCAGTGTACCGACTTGAGGACATCATTTAAGTTCCTAAATAGAGAACAAGCAGTCAACATGACCTCAATAGAGAAAGCTATAAAAGTGAATCAATTTAACCTCGGGTAAAGGTTTACCTGTAACACTCGGGACAGAAATGGGGAGAGTGCCAGAAAGTCAGTGACCCAGTGACAACGGGAAGGGCAGAGCACAAGGGTGGTAAAAATAACTGTGGCAGGAGGAGTAGAGCAAGGAGCGGAAGTGGCTGGCCCACCTCATGGGCATCAGGCCAGACTGGGATGGGGGGGAATGAGAGGGGACCAGCCAGGGGTCTGCCCCAGACAAGGCTCTGGGCAGGGTCACAGCTGTCCTGGAAGATCCTGTTAACCTGAGGTTCTTCACTTTGACTCGGCATCACTGGTCCATCCGTCAGTACAGGAGAAGGCAGAGCGTGGCCAGGCCTGTGGTAGTGTTTGAGTGCCATGGTGTCTGTGGGGTCACTTTCTTCGGCAGGTGTATCCTTGGCTGGGGATAAGGTTGTGTGCTGACTGCTGCAGCTGAGCCAACCTGGCCATCAACCCCTTTTGGTTGCTGTGAGATCAGAAGAGCTATCAACGTGGCCTGCGATTGAGCGAGACCTTGTAACTTTCATATTTCCTGTGAAAAGGGTGTTTTCCACTGAGGATAATATAATTTCAGTGTTTCAAGACTCCAAATAGAACTAAAAATAGCTTAACAAAGTTTAAATTATATTTCCCAGTTTATATAAAAATGAATATGGTTGGAAGTGAGGCACTTTATGTCTAAAACAATTGATGGCCAGTTTACGTGTACACAGCTCACTTTGTTCATAGTACGGAAGAGCCAGAGTTACAGCATTTAAGCTAAAATCCTGAAAGCTTCTGTGATAGAACAGGGCATGCTGCTATTTGCAAATACTTGGATGAGTTGCTGGGACCTGATGTGATTGGCGCTAGATACTCTACTAATGGACATTCTGATCAGTGACAATGGGCAAGGCTTCATTATGGCTGAGAAAGGGAACTCTCCAACCAACCATGGAGTGACCAGTTGGCCAGGAATGAAAAGAACAATGGTGTGCGGGCACCTGGGTAGCTCGGTGGGTTAAGTGCCTGCCTTCAGCTCAAGTCATGATCTCAGGGTCCTGGGATCGAGCCCTGCATTGGGCTCTCTGCTCAGCAGGGAGCCTGCTTCCCCTCTTCTCTCTCTGCCTGCCTCTCTGCCTACTTGTGATCTCTCTTTCTCTCTGTCAAATAAATAAAATCTTCAAAAAAAAAACAAACTAAAAAAAAAAAAAAAGAACTATGGTGTGGACAAGCCAAGAGTGATACAATATACATCCTATCTTCGAGTAGCCACAACATGATGATAGGTATTAAGATCCTCTTTATACAAGTAAACAGTCACATACCTAAGTTAGTAGGTGGTCAAACGATGATGATGGTGATGATGATGATGACAATGAGGGAGAGATCCTATCTATCATGCTCTTCTGTTTACAGAATAGATTATCATTAAATCAGTGATCTCATCAGATCCCTACAGTACACCAGGGACGCAGGTTTTGTTATGATCATTTTTATTTCTTTTGTAGGAAAACTTGGATGAAAACTGATTTTTTCAAAGTAAGTATTGAAAGTAATACTCATTAAAATAATAAATCAAAATTCCTCCTTCATATTTGTGGCAGATCCACAGATTTTTAGCTGTGTGTCATTAGGCAAACTACCTAGCTTCTCTAAACCTTTGTTCCTGGCACTGACTTTCCAGAGTACAAGGAATGAATGTGATGATCATTGGAAATTGTTTTTTTATTTTCAGGGCTCAATAAATAATAACTATTTAAAACTGGTTATCATTAGAGATTCAAAAGTCCTTGGACCTTTTTCATGGGATTTATTTTACAAAACTGCCAAAAAGATGTTCATACCCTTGAAATGTACCAAGGAATAATCAAGACAAACTGGATTGAAGCTACATTGTCTGCTTATATATTGTATGATTTTTATGCTTTCTTCTCAATATATTAACTGAAGATATACATAGTTAATTCATCCCATGTACCTTTTATTGCACAATATATCAAAGATGAGCCAATGCCCCAAACCTGGTCCTGCTTTCAAGTGCTTACAGTCTGGTGGGACAGCCGTTTATGTGAATTATCCCAGTACAGTGGGGTGAGTGCTTCTGGACTCAGAAGTTTCACTTTTAAGTATTTTTCTAGGAGAGAAGAGCATACAGTTCAACACATATCCAGTGTCCTTGTATGGAATTGCTCATCACAACTTTATTTACAAAGGTTCAAAATGCAACTGACCCCAATGTCTAACAGTAGGAAAATGGAAAACCATTTTGGGTTATATCCTTACACACAAAAAGCCACAAAAGGATGACTCCTGGAAGCAAGGACATGGATGCCCATGCTGAGGTTAAGAAGCCAGACACAGGGGCACCTGGGTGGCTCGTAGGTTGAAGCCTCTGCTTTTGGCTCAGGACATGGTCTCAGGATCCTGGGATCGAGCCCCACATCAGGCTCTCTGCTCAGTGGGGAGCCTGCTTGTAATCTCTGTCTGTCAAATAAATAAAAAAAAAAAAAAAAAAAAAAAAAAGAAACCAGACACAGAAGAGTTCATCCTATGTAACTTATGTGAAATTCTATATAGATAACACCAATCCATGGGTGAAAGGAATTAGGAAAGTAATTGCTTGGAGTTGGAGGTGGGGCAGGTATTGACCAGGAATAGGAATGAAGGAGCTTTTTGGAATGATGGAAATGTTTTCTATCCTGATGGAGAGAGGTATGGAACAGGATACACAGGTGGATGAACTTGTCAGAACTCAACGAACTGGACATGTAAGATGTGTGCCTTTCACCGTGTATACATTCTACCTTAATACACAAAAACCTCTTTGGTCTTTTATGTTTTTACACTGTTATAAATGGTATTTTTAAAATTCTTACTTTTTCAATATTTGCTATTCATATGTAGCAAAACAATGACTTTTTGCATATTGGCCTTATATGGTCTAAAATTGATAAATTCACTCATTCATTCTGGTAGTTGGTTCTTTATGTCATTTTCTCTGGGTCTTGAACATGGTAAACCTCCTTCAACCTTCCATTTCTCTTAACTACCCACTTATGTTTCCCATTTGTGTCTACAGTTGGGATCATTTCTTTCGACCTGTCTTCTTGTTCTCTGTAGCTTTGTTAATTCCACTGTCAAACTCATCCATTGAGTTTTTAAATTTGCATTTTTGTGCTTTTCATTTATAGATGTTCCAATTGGTTGTTTTTCAAATCTGTTAGGTCACTTTTTCCCCCTCCAGTTCCTGTTTACTGCAGATATTTTTAATTCTCATTTTTTTAAACATAGCTAATTTCTAAGTTGCCTCTGATTATTCAAGATACTGAAGTATTTCAGTATCTAAGGATCTACTTAGATAATTTTTTTTTCTGCTGTTTTTCACCCCACCCCCCGATGTTTATAACCTATTTTCTTGTGGCTTGGTTACCATGACTTTGCACGGCTCACTATCTATGAGACATGATTTTTGGTGGTTACTGTGGCTTGGGTGAAGGGGTTATTCTCCAGTTTTGCATTTGCTTTTGCAAGGCAACTACGGACACTACCTTTTTGTAACCAATTCAAATTAAGTCATGGCTTAAAGTTTTCTGAATTACTCCTGGATTTTTAAGTTAGGTTATAATTTCTTAGTGTGTGTGTGTGTGTGTGTGTTTTCTCCCTCTTCCTTTTCTCTATTCAATATTAAAACACTTCTATCTTAGGAGGCTTTTAGAAGGGGGGAGGAGCAGGTGGTTTTACTTTGTATTTATTTTTATTCTGAAGGTTCTTCCTTTGGGATTTTAGGTTAACACAAGATAGGCATCTAATATTAATCTTTCGACCTGGTGGACACTAAGTTTTGACTTCTGTCCTTCTTAGTTTGTAAGGTCTTCAAAACAGTTACATAAGTCCCCAGCATATGTCTTTAAGGTAAAAGGATTTTGTTACTTTTCTTGCCTTTATAGGTTCTTGGAGTCTCTTAGACCTTGTTCTGATAATTTTTTATTATCTTGAAAATGACATACCATTTCTTCTGTCATCTATTATTGGTCATTGAGACCAACCAGGTACAGTGTAGGAAGTGACTATGAATGAAGGTGGATACCAAGAGGTAAAGGTCATCTGGCACATCTTGGAGGCTGCCCACTACAAACTGCTAAGAGTTCAATACAAAATTTAAAACCCACACAGAAAAATTAAAAGTCTGTGCATATAAAATACACATAAGTAACACATATTAAGATACATCTGAAACATAAAAAAGGTGTTCAACCTCATTCAAAATAGGAATAATGGCAATTAAAATTATACCTAGATGCCATGTCTACACATAAGATTGTATAACCCACTGCATTGTTGAAGATTTGGGGAGATAGGTTCTCATATTTTTTCAGCAAAGGTAAACATTGGTGAAATCTCTATGAAGAGTAAATCGGCAATAACCATCAGAGTAGAAGTACATATTTCCTTTGATCTGACAATTCCACTTCTAGGAATTTATCCTAAGTATATTCTGGCAATGTGTAAAATGATGTCTGTATGAAGATCTTTATTGCAGCATTGACTTATAATAGCAAAAGATTGGAAACCATCTGAATTTCCATCTAAAGGGAACTGATTACATAATTTATGGTAATATACATATAATGGAATTCTATGCATTTCTTAAAAAGGAATGAGGCAGACCTCTAGGCCGATTTTGAATTTTCTCCATCATATACTGAAAGATGTGAAAGCAAGGTGCAGAACAGCACGTTGCCACTTGTGAAAAAAAATGTATGTATATGCTTGCACATGAATATGATATCTCTGGAAGCATATGCAAGAGATTGGAATCATAATTGCTTTTGTAGAAGGGAACAGGGTAGCTAGGGAATAAGGGTGGAGAAAGATTTATTTCTTATGCATTCATTATTATGTTTTGAATTTTATAGTGCATGCATTTAGTACTTGAAATAATTTTTAAAATACACTTTTAAACAAGATGGGATTGGGAGGGAGACAAACCATAGGAGGCTCTTAATCTCACAAAACAAACTGAGGGTTGCTGGGGGGAGGGGGAGGGAGAGGGTGGTGGGGTTATGGACATTGGAGAGGGTATGTGCTATGTTGAGTGCTATGAAGTGTGTAAACCTGGTGATTCACAGACCTGTACCCCTGTGGCTAATATATTATATGTTTATAAAAAAATTTAAAAAATTCTTAATAAAAATATACTTTTAAAAAGTGTATTATAATAAACCAAAATGATGGTGCCTTAAACTAAGCTGGTGTCAATAGAAACAGAGAGAAGGGTATTGGTAGGGCATGGTGGATAATTGTATTGGTGAGCCGGAGAAGGAAGAGTTCAAAATGGTGCTCAGATTCCTGGTGCAGGCATTCAAGTGGATAGAAGAAAGGGAACTTAAGAGCATATCTCTTAGAGGAAATTTCTGTTCTTCAAGAAGTTTAAAATGGAGCTACGATCCAGCAATTGTCCTACTACATATTTACCCCAAAGATACAAATATAGTGATATGAAGGGGCAGATGTATCCCGATGTTTACAGCAGCAATGTCCACAATAGCCAAACTATGGAGAGAGCCCAGATGTCCATCAACAGATGAATGGATAAAGAAGATAAGAAGTAATATTCCTATATATATATATATATATAGGAATATTACTCAGCCATCAGAAATGATGAATCCTTACCATTTACATAGACATGGGTGGAACCGGAGGGTATTATGCTGAGTGAAATAAGCCAGTCAGAGAAGGACCATTATCATATGGTTTCACTCATATGTGGAATATAAGAAACAGCGTAGAGGACCATAGGGGAAAGGAGGGAAAACTGAATGGGAAGTCATCAGAGAGGGAGACAACCATGAGAAATTTAACTCTAGGAAACAAACTGCGGGTTGCTGGAGGGGAGGTAGGTTGGGGGATGGGGTAACTGGGTGACGGGCATTAGGCAGGACACATGATGTGATGAGCACTGGGTGTTATACGCAACTGATAAATTATTGAACTCTACATCTGAAACTAATGATGGACTATATGTTTGTAAACTGCATTTTAAAAAAGAAATTTCTGTAGTGAGTAAAATTGTCAAATCTTTTTAAAAAAACTACCACATTTTGGTAGTTTTTCAAGGCTATTCCTTTCTGTATTTTCCCATGAGCTTCTTGCAATTAGGAATGAGACTTTAAATGTTCTTGTATCTCTTATACTACCTAGTATTGTATTTGACTTTTTTAGATATCCAGTAGATATTTGTTAGATAAATGTCTGAAAATGAAATTTGTAAAAATGTGTTTCGTCTTTTCAGAAGGCAGATTAAATAATTGCCCAGATTCGTGCAGAGTGTGAGCATCAAAGAGATTGAAAATAAAATATCTTAATCACCTCTTTATCTGAGGGTGAAGGGGCACAAGCGGAGAAAAGAAGTTCATGCAACAAGCTGTTAATTGGAACAGCCATAGAACTTTCCAAACCTAAGATAATTTGTTGTAAGATCTCTCAAAAAGGGGGAAGAGCCAGTCTAGCCAGCAGAGGGCTCTCATTATTCCATTTAATTGAAGGCCTACAATCACTCACGAGATAAAGACAAATGCTGGTTGAAGACTGGCAGAGAATAGATATCCTCACCCACACCATTAAATTTATAGTACCATTGTAAGGACATTCTGACAAGTCATCTTATTACAAGATGAGGGAATTGAAACTCAGCAAATGTGCTTTAAAGACTACATTTCTAAATGTCGAGGATGGCATCTTTGTCTTGTGTTCATTGAAAACTGAACTTATCTCTACCACCCTGTAACACGAGGACTGCTTGGAAGGTTTTCCCACTTATTGGATGGCAAGAAGAAGGAAATCATAACGGGCTGGGTCTCCTAATGTAAAACTACCTAAAGCAGTGATGTTTGTTGAAATTTTAGTGCTTTATGAAGACTTTGACGGTTCTAAAAACTAGGATTACCAGAGCCTACGCATTTGCAATTTTTCGTCTATTTTCCCATTTTTATTCTGCTGGGTCATATGTAATAGGCTCTTATGTATACTTCAAGTCAGGGAATTATTGGGGCTTCTTGTTGATTTTGTGAAGTCACTTGGACAGTAAGCTAGTGTCTCTCCCATTAACATCTTCTGACCCCGGGTGCCCTCATCAGCTGCTTTGTCCACTGTGATTTACACTCCATCTGCCAAAACCACACATATAACCTATAAATATCCTTCATTGGATTAATAGAGCCTTTGAGTTAAGGGAACAGAGAAGGACATGTATGTTCATAGATTTCCAGACACTGGGCTGTATT
Organism: Mustela putorius furo; assembly: GCF_011764305.1. Classification (NCBI taxonomy): domain Eukaryota; kingdom Metazoa; phylum Chordata; class Mammalia; order Carnivora; family Mustelidae; genus Mustela; species Mustela putorius. The sequence continues at coordinate 8,944,345 of NW_025422022.1, forward strand.
CTGGACCATTATGACATTCCATCCTTCCATTACAGTGCCTCTAACATAAGGTACGTATTGTACTCTCAAATTCATAGATGAGGAAATGCAGCTCTGAAGGTTGAGTGAGTCACTCCGAATGGTAAATTCTGTGGGACTAACTGGATTTTGCCTCCCTATAGAGTTATGCTCTTTCTGACATTGCATTATGCCCTACAATAGGAGCTCAGGCTTTGGGCTTGCTGTATCTCTGGCTCCCCAAGCCATTCAGGATCTCGGGTAGGGCTTTAAGGCAGTGTGTTCTGTAGCCTCTGCAGTATCTACTGGGGATGGGGTTTAATGATGGTTACAGCCACAATGCAATGCCTCTCTCCAGTGTCGCCCCAACAGTCCGTCAACCACAGCAGATACAGCGGACAGCGATGAGACCCCTGTAGGTCTTTTGCAGTAACTGCCCTGGTATGGCCATGGCTGCTCTTCCCTTTTCAGCTACTAATGACCTCTGACTCCGGGACAGCCTGCCAGTCAACACAGGTGGGGTTAATGGGCCACCAGGTGAGCGCTTGTGCCCCTTGCTGTGGGCTTTACATATTAACCATACACGTTGAGCTTGCGTAATAATGAGCCTCGCTCTCAGGAGGAAGGCACAGTGCCCCAAGGTCAATAGGACATATACTTCTGTGTTTGCACTGACTCCCGCACACCTTGTCACCCAGTTCACCTGGAAAGCAATGTTATATGAGCAGGATGGTAATGTGAGACTGGCTGTGAGATCTGCACCCTGGAGGACAGTGGTCTTCAGCAGCGCAGTCAGGAAGCCACACCCAAGACCATGGCCTCGTGAGGATCATTAGCACATGGGAAGACGTAGCCAGACTATAGATCTGCACAGGGAGTCCAGCCCTGGCCCCATCTAAGGTAGAGCATTAGGAAACCCCATGTTCCCTTAGAGTCACGTGTGGAACGGTCTTAGAGCAAGGTCATTTTCAAAGCAACATTCCAACACTAGGGTTTTTTTTCTGAAATTTTTTCCACTGAATGGGCTCATCCGAGGGAGGACAGACTGTTGTTTCCTTGATTGGGTGTTGTGGGATTTCAGGAGATTCTTGAATGAAAGGAAGAGAGGGAGTTTGGCAAACGGAAGCTGAGGGCTTATTATAGGCCTATGAGTCAGAGGGACTGCAGGCAAATGATTTAGAGAGGCTGAGTGAGTGGGAGTAGGCGTGAGGCAAGGCTGGAAGGCAGACCCAGAGAAAGGAAGCCATGCCAGGGAAGAGAAAAGGTAGAAAGCATGAGTCAGGGGCCTCCAGAGACGTGGGCACCATAGGCTCTAAGTGTCTGTGTGCATATGTGTGTGTACGTGAGAGTGGGAGGATTTTAAGTAATGGGCTCGTGCTATCATGGAGGCCAGCAAGTGCAAAGTCTGCACGGTGGGCCAGCAGGCTAGAGACCCAGGGAAGGACTCACTACAGTTCTAGTCCAAAGGGTGAATTGCCACAGGGAGTCTCCACCGTGTCCCAGTGACCAGGGCTCTTTGACTGTGAAAGAAGTGCACTGAGGTCTGAGATAAACATGAGAACTCCCAACCACAAAGCTGGGCAGAGGCTTCTGAACCATCCCCAGGGCCTGGCCCCACATCCTGTCTCAACGTTGCTTCCAAAGGGACCAGGCAGTCAGTCATGCTACCGGCTTTGCCAAGCACTGGGATGGGTGGATTCCAGGAGGCAGGTTGGAAAGAAGGCTCTTCCAAGTGATGTTCAAAATGACCCAAAACTCAATTTTATTCCATCAGACCTCAGTTGCTGCCATATCCAAGGAAAATTCAAGTAGAATTCCTGTACATCAGTGCTTCCTACTTTGACTATGCCCTGGAATGACCTAGAGGTGCTTTTGAACCTCCCAATGCCTAATCTATAGCCCAGATGGATTCTGAAGTTCTGGAGAAGGGAGCTGGGCATCAGGTTTTTATAGCTCCTGAGGGCTCCAAAAAGCAGGCAAGGCTGAAGAGTTCTGCTAGACCCCTTCAGCAGCCTTTTGTATTTCCCTCCCTCATCCCACCCCTTGAGGGTCTTCTCAATGTCCACTTAACCCATTTTGGGGTCATTCAAACTGCTAGACATGGGAAAGGAGATTTTCTTAGAGCCTGTACCATTCCCATATTGCCTCAGAAGGTTTAAAGTGAAAATGTCTAACACTTTGACCTTGAAACAGAAAGAAGGGTTGACCTTCTAGACATCATGAGGGAAGGAGAAGCAGGATTTGGTGGAGATCACAGGTCATAAAGGAAAGGGGGCAGGTATTCAAGCTGACCAGACTGGGCTTGGGCTCCATTCTTCTTGAGCAATTCTTCCCTGGGAAAACCCATCAACCTCGCTGAACCTTAATTGCTTTATCTTTAACATTAAGATAATAATGTCTACCTTTCGAGGACTAGAGATAAGGAACAGCAAACAGCCAGGTGTAGCAGGTGATACAGTCACCAGTGGTATAACTTATGATTTCTTAAATTAAGACAGACGAGTAAGAAGAATTAAAAGCTGGAGTTTGATACCCGAAGACCTCTGACCCTCAATCCCCTCACCTGTAAAACAGGGGTAATGTTCCAGGTTGAATAGCCACCCCCACCCCCAATATTTATGTCTACCTGGAACTTCAGAATGTGACCTTATGTAGAAATAGGATCTTTGCAGAGGTGATTAGTTAATTGATCATCTTCCAAATAAGTTAGATGAGAAGTGATCATCTCCCCTAGTCTCATAAGGGGGAAGGGGGACAGTCTCAAAGCAAAGGGAGCACAAGGAAATCCCAGAAACCTGGAGACAGACAGGCTTGTGTGGCCCTGAGTTCCTTCCCTAGGAGAGGGGACAAGTTTCCTGGCCAACAAAGTGTTCTAGGAACAAAACTTCCTTTTTTAATTTCCTCAACTGAAGAGCCTGATCTAAAACCATCCCTTCTTTTGCTTCTACCACTGTGGGAGAAGAGCCTGGCATCTCCATGGCACAGGTGGATTTAACTCTGGAGCTCCATATCTTTCTCCTCTAGGCACCACCCCTGCAGCCAAGAAAGGTGCACTCGCGGATGGGGGACATCTCTGTGGTGGGTAGTTTGAATGAAATCATTCTGGACTCAGGGAAGCCCTAAAAGCAATGGCTGGTGTCTTTTTTTTTTTTAATTAATTATTTTTATTAACATATAATGTATTATTTGCCCCAGGGATACAGGTCTGTAAATCATCAGGCTTACACACTTTACATCACTCAACGTATCACATACCATCCCCAGTGTCCATAACCCAACCACCTTCTCGGCACACCCCCCTTCCCCCCAGCAGCCCTCAGTTTGTTTTGCGAGATTGAGTCTCTTACAGTGTCTTTAAAAGAGAAAAGAGAGACAGATTTGGACACAAATTTCAGATTCCCACTATGGTAAGAGGCACAGAGACACCCAGGGTAGAATGTCATATGGAAATGGGAGCCGAGATTAGAGTGGTGCAGCCATATACCAAAGATTTTCAGGGGCCATGGAAAGAAGCCTTCTTCGCTAGAGGCTTCTAGTGTCACAGTGTAGCTGCACCTTAGTTTCAGGCTGCTGGCCTCCAGAACCGTAAGAAGTTAAACTATTGCTTTTAAGCCATCTAGTCTGTGGTCCTTTGTTGCAGCAGCTCTGGGAAACAAATACAGATAATAATAGCTCTACCACTTCTAGACTATTACCACAACAAGTGAATTTATACTGTAAATATAATTAAATTTAGTGATGGTTAATCTAGGCTAAATGTTAACTGGGATTATCCAGATGCTGGATAAACAGTCCAGCCTGATGCTGATTGACACCCGGAGGTCTTTCAAGGGTGACTGTATGAGAGATGAAGTGACGGGACAAATGTTGAGTGGAGAAGGAGATGAGGTGAGAGGCAGTCGTGCAATAAGTCAAATGTAAGAGCTGTTTGCCCTGGGCATCTCCACCTACCAACAGGGAAGAGAGCTGCTTCCCTTACATCTCAGGCGCACAGCACAATCCCTTGTAATGCATACATAAACACATTCACTCGCAAATAGCTCAGACCCTTGCTGGTTCTCATCCTCAGAGACTCTGCACCCCCATCCTGGAGTTGCACTTTCCATCTCTTGCCCAGTAAGCAACCACAGGACCAAGATTGATGGGCATGTGGCATTTTCACTCAACCCCTTAGAAGGCACAGCAATCTCCCTTTATGGTTGGAAAGGCAGTCATGGAAGTAATCCCTGTTTTCAGTAATCCCAGGGTCTAATATGGCTCCCAGGTCAGCCCCCAAGAGGTCATCTGTGAACTGGAAGGACATTTTGCAACAAGTCTTTTCTTTCCCATGATGTGGGATTTACCCGGAAATCCCCGCCATGGAGCAGGGAGGAATGACTGAATTGGCTGCAGACCTATCTCTTGGCATCTTCCCCTTTGCTTTATGATATGCAAGGGCACCGGAAGGGTGAAATGGCCACTTATTAGAGGAAAATATGGACAATACCAATGCAATTTATTTTATAATAAAAAGAATTTTACTTTACGTGACTTTCAAAATTAGCGAACTTGAGATAACAACGCACGTATATAAAATGACAACATGAGTGCATTTTAGAATAAACTCAGGAAAAGTTTCCCCGGGGAATAAAACCCAACACCTCAGACTGAGAGTTTTCAGAACTGAATATCAGGTTCCTGTCAAGGTAAGAGTCATACGGTATTTGTTTCCTTAACTCAACTTCATCTAACTTCATTATTTGAGTCTTAATAAAATTAAGTGTTGAGAGAAAACAAATCCCTACAGTGTCACCAAAGGTGGCAGCTCAGGGAAGACGTACACCTTCAGCGGAAGGGTTTGTAAGCTCTGGCAGTGGAAATGTTGTTCTCGTCTTCCTGCCTGCCTCTCAGAGGGGCTGAGTCTAGAAGGGCAGTGCTCACACAGTGAGCAGAAGCAGGGCTTGCTTCGACACTCCCACAGATGCTGCAGGAGGAAAGGCTGCAAACTCCTAACCTTAATGCAAATGGCCAGAGCCCCATGAATGAATGAATGAGTCCTACAGTAAGGTGGAACGCTCTGTTTGTTGTTCAACTGCAACCAGGTTGCAGTCTTATGGTTGGATTAAGAAATCGAAGTAATGGGGGTGCCTGGGTGGCTCAGTGGGTTAAAGCCTCTGCCTTCGGCTCAGGTCATGGTCCCAGGGTCCTGGGATCGAGCCCCACATCGGGCTCTCTGCTCAGCGGGGAGCCTGCTTCCTCCTCTCTCTGCCTGCCTCTCTGCCTACTTGGGATCTCTGTCTGTCAAATAAATAAATAAAATCTTAAAAAAAAAAAAGAAATCGAAGTAATGGTCACAACATATTTCAGGTAATACAATGGAAAACAATAGGATGGAAAATAAAGGGGTCTATCACACATATTGAAAGAAGGTCTATCACATATATGAAAGTGTGTGTCTGGGGGTGCCTGGATGGCTCAGTGGTTAAGCCTTGGCCTTCGGCTCAGGTCATGATCTCAGAGTCCTGGGACTGAGCCCCACATCGGGCTCTCTGCTTAGCAGGGAGCCTGCTTCCCCCTTTCGCTGCCTGCCTCTCTGCCTACTTGTGATCTCTGTCAAATAAATAAATATTTTTTTAAAAAGTGTGTGTTTCTACAGTCATGATGTAAAATGTATTTCTGAGGTATCAGTCAGTAAGACTTTGGTGGAATGGAAACCAGTGGGGCATGTGTGTTGGGTAGATCTAGGTTTAAATTCCCATGCCACCAGGAGGCACTGAACATGTTACCCAAATCTGAGTGTCAAATATGCATTTAAAGTCTACTGTATATGACACATTGGGTCCTGTGTGGGAGATACAACAGTGACAGGTCCTGTTGCTTGCTCTCAAAGTAGCCCAGTGTACCTTGAGTAAGTGTCCATCCTTCCTCAACACTTCAGGAGCTCTGGGTTGACGAGATGTGTGGGTAAGAAGGAAACTTGGCAGGGTAACGGGATGTCTCAGTCCATTGACTTACTGATTTTGGCTCAGGTCCTGATCTCAGGCTCCCTACTCAACAGGGGATCTGCTTCTCCCTCTCCCTCTGCTGTTCCCCGTGGTTGCACTCTCTCTGTGTCAAATAAATAAAATACTAAAAAAACAAAGAACAAAAAACAAACAAAACAAACAAACAAAACACCAAAAACAAGACAGGGATCTTGGGGAAAGTAAATCCAGGTGAAGCCCTTCAAGAGCCAACGTAATCCAAATTTTTCTTTGCCTGCCTCCTCTCTTTTTAAGAATGGTGACAATCCAACACTAAGTCCTCTCTCCAGTTCCAGAGTAAATTGAAATTCCTGTAGTGCCAGCCAGATAACCAAGACTGGAAATATGAAGAATGACATGTCTCCAGTCGTTCTCCATGCCTCTTCTTTCCACTCCTCCAAAGGCATTCAGAATTTTGTTGACCCACCAGTGGCCAAGATCACTGTCCAGTTCTCTTGGTTGTACACTGACCATAAATCATCTCCCTCAGAGTGAGATGGAGAGCCAGGACCCATAACCAGTCATCTCTTGGCCATTCATGTGATAAAAACTTGTGAATTAGGTAAGGTTTGTTCTTGGGGTCTGCAGCTGACCCTTTCTGAACCTCTTTATTTCCAATATCCTCATTTTCACTCTGCTAAGCATACTTTTTCCCATATTACTTGCTTTCAAGTCATCAAATATCCTTCATTGATCATTGAATACGAATGAGTGTAAGTCAACAGTTACCTCTCTCATTTATGAGTTATATGGGTCTCTCCATGTTCAGTGGAATACTTTATCAATGGTGAGGGACTTTTTTTGTACATTAGTAAGATATCTGGAGTGGCAGTAAGAGCAGAGACCCTTTCCATGGTCCCTGCCATACCATGGAAATGGTTAAAGAAGTCTCAAGACAAAGAAGAGTCAGACTAGACCAAATCCTAATGCTAAGAGCTATCATGTGTAAGAAAGGGCCAAGCAGGCACCTGAAAGAAAATAAATTCTGATGTCAACAGAATTTGTCTTCAATGCTCTCCTGCTCCCAATTCTCTTTTGGGGACCAGTCTCCCTGATTTGGATCTGTACCCTGTAGGCACTCTTTAGGGTCATCTGGACTGTCCAGTCAATCCGTCTGGAGCTCCACTCACATGCGGTGTTTATTCTCCAGGCCATTCCTCGTCTGCTTTTCCTTTTTTTCAAAATTTACTTGCTCTATATTCCATTCTGTCAGTGGGTTTTCCGCTGCTGAGTCCCATGGAACTATAAGTTGATCACCACTGGTAACAGGATTCTGGGATTTAACGTGGAGAGAGTATCTTCAGTGAAACAGTAGCTCTCATGTTGACCACCTCAGCTTCTGGGACGGGAAGGATTATTGGTGAGGAAGCCTATAGAATGAAGACGCTGTAAGTTACCCCTAAGTCAGTTCTCTGTATATAGTGCTAGTACTCTCACGGAGCAAAGGTAGGTCTTGTTAGGGTTACAGACAACTCAATGCATGGTCCCTGGCCTCAACGAGCTTGCAGTCCAGCAGGTGGGACAGCGAATCTTGGATGCCACCACCCCTTGAAATAATCTTACTTACTCATGGTAGGTATTATGTGACTTTAAAGAATCAAGCCTCTAAATAGTAAACTCTTTCCCCAGCGTCTATATACGTAGTGAGAGGTGGAGTCAGGATTTGAATTCAGATCAGCCGTGGTTCTCAAACTCACGTTCTTTCCAGTGTCCCAACTGCTATGGGAGCAGAAGCGAAGAGGCTGGAGGAGGGACAGAGATGCAGGGCTGGGTGGGATGGGTGTGGCCTGCTCCGGGGTCGGGGTACAGAGAAGGGAATGAGCCTTGTGGCTCGGAGAGCTAGAGCCAGCCTTGTAGGACACCGGGAAGTGGCGACAAGTCAAGTCTGAAGCCATGAAGAACAACTTGTTTACACGACAGTCGCTGGACCAACAGAGGTCTTTTCAGGGAGGGAGACCAGTTTAAGGCAAGGCCTGGAAATAGGAATAAAATAATCCCAAAGGCCAAAACAGGAGTACTCAAGGGGATGAAAATTATTTCTTGTGGCTCACCTGCTCTTAGACCACATCCCTGTTCAGCAGAGGCAGGCCAGGAGAGCCAGCATGGGAGAAGGTTTCCCTCGTCTAAGTGCAAACCTGGCCCGGCCCCCAGTCCTGTCTGGAGCCACTGCTCCAGAAGAAGATGGTCAGGGTCCCCAAGATGAGGGCCTTTTTCTCAGAAGCCCCTGACACACAGGCTGCATGCGAACTTCTGGGGAAGGAGGGTGAGGAAGCCAGGTGCTTCTCCCTTCCCTTTTTGGAATTCCGGCCAGTTTCAATTTACATAACACAGCTTAATCCACAGAAACAGGAGCTGGGAGGCAGGTTCTTTCTCCCTTTCTCTTTTTTTTTCTCTCTGAGACACGGAAACCTTTATTTTCTCCCTACACCACAAACCGGTGCTGTTAAATAATATTGGATAATTGCACCTGTCATACTCCCCATATTGTGCGGAGGAAAAATAATTGCTGGTTTTCTGCTTTGCAGTTTAGCTGTGACTTCGTCATTTGACTCGGAGCATGTCATTTTCTCCCATTTTAGACTGTGTACAGTCAAACTGTGTGAAAGGACCGTGGATAGCAGCCCTGCGTGTGTGAGTGGGCGCGGGCCTCATTCAGCAATGATTTCTAATTTATACAGCATTGAAAATCCACAGCTATAAATAAACAGTTCTGACTGGCTTTGCTGCCTACTCAAGTGCTTTATTAAAAAAAAAAAAAAAAAAAAAGGGAAAAGAAAAGAAAAAGAGCCACCAACTGCATGAGAGAGGGAAACAGCATCTGGGAATGGATTCTGGTTTCTGACACTTGGGCCCGGAAGGGAGAGGCCCAGACTTGGGATGGGTTCAGGGCTCAGCCAGGCAGCCTTCTGGGAAGCCCGGCCTCCCCACTCCTCCCTCTGCCCCCTCCCCTGCCCACGTGCACACGCCATGTGTTTGGGGATTACAGTATATGCAACTAACTTCCTGTTATGACAAGTATTGCGAGCGAGTAGGTGCCGAGGAGCTGAAAATAGCTTGAGAAATGTATGACCCATTTGAGGAGAGGATGGGGCTAATGGATTGTTTAGGCAAACAGAGTTTAATCTTCACCCCATGCCGAAAATTGGTGCTTCATGTGATAAAGCAGCTCTAGAACCCACGGAGACCAGTCCACAAGGCACTGGAGGCATTCCTCTCTCTGCCTCTGTGGTTGAGAGTCTCCACCAAGTTGGGGTCCTCCGACCACTACCTTTTGTCCAGCCTTGCAGAGAGACACGCATTTTTGCTTTGTTAAGTGGAAGCTTTCAGATGGCCAGTTATGGCTCTGCTCTATAATCAAGTGATAGGTGGGCTCAGGAATCGACCACGCGTATGACCTTGGACCAGCCGTTGCCCTCCTCGGAAGCCAGTGGCATACCAGAGTCAGCTCCTGTGCTCTTTGAGAGGACCAAGGGCTTATGCATCTCTCTTCCCAGCTCTGCATTCAGTGGCCCATGGCTAGCTTGAAAGAAGTTGTGGTGGAGTGTTCACACCGCAGAATGGGCAAATGCTCCAATTTTCTTTTTCCCAGAGTGTTGGTTTTTAAACATTTACCAGCCCACCAATATCAGAAACTTGGTTTCTTCATTTGGAAAAGGAGGACATGATACAGCTTCTGCTTAAATGATTCTGGTGAGGATGAAATGAACCATGGGGGTGAGGGCATGGCCTTACACAAAAATTATTGCTGATTCTCTCCCTGTGTGGTTGGCATTGTCTTCTAACCCCTATGGACCTGACCTTCTGTAGGCAGCAAATCCTAGACCTCTTAATGACCGTTTGTTGTGTTTCATGTTTGCTGCACGTGTTTTGTTGCTTCTCCTTTCTTAAGTTCCAGCAGGACAGGAGAACCACTTACCTACTGGTGTATTTGCTCAGTGGGAGGTGGTTCTCAGGTATTTCTGGCATTGGAATGGATCCTGCGGGATGGTCAATCATACAAAAATCAAGGTTTAATTTGGTTACAGGGACAGTGAAGCCACAAATAGAATTCTGCAGGTTCATCCCCACCAGGAGCTTACTATCACTCTAAGAAGTATGCAGCCCCAGTCACCTTTGGGGTGTGGAAAATTTGGGTGATCCCCTGTGGGCTTCATGTTTGGGGAATTTCCACTGTGACAACTGCTTCTGGGCTCCTGCTTAGACCAGGTGTTCTGAGCACTCAAGCAGCCACAGCTCAATCCAAAAAGACTTGTGGCTCATGTTTATATATTAGTAGATAAAGGATTAGGAAGATAACAGGTTTGTTGGTGCCTGTCCTAGGCATCCTGGCGCTGCCTGCCCAGTTGTGGCAGTCTGCCCTCTTCTCTAACTCAAGACTGTTTTTGGTATTTCCGAGGTTTTCTGGTCTGGAATAGATATGGCACAGTGGCCAGTCATAGAGCCATCAAGTTTTGATGTGGTTCTAGGAATAGGTTTTACCAAATTTTACCATTTTTGCCAAATTTCTCCTGCATGGTGTTAGGTTGGGAAACCCAAATACAATTTACTCTGCTGCCCACACCCAGCCCACACGACCCTGGTGACGCACCACTGGACTCCATGCTTACCCACCAGTAGACCCTTATCATCCACGTTCTTTACAAAATGTGCCTGTGAATAAACACCCAGGAAAATTTCCTGGGAAGATCAGAGCAGAGTTCGTGAATGTGTTAATCCCCTAGCCATCAGCTTTGTTAAAGCATAAGCTAACTGTATCAAATGTATCAAAGCATTCTCAGGGATCCTCAGAGCCATGTCACTTCCCATCACTTACTCCCCAAGAGTGGTGTGCATTTGACGAAGGAAGCAATATTCGAATGGAAGAGATTTCGATGATGATGTCGCAAAACCCCATATTTGCTCACAAGAGGGGCAGATTTCTCCATAATTTTTATAACTTACTTTCTCATTGCCCAATTAATTTGCTCTCTGATCAGGTGGACAGATGACTTTGGTAGCATCCATCTCCCTACATCTCTGTCTCGACTGAGGAAAACAAAATAGATGAGCAGTCCATGAAAATAGCTAGTTGATGAAAACACTTGATTTTAGAAAAGTTGGACTCATTAAAAATGGCATAGGACTGGGAGTTAGAAGATCAGGGGGACAAATGCCGTCACCTTAGTCGTGATACTAGCTCCTTGGCCCTCGTGCAGATTACTTCCCAGCTAGGTCCTCAACACCCTCCTCTGTAAGGTGAAGAGTTTTGGTGATGCCAAATCCCTTTCTCTCTCTAAACATTCTCTAATATTGAGTTTACGTGAATTTCCTTGGACTTTGGCAGATTTTCACCACAGAGGCCAGAAAAAGGTAACAGATTCTGAGACAGTTGTTGTTGTTTTTGGCATGTCCAGTAAACTTGCAAAACAAAACAAAACAAAACAAAAAAACCCCAGAGTCCCCACATTAAGCTACCTTCATAAACACTCTTATTAAATTTAAATGTCATTCACTGTCCTTTCTACCTTCCTATGTTGCTCCACCACCTCCCTCAACCCGAAAAGAAAAGAAAAGAAAAGAAAAGAAAAGAAAAAAGAATAGAAATGAAACTCTCATGTTTTCTTCCTCCTTTGTTCTTGGAAAACCACCTGGGATCACTTCCTCTTCTTCCTTGGCTTCATCATGTCACCTGTACGATGAAGAACAGAGACATCAGACTTCAGGGTTTCCCTAATGGGTATTCTTGCATGGGTAGATATTCACCCTGACGTGGGACAGTGGAAAGTCAAGGACACTTAGCCACTTAGGTAGGAAGATGTACTTTTTGGAGTTCTGAAAACCTTCCACCTCTACAGAAAGGACAAGAAGCAGCTCTCTTGTCCCCACTGGTGCTTGACTCATAGGTAACCTGTTGACCAATAGTGTCATTTGCCTTCATAGGGTTCTGTAGGTCAAATGTGAGCCACTGATTGAAGTTGCTCTTGGCCAAGTGTTTACAGGCTGCACACAATCCATCGACAAACTCTAAGATTGTGCAAATGGAGATGAAGAGACCTCAAATTAGAGAAGGAATAGAAAACTGGAGATTCACCTAATTAGGGTTCATTCCATGACCTCTCCCGAAATCAACTGAACAGCCTGAATGGAGGAGTACTGGCATATTGATTGGATATTAGTGAGCTCACTGGAAAGGCTTTCTTCTGCTAAAATTATAACACTGCATTTCTAGAATGACTTCCATTCAATAAGTTGTTACCTCTCTATTTATTGATCATAAACCTTTGCATACGCTCTGAAGTTTCTAATACTCCGTTAATGCATTATCCTTCCCACCTGTTGTAAATGTTATCAATCCTACTTTGAAAACTTTTCTCAAATCAGCCTCTCCTTGCACATTCCACAGCGCTGTTAGTCCTGACTCAGTGCCATAGAAACCTCATGCTTCTATTTCCATGCTTTACCCTTCAAGTCCTGCCCCAGTCCGTCAGTTGTGCCCTAAATGTCTTCTACTAATTTTATTTTGCTAGAATTGCCCTCTCAGAGGTGATAGTGACTGATGACTTGAAGTCTCCCTCATCACACTGATTTTCTAGGACAGCCGACTCCTAATCACACAGCCCTTGGGGCCATCCTATATTAATGCCTCTCAACATTTCTAAGTACAGTGCTCTCTCTTCTTCTTCTTCTGCTCATCAATCCAGATATCCTCAGTCACTCTAGGGAAGCCTTCCTAAGCTACGCAGCTTTATGTCCTTTTCCTTTATGTTCTCACTCATTTTTTGATGTAGACTGTCTCCTGCCCCATCAGGTCTTCTGTATGTTAAGTCTACAAGTACAAACCCAGAACCTTCTCTTTTCTGAAGCATACACTCTTTGCCTGTAATAAATCCTTTGTCAGCTGAATTACACATTAATTCCTTCATTTTCAAGAGCTTGGGCAACATAAACTTCTCAACTTAGTTGCCTCTGCGGTCCCTCTGAAGGCTTCTAAAACCCTCTTACCAACCCCAGCCATTCGAGTTTAACTGTAATCATAACCACACTCCTCCAACACCAGGTGCCCAGGATTGGAGAGTCCTTCTCTATGGATGAAATAAAACAGATACTGAAGGCTTAGAGAGAACAAGCCCAGGAGAAGTGATGGCCAGAAGTTCTTTTGGGGAGGAAAGCAGGTGGCTCCTTCCTGAGATCAGAGTCTCCCACATCCAACACTAAGCACCTAGACAGAGCACTTATACATTGACATAGGCCCGAAAATACACTAGAGAAGGCATCATCCCAAAATGTGTCTCGGGACGGACTTCCAACAGTCATCTCTTCTGTAGTGATTTACGTGTGTGAACATCACAGAAATCATATTTTTCTTTTGTTCATAGCAGGTGGAAGGTGGGCCCTTATTCTTGAATTCTCTTGGAGAAGAGCAGTCTCTAGGCTTCTCTGAGTCTTGAGAATTTATCTCTGACTCTGATTCCAATACATGGTTGGAGATTAGGGAACTGTTGACTTAGTAATAGGTTGTATTATCTTACTCAAACAAAGTCCACAACATGGATTTCATATTCTGATTGGGAAATAATGTTGTTTGTTATCCTTCTTTCCTTCATGGAAGGGTAATTTTTCCAGTGGAACACCTCCTAGTTGGCAGTTAGGAAGCTAAGCCCAACCCTGATTCATTTTAGTCCTTTCTTTATCCTCTGTTAGATAGTACCAAGGAATAGAGATATCCTAGGCCAAACATTTAATGTTTGTCTTGTGCAAGATCCAAAAGTTTTTTGCTGTCATAGCAAAAAAAAAAAAAAAAAAAAAAAAAAAAAAAAAAAAATCAATCAACATCACTATGGATACCATATATAATTATATTCCTTATTATTCCAATAGTCAGAAACAGAGTAAGTAAAAACATTATATTCACTAAGATTTACACCTATGTTTCTACAATCACAAAAGCTAGTGCTGCTAGACTTTGAACTGAAAATTTGAAGAACATTTGCCTAGTTTCCGTGGGTTGGCTTGGAAAAGGGTGAGAAGGCAGATGGTTGGGGAGATAGGAGGTGTTATAAGAATGAGGTTTGAACATGAACATGAATGAGTAAAAGTTTCAGCGCAGACGTAGCATGAAGGAGATGGAGCTGAGGTTCTGGCTGGAGAAATCCTTGTGGGAAAAGAGGCAGTGAAAGAAGGAGAAGCAATAATCCAACATGGATTCCGAGCTGAGAGAGATGAAATTAGGACAAGAAAGGCAAAAAGGAGATATATTTGTTATTAACCAAATGCTGCTCCTGTGGTACCATGCTTTCAAAATACACATGGAATTATCTCCTGATAAGAGTCTTTTGTTATGAAATGATCAGAGGCAATGTGCAAGGCAGAAAAAAAACTTAAATTTCTTCATGGCTAAAACTAAAGATGGCCTCTAAGTAGCTTTCAGCAATAAAATATCTCTTTAAAAAATCTGGTCTACGGAAAATAGTATTAAAGGAAGGTTTTAATGTCCTTCTCTCCAAGCCATAGCCACAAAGTCACTTGGTTAGACTTGAATTTTCAGCTTTTGAACTCTCCTTAGGGGGGAAAGGATTTATGGTCTCAGGTCCTGACAAAGGATAGTCTGACTCCTGGCACATTGCCCTCAGGAATGTTAGCAGAGGGGTCAAGGGCCAGAGATAAGCTGATTGCCTCTCCAGCCACACCTACCTAGAAGGGGCCCTGCCATGTCCATCTGGGAGCACTTAGTTCCTTTTTGTGCCTGATAGATTCTTTAGGTTGTGTTTTTCTTTCTGAGGAACTCCTGTCTTGATGTCAGCAGTCTTGCGTCTTATCAAGGAAAAGAGAGAAAGAAGAAAGAAAGAAAGAGAGGGAAGGAAGAAAGAAAGGAAGAAAGAAAATTAGGTACTCCAGTGGCAGACAGACAAGGAGGCCTATCCTGGAATCCCTTGGCAGCCCTTTTTTCCGGGTGTAAAGAATATGTCTGAGGCTTCCCTAGGTGCTCAGATATGGTGGACCAAGCTTATAATGATCTGCAGAGCCTGCTTCCCCTTGCCTGATTCCTACTATTGTTTGAAATCTACATTCCATCTAACTAAATAGAAATTGAATCTTTCCTGGTGGGTGTCTGGTCTCTGTATGTGACCCTGTGCTTGTCCAGCCCTCTGTCCTATGACACATAAAAGCTAGCAGAGGGAAGGGGGGACATGGTGACAAGTCAGGAATGATGGCTCTCTGGAAACTCTCTAGAGCTTTTTGAGCCCCAGCTTCTTCTTGACGACCAGCAGGACCTTCCTGAGGGCCTGACAGCTTTGTCTCCCTGGTACACAGAGCCAGATCCATGCACCCGCGTACTCCTGAAGGATAACACCCACTATCCAAGTTGACATTTGACTACTGGCATCACCTCTTACTACTGCCCTTCTCTCTCTTCTCTGACATGACACATGAGGAGGTAGAAAGTAGATAGACATTCAGCGAGTGTGGCCGTCACTGCTACAGACCAGCAGCATTGGAATCTTCGGGTGTACACATTAGAAGGAGGGAATCCCACACTGTACCTTAAATCTCCTGAATGAGAATTTATATTTTAACAAGAGCCTCATTTTAACAAGATTTGGAAGCACATAAGTTTGGGAAGCCCTACTCTGAGATCATGGCTCTTGACCCTAACTATAAATTAAAATAACTGGACAGCTTTAAAAAAAATATCAATGTCAAGTTCCCATCTCCATAGATAGGGATTTAACTGGTCTGGGGTGGACCAGAGAATTAGTATTTTTAAGACTCCCCCGGTGCCTTCATAATGTGGAATAAAGGTTAAGGACTATTGCTAGAGAGATACTTCCATATTATATGGGCCTTGACTGATATTTCAGCTATGTAATTGTTGCTTTCCATCGCCTTCAGCTGCATATGGATGCATACAATTCAGATGCATACATTGAAGGACAGGATGGGATACCCACATAGGAAAGGCTACTGATTTTTAAGGAGGGAGAATGAGCTTAACAGCAATGAATCCCACATGCCAGGCCCTGTTTTGGTCACTTGACACTTCTCAAGTCTTTTATGCTTCTCCACAATGTCAGGAGGAGGGTGCTAGTGCTGTCTCCATGGTGCACAAGGAAAGCTGGAAGACAAAGATATTAAGTGCCTTGCTCAGGGTCATGGGTCTACCAATAGCAAGACCAAGGTAGAAACCCAGGCAGTGTGGCACAGAACTTTTCTCCCAACCACTGCCTCCCATGGCATCACCAAAGCTCTCCTTAGAATTGTGCTGTCATCCAAGAAAGCTCATGTGTGTAAAGAGGTGACAAAGTAGGGTTAGCCCTGGATTTGGACAGAAGATGCAGCTGCTTACATGTCTCCACAGATCCATAACAGATTTGGAGAGGCTCAGAGACAGAAGCAGCACACTACTGATCGTCCACACCTCGACAATGCTAAATCACATGGACACTCCCGTGGCAGGCATTCACCAGGGCTGTCCTAGGCAAACTAGCAGGGGTGGTCACCTGACTTAAGAGGTTATCCCATCACTGAGAAGTTGAAGTGTTTTGGCACAGCTTACATGGTTGGTTTGTGGCCAGGTGAGAGACATACCCCGGTTTTTTAAATTTCAATTCCAGTGTCCTTATCCCTACTTTGCACTGTCTGCTCTAACGTGCATCTATTTTTCAACAGCTCTCCAACCAGTATACCACAGCACCATCATCTGTGCTCCTTAAATTCTCTGCCCAATACTTGCATCTCCAACCATTACCGTCTCTCCTTGACTGCTGTCCCCAGAAATCCTGTGCACCAAGTCCCATTTAATGCCTAGAGGGAAGAGTCCTTAGACATCCTTTGTCTGCATTGATTGATCCATTGGATACGCCAAAGGAGAGTCTTTGGAGAGTCAAAGATGGATAAGACACACTCATAACCCTTAAGAACTCAGGGTTTTGTGTAAAAACCCAACTCCGTGCAGACCATAGAAGGCTTCCTGGAAGAGGTGAGTTGATATGATTAAGTGGGTGTGAGACAGGCAAAGACTGGGCGTTGTGAGACACTAAAACCCACAGAGGGGAGGGACAACATCAATGTGTAAAGAAAACAAGTAATTTGGTGGTTCTGCTGATGCACGCATTTAGACAATGGAGAGCAAAAGCCGTGGCACTGGTTCACAGAGCCCCCCATGTGTCATTCCAAGAGTTTGGACTTTTATCTGTAAACTTGGGAAGGCTTAAAGTGTTTTAAGCAGAATAAGACACAGAAAAATGTGCTCACATAGATAGCTCTGTTTAGTTTTAGGCAGTTTAAAGTGTTCACTGCAACTGGGATGTTAAGTGATCTAATTTCTCTTTTAATTCTTACTAGACCATTTGTAATTATGATCCATTTAGAACTTAACACATTTATGATCCTATTCTGATGCTATATAGGGCTTTTGGTCCAGTCTATTTTTTTTTATAAGATTTTATTTATTTATTTGACAGATAGAGATCACAAGTAGGCAGAGAGGCAGGCGGGGCAGGGGGGCGGGGGGAGGCAGGCTCCCTGCCAAGCAGAGAGCCCGATGTGGGGCTTGATCCCTGGACCCTGGGATCATGACCTGAGCTGAAGGCAGAGGCTTTAACCCACTGAGACAATCAGGTGCCCCTTGGCCAGTCTATTCTTTAAGTAGTTAAAAATCTAGACAGAGGATAGGGACATATGGCCACCTATGTGTGTGACTGTCACTCACCCCAATCTCCACATGTGCATGCGTGTGTGGGTCCACATGGAGATGTTAGCCTATTTGCTCATTGGGACCTAACTGTAGCAAAAAATTGGATGAAGCTCTTAACCAATGAAGCTTATTTTAAAAAGCTTTGTGTTGAAAATATTAAATTTGGTGAAAATTTTTTTAATTTAGCAGATGTCTTAAAGTCACTGGGGAGCAACAACTTAGAAGATAATCATAATTCAGACAATTGTTTAAAAAGGTTATTGGTCCATAAGCTCTGAGTAATCAAGTTTTTCTCTGCAAATTTCAAATGGATTAGTTTCTTCCTTTCTTTCTTCTTCTTTTTTTTTTTCTTAATTTTCATATAGATATGGGGAAGGCATCAAAAATCCTTACCAAGAACTTCAAGGAGCCAAACTAGTTAGAATTAGATGTCAACACATCTGAAATGTCAACACATTTTTTTTTTTTTCCTCCTCTCTGGATTCCTGTGAGTTGGAATCCTGATTTTGGGAGTAAATTTTAGTATTCCGTGTTTTAAGTGTTTGCTTTCAAGGATAGTGTCTTTGAGATTTCCCCAACCAGTTACATTCTCCAAGAGTAGAAAACATGTGAAAAAGCCAAATGGCATGCTTATTTCTCCGAGGTCTCATTTTCCTCTCAGAAATATACACTCTTGGGGCGCCTGAGAGGCTCAGTGGGTTAAAGCCTCTGCCTTTGGCTCACATCATGATCTCAGGGTCCTGGGATGGAGCCCCGCATCGGGCTCTCTGCTCAGCGGGGAGTCTGCCCCCCGCCCCCGCCTGCCTCTCTGCCTCCTTGTGATCTCTACTTGTGATCTCTCTCTCTTTCTGTCAATTAAATAAATAAAATCTTTCGATAAAAGGAAAGAAAGAAATATACAATCTTATGAAACCATCGTGGGTTTTTTTATTGTTGGGTTTATTGTTGGCATTGTTGTTTTTGCTTACACAGGCTTGTGTTTCCACACCAGTTTATAGATTGGGTGGAAGATGCCACTTGTGCCATTTCTATTTTGATAGAACAGAATGGCATGTGGGCGTGTGATGTGGGGGACTGTATGTGACTCTTGCTTCCTTATATACAGAATCAGGGTATGCTTCCTGTACTTCCCTTGGGGGATGGGAAAATCATGATTATTTTGCAACCTGACTCTTTGACGGTTACTTTTCCAACAAAATAATATTCTGGGGGTGGCCTGGTGGAAGAAGCAAGGGGGAGGATACAGTCTTCCATTTTAAAGTCAGCTGAGTTAAGGTTTTTTGGTTTCGTTTGTTTGTTGTTGTTTTTAGGAAGCAACATGGTTCCAGCTGCCTATAATTAGAAAGCTTAGCTTACTGACATATTCACTTTGCCCAAGACCCTGTTTAAATGAGAATTCCCATCTCAAGCAGAGGATGTGATTTTATCTGGTAAATGTTTTACTAAGGGTTGAGAGGCAACCTAAATGCAGAAGGATGGGAAATCATCTGGGAAGGCACTGCTGAGGTTAGAAGAATAAAGAGGGTCTCTGGACCCTTATCCTTCAAAAATGGAAACCTTGACATTGTATCCCCCAGTCCCTCACTTATGGGAGGAAGACCCTAAGTTCATTTTTTTTTTTTTTTTCCATGCTTCGGGTGGTGACACCTTGCTCTCTGGGTCCTGAGCTCTCTAAACAAAATTATTTTTAGCCTTGAAGTTAAATGAGGTATTGTTTGGGGGAGGAGGAGAAATAATTTGATGGGGTCCTTTGAGAAAATCCAAAGTTCCCCCAGGCTTTCCCTCTGCCTACTTTGGTAGGACCTATCTGAATCCTTTGGACAAAGACATTAAGCATTACTGCCTTCTGCTTTTGGACTAGTTTCTCCTTCTGTTTCCAGGAAGGATGGAGAGCGTGTAAGGAAGGCATGCCTCTGTAGGTAAAAGAGAAATAAACTGACCCCATTTCCAGTAGTTGAGCTTCTCTCCAAGTAGATAGATGCCAGCACTAAAGACGTAGCTGAGAGAGAAGAAGGCTGTTAGACCCACCGGGCTGAGTTTGGCTAAGACAGGATACACCCACGTACCCGTCTCAGAGTAGATCCACAGGACCCTGCAGAAAATGACAAGTCACAATAATTAGGAAGGCAGGGGCGGGTTGGTGGTAGAGCCATTTTATCCTCAAGATCAATGGGGTTCTGGAGCCAAGGGAGATGAAAAGAAACCATGGGGATCATTTGTCAACAGCTGAGGTGTTCCACAAACCTACAGAAGTGAGTCTTTTCTGGATAAACAGACTTGATTCAAAGAGACATCCTATATCATAAGCTGAACTTGGCTATTTAACCTAATCCATTAGAATTCCGTGTTGGCGAAAGAATATGGGAGAACATCAAACACATCATCAGCCAAAGAGAGTATGTGAGGACACAAATTATTCCTTTCCCTGAGAGGTATGACCTGCTGAGACATTGAACTTGCTGAGACGGCATCGTTTGCTGACTCTCAGCCAGACAAGCAGGTTTGCTTTTCTGTACCTGAGAGTCAGGTGTAGCTTTTCATTAGCCCTCCAAACCTGTTGGGGTCGGAGGGACAGAGATGAGCCACTATTGTTCTATTACAATATGCCTTTTAGAGGTAGGAGGGGTTTAACTGTCGGCCCTGATTTCAGCTACTGAATATAGCCATGGACAGAGTGTTCAGTAGGAAGGGATGGGTTTACAGGAGGCTCAGATCTTGCTCATGTGAGTAGAGAATAGAAGTCATGTCTGGTAGCCAAGAGAAGGAAAAGAAATGCTAGGAGAGGAGCCACAATGTCTAAGCAAAGCCCCAAAAATGCAGTATGCTGGAAACCAACTGCACTGAAAGATGCCAAAATCTGAAATAACTTTTAAAATTAAATATGAGAAACATGATGTATCAACTACAGTTTATAATTGGTTAAGAGGACAGAATCTGGAACCAGCCTTCTGTGATCCAAATCCGAGTTCTGCAACCTATTAGCTGTCTTACCTTCAACAATTTATTCAGCCCTGCTGTCCCCTGCCTTCATGTGATAAGTGAGGAGTGCAAACAGGATCCATATTTTAAAGGTGTTATCAGGATTAAGAGAGTTAACACATGTAAAATAAAATAGCGCCTGGCCCATTGTGAGCCTTTAATCAGAGTTCGAAAGCTTCTCTCTTCTTAGGGATGGCACGGAGGGGTCCTAGCAACCTTTCTTTGAGGCTCCTTATCTCTTGTAATAATTAGGATAGGCGAAGTCATGCTTCAGAAACAGCATTCAAATTTGGATACCTCAGGTTATCAAAAGAGTTCAGAGGGAAGAATAGAATTCTGAGCTTAACTTCAGAAATCCAAGTGGACTCTTGGTTGTTTCAGATACTTCAGATTTGTCAATGGCTTGTGGAAGAGACAAGGACTAATATGAGGGTCAGGCCTGGGGTGAGGCAAGAGAAGCATGAAATTTAAGGGGCCATCTCTGTCTCTCAAAGGACACAATTAATAAATTGAAAAGGAAACCTATGGAAAGGGAAAAATATTCTCAAATCATAATTGATAGAGGATTAGTGTACATAATATACAAAGAACTCCTCCAACTTAACAACAGCAAGAAATAAACCCAAACAACCCAATGAAAAATGGACGAGACCCAATAGACATCTTTCCAAAGAAGATATACAAATGGTCAACAAACACATAAAAAGATACTCAACATCACCTATTATTAGGGAAATACAAATCAAAACTATAACTAGATACCACTTCACACCCATTAGGATGGCCACCATCAATAAAATATCAAGTGTTGGAGAGGTTGTGGAGAAATTGGAACTCTTATGCACTGTTGTGAGGTACAAAAAATGGTTTAAATGCCATGGAAAACAATGTGGCAGTTACTCAAAAAATTAAATATAGAATTACCATATGATCTAGCAATTCAACTTCCTTATCTATACCCAAAATAACTGACAGCAAGAACTCAAAGGGATTATTTGTATACCTGTGTTCATAGCAACACTATTCTCAATAGCGAAAACAAAGAAGCACCCAAGCGTCCGTTCACGCATGAATGGAAACATAAAATGTGGTAGAGATAAGCAATGAAAAATTATTAAGCCTTAAAAAAGAAAGAAATTCTGACACATGCTACAACATGAATGAACCTTGAGGATATTATGTTACATGTAATTAGCCAGTCACTCACACACAGAAATATATTGTCCGATTGTACCTAGAGTCATCAAATTCATAGATACAGAAAGTAGAATGGTGTTTAACAGGGCTTGAAGGAGGGAGGGAACGGGGATTTACTGTTCCATATGTACAGATACTCAGGACACCTGGGTGGCTCTGTTGGTTAAGCATCCGACTCTTGATTTTGGCTCAGGTCATAATCACAGGGTCATGAGATCGAGTCCTGTATTGGGCTCCATGCTAAGCATGGAGCTTGCCTGAGATTCTTCCTCTCTCTTCTTTTCTTTCTGCCCCTCCCCACACCCCCCACTCTAAATTAATTAATTATTAATGAAATAAAATCTTTCAATAGACTTTGCTAGGTCTACCTCACCTGGTTCATATTATACTGTTTTTATCTATGGTGATAATAGCTCCGTTCCTGGAGCAGACCTCCTATCAAAATTCTTTTTGGAAATAAGAGAAGGTCCAAGGGTTTTCCTGAGCCTCTGTTTCTTAAAAATAATGGACTATTACTCAGCCATCAGAAAGGATGAACACCCAACTTTTGCATCAACATGAATGAGACTGGAGGAGATTATGCTAAGTGAAGTAAGTCAAACAGAGAAAGTCATTTATCATATGGTTCCACTTATTTGTGGAACATAAGGAGTAGCACAGGGAAGGGAAAAATAAAGGGAAGAAATCGGAGTTAACGAACCACGAGAGACTATGGACTTTGGGAAACAAAGGGAGGGTTTTAGAAGGGAGGTGGTTGGGGGGGATGGGTGAGCCGGTTTTGGGTTTTAAGGAGGGGGGGACTGCACGGAGCACTGGGTGTTATATGCAAACAGTGAATCATGGAACACATTTTCAAAAATTAATGATGTACTGTATGGTGACTAACATGACACGATAAAAAAATAATAATGAGCCTAAAATACTCTTCATGTCAAAGAGGCACATTTTGGGTGGAAATTCTGCTCCACTACCTTTTCATTTTGACCAACACTGGAGTTTTATGAGATGTGCATTCCATTGTCTTCTGTCCGTCTGCTTCTTATGATAGGCCAGGAAAGGTTTAAGGGACAGAAAATAAATCCCCAGAGATGGGGATCAACAACAATTTGAGGTCAACAAGGAGACCTGAATGCACTCCAATGGAACCTTTTAATTAGTTCACTTTGTTTACCTTGTATACTAAAAATTAGGGCTCCTAATTTCTATGCCCATTTATACAAGATAGTCAGCAAGTAAGGACATTCCCCTAGAGGCCTGGAAAGTTTCTCTTTATTTACTTCATTTTTGTTTCCTTCAGCGTAAGGTTCCACAAAGGAAAGTTCCTGAGGTACGTTCATGAAGTCTGCAGTTTCACAGAGAAAGTGCAAAGAAAGTTAGAGGTGTGTGAACTGTCAGCGGAAAAGTAATGAAAACAAACACGGTATCAGGCAACAGGGCAAATATTTGACAAAGGGCAACCCGCGGGAGGCCTGGGGAGGAGATGATCATACTGAAGTGGGATCACTTCTTTTTTTTTTTTTTTTTTTTTTTTTTTTTTTTTAAGATTTATTTGAGAGAGAGAGAGGAAGAGAGCCAGAATATGCACATGAGTGTGTTGGGGGGGTGGGTAGAGGGAGAGAGAGCAGGAGACTCTCCGCTGAGCAGGGAACCCCACATAGGACTTGATCCCAGGAGTCTGGGATCATGACCTGAGCTGAAGGCAGAGCGCCCCCTGGGATTACTTTTTTATGGCTTGCCAGAATATATGTTGAAAGGTGTTGGGAGAGAGAGAGAGGAGGAGAAGGAGGAGGAAGGAGAGAGGGCAGAAGGAAGAGAGGAAGGAAGGAAAGAAGGAAGGAAACAAAGATGGAGGCCAAAATGAAATTCACCACTATCTTCCTAATCAATGTCAACTCTTCCCCAGCCCCATACAGGATCCTGTGCAACCATATCTAAATGCTTGTCTGCTGCACTCCACTCCAGCTTCCTTCATCTGACAGATGTAATTGTCTCCTTGCTGGGCTTTCTTGCACGCTTCAATCCACTTTCCATACCACAAGCTACTAGTAATCCAGCAATCTTTCCAAAAGAGAAATCTGCCCATGGCACTCTCCTGCCTCCAAGGGATCCCCACCAACGCCTTCGGAAAATACTCAAGCTCCTTTACCCAGCCTACCTGGCATTGCCCTGCCCCACTGTCCGCCTCCAGATCTACAGCCCACCCATACTGGATCCTTTTCTGTTTCTTAAATGAGCCGAGCTCTGCTGCTCTGGGCCTTCCCTCATGCTGTTGTCTCTGCTTGGAACACCTCAGACATTTTTACTTCCCAAGACACACTTCTCCTTGGCCTGTGCCTGGCAGAACCATACTCACGCTTCAAGTCTCAGCTTAAAAGTCAATTTCTCTAGAAGGGATTTCCCAAAGTTCCTGTATCACTCATTCAGTGAGGTTCTTATGCTACACACTTCCTTTACTGTGAACTTACCTTGTGGCTTATTGGACTGTCTTTCTCCGTAGCCTGGAATGGCACAGGGAGCTTATCTGTCATGCACATCTGTTTCCCAAGGGCCAAGAAGATGGCAAGTTTGTAGATCTTTACAGGAATGACTTTTCGGGGAAGTTCTGCTAGCACATATGGTTCCCTTTAACTACTGTTCAATGTGGCTGCTGTGGACAGCTCTCGGCTGCCTGATCCACCAAGGACACCGCAGCCTCTGAAACCCGGGAGACGGACCCATAGCCTTCCAAATTCTAGTTAATCTATTGCTCACTTCATTAACACTTTGAAGAGGCCAATCATTCTGTCCCTCATTTCAGAGAACAATTTTATATGTCCTTCTAGAGCTGTCTGCCATGTGGATCTATGTGAGTCAGGTTGGGCAGGCACAGACTGGCAGCCAAAAATTAATGTTCTGTAGTTTTATCCTTCTAATCTTGTAGCATCCAATGATTGTCATAAAAGTAATAATTTCTGTGTTTTATCAGTACAGCCACAGTGGAAGTCTGTGGGTTAGGGACTAGTAGATAACAAGGGGTTTGGTGGGCTTTCTGCATATAATTCTTAAAGTGCTAATACTCATGCTGCCTCTCCCTAGCCCAGAAGAATAATAGAATTAAAGGACCCCCCAGCCCTGTATTTTCATGCCAACTTCCAACAGAAGCATGTGAGATGATCACAGTTTCACCTGAGGCCAGAAGGAAAGGAAAACCTGGATTCCTGTTTTGTCAATAAACTCAACAAGTTAGCAGACCTCCTACAACGGAAATGTCCATGACAACGGCTGGGACCTGGTGATTCCTTAAGGTAGGGACTGAGTTCCTTGCTGCCTTTGCAGTGCACCCCCCTGTCACCCCTCTGCTCACTGTCCTGCCAGGCTTTCCTACAAACAGCTCCTGCTCACACATGAGCAATGGCACCTTGAAGACACCCACCAGGTTTAAGCTACAAAGATGACTCCAAGACCCTCTTGGTTTTCTACCATCTGATCATTTTTGCTATTTTGCTGTCCCCTTGCCCCTCATGCCCCTTAGATGCCCTCATATTCACTTTCTACTGTACTCTCTCTGCCTCCCCCTAACTCTCTCCTCTCTCCCTCCCCTCCAATCCCTGTCTCCCTTGCCACTCTCTCCCCACTTCCCTCTCTCTCTCTCTTCAGCAACCTCATCCCACCAGGTGGGTTTGCTCCCTGGATCTCCACCGTAACCCCCGACTCTTGGGAGGCCCAGGTCTAAATGTCCAAACAGAAGTTCCTCTCACCCAATGATTCTCAACCTTGGCTGAAGATTAGAATTGCCATGGGGGTTTTAAAAACCTGAATTCTCAGGACATATCCTAAGCCAATTAAACCAGAATGGGATTCAGATTTAGGATTTTAAGTGGAGTGTCTCACTTGCACCCCCAAATTATTTTTCTGCTTCTCTTAGGGCAACCACCATCTTCCCAGTCCAATGGCCCAAAATTCATAGACTTGTCCTTGATTTTTCTTTCTCATTTGCCCACGGCATGCTGATTAATCCACAAAACCTGTTCCATCCCTTCCACAATGTGGGCTGCCCTCCATCCTGCTGGTGCCGACGTATCATTCTGCGGGTTGGTACTGTTTCTAATTTCTTCAGCAGGCATTCTGGTTGAACAGGAGCTGAGGTTTGCACAGGAGGCGTGAAGAGGGCGGATGGCCATGTTCTGTCCCAGCTCCTCAGCTATCACCTGTCTCCATTCTGCATCCTGGGGGACCCAAGCTTCAAATGTTGATAAGAGGGGGGTCTATGTGGGGCGCCTGGGTGGCTAAGTGGGTTAGGGCCTCTGCCTTCGGCTCAGGTCATGATCCCAGAGTCCTGGGACCGAGCCCTGCATTGGGCTCTCTGCTCAGCGGGAGCCTGCTTCCTCCTCTCTCTCTGCCTGCTTCTCTGCCTACTTGTGATCTCTGTCAAATAAAAAAAAATCTTAAAAAAAAGAAGAAGGGGGTCTATGTGGCATCTTTATATTTATTTCATATATTAATTTACCCAGGGGCTAAGGAGTACTTGTGTGGAAAACGGGGGCTGGGATTCTGATCTCAATATGCAAGGTTCTGCAATTACAGTGCATGTAGATGGCCCCAGACGAAGGTTTTATTTATACCCAGGAAAGAGTAGTAGGGGCTCTGGGCAGGAATTCATTACAAGTCATGAGTGGAAATAGGAGCTGATCTGGGAACTCAGCTCCGTGCATCTCTCTGGCAGTTTTTAATGTATTCCGGAAGGTAACATATCTCTATGTATATAGTCCATGTGTAAGTGTGTATGTAAATGGATGCACAAATTTAGAGGATTGCTACACTGGACGGCCCTGGGCGGCTTCTATGTGGGAGCTTAGCCAAGTGAGTAAAATGGAGGAGAAAGGAATGATCTCCCATGCTTCATAGGAAGGACCATTGAGGAGGAACTCTACAAATATTCCCCCCACCCACCCACTGCTGGGTAATAGCTGCAGATTTGCTTGACACCTGTCCTCAGCATGCAATGCCTTACCCACTAGCAGAGACACCTGTGGCACCTACAGACTTCTGGTCTACCAAGTGCAACGTGGTGGGGCCCCGCAGGCCAGCTGGGGCTGTTGCAGTAGCCAGTAGCATCATGATACTGACACAGTGAACAACAGCAGAGTGGGTCACCAATGAGGGCGGCAAGCTGTACTGAAAGCAGAGCCAGGTGTGGGCGCAGGAAACTAGGGGTCATCACCTTTCAATCTGCACAGGTGGACAATATGGGCAGGTGTGAGCACGCATGTGCTTATTAGGACTCTTAGAGAAGAGGGTCCTGAAGCCTGGGCCACCTGCAGCTGGGAAAAGGGGGCTCTGAAGCCCCAGACCTGGGCTGATCCCGGAGCTATGACATAACCACGGACAAAATATAGGTCATGGGGATTCAACCTCATGGTAAGAATATTCCAACTAACTTTTATTTGTGTGTTATTTTACTCTATTTTGCTTCCCACGTCTTGCTGCTCCAATCCATTTCAAAATGCACCATTGTCAAGACAGCCTTTTGCCAACATAATTCTCTGGCCATGTTACTAGCAGCTCCACTTCCCCTCCCGGCCGTAGAAACAAGTAGCAACAGTGAAACCGCACATTGTCTACCCTGTGTCTAACCTCTAACATGCTGGCGGTCAGCGTCTGGGGGTGGGCAGTTTGAGGACCACTTCCTATTAGCCTCTGTTACCAGTAGGTCGGGCGACAGCAAGGTGCTGACCATTACTTTACAGGGATCGGTCCTCTCCTGGCCTTGGGACCATGCTCTGTTACTCACTTTCTCTCACTTTTGTCACACCCACCAGTCCTTTCAGGCCTGGATCCAACACCTACCTTTCCTGAAGCCCTTCCCACACCTCCCAGCGGGACATAACTGCTTCCTCCCCTGCATTCCTGGGGTTCCTTGTATTTGCTAGATGTCATCCCTCCCCATCTTGTGTTCTTAAAATGCTCATTCCCCCCTTAATAAGCACAAATCCCCTATAGGCAGGCACTTGGCCTGACAGCACTTGGCTTTTCCCAGCAAGACCAACCCTGTGTTAGGGGAGATATTTGTTCCATAAAAGAGTGAATCAGAGCGAGCTGTAGGAAGGTTTCTGTTTTCCTGCTCCTCACCAAGACCAAAGAGCGAGTGAGGTGAGGTGTTTAGGGGTGAGAGATATGGGAGCGGGGAGCAAGCTACCGTATTTATAGGTGAGTCATGCTTTCCAAAGGAAATAAAAGATTTGCAGTTATTACTATTCTGCAAAGCTTTATTTTCCCACTTACAGGTCAGCCCTCCAATTCTGCAATCTGAAAAATCACAAAAATCAAGTGCCACATGCGAGGCAGTCTCCACGGTCTGGGTGGCTATTTTTAGGTCATCGTAACGTGGTTTCATCTGGGCAGTGCTTCTCCAGCTCTGAGTTACTGCCGTTTTTCTGACTCATGTTTGCTTCTCACACTCAGTCTGGCCTCAGCCCATACTCTTTACCTCATTCCTGCTAGGCTGTTTCCCTATTTGACCATCCAAACTGGCATGCCTAACAGCTGGCCCACGGCCACTTCCCTGAAACATCTCCCTGGATAGACACAGTTTGTGAAAGCTTGTTGCTGGCCATCTGTGGCTGGGAGGGCCCATGGGCCCCAGAGCCTTGCGTAAGGGTAGACACAGCATGCCACAGAGTGGGAGCACCCACAGTTGGGATGGATGGGCAGAGAGAAGGAAGTTTCAGCCCGTGGGGCAGCAGATGGGCGTAGTCACTTCGTTCTAGCAAAAACGGAGCCCAGTGAGCCAGATGCTGATTTGGGGCCTCATCGAGGATAAGAGGTCCAAATCCCAAACCACTTCAGCTCCCCACTGGGGCCCACCCAGCATGTTCCTGCTGGTGACAGGTCTCTGCCCCTCCCTCCCCTTGCTCCCTTGTAGCTTTAACACTTGAACGTCCAATCCAACACAGAGCTGGAAACCATGACATCGTGGAAAGTTGTTGACCATACAAATGAAGCTAAGGTTGTTTGCCTACCTCCCCTTCCCCCTGCATTTTGTACGGTGTGTTTTGCACAAATGGGGAGCTGAACCAACACCCAGCCCTGTGGATACCGTGGGAAGTGAACTGCATTTGGAAACAGGAGCCCTGAGTGTAAGTCCTAGGGCTGATTTTCCCCAGTCCTATGACCTTGGGCATGTCATGCTGGATGACCTTTACCTCACCTCTACCACTCAGCCTCTCTCTTTCCATTTGCAGACTTACTGGCATTGCCATCCGTTGGCTAATGTCAATTCTTAGCACAAATGTCACTAACCCATGTCCTGGTCTTGTTCTTCTTCAAATGTCACACTTCATTCAGAGTCCAATCATGTTTCTTACATAAGCCACATCATTTCTCTCCTCCACTTAAAACTTTCCCACAGACAAGTAGGTTCAGAGTCTGGACTCACTGATGTGAACTGATGATACAGCTTTTCCCTGTCCTCCAGGTCAACCCTAACCTCAGCAACTCCTTAGCAGATGCTGTTCCCTTTGCCTGAAGTTCTTTTTCACATCTCTTTTGACTTCCTCCTACTCATTCTTTGAGTCTCAGCTTACACCTCAATTCCTATAGCAGCTAGCTTTCAATATCCCTCCTGGGTACCCACAGCACCGTGCACTTCCGCCTCCGCGTATTGTCCCTCTGTTTGGGCACTTTCTTCTCTCTCAGACAGTCCCCAAAGGGGGCGTGGTGCCTTACACATCACCATATCCTCAGTCACTTAGCACACTGCCTGGAGCTGATGAATGATTGAAAGGACACAGGATACATTCATACGGGATCCCATCTCATTGTACCTCCTTTCTCCAACCCCTCAATTCCCTGCATTGTCACATTGCATGACCAAGCCCTATAGATCACTGCTTCTCATCTTTATGGCCACCACAATTTCTCCCCCAAATACCAGTGGCTTTTGGTGGTCTTTTACTCCATTGGTCTCTGAAGATAAAAGAGCAAGAATCAGATGTGACAATCGATGACCAAATTCCAAGTCCTTCGGTAGAAAAAGTTAACAGATTGGCCACCTGGGCGGCTAAGGCAGTTAAACATCTGCCTTTGGCTCAAGTCATGATATCGGGGTCCTGGGATCTAGCCCCTGCACCAGGCTCCCTGTTCAATGGGGAGCCTGCTTCTCCCTCTGCCCCTCTCCCCACTCGTGATCTTTCTCCCTCTCTCTCTCTCTGTCTTTCTCCCTTTCTCTCTTGCAAAAACAAACAAACTAAAAAAATAATAATAACAGACTACAAAATGCTGCCTTATATACTAACTCCAAAAGTTATACTCAGCAAGGAAGACCAAATCAGATGGAAGTCCACACACAAAAAAAACAAAATATGGAAATTCATATACATAATCAGTCAGACACCACTCTGCTTCTGCTCCACACATGACAACAGGAAACTATATCTTAATGTATACCTACTCTTACCCAAGCTCAGTTTCCAGATAGTCTATCTTTAGGGATTTATTCTTTTGGGTTAAGCCAGATATGGCAAATACAAGGCACATATCCTGCCACTTTCCATTCTTACACTATCAGCAGCTATTGCTAAAGGATGGCAAAACTCTTTTCTGGTCTCAGAATCATTCACCTGCTGGTGCTCCAGATATCAAGCACCAGTAGGTTCCCAACTATCACCTACTCTCTGAAAGTATCCTTGGTAAAAATGCAGAGGCCCGAACTGGAGAACATGTTAGATCACTGGAGTCTTGGGGTAGATTTATGGAGCATGTACTTTCTTTCTTCTAGAGAGGAGAAGCAAGAAAGATTTGGGACATTCAGGGAAGAAGAGGTGCAGGAGGGTGGAAGGTGACTACATAGCAGAAGGAGAAAAGGCAAGGGAAGAACCATCAATGGAGTTCCGGGCGCCAAGCTTACGAGTTCTGAAATAAAGGATGGCAAAAGCCAATTAAACAAGCACTGGAAGAGTCCAAGTCACTTGGATTACATTCTCTTTCTGGCTTCCATCTCTAGCAGAGCCCTCTACTGAGTTCAACTTTCCCCAAATAAGAAGGAATTGGGGGATGACCTAGATTCTCTGATGGGAACAGCTGATGCAGTCTAGGCTAGAGAAGGCGCACTCTGATTAGCTTCTGTTAAGATGTATTATGCTTGGCAGGCCCCTATCCATAGAGCAAGAGCATGGTAGTGGATGAGAAGGTGACAGAATGGAAAGGGGGGTTTCCAATCACTTCGTGGAATGCCAAGGGTTTTCCCTTGATTACAGACCACTGAGCAGCCCTTCTGAGTCTTGGCGTCACCAGGTGGTTGAATAATGAAAATTAGGCCAGCTCCTTGAATTACCTCTCATGCCTCCAATAAGGCTGTTCTGCAAGCCTCTGGGCAGTTGCCCAAAAGCCCTATTGGAGTTCCAGGGCCAGATGTTGATGCAAATGAGCCCATAAAAAACAGGCAATGGGAATGGGCCAAATGGAGCATGTTCCTTTTTAGATGGAATATATTTGGATAATATATTTTGGAATATATTTGGATGCTTCAGATCATTCAGCCATCCAAACATTTTACTGTTTTTTTTTCTTTTTTAAAATTTTTCCCATTTTATTTTTTTAACTTAAGTTCAATGAATTAACATAGAGTGTATTATTAGTATCAGGGGTACAGTTCAATGATTTCTAAGTTGCATACAACACTCAGTGTTCATCACATCATGTGCCTTCCTTCATGTCCGTCACTCAATTACCCCATCCTTCCACCAAACTCCCCTCCAGCAACCCTCCGCTTGTTTTCTGGAGTGAAGAGTCTCTTATGGTTTGCCTCCCTTTCTGGTTTCATCTTGTTTTATTTTTCCCTCCCTTCCCCTATGATCTGCTTGTTGTTTTGTTTCTTATAGTCCACATATGAGTGAGATCATAGGATAATTGTATTTCTCTGATTGACTTATTTTGCTTAGCATAATACCCTCTAGTTCCAACCATGTTGTTGCAATTGGCAAGATTTCATCCTTTTTGATGGTTGCGTCATATTCCACTATATATCTTGTACCACATCTTTATCCATTCATCTGTAGAAGGACCTCTGGGCTCTTTCCATAGCTTGACTATTTGGACATTGCTTCTATAAACATCCAAACATTTTAATTTTAAATGAAACCAATGGTCAATACTTTCTTGGGGAAACTAATAAGTGCAGCTTTGCAACGATGACTTCTTCCTGAGAGGGAGCAAAGAATGCGTGACTTGCCTGTGCATGCACACCTGTGTCCTCTTGGGCACATGATGCTTCCATGGCATTAGCATCAAACAATACTCAGTCATTAAGCAACTGCCTTCGGCTCAGGTCATGATCCTAGGGTCCTGGGATTGAGCCTTGTTGGGCTCTCTGCTCAGCAGGACGTCTGCTTTTCCCTCTCCCACTCCCCCTGCTTGTGTTCGCTCTCTGTCTCTCTCCCTGTCAAATAAATTCTTCAACAACAACAACAACAACAACAAAACATCAAACAATAAGAACCTCTCCTACCTAAAAATTTAGTGATGGTTAAATCCCTGTTAGCCCAAGATAAAGACATTCCTACAAAACAGTATGCTCCTTCTGGAGTACCTCACAATCCTGAGGGAAAAAGCCCAAGTAGATTTTCTCTCTGCAATTCTTACCTGCTGATGTACACAAGACTAGCGAGAGCCAACAAGGTGAGACCTTCCTTCTTCCGTGGATAGCAGTGCGGGCTGAGGATGACTTCCGCCAGTGCAAAGGGCAGGATGGATGTGTGCTGAAGGACAGAAAATGAAAAACCATGTCAGGCTGCCCCTGCTGCCTGCCATGGCCCTAATTCTCTCTTTCCTCCCCACTCTACCTTCTTAGGCAACTGCCAGATGAGATGGCCCCTAACTTGGCTTAGATCGTGCTCCTTAGATGCTTTGGGGCCTGCTGTGGCTCCCTACTGCCCTCGGTGATGGCCCAAACTCCTTTGTCTGGCCACCAAGGCTCTGGGTAATGTGCTACCCTCCTCTCGCTCCTGCTTACTGTCCTCCTCCCCCCGCCCCAGGCGTGCACCCTAACCCGCACTTCCACACCCACTCCTCCCCTAGAACACGGCTGTTTCCTTCACCCCGCTCTGTACTCAGTGTGCTTATTCCCGCCCTCCCACTTTTGTTCATCCCCTCCACGCTCTGTGGAATGTCTTCTCTCCCTACATTTGAATCATTCGTGTTCTCCACGGCCAACGCAATCTTCCACGGCGTTGTCCCTGCGTTTTCCTCCTGCTAATTTCTCTCACTCAGTCCGACTGCCTTTCTATCCTGTGCCATGTTGTCTAGCACTTAGGAGGTGTAGCTGGAAGATCTGGGGGTGGGGTGAGCGGAGAACGCTGCTTACTGGGAACATTGAACAGTGTTAGTATTTTTCAGATTTTCCTTTTGCAGCTATGATTCCTCTTTCATCCGGGCCCCTCATTTCCTTAGCATTTGGCAGCCCTCTTGCATCTCTAGCCTTTACCTATGAACTACATCCCATTCCCACTCCTGAGCCCCAAGACAGCGGGGTCAGCACCTCCGTTTGGGTAATCGCTGGGGCTTAGAAATGTCACAGAGCCCGTGTCACCATGCTCCCGTGCTCAGTTCTGTGGCTGGGGCCCTGGGGTGGCCTTTGCTATCAGTCATGTCAGTGTTGTGCTCAGAGGCATCCCCAGGGGGCCACAGTTTCTCATTCGAACGTGAACTAGTGATGGGATAGTCAGGAGATCAAGACCCTTGGATGACAAGAAATGTGGCAAGTTTTTATCGGGCAGCGGTGGAATGAGAAGGAATCAGTCTTAATAATAGGGCATTGCATGGCAGAGAGGGCCCCCTGGGGCCCCAACAGGGCTGCAGGTGGGTGGCACAAAACAATGAGGCCTCTTATGGGCCCCAGTACCCACATTTTAGCAGCAAAGCTTAGAAGAACAACATTGCAGACACACCATGGTTTCTATAGGTTTTGTCCAGGATTGGTCCCTAACATACTGACGGGTTGCATATACAAGTGACAAGACATTTGGGCTAACTGTCACATCCTGCACCTCTCTTTGGTCTGATTTGAGGCTACAGCTTCTGCGTCTCTCCCTCTAATAAAGGAGCATAGTGGTTAAGAGAACGCACTTTCAGATCTGACGTTGGACTAGTTTCTGAATCTGTTTGAACTTCAACTTCCTGTTATCAAATAGGGAATAGTCCACATGTCATGGAGAGGATGGCTCTGAGGATTGAGATTAGAGCATAGAAAGGGCTTCATCCTCAGGCCCTGAGAGGTGCCCATGAGCATTAGCTGTGATTGCCACGATTATCACTGTGATTGTTGTCCTTCAGCTCATCAGTGGCCCATGGCGAGCAGGGTGAAGCGAGGTTCTAGGAAGCCCACAGTGCCAGGCGCTTAGATGCAGGCAGGCAAGCAGCTGGAGTATGGCCGCAGAGCCTCCCCGTGGCTGCCCTGTGGCTCCCTCCCCAGCCCACAGCTGCTGCCCATGCTCCCAGCCACCCTCAGCTGCGCTGCCTTGGAGCCCTAACAACGCCCGGCTACTGACATCCATGCTCTTTTCACCCAGAGGTTACCTCAGGAGGCGAGTGATGGGGCCATCTCCCCAGCACAGCCCCCTGCCTCTCCTCCTGCCTTCACTCTGCCACAACCAGGAAGATCCAACTTCTATTAGAAGGCATTAACAGTCCCATTATCCTGGCCATTGATCTGACAGATTTTATTAACCCTGCCCATAGTCAGCAGCTTCAGCTCTCTACATTAATGATCACGGGGAACAGAATTCCTGTGGAATAATGTAGTGCGTTCACATTAGGAGCAAATGAGTTCAGAGTGATTAATGCTTTTACAACAAATAACTCAGGAATGCATGACTGGTCACCTCTTCTAGAAGCCTGCCCTTTGCAAGTGACATTCAATTGGATTTCCAAATGAATTCTCTCTGATGACTTCTGGGAAGTTTACTCCAGTGATGTCATTAGTGACGGGCCATATACTGTGGCTTAATACCAGCTAAAAGGTCTTTAAAAGAATCACATTTTTTCATCGGGGCTGGGAGGAGGGCGACGACCACAGTCTGTGAACTTTCTGAACATTGGGCTAGTGTGAGGAGCCAAGCGTAACCCCTTAAACCTCCTGGTATTTCGAAAGTACTGGTATTTTACCTCGTGTTCATATCAATTGTATAACCTTTGTCAGGCAGCACATATTTTTTTTTTTAAAAAAGGAAGAAAAAAGTCAGTAAGAGAAAAATCAAATATGCTTTCTGCTTCCAAAAAATCTAATAATTAGGCTGGGATTGACACAAATTAGAATGCTGCCAAAAATTACTGAAAACAGTGACTCATTCTGTATTTCAATTAACAGTTTCTCAGTTTCCCTTATAAACAGTGAAGCTGACAAAAATTAATTATCTCAGAGGGGGTAAAATATTTCCTTCCAGAGTAAACAAAACATCACGGGCTGAAACAATAGTATGTGTGAACAGAGACGATGGAATCAAATTATCTTTCCTTGTCAATTAGCCGTCATTTGGGGGAAATTCTCCTTTAAATATCTCATTCCAGATGCATTGGTTAAAAGGACAGTGTTGCTCTTTTCCCATCCTTTTCTACTAAATCCTGTCTTCTCCTCCTGTCCTTGGTGTAATGCCTACTTCCATGTGACTATCTTGGAGATGGAACGCTGAGCATGAAGAAGCGATTTAAGTTAGCGTAGAAATGTGCTTTAGATTCCCTGGTTGCAAAATAGCCTTGAACGTAAGTAAGTAAGTACTGAAACTTACCAGCCCGCAGGGCATTCTTACAGGGTCATGTGAGTGTGACGCGTAACATAGTGAACACTTTTTCTTCCTCGCCTCATGCCAGTGAGCCCAGAGTTGTTACAAACAGCTTCCCTGGTTTGAGGCTAAATGTACCACAGGATGCTTTTGCTTGATGCTTGGGAGAGAGGCAAGCCTTAATCCCTGAGATAACCCATGGAGCCAACAGTGTTTCATCATTGTCATGCAGTTCCAAAGACTAAATCCATAGGACTAGGATGGTCACAATCATCTCTAAGATCCTTGGGGGAGCCAAGAGCACTTAATTTCCTCCAGTGAAAGAAATTCAGGGAACCTCTATATTTTTTTAAAAAATCAGATAATAAGATTTAAAAATATGATCTCTGCCTCTTTCCTTGATTTCATTTCCTTGTCAGACTAGGATTTGAGTTGATTTGTGTTGATTTGAGTTGATTTGAGTTGATTTGAGTTTACCAAGAGAAACAAGCCGGCCTCGACCTTCTCAGACTGGTCATGGAGCAACTTTCTCCTTGAGATGCTGTTTCTCATAGTGAGCTTACTTAATATTGCCCGCATTGTGTTCGGTCTCAAATTTCGCCTCCCTCCCTCGTTCAGGCAATGCTGACATCTGAGAATCAGTTCCTTACACTGATGCTTTCCAACCCGAGGTCCTTTTCCCCAAGTCTCTAAGACAATATTTTTGGTTTACTTACGGTGCTAATAGATAGATATTTTATTTTATTTTTTAAAGATTTTTATTTATTTATTTGAGAGACAGTGAGAGAGAGCATGAGAGGCGAGAAGGTCAGAGGGAGAAGCAGACTCCCCATGGAGCTGGGAGCCTGACGCAGGACTTGATCCTTGGACTCCGGGACCGTGACCTGAGCCAAAGGCGATTGCTTAACCAACTGAGCCACCCAGGTGCCCTGGATAGATATTTTAAAATAAAGTTTTATTACACTGGCAAGATCTCATTTCTGAGGACATGAAGGGTATTTTTTTACTCACCATACATGCAATATAACACTTTTTATGTATGACAAAAACAAAAGTCTTTACACAATCTCTTCAGCGGCAAACACATGGCCAAGACATCAATTAAAACATAAATGTAAATACAACAGACACGAAAAGGGTGGCAAAACAAGCCTTAATAGAATGCTATTATACTCGGGCTTGTTAATACACTGCTTGATCACGTTCCTTAAGCTCGAAAACTACATGTGGTAAAAACACACAGTAATAATTGTTTTATAAATCCCAACAAGATCGTCTCTGATTTCAGTAACCACCATTCATTTGCCAGCTAAAAACTTGTATCTCATTCTTTACCATTGTAGTTTCTGCCTCTAAAACCCACAGGTTGGGACAACAGTGAAGGTCTTCTTGGGAATATTTTATATCCAAAAGCAGAAGCCGTCTGTACTCTCTATGATCACTGTGTTGTTACAGTTACAATTTTGCTTTAAGTCCATCTGATACAGGGGAATCCAGAAATGTAGACATAGGCTATATTGTTAATACATCTGGGGATAACTTTTTTATTTTTCTATAAATTTTTTCCACTTAGACTACCTACACTATTCTTTTTGGCCTCAAGTACCAGAGTTTAGAAGATACTGTGATTGGATTGGTAAAAATTCTCTTTTCCACTTTCTTGAAACTCGAGAGCATAAGCTAGGCACCACTATAATTAAAGAGCCAATGTTTATAAATGCCTGGGGAGGGGGATTGGGAAGATAACCCACCCACAGAAAGAGCCACAGTCTTCCCTTTGATCTTTACATTCTACCTAGGTGGGCTGACAACAGCCCAGCTTGGTAAAAACTCAGAAAACGTAAGTTAAAAACTGAAAGTCTTATTTACCACGGAAGAGTAGGACTTTTTGCAATTTACTCTGAAATATGCCAAAAATAAGATGAGTTGATGGATGGTAGATGCACAGATCTGAGATAAAGCGAATTCAGTTAACTATGAGGAGTAGGATCTAAGTTGCAGGTAACACAGGTGATCACCATAAAATTCTTTCGACTGTGCTTATTTGAAAATTTTCATAATAAAATATTGGGAAAAACATGGAGAGCCTTTACTGACTTGGAAAGAGTAAATGCTCCATTGGGCTGAGGAAGAAAAGCAGGGTGTTACTTATGAACCCGTACATGAATTGAACAGGTGGTTAAATAGTAACTTTCTGGATCTTCGAAAGAGCATTTATAAGTGCTTTCTTACTTTCTACACTCTTGTGCTTGGGTTAATACGTAGTTCGGCCAACATCTTAAAAGCAGCATTCTCCTAATACGAAGCTAGCTGGCTTCGACAGCACGCAGGGTGGTGAAGAAGTGGCCGTTTAGGTTCATTCGATCCAGTTAAGGGTAAGACAGAAAAAAGACCTGCGAGATTGGGACCTGCAATCCAGGAATATATTTGCCCCTTCTTGTTCTCCTCTCTCGCTCCATACCTCTCCAAAGCACCCAAATCCCTTCCCCTTGTTTAATTCTCTCTGGCTGTAGTAACAACCTAGACACCTGCTGTAATCAAGGACTCATTCCTCCCTGTCTTATATCCAAACTTGATCCACTTTTTCCTTCTAATTCTCCCCACAGCTGCCCAGGCTTTTACTCCGCCTGGCATCCCCTCCCTAGCTCTTTTCTATCTTGGTACGTACTCAACACTGCAATTAGACCAACCTTCCGAGAACAAGTTTCATGTTGCTACTCCTGCTCAAAATCTTCCGACGGCTCCCTGCTGCTTTGGTCCACTGAATACCCTCTTTCCCTAATCTCATCTTTCCCTTTCATTTTCCACAGTGTCTCAACAGGCTCTCCCTCTTTTGACTCAAACCAGTCTCCTCCTCATCCTGGTCTTTCATTCTCTTCCCTTCCCTAGCATTCCTCTTCTTCCCATTTAGCGAGCTCTTTAACTCTTCTCTCCCAACTCTCCACACACACCGTTGAGATGCCTCACAACCAAAACCGTACACATTAACATGAAAAGATGTAAAAGAAAATTAGGACCCAGGAAAACACTGAGATGCAAATATGCCAACCAGAGGTTCTCTGGGCTGCTGTTACTGAGATTCAAACTTAGCACTAGGTTTCCAGACAGCCAAAGTAGAAAGAGAGAGATGGAATGAATAGTCCCTTTTTTTGTTTGTTTGTCTGTGTTCAGGGGAAATCAAGTTTTTCCACTAGTATTTTCCACTAGTAGGCGGTGTCTCTGAAGCAGAACGGTTCAGAGATCTAGGTTCCATAAACTGATAAAATCTGAAGGCAAAATAATAAAAAGCAATCTCTAGAAGGGGGTTCTGCCAGTAAGGAGATAATATTGCATAATTATGTAGGCTTCCGGTGATCAGAACAGTAGATGGACTCCAGAAATACCATTTTCCCCCGATGGGTGTTTTTGCTTGTTTTTGTTCCCATTATGGGTCAGACAACAGCCAGTATTTTATTCTCCATTTAGCCTGGAGTGAAGGTCTTAAACACTGTTGATGACACAGAGATCTAAGGGCTCGGAGGAATTCAGTCAGTGGTAACATTGACAGCCCCTTCCTGCAAATAAGAAGCCTCACCAAAGAAACCATCCCGCTTCTGGGAGCTGAGTGCCCAGCCCTTCCTGCAACCTCTGGGGCCCATGTCGCGTCCACACCACACCCACATCACATGCTGCCTTTGCACAAGATGCTCGTGCTCCTGCCCCTCCCACAGCTCCGTGGGGTTGCACTTGACTCCCCCGTGCTTAGTTACATTCAGTTTTATTTGTGACACTATCAATTTAATCTTTACGCAGCCAATTTTTCTCTCCTAGTTTCATCCAATTATAAACTCTGAGGGCAAAGCTCTCGTCTCTTTTTCAGAACTTCTCCTCTTCTCAGTAAATGTGTTTTTGCCCAATTTTCTGTATTTGAACTTACGTATCACACAGTAGAATTACGTCCCAAATGCAGCCTGCAGAGCCCCTGATGATCGGGTCACCTTGCCCATTTTATTTCTATGATCTATAGCCCTCACCCACCTCCACCCCCTAATTTCTCCTCCTCCACCCACAGGTCTCTCCCTCACCATCCCTCCCCTCCATCAGCCTCGTCCACCTTCTCTGCTCCTTACAGGACTCAGTGCAGATATTCCTACCTCCAGGGAGCACTCGCAGCCTTCCCGAAGCATCCAGTAGGTGCCCTTCCCTGGCACAGCTTGCCCTCCCCATGCTCACGTGCAGCACAGCATCATATGATTGCATTCACCTGATACTGGCCACATGGGATGCAACCACCTGGAGGCTTAGGGCTCTCCCCATCTCATCTCCAGTTGCCCAACACAGTACTCGATCTACTCTGGTTACCTACAATTTCTGGTATTAATGAACAAATCAATGAAACAACAGAGTGGGACAGAAGAGTCCCTAGAGTGTCTAGCTTGGGGGGACAGTCTGGCATTCTGATATGAGAAGACAGCTGCTGAGGCCACGTTCAACTGACATGGGCAGCCTCGTGCTAGACTGTGTCCACGGTCACAAGGGTACACCAATCTCTTTTCAGCCTGGTCACCTTTATCCTTGGCCCTGGCCATCAATAGTGCCCCAAATGCTGAAAAGTGGGCATTGCAGGTCACAGGGAAACCTGTGAGCAAGTGTGACTACTGGGAATAAGCTCAGGGTGTCAATGTCATGGTAACTTGATTATAGACTCAATTATAGAGGTGTCACCCTCCAGGAGCTGGCAGCCCCACAGAAAATCTAAACATACATAGCCAAGAGAGGCTGTGCTTTGTTCATCCTGGGATCTGCCAGCCATGACCCTCTGTTCAGAGACTGGGCCGGGTGGAACCCCCCCCCCCCAGGTTTTGTTCACTATCATCTTTGTATCTCCTCTTCTGTGTCAGTGAGTAATCCGCCCTTCCTCCCTGCTTCTGTGCCTGGCTCCAGAGAGCACACATGGAGACTTGTTTTTAAGACAGAGACAGATGGGCAGCTCTCTAGAAAGCTGCTCCAAGTTGGAGGGAGGAGACTGTTCTTTTCAAGAAAGAGAAAGTTTCAGAAGCACGAGAATCTGCTCTTGCTTTAAGAGCCACGGTGTCTCTGGGCACCATCGCCTCCCCTCAGATACCACATCATAATGGCAATAAAGGACTCAATGTGCAGGCAGCTGGTCTCCCTGGGAGATAACAGTAATGCAGGAAAGCACCCTGTGACCCCAGGGCCAGGGCAGAGTTCCAAACTCCCCACATGACTGATCCCATGATGGATGGGTTTCCACAGTTTCTCCTTCCTGACTCTGGCTTTCCCTTGCTGACCCATCAGGGTATTCCTAGAGGGACTCACCAGCTGTTCTGCAAGTGCAGCAGGTGCTGCCTGGTGACTTTGCCAAACACAAGTAGTCATTTGGTTTAGGGGTAGTCTGTAGGTGCACGAGGTGGGATGCATGAGGTCACTGCAGCAGGGGGGTCTCACCCATAGAGGAGGCGGTGACTGGGAGGGCCATGGTAGGATGCTTAGCAGAATTTCTGGCTTCTACTCCCTGAATGCCAGGAGCACCTACCCCCTCTCCCCCCGCCACTCCCTGCTGTTGTGACAATCAAAACTGTCTCCAGATATTGCCATGTGTCCCCTGGTGAGCAAAATTAATCCTAGCCGAGAATGCCTGATTTGAGTAATTAGCAAAGGAAGAACATCTTGCAGAGGTAGTTGACAAAGAGCAGTTAGTTAAGTCTGGAGGAGGCTCCGTCAGTTAAGCGTCTGCCTTCAGCTCAGGTCATGATCTCAGGGTCCTGGGATGGAGTCCCACGTCAGGCTCCCTGCTCAGTGGAGAGTCTGCTTCTCCCTCTCCCTCTGCTGCTCCCACCATTTATGCTCTCTCTCTCTCTCTCTCAAATAAACAAATATGATCTTAAAAAAGAAAAGAAAGTCTGGAGTTAAAGTTAAAAAAAGGAAAGAGAAATTTTTGATAAATACAGTTTAATGTGTCACATGTTGAGACACATTAAGGCAGGAGCCCGCCCCGCCTGTCTCTCTATCCCACACTGCAGTTTCAGAGACAAGAAGGCTGCAACAAACACCCAGGAGCTGGTTTCTTGTGTTCCCACTCGCTTGTTCTTCCTTCTAGGTTGACTCCCATGTTCCTTGTCCAGTTCCTTGTACCTGTGGGTTTAAACCTTTTATTCATGGTAATCTTGGACTTGGACCTTGGAGCCCCTGGGCACGGGGAAGGGCTAGCATGGGATGTCTCTGCTACTGCCACTTCCATCTGTTCCAGAAACCCCAAGGGTGGGTAGAAAGTATAACGAGTTTCAGAGTGCAAAGTTTGGGAACCGCACGGAGGACAATTTAATGACCGAAGTCCTGCTCCGAGCCCCTACACCCCTGGGAATGCAAGCCTGGGGCATTGAGACAATCCTCCCACTGCCAAGAAATTTGCTCCACTTCCTTATCGCGGTTTTCTTAGGAAAAACAAAACAAAATTTCTCAAAAGGTCAGAAAATTCCTTCTCACCACTGCATAGTAAAATGCGGCTTTTATGAGTTCCTAGATGTGTTTTGAGAGAGATGCCCAAAACACACAAGCTTTTATTCCTAACTAGTTCATAGAAGGAAAAGTCTCCGGAATAACCCTGTGTAATAAATTCAGCACTTTTTGGTTTCCACACTCAGAAAAAAAAAAAAAAAACCCACAAAGGTTTTTGTTTTGTTCTGTTTAGCCTTTCAATCTGAATTTTCACTGGTAAAATCTGTTCCAATGGAGGGAAGTGAAATGCGAAACTCTCCCTTGCTTTATGAAGCTTTTCTTGTTTCTTTTTTAAAATATTAATTAAAATTAAAAATTAAAAATTTTAAATTAAATTTAAATTAAATTAAAACACAAGACGACTCTTGATTATGCTTGAGGTGTTCAAACGCTAGGTTCCACAGCGGTCACCAAAGAACT
Organism: Mustela putorius furo; assembly: GCF_011764305.1. Taxonomy (NCBI): domain Eukaryota; kingdom Metazoa; phylum Chordata; class Mammalia; order Carnivora; family Mustelidae; genus Mustela; species Mustela putorius. The sequence continues at coordinate 8,986,863 of NW_025422022.1, forward strand.
TGTCCTATTTCTATTGAATTCTACATTTGTGGGTTCACTTTTCACATACATATAGTAATGTACCCTATTAGTAGCCTCTTTGCTCGTCATTAGAAACCTGTGGTTGGCTCTATCACCAACCAGGCAAGCCCAGCACTAAAGAGGCTGGGAAATTGGCCTTTCACACATGTTCAAAGAGATGGGAACAGGCTGTTCTTTCGATGGATTCTCCCTGTTTTTCCTTCGACCACCTTTCTTTCATCTGGTTACCTCCAACGTGGTCATGTCTTCATTCTTCTTAGTTTCAGCCTCTCCCAATCTTCTTCCCTGATGCAATGGCTTCTTGAGTTCCCTTTGGCTACATGAAAACTCCATTACCTAATGAACGTCTGTCGATGCTGGTAACAGAGGAAGGTGTCAGCCTGAAAAGCCTGAACACGTTTCTGCCTAAAACCATCCCCCTCTGAGCCTCAGTCCCGATCAGAAAAAAACAGTATCTTTCCTTTAATAAAAGATATATAATTGCCATGACTCTGTGTATCTCTTTGAACATAAGTCAGTCAATAGTATATCATGTGTCAGAACAATCAAAATCTGCACAGATACTTCAAGGCATCCATAATCCCTCTAGAATTTTTCTCATTTAGAACTTTCCAGAGAAAAGAACACCTTACAGTCTCAAAGCACTTAGTGTCAGCCACAGACTCTAAAGGAAGACCTCCCAAAGCTTCCTCTTTGCCTCCAACACCTCCTCCACGTCAACACACCCCGCTCGGCCCCTGAGGAGGAACTCTGGGGCAAGCCAAGGGCACAGAAAAGCTACCAGAGTAAGAGGTAGAGAGTTCATTCATTCTTCTATGCAACAATCTTTATGAAGGGCCTACCTCATGCTACGTGCTGTGAGAGGTGCTAGGATTAAGTGGTAAACGTGGGTGCCTGGGTGGCTCAGGTGGTTAAGCATCTGACTTTGGATTTCAGCTCAGGTCATGATCTCATGGTCGTTAGATTCTCTCTTTCTTCCTATGCCCTTCCCCTTGTCTCCAAAACAAAACAAAACCAAAAAAAAGGTAAACATTTGTGGTCCCTCCTCTTTGAGGTCTTATAGTCTAGTCAGCAAGATTTTCCATAAACAAGTAAAACACACGGATACCAAACATGTTATATGTTATGAAGGAAACAAACAGGAATCTGCACCAGAAGAAAAGTGGGGGGCATACTTTAAGTAGGGCAGACAGGGAAGGCCATTCTGAAGAGGTCTTATCTAAATGATAAGAGTGATCCAGGAAGGAATGGAAGGAGAACATTTCTGGTAAAGGGAACAGAGCATGGGTAAAGGTCATGGTGTTGGAAAGAGCTCTAGAAGGGTGGCAGGCTCAGAGAAGAGGCCGCGTTCATCAGACTTGGTAGGCCACAGGAAGGAGTTTGGGTATGTTCCAAGTGTAACAGAAGATCACTGAAGAATATTAAGAGGGAACACTCAGTTTCAGTCTATTTTGCTGCTATATGGAGAAGGCTGAGCGTGGAAGCAGGAAGACCAGTTTGGAGGTGGTGAGTGCTTTAGATGAGAAGAGCCTGTGGATACCAGGATGTTGACAATGGAGCTAGCAAGTGAGCAGATTTGCTAAATATTCTGTAGGTAGAATGGACATGACTAGCTAATGGATTGGATATGAGGATGATGCGATGGAGGGAGGTAGTGAGGTCAAGGCTGGTTTCTGTCTTGAGCATTGGGGAAAATGGCGGCTCCATTTTCTAAGAGAGAGGAGCCCTGGCCAGATTTGGCAGTGAGAATAACATGTCCAGTTCAGGACCTGTTGACTCAGAAGTGTCTGGGACACGTATGTAGATTCATCTGTAACAGCCGCATAAGGTAGGCAGTTAGAGACGGAAGTCAGGAACTCAGAGGAGGGCTGAGCTGCAGACTGGACACCTGGATGGAGATGGATGTGTTCCTAGGGAGAGAGTCCTGATAGAGAGGGTGGCCCGGGACAAGACTGGAAGAACACCATTATTTCTAGGGCAGCTAAAGGACACAGCAGAGACCGAAGTAGGAAGAAAGCTAGTTAGTGTGGTATCACTTAAGCCAAAGAAGCAGAGTTTCAAGAAGGAAGAGTCGACTATACCAAATGATGCTGAGAAGTGTGTAAGTGGGGGACAAAAGCAGGAGTCTGGGGTTTGGCTGGCCATGTGGAGATAGCTGGTGAACAGAATAAAAGGAACGAGTGGAGTAAGCAGAGATGATCCTTAGTATGGGTCTGCTCCATTCAGAGAGGCTTCCCTGCTTTCTTGTGTGCCTGGTCTGCCCAGAAGGAAATTCCTAATTAGCCAACCCCACCATCACCCCCCCAAATCCTGGTAAGAATCAGAGCAGGGCTCTGGAAACTAAAGTTATAATTTAAGATTTGTCTTTGCCTTGGGTGGTAGAGAGAAGGGATGTCCTTCCTTTCATCCTCTCCTAGAGTGGTTGGTTTGGAAGACGTGAAGCCAGAGAATAAATCTCAGAGAAAGAGCCAAGCAGCAGGCTGCCCTCTTGCTTCAGCAAGGCCCTAATCTAAGGGGACAAGATGGACCACTGTGACAAGAATAGAAGGGATTAGGAAATGGTGGGGTGTGGTGGGGAAGAAGCAGCATCTACGTTGGCAAAGTCTGTGTCTTGGGGCATTTGCAGCTACTGGAAACTCAGAGGAGCACCGGGAGTTTGGTTTCTGGTTGAATCTCTCAGTGGGGCATATCCTAGTTTACAAACAGAACTTGCATTTCACCCTTCCCCTGGTGAGGTAGCCCAGGTGGTTCTATAGGTCTGTCCAGAACTCCCATGTTGATGTTAATTAGAAAGCAAATCAAGCAATCCTGAGAACATAAAAACCTGACCCTGAGCATTAGTTATATACAAATGAAGCAGCGTGTGCCAGAATATAAAGAAACACACACTTGAGCTTAATTGTCACATTGCCCAGCGTAGAAGGCAGGCAATCTGGTCACCTCGAGAGATCACTTTATGATCAAGAGCCTTTCCTTAATTGCCAGAAATGTCTAAGGGCCGCCCCTCCAGGGACACCTGCCAGGATTAGAAAGGAGAACACTCCACCAAATTCATCTATAATCACAATTTAGAATTATTAAAGAGCAGCCCATGGAATACGTCTTGGGGAACAGGGCTCTTGTCCCTGATAAAGGGATGAACAAAAACGGATTGCTGAATCATTTCTTTTCTTTGTGTATGCCTATCCCCTTTAAAAGACCACTTTCAACACTTTGCATTTTCCCCTCAAATGTACCCTGACCCTCCCATGTTGCCACTCCTTTCCCCATGTCTGACTATATTATCAACCGGAATAGTTTGATTAGGGGTTAATTGCACAATTTAGAGATTTGTGCCTTGGGGAGCAGTAGAAATGCTCGAAGGGGAAGAGGTATCTTATTCATACACAAAGGTCTGTCTGCCATAAAGCACGCCTACATTCATGGGTTTGAACCCATCCCATGTGGAGTCCTGTTCTCAGGCTTTTCTTTGTGCTTCAGAAAAGCCCCTGACCATGAATTCAAATTCTCATCAGTATAGTTTTATTTTTCCTCTTCAGCTTTTCTGCTCCCACAGATGCAGAAGTCATACACTCCATTTCCGTGTGGCTATTTTAGACATTATAACATGCTCATTTAACGGGGTACGGTATGATAGAAGTCATTATCTCTAGCCCCTCCCCCTTACGTCCCCCCCATCCACAGTCCAAGACAGCCTCAGAATGCCTTCATTCCAATCGTCGCCCTCCCAATTTACATTCTATTTTCATCCAGCATTTTAACTCATTCTTTTTTTAAATCACCATAAGTTGAGCAAATTGCTTGCCATTTGCTTTTGGTATCTCCGTCCTTCCCTCTGAGATCCTTTTCCTTCCTCCTGAAGCTTCCCCTTTAGCCTTTCCCATTACTGAGGGTCTGTCGGTGATAAAATCTGTTTCCATGCCTCTGACAATGTCTTCATCTTGCCTCTGTTTCAGAAGATACTTTCAGGGAGTAAATAGGCTGGCAGGGTTTGTGTGTGTGTGTGTGTGTGTGTGTGTGTGTGTGTCAAGCCTTGAAGCTGTTACTTCACTGTCTCCCAGCTTCTTTGTCACTAATGAGAAACCAGCTCTCAGTCTAACAGTAGTTGCTATTTGGGAAACCCAGCTCGTTAATCTGGCTGCTTCTAGCATCTTCTTCACGTGTAAGGTGTCGGCAGGGTCACACACGTGGCTAGATGTCTGCCCTTCGTCCTGCATGGCAATTTTTGCTACTTCTTGAATTTGAGGATTATTTTTCCAATATTCTAGGAAATAATCAGTGATTCTCTCTTCCAACAAGGCCTCCCGCCTTCAAATATGGCACCTCCCTCTCTTTGTTAGCTCCCCTTTGGTTTTATTTTAGCTTTGGGGACTTTCCATTACTTTCTTGTCAATAAGTCAGACATTTAAACATCTTTTCAAAAATGTTTTAGTCAACATTACGGGTGTCTTGTAATGTTTGTGTGTTTTTTTTTTGGGGGGGGGGGACTCCTGTTGCATATTACTGCCAGAAACAGAAGTCATTCAAGACCTTGTTTCCTTTGGAAGAATAACTCGCTCCCACGAAGGGTGTGGACATGATTCGGAAGGAAACAGGGATTTTATGAATGTGTATCAGTCAGGATGTCAGCAGGAACACAGAAGCCCACTGAGGGACTGTAAGAAGGAAGGTTTTAGAGGCATAGGCAGCTGCTGGGAAGAGTAGGGTAGTAAGAGTGGGAAACTTCTCTGAGATCTTCTGTGAGATCATAAATCTCTGAGAGTTGCCACCATTGATGGCGTCTGCTTGTAGTGTAAAGTGTGTGATTCCTAGGTGCTTGTCCAGGTAGCCACGGCTGACCTTGTGTCTGTTCTCCACATAGCTCTTTTTAGTCACCACTACAGAACAATCGTTTCTTCTCTTGCACCACTCACAAGAGTGCCTTTTATTGATGACTCTCACTGGGAACCATATGGAGAAAGGGATTCTATGAGCTGTGTGTGGTTTGGGGCTTTATCCCTTGCTACTCCATGGAGGATGGAGAAGGAGTAAAGGGGATTCTAAGTACACGACGACTGGGCATAGGTCCTTATGGATTACTGAAATCTCCATGCTCTACATATATTATTTTCTTTGTTCCTAGTAATACCATTGAGAAGAACAAGAAAATTTTTTTTTTTTCTTTAAGGAGAATCAGAGAAAGGGATGAGACAGAGTTAGAACAGAACAGTCATGGGGCACCTGGGTGGCTCAGTCAGTTAAACATCTGCCTTCTGCTCAGGTCCTCATCCCAGGGTCCTGGGATGGAGCCCTGCATCAGGCTCCCGGCTCAGTGGAGACCTGTTTCTCCCTCTCTCTCTCTCTGCTGTTCCCCCTGCTTGTGCTCTCTCTCTCTCTCTGTCAAATAAATAAAATCTTTTTTAAAAAAGAACAGAATACCTTTTTTAGAGAAAGATTTATGTATTTATTTGAGAGAGGGAGAGAGAGAGAACCCAGGGGGAGGGACAGACTGGGAGGGAGAAAGAATGTCAAGCAGACTCCCTTCTGAGCGCAGAGCTGGACACAGGGCTCAATCTCAGGACTCTCAGATCATGACCTGAGCTGAAACCAAGAGTCAGAAGCTCACCCCCTAAACACACTTATTTTAAGGAACCCATTACCCAGCGAGGTTTATCCACTTTCCCCAAATCATGCAGTAAGACAATGGCAGAAAAGGAGCCAAAACTGGGATTTTCTGGGACTTGAAGGCAATTCTTTTCATGAAATCAAAAATTAACTTGTAGGAAACATCAGAGATCAATCCTTTTTTGAAACGATACAGAGCGAAGAAATTTTGCTTCCATTCACCCTAATCTGACCTTTGAGGATCAACCTCCAGTGCCCTTTTCTCTAATAATTTATCCCTTTCAACTTTTCAGCCTAAGAAGCAACTTAACACGTGTGAAGACAGAAAATGCTTCACCAGATGATCATTTCCTGATGACCTACACTTGGAGATGTCTCAGATTATCTGTGCCATGCTCCAGAAGTCACCACCTCAAGAAAAACCCCACAATTCATATTCCAGTTGTCAAATAGCGTTCGACAAATATTTCTTAAGCACTTTTTGTGTCAGGCTTACAATTTCTGTGATCATAATGATATTTTAATGCTACTACCTCTGACATTATTAGGTTAGCAAAGTATTTTAAAATATGTCAGTAAAAGTATGCATATTAATTAAAATGTTCCCACATATAAGCTTTATACTAACCTTCTTGGGCTGATGGGAGACAAAAGACTTTTATTAAATACTATTTGATAGGTAGGTTAAGTATTTTAGTGTCTCTGCCAATCATTGCTGTAAATGCATATTGAATAAAAATGAATAAGAGAATATTTATTGTCAGTCATGAAATAGTGAAAAAGGGAACGATCATTGTATTATTGTCTGTTTGAATCATATATCTCAGGCAATAGCAAAAAGCAGCATTTTCAAGCAATGGCCATGCCCTCTTGCCACTTACTAACATCAAGTTTTCATTCTGTTTTTAAACATTCATAATTAGGCAGCTGATTCTCTGAGTGCTGAGACAGGGAGGGTATGAGCCGACATGACTGCAGATTTTTGTGTTAAGTGTGTGTGGGGGGTCTCTTTAATGACATCGAGGACATTTTCAATTATTTTAGCTGTTCAAGGATGGCAAGTAAGTTCACCACAAGAAAGGCAGGTCCAAACGTGCAAAAAACGTCTGTTGAAAGAAAATGTACAAAAAGTAGAGTGTCCATAGGGTTCAGAAACCCTTGAGATAATTGGCAAAAAGATATACTTTGATGATGGGAATATGCAAAAAAAATTTCACAGAAGCATGAATGAAAGCTTTAGGAAGTCCAAGTTCCACCCAGATTATGCCAACTCCAGCTTCCCACACAAGTATGCGTCTCACAGCCCAGCCCTCACTTCCAGACTTAATCAAGGCTGTCTTACGTGGGTCGAAATCAGCAGAAGAAGCTGCTATGTTTTTGATCTTCTCCATCATGATCAGTGAGAAAGGCATTCATGATAAGAAACACAATCTGATTAAAAGGAAAGTACATTCAACTAATCTCAGAGCTGACCCCACAAGTCAGAGGCTGTAAAAGGCACCCAGCCCACAAAACTGTACCCGGTAGGCACCTATACTGTCCCCCTTAGCAGTGTCCCCAAAACTGTGAGCTGTTATTTTTAAATATGGAGGTTTCACGTTTTGTAAAATGCAGATTTCCAACTTGCGTTTGTTCTTTTTTTTTTCCTTCCCTAATGACAGGTACCCCTTAGACCATATGAGATGACTCCCTACTGTTTCCGCAGCACTGAGGGGGATTTTTCTCCCTTCTCACTGTTGCTGTGCTTAAAGAACTGCTGTGCTTAAAGAACTGCTCTGTTTTCAAAGACGAGAAAATTACAGAGAAATGTAGTGAAGTCTAGAATCTCAGTGAGGTTTCTTTTGTCTGCTGCTGGCTTCCCTCAGTTTCCTTACCCACTCAGCCCCTCCAGCACCCACATTTGTTACCTTGAATTGGGTTTTAACTTTATTGGCCCAATGGCACCACATCAGTGTACCCTCCAGGGCCGGATCCAGAAAACCAAAGGAAAATGCAGAATATCCGTGTAACTGTGAACTCAACCTCAGACTGCCATCAACCCCAACCCATCCAACTACACAGGGCTGGCATCACGTTTCTCATCTGCCCCTTGGTTTTTATTTAGAAAGAAATTACAGCAATCACAATAATGACCCAAAGTGATTTTTAAAAAAATGCTGTCCTTCAAGAATGCTTTCTTTTTTTTTTTTTTTAAGATTTTATTTATTTATTTGACAGACAGAGATCACAAGTAGGCAAAGAGAGAGAGAAGGGGAAGCAGGCTCCCCGTGGAACAGGGAGCCCGATGCGGGGCTCAATCCCAGGATCCTGGGATCATGACCTGAGCCAAAGGTAGAGGCTTAACCCACTGAGCCACCCAGGCACCCCAAATGCTTTCTTTTTAATCCTGATGTACTCACAGAAGAAGGGCCCGTGAAGATAGGCGATGGCTCATATTTGCAGGACCAGAGACCTTTTGGGGACTTGGATTGTCTCCCACGGGGAGGATCAGCATTGGGACACCACAGTGTAGGGAAATTGAGTAATAAATGATCCATGTGGCACATCTGGTAATTTTAGAGTTTCCAAGTCAGGACTGAAAATGCAACCACCATTGTTGCTTGATGGCAGACCCCAAGTCTACCCGTATGTGGGTACATGCGTCCAATTACAGGTAGACCCACCATTCAAGTTTAGAAGGGCCATTAGGTCTTCTGGTTGCTAAACAGAATACAAAAAGGCCACAGCCACAGAAAAGGGAAAGCAAGCCTCCATTTGCTAATGTCTTAACCATGTATCTCACACAGTGGTGGGCACATGGCACGTATCACAACCACACCAAGTTGTCTCCCTAAAAATAAGCTCTAGCCAAGGGCACGTGGGTGACTCAGTTGGTGAAACATCTGAGTCTTTATTTCAGTTCAGGTCATGATCTCAGGGTTGTGGGATCGAGCGCCCGATCAGGCTCTGTGCTCAATGGGGAATCTGCTTGAGATTCTCTCTCCCTGCCCCTGGGCTCCTTCTCCTCTCCCCTTCTCTACAAGTCTTCCCCATCTATGCAAATTCGTCCAGTTTCTCATGTTTAAATATCATGGGCATGATCTTGGATTTTTTTCCTTTGCCCCCCTTTAATCCAACAGCAAGTTTATAAATTCTGCCTTCAAAATACTCCTGCAGTCTCTCCATTTCTGTCCATCTCCACACCTACATCCCTGGCCCAAGCACCAGGACTCCCACCGGGATGCCTGCAATGGCCTCCTTGTTGGTCTCTCCACTTGCACAATGTTCTATAGATGGCAGCCAGAGTGGGCCTCTCCTGACACAGAGCAGGTCATGTCACACCGCAGGAACAACTCTGCAAAGTCTTCCCATGGTGGGAAAACCAGGATGCACAATCCTCAGCCTGGCCTTCCTGGGCTGCTCCCACAACCCCGCCAGCTGCCCTCCTAGTTGGCACACCTCCCCTGCTCTTCCTTCCTCCAGCACACTGAGTTCCTTCCCACCCCTGGGGGCTTCACACGGGTGCTGACTTCTGCCTGAACTTCTTTTTGCCCTGTTTCCTACCTGTGAGCAGCTACTTATCTTCAGAAACCTAATCTTATCTTCCTGACCCACAAATCCATATTAGGCACTCCTGCCGGTCTTTCTCCTAGAATATTTAAAAGTTTGTCCTCATACATTAACTTGGGAGATTAATATCCATCCCTTCACTAGACTATACACTCCGTGAAGGCGGGGGTTCTGTCTGGATCCTACATTGCCAGCCCCCATACACACAACACACATGAACATGACACCCAAGACTCCCTCATTCATCTCTCCCTCAAAAGCACAGAGAATAGGGCAACAAGGATTTAATCTAAAAGACAAAGAAAAAAAGGCTTCAAGGATACACTCTACGCTCCTGTAAAAACACTGAGCATAAAAGCAGGATCCCCACTTTGAGCAAAGCTCTCACTCCCACTCCCAAGGTGACCAGCCACCTAATGCCATGCAGCTCAGTGTGCGGAGCGGAGCTCGTTCTTGTCCCCGTGGGCTCACTCCTCCTAATTTTGCTCTTGGGAGAAAGGTTAGAGAAGATGGAGGGATCTCATGAGCACATGAAGGTGAGAAACAATAGAGCTGGTAAGTACGTAAGGCTACCAGTAGGGGGGTGGAATTGGCAAAATTTAGAAATCAATTGCCAAAGGAATCCCCTGTAGACACGGATGTTCTCATGGGATTGTGGGGGGTGGGGTAAAGGGCAGGGCCGGCCATGCAAAACTCAAGGTGTTTGAGAGTTAGAAATCCATGGCTTGCGGGTGAGTGGAATCACTGCTGTCCAGGAGACGAGATGATGCCCTGCAGGAATATTCCCCTGCCCAGTAAGACAAGGACGTGGAGGTGAGAAAGAGGTGGACTTAGACAAACTTGAATTTCCAGTTAGGCAGGAGGGACTGCTCTGCAACAGGGAAGATGTTGAGACCAGGAAAAAGGGTGGGAGCTAGGAGAAAGCCCTTGGGCAGCTCCCTGCCCCAGGGAAGGACCGGGCTCCACAGCTGTCTTGGGGCGGCTGGCAGTAGGCTTCTGAAATAGCCAGAAGCATGGTGTGGCTTTTCTGTGCTGACTCTCTCATCAAGCAGGGATGTTCCTTGGAATCTGACAGAGAAGGCTCTCCTTCCTGGGCTGCTCTTGGACATTTTCACTTCTGATCTGAGATCATGGGACGTTAGCTCTGACCCACCCACTTAGCTTTTTTTTTTTTTTCTTTCTTTCTCTTGGTTATTCGGAAGGGTTTAGGATCTTCTGTTATGAGTTTCTCCATCTGCTTACTCTCCGACATAAAGTCATTCTTCTCCTTGGTTGCCAGAGAAGTAAAGATGAATTACGCCACAGAGGAAGGGAGACCCACCAGCACACCCTCAAGGACACAGAAGGATTTTAATTATCCAAATGCCTAATAACTTCTTAGAAAATATGTAGACTGTTTTGATCATTAAAAAAAACAAAACAAAACCAAAAAACCTTTGTGGGGGCGGTGCCTGGGTGGCTCAGTTGTTAATCGTCTGCTTTGGTTCAGGTCAGGATCCCAGGGTCCTGGGATCCAGCCCCACATTTGGCTCCCTGCTCAGCCGGAAGCCTGCTTCTCCCTCTCCCACTCCCACTCCCCCTGCTTGTGTTCCCTCTCTTCTTCTCTCTCTGTCAAATAAATTAAAAAAATTCTTCTCTCTCTGTCCTTTGTCCTTAATTTTGAAATTGGGATGTATTTTCTAAGGGGTATTTTTTATTTAGAAAGCAGCCTGTTGTTAGAAAACCACAGGGTAATGGAATTGTGAAAGCAAGCCACTCTTCAGCACACATTAGAGGTTCTCTGAAACGGGATTTTAAAAAATAAAAAAAGATAAATTTTGGCCATTGTGTTTCCTGCTCTCCAGAGATGAAGCAAGCAGGTCCGGTGTTCACTGGTTCTAGTTACATAAACCTGTGAGCCGACTGGTAATCCTTTGGCAGTTCATTATCACAATCTCCTGTTTACCCTAAGACTTCCTGAGGGGCAAGATGGCTTCATTGTCCTTCCTCAGTTAACTCTCCTCCCTAATCCTGGTTTAGCTTCGGATTTCACCTCGGAGCCTGAAGCATTCATTCAACTTCTCAGTGTTTCCCAGGTGAAGGCCTTGGAACAGCTAACCCCTCCAAGATTAGGAAGTAACTAGAATGAATAAAGGCATAGCTACAAATAGTTTCAAACAAGAGGACAATCATAGTGATTAAACCTGAAGAAAATATCCAAGGAAATATCCTCATGTAGCCAATCACTGCCTTTTCATTCTTGCTCAGGACCTTGGGAACAAGGCTTTGGAAGAGATCTTTTCTGTATTATACCACGAAACCAGCCATTCATGGACTTCTCTGGTATGTCTCTACCCTCCCTAGAGTCACGGGACAAGTTCTTTCTCAATACTATTTTCTGCTCATTGTTGGTGGTCATATTTTCTTCCTGATGTGGACCTTGTCTAAAGTAGAAAATTGCCAGAGAAGATTTCAGAATGTAATGATAAAATAGATTTGAAGAACAAGGTACAGGAGTGAATCAAGGAATGTAGACAGACTGTAGTGGAAAATGTAAGGACACTGGAATTTCCAGAAGGAATGCAGTTCTACTGACGTCTTGACCTTATCCTAGAAGACCCATTCTGACGTTCTGACCTCCAGAACTACACAGTAATAAATCTGTGTTGTTTTAAGACATTAGGTGTGTGTTACTTTGTTAAGCAGCAACAGGAAACTAATGCATACAGCATGACAAACGCTCTACCTCCCCTTACCACCACCCCATCAAATTGCTCTTGTGCAAGTCACCAGAGAGTTTGATATTGCTGAAACCAGTGGAAAATTCTAACTCAAGTCATCTTACAATGTCATCGTACTTGACCTCTCTGAAGCTTTTGACATGCAATACTTCCTTTCTTGAAAATTTTGCATACTTGACTTCTGGGAGGCCAAAGGCCACTGGGTTTCCTCCTAACTCATGGGTACCTCCTTCTTAATCTCCTTTGTCAAATGTTCTTGCTTTCCCTTCCAGGCATGGAAAATGGAAGGTTCTAAGGCTTCATCCTGGGGTATCTTCTCCAACCATATTTACTCTTTAGGTGATCTTATTTAACTTGGAAAAGAATCATTATGATGAAAACAACCAAGTGTATGGCACCAGTCTGGAAATCTCCCTTGTGCTCTATACACAACTTGCTTTTTCTGTACCTCAGCTTTGTTGTCTAATAGGCATCTCAAACATGTCTAAGCAGAACAAAATTTCAGTAGCTTCCTTCCTCACTTTATCCAAGTTTCTCTGAAAACATCAGCTTACCGTAGAGACATCCCCTGACCACTCTGATTACCCTATATCCTATAGACCCACTAGTTCTACACACACACACACACACACACACACACACACACACGCTGTGCTCTGTTCCCTCACCCTGCTTTATTTTTAGTTTTAGTATTTTCACTAAAGTACTTGACATCATTTATTCTTTATTCATTTCCTTGTCTTCCCCACTAGGATGTATATGTTCTCCACAAGGACAGATTTCTGTGGTTGGTTTGTTTTTGCATACTCAGTGCTTAGAAGAGGGCCTTGTATACAGAAGGCACTCTATAAATGCTTATTATCACTGCCTCATGTTAAAGTTAAATGTCTTTCTTATTATTATATGTATTAGCTGGTTATATATTATATAAAAATATATAATGCAGGCTCCCTATAGTAGATTATGTTTGATAAAAATGGCATCAATGAAGATATGGTTACAAAGTTATTTTTTGAAGAGAGTGCATTTCCAATTCTCACTATACAAGAGCTGCATGGTTTCTATTAACTTTCAGCTCTGCTTCAAGTATCCTCTGATGGATTTCACTTACCACCCTATGAGTGACATGGGCTGATATCAGCAGAACGTACTTTGGCTGGTATCTTGTGTCCTGGGGAGGCAGCGGTGGATGGGAGGTGGAGTCTCCCGTGGGAATCTTGACCAAGTCCCTTTTTTTTTTCAGATGTGGACTTTCTGGGAATGGTAATGGGGGAGCAGGGTTTGTTTTTGTACCTTTGTTTTTAATGCCACAAACATTCTGTCAAAGATGCTGCTTAACACAGTTTCTACTTTTAGTAAGTAATTTATATGTAAAAGATTAGATATAAAATATCTATAGTTTAAGCTTCCTGAAGTTTAGAAACCAACCTAAATTGCTAAGGTTGGCCCCAAGGAGAGTGGATCATTTCTCTAATCACTTCTTAGAAATTTCTCTTATCTCCCCATACAGATGAAAACAGTTCTTTATATATCATAATGGCTTTTTTAAAATGAATAGTTCTTGATTTTGTCTTTTAGAATTGAACTAAGTATCAAAATCATCTGGGAGTCCTCTTTTCAAGTATATGCTCAGTTACATCTGGAGATCTTAACCTGAGTCCCATAAAAGCAATCTACAGAGTCATAGATTTCCTGATTCACAAAACAATCTATTCCCAAAGGTTGAAAAACACTGAGCTACCTGTAGTATCTAGATTGTGGATCTCCTCTGCTTAGAAGGATGGTGGGGTGAAGAGTCAGGAGGGCTTGGGGATGGGGTGATAATCTGTGTGACAAAAGGTGACTCTTTGGTACTGATGTGTTGACAGATGACCTTCTTTATTCATTAGAGTTCACTTCCTCTACTTAGCAAACCAATTATGATACATCAGGCTTAGGGGTAGGAGCGAAAAATCTGAGATTAGGTCAAAATTTAGGGAGAGACAACATCTTGCATGCCATGAAGGTGTAGAGTTGCCCTGTCTCAACATTTCAACTCCCCAGCACACCCTCAGAGAGGGCCCAAAGGCCTTCTGGGTTGTTCATTCATGACACATAGATGGTCATAGCAAGGCCAGACACAGGGGACACAGAAGCCCTCCTCCCATTCATGTCATTCATTGGTCAATAATCACAAATTGCAGAGTAACACCTCACATGGCAATAATGTCTTCTATTAGTATTAACTGTTATTTTATTATTTCACTTTTGTGTGTATATACCAGGCTCAACCAGATTTAAGTGTGCTAGAAATCAAAAGCTTTGTCCAATATTGACCATGGTGATACACACACAGTCAGTACTTAATTATTTTTTCAAATGAATAAATAACAACGCATGAAATAACCAAGACTGACATTGGCACTTGCTCCAATGTAAGGAGCGAGAGTAAGGTCTATCTCTTAAGAGTAGGGTATTTTGAAATCTCCCCTAATACCAATGAAAGTTTTATCAGTTCTAAAATTCTGTAACCATGCATTGAGAGTTTTCTATGATAAGATACCTATGCCACCCATGATACTTTGTAAAGTGTTTGCATGCACGTTCTCAAAAACTGTACTATTTTCAAATGTTGAGGGGCTCTGAGGGGGTTCTCTGATCTATTTCAACTCTCCCTGGTGGCAACCTGGACAATTTAGGTTGGTTTCTAGAAAAAGAAGTTCCCTGGTTCCCTTCAGGTTAAGATCTGATGGTTTCCTCAGTTACAGAGTCCTCTTCCTGCTATTTAAGTCTGCCTGCTCTCGTTCTATCTTTAGTAGTCATTTAGATAAGAACCGGGTAGTTAATGTTTTCCTGGCAAGACCTGGAGGAACACTTTGCTGTTCTTTTCCTTCTTTCATGAAGCCTGGAGAAGGCTTAGCAATGAAAGAGGCAGGTGGATCTACTTTAAACAAGGCAGCCTGGTTCTAATGGGCGTTCTTAGGGCACCAGCCAATGGCAGCCCGTCAATCGTGAGTGCAAATATCTCACTGATGTTACTATTTGGTTTGAATAAAAAGCAAGGGTAGAAAAATGTCCATTAGAGATGACAGTCAACTTTGAATGGCCGTACTTCAATAATGAGTCTCCAATGAGCTAGAAGGATCAGCCTGGGAGGATTCCAAAGACTTGATGAATCACAAAGATCTCAGAACCTCACTGTGCCAAAGGGAAAAGTGTTATTTCTTAATCTGACAAATGCTGTTCATTAAACCCAGGGCAGTATCACAAATGGTAATGGGAAAAACATTCAAAGCTAAGACTAGAATAGCAAACTAAGTACTGTTATGGAATGAAAGAATCTTTCAGGAAAGCATAACACTGGCTATGTACAGCAATAATCCTGATATTGTGGAAGAGAAAAAAGGGGGACTCTGGTTAGAGCAGGTCCAGCCGCATATAGAGACAACCAGTGCAGTGTCCAGCCTGATCGCCTACCATCAGTCTGGCTGCCACAGCGGTGGTCTCCAGGTACTCACTCCTTTGGGTTGTCATGGAAGGACACTGTTAGCATGGAGAAAGAGTTGAGAAACGGACCCAGTAATAGCTATTTCCATATTCATTCCCACTGGTATGAGAAATTAGCAGAAAGCGTTTTTAGAGGCAACAGACCAGGGGGACCAAGGGGATTCAACAGTAAGGACAGAAAATGTCCAGAGAAAGGGACATGATCTGGGAAAGAGGGATGAAATGCAGTCCTGAAGATCTTGTGTTTGGAGCAGAATAAAAGGAAGCATAAAAGTTTGGAGGTGACCACATTAAGGATACCCAATGCTGGTTTTGCTGATGCCAACATTTTTCCATAAAGATTCTGTTGAGAGTTTCTCCAATTAAATGAACAGAAAACAGAAGAGTCTGTGTCTGACCCAGGGCAGATTGCTTCCTCCTCTCTTCTCTGTCACCAGTGTCATCCTCCGTAGACTCTGGCCCTTTCTCCCTAAGGGATTTACTTGATTGACCATAAGACAAGGAGCAGGGTCAACAGAAACCCCTAGACTGTGAAGGCACAAATAATCTCAAAACCCCTGTTGTATAATATCTGCCTTGCTAATTAGTTCACAGATATGATATACATTATCCAATTATCTGCTTACAAAATTACCAACATTCCGTATAGCTGTTTAGCAAGGTTGCAAATGCTGGGCATTGCCATTACACCTGTTTGGAAGAAATCCAGCTTCATGTCTATGTGGAACATGGAACCCCAAAGAAGTAGGAAGCTTGTAATGGTGGTAGGAAAGCTCCTACATGAGCTTACAAAGCCATGAAAAAGCCATAAAGTGTGTTCAATATATGTGTTTGGCTCCAAAACAAAAAATAATAATAAATAATAAATAATAAAAGACACTTCCTACACTCTGCCTTTTCATTTAGTAACATCTAGTAACATCAGTTATTTGTCCCAAATCACTTCATTTTCTTTTTTTTTTTTTTTTTTTTTTTTTTTTTTTTTTTTTTTTTTTTTTTTAAAGATTTTATTTATTTTATTTGACAGAGAGAGAGATCACAAGTAGGCAGAGAGGCAGGCAGAGACAGAGGGGGAAGCAGGCTCCCTGCTGAGCAGAGGGCCCCGATGCGGGGCTCGATCCCAGGACACTGAGATCATGACCTGAGCCGAAGGCAGCGGCTTTAATCCACTGAGCCACCCAGGCGCCCCTCACTTCATTTTCTTAAGTCAAGTTTTGGCTTATTACCATACAGATGGGGATTCTGGATTTCTTTCTTTTAAATGAGAATTCCCACTTTACTATGTTAATCAAGCAGAGTGACATCCTTTTTGATTTCCTGTTGAATTATGAAACCAGATCGAACCACAAATTTTATACTTATTTTAACAAAAAACAACAAAGAATGAGTTCGTCTTGGATTTAATTCCAGCTGTCCCATTTATGAGCTTGGTAGTCCCAGGAAAATTGCTTAACCTCTCTGAGCCTTTTATTTTTTTTCTAATTTATAAAAAATCAGGATATGGTTGTCATCTAAGGAAAGTTGTGTGAATTAAATGAGTTCATGTTTGAAGAACAGGCTTAGCATAGCACAGTATAGAGCGCCATTAAAAATCTGGAATATTCCCCACATGTGTGTCTCAGATTAATGTCAATGGGGATTTGGGAAGATAAGGAGGTGGTGGGAGGGGTCCCTGAGAGGTGGGACTTCTTTAATATAAATTTTTGGTCCTGAACTCTGAGTTAGAGCAGAACTTGTATATCATTGTCAATTAATAATCACTATCTCACTGATTACATATTTAAAGTGAAAGTACACTTTTCTGGGGGAAGGGCACATGAAGGGGCAGAGTTAATGGAGTTGCTGTTCCAAATTGGCAATTACGCAGGTTTTAAGACAATGGAAAGGTTAGGAGCAGAAGAAAATCTGTGAACATGAAGAGATTTCATATTCTCCCTTGTGATGTCCTGTTTTTTTGGCTTTTTGGGTTTTTTTAAATGTCATTTGCTTTGCAGAATCTGAGACCTCCTTCTGAACTCCTGATTAATGTGGATATGCATTTGTAAATATGGAGAAGCTGAGCTAGGACTTTGAATGTTTCCTGCATACATGCAGTGTTAACGACTCAGACCTTCTCTTTCATCCAAGATGGGGCTTACCATGTACCAACACTTCTTGTCCAACCCACTGTTCCTGGCATTCAGATACCAGTGACCTGAATCTCTCAGAACAGGTTCTATTTACTATTTAGCCCCTCAAAAATAAATGCATGAATTAAAAAACCAAATGGGGGCAACTCCATAAAAACAGGTAAAGAAGAAGTGCGTTTGTGACCAATGGTCCCAATCAAGTGTTAGCTGGAGAGCGGCTGATGGGCTGAGATATGTCCTGTGGGTGTTGGAGTGGGTTTTTCTTGAAGGTGGCTTAACTTCTTTCCTAGGTCAGAATTTCATTACATGCTATTCACTGAAGTCACCTCTCTTTCAGGACTGCAGCTGCCAAGACATTGCCTGTCCTTATGGTTGGGTATCTTCTTAATGACTTCAGAGGCAACTTGCAAAGAATGTCGCCTGGGCATCCCCTCTCCTCACAGTGACTCCAATTACAGTAGCTGTTTTGTTTATTTTGTATCCTCACTGTGCTCTTTACTTATTTTTTTTTAAGGTTTTATTTATCTAGAAGAAGCCTGAGCCAGCATGCAAGAGTAGGGGGAGGGACAGAGGGAAAGAAAGAGGGGGAATCTCAAGCAGACGCCTTGCTGAGCATGAAGCCCAACACAGGGCTCCCTCTCACAACCTTTAGATCATGACCTGAGCAGACATCAAGAGTCAGATGCTCACGGACTGAGCCTCCCAGGGGCCCCCTCCCAGTGCTCTTTAAATAAACAGTGATGGTATGGAAAAGTAATGTACAGGATGATGGGGACTGAGAAGTCTGGAAACATAAATGAGGCCCTTTGGAGTTCTCAGTACGGAGGCTGATGCCTTTGTGTAGTCACTGAAGTTGCCCTTTACTCACCATGGCATGATTCAACCACACTGGAAAGATACCATCTAAGGCCTTAGGGTAAACAAGCTCTCGATCGTAGAGAAAGAGGATCCAGAACGACAAAAACACAAACTGGAAAACACAAGACAAAAATAGCATCATTAAGTTTGTTTTCCATCAGAGCTTTCTAAGTTAACCAAGGAAACATGGTAAAATAAAAATAGACACCAGTTTTAGAGATATCCTATAGACACATTATAGAAATGTAAAATGAAGACAGACTTCCTGACTGTTGAAGTCTTATGTCCACTCTCTGGGGATTCCAGAGAACTGGGGATCAATTAATTGTCTCCATGGCAGTCAGGGAGGATATGGACGAACAGGTTTCACAGACCATTAAGTCATTTTATTTTAACCAATGACATCTCTTGTCTAAGCTTTCACTGGGAGTACTAAGATCAGCCACCTGGGTGGTTTGAGTCTTACTCTTTCCTTGCCCCCCACCCCTTTTAGTAGACATGGCAAGGGGATGCAGGGAGAATGGGAGAGGACAGAAGTGACTAGCGCCCAGGATAATTCACAAGCTAGTTAATATTAGAAAGTTGTATCTCCCCCTTTCTCAGAGCTTTGAAATCTCCCCATCTTCTCGTGCCTCTTGGCCAAGTGTCTGCCCTCTGGGTTACAAAGCCAATGTAGAGATGGGGGTGAAAATAACCATTAATTTTCCCATCTTCCTATCTTCTTAAATTCCAAAGCCTCCATTTCTAAGTCTTTAAAAAAATGAATAAATTCCATTGCTACTAAAAACCTGGCCTTTAGATTTATGGGGGTGGAGGAGGAGGTTTCCTGCAAAGTAAAACTGGAATGCCAGGACTTGCTCTGTTATCTGAGAACTTGTCAGTGTTTGGGCAGTTTCATTTTGCACTTAAGTCTGAAATCTCAATAATATAGGAGGCAAGACCAGGACAGGCGGAGGGAGGCAGTCATTCCTAAGCATAAGCCCTGCTGGGCAACCTGCAGGCTTGATCTCAGTTTGCTTCCATTCTAACCAATGAATGAAAACAGAAGCAATGTCATCAAAACGTGGGCAGTGTCAGCAAATACACTCGCTGTCGCTGGCATATGTCAGGCTTCTTTCCAGTGTCCATTCATTCAACAAAATGAATGAGGCACTCACTGTGCACCCTACACTAGATATTTTGGACAGACTGTCTCACTCTCTCCCCAATTGTTTTTTCCACGAGCCAACGCTGAAGTTCTCATGTCCTTGCACACCCCCCCTTTTTCTAATGGTTTCCACTTGCAGAAGTAACATATGCTCATTGTAGCAAGTGAAACAAGATGTATAAAAGGGAAAATGAGTCATCTGTCTCCCCAGCACTGCATTCCCAGGACTCTGGTGGAGCCAAGGCTATCTTAGTTGTAGTTTGATTAAGAAAGATCCTTCAAACTTCCCCATTGGACATCCACAAGGATTTTGAATCAAATGTTTCCAAAGATAAGAAGGCAGTGATAATTCTGGTCAGTAATGAGCCTTATTTCCTGATGACACCGGACAACACAGTACAGTCCTCAGACAAGACATTCATGCAAAAGTCCTTGTTCTGGTTCACAATAATGGGCACCTGAACAGCCTTGCTGACCAGGAGGAGTGATGTTCATCCAAAGGGACATGTGTACGATATTACTAATACATCTTTGTGACTTACTGTGGAGATTGGGAAAGCCAGCGTGGTAAAAAGCAGGTCTCTGAAGGCGGTCATGAACTTAATGTCTTTTTCCCCCTTAATTCTTTTTAGTACATCTTCCACACAGACGACCCCGTAGAAAATGGCCTGCAAGAGCTGAATTCATTACAACAAATGAGGGCATTTTCATTTGCTTTAATTAATACATTCTTCACTGATGTAAAGCTCCATCCCTCTGGGAGCAATGTTGGTTTGAGAAGGAGGGGGCAGTTGGCTATGTTGGTTGAGAGCCAATTCAAGGGCTGGTCTTCCAACTCAGTGGGCCCTGACCTTGCTCGCTAAAACTGATTGAGTAAAGTCGTTTAGGGGATAATAATGTGTACAGTATTTAGTGTAATGGACTCGAGCTAAAACGGAAACAAAATAAAGAGTCAGCTTAAAAGGAGAATGTAATGAGAGTTACCTCAGCCGCACGGAGGTGGGAAAAACCAAATAAAATAGCACAAGGGCAAAGAGCCAGACACAATGGTGGACGTATTCTGGCCTCTTCCCATGAAGAAAAAAAAAAAAAAGATGTTAAATGCCCAGTGCTGTAATCCCATTAAAGAAGCTGGAGTCAGGGTTAAGAGCGCCACAAAGGGGCTCTGTGCTCTTTCTGAGGGAGATGCACAAAATGGTGTCTTGCTTATCTGAGGGGCAAGTTGACATCTTCCCTGATTGAATGGGGTGCCTGAAGCCCTTACAAAGAAAATCTGGCTAAAGGAGTGAATTAAATGCAGAGAGATAGAGCAGGCCAGGCTCTGGTGCATCACTAAGTACCATGAGGTCCCTGAGGCGACGTCAAAGAGACATAGGGCTCTTTTCAGGGAAGTAAGACCAGGTAAGGGCAAACTTTGCCCATTCTTACTGTTTTGAACAAACATGTGGCTTCTGACTGATGGCCTTATGGGTCAAAGTACAGAGTTATGGTTGGTTTTGATTGTGCTTGCATTAGAGCCCATCTGATTCTTCTTTAGAAAGCTCTGGGTTGGTACAAAAGGGGCTATCAGAAAAACTGCCCTCAGAGTATGAGTCAGGTAAGGTCTGGAGCCTGGGACATTGCTCTCAGGATGGATCAGATTAGCTGTTGGGGAATTACCTCTGAGGTCTGAACTCTAGAAAAAAGAAGTTCTAGCAGAGCTGACCTCCTTCCATTCAGCCTGAATGGGTGGGTGAGGGAGGATGCAGAGGTGAATTAGGCCAGCCTAATCCAGACCCAGGACCCAGACCTGAGCTGGGTCCTCAGACTGGCAGCACTAGTGTCACCCAAAATCTTGTGAGAAATGCGGGATCTCAGCCCCACCCTGGACTGGGAATTAGAATCTCTGGGAGTGGGGTCCAGGAACTTGTTAACAAACTCTCCAGGTGATCTTTACAGATGCTCAAGTTTTGGAAACACTCACTGGATTAGACATAAATTTATCACTGAAAATTCCTAGTGACTACTCAAAGCTCTAATAACAGACTTTCATGGATTTCTTGTTATGTGTCAGGCACTGATCTAGGTTTTAATGTCTCATAACCACCTTATGAGGTAAGTGCTATTATTATGCTCTCTCCTAACTCATTTTACAGAATAGGAAACTGAGGCATAGAGACATGAACAAACTTACTTAAAGTCTTAAGGTTGGTAAATGTGGATTTAAAACCCAGAGTCTGGTTCGTGAGTCACACTTTAAAAAAAAAAAAAAAGAAGAAGAAGAAGAAGAAGTCGGGTTTCATTAAAAGTAAAGCACCAAAGGAGGTCAGAAGAAAGCCAGCTATCTCCAGGTGGGAGAATTAAAATTGACTCTGAAAAATACTGATGCCTGGTTTTCAACCTATCTCTCTGGCGAGTCTAATTTCCTAAGGGGTGTGGATTGGACTTCAGGATTTTTAAAAAATTCTCTCAAGTGATTTGCATCAGGGCAGCTAAGGTTGAAAACCACTTGCCTAAAGGAACTTTCATTTGGACATTTAGATCCAAGAGAGGTGGGACAGTGAAGATCCAGGAGTGAGCACTACTGGTGGGATGAGCTTGGAGAGAGAGAGAAGTGGAAAGTGAATGCAGGGGCAATGCCCTATCCACAAGGCATGAGGGACAAGGGGACCGCAAAGTAGCAAAGAATGACCAGATAGAAAACGGAGAACGTACAAGAGTCCCATGATCCCTGAAAGGAGGAGGAAGTTTTAGAGCCAGAAGGGTGGTTCCAAAGAGGGGTGGGCAATGGTTTTGAATGTCCTGAAGAGG
Organism: Mustela putorius furo; assembly: GCF_011764305.1. Classification (NCBI taxonomy): domain Eukaryota; kingdom Metazoa; phylum Chordata; class Mammalia; order Carnivora; family Mustelidae; genus Mustela; species Mustela putorius. The sequence continues at coordinate 9,009,167 of NW_025422022.1, forward strand.
AGGTCACCCCAACACCCGCCATCTACTTTTGACATTCCGCCCCTGGGCTGCAGCATTGGGAGCCGTCTTTTGCACATGGATGTTAGAGGAAGTTGCGTCCTCCTCCGCTCTTTCCACCCCTGAGAGCAGCTCTCACCTCACCCCTGGTTTTACTTCCAGCTGTTCAGACCACAGCAGGCAGCTGCTGTAGTTGGGAAGGGCAGGCATGGGGCCTGGGCCCCGGCAACGAGGCCTGCGCTCTTCTATCAACAGAGCAATTAATCACGTACTGAGCACTGAATGTCTGCCAGGTTTTCTGTCTTTGGGGAGAGGACGCCTCCACCCAGCATGTGAAGTCCATGTGACTGCTTTCCTTAGCAAGACCTTCCTAGGGTCACCATGAGTCAAGCTCGTCCTAACTTTCTCTGGCTCTTCCCAGTCAAAAATGTGGAAATGGGATTGGGAGAAAAGAACACATAACTCAGAGCCTCCCTGGCTTCTCCTTCATCAGTAAAACTTTTCTCCACACCACAGACTTGCCACTCACGTCTCCACCTCCCCCACCCCACCCCTTCTCCCCCACCCCCGCTCACTGTATAGGCCAACTGCGTGCGTGGGGCAGCCTTGTCCCTACTGATCTCAATCTGCATTGACATGCCATCATCTGTACCAACAGGGAATATTTGTGGAGCCCTCACAAAGGAACTCAGGAGGGAGGCGCTAGGGTGTTGCCAAGAGAAATAAATAAGCCAGAACTAGGCCAGAGAGAAGCCACGCAGCAGAGCTGGAGGGCAAGGAGAGGGAGGTACCATGAGCTCGTTCAGTGGAGAGGCTTCTTGAAGGGCCCCAAGGTCAGGTTGGTATCAGCTCACCCAATGCGACAAGGGTCTGCACGTTCCGCAAGGACAATACAATGAAATGTTTATAAAATGAGCAGAGAAAAAAAAAACAAGTTGAGGGAGAAAATGGTAGCTATCAGGGACTGAATTATGCTCCCCCCCAAATTTTTATGTTGAAATTATGACCCTCTGTGGCTTTATTTGGAGATAGGTTCCTTAGAGAAGTAAAAACGTGAAAACGAGGTCAGTCAGGGCAAGTTCTAATCCAATATGGCTGGTGTCTTTCTGAAAAGAGGAAACTAGGATGCAGACCCCATGCACCATGAGGCAGGACCATGTGAAGACACAGGGAGAAAAAGGTGGCATCCACAGGTGGAAGAGGGGACCTCAAGAGAAACCCACCCTGCTGACACCTTGATTGTTAGCCTCTGTGAGAAAATAAATTTCTGTTGTTTAAGCCATCCAGGCTGTGGTATTTTGCTATGGCAGTCCAAGCAGACCAACACAGTAGAGATAAAACAAGATGGCAACAACCGGCCTCCTTTGAAAAATCTCACAATAAAATGATTTTCATTTACATTTCTCACCTATCTGGGCTGCCCAGGAAAGCAGAGCTGATGGAATCTTGATCAGGGGTTATTTCAGAGCTACAGCTCTGTGATTTATCTCTTCTACCAATTCTTTTCTAAGTCTGTTTGTTCCTTGTGCCTTTTTTCTGAAATGTTGCTGGTCTAAGTTTGTTAGCTGGCTTCCGTTTTTGCTGCTCGCTAACAAATTTACCACCTGGGAAGGCGCAATTTAAGTAGTGCAATTTAAGTAGTGCAATTTAAGAAACCATAGCTAAAGGAAATTTTGTTTTTACATTCACATGCCTTCACAAGATTCACAAAAATCTTAAAATGATGGAAACTTCGCCTTTCTAAGTCATCAAGTTAATTTCTTTGCCTTTAAGCCAGAACCTTCTTCAACTATCTCAGGAAATGAGAATTTCTTCTATTTAAAAAAATAATAATTCCAGAGAGGGAAATTCCAAAAGTTTCCTGAACAAGACATTACAAATCTTATTGGATGAGTCAAGTCATCCAATACCCAGCCCAGCTCTATGCCTGACTTGAACACGCTGGGACTTTTCTTAGGTCTCGCCTTCAAAATGATGCAAGACTTGCAGTAGGAGACTATTCCAGAATAAAAGAGCAAACAGGGACTAATGGTGGTGACGATTTTCTATAACTGAGATGATGAGGGTAGTTTGGGTGAAGGTAGAGAAAGCCTTTGCTAAAATAGATGTGTAGTTTATATAATAGACTGTTTCAAGCACCATTCATGTGCACTTAGCTTAAGTAAAAAACCTGAGATTAAAAAACAAAAACAAAAACAAAAAAACAGAAGAAATGATATGAAGAATATAAGCTGGCATAAAAAGGAGGGAAAAAAATAAGAAGAGAAGAAACCCAGAGAGCACTGAAGGACAGGTTGGCAGATGAGTTCTAAGGATGCTCAGCCAGGGTTGCATAGCTGTGGACCACTGGCATCAGAGTAACAGCAGAATGGACAGGCTGGGAGTAGGTTCCCTTACAGGTGGAGTGGGGTTCCCTAGAAAGTGGCTCTGACCAGGTAGACCCATGACCTGGTTATTTATTCGTGCAACCAACATTCACAGAGTGCCTGTTAGGTGCCAGAAACTCAGAGACTGTGTTAGACATAGTACAGGCTAGGGCGGGCTCTGTGCTCATGTGTCTTTATTAGGAAAAAGAGAGGAGAAAGAGGAGGAGGAACCCTTTCTGTATGTTTACTATCTTACATCATGTAGTCAGGTTCCTTGGGAAACAGAACCAGATTCTTAGATCTGCCTGCAGAGCATTCATTGAGGAGTGCTCTCAGAACAACTGTGAGAGGGAGGGGCGGGGGTGGGGGAGGAGGACAGAGCTGCAGGAAAAGATGAAAGGCAAAGCACTTGCATGGAATCAGCTGGTCTCCGAAGGAGCTCTGGAGCTGAGCTGGCTCTTCAGAGTTATCCTAGCGACCGGCCTCTCTACCCCAAATCAACCAGTCATTGGATGCAGCAACCTCAGGGAGGACCCTGAGCCTTGTCTAGACAGCTCCCTTCTCCTAAGGGCATTTCTGGGATAAGACCTCAGCTGTGAGTCATCAGCAGCCAACACTCCTGCCGGGAACTAGGGAACAAGTACCTTGATGCTGGGGACATGGAAGAATCTGGGGGCCACACCAGGGGATACACACCATATGAGGATAGTGAGGCTCAGGGATGTTAGGTAACTCACTCAAGATCACACAACAAGTGAACAGCGGAGCCAGCACTCACCCCCAGCCAACCTGGCCACAGAAGAGGGGTCTTCAATCACTGACCTCTATACAGTGTATATATAAAGAACCTACCAGAATGTCATGGTTGCCCAGGGACGTTACAGCTATTTTATTTTAGGTACTGGTGGTGACGATTTCCTGCCATCAGTTCTTACCCTTTCAGCTATCTGAGAGGTGAAAACAGTGGCCTTAAGCATTTTTGTGAACATATAATCAATTTTTGACTCTGTTAAGTCAAAACAGAGAACAAGTTCTCTGTTCCACAGATGAATGTATTAGCCTGTTAATGAAAATTAAATGTTGGCCCCCACTGGGTCCTGTAACATAAATGGATCCCGTCTTCTCATTGTTTGTGCACTGCTCTGGAGTTTGGACCAATGGAAGGTCCTCAAGGATTTCTCTTCCCCCGGCCCTGCTTTGCCATCTCTGAGGACCTATGTGATGAAGTTACTGTTGTCAGGGTGACAGACTGAGGAGGATGAGGTCAGAGCTGTGGGAGGCTTAGGCAACTGCATGATAAATGGAGGGAAAGGTCGTGTCTCTGTTGGTTAAGGGGGGAGGGGACCATCCAGAATCTCCCCTGGAGATCCCAGTTATGTGGCACAAAGTTTCATGAGGAATTTTACTTTTAAAAAGAGGAAAACCCAGCACACTGTATAAAGCCAACAAGTTATATTATAGCTAAAATCCCCTCCAATCCCCATCTCCCAGTTTAGTTTCCTTGAGGTCAGGGGCAGTCCCTGCATAGAAATGGAGTGGATAGGGAGGAGGGGACACAACATTTGTCCCAGGCACTGGAAGCCTGAGCTGACACGAGCCCCCTGAAGATATCCACAGTACAGCCATGTCTCCACACCCAGCTTCAGGGGCGTCCCCATTCAGCACAGCTCACTGCTCTCTGCTGGAGCTGGCCATCTCCACCCCCAGGACAGCCCTGATGCCTGAAGGCTGTACCTGCACAGCTAAAGGGGGCTCTACAGTGGCCGTCCTCTGGTTGGGAAGCTGGAGTGTGCACCCTGCAGAGGGAGATGCCAGAGCAGTGAGGCGGGAGGATGACCCTTGCCTGGACCCATGACCCACCAACCTTGGTCAGGTGGCCCACATCCCAATAAATTGCCTTGGCCTCTGCATGACCTCTACCCAAAGATGAGATGACTGGAAGCCCATCACCACCCTCCTATCTCCACACCCAGTGTGTACAGCATTCTGAGAGCTTTCTGTGTTTTGAGTCCCATATCCCTCATGGTCATTCTGTGATGAGGCACTCCTTTTATTTCTACTTGGCAGATTTGGAAACTCAAAACACAAAGAAATACATGGCCCAGGATCACAGACCCTGGAGGCGCTAGAGCTGAGCTGCCATCCCAGATGCTCACGACAGCAGAGCTCATGCTTATAACCATGGGGCTATACAGCCTCTCTTTCCCAACAGAGAAGTGGCCGCCCCTTCCCTAGGGTGGGTGCACTCCCTCATTAGGCAAAAGCTCACATCTCCTTGCTCTTTTCATTACTCTCCTTGGGAACTAGGCAGGAACTGGCCACTGGGACCAACTCTCAGTGGTACCCCTCCCACAGCGCCCCCCTGCCACCAATCCTGTGCATCTTCCCTCTGAATGCCGTTGGATGCTTCAAGAAGAAAAATGAGGATGGTCAGAAAATTGACCTGCGCTGAGGTGGATAGTGCTTTTGAAATGGGGCAAAACAGATATTTTGCCAAGTAAAAATTAAAGCTGTTTAAAGGGAGGTGGTAAATTTCCTGGAAGGCAAGGAAGCCAACAAGTTTACATAAAATAACTTAAGGAGTATTACAGCAAGTTATGAGACTTCTGTGCCTTTATAAACACAACCACTAGCTAGTCATTAATTAATCACTAGTTGACACACCAATTAATCAGTAGGAAACACAATTATGAAATCAGCCCCTGAGGCCTCAAGAGTGAGAAATGTTAAGGCTCAGGATCTCACCTTGAGCAACATGTTTGGAATCTATCTTTAAACTGATCCTCTGAAACACAGTGAACCTGTCTTAAGTCATAAAACTTAATGTTTTATTAAGAAAACTTCACATTAAGTCATACTTTCAAGATGACACCTAACAGAGCCTGGAAAGGAAACAGCCACAGGTAAGCAAGCCCCTCTGTGTCATTTCAAGAGCCAAAAGATGTCAGAAGAGATAATACTGCTCAGGAAGGCAGAAAACACTGAAGTTCAAGTGCACTCAACATACGAAGTCGCTTAATTTTTTTTCTGGGGGCACTCCGCGCCAGCCACTGTAGCAAATACAGTGTAGACTCATAGAATGTTAGGAGACAGAACTCCTGTTTTGAGCCATTTACACTTTGATTGGAATGTTAAGACTCACATGTGGGTAGAAATAAGAAGATAATACTATTACATAAATAACCAGAGACTGAATGATGCCATGAAAACTCAGGGAAACGAAAAACAAATGTGGGTTGGAGTTGGTCAGCAGAGATTCTAAAGAAAACATGGAATCTGGGGTGGTCTATGAAAGCAGTAAAGTGGTGGAGAGAGGTGGATAGGCCTTTCATCCAAAGATGGTGTGAGAAAGGTGATGGCAAGAAGCCTAGGGACCAACGCTGGAGAAGACACAGGCCTTCCTGGAGAAGAGACCAGCTCTTCTGGGGAGAAGGGGACCTGAAGGCTGAGTCGGCTGGTGAGCTCTTCAGTCAGGAGTTCACAGTTGGATCCATAAAGTAGGAGGGAGCCACTGTGATTTCTTGAGGGGCAGAACCACCTTGTGTAAGCAGGCTCATGACGGTTATAACAAAACCCAACCAAAACCAGTGCTTTGGGAAGATGAATCGGAAATCTGAGAGGTAGATGCATGGATTGCTTGCTAATAAGAGGGCAATGAAGAGATAATCTTGTCACCTAGGTACAAATTAATAAGAGCCTGTAATTACAGGGATAGTAAGATTGGGGAAGAAGGAAAAACATAGGATCTGGTGGCTGATTTCATCAGGGAAGTGAAAAGGGTATTAATACTAGAAGAGTGTCTTCCACAAGATAAGTGGCTTTTTCCATTCTTGGAAATATGAGGGCTCCGGGGCATGGAACTGAGAATGAAGAAGTCAGGGAGATGGTTCGTGGGAGTAGGTGAGAAGTATGTTCTCAGCCATGCTTACTGTGAGGTGGGACGTCCATACCGGAATTTGGATTAGATTCCACCATCAATCCTGGCTGCAGACACCCCTGTCTTTTGTTGACTATTTTTAATATAAAGCCAATAGATAATTCAAAGCTGAGGTTTTCACTATATTATCCTGCTCCACAAAACTATTTCTTTGTGGTTTTCTATTTGTGTGTTTGTTTCAAAAAATCCTATGATTAAAAAGAGTCACCTTGATAATTTCAAGTACACAAGAGAGGCCAGGGCTGGAAACTTTCAAGTCAAAATCAAAAGCCAGCAAGTAGCCAGACAGGAAGAGAATGTCCAGGCCCCTTGGATTTGAAACTTCTGCATTTCCTCTCGGTAGCCCTTTGGAATATCACTTTTTCTGACCATGCATAACTTCTCTTAGGATTGTGAATCCCAAGGACTGGAATATTTTGCCCGGTTTCTGAAATCACAGGTTTTTACAGCACCCTACATTTTAGTTAAAAAAATCTGAAACAGTAATTAGCATCCCCAAAGGATGGACTATTTTTAGTTTTTAACTAATATTTTTACATACTCCCAAAACATTTTTTAAAAACCCGTCTTTCTCTCATTCATTCACACTTCATTCATCAGAATGTGGTCAGCTGGGCTAGAGAGACAAGAAGGAATCGAGTCATAGGATTGGTTGGTGAATTGTTAAAAATGTGTATTTGCCATTTGGCTGAGTGATCCATCCTTTACAATGGAGCCTGAGCCTATAAAGAATTGAAGTGGGATCTGAACATGGCAAAATGTGTTTGCTTTTCTTAGATAAATCTGTTAGTATGTGCTGGAAAATGGCATTATTCCCCCATTGGAAATTGTGCTTCCCATGCAACATACGCCACTCTGTCTTCCCTCACAGATTTCCCCAAGCAAAGTTCAAAATCCTGCTTGTGTTGGTAGTCAGCCCCACAGTGAAACTATTAATTTAGTCTTTCCATTTGAGCTCATCCAAGAAGAACTCCAAGATATGATTCTTTTCAAAAGAGTGTTTAACAATTAGCACAAAATACAGCTACCAATAACTTCTGAGCTGGGTTTCTCAGAGCAGATTGTCAAGTCAAAAAGAAAGTCAAAACGCACAGACAATGAAGAAGGAAGACAAAGAATAGAATTTTGTATTTAATAAAACTCAAGGGTAATACATGTAAAAACACCGGTACTCTATAGGACAAACAGCTTGCTTCCTGGTATGGTCATATGGACTTACCAGATTTAGGAATGTCAAGTACTTCCACTGTCCGCCATTGAGAAAGACTTTGGATTTCCGCTGGTCTCCTCCTTGTTGTGAGATGTAATAATTGAGAAAAATATACCAGCTCAAAACAAGGAAGTGGTATACGCAGGTACAAATCCTCGTCATGGCTAGCTCTGACCAGGGAGCCGTGATGACTCAGGTAGCTTTCCTCTGGTGTCCGTCTGTGGGTCACAGCCGAAGTCATAAGGCATGCCCGAGAGCTGTAAACCACACCCCTCTGGGACTGGGAGTTCCAGCAAGGCTGAATTTGGCTTCTCTCATAGGCTCCTTCCCTGATAAACTTGGGAGATGGGATTATTGCTGGTTTTTAGATGCTTTTATTTAGATAATGATAAGTAATCCCCAGATTTACAGAAGTTTCAATGCTTAGGCTTGGAAGAAGAGCAGGGGGAAAGGCAAGATCTGCACTTTGCACTGTTTGGCTGGGGTGAGGGTTAAGGGACCTTATTGTGAAACACCAAAAAACCCTAATCAATACTGTCAGGGCCATATCCTCTGTTCTTTTCTTTTTATCTGGGCAGAACAAGGAAGTTGGAATAATATTTCTTGAGAGATGAGGATCAGGTTGAGGAGATGGGAGAGATTATGGGCATGTTTATGGCACAGAGGGAGGTCAGGAGAAAGGGAAAGGATATTCTAATCTTGCTCCTGAGGTCTCTAGGGCCCTATAAAATCTGCAGCAAACTGCTCCTCCAAGGAGAGGCCCCAAGGCATTTTTTTTTTTTTAAGTTTTGTATCTATGCCCTAGAGAACCAAAGGTTACCCAGGGCTGCCCCAGATCATTTACAAGGGTGTTTCTGTGCCATGAGAAGAAGCACAGCAAGAGGTCTGTGGCCAAAGAAGCAAAGGAAGAGGTGTGTAGCCATGACCCCAACATACCTGATTTTAGACATTGCTGGGAAAGAGTGGGGGGTCTCTGCATTGCCTTAGAGAGGATGAGAATGTGCTTAGGCTGGGCAGAATTTGCAGAACTGGGCCCTGCTCAGGCTCAGCAGAAGGCACCTGAGAGAGCACTAGAAGTGTGATTACCTTGTGACATCACCAGCTTGTTTCCCTGGGCAACTGACTCTGAGGGTTCTGAGCAAATCCCTACAGGAAAGGCTCCCAATGCTGTTATGTAAGTCTGGAGCTGGTGCTGTTCAATGGTTCAATCAGGGCTAAAATGTCCTGGGAGAAAGAACTGCAGGCTACACATGAAGGGCAAAACCAAACCAAACCCACCTCCTAAGAGTCATCAAGAATAATATATGGTATATGGTGGCAGGGAGGTGGGGTGGGGAGAGCAAACCTGAACCAGCACTAGAGGGTCTTCATTGAAAGTGTTCCCAAGGGAAAGGATGACCTGACAAATGGTGACATAAAACTCTGTGCACAATTCCACGGTCTCCGTTAAAACTGCAAATAGAGCAGCTCATGCTTTGACCATGTTTATTGTGTAACAGGCCTTACTCCAAGCGCTTTACCCATACTAGCTCATTTAACACTCTCAACACCAGTTTGAGGGAAGCCCTGTTCTGAACCTCACTACTATGAACCTCATTTTCAGATAGGGCTGCTAAGAGGATGTGCAAAAAGTAGCAAGAGGCAGAGCGGCAGTCTGTCCTCTGCCCAGCGTGCCTGACCACAACAAAGGAATGTTTGCACTGAATACCCTCAGGCAGCCTCTGCAAAGTGTCTCCACCTGCGGCTGAACTTCTTTTAGGCCTCTCTTTCTCCCAAGGGAAAAGTCCCTCAGGAAAGAATCAGATCTGTTTTGAAACTTGGTGCACATATAAGTTATTGTGCTATGCCTCCTGGGGTGTTGTCGTCATACACATCATTATAGATTTAGGGGTTTTATCCTTTTATAGAAAAAATCTCAAGCCTAAGTCGTCTGCAGATAGGGTAAGGATTTGAGGCAAAAGTGAGAAAAGAGAGGGAAACAAAGACCCAAGTCTCTGGAACATGTATATCCAACCTGGAAGCTGGTCCCTGAACACCTGGATTTTTTCCCTGCATTAACCTCAATGGCCATAGATGAAGACTTTGATAAATATCAATACAGTTGGGACACCTGGGTGATGTAAGTGAAGTGTCTGACTCTTGATTTTGAGTCAGGTCATGATCTCAGGACATGAGATTGAGCCCCACATCAGGCTCTGGGCTAGGTGTGAAGCCTACTTAAGATTCTTTCTCATCATCTTCCTCTGCCCCTCCCCGCTTCAAATATAAATATAAATATAGATATATACAGTTATTTAAATTTATGTATATGTTGTTCAATGTTTGATATTGGAATCCAACTGTTAGCTTTTTTTAATGAATAACTTTACCTATCTACCATCTATCAGGATTTATATAGAGAAAATATGTAATTTTTAAATTCTACATATTTTCTTATAAAAATTTTCACAGAAATGTCTAAAGGAAATTCTACCTTGTGACCATGTTCACATCATAAATTGTATCTGTGGTTGAATAACCAGATAAATTTCCATGAAACACTTTAACCATCTCTTTCCTGCTCTGAGACCAGGTGGAGCTTTGGAGAATAAAGACAGAGTCACCACTTAGCTACATTATATTATTAACTGATATGTACTGAATCTGCTATTTGCCTGCCTTTCTCCACTCGGCAAGTATTTGGAGGCCTCATGTCATTTCCAGGAGGAGAAGAGAATTGTTCCCTAACTTAATAAAAAACTGACAGAAATACACACTTTTTTTTTCCATGGGAAATACTAAAAATATAAAATAAGCACATTTCACATTTCAAATGGAACAGATAATTTGACTATTAAAAGTAACATTCTTTGAAACTATCTTCTGGGAATTTAGAATATCAATCTTTAATTTCACAAATACTTTTCGAACAGCTGCTAATTGCTGGGTACTTACTAGGCTCTGTGGATTCCCTGGGGAATAAGAGAGCTCTAATGCTTGCCCTGATGGAGTTTCTATTCTAGTAAGGAATATGGACATTAAATAATAATAAAATCAGGTGTTAATTTATAATTATGTTAGCTTCTGTGGAGAAAAGCAGCATGAGACTTGCAGTGGTCTGAGGTCAGGGAAGCTGGCCTTAGGAAACCACCTCTGAGCAGAGCTGTGTCCTCTCAACACTCCCAAGAAACTCCAACTGTCCTTCCCAATCTTTTTTGTGAGCCCCTCTTTCTCTGCCCATTCCTTATGTGTTCTATTTCCCAGGGAGCTGCTCCAGCCCTCCGTCCATCTCCCTACATACTCACCCAAGTGATGCTGCTCACTATCATGGTTTCTGCCACGACTTTCCAGTCTATAGCCACAAATTTTATATCTGTATTCTCAGCCCTCCCCATCCCCACAAAGCTTCCAACATGTCTCGAGTACTTGTTGCATATTTCCTGAATGACTCAGATGCACCTCAAACTCAAGATGTCTAAAATGCATGCACTACTTTGTCCCAAATCTGAACTTTTGTTTCTATCCTCTCTCTTGGGGGAGATGGCCCCATTGTCCAACCTGGGAATCTCCTTTCCCTCCTCTGCCTCCCTCACTGCCCAAGTCCTGCAAACTTCATCTCCCAAATCAAACTCAAGTCAGTCCTCTTCTTTCCATTCTGTCTACTGCCCTCGTTCAAGATCTTCCCAATCTCTTCCCAGATGCTACTGTCTTCTAACCAGTTTTCCAGATTCTAGTCTTATCCCCAACTCCATTCTCCCCTAGGTCAGGAGATGAGTCTATCCAAAAAGCCAATTTTAACATATTCCTCCCTGGCTTAATTCCTTTACTGCATCAATATCACCTACAGGACAGCATCCAAGTTTTATAACTTTTTATAAACAAATACCCATCTGGCTTTGGTACTTTCTCCAGCCTCATCTGGTTTCATATTTGATTTCCTTGACCACACTTGGCTAGGTTACATGCAAGTGCTTTGCTCCTACCACCTCCTCTGACTGTGTCTTTGGCTGGATATTTCATAACCATCCTCCAAAATGCAGCTCAACAGTTCTCTAGGAACATCTTCTCAACTAAGCCATATTAAATATCCTCCTTTAGTTCCTTAATACCCCCATACATCTCTGAAAATTGCATGATGATTATTACTGTTTTAGTCCATTCAGGGTGTTATGACAAAAATACCGTAGACAAGGTAGCTTATAAGTGACAAAAACTTATTTCTCACAGTTCTGGAGTCTGGGAAGTCCAAGATCAAGGTGCCAGCAGACTCTGTCTGATGAGAGCTTCCTGGTTCATTGACGTCATCTTCTTGCTATGTCTTCACCTGTGGAAAGGGATGATCATCCTCTGATGATCCCCTCTGATGATCATCCTCTGAGGACTCCCTTGTAAGGCCAATGATTCCATTCATGAGGACTCCACCCTTCCGGTCCAATCACTGACTTAGGATTCCACCCCCTAATCCCATCACTTTAAGGGTTAGTATTTCACCATACACATTTTGGAGAAATAAAACATTTAGTCCATAGCAATTAGAAATTAATCTCTTTTATGAACTGTTATCTCTCTGGGTTCAGAGATGGTGCTTTTGGGTTCTTAGAGCTTAGCATAGTGCTGGATACATAGTAAAAACTTAATCAATGTCTGTTGAATAGACAAATATGTGTATATCACGCATACTTGCCTACTGAGCCTTACTATAAAGCCAGCTCACCCATGAAAAACTTAACTATGTTTAAAGTGTTCAGCTGCTGATTTCTTGGGAGGAGATGGAACACTAAGATGAGTAAGATATAGCCCAGGCCCTGGAGCAACTCACAGTCAAGTGGCAGAGACAGAAATCTAAACAAAAAAAAATTATAGCATGATAAGTACTATAATAGAGGTATAGAGGTATGCATAACCTACTAATGGAACTTCAATTATCTTGCACATTTTCTGTCATTCTAAATATACAGAAGATTGACTTCAAGGTAAATGCCTTGAGTGAATCACTGGAAACTCCAGATGCTACGTAGTAGAAGATAAGGATTAATGTGACCTCTCTAAGCAAAGTAGCCATGGCCACCAGCCTGGACAATGGTTTTGTCCAGTAGAGACTGTAAACCATCCCCAGGCCAGTCGCAAAATGAGGAGGTACAAAAAGCAGGGGCTTAACCTGGGCTCAAGTTTATTGGTGACCTTGGGCTGGTCAGCCAATGCTTCATTGGGGCATTAGTTACCTCAAGTATGAAATGGAACTTGGGGTACCTAGAGCGGGTGATTGTCTTGCTTCCTGAAGCCAGGACATCTACTGAGCTAAGGGAATAATTGATCAAGGCTAGCCCCTGAAGGCACTGGAGGGAAGCCCAAAATCCATAGATATACACCAACTCCCATACATACAATGGAGCCAACTAGAGCACAAGGTGTTGGAAGATGCTCTGTGCTGTTCAGTACAGGTAGCACAGTGGTGTGAAGGAAATCAGGATGTCAGCGCTCAGAATTCTTGAGGTTAGAGTTGAGGTAGATAAAGCCTTCTAAAGTCTTCTTGAAGTTATATGGGATGGAGTCCTGTATTGGGCTCTCTGCTCAGTGGGGAGTCCGCTTCTCCCTCTGCCCCACCCCTGCTCCTTCCCCTCTCCCTCTCAAAAATAAATAAACAAAGTCTTTAGAACCAGAATACCTCCACACACATTATAGGCTCCCTTAACTTTGCCCACGCTTCAGTAAATAGTCCCATCATTAAATTCCCCTCTGAGTGGGCAATCTTTTCCTGCTGGATCCCTAACTGGTGTAGCCAACTAGACTGTGAGCTCCTCCAGGGGAGTCTAATAATACCTCTGGGACCTCAGAACTATTCATGCATGTAGGTAAATTCCAGATGCTGGTAAAGGTCTGTTTGCAAGGCTCAGTTCTGGTATTGTGGTATTCTTCCTATCGACCTGTGGAGGATGGTCTATAACCCTTGGGTTTCCAGATTATTACCATCCTAGTCACCCAGAGCTGTTTATATTTCCTTAAAATCCCTGCTGCCTCTGACTCAGTGTCACCTCACCAACTTCTAAAGGACCTTTCCCCAGTAAAAGGTAAGTGATTCTAGAAATAATTAAATGTGTGTGTGTGATGTCCAGTTGGAGCCAAGGGGCAGGGAAAATAGGCTCTTATTTTCAGTAGATTTTGCATCCCTAGGAGCCTTTGTCCATTTGCTGTATGTGAAGCTATGAGTGAATGAAGCGTTGCACCCATTGGATTTTTTATGCCACACCTCAGAACATTTGCTTCTCTCAGAGGTCACTGTGACTACCCTGTTTTTTTAAAAACTAGAACATTCATTCAAGGCCCCTTCTGAAGTCTCTTTAGTGAGAGCATGTGTGGGTTTCCAGCCACCAAATCAAGCCAACTCTGAAAGGCAGAGGAATCTATCTTCTTTGTCTACGAGAATTTTCCTGGCCCACCAGCTTTGCCTATTGTGCTGGGAAACCTCATTCAAACCTGCCTTTCTCTTTGCTCTCGGGGCTGGTTTTCATGGTGGCATGCAGTGTTCTGTGCTGCTCTTCTCAGATTCACTCAGAGGAGAAAAGTTCTCCATTGGTAGTTTTTTGAAGATCCATTTTCAGTCAACAAGCCAAAGAACTCTTCCTGTTTACCAGCACGAAATCGACACGTTGTAAAATTTCAGAGCAGGAAAGAACCGTTTGAGGTCAGTTAATTCAACCTCTTCATTTTTCAGAGGTGAAACAAAGCTCAGAGAGGTTAAGGGACTTACTCCAAATCACAGAGCAGTGATGGGGGCGCAGTGACAAGAATAAAAAGAACACAAGTGACGAGAATATAAGGCTCTTGATTAGGACAGGGATCTCTTACTGTTTCTTGAATTGTTTCATTTTGTCCCCAAGTTCTAGAATTTTCAGGTGAATTTTTCTTGCTTGAATTAGTTTGTATGTCACTTGATTATGTGAGGTCTGGTGAAGTTATTAAAGACAAACTTCTTCCTAGAAATGCCCTTTTCAGCTTCCATGTCAAATTTCATCGCTTGCTTTTTTTTTTTTTTTTTTGCAAATATCACATTAATCAGACATGCTTAAGTTTTTCATAAGAGAACGCAGATATTTCCAACAGATTTTTACATCCTGAATTAATTGGCCCAATTGAGAAACATATTCAGTGCTGACCAGTTGGCACATTCTAGTTTCAATCTTTTGAAATTCTCATGTGAATTTCTGCTCCTCTGGGAAATTCACCATAAGAAGATCAGCAGTTAAACTCTGGTTATCTTGTTTTGGCAGTCTGGATAGAAATATGTACGAGTCATGTATAGTCAGATATATAAACTGCACTTTGATTTGCTGATTTTCTATCTAATAATTATACCATTTGCTGAAAGGGGATGTTGACATCCTCAACAATAATTATGGATTTGTGTATTTCTTTTTTCAGCTCAATCAGGTTTTGTTGTATGCATTGAGACTCTTGTTTGGTACATACATTTTAAGGATTGCTACGTCTTCCTGGTGATTAATCCTTTTATCATTATGTAATGTCTTTCTTTGCTTCTAGTAAGTTTCTTTGCTCAGATAAAATTTACCTTCATCTGATATTAATATTACTATTCTCTCTTTTTTAAATTGATGCTTACGTAGCACATATTTTTTAAAATCTTTTTATTGCTGATCACATATTTTGTTGAAATTAAAGTGAATGTTTGTTTTTTTCAATCTCTGCCCTTTAATTGGTATATTTAGATCATTTACATTTAAGATAGCTGTCTATCATATAATTATTTGTTATTTTTTTTTAAAGATTTTATTTATTTATTTGACAGAGAGAGAGAGATCACAAGTAGGCAGAGAGGCAGGCAGAAAGAGGAGGAAGCAGGCTCCCTGCTGAGAAGAGAGCCCAATGCAGGGCTCTATCCCAGGACCCTGAGATCATGACCTGAGCCAAAGGCAGAGGATTAACCCACTGAGCCACCCAGGCGCCCTAATTATTTGTTATTCTTTGTCTCCTCTATTTCCTATACCTCTGCTCTTCCTTTCTTGTCTTCTAATTTATTAATTCAATATTTTTAAGTATTCTATCTTGATTGAATTATAGTAGTTTGAGTGTATCTGTTTGTAAAATTTTCTTATTCATTGCTTTGGGCATGGTAATATACATATGTGACTTACTAGAGCCTATTGGCATTAGCATTTTATCGTATCAAACAAAGTGTGGACTCCTTGCTTCTACTTTAGTCCCTTTACTTTTACCACTTCTGAATATTACAGTCTTGAGCATCAGATGGTGGTGTAATTTTTGTTCTACTCATTAAATACTATTTACAAAGCTTGTGAGAAGAGTTATTCTA
Source organism: Mustela putorius furo (assembly GCF_011764305.1). NCBI lineage: Eukaryota > Metazoa > Chordata > Mammalia > Carnivora > Mustelidae > Mustela > Mustela putorius. The sequence goes on from NW_025422022.1 coordinate 9,024,985, forward strand.
CTGTATATACCGTATTTTTGCCCTTTACACAGGTCTTTCATCCTTTCCAATGCTTCAGATTTCCTTCTTTTATCATCTTCTTTCAATTTGAATTACAGCTGACCCTTGAACAATGTGGTTAGGAGTACCAATCCCCACACAGTCTGCATGTAGTATTTGATGCTCCAAAACCTTAACTACTAATAACCTACTATTGACTGGAAGATTTATCAACAACATAACTGTCAACTAACAAGTATTATGTATATGTATTATATATGGTGCTCTTACGACAAAGCAAACTAGAGGAAAAAATGTTTTTAAGAAAGTCATAAAAGGAGGCACATGGGTAGCTAGTGGGTTAAAGCCTCTGCCTTCAGCTCAGGTCATGATCTCAGGGCCCTGGAATCGAGCCCCACATTGGGCTCTCTGCTCAGCAGGGAGCCTGCTTCCCCCTCTCTCTCTGCCTGCCTCTCTGCCTACTTGTGATGTCTGTCTGTCAAATAAATAAACAAAATCTTAAAAAAAAAGTAAGTCATAAGGAAGGGAAAATGCATTTATAGTACTAACCATATATTTATTGAAAAAATTCTGTGTATAGGTAGGCTGGGCTAGCCAAGGGGCACCAGTGGTGGTGGGCCTGGCCCACAATGGCTATGTTCCTCTGCTTGCTGGCTTCAGCTCAGCAGCATGAGCTGTTTTGGGGTCCACTGGTGGCAATAAAAGTCTGGAGGTACAGTACAGTTGCCCCATCTACCGAGAAGTATACCACTAGCCTACAGCCATTGGCAGTCATAGCCACTAGTGAGTGCCTGAGCTTCCAGGAGGCCTCAGAGCCAGGACACCAACTGGGGAGGGACCCATGGCAGCCCAGCAGGGACTTGAAGCTCCCAGCACCCCTTGAAGAGCTTCCAGAGACTAGTGCATGAAGGATCAAGGGCTCACACTCCCTACATAATGAGGTCCTTGCCTTCTGGGCTGTTCCTTTGTCAGCATAGCCTTCTGCCAGTCCCCAGCACTAGATCCAACCACCCTGTTGGCACAGAGGGAAACCTGTAGATCTGCCTGGTCCCTAGACCCCCAGGGGCTACTGACAGCTTTAGTAGGCCTCCCTGAGTACTCAGGGGGCAGCAGGTGGGGCCTTTGCCCAGTCACCTTTTGATCTGATCTTGTGGAGACTCAGGTACACAGCTGTAAATAAACACTTCCTGGCTTTTGCTGTCAACTTTTAAAAAGAAAAAAAAAAATCCACATTTAAGTTGATCTAGGAAGTTCAAACTGACGTTTTTCAATGGTCAACTGTATTTCCTTCAGACATTTTTCTAAAGCATGTGAGCCATAAGACTCCTTAAGTTTTCCTTCATCTGCAAATTCCCCTTTCGTTCCTGAAGACTTTTGTAAGATACAGAATTTACCATTGGCAGTTTTGTCTTTCAGCAATTGAAAAATGTGCAACTTTCCTCTGACCTTCATGGTTTCAGATGAGAAATCTATTTTTATTTGGATTTGTGTTCTCTTATGGTTGATGTGTTGTTTCTCTCTAGTTGCTTTGATGACCTTATCTCTAATCTTTAGAAGTGTAATTATGATATGTTGTGGTATGGATGTTTTTGGGCTTATCATTTTTGGAGATTGTTCAGTTTTGTAAATGTCTACAAACTTGAGAAATTTTCAGTTGCTATTTTTTTTTGAATACTCTTTTATTTCAACTCTTTTTTCATTCTCCTTCTGGGACTCCAATGACATGAATTTTGGGATTTTGTTATTGTCCCACAGTTCCCTGAGGCTCTGTTTATATTTTTTCCTGTCTATTTTCTGTTCTTCATATTGAATAAATTATATTAATTGATCCTGAAGTTCATTGGTTCTATCCTTTGTTATCTCCGGTCTATTATCGAACCCAACCAGTGAGTTGTGTTGTTTTTTCATTTCTGCTAGTGTATCTTTCAGTGGTACAATTGCAACTTGGTTCTTTATAATAATTTCTATTTATTTGTTGATATTTTCTATTTTTCATTTGTTTCAGGAGAATTTGTAGTTGTTCATTAAAGCAATTTTACAATAACTCCTTAGGATCTTTGTCAGATAGTTCCAGTATCTGTTTCATTTCTGTGTTGGTGTCACTTGATTACCTTCCTTCATTCAAGTTGTGCTTTTCCTGGCTCTTGGTGTGGCAGGTGATTTTCCTTATATCTTAGACATTTTGATTATTATCTTAAGAGTCTCTAAGTCTTTTAAGCCTTTTATTTTAGCAATCAGTCACCTGTTTAGGTTTGGCACTCAGATCCCGGTTTAACTTTTGTAGGCTATGGTTCCAATGATTACTTAATTTCCTGAGACATTATAAAGCCTCTCTGATGTGCTTTGTTCATTTGGTGCCACTGGAGCTCCTAGTAGGTTAACCAAAAATATCTCCAGACATTTTCATAAGTCACTTGGGAAGAATATCCCCCCGAGCCAGAATTCAACCCCAGTGTGGGACAGGCCATGATCCTGTGGGGAAGGGAGGATATATTGTCCCCCAAACTCTCATGGGAGAACTTTAGGATCCATCTGTGTTTGTGTGGCCTAACTCCTCTGGCCTGGGACAAGGAGGAAGCTTAATTTGCTTCTTACTGCCTCTGCTCAAACTTGCACTCAGGGTGGATACTGACAATGCCTCCTATAATGAAACAAGATTTGATTTCTTGTATAACTCAGTTCAAAGGCTAATCTAGCCCCAAACAAACAAGTGGTCTTTATTATGAAATTACAGCTATGAAGTTTCAAGGTGAAATCCTCTTAGCATTACATATATATGAAGGCATATTTATATTTTCTGCTTTAAGACATGCTGCCAAAGATTGTTATCAGATACATCCTTTTTGCTTGTTAGTTGGTTTTCTTCTTATTTCTACGTTGCTGAGATGACATCACATGACCTGTTGAAAGTTTTTGATTTTCTGCTGGCAAACATAGGGCAGTGTTTCATAAAAGTGAGGAAAAGGTTGCTATGCTTTAAAAAATCCCCTTAACTTAAAAAAGGAAAAGAAGAAAAAAAGAAAGAAAAAGAAAAGAAAAAGCTGCCAGATTGTTTATTGCAGAGTTGACTCCTTTGGCCAAAAAGAGTTGTTTTGGCTAATCATTTACTCAGCTGCCCTCTGAACAGAAATGCCATCTTCAAACTGTATGAAAATTAAATGAAACCTCACAGGATACTTGTTTACCAAATAACTGAAGTTTAAGGTCAAATCTGTTGGCCTTTTTGTACCAAGCAAGTCTGAGTTACTACATATTATTTATTCAGCCCAAACTATTTCACATTATCTGGTTGATGGAGGTGCTTCTATGATCATTAAGCAATTTCTACCATTCCCCAGAATGTTCGTGGCATTTCGGGCTACTAAAAGTGAATCCAGTATGTCTTGGTATCCAAAATAAATCACACGTCAATACAGAATAAAATTAGCCTCTCTCTCTCTTACCTTTAAGGGTAGATTTCTTTGAAATATGGCCTATTCAGAATAAGAATGTTTTAGAGACTATGAGCTCCTGGAGACAGAAGTACAGCTCATTCTCGGCTGATTGGAGGAAATGTCTCTTTCTGGCACTCAACTCTGGCACCAACCCTTTGTATACTGGTCTTCAAAGAGGTAAGAACTTTGTCCATGATATTCTGCCTACTCCCCTTCTCTGTCCAACCTTCCAAGAGTCAGAGGCAATCTTGTTAAAGGATTTGGAAAAGGCCTAATAGGTAATAAATTAAGCATAACCACTTGTCTTTAAGGCTGTCCTCAAACCACGAGGCCTCCTTGCCAATGAATTTACTTAAAGTGCTGGGAGGCTGACTTTTTCCCCCTGTTTTTGGTAACAATGATTACTTCACTAAAGGCCTGATGACATCCTCCCCCACCATAATAGTAACTTAAAAAGAGTTTTTACATAGTTCTTTGGCTCTTTAGTGGCATTAGTATGAGCAACTCTGGTTCTATCGGTCTGGTTGTAAGCTTGACGGTAAAGACTGGCTCAAAGTACAGAGAGAATGTACTGGGTCTAGAAGCCTTGGGATCAAGGGCCAAGTAGAAAAATCCAGCCCTCAGTCCTGGCACTGTTGATGTTCTGTTGTCTGCCATCAGTGACATCATTGTGAGGATGTTACAAGAAAGAGGGTGACAGAGGAAATGTCTGTAAGCTGCTGGATGATTTCCATGGCTCTCAAATTGCTTTCTGTTATTCTGGTGAGGTTGTCAGCTTACAGGTCAATGTTGGCTTCTAAAGAAGTATTGCCGGAGCGCCTGGGTGGCTCAGTGGGTTAAGCCGCTGCCTTCGGCTCAGGTCATGATCTCGGGGTCCTGAGATCGAGTCCCACATTGGGCTCTCTGCTCAGCAGGGAGCCTGCTTCCCTCTCTCTCTCTCTCTGCCTGCCTCTCCATCTACTTGTGATTTCTCTCTGTCAAATAAATAAATAAAATATTTAAAGAAATATTGCCTCCAAAATAATGAGGCATAATAATATTTTCACACAGTCGTCAAGAGTGTGAGTTCCAAGGTCAGTGTGCCCAACTTCAAATCCTGGTTTCACTTTTTCCCACTTGTGTGCCTGTGAGCAAGTCAATGAAACCTTCTGTGTCTCAGTTTCTTCAACTGTAAGATAGGGATAATAATAGTGCGCAATTTGTGGTGTTGCCATACAGGACAAATGAAATAGTACCTGTGAAGTGCTAAGGATAGAGCCTATAGAGTAGTAAGTACTCCATAAGCATTAGGTCTTATCATAGAAAGTGCTTGGAAAATGTCTATCCTCACAGCCACCACCTGATCAAAAATGGCCATCTGGACCATAAGTACCTCACCACTAGGAAGTATGTTTGCAGTATCTTTGATGAATGTCACAGTAGAGGTACTTAATCTATCAACAGGCTCTCCATTGGAAGAAGCCCAAATTCTTTCCAAAAAACATTGATGGGAACAACTTTCAGACATATTTTAGAATTGCCTTAAGGGCAACATTAGCTTTTAAACTGAAGAAAAGTTACTACACTTGACCTGGGGATTTCCATTCAGACTGTAATGACCCATAATTTCCCAATGCCTCTGCTAAGTTTGTTAGGAATTGAAAAGAGCAACTGAAATTGACCAAAAGGCCGATGTTGGTGAATTATCACTACATATGTCTTTAAGAAAGAAACAGAGAAATAGAGCGAGCCTGTGCTGGGGGTGTGAGGGGGCAGGTTCACATAAGAAAGGAAGGGTAGGAGGAAAAGCAAATCCTCAGTGTTGAGCTGGTGTCTTTGTTTTAATCAAAGGTAATCAAGGTGGGTGCTAAGTGATCATCAGAAATGTCTTCTAGTGCTCCCTTCAACAGCACATATACTAAAATTGGAATGATAACAGAGAACACTAGCATCGCTCCTGCGCAAGACATCTCTTCTAGTAGCAGAGAGAAATACGGAGACAATTGAAGTATGACTGCCCTTCATGAAATTTTGAAGCTTGAGAAAACCGATTTTGAATGCATAGCCCAAATAATACCTAGATAAAAGTATTTTCTTCTAAAGAAATGAGATAGTAGGAATAACTGTTGGTTAATAATGAAGGTAAACATGCATGACCCTAATGGACCACACAGAAGTCCAGGGGAGTCCTAAGAGTTCTCTGTGTTTGTGAGGTAGAGAAATTGCCCTCAGCATCTCAGAGTTCACAGAAGACACTGCTTGGTCTTCTAGTTTTTCTTCCCTTCCACCTCATTCCCAGCTCAGCAGGGTGACACTGGGAAACAGAGTAATGGATCATGGGCCAGGCCCACAGAAAAAGGAGTCCTGTATCTATGCCCAAAGTTCCTGAGACGGTGTTCTGTGAGGCCCCTCAGTGAGCTCCCATTGAACAGACCACAAAAGAATGTTCCAGCCTCTTCCAGCCTCTCATCCTGGATGGGTGTTATGGACTCAATGTCAAAATTCACCTATTGAAACCCCAATCCCCAAGGTGATGTTATCTGCAGATGGGAGCGTTTGAAAGGTAATTAGGTCATGAGGGTAGAGCCCTTGTGATGGTACTGGAGCTCTTATAAGAAGAGAATGGAGAGAGTTTGTTTCCTTTCTCTGCTCTCTACCATGTAAAGAGACAATGAGAGGATCATCTTTTGCAGACCAGGAAGTGAGCTCTCATCAGACACTGCATCTGCTGACAACTTGAGCTTGGACTTCCAGCTCCAGAACTGTGAAAAATAGACGTTTGTTGACCCTTGGCCACCTTTTAAGCAGTCTGAACTGCTAAGGCAATGGGCATATCCATTCTATCTTCCCTCCATTTCTTTAGGTGGAAAGAGCTTGCTGACCGTGGGGGACAAGAAGATGGTGAGTCCATTTGACGTGATGGGAACTGAGCCTGGGTGGAAGTTAGAGCTAAGAGTTCCTTCAACTGCTTAAGAAGAGGAGAAAGATAAGGAAGGAAATGGAATCTATCCCTTGAAGAACTAAAACTGTAATTGTTAGACACCGGCCATTTAAAGTTATTGCAATGTATGATTTTCATTAATTTCTTAAAACAAATATATCATCCATATAAATAATAGTTAAGTGCCAATTGTTTATTAAGCAGATCAATAGCCCAAGCGTGTACAAAGCATTTCACATATCTATCATTCTTTTTCTTTCCTACAGACTTCTAAAACAATTATTATTGTACCATTTTATAATTTAAGAAGTCACATCTAAGTAAATGGATGGTTAAATAATTTGTTTAAGGACACAATAACAAATAGCAGACCTGGGATTTAAAGTCATTGCTGTCTGAATCAGAAACACACTATCATCTGGAGGTTCCATATACTTTCTTTGCAACTATTCCATTAATGGAAAATAATTCCAAAATAAAAAGGTTATTTGAAAAAAATAAAAGCCATTATCTAAATTGCTCTACAATTCTAGCTTCCCAAATAACTTATGGAAGTTTTGTTTTGTTTATATGCCGAGTTTACCAGAAATTTTGAAAAATAGTGTGGTATAGTTTCACATGGGGCTCCTCCCAGCAGCTATATTCCCAAAATATTATTTTGTACTTCTCCATGTAAAGCGCTTAGAAAAGCACTTGCCCCTTGAACAGTTCCCAATAAATGTTCACCATCATCATCATCATCATCACTGACTTCACAAATAATCATTTGTTACATTATACTTTAAGAATCAGTGAATATATCAAACTCCTTCACTAGACTGTAAATAACTCAAGAGTAGAGACCATAGTGGGGTGCCTGGTGGCTCAGTGGGTTGAGTTTCTGCCTTCAGCTCAGGTCATGATCTCAGGGGCCTGGGATCGAGCCCCACATCTGGGCTCTCTGCACAGCAGGGAGCCTGCTTCCCCCTCTCTCTCTGCCTGCCTCTCTGCCTACTTGTGATCTCTCTCTCTGTCAAATAAATAAATAAAATAAAATAAAATAAAGAGTAGAGACCACAGTAAGTGTTCACTAACATTTCATAAAACAAATAAATCCCTGTGCTCACAATTAGATCTTTCAGCAATAAATCACCAAATAGACAGGTAGTTTGTTTCTGTTTCTAACTTGCCTTTGCCCTAGAGGAAGAGGGTTGCTGCCAAAGGGCTGTCTTCTCCACGACTCCTGGCCACCTTTACAAGAGGCGAAGCCCCATTATTCCAGCCATCTGTTGCTTGGCGCAGGGATGGGACTGACATAAAACCACATATTCCAAAGGTAATTTTCCTGCAGCATGTCCTCCCTCAGCTCTAACTCAGTTAAATCCGGTTGTCCTCTCTGCTACACTGTGCATCAAGGAAAAATCTACACATGGGAACAAAATTAAGGTGACCTCATGCCCTTTGGACACAATTTAAAAGGGATCAAATCATCTTTTCTAGCTGTCACGTTCAATGTTTCTTATGCCATGTCCCCATTTTCCACTGAATGCCAGCACTGTTTATAAATTTGTAGGACCTAGGAAGAGTGAGGGCACAGCTCCAGAAGCCTGATGCATCAGGAAATGTGAACTCTGGAAACAAAAGTGTTCGCTGTGACTTTGCTGAACCAGCATACTTGTGCGTGTTCACTGAGATGGCGGGCCCATCACATGTTTGCTCGACCGACTGGTGATGGGTCGGGTGCTGTTTTAAAAGATGTTAGTTCTAGGTAATTGCAGGAAATATTCTCTAGCTCAGCACTATTCCATAGAACCTTCTACAGCAACAGAAATTTATATGTCTGTGTTGTCTAATGAGGTGGAGTGGGAATAGGGTGCCACCAAGACAACTGCAGTATTGGGTAAAACCATCTCAGGTTTATTACAGGGTCACCGCTGTTCAGAAGAATGACCTCTGTCAGAGGAGGGTGTGGGGTTGCGGGCGGGGCTGTAGATGTGTATAAACATAACCCCAGATTTTTATATAATGAGACGAAACTCTTAGAATGGGTTTTCCTTTTCTCTGTCTTGTCTTGAATATGTCTATTTTCAATAAACTAAGCAATCCTTTGGAAATTACAGCTTTTCAGTCTTATAGCTCCAAGGAGTTATTTTTGAATTCCTGCCTCATTAGCAGCTGTGTCATTTTCCCTAATTGGATGTCTTGGTTCCTGGTTAACAATGAGACTTAGTTCAGGTGTGAATCTTGGTGCCAAGGTAAAACTGTTACTGAGGCATTAAAACACACACACACACACACGCGCATCATATGACCTCCAATTATACAATTTGCTATTTGCCACCTAGAAATATCTTTATTTATTTTATTTTTTTTTTTTTTTTTTTTTGAAAGAGAGAGAGAGTGTGTGTGAGTGTAACCAGGTCAGATGTACAGAAGGAGAGGGAGATAGAGAACCTTAAGCAGGCTCCATACTCAGTGCAGAGCCAATGCAGGGCTCAACAGGATTGATTTCACAATCCTGAGAGTCTGATGCTTAATGAACTGAGTCACTACTTCCTAGAAACTTCTTAAGCTCCAACAAATAGACCCTAAATTGGTGAGCCTGTTCCTCAAATCTGAAACACGTCCAGAACTATCTGTATCCCAGCATGACCACAGGGCTCTGTTTTGAAAGCTGAAAGTAGGAGCCTAGATCTATTCATTGATTAGAAGAATGGCAGGTTTTGTCAAAATAGAAATAAAACATTATTTCAAATACAGGTTCTTCATAAAGTCCTATTGCAATTTTAAAAGCTTCACCATTTTCTTTGTTTTGAAGCATGACAGCATGACCTTGAACAATCAATAAACATAATTAGTCAGAAAATCTAATTACTTTCTTCATTGCTTATAGAAATTAATTCGGCAAGCTACAGTTTTTTAAAAGCATGTTTGTACTGATCGCATTTTGTATATGTAACCTAATTTGTTCAATTGTGTCCTGTGATTACTTTGAAATGCTGCCTACAATCCACATTGTTTCAGATCAAGGAGGGTTTCTTTTTTTATTATTTCTTTTTTCTTTTTAAGATCTTATTTATTTATTTGATAGAGAGAGAACGTGAGCAAGCACATGTCGGGGGAGGGGCAGAGGGACAAGGAGCAGAGACCTCCGATGCCGGACTTGATTCCATGACCCTGAGATCATGACCTGAGCTAAAGGCAGACACTTAACCAACTTAGCCTCCCAGGAGTCTCAGGGTTTTTGTTTTTTGTTTTTTCATTTCATAGGAGACATATTCTCAAGCATATTTCTCACTCAATGAAATCTTGTCAGTCCCAAGAGGATATTCTAGAGATCATTCTGCATCAAATCCATGGGTTTTCTGACCCAGGATCCCTGAAATTTGCTTGTTTGGGTCAATAGGAAGATCTAAACAGCCAGGCCACACTGTAATCTAGAGGACTTATGTCAGCACCTCGTGGCAATGCCTTCTTTCCAGGGATGCCATGCCTCCCCACCAAATCTCAGCTCCCCTCTCCTGTATGCCTTCAGAACAGCTTCTGTTTCCCAAAGGCATAGCAACTAATCTCACCTCTGGTAAATAGAGACGCTGAAGATAACTCTTATGCTTGACCAAATGGCATACTTCTTCCTTCTAACCTATCACTCCCAGCTGGAAATTTTTTCCACAAAAAAACTAGACACCACACTGCATAAATCTCTTAGACACTAGGAAGGCAGACTAGGCTATAACAGACTGTTCTTTATTATATTCTTTCTCGGGACATAGGAAGAACTTTTCCTGATTGTAAAGAAGACAATAAATGAGAGGTGAACTCCTAGGCTTTGAAAGGAGCCAAGATGGAGGAAAAGGGGCATTTTCTCAACTTCACGGTGTTTCAGGGATGACTCACTGTTTACTCCTGTGGCTGGAGCCTGGAGACATTGCTGCTTACCTGGACAGGTGAGTCAGGTGCAGCCCAGCTTGGGTGGGCGCACCAAAGCAGCATGTGGCAGGACAAACCTGGGCTTGCTCTAATCTGTATCTCCTTAGATCTTGTGGTCTGTGGAGCCCAAAAAGGGGTCACCCTGCTGCTGAGTCTGTGACCCTATGTGTCGTTCGCCAGGAGCCTTCTGGCAGCAAAGGCGCCATATTGATGGGTGTAACCTGTGAGTGAATTCAATGGTTTAAAGTTTACAAAAGTGTTGGCTAGATCATACAAGAGGAGTGGTACCTGGTCAAGTCATAAGGGGAGGGTTTGGAGATGAGGAAGGCCTTTTGCCATTTTGGAAGGTACATCCTGCTGACACCTGCCTGCTCCACAGTTAATGTTGGCAGGTCCTTTGGACCCAAATGCTCATGCCTAAGAGGGGCAGGAAACACCATTCACCCTATAGGAGTTAGCTAATAAATACTCACATGAGTAACTTTTGAGAACCAAAGGAAACAAGATGTCTGAATGATGTGTAAGTTGGGAAAGAATCCCTAAGCGAAGGATAAAATGGCGTTCCACCTTTGGATCTCAATTTCTCTGGTGTGCAGGAAATTTTCCCCTTACCCTTTCCTCATCTCTGATCAAAGAAGTAAATAACTTTAAATGTCTTCATGTGATTTCCCACCAGAACCATGATTGAGCAGATACCTGGCAACAATTTATTGGCACGCAGAGTAAATGCATGCAGGGTGCATAGAGTTCCCAGAAGCTCCACAAATCCACGTCCCCACAATTGCTGGAACAAGGTCCCCTCACCCTTTCTGCAGATCTGCGTGTTCACGGAGCCATGACCCTCTGATGTCAGCTCTAATGTGGGGAAACAGACCCAGGACTGCTGGAGACTCCTGAGAAGGAAAATGCCAGAGCTGGAAGCCAAACCTACCGTCTCTTCAGGGGAGATTTCCAGACCCGGAGCAGCGCCCTCTAGAGGATCAGACGTGTTAAGTGGGAATGGGCCGCTCAGGACCCCCTCACCTGGTCACACCTCTCCCTCCAGGCCAGTTGTCAGACTGGAAGGGCAGTCTCCTTCCTGTACGCTATTTGTCTTCAGATTTGGCCTCAGATGCGTGTGTTTTGGGCACCATGGCTCTCTTCCTGAATACCACCATCGCGACTAGGCTTGATGAAATGCTAAGAACCCCCTTAGCTCCCTTAACTCATTTTGCGACTGAAAACTAAAAGAACAAGAGAGTTGTCTCTGGTTTGGAGAGTCTCTGAGGCTGTTCAGCTGCGAAAATGCTATCAAAGGTGAGCAGAGCCGGCCGCATACCTGACTGATGAATGGTGACAGTCGTGGTTGCCAGGAAGTAGTGTGGGTGTGGTCCCTGGCAAAAGCTACTTTTTTCTTCTTACTTCTTCTTCTCTTTTTCTTTTTCTTTTCTTTCTTTCTTTCTTTTTTTTTTTTTTTGTGAGTAGGAGTTCAGAGGCAACTCCCTTCCAAACTGGCATCGCCCACCTGTTGTGGAATGTGCACGAATAACGTGAGAGAGAGACTGTGAGTGTGTAGTGTGAGGCGCGCAAATACAACACAACAGGTTTTTGTCGGTGAAGCTAAGAACTGGTTTCCTTTAAACCAGCTTAACTGAGGGACGCCTGGGTGGCTCAGTCAGTTAAGCGTCTACCTTGGGCTCAGGGGATGGTCTCAGGGTCCTGGGATGGATTCCCACGTTGGGCTCTCCGCTCAGCAGGGAGTTGCCCCTCCCTCCATTCCCCTCCCCCTTCCCCTCCGCTCCTGCTTGCTCGCTCTCAAATAAATAAATAATTAGCTTAATTAACATAAAATCAATATTCAACAGACTGCTTATATTTAATGGGTACAATAGGATGAGATTGAACACACACAAGCATTTGTGACACCATCACTGCGATCAAAGTAATAGACTTATCCGCCGTCCCCCCCCCCCCCCGCCCCGCCCAGTTTTCCTCTGTGCCTTAGGCTTTTTTGGTGGTGGTTTGTGGTTTTTTGGTGGTAAAAATGCTTATCACGGGATCTACCTTCTTAACAAATTTTAAGTGTGCTATGCGGTATTGTTAATCGTAGGCACTGCGTGATAGAGCAGATCTCTGGAATTCACTCGCTTAGCAAACTGAAACCTTATACCCACTGCACGACAGCTCCCCATTTAGAACTGACTTTTCTTCAAACTCCTATATTACAAGAAGTTATAAAAACGTTGGGATTTTCTTCCGTGAAGCAGCATGATTTAACACTTGTTTTTAAATGCTTTTTTAAAAGCACTGGAAGCCTCTTTTTTGTTGTTGTTTTAAGTCCTCCACCTGAGTCCCAAATTATAAAAAAGATCAGGGGAGAGTTGCTCCGTTAGGAGTGGATGCTGGCCTCAGGGACCCCAATCTGCTACTGATCTTCCTTCCTCCAGCCAGGAGGGCCCCAGATGGGCACCCACATGGAGGCCCCAGAGTGTTCCAGAACAAAATTTAACAAACATGTGGGTAAGTAGGAAGAGATCTGGCAGACCTGGCTTTGGATCCTGTCTCTTTGCTTGTGAGCATGAAGACCTTCAGTCATTCATGAACCTATCTGTACCTTGATTTTCTCATCTGGAAAATGGGATTTAAAAAGCTCTCCTGTTGCAGACTGGTTATCAAGATGGACGTAGATGCTGTGAAGGCGCCCAGCACTACATCTGATACATGGAATCTTTACATGACTTACTGGGACTGAATTATTTCAGGGAGACTTTGGGACTAAGGCTACCTACTAGAGGCCAGGAGAGAAAGAAAAAATAATGGCAAGCAGACTTCCCTTAGATCAGAACTATTAAGGCTGTTGCTGTCCTATGTGGCACTCTTTCCTCCAAAGCACCCACATGCTTTGTGTGGTATCTTCTCTTTAAAAACAGCATAGTCGGGAGAGCAAAGAAACAACCCACAGAATGGGACAAAATAGTTGCAAATCATGTATTGGTAAGAGTCAATTATTCAGAATATTTCAAGAACTTTTACAACTCAACATAAAACCAAAAGCAAGCCAATTTAAAAATAAGCAAAGGCCTTGAATAATGATTTCCCCACAGCAGAGCAGATAGACAAATGGCCAATGTGCACATGGAAAGATCCTTAGTCATTAGGAAAAGGCAAATCAAAACCACAACAAGATATCACTTCTAGACACCAGGATGTCAATAAAAATACAGAAAAGTAACAAATGCTGGCGAAAATGTGGAGAAACTGGAACCTTCATACATTGCTGGTAGGAGTAAAAAATGATGCAGCCTCTATGGAAAACAGGTTAGCAGTCCTTTATTAAGGAAAACATACAACTGTCATATGACCTAGCAATTCCACTGTTTAGACATGTACACAAAAGAACTGAAAACACAGGTTCAAACAAAAACTGTATGTGAAAGGTGGGTATAACCTAAATGTCTACCAACAGACAAACTGCTAAACCAAATGGGGCCTCTCCATACAATGGAATACCATTCACCCATAAAAGGAATGAAATCCTGACAAGGATGAACCCTGGAACATTATACTAAATGAGGGAAGCCAGACACAAAAGGCCACTTATTGTATGATTCCCTTTCCATGCTATATCCCAAAGAGGCAAGTCCATAGAGACGAAAAGCAGATTAGGGGCTGCCTAGAATACAGAAGGTAAGAATGGGGGTTGGGGGGGGGTGACTGCTAAAGGGTACCAGTTCCTTTTAGGGTGATGAAAAAGTTCTAGAACTAGAGAGTGCTGGTGATTGTACAACATTTTGATCGTACTTGATGCCACAGAATTGTACATTTTTTAAATAAATAAAATGTAAGTTTTCTGTCATGTGTGTTTTAGCACATTTAAAAAAAAAAAAAAAAAGACAGGACATGTGTCCTTCCAACCAAAATACAGCTGGTGCGATTTTTAAGCAATTTTGAAGACTTGTTTTTACTTTTTTCTTTGACCTTGCAGGGACACAGCAAAACAGAGCCCCGAAATGCCAGGACATTTGTGCTGAGAAAGGCTCGCTCTTGTTTCAGGGGTACTTCCTTCCAGAAGGCCAACGAAAACTGGCCTGGAAAATATGAGTGTCCACTCCTCCCTCAAAGGATGACCTAAAAGGGAGAACTTCTAGAAGCCCAGCCAAGAGCATGACCAAGTACCCCAGCTCACTGATATGGACATGGCTACCCTGGGCTTAGTCAGAGATGCCACAGTTCAGGTCTTGGCTTGTCATGTTGCCCATTAAACCCAGAACCCGTTCCCTTGGCTCCTTCCCTAGGAAGGGGACATGTCAGAAACTGTAGTTTTGGAGATATTTCTCCGGATTTAAAAGGAGATCAGCTCCAGGGCAGGTGTCATGGAATCCGTGGGCTGTGTTTGGCCCAGATACCACCCTTTGACCACTTTTGCTGTTGCTATTATTTTTAATTTGTGGGGCAATCACTGTACTCCTTTGCACAGCTTTCATCTGAGTGTCTTAAAGCTCTTTACCTTTGTAGTCCTTTTAGCAATGATCGTCCTTTTGCATTCCAAGCTGAAAAAAACAAAACTGTTTGTGAGGCAAACTACCTTCAACCAAATAAAAGACACCCCTTAGTGATGGAAGCGCCTGCCTGCTCACCTGGGGGAGGACCTGACTTCACATCTGACCTTTATACACGAATTCTTGTCCTATCATGAATTAGCCAGGATTGGATTTTGTTCTTCTGTCTTTAGTTAATTCCTGCTTTATCATTCCACAGCTTAAATATAGACCAACACTCTATCTTTATGTACAGATTTCCAATATGCCATCAGAAACAGCAATAATTATGAGTGAGAGACATTGGAAACAGATTGAGGGGGGGGGTACATGAGGACCAGTAGGGAGGGAGAAGAGCCACCATATTAGCAGAACTGAATTCTGACATTCCCAGACTGCCCTCAGACACATACCAGACCCCAGTAACCACAGGTTCCCTCTGATTCAACTGAAGGGAGGCTCAGAGTTGGCCACAATGAAATAACTAATCAGTTCTCTCTTTTCCACACCCATTCAATAGTATGGTGTGTTGGCAAAATGCACAGTACTTGTTAACCACTCCAGGAAAAGAAAGAGCCACTCACCCTGATTAGCTGTCAGAACTAATTTTCAGCCATGTTATTATATGGTAAAGAGGAAAAAGGAAATCCAAGGAAACTGTGCTTAAGGCCAGTGCCTAATCAGGTTTTTTCCTCTTCATCTGTTTCATACAAAAGCTGCCTAGAATCACTGTGTGAGCCTTTAGGTTCCTCTCTTCAAGTGTTAATTAAATGTGATATTTTAAAATATACACTCCTTTCTCCAGGTAGAACAAACTGAGACTTTGTAAATTGCTCAATGCCCGTTGGTCCCTCTTGCAGCTCTACTTCATTGCCTTGTACTTTTTATTCCCCTGTTGGGCCACAACTCCAACAGCAATAAGTATAGAGTAATTATTTCTGCCAGATATGTTCCCCCTTAAAGGGGCTTGCCTTATTTTGGTTTTGTGTTTGTGTGTGCTTGAAAGAAAGGCATATTATAATATCGAGCTTCTTTGTTTTCCCTCTTTTACTACCCACTGGTTCTCCAAGATGTCGTTGGCAAACACAACATCATTTGCTTTTGTTCCCTGTACAAATATTTTCCACTTGAGCCCTGTTTCTTACTTAAAACTGCTGAGTGTCTAGCCATGGAAAGCAACTGTTCCCAAGTAGTAGATGAGTGAATGCCTGTGCAGTTTCGATTTAGGAAATGTGTACTGAACTTTCGCCTGAAATGTCTCTGAATCTGAAGCAGCTTATAGTTTCTTGGGTCCTTGAAGGCAATTCAAACAGTAGGTATGTGTGTGCAAGGTGCGAACTGAGGGCAGGTGGGGAGACTTGGAAATTTGGTTAATTTGTCTATTCCAATCATGCAATTATCCACTCAAAAATGGCTGAATACCTACTATGTGTTTGCTCCTTCCAGGCAGGTTGAGACCCAACCTTTTATTCATGATATAAAACAAGAAAGTTTTGTCTCGTGCCAACAGACAAATCACATTATTGTCTCTTACTCTAATAAAACCACCAGATTATTTTAGAGTGCCCAGTTCTTGTCTTGCCAGAGTTCACCAAAACATGGTAGTTGAAAAAGTTCTCTCCGTTGAGGTCAAGGTCATGTAACAAAGCTTATTATCCTACACGAAGCTGCGACAACAAGGGCCCAGGCCATTAGGAGATTTTCATGCCTGCATAATATGCTCAAGATTGTTGCCTTCTCCTTCCAAACCTCCTGCACTCCCCAGTAAGCCTCCAGTTTTAATTTGACCATGCTGCTATGACTAGTGCCCCCAGAAGAGTGGTCTGTATCTTACCCTAGACCACATTATACCAACCATTTCTTTTTTAAAGCATTGTAGCAACTCAAACAATGATTCCTTAATTTGGTTTCCATTAAGTTCTTGATAGGTTTAGCCAAATTTCCAGAGTATATGGCTTTCAGAAGTATATGGCTAGGTAGATTTTTGGGTGCTCCATGCTAGTGGGATTCTCATTTCAAGCATACATCTAAGTTTGCAAGACTTGTGGGCTAGTGCAGGAGGACAAGACTGCCTCTTTCTCCCTGTGCAGACCACCATGCCCAGTCTAGTGCTAGCAGTGGGGAGCACCTGAAATGTACTGCTATAGGTTAATATATTTGGGTTGCTCCATTCATTTGTGTCAACTAATACTTTCATTCAAGTAGAGAAAATAAACTCTGACCCTCTTCCACCCTGTGCAATGATTAGGAATATATTGAACTCATTGGATGGCAATATACCTCTATAACAGGAAGGCTATCAAAATCTCAGGCATCTTATTCTTTATTTTCTTAGAGGGATAGAATATTTTCCCCACCACTTTGAGTAGTTCAAGTGCTACACAATAAGACTTTTAAAATACCTCATCATAGACTATATTTTCTCTTTTTTTTTTCTTTAAATTTTTTTTAAAATTTAAGTTCCATTTAGTTAATGTATAGTGTGATACTCATTTCAGGTGTATAATATAGTGGTTCAGCACTTCTGGACTTCCCCTGGTGCTCATCACACAAGTGCACTCCATTTTCAAAGGTGCCTACAACAATGTCTTTCATTCTATAGCTCTTTTGAACTATGATCTTGCCATTCTGTCCTAAAGAGACAGAACTTATTACCTTCTCCATCCCCTCCTGGCATCTAGGATGGCCCGTGACATCTTTTTACTAATATAATACTGCACTAATATAATACTCCACTGTGTACCTCCAAGGCAAAGTCTTAAATTTTCCTTTACTTTTTGGAAGGCTCTTTCTTGTATTCCTACCACCATACTAGTAGGAAGCCCAAGCAGATATGTGGATTGGCTCATATGAAGAGCTGAAGCTCCTAGCTGAGCTCCCAGATAGCCACAAGGACCAACTACCAGCCATGTGGTGGAAGTCATTTTGAAACTTCCGACTGTCCCAACACCCCTGCAACATCATGGAAAGGAGAACTGGCCAAATTGTGGGAAATAAAAACAAAAACAAACAAACAAAAAAACAAAAACACTTATCTTTGTAACCAACTAAGTGTTGTGGTAATTTGTCACTCAACAATGGATAGCCAAAATAGATCTTTTAAGAGCCCATTTTTTTGTCCAGATTGTGTGTGTGTGTGTGTGTGTGTGTGTGAAATGATGTTAAAAAAAGAAAACAACTGTTCTTATACATCGCATTTATCTAATGCTTTATATGTACTACTTACAATTTCTAATAAACCTCACAGTTTAGGTAGGGAGAAAAATGTCATTCATTTTGAGGTTGAAACGGGTTTCTTTAATTATTTCTGCTCTACTCTTCACACAGCTTCAAGAGGGAGGTCTCTAAAATACAGACTGAATCATATCAGTTTCTTATTATAAAACAACTAAATGTTCTTCATTGATTACATAATAAACTACTTACTTCAACAAACGCTTTTATGTTGAATTGAAGGTCAGTTTTTCAAAACAAAGATGCTGTCTGGGGCAGAGATTTGCTAGAACAAAATAATCATCACTGTGTAGAGACTAAGGTCAGAAACAGAACTGGAAATCAAAAGGCACAAGCGAGAGCTCAATACTAGGTTAACATGGAATATTTAGAATACCTAGAGATTTATAATGGAGAATTCGAAGGTTGGTGTGAGTCTTGAACAATGATGTAGGGCACACTGGATTTGGATTCTTAGAGGCCAAGTTGTACTAGTGTCTAGACAGACTGTGCTTGGAGCTCTTATATTTGTTCTAGAACAGAAAAAGATAAAACAATATATATGGGGGTCAAACTCATGTACAATTGATCAAATGGAACATCCACAGTGTGAGAAAGATAATGCTAAAAACTGTCACACA
Organism: Mustela putorius furo; assembly: GCF_011764305.1. Lineage (NCBI taxonomy): Eukaryota > Metazoa > Chordata > Mammalia > Carnivora > Mustelidae > Mustela > Mustela putorius. The sequence goes on from NW_025422022.1 coordinate 9,043,619, forward strand.
TTTGTCCTCTAATAATACAAAGTTATCTAAGCAGCCTGGATCATACCTTGCATCAGAGATATGGGCAGCCTGTGCAGAAAGAGAGGAATCACATCTGTCCAATAAGGTGGGTGTCTTTTGCACCCAGGACAGTCAAAACGGGAGGTAGAAAGAGGAGTCATTTTGTCATGAAGAGTCTATTTCTGAGTCCCAATGTCCCAAACAAACAAGTTAACCTTGGGGATTGAAATCTTTTCCCCAAATTTCATGTATGTGCAGTAGGACCAATGACTATTAATCAACCACCCAGAGATTTCTAGAATATGAATGAGTATGCCTTGAGCAAAAAAAACATTGGTTAATGAAATTCCTGGCATAGGAGGTCAGTGGTGGTTGGGATATGGGATAGCTGGATGTTTCCAATATCTGAAAACATACCTTTTGGTTTCCTGACCACTGTTATGAGAAACTGGGAAGAAGGGAAGGTGAAAAGAATCCAGAAATATTTTTATTTAGATAGGGATATCTCAAAGACGGGCCTTGAGTAGCCTATTCAGCCTTCTTTGGTAAAGGATGCTTATCGGGCAGAGGAATGAAGTCAGAGGCAGCTGGATTCCCTGATACCCCATGGGTCTTTACAACCCTCTTCTTCCCAATCCTTCCCATTCCTTACCACTACCCATCCCCTACCACTAAGTTATCTTTCATTCAAGAAAAATCAATATTACTTATCTATGAATACCTCCAATAGCACTCAAGCCATATGGGCTTTTAGCTAGGACTCCCGACATTAACAGGGGCAATGAATGTGTTTTCATTTAAGGATCTTCAAAAAGATTCACATGAAGACAATGCCTTTTCTCCTCCAAGAGAGTGTTGAACAAAGATCCATCTGCCTCATAGAGGTTGAGATTCTGTTTTACTAGACTTGGAAAAGCTGGAGGGATTCAAATTTGATCATTAAGTACAAATAAATAATACAGAGTTAGAGTGAGCTTGCCGTAATATTCTTCCCAGGAACACATTCATCTCCCTAGGTCACTCTGAATTTGGGGCCTCAACTGAACTTCCCCGTGGCTTGGAATAGTTATGTTGTAGAGCAATACTTCTCATATTTTATGCACATACAAATTACTTGAGATCTGGGTAAAATGCAGATTCAGTAGGTCTGAGAAGTTCCTGAGATCCTCCATTTCTAGCAAACTCCCAGGGGATGCTGATGCTGCTGGTCCAAGGAACATGCTTTGAATAGCAAGGTTGTGGTGAATTTACTCCATTGTCAATGAGTCAAAAGACATGGGTTCGATCCACCTTCTACCTGACTTTGTGCAAGTGACTTAATCTCACTAATTTTCTGATTTTTCATCTATAAAATAAGAAGTAATAACATCTGCCCCCAAAGTATTGTTTTAGGAGTTCAATGAGATAACCAGTAAAGCATTTTATAAGTTTACATTGGTTAGTGATCTTGAGGTTTGCATGACTCTCTGCCAACATGTACTACACAGCGGTGGGTTTTTCATGGTAGATCTGAGGCCCCATGGCTGCTTCCTTGTGTCTGACTGGAGGGCTAAACAAAAGTTAAAAGTGATCATGGTGACATCATCAGAGATTAGCTGAGATCTCAGTCCCTGGAGAATACAACAGTATTGCTCTCGTTGTTTCTGAAGAAATACCAAGGATACATATTTAGCTTTTGACTCTATTTCTTATTAAAGGGAAAGATTGGAAAATGGGAAACATTGCTTTTACTGAGATATTAGAATCAATGAATTTATCAGACAGATAGAGCAATTCTCTCTTAGGATCAAGCCATGTCAAAGCCCTTTGAAATCTCTGATACTTACTATAGGCCTAAGACCCTATTATAGTGAAGTTTCATTGTTGAAAAAGACCTCTTGAGCCACGTGTTGATCATGTTGAACAGGAAAAGTCTTATAATTCATCCAAATAAAAGTGGCTTACTTAGGTCCTGTCTAGTTAATCTGTGTTATAGCTAAGTGTGAGTGCTTTGACAGGGAGAAACTGCTTGAATAAAGGTTGGACAAAAATCACATCCACTGAAGCAATCATCAAACTCCCAAAGCAAATTCATATTAAGCAGCCCCTTATGATGTTCTATGAGGTTTCTCCAAGTCCTTTTTTCCTTTGGTTTTGTGCCAGAAGTAGATGCAGATGCATCAGCTACCTCACAAGGAAAACCTGTTCTCACAAGTTTTATCACACCACTTGGCAGTGAAAAAGGCTTGGGTAGAGGCTGAGAACTTTCACATTGATTCAGAAAGCTTGGGAATTCAGCCATTTTGACTTACTGCCCACCACCAAAAAGAAACAGGCAACTTTGAGTGCCAGGATCTAAGATTCCCCTAATTAGAAAAAAGAGAAAACTCTATAAGATCAAACTTTCTCTTTGCGGCAAATTCCACAGACTCTTGCAAAGACAGACCACTGAAGAACTCTTCAGGATAGTGAGAGAATTCAAAGTTGCCATGGCTCTCTACTTTCATATCCCCTGACCTTCTCCTCCCAACCTCTGCTGAACCAGAGTAAAGTCCCTCAGGAGACTGCACCCCCTGGAAAATGCCAGAAAGGAGAGTAGGAAGAGGAATTATCTTCGTTGGGTCATTCCATGCATTTGAGAGTCCACAAGAAGTATGAGACTGTCTCACTGTAATTAAAGAGTAAACAATGAACACCATGGGATATGTAACTGGGAATCTATTGAGAATGTCTTCACATTACTCACAAGTTAATAATTTCCCCAAGAGTGGGAGTTTCTTGAGGATGTTTGTAATTTATTTTTAAACACTGTAGAGCTTGAGAATAACACTTGCAGTTTCTCTTTTACTATTTTCATGGTATTCAAAGGTTTCAAACCCAGGCACTTGCAGAGATGTAGACAAATTAGGTAGAAATACACAGGGGCATCTCAAACTCTTTAAAGAGTTTATCTGGAACATGTGAATGATATAAGCATTCTCTGTGTGTGTGTGTGTGTGTGTGTGTCTTTCTTTGTCTCTCTCTCTAGATATATATATATCTCTCCTAGACCTCATGATCTTTATGGAACACTGCATATTTATTCCATTGCAAATTTGAAAAGGTAGCATGTTAACTGTATGTAACCTACAGTGATGTCCCCAAGCTATCATCATTGCTTATGCATACCTTCATTGCTTTATCATCACTGATGCTGTCAAAGGGTATTTTCTGAGAACGTATTAGGTAGTTACCATGCACTAGGGACTGGCAGGGAAGTATACACTCAGAAGGCATGGATCCTCCCTGCCTGATAGAAGAGGCTTCTGAAAAATTATAAAAAGAGAGAAAAATCAGTCATGTGTTTAGATCTCAATCAAATGTGCATATGTTTCCAGTTTACTCAAAGGGAAAATAAACCATTGAACTTGCAAACCACTTATTGATTTCATAGATAATTTTATTCCAAGTGATAGTAGGCCTAATGGACATACAAAGATAAATATGCAATGTGACTACATGTGAATCAATGTTGCCTACTAAAGAATGGCACACAGTAAGAGCATAATAAATTTTAGTTCTTATCATTGTCATTATCATCATCATCATCCTTATCATTCTTTCTTTTTTTTTAAATTTATTTTCAGCGTAACAGTATTCATTGTTTTTGCATCACACCCAGTGCTCCATGCAATCCGTGCCCTCTCTAATACCCACCACCTGGTTCCCCCAACCTCCTACTCCCCGGCCCCTTCAAAACCCTCAGATTGTTTTTCAGAGTCCATAGTCTCTCATGATTCACCTCCCCTTCCAATTTCCCCCAAATCCCTTCTCCTCTCTAACTCCCCTTGTCCTCCATGCTATTTGTTATGCTCCACAAATAAGTGAAGCCATATGATAATTGACTCTCTCTGCTTGACTTATTTCACTCAGCATAATCTCTTCCAGTCCTATCCATGTTGCTACAAAAGTTGGGTATTCATCCTTTCTGATGGAGGCATAATACTCCATAGTGAAGATGGACCACATCTCCCTTATCCATTCGTTCGTCTTAGTTCTTTCCACAGTTTGGCGACTGTGGCCATTGCTGCTATGAACATTGGGATACAGATGGCCTTTCTTTTCACTACATCTGTATCTTTGGGATAAATACCCAGTAGTGCAATTGCAGGGTCATAAGGAAGCTCTATTTTTAATTTCTTGAGGAATCTCCACACTGTTCTCCAAAGTGGCTGCACCAATTGCATTCCCACCAACAGTGTATTTCTGTTAAGAATCTCTAAATGTAATAGGATAAATGGTATGCACATAATTGTAATAAAAGGCAGAAAGTATGTAGATTACGTACTTGTTGGTACAGATGTATCAATGTTGTTGTTGTTGGTACGGATTAAATGCTATAGGAATCCAGAAAAATAAAAAATAATTTCAGAGTGGAAATAGCAATGTGACATATATGACAATAGAAAAACCCAAAATGCTCATCCCCTCAGTAATATGTGTCTGAAAAGAACATCAAGTAAGATATTTGCAGGAAGTGATGGTTAATCTATAGAACCCCAAGTGTTCCTGATTTCTTTAATAGCATATTACAACTCTCTCCACCATCAATTACTTTCAATCCTTCTATGGTTTCTTTACATCTTTAGTCATATGATCACTAAGTAAGGGATTCTGCAGGCTTTTTTTTTTTAAGATTTTATTTATTTATTTGACAGACAGAGATCACAAGTAGGCAGAGAGGCAGGCAGAGAGAGAGGAGGAAGCAGGCTCCCTGCCGAGCAGAGAGCCCAATGCAGGGCTGGATCCCAGCACCCTGGGATCATGACCTGAGCTGAAGGCAGAGACTTTAACTCACTGAGCCACCCAGGTGCCCCTCCAAGCTTGTTTTTGCCAGGTGTCTATGGGTAGTAGAATTACAGGATTTAGTAGGTAATTCTGCAGCCAATCTCTTTTTATCTTCATGATCTTGTAAGTTTTTTTTTAATTTTTCATTTTTTATAAACATATAATATATTTTTATCCCCAGGGGTGCAGGTCTGTGAATCGCCAGGTTTACACACTTCACAGCACTCACCAAAGCACACACCCTCCCCAATGTCCATAACCCCACCCCCCTTCTCCCAACCCTCCTCCCCCCAGGAACCCTCAGTTTGTTTTGTGAGATTAAGAGTCACTTATGGTCTGTCTCCCTCCCAATCCCATCTTGTTTCATTTATTCATTTATTTCATTTATTCTTCTTCTACCCCTCGTAAGTTTTAAATGTGTTTCTTATCATTCTCTCTGTAGTCTGAAAAAAGAATAAAGAATTCCAGTATGTCAATTGTTTTTCCTAAAATAATGCATACAATCACTTTACTCTTGGAATGCCTTCCCATGTGTCTCTGCGGTTCTCAGATATCATTTTTAAGGTATGACCACAGAATGGTACACAGAATTCCTCAGGTAGGTGTATCCTGATTGGGCTCAACACCGTGATGCTGTTTCAATTCTATTGCTGAAAAATCAACTTCACATTGACAGACAACAGTATGCGTCATGGGTCATGCAGCATTGTTATCTAGGTCACAGAAAGACCATAATGTTCAGTTATAAATTGGTGATGACTACTTGTCAAGTTGCCTTTAAAAAATGACATAATATAATTAATTTTCTCTCCCATGTCCTTGTTACACTATGTGCTTGGGAATATATCAGTCACTTTAATTGTTAAGCATGATTTATGTACTCAGCATTGTGTAAGGCACTCCAAGGGTTACTAAAGGAGTGTTTGGTGGGTCCCTTGCCCTTCAGAAGTTTTAAATATACCTGAAACAATATGAAACATAAGAGAAGAACATAGGACCCAGTATAGTAAACATTTTGCAATAAGCTGAAGGTCGAAAGAGCTTTTAAGAGTTCAGAGAGTAGAGAAATGAATGTCAGAGTAGTTAGGCAAGAGGCATGTTCGGGGGGCTGAGGAGAGCTCTTTTGGTCTGCATTATAGAGCAGAAATGGCCTCTTGTCATGCCTCCCAGTACTTAAGAGCCTTTAGAAATAAAAATCACAAGTGGGCTCCTTGTCTAATGAAGAACATCCTGTGTGTCCTCATCTGTTTTCAAAGGAGGTGACTATAAAGAATGGAGCTGTGTGAGTGCTTTTATACACTCCATGTTATCCTTGAGCAGAACCAAATGATCAATCGCCTTTCCCTGAGGAAAAGTGTCTGAGTTATCTTGTCAGGGAAGATGAAAGTTTGCTGTCATCCTCATCCTGGCCACAAAAGCGAGGGGTATATTTCTCAGCTGAAAGGGAATGGGTCTGGTCATATCCTTGACATCCCTGGCTTTAAAAATAAATAAATAAATAAAAAGGCAACATTACACGTGTCCCCTTTTAAGAACAGACCTTGATGAAAAGGCACACAAGGCAATGGTTTCACAAAATCATCAACTGTGTGTTTCTCTTTTCACAAATTAGCCTGCACCACAAAGCAAATTAGTCAGAGCAACAGAACCAGGTTGAAAGTGGGTCTGGCTGATTCGAAAGCTAGCATCTCAGCTTTAAACCTCTCAGTCTCTTCCAGGAGATCTCCTGGGACCTTCTTGGGTCACAGACACAACACCCCAGGATACTGCTACCAGCAGAGGATGGTTTTGTGACTGAAAAGACATGACCTGTTCAATGCTGACATTGGTGGAAATTTCCTCCTTTGCTTGTTGTGGCAGCTTCCAGGCAAGGAATAGTCTGCAACCAGAATGCGCACCCAGGCAAAGAAACCTGAATCAAAGCCTCGTGGCCCAGTGGAAGTCTTCTAGTCACTCACTGTAGACTCATTCATCCAGTCACAACTCTCTGAACACCTATGATTTGCTGACCATCTCTTTAAGAGCCACCCATGTAAAGATAAATAAACCCTCAGTGCTGAGTTCTTTCTCAGTCTGCAGAGAGCTAGACATGGAAATATATTATCAGAATGCAGCATGGAAAGAGCTAAGATTCTGTTACAAACGAAGTGCCACTGATCTCAGAAGGTGGGACTACCTCTGATGGAGGTGTGAGGTCAAGACAACCTTTGAGCCACCATATCTTGAAGGGTTCCTTGGAGTCCTGGTGGAGAGATGGAGGAGAAACTGGAGTGTTGGTGGAGTTGCAAATAGTCTTGCTTGGATGGAGAATAGGTCTGGGGATTGGGTCAAGGAACTTATGGTGAGAGATGAAAAGCAAGATGGAGAGATGGGCTGAAGACAGACTCTTAACAGGAAATTTGATGCAATGCTAAACTTCGGAGTCAAATGGAGGATCTTTGGAGGTTTGTCATTGGGAGAATAACGTGATGAATGGGGTATCTGTTTTAGACACTTTACCTTGTAGCAAGGGATGGGGAGGAAGTAGAACTGAGGCCAGAAGAGAGCTCTTAGGCTATTAGCTCTTGACCTGGAGGGTGTGTGAGAGAGTGAGAGGGCTCCAGGCTTAAATGACCAGTCCCATCATCAAGAGAAAGCCTGCCAGCTGATTCTTTCAGGCTTTCCATGAGTCCCGATCTGTCTTTCCAATCTCATTTCCCTTTGCCAACTTGATATTGCTACAAGTAAATTCTTTGTGGTTCTTGTTCATTCAACCATCACTTAGTCACTTCAACATTTATTCATCAAGTCTTTATTGAGCAATTACTATGTCCTAGACCCTGAGGCCACAAAACACACATAGGTCTCCCCTCTTGGAGTTTAAACTGTAGTGGAAAAGATGTCAATTAAATCAGCAATTCGAATTGGGTTTAATTCACTGGGACCCAAGTTAAATACCTTTAAAGATCCATAGTTTCTGGCCTCTGGGTGGCTTAAGTCAGTTAAGGGATGTTCTCTTGATCTCAGCTCAGATGACCCTTCATCTCAGGGTCATGAGTTCAAGCCCCATGTCGGGCTCCACACTGGATGTGGAGCCTGCTTAAAAATGAAATGAAATAAAATAAAATAAAATAAATACAAAAATCTGTAGTTTAAGGTACGTCAAAATTGTGTCTTTTTATCCTCATCCGTATTGCCTGACTTCCAGACACTAGTTATTTGTTGAATGGAGGAATGAATAAACGCCAAGAGGAGATTTTTGTTTTCCCTCAGATTTACATGCCTCCTCTGGCTTTGGGGTTCCTGTCTTTTTATCTTCATTTATAAAGAGAGACAGTCTAACACAGTGGGTATTTATTTGGATGCTGGAATCGGGGAAACTTACTTAGGTACCAGCTCCCCTACCTTCGCAACTGGGGGAAGTTGAGCAAATTCCTTAACCTCTTCGAGGCTCAGTTTCCTTATCTTAAAAACAGGGATGATAAAACCTCCCTACAAGGGTAATATGTAAAGGATTATATATAATGGATTAAAAAGATTGGAGGGGAAAGATTAAATGAAAGGATATATTTCAGTGCCAGGAACAAAGGAACACAGTGAAGGGGTAAGTGTTCTGACTCTGCTGGGTCCACCTATGTGAGCTTTCTACCTACAGAGAACTTGAATGAGGTTCACAGTAAATCCCTGCCCGTGACACTGCTCTACTTAAAACCTCAAATGACTCCCTTTTGGCTTTTTTTCTTGGTACAACACTTAAGGCTCTCCATGAGTCCCAATCTGTCCTCCCAATCTCATTTCCCGTTGCCAGCTGGGTGTCACTACCATGGCTCCCAAGGCCTCTGCATGGCAGAGAAGCAGATTGTCCTCCAATCTGCTAGGTGAAAGTGCACAAATTGTAGAATAGCTCATGTAGCCTGGACCCATGGCCCATCCTTCTCTTTCTCTCAACCCCTCGCAAAGCAGCCTGGCTGAAAAATAACTTGGTAGATCAAATGTAAGAGCATGGTTAACTGACACATGCTGCCTCTACAATCTAAAGATTTCTACCAGCCTTTGTGCCACTTCTTAGTGGTAGGGGGTGCGAGATGGTGCAAGTTCGCTTTCACCTAAAAAAAAAAAAGGTAGGCCAGGGCACCTGGGTGGTTTAGTGGGTTTAGACTCTGCCTTTGGCTCAGGTCATGATCTCAGGGTCCTGGGATCAAGTCCCTCGTCAGGCTCTCTGCTCAGCAGGGAGCCTGCTTCCTTTTCTCTCTCTCTCTCTCTCTCTCTCTCTGCCTGCCTCTCTGCCTACTTATGTCTCTCTCTGTCAAATAGGTAAATTAAAAAATCTGAAAAAAAAATGTAGGCCAGACCACTGGGCCCCTAGGAATTTCACCGTAGGTATGGGTTTCTGCTCTTTGCCATGAGAGGATTCTACCCCAGATAAAGAGTGCTCCTTAAGCCTGGTTCCCTAGAATAAAATGACTCTTGTTATAGGTCCCAACAGAGCTGCAGGCTGTCAGCAGATCTATGAGCAGTCCACAAATAATTGGGGCAATAAACTTCTGAGACTGGGGAGGTATTTGTTATTGCAGCAAAAGCTAACCAATACACCTCCAGAGACCTTTATCTCAGCCAAATGTAACTTGTAACTCTGTCCATGCCCCCTTCCTTCCCATTGCCATTTCTCAACTGGCAAACTAAAGTGTTCTTTTTCGTCTTCCTGTGCCTGATTCCAGCCTACAATTCAGAAGTTGGTTCTTTCTTAATCCCCAGTTGGAAATAAGTCTCTCCAGGTTTAACACCCAAGATACTTTAGTTATGTTTCTTTTTTGATTCAACACTCTTCATCTTGCACTTTATGTTTTGTATACATGCCCGACGTAGCTTTTCTGGTTGACTCCCCAGTAGCTATCTACACCATCTGAAATGGTTCATCTAAGCCAAAGATAATAACCCATCCTTTTATTAGCAATAGTTTTAGCAATGGTCTTAGAATCAAATCTTGGCTAGTGGAATACTAGGGGAAAGCTCTGGAGGATTTCTAGGGAAAATTTTCCTGCTTCTAAAAAAAAAAAGAGAAATAAAAGAAGGATCAGAAAGAAAGAAAGAAAGAGTCAGCCCTCATCCCATTCTTTCTTTTGTCCTTTGGTAGCAATGTAATGATGAAACAAATACAAAAGTACACTAAACTGAAACAAACACAGGGTGGGGGGGTTCTGCATGATTTGGGGCTGTGTGCCTTTGCCTAGGGAGACTCAGGATCTATGTCAACTGCAGACCTTCTCCAGAACATTTAGTGTGGGCTTTGCCCAAGGCATACACCCAAATAATTTATTAAATGAATAAATTTTTTTAAAAAACCTCTCAGGTTATTTAAGTCTGGGATAAAAGATCTTTGGATAAAGTATAAGACAAAAATGATCATTGTAGCTGGAAAGTTGGTAGAAAGTTGGATAAAGTATAAGACAAAAATGATCATTGTAGCCGGAAAGTTGGTAGAAAGTTGGTATATACGAGATATACAGGTATATATTTTTAAAAAAAAAACAGATGAACAAACAAAAACTTTTAAGGGAGTAAGAATCACTGAAGAGAAGAAAAAAAATAAGGAAAGAACTTTCTGGAGCAAAGCTTGCATAATCTGCCTGTCTTTCCAAGGTCTTTGTAAACTAGACCAAAGATTATACAGATTTTCATCTACATGGGAAAAAGTCCAAGTTTAATTCCATCCATAGGCATCCAGTCAGTGTGTCCAAACTAAATAAGGATGGGAACCAGAATTCACTAGTTTTTCTGACCAAAGGCCACACTTAAAAAATAGTAATTTATTATGTGAAATAAAATTGATATATCTCTGTGTGATAGTTTCATACTAAGTCTTTTAAAGAACATTGTATTATATCTCATTTCCACAATTCAGAGCAAGTTTTCCCCGAGCTGCAGAGGTTGCAGAGTAGGCCCAACTGCTTTCCCCAAGCTGTGTTTTTCCAAGTTATGTTTTGAACAAAATAGTAGATGACACATATTTGGGACCATCCTAGAACTGTGAGTCCATGACCTTGTGACTCCAAAATAGGAATGGTCTTTTGGAGACCTAAGAATACTCTTTTAATGCCTCTGAATTGCTCAACTTTTTCACATGGAGTAATTAAGCTTCCCAGTAAATGAATGCTTTAATTGAGGTGAGTGAGGTTTTATAAATTTTTTTTGTTTGGTCTTCAGAAATAGTAGAAGATGCTGGTATCAGTGCATAGGGCCAGTCGAGCTGCCTTCAATCCCAGAAGAAAAATGACAATAATAGAAGTTATTGTATTAGTTATGAATTCCTGCCTTCCTTCACCCTAGAAAAAAAGAGAAACTCCTTTCCCCCGATCTGTGATTCTCTCCCACCTACCTAACCCAACTTTAAATCCCAAATACATAAATATTATTGGGGAGAATGACAAAAGCAGGGATTAGCATGGTTACTGGGAAATTAAAAACAGAACTTTCCTTTTGAATAACAGATATACTAGGAGGCAGGAAAATCTATTCTGTGGCTATTATTTTATTTTCTTCTGCAATACTGAAAAAAAATTGCTTTGTTCAAATGAAATGGTATGTCTATTAGAGACAGACCACTGAATAATCAATATTCAGTTTCAAAAGTCCAGTTATTTCTCCTCTCATGCACATATAATGTATGATTCTCAGCTATTGATGTGCTCAGCTTGCAGAAGCAGTGCCAGCTCAAGGTAATGGCTGAGTGTGGTGCATGATCAGAACATCAGATTCTGACTTTCAGATCATTCACAAGGTAACGTAAAGATAAAATCACTCATCATCTCGAGGCTCTGTTGACTTCTTTTGAAAATGAACACGTTACAATACAAAAGTCTTAGCTCACAGTGTGGAAAAAAAGCCATCCAGGTGTTCTCCTTCACTCTTTTTCTTTATTAAAAAAAAAAATCATTCATTCTTGACCCTTCAAAACCCATCTTGCAAAAGGCGTGTTCTTAGTACATGATTGTTGCATCCCATTTTTGCAAAAACACAAGTGTGCATTCCGGGATGGAAGGTTTAATTTGAAAAATAGATTGAGAGCACATGGTTTTGTTAGGCTTTCTGGGATAGACATTGAGCAGCAGTCTAAGGAGTAACTTTGACAGGAAGAGAGGGGGAGAGAGAACAGAAGAAGAGGAGGTAAGCTGATGTCTGGGCTGATACAAGGCTAGTAACTAAAGGGATAAATGGAAAGAAGAACAAAGACAATGTTCTTTTCATTTATCTTTTCTTGTCTATTAAAAGCTACAAAGTCATTTTATCAGATAATGATAACTTATGACAAAAGATTCATCTTCTACCAGTTTATGTTGCCTGAATTACGCTTTGCTGCCATTTGTTGGCTTATGTAACTAAGTAATATTATGGGTATTCAGGCAGTGGACTGAGAGCAGAGACTCAGGCAGAGACTGAGAAAGAAGTTTTCCAGATTTCCTTTGGTACTCTTATTTACGCACAATCATTTACAGAAAATATTAAGTTAACAGCTACATGAGAGGTCAGGTGACTATTAAAGTTTCCTCTCAGATCTTGGCTATAGGTGGTATGATTGATTAAGAGCCCCAAAAATTGCACTCTGAAAAATACCACCACATTGGTGTCAAGGCCATATCTCCTGCCGATGACTATCTTCTTTCCTGGAAGACAAGGATTATCCTTACTGGCTTCCATGGCTTAAGGATTTCCCATCATCTTTGTCAATACTGTCTTCACTGGGCTTCAGTGTAAGATACTTCCACTCAACCATCCTGCCTTCCGTACATGTCTTCCGTAAGGTCTAATGGCCCCTTCCAAATCTTTCTCACAAAGGCGTTTCTGCTAAAAAATCTCTTTCATGGCTAATTTCATCCTGGGGTCTCCTTCTTGGGGGATTTAGATTAACACAGAATAGAGGAAGAAAACCATTTCTTGGCTGATATCTAATTACTCAACAACATTCATTTTTAATCCATTCGTTTGATAACGATTGTTATCTATGATGTCCCAAGCCTTGTGGTACCATTTAATGGCAACAGAAAAAAAAACCTTGACGCCGACAGAGACTCAAAGACCATGTTGACTTTATTTTCAGCCTTATCATTGAGACACAAAGAAGTCATTGTGATTTGAGTGGCAAAGAGGCAGCAGATTACCTAGAGAGGGCAGCTAGACACAAAGGCAGACCATGAAGGATGTGCTTTTCTTGGCATTGTTCCCTCTACAGTTTGAGCCACAAACTCAACTTTTCAGTGCCTGAGAGTTAATTAGGTTCTTAAGAACCAAATCATATGAAGTAAATTTCTAAGGTCACCAGTGACCTCCATGTTGCTGAATCTAATGGTCCCCATCTTACAAAACTAGCATTTTGTAAACCCTCCTTTGCTCCAGAACCATGATTCACCTGGTTTCCAAGCATCACACTTAACCTGAGTTTCTTTTTACCTCCGTGGCTACGCATTCTTATTCTCCTTTGCTGGTTCTTCCTTATGCATTTGACCACCTTATCATTGGAATGATGCTGAGCTAACCCTTGGCCTTTTTTCCCCTCCATACCCACCTACCCACCCCTCAGCAATTTCATGCATTCTCTTGGTTTTTAATACCATCTATTTAATAATGACTCAAAATTTATACCTGCAGCCCACAAGTCTACCCCAAATTTCAGACTCAGGTTCAAGTACCCACCAGATATCTGGGTTTAGATGTCTGATAGATATCTTGAACCTAACATGTCCTAAAGAGATTTCCCTAATCCTCCCTCTCCAGGATACCTACCCCATATTCTCTTCATCTCTGGTAATGGAAACTCCATTCTTTCAGCTATTCAGGGCAAAAATCCGGGAATTATTCTTGCATTTCTCTTTTATAGCCTACAATCAATTCAAAAGCAATTTCTTTGGGCTCAACTTTTTAAATATTTCCCAAATGCAAACTCTAATTACCTCCTCCACCATCTTACTACCTTGGATCAAGCCACCTGAATTGTTGCAAAAGCTTTCTAATTTTTCTCCCTTTTTACACTCATGTATCCCTAGAGCCCCGAAATCACTTCTCATCATAGCAGCCCAGTCATCATGTTTAAAATCTAAGCAAGGCAGGACACATGGGTGGCTCAGTTAGTTGAGGGACTGACTCTCGTTTTGGGCTCAGATCCTGATCTCAGGGTTGTGGGATTGAACCCCAAGTTGGGCTCTACACTCAATGTAGTCTGCTTGAGATTCTGCCTCTCCTTCTCCCTCTGCCTCTGCCCCCACTCATGTGCACAATATGTAAATAAATAGATAAATAAATAAAATCTATTAAAAAAATCTAAGCGAGGTGTTATGAACTGATTTGTACCCCCAAATTCCTATGTTGAAGCCCTATCCCCCAGTACCTCAGAAAGCAGCTATATTTAGAGATAGGAGCTAGAGGTAAATAAGTTAAAATGAGGTCAATAAAAGTGAGCCCTAATCCAATACAATTGGAGTCCTTATAAGATGAGGAAGTTAGGTCACAAGCATGTACAGAGAGAAGACCGTGTGAGGTCACAAGTTGAAAACAGCCATCTACAAGCCAAGGAGAGAAATCAGCCCTACCAACATCTTGATCTTATACCTCTGACATTCAGAACTGTGAGAAAATAAATTACTTTTAAGTCACCCAACCAGTGATGTTTTGTTAGGGCAGCCCTTGCAGACCAATATCTGAGACAATAAAATTCCTCTGCTTCAAACTCCCCAATAACTTCCCATCTTCATGGGAGTTCTTACTGATACCTCCAAGGCCCAGAGTATGGTCCCCACATCCCAGATGGTAGTGAATGTGGGAATGACCTTAATCACCAGACACCTAAAACCTCCTATACCTTTTACAAAAAAACTGCTTGGAGTCTCCAAGGCTAATAGTGCCTAACATTTTCCCTCCCCTGGAGAGCAGTACAAAAGTGCACTTGGTTTTGCCTTCCTATCCTTTCATTTTTTTATTTTCACTTAGGATGTTTTCCTTTAGTTAACACATAATTTCTTTAAATGTGTCTGCACTTAAATCTTGGATAAATTTTTTGAACTAGTGAGTCTTAATTTCCTCATATATAACTGGGGAATAAGTTGGGAATAATAGTATCTACTTTGTAGGGTCATTCATCCAGTAAATATTCAGTATTCAGTCAGTAAGTAAGTATTGACTACCTAGTAAATCCCAGACACTGGGAAATATGTAAAGCAAGATGCTTACAACTTGGGTTATATTAGTTGGTCAATAAATGATAAAATCAATTTGTTGTCATTTGTATTGTTATTGATGTTATGATCAAATTCTAATTCTGTTAAATCTGAGAGTTATTTTATCTTTTTAAGGTGGCCATGCAGAGATGATCTCATTCATTATTTGTTAATTTCAAGTTTAATCCTTGTAACCTTAAAACCCCACATGTCTCCCAGCACATCTCTCTTTTTCTTTATTTTCATATTCAAATTTTAAATGTGTCTGCACTTAAATCTTGGATAAATTTTATCCAAGATTAACAATGAAGAGTTAACAATGTTCCCGCTCATTCCTCAACACACTCTAATTCAGTTTTCCACCACCGTCACTTCCCAAAATAACATTATCATAGATTATCTTTGGCCCCTTGTTGCTTATACTAATGTTCAGAGGTGACCATTACAAAATACCACAAACTAAATGACAACAGAAATTTATTTTCTTCCAGTTCAGAAGGCTGGCAGTCCAAGATCATGGTGCTGGCAGGGTTGTTTCCCATGAGAACTCTCTCTCGGCTCATAGATGGCTTCCCTCTCCCTGTGTCCTCAATGGTCTTTCCTCTGTATGTGTGTATAACCCTATGTCTCTGCTTCTCCTTAGGACACCAGCTGTACTGGATTAGAGCCCATCCCAAAGACCTCACTAAACCTTAATTACTTCTTTGAAGGCCTTATACCCCAAAACAGTAACATAGGGCATTAGAGCTTCAACATACAAATTTGGGGGGACATGACTCAGTTCATAATATGTTATGAATATGAGTATATTTTTTAGACAAAGACCCATTAGTTTCCCAATGAATCCATTTTCTAGAAAATCAAGTATTTTATTTTCATTAAAAAAAAAAAAACAAAATTTGAAGAAGTAGGAATCATTTTATACATTTATAGATGCTATTTAAGTCTATATCTCAAGACATACTACCCCAAAGGGTTACTATCAAGATTCTGCCCAAGTTCTAAGGACAGTTCTGAAACTTAATGGTGCTGGACTTAGATTCAGCAAATCTCAGACAGTTTGGGCTGCTCATTCCAAGGACAGAACCTGGAAAATGTCCTAATGGTTGGCAGAGGAGAGAAGGTACCTTTAGGAAGCTCGAGAACCCTCGCTGATTAGGAGGAAGTGGGAAGAATTCTGTATTCATCAGTCCTTTAAGTTACTCAGGAGGTATGCCACTGTGGGACCAATAGGGGTTTTTTGGGACTTGAAGACTCAGTTCCAGAAAACCAAGGTCAAAGCCCAAGTAGCACAGCCTTCAGAACCCTCCTCAGATTCTAGGAGAGTCACTGAAACCAGCAAAGTAGTACTTTCGAGGCAACCTCAGGGAGGTCTTGTCGGGAGGGTGGGCAGGCTCTTGCAGAGGTGAACAAATTGGAAAGTTTTATTTTTTTTTAAGATTTTGTTTATTTGACAGACAGAGATCACAAGTAGGCAGAGAGGCAGGCAGAGAGAGAGGGAGAAAGAGAGAAAGAGAGAGAGAGGAAGAGAAGCAGGCTCCCTGCTGAGCAAAGAGCCTGATGTGGGGCTCGATCCCAGGACCCTGGGACCATGACCTGAGCTGAAGACAGAGACTTTAACCCACTGAGCCACCCACGTGCCCCATGTTAAATAATTTTTTTCCTTTGCTTATTTTACTTGACCTAAGATGAGGATTCAAGAGATTGGCCATACTTATCTTCTAAAAACCCTCTCTTCTCCAATTTTCTGCATCTCCTATCCACTCCTGGTTTGTCCCCTGTTTTTCTGACCACTCCTCAGAGTCCCATTTTCAAACTTATCTTTCACTCCCTAATGATGAAATGTTGTTCTTTAAGACTTTGACCTCAACTACTTCCCTTCTCACACTGTACTTGCTTTCTTTTGAACTCATCTCTCCACATGGCTTCATCACAGAATAATACACAGAATACTCAGTCTTTTATCTGCAGACCAGTACCATTGCATTGGCCTCCCCATGCATTTGCCCCTGCCTGGAGTATAACAGGCAATGAGAAAAACACAGTGCTTTTTTTCTTTTTTCCTGTTCAGAATGGTTACTTTATAGAAACACATTTAGTGTGTAAAATCACCTCTCATTCCACGGTACCATAACACCCATAGGAGGGAATTTCCAGGGTAATCTCAGATGAACTTGTGTGACCCTTGACAGAGGACCCACATGTATAGCTCCTCTTGACATCAAGGTGACAGGGCAGGGTGGGGGGGAATTCCAAGCTGCAGGGTGCATGAAAATAATTTTTTAAAGTTGACTGATAACCATCTCCATTGCAAACATTCTGCAACTCTGTCATTTTATGATTAAGGTCTCTGCTGCTATTACCACACACTACCAGTGTGGAAGAGGGGATTTTTTTAGTCTGAGCTGGGGTATTTCATGTGCTGAGTTATGGTGGACAGTTTCAAGATATTACAGTGCTCTAGATTTTAGATGTGATTATATGCTCCTGAGATAATACATTACTAACTGTTAATAATTAGAAATGAAAAGAGAAAATCCAATCATTCAGAATGACACATGCATTGCGTACTGGGTATCGAGTATTGTGCAAATAAGTGAGGGAGACAGGCAAGGATAAAGAAAGATGGGAAGGTCCCAAAGACAAGCTCCTTGAGCTCACCCGTGTCCTTATCTCCCCAGTGTCAGCCTATTCGCTCTTCTCAGAATCACTCTGACCATTTTGGCCACGCATGCTTTTAGCTGGCCAACATAAGAACGGTCCCCAGGCATGTTTGTCCTGAGGCAGCGAAACCCCACTTTTCACTGAGATAGGGACAATTTAAACTCCATTCACCAGTATCTATTGAACCACAGACAATGCATGTTTGCTCTTAGGTGAATTCACCTCAATGATAATCATGTCAAAAGCTACAACTGAATTTCGCTCTGGGACATCCAATTTAGGAAATGTCATATAATTAACATATGTGTAGTTGAATATTTATATTCTTTCAAAGGTTGTAACCCAAAATAGTTCCAGTGGATATTGGTTGACTGTTTCTAGGGTGTTTTTGTTTTTCTCCTTTTGCCTAATAAAGTTAATTTTATTTAAAAAGAAAAAGTAGGGGGTTGCCAGGGCGGCTCAGTCAGTAGAGCCTTGAACTCTTGATTTTGGCTAGGTCATGATCTTAGGGTCGTGAGATCAAGTCCCCATCAGGTTCCTGGCTTCGCAGGAAGTCTGCATGAGATTGTTTTCCTCTGCCCCTCCCCCTGCTCATGCTTTCTCTCTCTCTCTCAAAATAAATTAATCTTAAAAAATAAAAATAAGTAAAATAATTAAAAAAAAAAACAAACTTCAAATTCTCCCTTTCCTTGGGAACATCAGAGCTCCCTCGTATCAACTTCCTCCATTATGAGTGATATAACCTCACCTTGTCTACAACTTTAGGATAAGGATAAATGGGATTTTGGCAGAAGCGCCCAAAACCAGTGAAAAGAAGAGAGAAAGAATACCCTTCTAACCACTAGGAATGATGGAGAAAGAGAAGCCTTATGTAACTCATCTTTGAAGAGAAAAAATAAGGAATATCTTTCAAAAGCAGTTAAGTGAGTTCCAGTGAAAATGGAGATTAGCCCTTAGAGAGACCTGTCCCACAACATGTTTGCCTCTTACCTGTGGATGCCTGTATATTTTTCCTATATAGAAGGCAGTCCCTCATTTCAGAAGGACCTCAGGGAAGTGAAGCTCTCCAAGCAAAAGGAAACGAGGGGAGACGAAAAATGAACTTCTGATTTTAGCTGAGTTCACCCAGATGGCTAAAAGGAAAAAAAAAAAAAATGGACATTTTGGAACTTAGAAAGTGGTATAGTAGTCAGGAAAGTCAACCTGAGCTCAACTCCCATTTCCCCTTTGACTGCTAAAAAAATGTTAAATTGCTTTGCAAATATTTTTAAATGAGTGGTTTTGTAGTGGGAGTGATGGAGACAGAAAGGGGGAGAAAGGTTAACTTCCCCACATAAAACAACCAGCTCATGTGGTCTATGGCCAATTTTTACAGCTGGAGTTTTATAAACTCCTTGAAGAGCTGGGCGAGGGGTGGGTTTATGATGTTGCCATGGCAGTCCTGTAGTCTCTGACAAAATATTGTGACACTGAAGCAGATGTACTTTGGGGAGGTAGGCATGGCGGCTGGGACAAATATGAAGGAATTTAAGACCCTCACTAAACATCTCAGCAAAGAATGTCTCACTGAACCGTCACTGGATTTAATTAGTTGTAGAGTGAAAGGTGAGGGGTTAATCCAAGGTCAGTGTGGGGGAAAAGGAAACCTAGGACATGCAGCTATTTGATATGAGCTGAATGCCACACTTCAGTCAATGAGAATAGTAAATGAGCACGGTGTGGGAAGGAATAGACATTCTGTTGCTTTAAGTCATTTTGATATGACGGTGTTCAATTATTTAATTTCCATATGCGTTTCTCTAAGATTCTTTCTGTCAATCCAGTCATTTCTTCTTGACTGTTGAAAGTGACTGCCAGCTGAGTAAGGAAAATTCAATTTTCCAAGGGAGAAATAATTTGATTGAACTCAATTAAAAACAATTGAAATTTGTTTAGTAGGGTTTGGTGTCTATATTTGCCTGTTTACACTACTTTAATTTTTATTTTCTTATATACAGGAAGGGGGGGAAACCCTGCTTGGATGACATTTTTTTTTTTTCTCTTCCCACAGAATCCATGACAAGCTTGTTTGTTTGAGAAGAACGAAATCTGTAAGTCTTGTCTAGGGTATGGGAGTATTTGTCAGGCATATTGAACACCTCAAGCATTCATTAGTTGTTTCAACAAATATTCCTTCCATCTGTTTGGGCCAGGCTTGTGCAAGGCACCACGGGCCCACTAATCAACAGCACAGACATGTCCTTGTCTTCCTAGCATCCTTTTGGGACCCAGAACAATGGCATCTCTTCAGAGGAAATCTCTGAGGTGGGCAGAGGGGGTCTGCTCACCAGAAGGATGATTGAATGATTAGTCACCTGTGCAACAAACCTAAGTTACCAAAGGGCTAGTCGATTGGCCAGATAACCCGCTGTTACAGTATATAGACACACAGTGAATAGTTCTCTGGTTTCTATGTTTAATTGTTTCTGATTTCACTGTGAGGTAAATTCTCCATAGTATTTCTTATACATATAGACTTTTATATAATATTAAGGATACATTTTGACTTTTTTCTTCACCATTTGTACTAATAGTGTAACTTCACATATTATCAAAAGTGACTATTTAGGCTGCCTTGAGTGATGTGAACGAGCAAATATCTCCTATTCACCACACATGTAGGAGGAAAGAGAGAGGAAAATCAAGCACCTTTAGCAAAGTCATATTCCAGGAGTATAGTATACTCCCAAGTATAGCACTCTCAAGAGAGTCACAAGTATTGTTAATATGAAAAAAAAAGTGAGCCCACATTTAACCATGTTATCACAGTAGGCACAGACATCAATCCAAGCCAAGGTAAAGTCCAGCATTAGCGAAGGAACACTAGCCTTAGCAGAAATCTCTGGGCAGTTCTTACTGCATTGGTTATCTACTGAAGATACTGAAGGAGCTCCTTTCAGCAGTGGGTTTAGAGGGAATGACCAAAGATTAAGCATAAGCCAGGGTGAACACGGCAGCCTCCACCAGCTGCCCTGCCATGGCTGACCTTGGAGCTTAAGGGCGTGACAGCTGTGAACTTTAGCAGTGTGGAAATAAGATACTAGAGTTTCTTTCCTCCTACCCCAATAGCTCATGCAATTCACCCAGTTGAAATGTGGTTCCTGAATGTCTGTTCTGCAGTAGGCATTGTCCTGGGTGCTAAGGTTATAGTTCTGGACAAGAATGACACTGTCTGTATGTAGTTAAGTAGATTCAGCTGTGTGGAAGTGGGAGCTGGTGGTCTGGATAAGTCAGTGAACTGGTGTTTTAATTGCATTGCATTGAGTTTTCCATGCCCTGATCCCACCGGTGATCTCTGCCATCCAGGCAGATACAAAGAGAAGGACCTCTACTCCAAGATCAGGTGTGGCCAACACAAAGGGGGAAGTGTCTCAGAGGTCCCCACCTACCCAGCATTCTACATGTGGCAGGAGGTGACAGAAAGATGTAGTCACCAACGCCAACAACTCCTCTGTCCTTGGTGGGTCTGCATGGTTAAATGGAGGCAGCCAAATTGAAAAAAGTTTTTATATTCCACCTCCCCTAATTGCTCAAAACCAGACTTCTTGGGAGCCATCCCCTTCTGCAAGTGGCATAAATATATATATGTTACACATACACATATATATATCCATTAACATACACATGTACATCTGAAAGAAACATTTGCAAGAACAACAAAAAGGGACATGGGACATATTTTTTTGGGATTCTTGGTTGATTGCCTTAAAAATTCTCAAACTAAACTGATGCCAATCATTCTTATTGACTCATGGATGATCACTATCCCCTCAAGGAGTAGATCCACTTAATTTAAACTGACTGAAAACAAAATAACATAAAAGACCTGCCTAAAAACAAGGAACACAACTGGTAAATAATACAACTTAAAACCAGTTTGGAAATTAGTTGTTGACTCCTAGGAAAAAAGGAAGTAGGACACCAGTTCACAAATACACATGTTTCTGTGATGTGAAATCGATGGCCTGTTAACCCATCTTCCTAACCCTTAGTTAACCAGATAATTGCCAGAAAACCTCCCTTGCACCTTGTTAGTAGGAAAAATACTTCCATGAACATAATTCCCTTCTTGCTATGTCAAGTTTAATGATTTTTTGAATATGTTTAGTGTCTTTTAAAGCCATAAATGTATATTCAGCATGAAAGAAAAGCGATTTAAGAAAAGGATGATCCTGAAACTCCAAAGTGGTTAAGCTCCTAAAACTTGTAGAAGGAAACAAAAGTGAGGTTGAATTTATAGTTTTGGTTGGGAAATCAAATCATAAGTTAAGGGTTACCATTAAAGTCAACTATGTTGATTTCTTGTGAGCTAAATCCCCCATGACTGCTTCAACAGGCATTTACTGAGTACTTTCTAGTGATATTTTCAAGATGATATGATTCTTTGTGGAGATTTGATACATAGTAGTTAAATCTTATTCACAGAAATGGGACATAAATAACGCTTGAGTTTATATGTCGAGGCATTTCTGTGTATGGTTTGGTCCTCTTATCTGTAAATGTCCCTCTTAGAAGAAACAATGCAAGTCAAAGCCCCAAAAATGTTGGACAGTAACACTTTAAGAAAAGGGGGGGCTCTTGCAACAAAAAATTTTCCAACTCTGATCAAAAGATAAACATAATAGAGAGCATTGGGCTAAGTGAAAGAAGTCAGCCAGAGAAAGACAAATATCATACAATCTCACTTGTAAGTAGAATCTAAAAGCCAAAAAAACAAAGAAACAAACTGAACTCAGAATAAAAAGAAGTGATTGGTGATTTCAGAGGGTAGGAAGTGAGCAAAATAATTGAAGGTGGTCAAAAGATACAAACTTCCAATTATAAAATAATTAAGTCATGGGAATGTCATACACAATATGGTGACTATAGTTCATAACACTTATATTGTATATTTGGAAGCTGCTAAAAGAGATCTCAAAAATTCTCATCATGAGAAAAAAAAAAAGGTGTAACTCTGTATGGTAATAGATGCTAACCAGACTCTGTGGTGATCGATTTGCAATACATACACATATAAAATCATTGCCCTGTGTACCTGAAACTAACATAATGGTATCCATTAATTATCTCTCAAAAAAAAAATCAACAAAATAAAAGATACTTGAGCTACCTTCTGAATCTTTTTGGCTAACAAAGACCCATGAAGGCAGCAATTCAAACTCTCACTTTGATCTCGTTTTAATTCCAGTCTTGAGGGTGGATTCATGTATGTCATGGTTTAAAATGACTTGAATTTTCTTTAGCATGGTGTAGGTGAGCAGGTGAGCCTACTTAGGAATGGCTATGGTGTAGAAAGCACGTGTGTGTATAGACACACCTCACATGGCTATATGATGTATATCCGAGGTTAAGCTGCTTCTGCTTTGCACAACAAGGAGGCATGGGGAAAGGGAATGGAAGCAATGGAAGAGCCACCATTCTGGGAGAACAACCAGGGCATCAAGGAAAGAGTCAGTTGCAATCAGGAGGAGCCAGGGCAGCTTCAGGGTAAGGCGCATAGTCTTGGGGAGGCTGGGAGTTTTGGCAGGCCTTCCAATACTACGATTGGGATTTTTGAGGTTAAAATTAATGGTAACGAAGAGCTATTGGACGATTTTGCAGTGTGAGTGAGTTTATTTAGTGGAGTTGATGGAAATGGCCTCTGGGGGTGACAGTAATTATTCTTGTGCATTTACTCTTGTTCTGATCCTCCAACAGTGGAAAGGTTCTTGAATCTGATTGGCAGCTTGAAAACGGAAGGGGCTGGGGCGAAGCAAATTATGATGGCTGCCATTTCTCTATGACTCTGGAGAGAATAGTCCCCCGAGACACCTTCCCAATCAAGGTCCCTTGGAAGGATGTGACAAGAAGTGCTCAATGTGAGAACACAGGTGTGCAAGTTATTTATGGCAGAGCCCCAGCTGCTGCCAGAATTCCCCTTCTTAAAATAACCAACAGGTGGGTGACCTGGCCTTTGCAAACAGTGTCAAAGCATGAATAGGATACTTTGGGACTTGCTTTCTCTTCGTGCTTAGATATGGCCGCATTTTTCCACCCATCGATTCACTTTAATTTGGGAATTCAGATGTCAAAGAAAACTACTCGTGCAGTGCTGTTCACATAGATAGATGATAAATGTATACTGATTGGTTAGCAACTCTTGAAAGTAAGTAAGTATGTATGTGTATGTGTGCAAAGATTATGGCTTTATAATAGTCCTTGGTCTACGTAAATCAATATGATCAACTATTTATCTGGTTCTCATTGCTTACTGACTTTTTCCCTATAACTGGAATGCCACGTATTTGCTGCTTGTCTTCTTAAGAGAATGCAAAAAGTTCCCACATTTCCTCTCTGTTAGAGAAAATGAGGAAGAGTTTCCAGAAATCATTGTAATTAAAATCTATGTGCCTTGTACGTGAGAAGAGAGAGTGGCATAGCATTCATGTTCCCTCCTGTGGTTGCACTGTTCACTATTGGAGCCAAAACCTGGTGCTGGAGCTCAGAGTTATTGGACCAGTCACCTTCCCCTCAGGTCCTTCTGCATGCCCTCCTAAGTGCAGGGCAACAAGGAAAGCATTTGCCCCAGGCTCCAGTTCAACCAAAGGCCTTATCGACTTGGCTTAGGGCAGTGTCTCTGGCCTCTGGGACTGCACTGAAGGCTCTAGCATTTGTTCCCCAGAAATGCCATTCAGATCTTAAGAGGTTCATAAAAACACAAAAATAACAATGTGTGGTAAGAAAACAGGCTCCCCTAACTGGTTCCTCAGCATTCTTGCTTTGTGTTGAATCTGGATGCATGTGGTTGAGTCAGGGACACTTCTAGGCCATTAGAAAGGCAGACCTTGAAGAAAATGGGATTTCCAGAGGCCGGGAGCAGAGCCCTCCAGTAAGGGAGGCACCCACACAGTGAGTGATGAGTGATCTAAAGACGTGGTAGTAAATTTAAGGATGAATAAGGAAATCCTCTTTCCTCTGGAGACAAGGAACCAGAACAGACAGTAAGGGAGCCTGGGGTCTCTCAAGTATGAACAGCTTAAAGCCTGGGGATGATATAGTAAGGTGAAGAAAAGACAGAAACCCAGCACTTGGGAATCAGAAAACTTGAATTCTGGTCTTGGGCCTCTTCCAGCCAGCTGTGGGTTCTTGGCCAAAATATTTTATCCTATCTGAGCCTCAATTTCCTCATTTCTGAAGTATAGGCATGGGATCAAATGACTTCTAAAGTTCCTTTCATTTTTTTGTAAGGGTATACTTGAAAGAAGTTGTCATTTTGATTTGGCTGTATGAGGGTCATGTTTTTTAAAGTTGAGTAACAAGGAAGGCTTGCATGACCAAGTGTGCTTATCTATTTTAGAATTTTTATTTCCTTTAATCTTTCCTATTACCCCCACTTGGTGAGGTTCATTAATTTTGCCATGTGCAATGGACCTAGGCATTCCAATCGTGATCTGATAAGACATCTGATGGAGAGGACTGGGCTTTGTCAAGCATCCCAGGTTGGTTATCAGCCTATTCTTCAGTGACTGTGGGATGACAACAAAGAATGCATGATTATCATTCACTTGACCAAGGCACTTCTGTGATTTCCAAGAAAGTTATACAGGCAGCAGTGATCAGAGGCCAAGAAAGAATTTCACTGAAAAAAAAATGGGCAAGCAATGAAATTTAGGCTTGGAAATATTCAAGAAGAACTACATATTGGATCTTAGGCTTGAAAAGGTTAATTTAGATATTTGAAAGACAATTCAATATAAAAATATAAAACTTGGACCATAAAACTCACCTTTTCTTCCTTGATTTTGTTTTGTCTTGTTCTGTTTGCAAAGGAGAAAGTTGAAGCTCAGGAAAGTTGAATGAATTCTCCAGAAAAATGTAACTAGCTAAGCAGATCTGAGGTTCAACTTAGGGCATTTGACTTCCAACCCAATAGTTTGTTCTCTTTTCCCAATTACTTTCTTCTGGACAGAACTGACCCTATTTGTAGATGATAACATCACTCTCCTAAGCAGCAGGCATCAAAAGTCACATACTGCTCCCAGAGTCTCCCAAGAAGCCTGTCCCAAGATCTAGAAACTTCCCACAGCATCCCAGGCTGCCCCATCAAAGCCCTTATCTCTATTTGGATGTCTATTCCCAAGTCAGCTGAATGAGGGCCCAGACCATGTTCTTCATGTTCTCTGCTGCATTTCCAGTTTCGCATTGCCTGGCACTTAGTCAACACTCCATAAATATTTGTTGGATCAGTGATCAAAAGCTTGAAGAACACAGTGATGAATGAATAAAGAGAAACACAAGATCTGTTCCACTGAAGTCATTTTTATGGTTTAAGACTTGTTCCATGTTCAAATGCAGAAAGACCCAGGTGTTAATGACGTTTGAAATCATTTGCACATCATCTCAAACTGCTTTGAAGAGCCATGAGATAAGAAAGCTTTAAGGGCAGACAGGGACAAAGCAAGTCAGGGTGGAGGACAGGAGAAGAGCTCTGCCATATTTGTGTTTGGAGGGGTAGAGGGGAGTAAAGTGGTTCTCACTACAATCTTGCAATCCTGCAGGAAGTGGTACCTAACCCACGCCTCAGTAATTCCCACACTGCCTAAGGCTGGTTCTGCTTGGTGTCTGTTATTCCGCCGACCAGAATGGGTTTCTTTCTTGCGGATTATAATCATACAGATACAAAAGAACCGTGGCTGTATATCTTTCCACACTGGATATTAATTAAAATTATTCAGAGAATCATCACACCTTTGCCTTCTTTAATATCTCTGTGACTTTGAGAAATCCAGGGCAGATGACCTTGTCTCTATTACTGTTCAGAAAAACAAGGCAGGGAAAGTGGTGTCTAGCCTGCCAACTCCGTGCTCTGACCACCACAGTTTTCTCCTACTGATTAAGATCGGTGTTGAATTTTTGAAAATATTTTATCTATTCTAGGCAAAGGTGTGTGGGAAATGGTCTCCATTTTTCTTAATGAGGGCATTGACTCTAACAATCTCACAAATACATCTTGCAGTCTAAACCGTTGCTATCTTAACAGATAACTGTCAGTCTGCCTGACAACGGCCCTTCTGGAATTCCGCAGAGAGGCTGAAAAGAAGAGGAAAAGAGGGAGAGCCACATATTAATTCTTGAAAGAATTCAATTATGAATGTTCCTTTCTTGATATTTTCTACCTGAAATGAAACATTATATCTTTACCAGGGAGATGAATAGTAAAAGAGTAACAGAATAACCATGATAAATTTGTTGTGTGGTTTTATTATACTTCAGCAAATCATTTCTTTTTCTTTTTTGTTTGCATTGACCTAGATATTTGTGACAGGTTGGTAGACTGCCATGATTTTATATAAACAAGTCATTATTTTTAAATATTAAATCTAATGATCACTTTACCACCAGCGAATCCCTTCTTCCCTCCAAATCATGCAATAGATGGAAGACAAAAAAAGCCTAGGAGATGGACAGAGTTGGAAACAGCTTTTCCTCGAAAACTTCTTTTTCAAGATCAAAAATCAGAATCCAACCTTTTAAGGAATAGGTCCTGGATCTAATTTCCTTTCCTTTGTTCTTAGTTTTAATTTCCCCCCAAACTACACTTGATCCTCCAATGTTCTTTGTTCTTATTTAATGCCAATAATTTGCACTTCTGTCATCCCTTTCATCTGGGAAATCACAAGGCCATCTGAAACTTTCTCTGATGAACTTCAGAGGGGTGCCGTAACAGGTAAGTCCTTTGATGACCTTCTTTTCAAAGTGTGTGGAGACAGCAGACTCTGCCATAATACAATGACTTCTGGAGTCTGGGCTTAGGTGATTCTAAATAGTGGCTGGACTTGAGTGGTTGGGGTGATCCCATGGGGTGCTAGCATAATGGATGCACACGGGGGTAGCTTTTGAAGTTTCAGGTGCCTGCAATGACACAACGCCCTCCTAGCAGGGGAAAAAAAAATGGCCCTAAATCTTCTATTTTGTCTTGATAGTCCCGACTTGCACAGGAAGTTTGGCTTGGGAAGTAAAATCAGTTATTGTGTTTACTCTGGACATAGCTGATTGGAATTGGAGAACAGGTGTCTTGGCCAATGTCACTAGGCTTGAGGGATATTGCCACTTTAAAAGTAGGTGGTTGGCCTCAACTAGCCAATAGAAGTATTTGATACTGAGATAATATAATCAGATTATTTTGAGGGAAAAGTTCAACCTCAAAGTGAACAAAGAAAGGACTGGTTCACTTGAGCTCAAATTTATTTCCTAAGAACCCTGAGTTATTATCTTGGTAGAATCTAAAATATGCCACAGACCCCAGGATTGAGAAGAACTAAAACCCAAACTGACAATGTGATGAAAAATTATCATTCTACCCCACATTTTTATGGATGCTTTAAATCAATTTTTATGTTATACTGTTTTGTGATCTAGGAGTAAATTGTCCTCACAGCCTCAAGAATTTGATTGGCAGGACTAGTTCTATTAAGAAAGAATTAAAGTATACAATACTTTTACAAATTCAGGCTATGTGGGTATAAACCTGAGGCAACCTACTGGTAAACCTGAGGTGGCCCATAGCTCTTCGAGATGAAAGCAAGCTTGAAGAAATAAATTAGCAATGGGTTTGACGTTGTCATTTTATGACTTCTGAAAGAACAAAAATATTTATGAGACAGAAGGATGAGTAATATAGACATGTCTCCACTTCAGCATGAAAAAAATCATGTGTTCACTTTAAGAAGAAATAATATCGTATTGCAACCCTTTATCAATGGGGTTGGTGGCTGTTATCTGTCCCCAGATCTATGACTGTCCTTGTCAAAGAACCTCTGATGAAGCAATCAGCCAACGGCAGAGCAGAAAATAAGATTAGAGAATTCTAGCTTCCAATTTCTCCTCTCACTTTCAGATGACTGCCTTTAATAGCAATCTCTGAGAGCAAGAACATCCTAGGTTACTAATTAGGGTGAGGGGGAAAGAAATTATGGCTGCCTCACATTTTTTTTAATTTTTTATTTTTTATAATCATATATTTTTATCCCCAGGGGTGCAGGTCTATGAATCGCCAGGTTTACACACTTCACAGCACTCACCAAAGCACATACCCTCCCCAATGTCCATAACCCCATCCCCCTTTTCCCAACCCCCTCCCCCCAGGAACCCTAAGTTTGTTTTGTGAGATTAAGAGTCACTTATGGTTTGTCTCCCTCCCAATCCCATCTTGTTTCATTGATTCTTCTCCTACCCACTTAAGCCCCCATGTTGCATCACCACTTCCTCATATCAGGGAGATCATATGATAGTTGTCTTTCTCTGCTTGACTTATTTCGCTAAGCATGATACGCTCTAGTTCCATCCATGTTGTCGCAAATGGCAAGATTTCATTTCTTTTGATGGCTGCATAGTATTCCATTGTGTATATATACCACATCTTCTTGATCCATTCATCTGATGATGGACATCTAGATTCTTTCCATAGTTTGGCTATTGTGGACATTGCTGCTATAAACATTCGGGTGCACGGCTGCCTCACATTTTCCCCTTCCCAAGTCTAGATAATTTTTCATATCAGACAGGCAAAATGTTTCATTTCAGTTGCTCTACAGAAGTCAAAGTAAGAGAATGGAAATCCAGTGGCTCTTGTCTGTTCTCTAGGGATCGCAGACAAGTGCTCCCTACAGAAGATCACATCTATACTGTTCCCTGGTCCCACAAGAACACTTCAATGTCCCGGAAGAAAGGAGCCTCAATAGAGGGCAATCTGTATGATTCCTGATACCACATTCTAATGCTGGATCTTCACATTATTTCTTGGCCTTCAGGGACCAAGGTCTTGATTAGCATGGTTGACTCATACTTCCAAGTCAAGGACAACACCTCCTTCACGCAGGTGGGCTGGTGTCATCCAGACGGGTTTTTGTTTTTTTCTTCCAGGAACGGTTGCCAGAGAATGGCACATGGTTCATCTTACAAGTCACTCCCCTTTACTCAGGGATCAATGGCTTCTACAGAGAACCTTGCCAGGCACTGGCTTTATGTGACCCCTCTGAATAACACACCCTTCTCCCTGTTGGAGTTATCTATCTATTCTATATCTATCGATCATCTATCTATCTACTTTTGCTAGATATCATGGGTACCCTGCTTCCAGGGAGCCACAGTAAAAGGGGACTTTCTGGAGTTTCCTTAAAATACACCTGACCACAAAGGCCTGGTTCAGGTTTAGAGATGAGCAAGAACAACGTGGGCTTGGTTATGTGCTACCTTCTTTTCAGTTTACTACTGAGCCAGATAAAACAATGCAAAAGGAAACAGACATGATTAATGGTGCAGTGAGTGGACACAGCTTTTTCTTCTGCTGTGGGTTTTCACAGAGATCTCTGCAGTGATCAGCGCAACCCCCGAGAAGTAAGGAAATCACTGGATCAAGGATGCCAGAGCTGCAGGCTTCTTAGACTGAAGCATGCAGCTAAAGCCACATTAGTACCCAAGGGTCTACCTATTACCATATAAGGATATATTCACAGCATCACATTTATATTCTTAGTGTGTCATTGGGCTCCTGCAGTGCTGAAAGTAGAATACCCTAAATTCTTTACATGGGTACTAGTGTCTGACTTCCTGCCAAGGGAAAAGCATAATACAAATTTTGGCTAAGTGTCAGAAGACATATGTTCTAGCCCTGGCTCTACCCTTAACTAACCAGTTGTACAGCCTTATACAAATCACATAACCTCTCTCTCTCTCAGATTTTCTTATCTGTAAAGGGAACATTAGGTGGGCTTTCCAATTCTTTTGAGGCTTGAAATTCTTTTTTTTTTTTTTTAAGATTTTATTTATTTATTTGACAGAGAGAGATCCCAAGTAGGCAGAGGCAGGCGGCGGGGTGGGAGTGGGGGATTGGAGCAGGCTCTCTGCTGAGCAGAGATCCCCATGCGGGGCTCAATCCCAGGACCCTGAGATCATGACCTGAGCCGAAGGCAGAGGCTTAACCCACTGAGCCACCCAGGCACCCTGAGGCTTGAAATTCTACAAGTCTGATCCAATATCTCCCCCAGATGCGTAAACAGTAGGATTGTATTGTACAGACTTCTTGGCCAGATGTAGGAAATGGATACTATCCTTTTGAAATAAATCGTAAAATTGACAAAAAAAAACAAGAAGCATAAGCAAGTGGTAATGAACTTAAAACATCAAGGCACTAGCTCTAAATCTCAATCAGCAGAAAAGCAGAGCATCTGAGAAATTCTAGACTGACTTCCAATCATTTCATGTCCTGAAAGGTGAGAGAGGAAGGAATCCAGACCTTTTTTAGATTTAGGGAAATCTACTAGCAAAATGGACAAGTTAGGAGCTTTAAGAAAGTGAATTCTTAGTAAACAGGGTGAGGAAGGTGAAATATGGTCAAGTGAAAGACAAATTTTAAAATGTTTAAGAAACAAATTATGATATAGCAAACAGGATGCTCAGGTGTCTCAGTTGGTTAAGCGACTGCCTTCAACTCAGGTCATGATCCTGGAGTCCTGGGATCAAGTCCTGCACTGGACTCCCTGCTCAGCGGGGAGTCTACCTCTCCCTCTGACTTCTCATGCTGTCTCTCTCATTCTCTCTTTTTCAAATAAATAAATAAAATCTTAAAAAAAAAAAAAAGAAAGAGCAATCACAGGAGATACCGAAGGGGGTTAACAGTTCAACAGTTTCAGGATATTCTAGTATATTTCCACCTGATCAAGCAATCACAACAGTCACTCAGTATTAAGAAAAGAAAGAGAGAAACAGGAAATTATTTTGACTATCTAGGCTATTCCCAGAATAATTCCAATTTAACAAAATATGTGTGACCTTGAAAATAATAATATAAAATCCACAACATCCCCATTCTCAATAAATGTCCATCTGTCCAGTTAATTGAGGACAGTTAACTAAGGACAGTTACCTTAGAATCTCATTTCTCACTCCCATTCCCTTCAATCAATTGCCAAGATCTTCCCATTGCTAAATGTATCTCATTTTTATATCCACTGCCAATGTCTTAATTCAGCTTCTCACTACATTCCTCTTAGGTTACTCTAGGGGTCTCCTCACTTGAGGCCTTACACCATACTCTAATCACCATCTAGACAGATCTATTTAACCCACAGATTTAATTATAGCATCTTCCTACTTGAAACTAGTCAACACATCTCCACTATGTGCAGAAGAATTTCAAGATTCAAAGCATGACATAAAAAACTAATCTTTGACTTTATTTCTAGGCAGGCTCATTCAAAATGAGCTAATGTTTCTGGTGCTCACCACATAGTAGGTGTTTAATAAGCACATGTTGAATGGAGGAATGGATTGTGAGGGTTTTGATATTTGGGCTAAACAAAGGGCACATGCTCTGTCAATTTCAGATATAATTATAATTGGGGATATCTTGTGAAGATTTACTAAGAGGAAGTGGTTTTCACCAGAAATTACACTATTCTCACTTCTTGTTGGGCAGGTTAACTTGTCTGGTGAATGAGGAGAATGAGAGATGGTACCACATAACTAGATTTTAGTAACGAATTTGACAAAGTGTCCACTGTTCCATCCCTAAGTGTGGTAGCCACTTCAGGATGGGGTACCTGATGGTAAAAGCAAGATGGCAGTCCCACTAGACCAGTTATCTTGATACCAGTTAGTTGAAATGAAAGTAGGCTCCTAGTGACCTGCTGGAGAACTTTGTCCTCAGTCCCAACAGCCCCATCCTATTCAACAGCTTATCTAACACTTCAGTGAAGATCCAGAAAACACACTGGCTGAATTCATGGATGACCTTCGTAACGTCAGAATAGTTTATAAGCAAACATAAGGATCCTGAGAAGACTCAGCAATAGGGAAAAATGGGACGGATATTGTAAAATTAAACTTAGTAAGAATATAAAGATCTATATGTTCTTCCACAGTATCATCTGTACTTTGGTTTGGGAAACTTGTGGCTGCGCATACTAACTGAGTTAGTAGAATGACCTAAGACTTCCTTAAAGGAAGTAAAGAATATAGAATGAAGGAAAAGATAGCCCCTTTCAGCATGCTGGTAGATCACACCTAGAATATTGCTTTTAGTTCAGGCTGACATCAGATGTTCAAGTTGGGTGGTGGTGGGGTTAGCAAGTGGAATATATATTTTTTTAATTTAATTGTATTGTATTTAAATTCAATTAATTAACATATAGTATATTATTAGTTTCAGAGGTAGAGTTCAGTGATTCATTGGTTGTATATAACACCCAGTGCTCATCACATCACATGCCCTCCTAATGCCCATCACCCAGTGACCCCATCTCCCCAGCCCTCTCCCCTCCAGCGACCCTCAGTTTCCTATGCTTAAGAGTCTCTTATGGTTTTCTCCCTCTCTGGTTTCACTTTGTTTTATTTATCCCTCCCTTCCTGTATGCTCCTCTATTTTGTTTCTTAAATTTCACAGGTGAGTGAAATCATATAATTCTCTTCCTTTGATTGACTTATTTTGCTTGGCAGGATACCTTCTAGCTCCACCCACAGTGCTGTAAATGGCAAATTTGCAAATACGTAAATTTTTTGATGACTGAGTTATATTCCAGTGTGTGTGTGTGTGTGTGTGTGTGTGTATCACATCTTCTTTATCCATTCAACTATTGATCGACCTCTGGGCTCTTTCCATAGTTTGGCTATTGTGGACATTGCTGCTATAAACATTGGGGTGCAGGTGTCCCGTAGGATCACTACATTTGTATCTTTGGGTAAATACTTAGACCAAAGGTGAATGAGTGAGCTCAGACAATGCCACCAGAACTGGTCTGCTAAGCCCAGTGCAAATTCCTTGTTTCAGAATTGTTAACTGATAAATGTTTGTTTTAGACCGCAGCAAATGACTCCATGCAAGTAAATAATCACCAAAAACTTGAGCACAAAAAAATGTGCTACACCTTTGGCTTTCCTGCCGAAACATTTCCCACTAACAATAGAGGCAGCTTTAAACTTGATTCCCAAATCTTCAGGGGATATTATTATTATTGCTGATATTAATAACGCCACACTGCATAGCACATTTTGGGTTAAAAAACATTTTTACATCCTTCCTACCATGTATTTATAGTCAATATTTCACACTCCACATATTAGAGGTACATAAAATAGATGCAATTGAGTGGGGGTTTGTGGAGAGAACCAAGTTTTATTTCCCCGAAACAGTGAGGAATGGGGGTGGCCGGGAGGGAGCAAGGTTGAAAGCTGAAGGCAAAGCCACCCCGCCCCACCCCCACACCTCCCTCCCCGCTGGGAAAGAAAAGGTTCCCAAACTGCTGGAGTTTGAAAGAACAATACATAACACCCCGTTTCCTTTATTTGTTTTCCTGGGTGCAAGACAGCATCTCAAGGAAACATTATTTATTTTAGGAACACTTCTCGTTTTTCCTTCACGGGGCCTCATTTGTAGCTACTATGTCTCTTATGAAAGAAGCAACATAACCTTTGCAGCTTCTTCATTTCCAGTTTCCTTTTGAATTTTGTGTTTTCTGAGCCAGGAGAAAGAAAAGAATGCCCTTTCTCTTTTCTAACGGATTAGACCGGGCTGATGCCTGAAAATGGGTTCTTTGGATTTTATCAAAGCCTTGAACTTCTGTTGGGCACACCCTCCTTTCATTTAGTGTTGGCTTTCTTCCTTCCTTTGCTTCTCATCTTCTCGTCCTGCTATTAAAAAGGTGCTTTTTGGGTTTCTTCGCTCTCCTGGTTAATATATATATATATATATATATATATATATATATATAATCTCCCTTGTTCGTCCTTTCTCTAAGTAAGAATCTCTAAGTTGTCACACATGTTGGCCAAAGAAGGAGCTTTTAATCATGGTTCTTGGGTTGATGTGTTTTCTTCCAACTAAACTTTAGGACACATGGTCCTTCAAGAAGCTCAGGAGTCTTATCCTACTGCAGAACTCCAGACCCTTGGAGACAACAGGCTAGCAGAGGGCATTATGGAAGTGTTATTGTAACACAAATAGAATAATCCCATCACCCCACAAACTAAATAGTATCCATCCTCCATGGGGCTCTGTAATGGTGGTTTTTCAGGACTAGATGCTGTTAAAGAAACCAAATATATGTGTGTATATATTTGGTATATATGGGTATATACCAAATACATATGTAATTATATTAATATATATGTAATTATATAATATGAGCATATATTACATGTGTATATATGGTAGGTCTGTTTATATGCACATATACCTACTTATTTATATATATCTAAGCCATTTTCATTTAAAGATTCCCTTTCTTTCTAGAAACTTCTCATATTTTATCACTCTTCATCACTGCTCCCTGCCCATCCCCTGCCTATCCCTGCCATCCTCATCCAACCCACCTACCCTCCATCACCACCATCCCCAGGAAAGACAGGTTCAGTCAATGTTAAAGTAACAGAAAAGTCCTTTTATAGGCAACTGAAGCAACACTCCACTGTCAATACAGTAAACAGAAGTAGGAAATGGTGTTAGGCAACAGTCAAAAAATGCAAATGCTTTTCTGGAAATTGTTCTATTTCAGGCTCCTAGTTAGACTGAGTAATTCCTTCATTCACCTTCCAAGCACTTGGCACAAGATTATCTGTCAGGGCATAAGTTATGACCATTAAGCAAATTTATCCAGGCAAAATGTGCAGCAAAATGGTTTAACATATTCTAAGTTTCAGTGTCTCTTTTTTAAGGCAGCAGCTCCTCTCAGCAAAAATAGAATTTAGGGAGTGCCAACTAGAGCATCCCGCTGACTGAATCATCTTTACAAATAGTTGTTCTATTTCCAAAGTAAGAATATATTTTTTTTTCAAGCATGCTTAGACATTATGAAGCATAAAGTCATGCGCAGACAGAGAAGTTGCTGCATTTGTGCTGTTAGTAACTCAAGGCTGAGGTTAATAATCTGCTCAGAAAACTATTTCTTGTGCCCACACAGAATTTTATTTTGTGTATTTCAGTACTACTATCTGATGATCCCAAGGGGTCACTGTATTTATATAAAGATTCTTTGCCATTTTTTCCAGAGCCTGAAATGTTTATGTTTTAAAACATAATGTTCAAAAACTCCAGTGTGAAAATCAGAATGAATCTGTTATGTATTTTCCAGAGTTATTAACTGAAAACTTTTTCTATTGGATCAGTGTAGATCAGTGGTCTTTAAGCGGGGGGGAGGAGAGGGATAATTCCCTCCCAACCCTAAGGGGCTTTTGGCAATGACTGAAAGACACTTGCGGTTCTCACTACTGGCTTCTAGTATGTAAAAGCCAGGATTTTTACAGAACATCCTACAATACCCAGGACAGCCTCTCACAGCAAAAATTTATCTGGCCCCAAATGTCAATATTGCCAAGGCTGAGAGACTCATATAGAGTCTCTTGGTTGGGTATCACAACACTGCATTTTATTCCATCCAATAGACATGTGTCCATAATATACCAGGACAGCTACGAGTGGCCTGTGGAATTAACAATTCTTTTGTCCTGAGTACAGTGGTTCCCCTTATCCACAGTTTTGCTTTCTGTGGTCTCTGTACCCACCATCAGCGAGGGTCTAAAAGCTGATGATCCTGCTAAGCACTGGCAGAAATTCCGCAGTAGCCAAGGGCTACATCACAACCCTCATGTCATTCTCCTCACTTCCTCTCATCAGGAAAACATCTTACTGCTCACATCAGAAGAAGAGTAAGTATGGTACAATGAGATACTCGGTTAGAAAGAGACCACATTCACATAACTTTCATTATAGTATATTGTTATAATTATTCTATTTTATTATTGTTGTTGCTCATCTCTTACTGTGCCTCATTGATAAATTAAACTTCATCACAGGTCTATATGTACAGAAAAAAAAGTAGCATGCGTAGGGTTCGGTCCTATCTGCAGTTTCCAGCACCTCCGTGGATAAAGGAGCAAATGCTCTACACAACCTTCCTTCTTTATGTGTCTAAAAACAAAGTGGTCTCATTAAGACCACTTAATACCAGTTGGAATGGGAGACTCTGGCTCCTATTACTTATGACTTAAAAAGTTCAGTATGTTTAAGGGAATTTGGTGCTTCCCTTGTTGGTCATGGCAACCTTTCTGATTGCCTATGGAGAAAAAAGGCAAAAAAAATATGTCTTGGTTTGATAGGATGGGAAAGAAATTTGTTATCTTCTTTTAAAAATTACTTATTATTTATTCTATCACTGATTTGCAATATGACCTCTGGGAACTCCCTGGCTTTAAAACATTGTGACTCATAAATTCTTGAGGATCTCTCACATGTTGAGAGCACATGTTCTTGCCTCTATCAGTTTATTATTCTAATTCATTTTTTTTCAAATCACTATGATTTCTTGATAGATATAGCATATATTTTTGTCTACCTTTTTTCTTCACCAATAAAAGGGTTTGGATTACAGGCTGAACCCCAAATCCTACAACTGTTTCTTCCAGCAAATCTTATGTCCACTACTTGTACTTCCTCCTCACTTTTAGGGCACCACAAAAGAAGTGACTTGCTTGAGGTATAGTTAGGGAGGGGACCATAGGGATGTAATTATTCATGTATATTTCTTTCGTTCTTTTCTTTTTTACAGTAGACAGAACTTGCAAATATGAACTAATCTGTTAATCACTGTCATAAACTCCAAAATTTCAAGGTAGCAAAGATTCAACCTTCTAAGTCTCAAATCAAAGGGTTTTATACTTTGTAACATGAGTAATCTTAATTAAGATCATCAGATGAAAAAAAAAGATCATCAGATGTATTTCAAGTAACTATGGTGTAAGAGACTAGAGAAACTAGGCAGAGATGTGAGGCAGATTGTTTTCTCTCTCTAAACTTGGTTTGTTTGTTTTTTGAGACTGTATTTATTTATTTGACAGTGAGAGAGACAACAAAGAAGGGAATACAAGCAGGGACAGAGGGAGAGAGAGAAGCACACTCCCCGGCCAAGCAGGAAGCCCAATACAGGGCTCGATTCCAGGACCTGGGACCATGACCCGAGCCAAAGGCAGACACTTAACAACTGAACCATCCAGGCACCTCAATTCTAAACTTTATTTGTAAAGTGGAAATACTAATCATACTTTACAGTGTTGTTGTGAGTTAAAACAAAGAAAGAAAGTTAGAAGTCTTCATATTGAAAATATCTGCTGAGGGTTAAGCAGATAGATGGGGGGGGGGGGAGGACTAGTAAAGAACAACCACTCCTGTACCCAAATAGATGAAATGCCAAAATTCCAAAGAATAAGTAGAAAATTCTAAAAACTTCCCAAGAAAGAGGAAAATGACCATATGCCAATACATTAAAAGCAGATTATTTTCAAGCTTCACATTAGCAACAGTAGACTCTAGTGAGCTATCTTCATTCTGATGGAAATTGACTTTGGTTCTTGAATTTTATACCCAGCCAAATAATCAATAAAGCACAAGGTAAAATAAAAACATAGCTTGACTTGCAATGATGCAAGAAGTGCACCACTCAGAAGCCTATATGAAAACACAATCTGAGGATGGCTCCAGAAAGAAAGGGATTTTCAAAATGTAGTAACACAAGACAGAAGAAAGAATAACAATGAAGTTTTACTTAGAAAAGATGAACAAGACTGGAAAGAAATCCAAAAGATTCAAATAGATGTCACTCGGACATTCTCTTTGGAACATCACATGTTAGTGGCACAGGATCAAGTTACCCTTTCCCGAATCCCTTTATAAGTAACATTTATACAATCATAATAGTTAAATACTCTTTTACAATAAATATCTATGAACAAAGCATGTAGGTCTTAATTTAAGATTACTAATTGAATTTAAATATTAATAACTTTGAAAAGATTACATGACTAATTAAAAGATAGTCATGAAATAGTGCAGACAAACAAGAGAGTATAGTTTAGCAAAAGTCTTAATTTTTTTAAAAAGATTTTATTTATTTATTTGACAGGAGAGAGACAGCGAGAGAGGGGGTACAAGCAAGGGGACAAGGGGAGTGGGAGAGGGAGAAGCAGGCTTCCCGCTGAGCATGGATCCCGATGCCGGGGTCAATCCCAGGACCCTGGGATCATGACTCCAGCTGAAGGCAAACACTTAATGACTGAGCCAGCCAGACACTCCCTTAAATTTTTTGTACTAGAAATCAGATACTATCTAAAATAGATAATTCAAGAAGTACAGAACTACAGAACTTGATACAGATCCTCTTTATCCCTATTACTCTTAATATGTGGAGGTATAAATGCAATTTAATAAAACAAATTAGAGGTAAGACTTAAAAAAGAAATAGAAAAACTGTCACTCTTTGTAGATGTCATGTTTATGTAATCATAAAACACCAGTGAGTCTTCTGAAAAACTATTACAAACAATAAATTAGCTCCATAATTAGAACATATCAGAAACCAATAGTCATAATAAAATGTAAAAAATGCAATATTTATCAAATTGCAGAAGATAAATTACCAAGAAGAAACTTAATGAGAAATATATATAACCTTTATGAGAAAAATTCCAAATTATTCCCCATAGATGCAAAAGTAAAAACAAATAAATGGAAAGACTTAATGTCTTACCAAGACTCAACATCATGAAGATGTGAATTCCACCAAAGTTAACTTACAAATGTAACAAGATCTAAATAAAAACACCAGCTATCCAGGAAAACTCGATAAAGAAGAGCAGTTATGTTAAATGTTGAAATACACTGGAAAAAAATTAAATAGGATTCAAAAATTAAAATAACATGATAGTTTCACATAAATACAGATGACCAAAATAAAAAAAAAAAAAACAGAAACCTATACATAGTCCAAAATATATCCTAAAACTAGTACCTAGTAAAGATGGTATCTCAAAAGAATGGGGTAGGGTAATACTTTCTTTTCTCTTTTGTTTTTGTCTTTATTTTGTTTTTTTTTTTTTTTTAGTAGCCCCAATATAGGGCTTGAACTCATGACCCTGAGATCAAGAGTCATATGTTCTATCAACTGAGCTAGCCAGATGCCCCCAGAAAGAGGAAGACTTTTTAACAGATGTTTCAGGAACAACTGAGTAGCCACGTGGAATGAGATAAAAGAGGAACCATACCTCTCACTGCATTATAGATAACTCCAAAAAGACCTAGGAGTAAACTGTTTAGAAAAGAAAAAATAAATAAAGTAGCAATTAAAGTACTAAAACACAGACAGTACTTTTTATAACCCTGGAACAAGCCCTTTCCAACTATGACTCAAAATCCAGGAACACACACACACATACAAAAGATACATAATTTCAACTATATAAAAATCAGTCTTTTTAGGGCAAAACATTATAAGCCACGTCATAAGACAAATTACAAACTGGGACAAATATTTGTAATTCATTTCACAGAGGAACAGCTCATCTCCCAAGTGTATAAGGAGTTCCTAGACAGTAATAAGAAAACAGACAGGAAAAAGTAGAAAAAAGGGCAGAGGATATTAATAGAAGTTCACAGAAAACAACAACAACAACAAAACAGGTAGCCTTTAAACATGAAAAGGTACTTAGCCTCACTAGTAATAAGAGAAATAAAATTTAAAACTATGCAGTGTTACTGGGTTTCACCCAGCAAATTAGCAAAAACCTAAAATCTGTGGTAAATACATGAAATGACAGCAATGTATTCTGTGCCCGAGAGAATGGAAATTTGCACATCCCCTGGGGGAGAGATTTGCCAATATCTACCAAAATTAAAAATATATATGTTTACTCTTTGATCCGGTAATCAGGTTCAAGGAATCTACTCTACACATATACCTCATAGGTAAATGATTATATATTTATAAGTTTTTAAAATTGTGACATTTCTTTTATAATGAAAGAGCAAAACAGTGTTAGTGGAATATTATACAGCTAATAAAAGAGAAATGTGGGGGCAAAAAAACAAGGATGCTCTCTGGGTACTGATATAGAAAATATTAGTAGTGTATCAACCCAATATTCTATTTTTTACATAAGAAAGGGGGAAAGGAGTATACATCTTTTGTTTTTGGTCTATGTACATAATGAATAACTAGAAAACATAAAGAAAATAATAAAAGGGCTACATCTATTCCTCCAACATTAAACATAAAATTACCCTGTGATCTAGCAATTCCACCTCTAGGTATATATCTAAAAGAATTTTAAGCAGGAACTCGAGCAGATATTAGAATTTTTTTAATTTATTTTTTTAAGCAATCTCTATGCCCAATGTGGGGCTCAAATTCATGACCCCGAGGTCAAGAATCATATATTCTGCGGACTGAGCCCACCAGGCACTGCATGAACAGGTATTTGTACACAAAGGTTAATACCAGCATTATTCACAATAGCCAAAAAGTGGAAACACCCCAAATGTGCACTAACAGATATGGATGAACAAAATGTGAAGAAATACAAATCATGGAACATTACCCAGTCTTAAAAATAAATGGAATTCTGACACATTCAAGCTACAACATGGAGAGATGAAAAAACTAGGCCAAGGGAAATAAGCCAGACACAAAGGGACAGTGTAGTATGATCCGCTTACACGAGACTCCTAGAATAGTCAATTTCATAGAGGGAGAGAGTAGAATGGAAGCTGCTGGGGCTGCGGGACAGGGCACAATGGAAGTTATTATTTAAATGGGTACTGACGTTAGTTGGGGATGATGAGAAGGTTCTAGAGACAGATGGCAGTGAGGGTTCCTCAACAACCTGAATGCACTTAATGTCACTAAGCCGTATGTTTACCATGGTTAAAATGGTAAATTTTATGTTGTGAATATTGACCACAGTAAAGAGATCTACCTCCCTTTAGAGTCAGGGGGTAAGGGAGAAGATGCAGGGCTAGGAGGGACACTACTTAAAGTATACCCTTCGAACGACACATTACCTAATTACCTAATAAGATCGACAAACACATTCTATGAAAGACCTAGAGTTTCTTCTTGGATCGTTTCTGTAGTTTGATTTTTTTCTATATGCAAATATTACTTCATTCTGCTTCGATATTTTAAAAACATCTTTGTCGATAGTGGATTGATTAAGCATCCACACAACAGAATATTAAGCTGCAATGGTAAAGGATAAGGTAGATCTACATTTCCCTCACTTTGATTTATAGACTCACAGGTTTGACCTCCAGAAAAGTGCTCGGATCCTCAAGAGCTGGTTAATAAAATGCACCGTTCCTGCCCTGCAGCCTCAACCGTCTGTCGGGGGTGGAGGGGAGGAAGACGAGGAAGGGGACAGCTGACACTTTAGACTTCATGCTCCAGATTACTTGTCAGAGCAAATCCTGCCTTTGGCATGATGGGGTCCTTGCTCAGCCATGAACAAGTCAATCCCTTCTTTTACTTGGCTGTCTTCTCTTGTGTGGTACTGCCCATGGCAGGGAAGCTGAAAGGCAGACTGGCAGTAAGACTAGGGTTCCAAATTTCACCTGTGCACATCCTTATCCAGAACTACCCTGAACAATTCCCTTGCAGTAGGGCACAGCACCACTGTGGTACCCACTCCACTAGCCAATACTCCACTGGCCAAAAAGTACCTCTTTATCTTGAGCAAAAATTTGTCCCCATTATTTTCATCCATTGGTCCTGTTTTTACTTTCTGGAACCAGAAAAGAGAAATATAATTCCTCTTCTGTAGGATTCACTTCATATAGTTAAAAACCATGAATACCTCTTTCCCAACAAAGTGTCTCTTCTCTAGGCCCTGAAGGTCCTCTGTGGAAGCCTACATTTTCAGTGGCTAAAATTCCAGTAACTCGGGAATTCCTCAAGTTCTTCTTTGTCAGCACTCATTGGATCTGCAGCCCATTTCTATGGATATGCCTTTGATTGTATTCCTACTTCTACACCGACCTTTTAAAAATCTCTTTTTTCTCATCCTGCAAAATGAACACTCTGTATTTGTCTTTCTGTAACTGGATTATTTCACTTAGCATAATGTCTTCAAAGTTCATCCATGTTGTAGTATGTGACAGGATTTCCTTCTTTTTTAAGGCTGAATAGTATTCCATCATATGTATATATCACATTTTGCTTATCCATTTGTCCATCAGTGGGCTTTCAAGTCATTTCCACCTCTTGCCTATTATAAATAATGCTGCAGTGAAAATGGGTGTATAAACCTCTCTTCAAGATCCTGCTTTCCATTCTTTTAGGTATATACCCAGAAATGAGATTGCGGGGCTATATGGTAATTCTATGTCTCATTTTTTTAAACATCTTCCATACTGTTTTCCACGATGGCTGCCCCATTTTGCATCCCCACCAACAGTACACAAGGATTCCAAAATATCCATATCCTCTCCCACACTGTTTTTAGTTTGTTTGGTTTTTTTAAAATAAATTCTTCTTGATGGGTGTGAGGTGATGTATCATTGTGGTATTAATTTGCATTTCTCTAATGATTAGTGATGATGAACATCTTTTTATATGCTTGTTGATCATTTGAATATCTTTGTTGGAGAAATGCCTATTTGAGTTCTTTATCCAATTTTTAACCAGGTTATTTTGTTGATGTTGTTGAGTTGTAGGAATTCTTTATATGTTCTGGATATTAACTATCAGATATTTGAAGATTTGCAAATATTTTCTTGTATTTTGTAGGTTGTCTTTCACTCTGTTGACTATTTCCTTTGATGTGCAGATTTCTTGGATATGATATGGAAAGCACAGCAAAAAGCATAAATAGACAAACAGGACTACAGATGATTTTTTTAAAAATAATGTTTGTCTCGTCATCAACCCAAGCAAACCGTCTATCAGTCTCTCTATCCATCTACTCTCTCTCTCTCTCTCTCACACACACACACACTCATCCATGGTTAGCATGGTTATGACATTCTCTAGCCTATAAACAGCCAGCTGATTTATAACTCCCTTTCTTCACTACTATTATCTGAGAAATTGGGGTTCTCTAGGGTCATCTTTGGAGATCATTCTTAAAGAGTTGCCTGGTTCTTGTTATCATTGCCTAAGCTATTGTGTCCACTGCATTCATCCAGAATCATTTTCTCTCATCCAGTGCCACAAAACTGTTCACAATTTTCTGAACTGCAAAAGCCAATATGTATTACTCTGCTTGGAGTACAAAGCACTTTCTTATTCTATGGGTTTCAAGAGACACACTCACTTAATATTGAAATTTATGATGGAGTCAGAAAAACAGCAAAGTGAATTTTTAGTTCTTTTTAAACCTTTTCTGTTAGAGCATTGGCTGCAGCAGATTTTCATTAGCATTTAAATTAATCTCTTTTTAAAAGTTCTTTTCCCAAATGAATTCTCTCCTTTATGATATTTATCTAAATTTGTCAAATACACCAAAATATGTAACTTCAGCAATGAATGTGGTGTTCCAGTTGCCAAATCTTGATGTTTAGCCATTTACTATGTAGTAACACATAGAGGAATTAACATGAATCATCTCAGGAGGTACCCTCCCAGCACACTGAGCACTTTCTTCCCCTCTTTCTTTCTTTATAACTCCCTTATCTAGAAACTTCCTGTGAATTCAGCCCCATTCCTTACATTAATGGAGCTAA
Organism: Mustela putorius furo; assembly: GCF_011764305.1. NCBI lineage: Eukaryota > Metazoa > Chordata > Mammalia > Carnivora > Mustelidae > Mustela > Mustela putorius. The sequence continues at coordinate 9,087,830 of NW_025422022.1, forward strand.
AGACTAGAAACAGAAGCTTATATACAGTATGACTAAATATTTTTTTTTATTTCTTTTCAGCATAACAGTATTCATTGTTTTTGCACCACACTCAGTGCTCCATGCAATCCGTGCCCTCTGTAATACCCACCACCTGGTTCCCCCAACCTCCCACACCCCGCCCCTTCAAAACCCTCAGATTGTATTTAAAATTATAAATCAAGCTAGAAAGCTACTTCATAAAATGTGTCCATCCATCCGATCATCTTTATTTGCACATTCTCTATGTGCTAATTTGCCTACCATCTAAAATTCCTTTGTAACCCCAAGTCAGTGTTTTCGATGCTTTTAGAGTCATTTGTGGACATGCACAGAGAGGGAAAAAATTTTGAGTTGCCTGACATGGATGTTCCCAGCTGATACTCAACAAGGCCATTCTCCAGAATCTTGTTTCAGCTCTCAAAGGACAAATATTCTTTTTGAGGTCTTCATAGAGCAACGTTTTTCACATTTTTTTGGTAATTTCGCTGTTTAAAATGGCTTCCAAGCATAATGCTAAAGTGCTGTGTAGGTGCTCATTAAGTGCAAGAAAGCTAAAAAAGTCTTTAAGTTTTAAAGTCTTAAAAGCATTTTAGATGAGCATTTTTCAGGCATGAGTCCTAGTGCTGTTGGCCATAGTTCCATGTTAATGAATCAACAATATACATTAACAAAGGTGTCCTTTGACAGAAACACATGTAAAACAAGATTATAAGTTGTTTGTTTGATGAGAGTGTTGTGACCAGAGGATGGTAAGAACTTAACCATCTATTTCCCCAAGGACAATAATTTAGTAGTTGCTGATTCAGTGATCTGGTGGACATTACAAAACTATCACAAATAATAAGAATCGGCTGTACGAGTCTCATACCTTAACAAATACACATTCATAATCACAACATAAAAGAAGATGTGCAAACCTGTGGTTTTTAGACAACTAAAAATTTTGTACATAAAATATCAAAAGGAACATCAAAGAAAATGAAATTCAGATGTTCATGGATGTCTTGGTATCTGATAGATAGGTTGGTAATGCTTGATTGAGCAATAAAGACTTACAAATTTCATGCATTATTATACACATTCTATATATTTTCTTTTTCTTGACTTCATTGTAGCAGACATTAATAACGTTGTTATAATAAAGATTTCATATAACTTATTTTATGCCTGGGACTAAGCCAAAGAGTTAAAAATGTAATTGTGTGCAAAGTATGCAAGCTATCAATATATTTTTACCTAAAAGCAAATTGAAATAAATGTCAATTGAAAAATTAAAATTATTTTCATACATTTTTGTTATTTTTCTTCTAAATTATTTTTGATCATCAATCAAGATTAAAAGAAAAATAGAAACTATGATTTATGAAACCAATATGTATGATTACAATAAAAATTATTTAAATAGAAATTATGATTAATCAACATCAACAACAATTGTTAAATAAAAATTACTTAAAGCTGACCTTTTAAATTTATAAAATGTTTTTGTTAAAACCATTCCTAATTATAGCTTTCAATATCCACCTATTTGCCAACATAAATAATTGATATCACCCAGGTTCCTCTACTGCTATATGTAAATTTAAATAATATGTATTGTTTAGCACAACAAAAATGTCTTAGCCACTATGCGCGATACATTGTTGTTAAAAAGACTTTGCTAATTCCTGAGTACCTCTGGAACCACAAATTGGAACAGGAAGAGAAGCAAGAAAATGGATAGTTGGCAGCCTTAGGAAATCACGCTTTGTTGTGCATGAAAAAAAGAATTTGACAAATTTGTCTCTTCTCTCTCCCAAATGATTCCACCATTTAAACTATCGTTGTGCTCTGAGGCCGTGTCTGCTTCCAGTGACAGCAGGGAGGCAACCCAAAATTTTCCACAACATTCAGATGCATTCGCCTCCTATTTCAAGAACACAGAACAAAGATGTTGAGAAGTGTGTCCCTGAGGCACGAACAGTGTCAATTGTGAAAAGGGATAGTTAGGGTTGTGGGTCGATGGAGCAGTGGCCGATCTGAGCACTGGATCAGACTGAGCCAGTAAGAGAAGCCCCTTGGAGGAGGAAAGTCGCTGCGCCCATTCCTGATCTAACTGCAGTGCCATGTTCACTGGGTCATGAACTGGCCAACTGCAAGGACATTCAAGGGCTGTGAACCTGGTGCCTTGTACCTAAAGCCCCCTACCTAGTTAGACTTCAGTCTTGGTCTGAATTAAACCTTTCCTCCTGATCCTGGTTTCTCTTCAGTATAGCAGGAGACACTCACTGCCTTGTGTACAGAATTAGGTAATATGGCGAGATCTTTGAATTTGTCCTTGTCCATACCACCTTCCCCGAGGGCATCTAACCACGGATCAATTCCTGCTTCACTGACTGACAAAGATCTCTTGCCTCTTCCAACCTTCTCCCGACTTGAAGCAATACCTTTCTTTTTGTACCTGATTTTCCTGTTCCTTCCACCTTGGACAACCAATCCAAATTTTCTACATCAAGCTTCTAAATTTAACAGCATGTCCTCCGTCCTAGGACCAATCATATTAATGACAACAAGAATGACAACAATACGAGCTAGCATTTATCAAGTGCTTACTAAGACCCAGGCATGGTTCCAAGCACAGAATGTATGAACTTCAGATAGATGAACTAATTTGTCTCCCAGCAGCCGATGCTGTGGGTATAGCTTTACCAGAGAGGAAACTGAGGCACAGAGAAGCTAAGTAAATTGTCAAAGTGAGGGTATGCAGGGAGTTTGACTGTAGTTCAAATTCTTCCCCTATACTACATGATCTTATAGGAGATGAAGAAATGGTACTTCTCATGGGCTAGAGGTCGGTCTACCTGGCTTATTTAATAGGAAAAATAGATTTTCTTGCCAATTGGTTGAAACTGATATTTACAGAAAGAAGCATCGTCTATATTCACTCACAGCTTTTCCTTCTCAGAGATGGTTATCCCTGATGTCATTAACACCAGGACTGCCTAATATCTGGCATGCCTTTTAACACTTTTCCCAGAAGGCCTCCTATGTTCATATAGACTAGGGGACAGAGAAAAGTCCATAAGACAGAAAAAAGTCTATGCAATCATTTGTCAAAAATCTGCAAAAAATTTATAAACCTCAGTGTTTGCAATGCCCCCCAGTGTCACAGCCACAGGGCAGGAAGCAGTTAAACCATTCCCCACCCCCCCCAAGGTCACCTTGAATGTCAATGGCAGAGCTGGGCATGGAGCCCAGGCCTCTGGCTCCTCTCTCTGAGTTTCAGGAAGCACACTGCATTCTGACATTTAATCGGTGAGACATTTTGTTTGTGTTAAAGCATTCCCTTGCAATATTTGCAACCCAAACACTATGAGCATGGAGCCAGTGCTTGAGAAACTGGGAAGAAAATCCGACCCAAAGCCAAAAGGCCAGTCCCAGATGCAGGAATTAGAAAGCTAAATCTAGCCAGGTTCAATAAATGATAGCATAAAAAATTCATCTTTAAAGTTTTCTCCACCTAATCACCAACATCAACACAGGTCAAATAACATTACAATAAATGTCATCATTACAATAAGATTCTTCAGCTGATGGTACTCTTATTTCAAGCAATATTTGATGCATCCAAATTCTAGGCCATTCTCTGAGAATTTGCTGCAACGAAATTTGGCCTGTACTCTAATGGGGTACCATCATACATCTTAAAGAGTTAAAGGCATACAACAGAAAGAGGACCTTCTATTAATAGGAGGGAGAACTGCATGGTCCATTTCCCAGAAGCCAGCTAGCTGGGCCAAGGGCAAAGCCAGAGAACAGTCATGAAGAATTGATATTTTAAGCCTGGGGCATCTGGTTCAGCTCCTCTACTTCTATAGAAGGGTCTACATCCTACCGTCCTGGGTGGAAAAACAAACTGAAAAAGTTAACAAACCTTAAAAAACAATGTAATATCCCCTTGTCTGTACAGCTCCCCCATCTTCACTTTGGAAGATGATCCTGACAATCATGTTTTCTGAAGAGCTTCTTCCCAGTGCTCCCAGTCCCCAACACGGGCCAAGTGGTTGATCTTTGCCATCACAGAAAGGGTTCTTCTTGTCCCCACCAAGACCATGGGAAGATATATGGAGATAACCTGGAGGGAGACCTTAGTTGTTTGCCTTAGAGTCACTTTTGCCTTCCTCTCCTCTGACGTGGACGCTCGGCCAGTTTCCTGACTTCTTATATGCTAGGGGCTTTGGCTGGGTTCTTCATCACTGCCAAAATGGCCCTTGGGACCCAGGATATGCCTCCTTTGGTCTGTGAAAACTGCCATTATCTCCCCAATTCCTGCAAGAAGCTGGCAGACTTTCTCACTCATCTGATATAGAGTAAATGTAACTTAAATATGTGAAGTCCCAGACTGGGTCACTCCTGGTTGATCGTGTCCACCATTTAACTCATTAATGTGCAGTGGGATCACTCATACAAGGATATACCTAAAACCTCAGCAGTGCCCTCAGCCATCCTTTTCCAACACATGATGCTCATTTTACGCCAGCTTTGTCTGCCTGATGCCACATTGAGCATCCATTGGTGCCCCATTAAATTGAAGTCAGGCTTTAGGCTGTCCCTCTAGGACTTTTAGAGTCCTTCTAGAGGCTGTTTCAGTGATCTTCCTTGAATCATTCTATTTTGAATCTCTGTGTACTTTCTGTTTGATGCAGAGGGCAGTTGGTAAGTCTCCAGAAGAACAAAACTCACTTGGATTTTCTACTAACTACACAGCCTGGATAATTTGCTACTCAAAAGTAACCAAATGAGGCAATAACTTTCTGTTTTACCATGGGACTATCCTCTCATTCAATAAGATACCCAAACTGTTCATTCTGAAAATCTTCACTGGTTTCTTTTTTCCTTTCCTTTCCTTTTCTTTCTTTCTTTCTCTTTCTTTCTTTTTCTTAATTTCTTCCTTCCTTCCGTCCCTCCCTCCTTCTCCTTCTCTCCCTCATCCCCTTCCTTTCTTTCTTCTTTCCTTTTCTTCCCAAGCTGAATGACAACTATGAGTTGGGCACCAAGAAAGCAGTCAATTAAAATACCAAGCAATGACTGCTATGCTAGGAATAAGCACATAACTATAGTTGAAAGACCTCATCATACCTTTTAAGATGAAAAATAAAAATTGTTCTATGTTATGTTATAAAAATATTACTTTATAACAAAATATAACTACCTATTGAAATCATCATAAATAATTTATTATCTTAAATAATTTATAGTCCCTGTTATATACCTCTATGAATTATGTGTACAAGCTAATTGAATTAAAAGCTGTCACATCTCATGCCAATCTATTACTTAGGTAAAAACTAAAAGTAATATACTTAGGTACTATATACATATGTGTGTGCCCTAGAAATATAGATTATTTCTATAATCATGTCCACATATCTATACTCATATCTCTATATATACACACATATGTGTGCTTACCCTAATATTTAGAAAGAAATCAAACTATCTTACACACATATAGGGATGATTATAAGTAGGTAAATATTTTAATATTTCTTTAAAGGACACTATCATGGCCTCAGTAATTATTTAAATGATTCAGTTGATATTAATGTGCTATTTGTTAGATGGCTTATAATTCTGAGAGCACATCCAAAGTGCGCTTGCAGGTAATCAGATGTTCCAGATGACTCTTTCAAGGTCTTCTCATGGTGCATGAGGACATCTTCTGAATGATGGCATCTGAGTCTTAGTCTTCTGTACTTGGAGTCAAAATTCTATATTAGAATTTATAGAACTAGAAAAAGAATTATATACATATATAATATAGTAAAAAGAATAGATATAATTTATGTAATTTGTGATTTATTAATACTTACATTTATACATATATTTGTGAGTATTTAATGACTTTTATTTTATTATTGTTATTGCTTGTTTTGTTTTAAATAAAGTTCACTCATGATGTATGGAGCTCTATCTAAAATGAGTACTTGACTGGCCTAAATAACATTGTAACTTTCAGTCAAAAGGCAATCCTTACATTTTTCCAAACTTGTTTATTGGATTTTCTTCAATGTACTTTTTTCCTTTCTTCAGATGTTAAGCTGAGTCTCTGCTAATAATAGCAGATTGAAACTTTTCTCCATAAGTACATTATTTTAAAAATCTAAACATCCAGCCAACATTCTCTCTGAAATGTACTTAAAATAATTTAATAAGTTTTACCAATGTAGTCATTTTGATACTTCTTGAGATCTAATTTTATATTTTATAAAATAAATGAGATTATCTGAAAGTGTTCTTCAATGAAGAAAAGTTTAAAAGAATTTGGATAGAAATGTAGTACTTTCTTATGGGAAGTATTTCTTTTTTATGACATTTTACTTTTATCAAGGTAATATATACACACTCAAATAGTAAAAAATGTTTTATAATGAACACCACTCTTCCCCATACCCCAAGAGACAACGTTTTCAAATTTTTCATTGTATCTCTGGTATCTACATTCATATTGCTCAATAACATACTTTCTCTGAGCTTTCTCCATTTGCCAATTTTAGAATTATTTATTGACTTCCTGTTAGAGTAGTTCAGGAATAACTCTCTTATGTCAACATCACTTTCTCCTCCTATCTCATCTTACCAATAATGATAAAATGCTTATCTAATCAGTATTCAGCATTTATATTATTTTGATTATACAAATACTATTGATTTCTGAGCCAAGATTATGTTTCCTTTCTCAGACCATGATAGTGATACACTCACTTTTTTATTGCTTAATTTTCTATGTACCAAATACCTCCCTAACGCTCCAACAGATTCAGCCATTTGCTTATTCATTCATTCAACGGATGTATACTGACTAACGGCTGAGTGTTGGGCACCATTCTAGCTCCTACAGACTCAGCAGTGGACACAACAAAACTCCCTGTTTTCTGACAGCTTAATTCTAGAAAGGAAAAGGTAAACACTTTAAAGGAGACATCATGATTAAGTTTCACATTGTTTCAGAATATGAAATGTGCTCTGGGGAAAAATTAGAGTATGTCACAGAGAGGAGGGCAATCAATTTCATTTTTAGTAGGAGGGGGGAAGTGGATTGCTGGAGGAGGTTCTGTAATTTGAAATAGGTGGGCAGAGTAGCCCTCCCTGAGGTTACCCTGGAGCAAAGAATTGAAGGAAGTGAAAAAATGAGCCAGCTAAGTACAGGAGCTGTGAGGGATGGTCCCTGCAGAGGCAACAGCGGGATCAACTGGAATCCAGGGGATGGAACGTGCCTGGGGTTTTGAAGGACCCAGAAGGGCGCCATGATTGCCAGGACAGAGTGAAAAAAAGGAATAATGTTAGGGGAGGTCACTACTCCATTTGTAGGTCTTTTTTTTTTTTTTTTTAAGATTTTATTTATTTAGTCGAGAGAGAGCATGACAGAGATCATGAGCAAGGGGTCAGGGTAGAGGGAGGAGCAGATGCCCCATTGAGCAGGAAGACCAATATAGGACTTGATCCCGGGACTCCAGGATCATAAACTGAGCTGTAGGCAGACATCCAACTGATGGGGACACCCAGGTGCCCCATTTGTAAGTCTTTATAAGGACTTTGTTTTTTATGCCAAGGTTGTGGTGTGGTGCCAAACAGAAGTCATATTATCTGAAGGCAATATTAATTGAAAAAAATAATATTAAAAATAGCACAATATAAAAAATTAATTAAAAAATTAATTTTTTAACTAACGGTACAGCTACTTCAGGTAGGTCCACATATTCAGTGGATCCAACAAAGAGATAATAATTAGTCTATGTTACAAGTGGCCAAACACCCGAAAGTTCTCTTTATGCCACGTAGGAGGCAGTGAGCTTAGTGGAGAGGAATGCTGATTCATTCACCCCTGCGTGTCTTCGGGTGCTTGGGTGGGTAGTCTCAATTATGTTCCTGGGGTGTGGAGTCTTCAGTCACAACATCACATGCGTCATTTCTCTCATCTTTCGAAGCAAGGCTGTCCTGATACATACACAGTTATTTTCCCTAGTTATTTTCCCCACTGCACAGACCCTGAACTTTACCCTTCTTTTTTTTTTTTTTAAGATTTTATTTATTTACTTGAGAGAGAGAGAAAGAATGAGAGAGAGAGCATGAGAAGAGGGAGGGTTAGAGGGAGAAACAGACTCCCCACTGAGCAGGGAGCCCAACGTGGGACTCAATCCCAAGACTCCCGGATCATGACCTGAGCTGAAGGCAGTCGCTTAACCAACTGAGCCACCCAGGTACCCAAACTTTACCTGTCTTAATGGAAGCGCTATTGGTACTCAAACTCGAATTATACCCCGTTAAAGTGCAAAACAGGTGAAATCTATTTCAGACAAAACAAAAAGCTATCTCTCTTGGTGACATAAACATTTCTCCATCTCCTCTGCTTTAATTAGGGCTTTAATTTAAATTTATTAAAAGCTGCTTGTACAGAATATGGGGTCAGTATTACATAAATACAGTAGTCCTAAGAAACCAACATGAAGGTGTGACAGTAGAGAATGAGACTTTTAGTTTCTCAGCGTTTCTGTTAATCCAACAGGGAATCTTTGCAGGGTATTGTCAGAAAAATGCCATGACTCCATTCAATGCTTCCTTTATATGCATCACTAGAATTAACCACTATAATGCTGTGACCGTGCAGGATTTGTCAATCATTTACTACAGCTTCCAGCGTCCAGCTGGTTTTGAAACAGTAAGCATGCTACAAGGTGGGGTCTGAGATGATAGCAGGAAAGAACTCAGCAGAACTGTGCCCTGGTCCTAGCAAGTCTTTCTTAGCTTTGCTAAGTAACAGAATACATCTTTCCCCCAAGAAAAGACAGTTTGGTCACCCTCACTTGAAGCCCACAAAAATATGGCTCAATGATTTGTCCTGGATACCGCAAACTTCCACCTGTACATTTTCAGGGCAAGCTTTAGACTTTAAATTATCGAAACAGGTCTTGAATAATCCTGAGAGAGAGGTTATCTGTAAGGCAATTCTCAGAAAGACATATTTGGAAACAGAACAGAATGGCAATTAATATCCAAGAGAATACCTCCAATCCTTCTCTGGGCAGCATAGATGTTAGTGTAAGGCAGGCTCCTCTTGGCTTCTGTCCAAAGGGTTCATTCCTGAGAATCCTGGGAAAGACCTTGTTATGACAAAGTTATTGTATAGCAGAGACCCCACTAGGAACGATGAACTCAAGCCTCCTTTTATAGAAAAAGGTGGCTTAGAAAAATCTGCAGGCCCTAGAATGTCTCAAAAAAAGAGTATACCCAGTGAAATATTTTGCAGTCCTTGCATTTTAGAAATAATGTGATTCTTGAAGACAACCATAATAGAATCCACTGAACAAGAGTTGCCTGGCTCCCCAGGGCTTAGCCTGATTGGGCAGAACAATTTAACTCAAGGATCCCACTTTGCGATTCAGCAGAAAAATACAGACATGCATCCTAAGAAATAAAGGAAGGACATGAGGAAACGCTCCAGTTCTCCTTAGCCTCTCCTAAATGGTTTAAATATCTGGGCACGTTAGCATAGCCTCATTCATTTTGTACAACCTAGGAAGACTTACCCAACCATTCGAGAAGACAAGTTACCTACCATGTTTCTCTCCAATTACAGTGAAATTCACATGAAATGTTTGATGGGATTATTCATTTTAAAACTCACCACTTCAGAATCACCCAAAGCTTTCATTTCCCATCTAGAGGCCCAAACAACGTCATGAGTACCTCTGAACTGAGGGGGCAGGCTGCGTCAGAGAATCTGGAGAACGTTTTTTTCTCTGAACACAGGCAGCTCAGAAAGCAAGGCACCTGCAAATAGGTTAATGAGCCTCAGAATTGCCAGAGTCATCAAGACCAACTGTTGAGAATTCCAGTGGACTTAAGTAGGATGTGAATCGGGCTCTGAGTAAATATCATTACCCATGCTTTGTGACTTCCTGCTCTTGGGTTTTGCAGTGTTTGTGGGTTTTTCCCTTTCAGCTCAACTCTTCGGTAGCTGTTGGGCTGGGAGTGGCTGGAAGCCTTCCTTAAAACGGTTCTCTTGGTGGACAGAGGCCCTGGTATTTATTCCTGGAGCTCTCTGGGCTATAGAGTACTTTTTAGAGAATTTATAGCCTTTTTTTTTTTTTTTAAATTCATGCTTTTGTACCAGGAAAACAAGCAATCAGCTCATGTTCTCAGGAAAAGGACTGTGGCGGGTCACTTTGAGTGTTGCATTTTGGTGTTTAACAGTCATGAGACATGATAAAGAAGAAAAACAGTGACAGCCCTTTTAGATCCAAACCCTCAAATGCTATTCTGATGACCTGTGTGAAGAACACTTGCAGCCTAATTTTAGTGTGTTTTAGTGTTAAATGTCAACCTCTGGCTAAAGGCTATGATAAAAACAGAAAGTGCACATACATTAAGTGCATATACTTGATACACTGTCAGGAAATGACCACACCTACGTGACTGTAATTCTCACCAAGAAGCAAGGCCCCCAAAACCCAGAAGCCCTTCTTGTGTCCTCTTCCAGCCTAGCTCCTCAGGAGGAAGCACGATCCCGACTTCTAACACCTGGGGTTCTTTTTCCTTGTTTTGAACTCTATCCAAATGAATCAGGCAATACGCCACTTGTATCTGGCTTTTTTCAAGTATGCAGAGATGCTAGGCATCTGCCCTCATTGCAAACTTTCCACTATATTGTCCCCTTGACAAGGAAACCATGAATCTGCCCAGTGCAACAGTTGGCTCTCTTCAAATTGTGTCAAGTGAAGACATTTACATTGGAAATAAATGTATACGTGGCTGTATTCTATGCTTCAGCCTGCCAATAAGCACATCCGGTCTCTAATGCAGGAGGAGAGGAACTTCCGTTTGGCCATTTGAAAGGAAGGAGAGAGCAGGAGCTTTGCTGGGGAGCCACGATCCGAAATTAAAGGTGGGTGGGAGCCCAAGCTGGGGGATTCCATGCTTTGAACTGAAGCAAAAAGCCAGTGACATGCACAACACGTGGACAGACCAGAAAGGAAGGTGAGAGCCTAGTGTGTATTACAGCTGGTGGTGTTCCTGTCATTTATGCTGTGTTTCCCATACACAGGCCACTGCAGGTGTTACCTTATTCCCTGCAATTTGTAGTCGGCGTTAAGTAAGTGACTTCCTTAGCCTCTAGTCAAGGAGAGGACAATCACCAACATCATCATCATCAAAGTCATCTTTCATGTCTAAGCTGAATTTGAAGAGTACAGTTTTGGAGCCCCATTAAGCATCTGCTTCTGGTTCAGGTCATGATCCCAGAGTCCTGGGATGGAGCCCTACATGGGGCTCCCTGCTCAGCAGGGAGTCTGCTTCTCCCTCCCTCTCTGCCTACTGCTCTTCGTGCTTGTGTTCTCACCCTCTCTCTCTGTCAAATAAATCAAAATAAGCCAAAAATACTTTTAAAAAGATTACAACTTTGTCACTAATAATAATGTAAGGCAAAAGATTTAGAATTGACAGAGTCATGGTGGCCAGTTGCAAAATAATTACATGTCACTGCTGTGTGCAAAAATAGTTAAGCACCAACCTTATAGCAAATAAGTTAAGGGATTATCTTATCAAATGCACGTGAGCCACTTAGGCAGTTGCAGAATTATTTGACCATGCTTCAAGCCTAACAACTGGATTCCAAGTGAATCAAACACTTGTTTGGAGGGGGGAAAAAAAGGCAATCAAATGCGGATTATTTCCATAATAGCCAGGGTTTCTTCCCGAGTTTCCTGCCAGCAAAAGGCAGGGGATTTATGCCACTTATTTTTGAGCAAACCACGTTTCTCTAATATGGCTGATCTCTCCCAGTCTAAACATTTTCTTTGAAAATGTGAAACCCTACAATTAAATATTTGTCCCTGAAACAGGGAGAGATCACTGAGCTGAGAAACCAAGTGCAGCTCCCATAGAGAAGACTGTGATCGGAGGGAGGGAGTGTTGTCTGGTGGAAAGATCCACTGCTGCCATGAAAGCAGGAGGCTGTTGAAGAGGAGGGGAAGAAAATGCATGCCTGTGTCGGAGGACCTGCCTTATTCCAACAGATTTTCAAAGCCAGTTGTGTGCGTGCGTTTGTCCCTGAGACACGGGAATCCTGCTAATACTCAAAATATATCCTAGGATCTCTCTGATATGAGGAATCTGAGAGACAGGGCTCGGAGCCATGGGGGTAGGGAGGGAAAAATGAAACAAGATGGGATCAGGAGGGAGACAAACCATAAGAGACTCTTAATCTCAGGAAACAAACTGAGGGTTGCTGGGGGTAACTAGGAGGGTAGAAACTAGGAGGGTAGGGATAGGGTGGCTGGGTTATCATGGACATCGGGCAGGGTATGTGCTATGGTGAGTGCTGTGAAATGTGGAAGGCTGATGATTCACAGACTTGTACTCCTGAGGCAAATAATACATTGTATGCTAATAAAAAATATTTTTATGACAAAGTTCATATTTGAATTAAGTAAGCTTTGCTATTGGTGGTTTTCCTTCTAGTTATGTTTTGCCTTATGAGGAAAAGAAAAAGCTTTACTAAGAAAAACAATGGATGGGGCGCCTGGGTGGCTCAGTGGGTTAAGCCGCTGCCTTCGGCTCAGGTCATGATCTCGGGGTCCTGGGATGGAGTCCCGCATCAGGCTCTCAGCTCAGCAGGGAGCCTCCTTCCCCCTCTCTCTCTCTGCCTGCCTCTGTCTCCATCTACTTGTGATCCCTCTGTCAGGTAAATAAATAAAATCATTTAAAAAAGAGAAAAACAATGGATTTGTTAATGAAATGATCCACTAGGTTGAAAAATGACACCTAAGGTTTCACAAATGTGATTTCTTTTCCTTCTTGAGAATCTCATATTTTATTGTTTCATGCAGTGGTGTTTCACAGAGGGTCACTTTGGGAGAGGTCCAGAAATTCATTTCTTCCCCTGGTCATATGTTGATAATAGTTAGGGGATGCTGGGGAAGATGGTCTGTTCACCAGAGTAGTAAGTCTCATAAAGATCATGCATTTGGGAGTGGGGGTGAGGGAACTGGGGGCAAGAGAGGGTGAGGGAACTTTTTAGATCACCTTCTAAAAATACACCTTTATTATCCTGCCACAGGCCCCTGAATTAAGGTAATTTGAGGCAAGCTATCTCCAGAATGCCCTGCTGTTAAAATATGCTCATTTTTTCTCCCTGTAGACATTTATCAGACCTAACAGCTGCCAGGTATGTACAGCCCCAGGTAAAGCAAAAAGGCACAGCATTCAGCAATTGTATAAGTCGCAATCCCTAGCCTCTGGGATGTCTTTGCATTAAGGAAGTGACATGATTTTATATTTTAGAACAAATGTCCTACTGGCAACTCAGAGGTTAAGTGAGCATTTGGAGAGCAGAAATATGGACATGATGTACAAAGCTACTGTGAGGAATAGTCCAGGCTCATGAGGATGATGGCTTGACCTCAGTCAGTGATCACAGGGAAGGAGGCAGGGTAAGTATCTGTGAAACACGACAGCCTACAGTGTTCAAGATGGCAGCCAGAAGCCACATGTGGTTCCTTAAATTCAAATTTAAATTAATTAAAATGAAATAACTCTAAAAATTTTATTAACCACACTAGCCGTATTTTGAGTGTTCAATAGCCATACCTGGCTAATAGCTATCTTATTGGACAGTGAAGGTAAAGGATGTATCTACTTTTGCAGGAACTGGGCAAAAACTACTGGGCAATGTTGTGTCAGACTTTGTTGTTTCAAAAATGTACAATTAACTGTGAAGTGAATGACTTGAGAATTTGTAATATTGCTGGACTGTGAATTTGGACCATACTATGAGGTAATACATGGGGAATAGCTGTTTGGCTACTGGTGAGCCACATTGCCCCTGCATCCTCCTCCACAATTGCCATATTTCAATGATATTTGGTGATAATCAAATTATCCTGCTTAACACATGTGTTTATATACAGAGTGTTATGTATTTTTAAATCTTATTTATTTATTTGAGAGACAGAGAAAGAGAGCATGAGCAGGGGGAGGGGCAGAGGGAGAGGGAAAAGCATAGTCCCCTGCTGAATGGGGAACACAACGTGGGGCTCAGTCTCAGGAACACGGGATCATGACCTGAGCTGAAGGCAGGCACCTTACCAACTAAACCACTCAGGCACCCCCACATAGTGTTACATATCATACAGTATTATATAAGCAGAGAACATCTATTTCTATACATATATTTGGATCTAGATTATAGATTTAGATGCAGATATATAAAAGACTTTGGTCCCCCCCCCCAAAAAAAAAAGTATCCAGGGTGCATGAGGGGAATGCCTATGAAGAAGAAAAGGGAAGAGAATCAGCAGGGTAGACTGGCAGAGTTTTCAAACAATGCAGGTATGGAACCTGAGGAGGTGAGGGAGAATGAAAGCAAACTGAGTCGGAAATGTCTTAGAATTCAAGTTCCAAGAAGGGTTCAGTTAGGTTGATATGAAGTCTGAGACAATGTCACCAGTCAGAAAAGTCCCAAGTATCACAGGAATGTGCCTACATGAGTATCTGCCCTGTGCTTAATCAGTGGTTGGTAGAAGTCCACAAGGAGCATGGCCTTTGTTTAAAGGTGGTAGTGGATTCAGGTGGAATCAGCTGGGGCCCTTAGACATCATGCTCTCCATGGGAGGACACATTAGCAGGATCTTTTCTTAGCTTCTGCAACAGTGAATTTTGTATTATTATTATTATTTCATATATATGTAATAAGTAATAACATATACTACATGTATGGTGTTTTGAATATAATACAAATATATCTAATACATAATACTTCAAAACATTAAAATATGAGATATATTTTATATCATGCTGTGTTTATAATTATTATGTATTCAAGAACCAGGGAATTCATATAAATACTCATGAGAAATAGAAGATTTCCTGTAATTAGGTGGTAGAATCAAAAAGACTTGCTAGGGGCACTTCCACTTACAAAGATGGAGTAGACAAAAATTCTTCTCTTTGTTGCACTAAATAAAACTAAAAATCCTGGACATTATATATGAAACAAACATAAGGAGACTCTAAAAGATGGAGAAAAGAGGCAGATTAGCTGGGAACTCAGGACCTGAGAAATGACATGGTGATATGTTACCTAAGTTTTCTTTTTGCCATAAATGTCCCAAAAGCCAACAACACAGAAATGTCATTGGGCAGTTTCTTTTAAACCCCTCAAAAATTCTAATCTCTTAAGCCAAAAGATCAGAAAAGAGGCACTCCATCAAGATAGAGAACTTTTAGGAAAAAACCACTCTATTATAACTAAATACCACAGGGTGGAACAAAAACTGTGGCCATACCCACCCCCACCAGCAAAGGTTAAGCTGAGAACCTAGATTTCCATCTTTGTCAAGCTATAATGAAATGTTCCAACAGCATGCAAGGGTGATGCCAGAGAAGCTTGAGTAAGAAGCGAGGACTTTTATCCTCAATGGGGATGAGTGACTCCCCAAAGAATGACTCCCTTGGGGTGTCAGTGTAGACCATACAGGGAGTGTAGACTTCCAACCCCATCCCGTAATAACAAGACAATCCTCCTCCTTCCTCATAGGATGATGACAGAGGAAGCCCAGCAGAGTGAGGACTTTTACTACCATGCAGTGCTAATGAGACCACCCTCTTTGAGGGTGGCAGTGGAAATCTCATGGGGAGCAATAAGGAGACACTCCCAACCTAAAAGTTATATGTGGAGGCTTAGTGGGAATCCAGAACTCCCATCAACCCAGCAATAATGAGAAGTGTCTTCCCTTGAGTGTCAATAGAGGCTGAATGGAAAAACTAGTCTTTTCTATCCACCTGCAGGAACAAGGAGACTCCCTCCCCTCCCAAAGTGGTGCCAGAAAAAAAACCCACTAAGATAAAAAGTTTGAGTAAGATCCCAAACATCATAATACTAAAATGTTCAGTTTCAATCTAAACTCATCATACCAAGAACCAGAAACCTCTCATACTAAATAATAATAATAATAATAATAAAAACCAGTCAATAGATTCCAACACTGAAATGGCAGAGATGTGAAAATTATTTGACAAACATTTTAAAGTAACTTTCATAAAAATTCACCAATGTACAATTAAGAGCACACTTAAATGAAAAAAAAAATGGGGTCTCAGCGAAGAAATAGAACATTCCCACAAAAAAAGGGAGATATGAAGTAGATATAAAGTGGGTAATTTTAGAACTGAAAATACAATAACTGCAATAAGAAAAACTTAAAGGATGGGCTCAACAGAAGAATGGAGGGGACTTAAGAAAGAATTAGGACTTATGAAAGAAATCACCCAATCTTAAGCATGAGAATATACTAAGAAAAAAATGAGCAAAGCAAGGATCTGTGGAGCTATTACAGAAGATCTAACGTTTGTCTTATTGGAATCCTAGAAAGAGAAGAGAAAGAGGTAGGACTGAAAAAATACTCAGGAAAATAATGACTGCAAATTTTCAAAATTTGGCAAAAGACACAAACCTACAGACTCCAGAAAAGAGAAACAATTTCTTACCTATAGGGGAAGCACAATTCAAATGATAGCACATTTTTCACCATAAACTAAGGGGGCCAGAAGAAATTGGCACATTTTGCAAGTGCTGAAAGTAAAGAACTGTTAACACAGAATTCTATCTCTAGTGAAAATATTTTAAGGAATGAAAGGGAAATTAAGACAGTTTCAGCTGAGGAAAAACTAAGAGAAGTCATTGCCAGCAGACCTAAAAGAATGGCTAAAAGTCTCTACATAGAAAATAAAAGAAGGAATCATGAAATGTCAGGAGGGAAGAAAGAAAACAGTAAGCAAAATCACAGGCAAATGCAATTGATTTTCTTCTCTTAAGTCCTTTAAATCATGTTTGAAGATTGAAAGAAAAAATATGACATAGTTTCATGTAATTTTAAATACACATAGAGGAACTATTTATAATAATTATATTATAAATGGGGGTGAGTAAAAGAAGATAAGATTTCTACACTTCACTCAAATTGGTAAAATGGTGATGTTAGTTATGTATATTATATGTGTAATATTATACCTTGAACAACCACTAAAAAATCTTTACAAAGAGATACACTCATAAATACTATAAATAAGTGAATTCAAAAAAATGTTCAAGTAACCTACAGGAATCCCCCCCCCCAAAAAAAAAAAAAACAGAAGTGAAAAACAGAGAAAAAAAAAAGAAAACAGAAATTTCAATGCCAAACTGTGTCCTAGCATACCAACAATCACATTAAATGTAAATGGTCAAAATCTACCAATTAAAAGACAAAGATTGGTAAAGTGAATAAAAATTTTATCCAACTTTATGCAACGTACAAAAAAGTCACTTCAAATGTAATGGTATTAGTCATGTTGAAAGTAAAGTGATAGAAAAAATATACATCACATAAGTATCTTTAAAAAGGCAAAAGTAGCTATATCAATGTCATATAAAGTAGAATGCAGAATAAAAAAAATTTCAAGAGACAGAAAGGGATATTTATAATAATAAAAGTCCCAACCCACCAAGAAGACAAATAATCTTAAATGTGTCTGCGCCAAACAGCAGAGCTGAACAATATGTAAAGCAAAAAGTGATAGAATCCAAAGAAGAAACAAATTGTAACAAATTGTGGAATTATAGATAAAGGCTTCAGTGCCTCTCTTTCTCAATGAATTAAACAACTAGACAGAAAATCAGCACTGATATGGAGGAACTCTGCCATAACATCAACCATCAACCAACAGAATCTAATTGACATCTCTGGACACTCCACCTAATAACAGCAGAATGTGCATTTCAAGTGTCTGTGGAACATGGACCACAATAGACTACATCCTAAGCCATAAAGCAAACCTCAACAAATGTAAAATAATCAAACTGTGGTGTCAAACCTAAAACTAAGGTCCAATTTTATGTTCTGCTTTGACATCTGGTGAAATTGAGAAAACCTCATCTGGTCTAACCACAAGTTCCCCTCCCTGCTCTGTTATTGTGGATAAGATCCCCTGGCCAAACTACCTCCTTATCAAGGGAGAACAGCTGCAATTCTTGCAAATCCCTGAGTAGCAGGTTTCAGTTCCTTGCCTGCCATGGGATTATTCAAACAATCACTTTCAATCAATCACATTCATCTGGAGAAAGCACCTCATCCCCTTGATACTACAAAACCTGAGTCCCAGCACCACTGGTTGTTTACTCTGTCGAATGCAATGCCTGTGCAGTCCTGCCCAGTGTTCAGTGTCTTCCTCCTCCAGGCTGTGAGGATATGTGTTTAACAAACAACGATCAATCTTGTCTTCTCATCTGTCCAGTGTCCAGTGTCATGAGTTTAGCTATCCCCTTAACCCTAGGGCAGGAGTCCCTCCCTCACCAATGGTGTGAACTAGAGGTGATCAAACCATACAATCACACACAGTGCCTTCTCTAAGCATAAGAAAATCAATCTAAATCAATGAAAAGATAACAGAAAAAATCTAAGACTCATAAACTAAAAAAAAAAACACTTCTCAAAAATCCATGCACAGAAGGAAATCTTGAGGGAAATTAAAAAAGAAGAAGAAGATGATTAAGTGATGAGTGATCAAAGGTGGAGATAATTAAAGGAAAGGATTTGAAATTCAGATGATGAGAGGCAGGGAGCAAGCTAGCCATCACCATCACCTAAAGGGACCAATACACATGCATGGGTTCCATTAAGTACTTGCCCACCTTGGAAAAGAGAAGCAGGTACAGAATTCTGAGGGGAAAGTTGGTAAGTGGAAGATGGGGTAAAAAGCTGAAGCAAAACTATGGGAGTGCTGACCAGAAACAGGTCAATCACCCTTCACAGAATACAGGCGATCATGGAGGAAGGCGGGAAAGGCCAGAGGCTGATGGCTGATGGTGAGGCACAGAAGACTTTTTTCCTTCCCTCTCCTGCCCTGCCATGTTTGAGTCCTTTTACTGGGAATGCTGACAAGAAATGTGGACCTTCTGGGCACCTGGGTGGCTCAGTGGGTTAAGCCTCTGCCTTCGACTCGGGTCATGATCTCGGGGTCCTGGGATCCAGCCCCGAATGGGGCTCTCTGCTCAGCAGGGAGCCTGCTTCCTCCTCTTTCTCTCTGCCTGCTTCTCTGCCTACTTGGGATATCTCTCTGTCAAAAAAAAAAAAAAAAAAAAAGAAAGAAAAGAAATGTGGACCTTCTGAGTGTAACTATCATGTGATGAAAACTCTCTGCCAGCTGCTCCTCTCTGAGCAGCCAGAAATTATTCTTATTAACTTATCTTTATGCTTGTCTTTTATCTGCCCAGAGTCTGCAGATAGTCAGAAGGTTATTTTGCAATTATAACTACAAAGATACAGGAATGAAGCTTTAAAACTCAGCTTAATAAATAATTTTTATTATTTTGGAATTTATTACTTCACCCGATTTGTTCAGCAAGTACGTCCTTGTTCATGGGCAATTCAAGATCATTTCTTTACTCGCATCAAGTACTTCCCCGTTCATGAGTCAGTCAAGATCATTTCTATCTCTAAATTTCTTCATGTTCATTAATTTGATTCTGGGACACTTAAAATTCAGTGTTGTATAATTGAAATAGCATGAATTACATGTAGCACATATTATATAAAACAGATGTAATTTTATGCGTGATTATCTACATTTAAATATATATAGCTGTGTAGATATCTAGAAAATGCACAGGTATGTATGTATGGTTGTTAACTAAAAGGGAAATTACCACAATGTAATTAACATTCATCTCTGGGCCATAACCTACATGTGAATACTAAAGGGGCAAAAGGGTTCTGTCACCAATTCCTATACACACAACGTTCAAATCAATTACTGCAAGAATGCAGATGGGCACGTATGCACATCTATATACAAAGACAATCCATATTTAGTCTTCTTTCTGGCTTGCATAAAAACACCTTCCTCTGGAAAAAAAAAAATTCTGAAAATCTCCATAAAGTCATGATACACCAGTAGGAAATCCTAATGTTCCTTATTCAACATAATGCCCCATGACCAAATGATGATCTACATGCTTTGGGGTAATGGAGAGAAATTCATACTCTAAAGAAGGATTATTTTGTGACTCACCTTTCTGTTGTCCTTTCTATGCCATTCCAGCAATAAGTAAAATCAGTTCAACCATTTCCCTGTAATTGTCCTGGGGTCCAATTTTGGTAAACAGCACTCAAAGTTACTGCAGGAAAAATCACTCTCTGTTAACTGTCCACCTTCATTTTCCTGTTTTACATTGTGTTTCCACCTTTATAACATATACAAAACCATTTAACACAAAAGACAACTGAAATTCTCTAAGCTGCAGAGGGAAGAGTCTATCAGGTGTGGTCAATAAGTAAATATTTATAAATGTGTGCACATTAAATTTCTATCATAGCATTATTCCTATTGAACAAACATTTTGAAGACTGCAGCTCGTTCTTAAGTATTTAGGAAGTGTTTTGATAGCTTAAAAGAAGAAAATGAAGCAATGGATAGCTTGCACAAATTTGCCATATATAAGCATTCGGATGTTACAACAAATAACAAATAGTAAAAAAGTGGAATGCAAAATTGTACAAATACAAGGAAATTGTGAGGTCACAGCTATGCAAATTCAACCACAGCATAACAAAAGGACTAGAAGAAAATATTATAAAATATTATTTGTTAGAGGTGGAAATATGAGTCAATCTTTTCCTCTGGTCTACTGTTTCATAGTTTCTAAATCATCTGCGATGAGTTTATCTTACTTATGTCTAATAAAAAGATTAATTTTGTGAAGTAAAAATTTGCCTTTAAGTATAAATTTTTAAGTCAAAAAATGTCACATTTTCTATTTAGATTTTAATTGGAAATAGTCCTCTAGGAGGGATGTTGAACTTTTAAGAAACTAATTTCTGCTGGGAGCCATTATTTTTGTACTCTAATTTCCATAACATAAGTGATCTTATATTTGATCCTGTGGTAGAGCTCATTGGTAAAGCATTAAGTAGACAGTTTATATGACTCAGCTAAGACACTGATTAAATAAGAAGCAGAAATTAGGGAGAGTTGTCTAAATGAAAGGGAAGGAAAGGAAGGAAAAGGAAAAGTCCTTATAGAAAAGACTGATTAATATTGAGGGGTGAACATGTCAGTGATGAGACATTGTTCTATACACAAAACAAAGCAATAGCACAAAATAACAGCATATAATATATTAATAGCATAGACATTAGAGTCAGATAAACTAGTGTTCAAATTCCTCTCTGCTCCTTGCTATGATTTTCTACAAGCTATTTATCTCTATGGACCTTAGCTTCCTCATCTATAAATGGAAGATTGTTGTAACTATCCCATGATGTTGTTGTGAAGATTAAACAGAGCAAAATGTGTATACATGAAAACTCCTGGTATGAAGTTGTTATTGAGGAAATGTTAATTTCCTTTTTATATGGTTAATGGTGGTATTCAAGAAGTAATGTTCTTACCATTCCCTACGTAAACCTTTTACCTTTCTTCTCTTATCAGCTGGGAATGCATTTGTCTTGCACTAACAGAAAAATGAACATAATGATGGTTCCACATAACAAGATATAGGTGGAGATGGTTTTCAGTTCTGGCTCAGTTGATCACTGAGGCTATCAAAGACCAAGTTCTTTCTATACTTTTCCTCCATTATCTCTAGTGGATTGGCTTTCATCCTTATGCTTCTTGCCTCATGGTTACAAGATGACTGCTGCAGTTCCAGATATCACATAAAAATTTAAGACAGAAAAAAACAGAGGAAAGGGGCTGGCTTTCTTCCGAAGAAGTTTTATCTTTGTTTTTGAGAATGAATTTATTCACAGGAAACTCCTTAAATCTCATTAGTCAAAACTTTGTCAAATGATTGATCAAGGGCAATAGATTTGACTATTCTGGATACTTCATAAGAAATTTTTTCACTTATCATAATGTTTCAAGGTTAATCCATCTTGTAACATATGTCACCACTTCAACATTCTGTTTGTTTTTTGCCAAATAACATTTCATTATATGGATAGAGCACATACTATTTATCCATTCATCAGATGTTGGACATTTGGATTATTTTCATTTTCTGGATAATATAAACAAAGTTTCTATGAACATTTATGTGCAAGTTTTTGAATGTATGTGTATTTGGGGGACATACATAGAAGTGGAATTGCTGGGTCATATATGGTCATCTATGGTAACTTGGTAACCCCACACTTAACATCTGGAGGGATTTCCCAGCTGTTTCCAACATGGCTGCACCATTTTAAATTCCCATCAGCAATGGTCTACCCTGGAAAATGTTCCATGCTTGCTTCAGAAAATGTATACTATGCTGTTGTCAGGTAATCTAATTTATGTACAGTGCTGTTCCAAGTCTTCTATTTCCTTGCTGATTTTGTGCCCAATTGTTCTATCCATTTTTGAAAGTGGAGTATTAAATAGTCTCCAACTATTTCTGACTCTTCCTTCCTTCAGTTCTGTCAGTTTTTGCTTCATGTATTTTGTGGCCTGGTTGTTAGGGGCATATATATCTGTAATTGCCCTATCTTCATGATAGAGTGACCTTTTTATTATTACAAAATGCTTTCATTATCTCTGGTAACATAAATTGTTTTAAAATCTATTTTGCTGGGGCGCCTGGGTGGCTCAGTGGGTTAAGCCTCTGCCTTCAGCTCAGGTCATGATCTCGGGATCCTGGGATCGAGCCTCGCATTGGGCTCTCTGCTCAGCGGGGAGTCTGCTTTCTCCTCTCTCTCTCTGCCTCTCTACCTACTTGTGATCTCTCTCTCTCTGTCAAATAAATAAATAAAATCTTTAAACAAAAAAATCTATTTTGCCTGTGGTACCTGCCTTTGGCTCAGGTCATGATCTCAGGGTCCTGGGATCGAGCCCCACATTGGGCTCTCTGCTCAGCGAGGAGCCTGCTTCCCTCTCTCTGCCTGCCTCTCTGCCCACTTGTGATCTCTCTCTCTCTCTCTCTGTCAAATAAATAAATAAATAAAATCTTTTAAAAAAAATAAAATAATATAATATATTTTGCCTGATATTATATAGCTTCCCCAGTTATTTAATGGTTGCTATTTGTGTGAAATATCTTTTTCTATCCTTTTACTTTCAGCCTATTTATATCTTTGAATCCAGTATGTGTCTCCTGAATACACCAAACTGTAGGACCTTGGGGATTTTTCCCCATCCAGTCTGAAAGTCTCTATTTTTATTGGATTGTTTAGCCCATTTACATTTGTTCTTTTATTAACATCCACCATCTTACTTTTTGTTTTCTATATTTCTCATGTTTTACCCCTTCATTCCTCTTTTGCTGCTTTCTTTTGTATTATTTTTAGTCATAACATTTTATTCTTTTCATGATCTTTCACTACATTTTTCAGTTTTTTTTCTTAGTGATTGCTCTAGGCTTACAACATACACTTTAACTTATTAGAATTGAATTTAGTCTTCCACTAACATAATTCCAGTGAGACATAGAAATATTATTTCTGTGAAGTTCTACTCCTTCTTCTCCTGTTTGTTTGTTTGTTTTGTTTTTTGCCATTAATAATACTTTTTTTTTCATTTTGGCTATTCCACTTTTTTTTTTTTAACAGTCTGTACCTTTTTAATATAATTTTTTATAAGTGGCTATTCCACTTTTTAACTCCAGAATTTCTATTGTTCTTTTTAATAATTTCTATCCTTCTATTTTTGTTCTCTATATGTTAAAATGTTGTTACCATGTTTTCTTTTACTTTGTCAAGCTTGGTTTTCTTTAGTTCTTTGAATATATTTATGGTTACTCCCAAAGTCTTTGACATTTAGACTATTTTTAAAAATTTTTTTATAAACATATAATGTATTTTTATCCCCAGGGGTACAGGTCTGTGAATCACCAGGTTTACACACTTCCCAGCACTCACCATAGCACACACCCTCCCCAATGTCCATAACCCCCTCTCCCAAACCCCCTCCCCCAGCAACCCTCAGTTTGTTTCCTGAGATTAAGAGTCACTTTTTCTTTGTCTCCCTCCCAATCCCATCTTGTTTCATTCATCGCTTCGCTTCTCGGCCTTTTGGCTAAGATCAAATGTGACCTCTAGACAATTTCAAAGGAAGTTTCTGTTTTCTGCTTTCTTCCCTCTGTATGGGTGACGCTTTTCCTATTTCTTTGCATGTATTGTAATTTTTTGTTGAAAATTGGACAGTATAGACCATAAATTTTGGCAACTCTGGGTGCCACCTCTCCCTCAGGGTGTTTGAGGTTTTATTTTCTTGTGTTTAGTGATTGGACTGGACCGTTTCAGTGAAGTGTTTTCTCCTGCAATGTGCAGCCTCTGCTATTTCTCAGAGGATGCAGCCTTGGGCATGCATACAGTCAGCCAGGAATGACAGTGGTTTTAGCAGGGCTCCCTTTTTGAGTGTGTCTCTTCCTTGATCTCTCTATTAAACCTCTGGTTTGTCTGCCTCTCTTCATATCACAACAGGAGACAAATTTTTTCACATTCTTATGCAGGTCTTTTTTCAAGAGTAATACTGAAGCCCAGACTTTGAGTCTTATGCTGACCCCAGGAGGGGTCTTCCTATGTCTTTCTTTCCCCATCCATTCTGTTAAACTTCTACCTGGCCTGTGGCTTAGGTTTTTGCAATTGCAGAGCTACTGTTCTTGTAATTGCTTACCGCTAAAATATGTGTTTTCAACAGTGCCCTTAAACTTGAACCTCCTTATGTTCTGTTCTGGATAAAGTCAGTTCCCTTAAATGACAGCTGTCCAGCTCATCCACTCTTAATGCTCTGACTCTCCCTGAGCAGAATCTCTGCACTTCTCTGTGGAGCTAGAGGCAGAGACAGAGACACATTGCTATGCGGTGACACCCCTGATTTGCAGGTGGGTGGCTGAATAAGGGAAGTAGCTTCTCATCTTGCTTTCTACTGGCTATAAATCTCTACTTTGATAGATTTTTGTTTATGTTTTTTAATTCTTTAAAAATGTTGCTCCACCATTTTCTGGATTACATTGTTCCTAGAGGAAATTCCGTTGTCGTTCTTATTTTTGTTCCTCTGTACATAATGTGTCTTTGGTTTTTTCTGGCTGCTTTTATGATTTTGTTCATTATCACTGTTTTTTAATAAATGTATATGATGTGTTTGATGTGATTATTTTTAGGCTTATTGTACTTTTTGTTTGACTTTTGTATCTATAAGTTTATACTTTTCATCACATCTGTAGTATTTTTCAGTTATTTGTTCAAAAAGTTTTACTCTTTTCTTCCCCTGTGGTCCTGCTTCTCCAGGAACCCATATACATTAAGCTTCTGTTATTTTTTTTTTAATCTTTTTTTTCTTGGGGAACCTGGTAGCTCAGTCAGCTAAGCACCCAGCTCTTGATTTTGGCTCAGGTCATCATCTCAGGGTGGTGAGATTGAGCCCTGTGTCAGGCTCCATGCTTAGCAGGGAGATCTCATGATTCTGCTTGAGATTCTTTCCCTCTTCCTCTGCCACCATGACCCCCGCCCCCCATCTCCCACCCCCTGCTCATGTATACTCTCACTCTTGCTCTTCTGTTCAAGGAAATAAATAAAATCTTTTCTAAAAATCTTTTCTTTTTCTCTGCTTCAGTGTGGATAGTTTCTGTTGTTATGTCTTCAAACTTACTGAATTTTTTTAAGAGGAAGGCATAGTCTAATTAATATTATCCAGTGTATTTTGCATCATAACCTTCATAAAATTAGTGTATTTCACTTTAAGGTAAGTACTTTTTTATATATAGAAGTTCTGTTTGGGCCTTCTTGGTATTTTTCCATATCTCTGCTCATTATTTTCATGCTTTTCTTCACATTCTTTAGAATATTCATGATATTTAATTATTTATTATACCTGTTTTATCTGTACTTATCTGATAATTCCATCATTTTATTTCTTGGAATGATATCATTGATTAAATTTTGTTCTTGAGGGCACCTGGGTGGCTCAGTGGGTTAAGCCGCTGCCTTCGGCTCAGGTCATGATCTCAGAGTCCTGGGATTGAGTCCCGCATCGGGCTCTCTGCTCAGTGGAGAGCCTGCTTCCCTCTCTCTCTCTCTGCCTGCCTCTCCATCTACTTGTGATTTCTCTCTGTCAAATAAATAAATAAAATCTTTTTAAAAAAAAATTTTGTTCTTGACTATGGGTCATATTTTCCTGTTTCACTGCATGCCTAGTAAATTGTGGTTGAATGTTAGGTATTTTGGATTTTTTTTTTACAATTTTGAGTCTAGATTTTGTGTTATTTCTTTAAAGAGTTCTGCACTTTGTTTTGATATATTGTTAGGTTATTTATATCAGTTTTATCCATTTAGATTTCTTTTAAGCTTGTGAGCTAGATCTTTTTTTTTTCTTTTGAATCAGATCTTGAAAGCAGCTTTACTCTAGGCTAATTTAGTCACTCTCCCAAATCATGACTGAGGTCTCTAACAGATACTCCTTGCATTGTGAGATCTCTACATTCTGGCTTGTGAGAATGCACATTATTCCCACCTCTGGAAATAATCTGTTAACTATTTCCTAGTGGTTCATGAAGTTTGGCCACCACTAAAACATAGGGCAGAACTCAGCAAATGACTCAAGTACAGTGCTCTGCAACTCTGGAACTCTTTGTGTGTACAGTTCCCTCTTTGGAATTCTGATTCACAAAATTCAGCCTCCTCAGCTTTCTGGAGCCATGATCTCTGCCTCCTCCACTCATTTGGACTAGTTGGCTCTGCTTGGGTTTCCTCTCTCTTCACTGGAGTTGCACCCAACACTTCAGTGTCCTATTGATTGGAATTGAATCATGTTAAAACACCTACATGCAAAAAAAGGCTGGGAAATGTAGTTTTTATCCTGGGTGGCCCTAGCTTGGCTAAAAGTTAAGAGTTCTGTTACTGAGAAACAAAGGAAAACAGATACTGACAGATCAACAATAATCTTCAACATAAAAATCTTCTACCACCAAGTGAAAATAAGTAGCACTTTACCTTTTTCAAAATTAGAATATTTCTTTTCCAAGAACTCTATTTATTTTCATTAACAGATTGTTGGGTAGGACATCCAGTTCAGATAAAGCTAATGGATTCCATTTTGAAATCTCTATGAGTTGTAAAATCTATGAGTTCATAAAATTATGAAAGATTTCAAGATTCCCTTAAATCAGACACAAATTACATTTTAGTTAAAGTAATATTCTATCAGGTTCAGGTGTCTTTAGAGTAAAGAAAGATACATCAATGTATCATAAAAGAGAAGGAAATGCAAAAACTAGTCAACCTGGGTAGAACTTAGGAGCTTATCTGAGTTCACAGATATCATGTAATGAGTGTCTAGAAGACCAATTATCTTTTTAAGCTTTGCATTCCATGACACAGTAATTCTTAAAAAGGACTCAATCATCAACAAAAAGACTCGTAAAAGAATATCTGCAACAACTTTATGCATAATAGCCAAAACCTGGAAATTGTCCAGGATCCATCCACAGGTGAATCGATAAACTGGTGTGTGTATACAATGGTACCCACATGCTCATCAATAAAAAGAAACAAACTACTGAGATGTGCAATAATAAGGATGCATCACAAAAGCATTATCCTGCATGAAAGACATCTTCTGTAAAGTAATACATGCTGGAAATTTTTACTAATATTAAGTTCTAGCAAAGACTCAACTATTCTAAGATGGAAAAAAGAAGTGTGACTATCTCTGTGAATGGAGGCAGGGGTCAACTGTGCCAGGGCACCAGGAAACTTCCAAGGGCTATGGTAAAGTTTTATATTTAATAATAGTTTTGATTATACAAGTGTATTCTTTTCTCAAAATTCAGCAATACACTTAAAATTTGTGCATTTGAATCATTATAAAAGTTACATCAAAAGAAGAAACTGCACCAATATTGAATTCTAATTAATGTTACACCTACTGAAGTATTTAGGGGAAGTCCCTCGATGTGTATAATTTGCATTAAAATTTACCAGTACAAAAATGGATTGATTGATGGGTAAAGACATGGTTAAAAGATAAGTATAGGATAAAACAAGCATAGTAAAATGTTAATAGTAGACTCTTAATGGTTACATGAATGCTCACTGTACAAGTCTTTCAGTTCTGCACTGTTTGGAAATTTTTATATGTTGGGAGGAAAAATGAGTATGAGGAGTAGCTTTGAGGAAAGCATCTGGCCAGAATTTTTGAAGAAAATAATTTCAGTTAGCCAGAATTGTATTTGTCTTCTTTAGAGTATATAGAACTCTTAAATTTGGAGGGAAAAAGCATATAAAGTTTTAAATAATCAAATCTACAGTGTTTGCATCTCCAGATTAAAAAATATTCTGTTGTACTTTTTATTTTACATTGATGTAATATCTAAGAGAATTTGACCTAATAAAATGACAATATTGAAGCTCCAATTTAAAATATGTAGTTAAGTAATTAGAAAGCCTTTTTTACTAAACTAAAGATTATAAACTAAAATCTCACTAAGTTTAATTTAGTACTGGAAATTTGTGATATATGAGTTCAGTGCTCAGTCCGATTTTGTTGTTGTTGTCAGGATGATTGAAATACATATACTTTAAAACAAATTTTTTTTTAAAGATTTTATTTATTTATTTCACAGAGAGAGATCACAAGTAGGCAGAGAGAGAGAGAGAGAGGAGGAAGCAGGCTCCCCGCCAAGCAGAGAGCCCGATGCGGGACTTGATCCCTGGACTGTGAGATCATGACCCGAGCCGAAGGCAGCGGCTCAACCCACTGAGCCACCCAGGCGCCCACTTTAAAACAAAATTAAACACATCAAATTTATAATGGCAATTTGAAGTCTTTGAATATTTAAACTTTGTAGCTAAATCTGTAAACACAACCTCACTAAGTTCAAAAATCCCTTCAAAGTTACTAATAAAATTTGCTAGACTTACAAGTAGAATAAGATTTGTGACCTGTGTTTAAAGTCCATGAATTGCAGAAGAAAAACTTATTTTAAAATGTGTCAAAAAGATTATTTCTATAGGAAAAATCTCACCTCCAAAATATTTGTCAAGAACTATTTTGTCTCACAGAGGTAAACTAAGGTGGTTAGCTTTTCAATAGATTTCTCATAAAAGATATCAACCCAAACCTGGACAATCCTTTGAAGTCCATTCAATAAGCAAGATACTCCAGGACTTTTATGAGGAGTTTAACAACATAGTTAACCTCAAAATCACTGCTTCTCAATGTTATCAAAATCTCAGGAAGAGCAATAATATTTACTAGGGGTCGCCTGAAAAATATGTAGTTTCTCCTGTCCTAGAGGAACCTTCTCTAGGATTAAGACAGATCATAAGAAGACTGATCTTCATTCTTCTGTCTCTTCTCATTAACATCATAGAACTTCTTTTTTTTTTTTAAGATTTATTTACTTATTTATTTGACAGAGATCACAAGTAGGCAGAGAGGCAGACAAAGAGAGAAGGGGACGCAGGCTCTCCGCTGAGCAGAGAGCCCAATGTTGGGCTCAATCCCATGGCCCTGACATCATGACCTAAGCCAAAGACAAAGGCTTAACCCACTGAGCCGCCCAGGTGCCGCTAAACAACTACATTTTCTATAAGTGTCTCCAAATCATTCTTAGAACAAATCCTTAGAACACCAAAATCCTCAAATTCACTAGCAAGAGAAAAATTTTAAAACCAAAGAGAAGAAATGCAGATGGTATGAAGACAAAAGACCCAAAGATGGTTAAAAGTGGATGAAGAAACCCATAAAAAAATGGATTTTATTTTTTATAAATAATAAAATCAATGGAATATTTATATTATTTATAAATAATAAAATCAATAGAATCAATGGGTGATTCACTGAAAATAAATTTGGAAGATGCCTTGCTTCAAATTGTCTTCTGGAAACGAGTTGGAAGTCAAAAGTTTTAGGGAGCAGGGAATAGGCAGAGATTCTATAACCTCTCTTCTTTGGCACAATAACCACTTCTCATTATTCTGTGCACATGTCATGTTTCAAAATGTCAACACAAATGCCAGTTTTCTGGGGTTTGAGGAACAGGACACCTTCATTTAATATAAGTTCTGTCTCTTGCTATGAAGTTTATTTTTCTTCTCTCTGTATCTCTTTGAATGAATGTACAAGTACCATATTTATTTGTGTTGTTTCCTTTGTCCTCCTGTCCTTTACCCTTTCAAAACTTGAGCTGTATCTGATTTTTTTTCTCTCTTTATGTATAATTCTTCCTTGACAGGGAGCTTCAGGGAGTTATCTGAAGGCTACTAAGCACAGGTGAGAATTTTATGTAGGAGCCTGTTTACTGAAAACAAATGGAAGAGTGTTGAAGTCCTTCTCATATTTCTTGAGTTGTTTTTACCAGGTTTTCAGAAAGTGGTTGAAGGGGAAGGACCATGGTCCAATTTGCCATAGGTCTAGACCCCTTCAGTTCTGTATTTGCAGAGTGTGGCCCGGAATCCCCTTGGCAATGGCATCACTGGCCTGTATGTGACAAAAGCAGATTACTGGGAGGCTCTCTCTTGGCCTTGAAATCCCAACCTCTGGGAGCTTGGCCTGGTAATCTCAGCTTTAATAAACTCCCCAGGTGATTCATCCCCCAAGTCAAATTTGAGTACCCTACTCTTGATTTACCCCATCAACAGAGGCCACAAGAAAATGACCTGTGTAATAGATTTTCATTCTAAAATCTATTCTCCCCAATTATGGGTAATGTCACTTCTTTTAAATATAAAAGTTATATAAGTAATTACAGTAATGGGATTTTAACTAGTTGAAGTTGAATGAGATAAAGAGAACACTGAAGGGATTTTAAAAATACTTTGCACCTACTCATTCATTTGGAACTTCTTTCTTTATCTAAATCAATAGTTTTTAATTTTTAATTCCTGTCAGCTTTTTAA
The DNA here is from genome assembly GCF_011764305.1 of Mustela putorius furo. Lineage (NCBI taxonomy): Eukaryota > Metazoa > Chordata > Mammalia > Carnivora > Mustelidae > Mustela > Mustela putorius. Next base: position 9,118,741 of record NW_025422022.1, read on the forward strand.
AATGCTGTTGCCTAGGGCACATTCCAGAACCTTCCATTTGAATCTCTGAGGGTGGGACCCTGATGGTCATACTCAGTGGGTGTGAGTTAGTTAGCCAAAGACCACAGTGAAGATTATCATAAAGCCTGCAGAGGCAAATCTAATAAGAAAACAATGGGTCTGAAAACCACATGCAAGGAGCAAAATTCTATTAATTGGAGGTCCTGATCTGTCTCCTTTATAATAATCTCCTTCCTCATCTCTAAAATATCTCTTTCCATCTATATACCTTTTCAAATTCCAATTTTCTGAGACTTTTAAGCCAGACTTTATAGCTCATTTAGATATCCTAATTTCCCTACAAAACAAAAACCACCATGAGATACTACCTCACACCACTCAGAATGGCTAAAATTAACAAGGCAGGAAATGAGACATGTTGGTGAGGATACGGAGAAAGGGGAACCCTCCTACACTGTTGATGGGAATGCAAGCTGGTGCAGCCACTCTGGAAAACAGTATGGAGGTTCCTCAAAAAGTTGAAAATAGAGCTACCCTACGACCCAGCAATCACACTACTGGGTATTTACCCTAAAGATACAAATTTAGTGATCCAAAGGGACATGTGCACCTGAATGTTTATAGCAGCCACATCCACAATAGCCAAACTATGGAAAAAACCTAGATGTCCATCAACAGTTGAATGGATAAAGAAGAGTGGTGTGTGTGTGTGTGTGTGTGTGTGTGTGTATGTCATCAAAAGAAATGAAATCTTGCCATTTGCAGCAATGTGGATGGAACTGGAGGGTATTATGCTGAGTTAAATAAGTCAATCAGAGAAAGACAATTATCATATGATCTCCCTGATATGAGTAGTTTGAGAGGTGGTGGCGGGGGTACTGGGGGTAGGGAATGAAATAATGAAACAAGATGGGATCAGGTAGGAGACAAACCATAAGAGACTCTTAATCTCACAAAACAAACTGAGGGTTGCTGGCAGGGAGGGGGATATGGAGAGTGTGCCTGGGTGAGGGACATTGGGGAGCATATGGGCTATGGTGAGTGCTGTGAAATGTGTAAGCCTAATGATTCACAAACTTATACCCCTGGAGCAAATGATACATTATATGCTAATAAAAAAAGATATCTTAATTTCCCAAGGTCATAATCACACCAGAAATAGAGTTTATAATTTTCATGAATAACCATACCCTCATCCAAATATATATATATATATATATATATATATATATATATAATATATATAAATATATATAAATTCACTACACACACTTCAGCAGACAAAAATCAAATCCACTGCAGGAGGCTGGGGCGGTGTGTCAGACAGGTAAGATTCCTGTCAAGGATCTAATGACCCTAACGAGCTCAACAGAGTAAAACTTGAGTGGGCGAAGATTCAGCACAGAATGCCCAAGTAGCTCCTTTCTCCTGGCGTCAGGATGTCACAGCATTACAGCTGAGCTGTGGCTCGATTAATTGATTCAGAACGATTCCTGTTGAGCAATTGTCTTCTCTAAAGGAATGTCAATGCGAGCTACTAGCAACTGTCATTTTACATCAAATATGAATTATGCTGTATAATGGGTTCAGGTGCTCATATAAATTGACTGTCATAAAACCCTTGTGTGTGATAATTCAGTGAAATCATCTCCTTCAGATGATGCAAACAAAGGAGCAGAATAGTGACAAGGGAATGGAGGTGGTAACCTCCCCACTGCTGACAAGGAAAACAGTGTCTAAAGACTGCTACTCATTTATCGCTTACTCAGCTCGTTAATTAGCAGTCCTCCCCCCACCCCCGCAAAATATTCTTGGACATAGTGAAGATGTAATGAGAAAAGACGCAATTAAAAAAACATCACGTACTTCCAATGTGAGCTGATTACAACCAATTGTCAATTGTATCAAAATCGGCATCAAGACGTGGTAATGCATATACTCTTTCACCCAGCAATCTCCATTTCTAGGAACTTAACCCCAAGCAGCTAACTCCCCAAGTGCAAAAAGCCATATGCACATGACTCTTCCTTACAGCATTGTTTTAGATTAGGAAAAACTGTGAAACGGCAAAAATGTTCATAGCCATGTGTCTAACAATCCTGGGAAAATAATGAAAATTAACATGGCCATCCACAAATGTATTGACATGGAATGATGTCCCGTACTGACTACAAAGAAAGGTTATGCAACAGTATGAATGTTTTTACATAAAACTACCTGCGTATGTCTACATGTGTATGTAAGACACGGAAATGCCTGGAAGGATGTTCATAGAAATTTTAATAGTCACTTTCTCTGAATGATAAGATCTAGGGTAATTTTTGGTTTCTTCATTGTACTTTTCCATGTTTCTTGAGTTTTTGCAATGAACATCCAGCAATTTTGCAAAAACAATAAAGCTCTTTAAAAAGGAGTGTGATAAGAGACTACACGTGGGTACAAACGCGGCTGAGGAATTTGAAAGGGTGCTTATGATTACACCTCCATTCAGAGACAATCATGATGATGATAGGTGAATTGCATAATAATCATGTCTGATCGCAAAAACATTAATTTACAATTTATCGAGAGTAGCAATACGTACTCTGCACCATTAAAAAACAATAATGATTCATGGACTTGAAACTGAAATGAAATAAGCATGAAAGCGACTTGCTGGCAGATCACACCTGGGACACACGGGCCATTTCTGTGACAAAAATAATACCTGACTCCTGAGAAGGGAAAGGTTGGAGTTAACGAGCCCGGTTTCACACAGTTCAGGAGAGTTTGTCTCCGCCAAGGAAAAGCTTTCTGGAATAAACGAATGTGAGAGGTGAACTGAAAAGTGTGAAGGAGACAGCTTGTTGGCGAGGAAGTCAAATAGAATATTTCATAGAGCCCAAAGGAAGGAAGAAGAATATTTTTGCCTCGGGATTTCCGAAGAAGAAATGTGAAATGTGTCTGTATTCTGTGGTTATTGGCAAAGTCTGCCGTCGAACTGTGTCAGGCAGTCGTACTTCCCCTCAGATGCCTTGGCAGGTTGGTTGTGTAGAAACGACCGTGGGAGAGAGCACCCTTCAAAAAAATCACAGAAGCACATCCTTTGGGAAGTTCGTGTTATCTCTTTTCAGACCACTGAGATAGGACTGAATGCACGCAGGGAATGTCTTGGGCGTGATGGGCTTAGAGACAAGCCAAGTCCTGGGGACGGAAGCTAAGGGAATTCCCCACTGAGGGAATGTCTTGCGCTGGTGTCTGATAGTCTTAGACATAAGCCGAGTCCTTGTCCACGCAAATGGTGTTACTTCGAGGTTGTCTAGCAGTCCTCTTTCCAGAAGAATCCCCGGGCAGTCCTATCAGCTAGAACCTGAAGTTCCCTAAATAGTAATTTCTTTTTGTGGGTGTGATTGCATCTCTGGACAAGGGTCAACAAAACCGCTACTTACCGCTCAGCAATGACTCATCATAGGTTCCAAGATCAGAAAATAGAATACCCAGAGACTGGGATATAATAAAGATATTTAATGAGGTTGAATGACCACGGCCAACTCTTTGGGATGTTACCTGTCTAAGCCTGTTGGAGAACTACCATGGCAGATAGGTATAGCCAAGACTGATTTTTTTAAATATATATACTTTTTAATATATAAAATATATTTTTAAATTTGGTACTACATTATGTAATGCAAGTTTGCTCAAATGTTGAAGATAGACAAATTACTAACTTATATATATATAGCCTGGCACAACTCTTATCTCAGTTTGTAGCTTTTTCTTGTGCATATTATTAGAGTAGTAATCATTTATTCCCTGCCCTCCCCACCCATTAATGAGTTCCAAGAGGGCGCTCCCAGCAGCACCTGGCCCAAGGCCTAGCACATAGCAAGCATTCAGTGAAAGTCAGTGAATCATAGTGAACAGAACCCCAGGCAAAGACCAAAGAAATATCCAAAAAGGGGGAGGAGTTGAAAGAAAGAATTTGATGGAAAGAAGCATCTCATAGTGCCGTAACGTACTTTCCAATTTTGTCTTGGGCTTAAATCACATGATAGACATAAGGATCACCCTGGGATTCTGAAGAAACTTCTAGTTTTTCCAGCCACACACATTTGACACAACAATTACCCTTCCACTATGGAAAGTCAGTGAATTCACTTTATGGAGTAGAATTCCAAAAGGTCAATGTCACCGAAAATGTGCATCAGTTCAACAATGGAGGGACATAACTTTCCTTTTAGACTTGTGTTATCTTTGTATCATCTTTGAAAACATTCCTTCCTTTCTCCTTCTTTCTTCTTTCTTCCTTCCAAATCTTGTTACATTATTTAACAGTTTACTTCCTTTTGTCAATAACATAGGTGTCAATTTGGGGGCACTTTTGAGTCCTCTATCAGTACCAAAAAATAATTATCCCTCTACCTAGCATATCTTTATTCCCTGCTATATTGTGGGTAAAATGATGTGGGGAGGGGTGGTAAGGGAGCTCTGAAAGTGTTATCTTTATCATTAGTCACCCTCCTCAAAATACAGGGAGTTCTTCATTTAACAGACATTTATCGATTGCATACTATATGCTGTAACCCGGCTCATGGCATTGAAAAGACTGCTGGGAAACAGAGTCCCTGAGCGCTGACCTCCCAATCCACTCCGAGCTAGTTTTCTCAGGACTGAGGTTCATCTCTTACATAAAAGTTTGTTCAAATGTGAGAAGCACAATAATCTCTTTGGCACGGGGCAGTTGGATCTTATTTACATTTTCCAACACAGAGATTAAAACAATAAAATGAGCCGCTGTCATCATTATCCACTATGTTACTCAGGGACTAGACATCCTGCTCTGGACAGAAGACTCATTTTTTTAACCCAAAGATGGCTGAGAACAGGATTTATAGCGACTCTACACAGCCTTTTAGGGGGGAGCAACTCACGACACCCTGTTTCCAAAGCCAATAGTGGAGAGAATATTGCCAGTGTTCTAGCTGCCCGGATGCTTTCAGTGAGTGAAAAGGAGACACAGGTAACGTTGCTTCTTTTAAAATCCTTAGCTTTATCTGAAGTTATCCTGAAAGCAGAAAACCTGGGAAAATAGCGAGTTGCTCTGAGTGTCCGTCATCCGCACCCCCTGCCCATTCTCAGCTTTCAAAAGGAAAAGCAGGCCTTGATATTTATGGCCTCAATAGTCTCCATCCCTAACCTTTAAATTTGAGCTCCCCCAGAACAAGACCTGAGAAAAGCCATGGAGTTCAAATGGTTAATTGGGACACATGGTCAAGGGAGTGAGGCCTTGAGCCAGGAAAGGAGAAGCCAGCCAGTGCTCAGGCACCTCCCAGTTACCTCGCAGTTACCCTCCAACCTGAGGACCTGGCATCTGAGCCAGGAGGGAGCTAGGTAGTCACACCCTGTGGAGGAAGAGCTCCCAGCCCTGTGGGAACAGGCCTGCCCTTCCTCGCAATGGAAGGCGGGGTCTAGTTTTCTTCCCCTCGGACAGGGCTGACTAGTGACTTTTTTTTTTTTTTTTTTTTTTTTTTTTTTAACCAATAGGAGTGAGTTTGGGCAAGACCTGAGCCAGTAGGAGACCCAGAAACCTCAATTTCCAAGCTTGTTGAGGTAGCTGACTGTCATTTTGGAAACAATTTAGGCTCATCCACTAGATAGTGAGACGCATGTGTGAAGAGGAAGAGGCTACTTGGGGAGGGGGTGCGTATCAGAGTTCCAAACATGCCAAGAGGGTCTTCCTGGGCCTCACAGCCCTCCAGTTGTTGGCTGAAGACAGCTCAGCAAGTGACCCAGTGCAGACCTAGAAGCTGCCCACTTGCAGCCTGCCCAAATTTCTTACCTCCAGAATCATGAGAAATGACCAAAAAGTGTATTGTTCTGCCTTGTAGCTGGGCATGGCTGTAGGAAGTAAAGCCGTCTGATACATACGTGCACTGCAGTGGGTCACTGGTTGAGAGTCGTTCCCAGAGGGGTGTGTGGGTGTTGATTTCCTGGCCCTTCAGGCCTATTTCCTAAGTGGGCAAAGCAGGCTTCAGGACTCAGAGAAAGCCCCAGGAAAAGAAATACAGGTTCTGTGGCCCAGGGATGCCGGGCTAGTGTGTGCTGAGGTCTAGAAGGCCCAGGAATGTGGGTGGGGTGCGGACGGTCTTTGCTACACCTGGAAGCTTTCCCTTACAGGCATGGCAGACCTTGTGGCGAACTGGGTCTTTTACCTTGCTTCTCGATCCAGAGCTGTCCACTGCTTCTGTTGTCAGCACTTATTCCTTCCAACTGGCCAGCCGTGATTTCAATGTTCCAGGCAAATTCTTGCTTCCCTGGAGATTAAGATCTGCCTTCTCCTTTACACCTGATCCCTGCGGCTTCTAAGCTCCACATTCCTTTCCCCAGACACTGAAAATGTCTATGTGAATCGGCTTAAGGAAGAATAAATCCTAACTCAGCAGAAAGTCATATATTAGGCAATGTAGAATGTGAGTTTGTTTTTGTGTGTGTGTGTGCACTTGTGTGTGTGTGTGTGTGTGTGTTGCATGTGTGTCGGCAGAGCAAAGAATTCTAAAGAAAAAGACACAGACTTTCTCTCAAGAAGTTCAAAGTCTAGGGGCACCTGGGCGGCTCATTGGGTTAAAGCCTCCGCCTTTGGCTCAGGTCATGATCCCAGGATCCTGGGATCGAGCCCCGCATCGGGCTCTCTGCTCAGCAGGGACCCTGCTTCCCTTCCTCTCTCTCTCTGCCTGCCTCTCTGCCTACTTGTGATCCCTGTCTATCAAATAAATACATAAAATCTTAAAAAAAAAAAAGTTCAAAGTCTAAAAAGAGACTGACTTCCAATCAGAAAACAGTTACCATCCAGCAACACTATCAAGATCAAGTCCTTCTACAAATGTGCTGTCCTACTGGATAAAAGTAATGTTCCATCTCAGAAGGAATGCCTGTTATTTTCCTTGTTTTTCCATTGGTGGTGATGAGGTCACCCAGAGGACCCGGTCTCTCCCCTCGTTGCCCTGGTAATCAAAAAGCATGTAATTAAAAGCTGGCTGGCAACAGCAATGAATGTGGTTCTGTGACCCAAGAACACTTTTTTCCTAAGCAAAGCTCATTAGACCACATTAAATTCACAATAGGTTTAAATTCACAAAGTGCACACTGGAATGATCCTAAGCAGAGGGTTTTAAGCAGAGAGAGTTCCTCATAGGACTTGTTTTTGTTTTCTTTTTAAATGTGAGGAACCCAAGTAGAGGTTGGGTTTTCTAACACACAATGCAGAGGGTCCTAACATACAAAGCTGGTGGCTGGGAGGAGAGAGAAAGGTGAAAAATGGGTTGGCTCAACAAGACTTAGATTGGAAATGCCTCATTGTTGGATTCTATTCTTGTCTAGACGAGGAAGCCAAGTTGTAGTTAATTTAGTATTTTCTATCACCCGAACAGGTGGTTCAGGTCCCTGGATCAAAGAAAGGGATATGTGTGATTTAAAACAAAGCCAGACAAAAACAAAAACAGAAAAATGTTCCAAATGCCAGGGCTTGTCCATTCACTTCCATCACTGAGACAAGAACCCCCATATTTCTCTTCTTAAGAACAAAATTACAGAGGGAAAGAATTTATGCCAATCCCACATAGGCTATAAGAAACAGACCGGACTTCAGTTGTGACCAGGCTTTGGATCATCTCCCTAAACTCTCTCCAAAATGCAGGGAGAACGAAAGCTCACAAGCAGCCTCTGGAGTTTTCCCAGATGCCAGATGTTTGCCTAGAGGGCAAAAGCGGAGCCTGGCTAGAGGGGGGCTGAGCAGATCAGGCAGCCTGTGAGCTCTCAGCTGGCACCCAGCCTGCACGGGCGATGGTGACTAGCTGGGAGAAGGCAGCAGACCGGACTCAGACCCTCCAGGGAATAAACCTGCTTGACTTCGGGAAAGTTTTAAAAACCCTTTTAAGCCTTTACGTTTCCAGCTGAATGAAGGGGACCATCGTAGGATCTGCCTCGCAGAGGCGTGGACAAAATACTTTGCACGGTGCCCGTGCTCTCACGAGCCATCCTCGAATGCCATTAGTATGGCCATCACCAGCAGTTTGCACAGGCGCTGCGAGGGATCCCCGACGTGACAGGGGTGCTGGGAGATTCCCCCACATGCCGAGATTTTTCTCACTCCACCCTCCTTCATGCCTGAAGTCCTTTCTTCGAGAACTTCTCCGGTTTCTTACAAATTGTCCTTTATTAAATATGCAACTTAGCAGCCCCAGAGGTGGCTCATAATGCAGGCCTCTTCACCCCATGCATACATCATGCTCCAAGACACACCCCATCCTGGACTGTGTCCCGGGTGTCTCGGACACACGTCCTTCCGTGGCAGGGTGTGTGCGCATGCGCGGTTTGGGTACGGAGGCCACCTCCTGGTCCACACTGATGCCTCACACCGATTCACGCAGAGGCGCTGCCCGGTGCTCCAAAACACGGGGTTCAGGAGCTCTCTGGGTCTCCTGAAATTAGATGCACACTGGTCCTGATGAATCTGTATACTTTGGTGCATGAAAGTCCATAGCTTTCATGCACTCTCAAAGGGCTTAATAATTAAAGAACCGTTGCAAAGGAGAGAGCAATTCGGATCGAGCCCTCGCAGCAGCCTTCAAGTACAGTGATCTGCTGGGGGTGGGGGGAGGTAGGGCGCTGGGAAGGCCTCAGAGTCTGATCCAGCTGGCATGGGGGGGATGGGTGGACAGCCACCTCCAAGGCCTTGGGTGCTCTGGTGTGTCAGTGTGACTGAGCAGACGGGTTGAGAGCCAGACCCAACCCTGTTGACTCACAGCTTGTTTCTGGAAGCTGCCTGGGAGTAAGCAGGCAGATGGAGTTTCTAGTAACCTTCTCAGCATGGGGAGGGCTTGGCCTGGGTGGGGACAGTGAAGCCTTAGGGCTGATAGCCCTGCTGTAACCGGGGCCTTGGGGGTGCTGAGAGCTAGGGGAGAGGGGTGCACTTGGGGTTCCTTGAAGTTTCTTTCAGTCCTAAAGTGAAATCATTCTCATGATTCTGCATTGAGTATCTCTTTCTCTATTTCTCCCTGCCTGCAGCTTATATAATTTGGGGATAGAGCTGACAAGTAATATACAGGACTGCCTGTTAAATGTGAGTTTCAGGAAAACAATGAATAATTTTGTGTGTGTATATATATATCATCTATATATACACACACATATATGCACATACATACACATGTATATATATCTTCACTACTTCAGGGGACCTACACATACTATGCAGTTATTTACTGTTAACTTGGAATTCACATTTAGCCAGGAGTCCATGTGTTTCTTTGTTTTGTTTTGTTTGCTAAATCTGGTATAAGACTGAATTGTGTCTTCTCAAAATTCATACATTCACATTCTACCCCCCTGAGGCTTTAGAATGTGACTATATTGGAGGTTGGGTCTTTAATGAAGTAATTCAGTTAAAGTGATGTCATTTGATGGGCCACCAACCAATACAACTGGTGTCCTTACAAGAAGAGGAAACTTGGACGCACAGACATGTAGAGACAGAAGACCACATGAAGATACAGGAAGAAGACAGGCCTCTGCAAGCCAAGGAGAGAGGCTTCAGGAAAAGCGAGCCTTGATCTTGGACTTCCAGCCTTCAGAAGTATAAGCAAATCAATGGCTGTTGTTTAAGCCCAACCCCTCTCTCGGCTATTGTATTGTTATGGCTGCCCAAGCTGAAGAATACATCTGGCAACCAACCATATTTGGAAAACACGCTAAATAAAAGAGCACAAAATTATGAATACAGAATTAAGCCCAAATGTAATACTTATTAGAATAAGAATAGAGATCACAGCAAATTACCAGAGATGGGAAAATTTGAGTCCCTTTTAGACAACTGGGACATCCAGAGTTTCCTGGAACTCACCAAGACCCCCATGGGAGAGGCTCTCAAGCCTACATTTTCTTCATACCCCAGTCCATTTACATCTGCCAGGATGTTTATCCTGACCTTTTCTAAAGCTCTCTCTATTTCCTTGGTTTCGTTCAGCTTTCACTGCAATCTCCCAAATTACACAATTGGGTATTTTTGGAGCTGTGTTCCTCCTTCTTTTATTGTTTAGTTTCTTATCTGTCTTCTGGGGGTAAGATTCTTAGCTCTTTGATTTTGTGTAAAAATGGATCTTAATAATGTTTATAAAACAGCATAAGTTTTTCACACTAGAACTATTTTTAACATCTCCTATTATTATTTTAATTATATGAGTAGCTTTGGTCATTTTCTTTTCTACCTTTTATGAAGTCTGGAAAGAGAAATAAGGAATAATATAATTTTCTTTTGCATAAGGAACACTTATAGAAACATTTAATTTTAGCTGTAGCTGACAGATTTATAAGAATATGAGTGTATATAAATACATATGTGCGTGTATATATTTCATGTCTTTCTGAATGCTACACAGAATTATCCTAAAGTGCAACTAATTACACCAACTTGATTGCCCAGTAGGAAATCAGTTAAGTTAGACAAAATTGTTCTGTCACAACCATATATAAAAATTCCTTGTGGATAAAATATATGTATATTTAAAGTATATAGGAAGCGCCCATAGAAAGCATTTCTTTTTCATTTTGTATTTAAAAACACTAGATTCAATATTCTTTAATGGAAGGAGGGTGTTTTTATGCATTATTGTGAAGATTTCACATTAGTATGGCAGGCAATGACTTTGAGCTTGAAATCTTAAATCTCTCCCTAATAGGGCTAAAAGTTGGCTTAAGTGCAACATGATAGAAAAAAAAAAAGTATGGGGCGCCTGGGTGGCCCAGTTGGTTGAGCCCCGGGCTCTGAGTTTCAGCTTAGATCGTGATCTCCGGGTAGTGGGATACAGCCCCAGATGGGGCTCCTTGCTCATCAGGGAGTCTGCTTGGACTTCTCTCTCCCTTTCCCACTGTCTCCCTCTCTCACTCAAATAAATAAATTAATAATAAATAAATTTTTTAAAAGAAAAGAAAAGTATAATGAGTATAAAGGGAAAGTTAGAGTAATTTAAGATGGATGATACACGTAGTAGGGAAGGATGAGGAATGCAGAACAAGACAAGCAGAGTGAAACATGGATGAGATGTCAAGAAAGGAAATCTGTTAAGCCATTTTTGAGAAATGGTGTGAAGTAAGTTGTGTGGTGTATCAATGCGGGTGTGTGTGTCTGTGTCTGTGTGTATCTGTGTGTGCACCTGCGTGCACAGGCATGTAGTGATGGTGGTAGTATATCGAAGTGTGCATTCGCGAGTGTGTAAGTCGTGCAGTGAAATGAATGGGGCTGGTGGTGATTATGACATAAGGTCCCATAACCACTTCAGGATACATCTTGCTTTTCATTGTATAAATTATAATTATAGTGAAGAATCAATAAGGCAAAAGGAGAGCATGTGATGTAATGAGCCCTGGGTGTTATACAAGACTGATGAATCATGGACCTCTACCTCTGAAACCAATAATACATTATATGTTCATTAAAAATAAGCAAATACATAAATAAATAGCACACACACACAAAAGATCACTGAGGCAAAATAACTCAATCAGAGAAAGACAATTATCATATGATCTCACTCATAGGTGGAATTTAAGAAACAAAACAGAGGGGCACAGGGGAAGAGAGGGAAAAATAAAACAAGACGGAAATCAGAGAGGGAGACGAACCGGAAGATCTCAGTTCTAGGAAACAAACAGGTTGCGGAAGGTGAGGGGAGTGGGGGGATGGGGTAACCGGAGGATGGGCATTAAGAAGGGCACATTATGGGGCGCCTGGGTGGCTCAATGGGTTAAAGCCTCTGCCTTCGACTCAGGTCATCGTCCCAGGGTCCTGGGATCAAGCCCCGCATCTCAGGCTCTCTGCTCAGCAGGGAACCTGCTTCCTCCTCTCTCTCTGCCTGCCTCTCTGCCTACTTGTGATCTCTGTCAAATAAATAAATAAAAATCTTAAAAAAAAAAAAAAAAGAAGGGCACATTATGGAATGAGCACTGGGTGTTATAGGCAACACATGAATCCCTGACCTCTACCTCTGAAATTCCAGTAGATGCTAATTAATTGAATTTAAATAATAATTAAAAATCACTAAGGCTTCTCTTACTGAAATAATTAACAAGGGATAGAATTACATTACCTTTTAATCTTTAGTGTTAGCTTTCTTTTTGAAAAGGCAAAGTTAATCGAATGCCCAGTAGTTATTCATATTATTTTAAGGTTTTTGCTTTTTTAATTTTTGCTCTAAAGTGACTAATTGTCCATGCAGGTAATTATGTAGGGATATGCAGGTGCTGCCTGTTGTTATCCATGAATATAACATCAGCGAGGGGGGAGTAAGCAACAAATAGTGCCTGCTTATGGGCCTTGTCCTTATGGCCTGACATGATATTCTATTGTCCAAAGTCACCAAAATAGCCCCCTCTTCTTTGGGAATTGTAACCTTTTACTTGTTACGCTGCTGAAGTGTCTGTTCTTTCTCTGAGCACGGCTACCCCCGGTTTGCTTGGTTATTATTCAGCAGCCCCCTACAGCTTGAGGCCATGGCATCTTCAAAAATTCTTCTTATTTACAGTTATTCAACTTGCTCTAGAACAGATTCCTGGATAATCCTCTTGTTCTCGGGCTTTGCACAATATATCCTCGCTTAAATGAGTCGCCCTAAATGGTGCTTCGCAAAACGGCTTGTAAGTATATTTAGCTGAAGGCAGGGGTTCCAGAACCCATTTTCCTGTCTTGGAAGCAGGGGAAAACTTCACTGCAAAGGAACTATTTGCACAAAGGTACGTTGTTTCAATAATCTGTCACAAAAATGAACACACTATATAGGATTTGGACACTAAAATGAGCACTGCATTTAGCAGTAAGAGAAAGCGGGCTGTGTCACACGAGGACAGTGCACCCTTTCTGATGGACGTGCACTCCCCGAGGGCAGGAGCAACAGCAGTCACACCCTTGTCCCCCACATCTAACATGTTAGGTGGCACACGGATGGAGCGCTCAAAAACACAAACGGAACCAAGTAACGATTGGTCACCCACACCGAGTACAATTGTTAAATTAAAAAATATATTGTGCTGCGCTATTGGGAGAATCCTCACCCAAGCATGAGTAAGTCTCCAGCTGGATTCTAGCTATGTCCTCATCTTCCCCTGTCATTTTGACTCCCATCCGCTTCTGGGATCTCGTCTTTCCTCCTCTCGCTCGCTCTCTCCTGGTCCACGCTCTATACTCTTCTGGCCTGAAATAGTCCTTTCCTCGTATATGAGCTGATAAAATCATTGCAGAGATTTTTCAGGCAATTAAGTCAATGGGGACACTACGTATTGTGCTGGGTTTTCTGTAGCCCTGCAAACCGCTATTTTTAATTTTCAACTATACAAGTCCATGACATGCTGGAATTTAAGGACGCTCATTAGCCTCTAATGTTTACTCTGCAAAATGGTTGTTGTCATTGAAGAAAATAACCTCCCTCACTTCACAAAGATCACTGCCTGGCCTTCTGTTGCTTTGGGACATAGCATCAGGAACACACCCCCACTTCCAGGGCAGGAACAGAATGGAGGTCTTCAGTCCTTTCCAGACACCTCTGTGTGGGCAACATGGGGGCTGATAGAACCGTGAACAGCAAAATACACAGAGCTATACCCTGTGTGTCTCACATTGAAAGGTCTTCTCTGTATAGATGTCGTAATGCTATATACCATGGCATCACCATGCCCAACACACCACACCACACACACACACACACACACACACACACACTCTCTCTCTCTCATACATGTGAACACACCCTGTACTCTCACAGGCTTCACATTAGCCTCAAGGTCAATGGCGGATTTCTTCCATACTTCCCTTAGTAGGGAACTCCATAAGGAGTTCTCCATAAGGAATGTTCTTCCAAAAAGGACATTTATTTGACAAGCTAAATCCAACTGCTGGCCCATGACATTCCACCCCCAATGATGGTTCAAAACTTTCCATTTCCCCAAGTGAACCATGTCCCCAGGTCGTGGAAACATGACACATGTCACACATTCTACTACCACTTGTACCAATTCCTACGTTCCTTTTTTTTTTTTTTTTTTTTAATTCTCAAGAGGTGCAATCTTTTTAAAATAAAATGTTGCCTGGCGAGAATAAACCTGAGACTAAGTCAAATTTATGAAGATTATTTAACACACATTTGTGAAATGCTTCAGACGCAGCTTTGACATTTTCTTCTTGAACATTCATAAAAGAGGTATTAACAAACCAATAGTGGTAAGTTTTGTTCAAAAGAAAATTATTCCAGTGTATCTCTCCATAAAATCCTGGCCATAGGAGAATTAAGAAACAAGATGGGACAGGATGGTTCTCAGAGTGTATACCAAGGATCCCCACAAGGTTTCAGGAGACTCACAAGATCAAAACTGTTTTGATTATAGTACTAAGATGTTGTTGACCATTGTCAATGTCATTGTCTCTTGTGTGGACAGTGATAGCCCAATGGCTACATGACCTGTAATACTGCGACCCACTCATTTGACTGAACCTAGAAGCAGAGATAAGAATCCAACATTTCTACTTTTAAGCCAGACATTAAAGAGATTTGTAAAAATGTAAAACAGGGCTGTTATTCTCCCTCTACATTTTTGTTTTGGAAAATACGGTTATTTTTCATACAAATATGTTAGCTTACACTGATGTAATGGTTTCTGACCATTATTTTAAATGAATCAATAAGATATCAAAAGATATTTCCTTGTTTTAATTTAAACTATTGTTAATTAATTTGAACTATTGTTTTAATTTTAAAAAATAGTAAATATTGAGAGATAAACTCACAATTTTAAAAGCTCTTTAGGGTCATCAATCGTTCTTAAGAGTATAGGTTTCCTGAGACCAAAAGGTCTGAGGAGGGCTGAACTATGTGACTGTCAGCTCGTAAATATTCTCTTCTAAAAATCATTGCTCAAAATAATGTTTCAAAAGTCATGTTCTGGGGTGCCAGGGTGGCTCAGTCGGTTAAGCTTCTGCCTTTGGCTCGGGTCATGATCCCAGGGTCCAGGGATGGAGCCCTGCGTCGGGCTCTCTGCTCAGCAGGGAGCCTCCTTCCCCCTCTTCCCCCCCACCAAATCCAGGCTTGTGTGCACTGTCTCTCAAGTAACTAAATAAAATCTTTAATTTTTTTTTTTCTTTACAAAACTGTGTTTTGTGACTCAGAGGGGGAGTTTTCCGAGTAGCAGCCTCTCCATTGGCTATCAGCAGGCTGCACCGGGATGGGGTCCCACCCCACCTTATCTTTAACATAGTAATGGGGTGAGGGGCCCCCAGGCCCCCCAACATACTATTCTTGGAAAAGGCTTGCAATGGGTCCTGAGCTTTCTTTAAATTTAAGCAGTTTAGGCAAAGTCCTCTAACAGGTTTCTGCCTTCTCTCCTGTCATTCTAAAATGCATCCTTTTTTGGACTCTCCTGGGAGTAAAAGCAGCCATCCAAAACACATTATCTGCTATGACGGCATAAGAATCATCCAGAACATGTTTTTAATACAAAGCTTCTAGGCCCCAGTCTAGATCGAAGGAATCAATAGCACAGGACGGAGAGGAGCATGTTTGCTCTCCCTGACAAGCTCTCCCCGTAACCCTTACTATAGTTTCCAGGAGGCCACTGTCATGGTACAAGTGTCCCACAAGAGGAAGTCCTGGAGTGTCTCATCTCCACCCAGGAGCCCCAAGCAGTCAGTATGTGCCTTGAGACAGAGGGAAGACCCTGGCTGGGGCAGCACCCAACACTGACCAGTGAAGTCGGACTTGCCTGGGCCACCCAAGCACACGGGGACCCAGGCAAGAAGTGAACCCGCTGCCGTAGAGCCCTGTGGGGGAGGACTTGGGTTTGGGACAGTGACTGATGGAGAAGGAGAGACAGGGGGATGAAGTATCAGGGAAAGAAAAGGGAAGTTCCAGAAGTGAGGGCCCTAGTGCTGAACTATCATTTCCCCACCATGATTTTGCTTAGAGCCAGACCTAAACCTTGCTGGGGTCAAGAGTCAAAGCAGGCTTGGCAGGTACCCAGCAGTCAGCTCTGATGAAGATCCTTAGAAAACAGAAATAGAAAGAGTGTTAAAAATCCCAGAAAGAGGGATTACATAAATGAGACCTAGAAAGATCATGCAAATAAGTACTAAAGTGGACAAAGGAAAAATCAGATTTAAAGGCTTTTTCAAGGGCACCTGGGTGGCTCCATCTGTTAAGTGTCTGCCTTGGGCTAAACTGATGATCTCAGAGTCCTGGGATCACGCCCTGCACCAGGCTCCCTGCTTGCTGGAGAGTCTGCTTCTCCCTCTCCCTCTGCCTCTTCCCTCTGCTTGTGCTCTCTCTCGCTCTAATAAAAAAATAGTAATAAAATATTTTAAATAAATAAATAATTCTTATAAAACAAACAATTATAATTAATAATTATAAATAAATATTATAAATAATTTTCAGCTATACCGTGTGTTTGGAGAAGGAAACCCTGTGTCTGCATGTTTGCTCAGTGGGGGAGGGATGCAGGAAACAGAAGGCAGAGGACTAGTGCTCCAATCCTAGTTGTTTAATATTACCCATTGGGGGCACATTATGAAAGAAACCCACCCAGAAACAAGTCAAGTGTGTATAGACTTTATGAATCTTTTCTTGACTGTTAGTGCCTCAGATTAAAGTCAGTGAGGCTTTGATGCGAAATAGTTTATTGTACACCCAAGGGGCATCTCCTCGTGCTTCACTTTGTCCTTTTTTGTAAGTTTCTTTCAAAGAAGGGTTTGACTTGTGTCTCTTTCCTTGGATAATTCTCTATCTAAATGCCCTGCAAACATTTAGGCCACTCCCCTATTGACCGTTTTGAGCATAAATTATTGCATTTCAGTGAAGGACTGATGAATTTGGGAGAAATGAGGAACAGGGTAAAATCTGATCTATGGGGACAACTTTTGGTGGCCTGAATACTTCAACCTTCACCTATTTTTATTGCACAAGATGAGACCTCACTAGCAAGTCTTACTCATGTCTTGCAACACATTTACAAGTTGCAATGTGTGTGGCCCAGAGCACTTTTTGTACCCCAGGTGGCTTTGATAATGAGCAGAGGTAGGAGGAATCCCTTTATCCAAGCCTGCACAGTGCCTTGGCGAAGCTCTTCAGCCTTCTTTGCCTTAATCTTCCTCATTCTCAGGATAAGATGGGAAAAGAAAGGAAAGAAAAAACTCTTCACCTCCTACAGGTCTTTCAGAAGATGGACTGCGGGATTATGAGTTGTGCAATTCCTTTTGCACTGGCTTGCTGCTCAAGAGGAACTCTGTCGGGGCGCCTGGGTGGCTCAGTGGGTTAAAGCCTCTGACTTTGGCTCAGGTCATGATCTTGGGGTCCTGGGATCGAGCCCCGCATCGGGCTCTCTGCTCAGCGGGGAGCCTGCTTCTTTCTCTCTCTCTGCCTGCCTCTCTGCCTACTTGTGATCTCTCTGTCTGTCAAATAAATAAATAAAATCTATAAAAAAAAAAAGAGGAATTCTGTTGTTCATTTTTGAAAGATATAAGATGCTTTCGACTACATCAGATCTATTTCTTCTTTTCATCAGATCTCCTTAATAAATAGCCTTTCCTGTGCTTTCAGCAGTAGATACTCTGAAAGTGTTCTGAGACATCTCCATAAAACCATATTTTTTTCTTTCCAAACCAATTGTTTGCATGCTTCACATATTTGTAGAACATCACTAGTTTTGTGAAAGTAGGGAACAATAGTTATCTGTTGCTCCGAACCACCAAGACCTGACTTCAGGCTGGATTTTTCTTATTCCTTTTTATCCTTTCTTACTTCCCCCATCTCAAGAGACCTTTCCCACAATGGTGGGTCGTTGTGAAATAGGAAATGAAGGAACGTGTGCCAATGGCTTATATAGTAATCCAGTTGAACATGACCTGAGGATAAAGTCTTTCGGGTTCTTCAGAGAGTTCTCTCCAGATTTCACATCACATGATCAAAGCAGGTGATGTCAACAGTATTACAGGGGCCCCAACCTCTGTCTAATGTGGAGATACAGAGTGGGACCCCAGAGGACCAGGAAGTGGTCTGTGCACCATAACTGTTGAACCCCACAGACACTGGGGAATGGTGAGGACATAAGGACCATAGGTTCTGTTTCTCTTGAAATCACTCTAGAATTGGTTGCATCTTGCCCCCAATTTTTAACATCTAACATGGTTTTCTCTAAAATTTTATTTAAAAAAAACGTACTTATATCATATACTTTATTATTTTCCTACCCAGGCATTAATTTATTCAGTCATCCAACAAAAACCTGTTGAGTATCTCCCCTGTTATGGGTTGGGGAATCGTTAATTTCTTAACAACTAAAGGATACATCTGACTCATGGAGGGTTCTGGACCTCATGCTTATCTCTATACCTGGGCTATTTATTTGTTCGCCTATTTGGTTAGATGTGTATTATGAATTCATGATTTGCTGGAGGGAAGAGGCTGTGGTTTACCAATCTTTGTATCTATAAATCGAATAGATAGAACTCAATAAACACTGAAAAAATGTTCAGTAAATCACATCAACTTCCAGAATGGTATTGAAACAAATTATAATTAAAATATACATCTCATCAACATAAAACTTCAAGTATCAGCAAAAATCTTGTGGGAGAAATGGAGAATGGCACTAAAATATACTTCAGGCAAATTAGACCATAAATTAGACTCTGAGCTTCCTGGTAGTCAAAGTAAAAGAAAAATTTGCCAATGTATATCAGAAATAGGGGTTGTGGATTCAGAAGTTTGGATTCCTGGATTTTAATACATTTCATCTACTAATAAATATTTTATTATTATTTTATTACATTTCAGGGATTTTCCAATTATATTTACACATTTTTCTTGAGATAATTAATACTGATCCCATAGAAAAATTACTTTTTTAAAAAAATTTTTGCATACACTGGGTGCTTGTAGAAAAATAGGAAACATCAAATAATCTTATGATAAAAATAAAAGCTAGGTTTTTCCAAAATGAAACTTCCTTAGCCTTTCTCGTTTAGAAATAATCAGATGACTTATTTCACTGTGTTTGGGATTATAGCCTTCCCCACCCTCTAGCAAAGAAACTTACTTAAGAACAAGATGAAAATGCCTGGGGTAGTCAGGCGGACGGGTATCAAGAGTAAACACAGACATTATGTATGAGGAATTTTCAGCAAGCAGTCAACAGAGCCATTTATGGAGACTCCAATGAGGAAAATATTTAAGTATTTTGTTGAACTAAGAACTCTGGTTGCTAATCAAGAACTGATGGTCACATTGTTTTCCTGTTCCTCTGAGCCTCTTGAAGGTGTCTGGGAAGTCAGAGACCTGGGCTTCGCGTTTGGTAATGATCACCTGACAGGTAAGGGGCCATTCACTCAGGGATGCCTCAGTTTCCCAATCCTCAAAACCCAATCCTCAAAGTCTGAGTTTCCCAATCCTCAAAATCCTTAATACCTACCTCATGGGATTATTTTATGAACCAGTGCAAATAGATGAGATTATGTATGTAGACAAACTTCACAAAATTTATATGAAGATATAATTTGGGTCCTATGGATTCCAGCATCAGTTAATTTGTCGGTCGGGAGATGGTTAATTTTTCATAACATTGTAGGTATGATTGGTCACTTTCTTGTAAAACTAACTTTACCTACTGCTGAAACCCACTTATTTTTTTTACTTCATTAATGTATACAATTTATAATAATTTATTGAGTTCCGTGGCTCAACGTTCTTACAGAACTTGATTTTTTATTTTAAAAGCTCTCTTTCTGGGACACCTGGGTGGCTCAGTCATTAAGGGTCTGCCTTCCGCTCAGGTCATGATCCCAGGGTTCTGGGATTGAGCTCCACGTCAAGCTCCCTGCTCTGCAGGGAGAATGATTCTCCTTCACCCACTTCCCCTGTTTGTGTTCCTTCTATCACTGTCTCTCTGTCAAATAAATAAAATCTTTAAAAAAAAAAAGCTTTATAGATTTAATACATATTTATCATCATACAGTGTAGTTCTATGTGTGGTGAAGTTCTACTTCTTTTCCCAGATTATTATTTTCTTGACTTTATTTACATTTAGCCTGGATAAGCATATTTATACAGCTTGATAATTCAAGTGATTACACCATGATTTTGAGGTTTTTATGAGGAAAAATGGAGTATACAATTATATTTGTAATTTAACTGATTAGCCATCTTGGATCCAAAGCAAAAACAAAACCACCTGAGTCTCGCTAACTTTTCCAAGGGCTGCATTAGCTTCTCTAGAAGCAATCAGTCAGCAATGACCACATTTCAGATAAACCCCAAGGCTGAGATGTCACCAAGGAGATTGGGAAGAAATAATCAGCCTGAGTGGACATACAAAAATAAGCCTTTTAAGTAAAGGCAAAGATCCCTGAGAGGCCCATCCATTGCCAGGGAGGTCCTAAGCAAAAGACTGCTGGTCTCCATGACGGGAGGATACATATGTCCTTTGCCGGTCACCATAATGGTGGAAGAACAAGGAATCTGTTGGTTATGAGGTAGAAACTGGCGCTTGGAATAAAGGACTGGTGAGAGCCCAATGGCAGGAAGGCAGGAGAATGGAGAATTGCCTCAGCCTCAGAGCATCTGACCAGGTGCTGCTGCTACAGAGGAAGGAACACTGCAGTCAAGGTATCCGGACACCATGGGCCATAAACCCTGTCCAAGGCTCCTCCCTTCTCAAGCACCTGCTGACCTCCTTTCCTATTAAAGCTTTCTACAGGGCAAACAGCAAATAAAATGTGTGATTTCTGGAGCCAGTTCTTTTTAAATTTATGAAGAAGGCAGAGATTAATAATAATGCTGACATAGGCATGCAGCCTGGTTCCAGAGTGAGCAGACTGAGATTTTTATTTTATTTTTTTGAGAGAGTGCAAGTGGGTAGGGGTGGGGAACGGAGAGGGAGAGAGAGAATCCTAAGCAGGCTCCATGTTCATCATGGAGCCTGCTGCGGGACTCAATCTTATGACCTTGAGATCATGACCTGAGTGGAAATCAAGAGTCAGATATCCAAATGACTGAGCTACCCAGGCGTGCCCGTTTTTTGATTGGCGTTATTAATTATAGTGTGCACAAAATCACATGGGGTGTTTCTTTGGCAATAGTAAAAGAAAAAAAAAAACATTATTTACAGTGTTGCACAAAATCTTAATCCTACCATTTAGAAAGATCACAAGTTCATGAGTGGATACTAGAGATTCCTAAGGAATTTCCTTATTATAAGTTGAACTCATCTGTAAATTTTCAACAATACTGATGAGGAGAGTATATAGTTTTGGTTCTAGAAGTCACTGAAATGCTAATCTTGTGAGACTAACACTATCTAGTATTGCTATCATGGTCATGATGGTACAGCTTCTACTCATAAATATCCTATCTGTTCTCCTACTTTTTCCAATTAGGGCTACACAATGGATATAAGAGGAAATTAAGTATGTCACTGCTAACCAGAGCCTGAAAAGACCTTGAGCAACTCTCCACTCTTTGCAAATCTACAAGGTTTAGAGAAAAGTATGCAGCAGTAGAGATAGAAGTAGCTTATCCTGTGAATCATGGCAGAGCAGTCTCCAGACCCACAGTGGACATTAGATGAGTGAAAAATAAATATTCACCATGTTAAAATGCTGAGATTTGGGAAATGTGTGTTACTGCAGCATAGCTCATCCTGATTAATGTGGATAATAATAAGTTTTTGTCTTGGGAGCTAAAAGGAAATCTGCAGTTAGAATGTTACACATTTTCCATCTTTTCATGAAAGGCTTAGCAGGGTAGTGGAATAATTGAGCAACTTTTTCTGAAATGGACCACACAGTAAATATTTTAGGCCAGATAGTCTCTTCACCAGTAATCCTTCTGCCACAGGAGTATAAAAGCAGCCATGATGATACCTAAGGAGTATGGTTGTGTTCCAATAATACTTTATTTATAAAAAATGGGTAATGGACAGGATTTAGTACATTGGTTATAGTTTGCTGGGCTTTGTGATATGGGACCTCCTGTTTAATGTAGTTATGTTGAAAACTTGGTATATGAGTTTCTTAGGACTATCTTTTTATTTTCTTTTTCTTTTCTCTCTCTCTCTCTCTCTTTTAAAGATTTTATTTACTTATTTCACAAAGAAAGAGATCACAAGTAGGCAGAGAGGCAGGCAGAGAGAAGGGGAAGCAGTCTCCCCGCTGAGCAGAGAGCCCGATGCAGGTCTTGATCCCAGGACCCTGAGATGTTGACCTGAGCTGAAGGCAGAGGCTTAACCTACTAAGCCACCCAGCTGTCCCTCTTAGGGCTATCTTAACAAAGTACCACAAATGATGTGACTTAAAACAATAGGTATGAGGAAGCTAGTAGCCCGAATCAAGGTGTTGACAAGGTTGGTTCCTCATGTAGGCTCTGAGGGACAATCTGTTTGCTGCCTTTCTCTCAGATTCTGATTTGTTGCTGATGACACTTGGCATTCCCAGACAATCTCTACCTCTATCTTCACACTGACATCTTTTCTCTGGATGTGACTTTCTTATAAGAAGACTGGTCATATTGGATTAAGGGCCCACATTTCTTACTCCTTTCTGGTATGACCTCATCTTAACTAATTACATTTGCAATGACTCTATTTACAAATAAGGTCACATTCTGAGGTATTGGAGGTTAGAGCTTCAACAAATCTTCTTGGGGTACATAATTCAACCCGTAACACTTGGTTACTTAAGGAACACATTTCGCTTAGAAAACTGTCGATGGTACGTGAATTTAAGAGAAGCTCACAATCAGAAATCAATTCATGAGTTCTTTTGACAAGACTGAAATTTTAGATATAATATAGAGCCATTAAAAGAAGAACTATGCTCATAATTAAAATAATAAATAGAATTTTGTAATGAACATTTACAATTCAATATTATTGTTCAGGCTCCTACCATTTCCAAGTCATTGATTGATGTTTAAGATGAGAAAATTAGATTTGATTTACATACTCTATTTCTTGAGACTGTTATTAAAGCAGAGGATTGATGAAATGATTATTCCTTAGAGTCTGAATGGAGACATCTATAAGAATTTATTGAAGACAAAACTACAATTTCCTTGGCAGATTTTGTAAAAAGAGCACACAGGTGAGCAATCAAATAAGTGCTTTAGATGGTGCAGGAGAGAAGTTCAGAAGGAGAGACCCTCTAACTGCCACCTTCCAGAGGAAGCAGCCTCCAAGCTGGGCTGGAAAGGTGGCTAGGATTTGGATAGTTGCCAGAGAGCATCTAATTGGGGCAAATGCATAACACGATTTAGCGTGGGGAGGAAGATCAGCCGCATTTGAGGTCACAGGGGCATGGTGGGAAATACCAATAATTATAACTGCAAAGTGCAGTTGAAACTGATACAAAGGACCTGGAATGTCACCCTAAGAAGGGTTCATGTTGCATTCATGAGAATAGGTTTCTAAGAAAATAATCAAATCCGTATGGTATATTACACAAGGTAAATAAGGCAATGGATCAGTGAGGAGATGTCTAGGCATTACCTAGGAATGTCTAGGGATTATGAAAAAAAAGGTGATAGACCATGGCTGGGTAGTGAGGTAGAGTTAGAATGGTTTATAGGAATTTTCTTACATTTTGATGATTGAAGTTCTGAGACTGAGAAAACCATGAAGGAGAAAAGGATGAGCCAACATGATCTCAATAGCGAGGGAAAGAGGGAAGAGACAGATATAAACACAAGGAAGGCAGGCAAGACAAATTCTAGCTAATTGCTATTAGAGTAAAGATTAATTCATTAGTTCTAGTTGATTAGTCAAGATAAGATGAGGTAGCCATGGTTACATGTAATCCCCGACATTCCAGTAGCTCAACAAAGATTTATTTCTTGTTCATGCTACGTATCCAGGGCTTATTGGAAGGGAGCTCTGTTCCACAGATTTATTCAGGTATCCAGGCAAAAGGGCATTCCACCATCTTGGGAGGCTGCCATTTCAACATGGAACCGCACAAGGGGAAGAAAGAACAAGGACAGCTCCCCCCACTCTTAACTGTCTTCAGTCTATTTGCCAGAACTTGTCACATAGCCAAAATCCAAGTTAGGTTGGAAAATGTTGAGAAACCAATCAATATCCACTAAACATTACTATCCCTACTGTCTCATTTTCTCTTCTACTTCAAAAACAGTTATCTATGAATTTCTGTCCTAACATTGCCCTTAATAAAGGGAATCTATTTCTTTCCACGTGTTTTCGCTAACAACCAGGAGATGCTCGTATATTCTCAACCATAACCATTGCAAAGGGCTTTCACGAGCATCCTGAACAGTGGAGATAGAAACAAGAACAGAATGTTAAAATCTGCTAATTGTTTCTCTTCCATATCTATATTGGTTATATGGGTTAGGGCTGTAACGTGTACTTGTCACACCAGCTACCACTGTGACTCCTGATTGTGTCATCATCCCTAAGGATGGCTGTCACTAAAAATACCACAAGTAACTAGAAGAATATGTATAGGTAGCAGGATATCAAATGTAACTTTTTCTATCTCGGGTTTAGACAAAGACGCCAAAGACTGCAAAATGCACTCGTTGCCAGACATCCACATACTAGAACTAGGTGCTAGACATATGCAGGTATATTAAGAGACTATGAAGCTGGCTCCTCAGCATTAGCCCCACAAACAACTTCAGGCTCTACAAAGAGACCAAGAATTTATTCCCCAGTTGAAGAGGCCAATAGTGAGGTTTTCTCTGGACAGAGCTTTTGATGTGTCATGTGTTTCCCTCTTCAAAATGGGGAAGGAGAGGAGGATGCTTGCCTTTACTGCAAGCCAAGTAAAGGGGTCTTAAAAAGACGTGCACAAAGACCACCGTTCTCCTGGAGTTTGGTAAAGTCACAAACTAACATCTCATGCCCTGAGACATCTAAAGGAAAGAGTCTTTGGCTAAAGAGGGAAACCCTGGGCTGTCAGAGGAGAAGACTGCCATCAGCAGGTTTGCATATAGAGCAAAGGTGTGTGTGTTTATGTGTGTGTGTGTTTATGTGTGTGTGTGTCCCATAGGCACATGTGGAACTGCAGAAGTCCAAGCCATGGATTATCTTTGAAAGGACTCTGCCTAAGAACATGTTTTTTCCAGGGACAAGATAATATTAGTGAAGAAGAGGCTAGAAGCTAATCATCAATGCAGAAGGGAGGGAAGGAACAGGATGCAGGAAGCCAGGTGGAAAAGCCACCATCCAGGCTAGGGACTGGTGAGTGATCCTCAGAAATAGATAGGAGTGGGAGAGAAGGAGGTTCTAATATATCTCCAAGAATAGCCCCTCATTGGAAGAATCAGCTTTGGAACTCTTAGACCCAGCAGTCCCTAACAGATGATAGGGCTCAAAAAGCAGCAAGGAGAGAGAGGAAAAAAGAAGACAGAGAATAAACTTTCATCCACACTGTACTGCTCTAAATTAGACCTCCACTGGGAGAGGAAGAGAGGCTTCGAACTGGTTGAGTAATCAGATCTGAACTAGGGAAGAAGGAAAAGTTTGAAATGGGTTGAAAAGTTGGCATTTGGACTTCACACTGGCTGCATTTCCTACCATCTGAAAGAGAATTTATCACTGTCTGAGAGAAGGTGAAAGTTCTGGACCATGGCGGTATTTCACCAAGGACCAAGAAGACAGATCCAAAGAGCAAAGTTTGCAGAAGCAGTAGTGAGGAAAAGCAAAGTTTCTTATTTCTTAGATCCTCTTTAGTCCTTCTGACTCAAAAGGCCTGTTCCCATTAATCACTCAGTGAACACTAATGAATAGGGCAGAGGCTGATCAATATATACTTGGTCCTTGAATCTCACAGATTTGAATTTTGCAGGTCCACTTACATGCAGACTTTTTTTGAGAAGTATACTATGACCCTGTGAATGTATTTTCTCTTCCTTTTAATTTTCTTAATAACCTTCTTTTCACTGAACTGCTTTATTGTTAAGATATAGTATATATTACATATACAAAATGTGTGTTAATTGGCCATGTTATCAGTAAAGCTTCTGGTCAACAGTAAGCTACTAGCAATTAAGTTTTGGGGATGTCAAAAGTCATGCACAGATATTCAACTTTGTGCGGGTTTGGCACCCCAACCCTTGTGTTGTTCAAGGGTCACCTGTAGTTCATAGTATAAAAATTCTAATACAATAAGGAATAATTGTACATTGCTTTTGTTGGTGACTGTCTTGAGGTATGGTTATATTTTGGAGAATTTAAAGTGTGTGCAATCGGTAATCCATTAATTCAAAACTATTTCATAGAGGTCCTATAACTGGGTACCTACAATACCCATAAACTCCTATAAAATACATGGAAGGTCATCCACCTACTTTTTCAAAACTTTTACATATAACAAAAGTAGACAAAAATAATCTTAACACAATGTGATAAAAGTTTTAAAAGGAGACTTTGTAGTGTAGTATTAGAACAGAGAGTAGGACATTTTACCTCTAAGAAAGGATCTAGAAAGCTTCCAGAGAAGGTAATACACCTAATCTGATGTTTGACATGTTTATTTAACCATGAACCAGAATGGGTTGAAAAAGAGTGAGATTATTCTTGGTAGCAAAGCAGCTCAGCACAAAAGCATGCAATAGGAAAAACCAACTTTTTCAGAGGCAAATTTGCCCATATAATCATGGGACCAAGTACCATTGGACAATGGTTGTGAATGGGTCTAGAGATTATTTGGAGCCTAGATGTGGCAACAGAGCAATGCAACCTGGTATGGAATTTAGAGATAACTTTCAAGCCATTGAAAATGGTTAAAATATTTTGGTTTTGCTCTTATGTTTATATATGTGCTTTAAACAATAAACAGTATGAGTTTTTTAAAAAAATTATCTATAATTTCATTATCCAGAAAAACCACTGAATATATTCTGGAGTGTTTTCTTCCATTATTTACACATTTTTAAAGTTTTTATTGTATTTCAATTTTGTAGCCAGTCGTTTTAACTTAATATTATTCTGTGATTATTTTCTAGTGTCACTGAACAATTTTTTAAGGATTTTATTTATTTATTTGATAGAGAAAGAGAGAGAGAATATGAGGAGTGGGGGGAGGGGCAGAGAGAGAGGGAGAAGCAGAGGCCCCACTGAGCAGAGCGCCCAAGGCAAGACTCTATCCCAGGACCCTGAGATCATGACTGGAGCCAAATGCTAGATGATTAACTGACTGAGCCACCCAGGTGCCTCTCATTGACTAGTTTTTGACAATATGATCTCTAATAAGTGACCAATATTACATCAAATGAACCCACTCATTTTTTTTTCATTCAGCCATTCATTTACTGTTAATGGTTGGGTTATTCTAAATGCTTGGCAATTGCCATCCATATTTATACATCTTCCAGTGTATTTTTATGCCTTTAAGATACAGTCCAATAAATTAAATTGCTGAGTCAAACAAAATTCTGCAGAAGCTACTTTTTACACATTTTTACATTTGTTTCCACAAAAATTGTGCTAATTAACATCCTCCTCCCTTGCTCCAGTAACAGTGTAAAATATTCTGGTTTTTTTGTAGGTTTATCAATGGGACAAATTATTTGCTTTTATGAGTAATCTCTGCTGGTTTTCTAATAAACTAAACTTTTAATAGTCATTTCTATAAATAAACCTTGTTAAATAATCTTTCTTTACTCTTTAAAATAAAAGTCCACTGAAAAAATGTTACAGAATATAGAGAAATAGAAGGGAAAAAAGTTATTTCCTACAATCAATGACTGGTAACATCTTGGCATATAACCTTCCAGTTGTTTTTTTTTTTAACACATAATGTATTATTTGCTTCAGGGGTACAGGTCTGTGAATCACCATCCTTACACAATTCACAGCACTCACCATAGTACCTATCCTCCCTCATGTCCATGGCCCAGCCACCCTATCCCTACCGCTTCACCACCCAGCAAACCTCAGATTGTTTCCTGAGATTAACAGTCTCTTATGGTTTTTCTCCCTCCAGAGTCCCATCTTGTTTCATTTTTTCCCTCCCTTCTCCCCACAACCTCATATCATAGGTTGAGGCCCTGCCCTAAAATTCCTCATATCAAAGATATCATATGTTAATTGTCTTTCTCTGATTGACTTATTTAACTCAGCATAATACCCTCTAGTTCCATCCACGTCATTGCAAATGCAGGATTTTGGGGGTTTTGATGGCTGCAGAATATTCTGTTGTCTATATATATACCACATCTTCTTTATCCATTCATCTGTTGATGGACATCTAGGTTCTTTCCATAGTTTGACTATTGTGGACATTGCTGCTATAAATATTCAGGTACACGTGCTCCTTTGGATTACTACATTTGTATCTTTAGGGCAAATACCCAGTAGTGCAATTGCTGGATTATAGGGTAGCTCTATTTTCAACTTTTTGAGGACCCTCCATGCTGTTTTCCAGAGTGGCTGCACCAGCTTGCATTCCCACCAACAGTATAGGAGGGTTCTCCTTTCTCTGCATCCTCGCCAGCATCTATCGTTTCCTGACTTGCTAATTTTAGCCATTCTGATTGGTGTGAGGTGCTATCTCACTGTGGTTTTGATTTGTATTTCCCCGATGGTGAGTGATATTGAGCACTTTTTCATGTGTCCCTTGGCCATTTGGATATCTTCTTTCCAGAAATGTCTGTTCATGTCTTCTGCCCATTTCTTAATTGGGGTATTTGTTCTTTGGGTGTTGAGTTTGAGAAGTTCTTTATAGATTTTGGATACTGGCCCTTTATCTGATGTGTCATTTGCAAATACCTTCTCCCATTCTGTCAGCTGTCTTTAGATTTTGTTGACTGTTTCCTTTGCTGTGCAAAAGCTTTTGATCATTGCCCTTGCTTCCCTTGCCCTTGGTGATGTTTCTAGGAAGAAGTTGCTGCGGCTAAGGTCAAAGAGGTTGCTGCCTGTGTTCTACTCAAGGATTTTGATGGATTCCTTTCTCACACTGAGGTCTTTCATCCATTTTAAGTCTATTATGTGTGGTGTAAGGAAATGATCCAGTTTCATTCTTCTGGATGTGGTTGTCCAATTTTCCCAACACCATTTGTTGAAGAGACTGTCTTTTTTCCATTGGACATTTGTTCCTGCTTTGTCAAAGACTAGTTGACCATGGAGTTGAGGGTCCATTTCTGGACTATTCTGTTCCATTGATCTATGTGTCCGTTTTTGTTCCAGTTCCATACCGTATTGATGATTACAGCTTTGTGATGGAGCTTGAAGTATGGAATTGTGAGGCCACCTACTTCGGTTTCTTTTTCAACATTCCTCTGGCTCTTTGGGATCTTTTGCGGCTCCATATAAATTTTAGGATTATTTGTTCCATTTATTTGAAAAAAAATTATTGGTATTTTGATAGGGATTGCATTAACTGTTTAGACTGCTTTAGGTAGCATAGACATTTTCACAATATTTGTTTTTCCAATCCATGAGCATGGAACATTTTTCCATTTCTTTGTGTCTTCCTCAATTTCTTTCATGAGTACTTTATAGTTTTTTGAGTACAGATTCTTTGTCTCTTTGGTTAGGTTTATTCCTAAGTATCTCATGGTTTGGGGTGTACTTGTCAATGGGATTGACTCCTTAATTTCTCTTTCTTCTGTATTGCTGTTTATGCATAGATATGCAACTGATTTCTGTGCATTGATTTTATATCCTCACACTTCACCAAATTCCTGTATGAGTTCTAGCAGTTTTGGAGTGGAGTCTTTGGATTTTCAACATAAAGTATCATATCATCTGCAAAGAATGAGAATTGGACTTCTTCTTTGCTGATTCAGATGCCTTTTATTTCGTTTTGTTGTCTGATTGCTGAGGCTAGGACTTCTAGTACTATGTTGAATAGCAGTGGTGATAAGGAACAGCCCTGCTGTTTTTTCTTGACCTTAGAAGGAAAGCTTTCAGTTTTTCCCCATTAAGAATGATATTCGCCATTGGTTTTTCAGAGATGGCTTTAATGTTATTGAGGTACGTACTCTATTCCTAAACTGTGAAGAGTTTGGATCAAGAAAAGATGCTGTACTTTATCAAATGCTTTTTCAACATCTATTGAGAGTATCATAAGGTTCTTATTCTTTATTAATGTATTGTATCACATTGATTGATTTGTGGATGTTGAACAAACCTTGCAGCCCAGGAATAAATCCCACTTGGTCATGTTGAATAATCCTTTTAAGGTACTGTTGGATCCTATTGGCTAGTATTTTGGTGAGAATTTTTGCATCTGTGTTCATCAAGGATATTAGTCTGCAATTCTCCTTTTCAATGGGATCTATGTCTACTTTTGGGATCATGTTAATGCTGGCCTCATAAAGAGTTTGGAAGTTTTCCTTCCATTTCTATTTTTTGGAACAGTTTCAGGACAATAGGTATTAATTCTTCTTTAAATGTTTGGTACAATTCCCCTGGGAAGCCATCTGGCTCTGGGCTCTTGTTTGGTGGGAGATTTTTGATGACTGCTTCAATCTTCTTACTGGTTATGGGTCTGTTCGTGTGTTCTATTTCTTCCTGGTTCAGTTTTGATAGTTTGTATGTCTTTAGGAATGCATTCATTCTTCCAAATTGTCAAATTGGCCTGTGTATACTTGCTCATAATATGTTCTTATAATTGTTTGTACTTCTTTGGTGTTGATTGTGATCTCTCCTCTTTCATTCATGATTTTATTAACTTGGATCCTTTCTCTCTCTCTTTCTTTCTTTCTTTCTTTATTTTTTTTTTTTTTTTGATATGTCTGGCCAGGCTTGTATCAATTTTATTAATTCTTTCAAAGAACCAGCTCCTAGTTTCATTGATTTGTGCTACTGTTCTTTTGGTTTCTATATCATTGGTTTCTGCTCTGATCTTATTTCTCTTCTCCTGTTGGGTTTAGACTTTCTTTGCTGTTCTTTCTCCATTTCCTTTAGGTGTAGTGTTAGGTTGTGTACTTGAGACCTTTCTTGTTTCTTGAGAAAGTCTTGTATTGCTATATGCTTTCCTCCTAGAACCACCTTTCCTGTGTCCCAAAGATTTTGAACAGTTGTGATTTCATTTTCATTTGTTTCCATGATTTTCAAAAATTCTTTAATTTCCTAGGTGACTGATTCATTCTTTAGTAGGATGCTCTTTAGCCTCCTGTATTTGAGTTCTTTCCAACTTTCCTCTTGTGGTTGAGTTTTAGTTTCAAAGCATTGTGGTCTGAAAATATGCAGGGAATGATCCCAATCTTTTGGTACCAGTTGAGAACTGATTTGTGACCCAGGATATGATCTATTCTGGATAATATTCTATGTGCACTAAAGAATGTGTATTCCATTGCTTTGGGATGGAATGTTCTAAATATATCCATTTGGCTCAGTGTTTAATTTAATAATAATTTCCTTGTTGATCTTTTGCTCAGATGACCTGTCCATTTCAGTGAGGGGGGGTATCAAAGTCCCCTACTATTATTGTATCATTGTCCATGTGTTTCTTTGATTTTGTTATTAATTGGTTTATGTAATGGGCTGCTCCTATATTAGGGGCATAGATACTTAAAATTGTTAGATCTTCTTGTTGGACAGACACTTCAGGTATGATATAGTGTCCTACCTCATGTCTTATTATAGTATTTGGCTTAAAATCTAATTTTTCCAACATAAGTGTTGACACCCCAGTTTTCTTTTAATGTCCATTAGCATGGTAAATTTTTTTCCAACCCCTCACTTGAAATCTGGAGGTGTCTTTGCGTCTAAAATGAGTTTCTCGCAGACAGCATATTGATGGGTTTTGTTGTATTTTCCATTCTGATACCCTATGTCTTTTGACTGGGGCATTTAGCCCATGTACATTCAGGATAACTATTGAAAGATATGAATTTAGTGTCATTGTATTGCCTATAAGGTGACTGTTACAATATATTGTCTCTGTTCCTTTCTGGTCTGTTACTTTTAGGCACTCTCTTTGCTTACAGGACCCCTTTCAATATTTCCTATAGGGCTGGTTTGGTGTTTGCAAATTCTTTTAGTTTTTGTTTGTCCTGGAAAACTTTTAATCTCTCCTATTTTCAATGACAGATTGGATGGATATAGTATTCTTGACTGCATATTTTTCTAGTTTAGTGCTCTGAATATATCATGCCAGTTCTTTCTGGCCTGCCAGGTCTCTGTGAATAGGTCTGCTGTCAATCTAATATATCTAATGCTTCATGTTAGACCTCTTGTCCCAAGCTGCTTTTAGGATGTTCTTTTTGTCACTGAGACTTGTAAATTTTACTATTAGATGATAGAGTGTGGACCTATTTTTATTGATTTTGAGGGGGCCTCTCAGTGCCTCCTGGATGTTGATACTTGTTCCCTTTGCCGAATAAGGGAAATTCTCTGCTATAATTTGCTCCAATATACCTTCTCCCCATTTCTTTCTTCCTTCTTTTTCTGGGATCTCAATTATTCCAATATTGTCTTGTCTTACGGTATTACTTGTCACTCAAATTCTCCCCTCATGGTCCAGTAGTTCTTTGTCTCTCTTTTCTTCAGCTTCTTTATTCTCCATCTTTTGGTCTTCTATATCACTAATTCTCTCTTCTGTCTCATTTGTCCTAGCACTCCATTTTTTATTGCACCTCATTAATAGCTTTTTTTATTTCAACTTGGTTAGATTTTAGTTTTTTTATTTCTCCAGAAAGGGATTCTCTAGTATCATCTATACTTTTTTCAAGCCAAGCTAGTGCCTTGATAATCGTCACTCTGAACTTTTTAGTTTTGACATAGAAATAATGTCCATACTGATTAAGTGCCTAGCCATCATTACTGCCTCTTGTTCTTTTTTTTTTTTTTGAGGTGAGTTTTCCTGCCTTGTCATTTCATCCAGATAAGAATAGATGAATGAGAGAACAAAATACTATATACTAAAAGGGTAGCAATGACCCCAGAAAAATATACACTAACCAAATCCAAAGAGACCTGAAACTGGGAGGAGAAGAAAGGAGAAAAAATATATATACATATGGGTGTGTACATGTATACATATACATATATCTATACATGTATACATATACATTTATATGTATATATGTACATATATACACACATATGCATATGTATGTATATGTGTGTATATGTATATGTATGCATATACATATGTGTATGTATATGTATGTGTATACATGTGTGTATACATATGTGTGTATATGTACATATATACATATACATGTATATGTATACATGTATAGATATACGTATATGTATACATGTACACACATATATGTATTTTTTGGGGTGTTTTTTTTCTTTTAAACAGAGACTACAGAGAGGCAGACAAGGGAGAGAGGAGGAAGTAGGCTCCCCGCTGAGCAGAGAGCCCTATGCGGGGCTCAATCCCAGGACCCTGAGATCATGACCCGAGCTGAAGGCAGAAGCTTTAAACCACTGAACCACCCAAGTGGCCCTATATTTTTTTTCTCCTTTCTTCTCCCCCCAGTTTCAGGTCTCTTTGGATTTGGTTAGTGTATATTTTTCTTGGGTCATTGCTACATATATATATGTATATGTATGTATATATGTGTATGTATGTATATACATATATATGTATATGTGTGTGTGTGTGACTGGTGAATATAACAGAGCCACACACTTGATTTTGGGTTATTTTGGTCTGTTAGAAGAAACCGCCTCCCAAAATTTTAAAGAAAGCAAAACTTATATACAAAAATAAGGGTAAACACAATGAAGGGGTGGAATATGACTGTAAAGATGAAAATTTAAAAATATTCTAAAAAAGAAATTGATAATATAAGAAGTTGGTTGAAAAAAGAAAAAAAGAAAAGAATGTGATTAGGCTGGAGACTAGAACAAAGCCATGTGCTAGATTTAGGTTATATGGTATATTTTGATCTTTTAGAAGAAACTGTCCCGAAATCTATCAGGAAATTTTAAAGCAAAAAAAAGCTTTTTAAAGAAAACAAAATTTTTTTGTATACAAAAAAAATAAATGTTAAATAGAATGAAGGGGTAGAGTATGACTATAACAAAGAAAATTCAAAAAGATTTTTTTTAATTGTATTGATAAGATAAAATAGTTTAAAATGTCAAAATAGTAAAGAGGGATCATTTTAAAAATAGAATAAGAAAAAAACAAAATATAAAAAAATTTAACTTTGAAAGACTAAAGAATCATGGGGGAAAAACTGTGAATTCTATGTGCTGTAATTCTGTAGCTCTGAAGCTTTGCAGTTCTCATTGATCAGCAAACCTGGTCTTGGCTGGATATTCTTTTTGATCTTTTTGGGGTGTGACCTATTGTACTGATTCTCAATTGTCTTTTTCCAAGGTGGAATTGCACCACCCTTGCCAGGGGGCAGGCTAAGTGGCCTGGTTCGGAGAGCCAATCTGCTTGGGTTCGCTCTGGATAGCTTTTGTTCCCTAAGCGCTTTCCATAGAGCTTTGGAGGACAGGAATGAAGATGGCGTCCTCCCAATCTCCAGCCCAGAGGGGCTGACAGCTAGGGCCCCACTTGTCAGTGCACCTTCAGAGAAAAGCAGTCAATCCTTCCCATCTCCCTTGTCTCCAGCCACACTCTGAGCTCATCTAGCCTGTGACTGAGTGTTTTTATCTCTGGTGCTCGGCTCCATTTGGAGTCTCCAAACCCAGCAGATTCCTGCCACAAGCTCCCACACCACTCCTCCCAGAGGAAGAAGGTAATTCTCCCTGGATCTGCCACTTATGGGGTCTTTGCTCAAAGAGCAGTGGCCCGACTGTGTCCCAGATGATGGTTTAAGGTAGCCCCAAGCTGAGAGCCCACTGCTCAGCTTTGTCTTTGCAGCCGGCTTCCCAGCTCCAATCCCTGGGGAGCTCTACTGCACTCAGACACACTCAGACACCCCCATGGGTCCTGAGACCATCCTGTCCCCAAGAGGGCTCCGCCCCCTGCTTAGCCTCTGAAGCGATGTCCTTCAGTGGAGCAGACTTCTAAAAGTTCTGATTTTGTGCTCACTGCTCCAGTGCTTGTTGGGAGCCGGCCCCTCCCCCTGCAGTCTGTCTTCCTGTATGTCCCCTCAGATTCACTACTCCACATGTCCTACCTTCCAGAAAATGGTTGTTTTTCTGTTCCTAGAATTGCTGCTCTTCTTTTCTTTGATCTCCTGTTGAATTTGTAGGTGTTCAGAATGGTTTGATAGCTATCTAACTGAACTCCTGGGACCCAGTGATATTTAAGTCTCTTAATCCTATACCATCTTGTTCCTCCTACCCTTCCAATTCTTAATATTCTAAACGTATTTAACAAAATTGAGACTTTATTGTATTTAACGTACCATCTTGTGGAGCAAGTGGGATATCAGCATTGATTAGACTTCAGACCATGGCTTGTAAAAACTGCATGATTTTCCCTGGTATGAGTGGGCTGTAACCAATCTCCATTTCTATCTTGGACTTTGGATTGGCTTTTATATTTCATCTTCACATGAGCATTTTCTTTTTTGCATGAGCATTTTTGTGCATACCTTGAATTAAATTCTAAGACAAATTGTTAAAAATAGAAATGTTGAGTAAAAGGATTTGAACATTTTTTATGACTTTTAATTCACATTGCAAAGTTGTGTTCCAAAAAAGCTGCACCTATGTATAGGGATTGAGAGGACTTGTTTTACAGCATTAAGAATGATCAGTATTTTAATTTTTCCTACTTGACAGATAACAACAGCTTTATATTTGAATTTGCCTTTCTTTGATTATTGAGAATGTTAATTCTTTTTATGTCTTACAGGCAATATTTATTTTTGTCACATTTGGAGGATCTGGTGCTTTTATTGGTGATGGTCAAAGTCTTTTTCTCTACCATTAAGATATTAATAATTTATCCATTGTATTTATTCATATGTTACTTTTTAACCCAATATTTCATATCTCTGAGTTACTGAATTTTCCATCTTTACTGGCTATAATACATCTTTGAGTATGTTTTTCAGGGCACAAACAGGGGTTCTTTCCGAGCCCTTGCCTAATTCAGATATCCTTCCTGCTTCCATCATATGTGAATGACATCTTGGCAGTACATGGAATTCTTAGGCTACAAGCTTTCCCTCACAAATTTGCAGTGTCTTCTGATACACAGTGTAATAGAGAAGAGTATGCATGTGTGGTGGTTAGTTTTATGTCAGTTTGACTAGGCCATGGAGTACCCAGATATTTGGACAAATGTTACTCTGGGTGTTTCTGTGAGGATGTTTCTGATGAGACTAACATTTGAATTGGTATATTGAGTAAAGCAGATTGCCCTCCCTGGTGTGGGTGAGTCTCATTTTATCAGTTGAAGGTCTGAATAAAACAAAAAGCCTGATCACCTTCCAAGTAAGAGAGAATTCTGCCTGACTGCCTTCAAAATGGAACATTGGCTTTCTGTCACCTTCATAATCATGTACTCCACTTCCTTTTAAGTTTTCCTCTTTCTTTTGGTAGATAGATAGATAGATAGATGATAGATGATAGATAGAGGATAGAGATAGATTTTGTTTTTCTGGAGAACCCTGACTAATATGTCATGTTACCTAGAACTTTTTTTTTTCTCTGTTTCCTTGGTTATAGAATTTGTCTCATTCATGAAATTTGCAAATGTAATCATGATACCTGGGTGTCATGTCTTTTTTTTTTCCAGTCATTCTGTTTGGAATGCATGATTCTACTAGACAGGAAGTGGAAGGATCTACATGGTAGCTGTTCTCTGTGGATTATAGTGTAAGGAAGGTCATCCAATAGGAGTAAGGAGGATGGTGTTGAGGATTTTAAAATCTGTGAGTCAGTACTAGGTCTTTAAAGAATACTTCCTGATGTCTGTATCTGTCAATCCATTTCTGTCAGTTACAACACTCCTAGGAACTCTCCTAGCTTGGTCCTGACCTTCCACTGCTTGGATTGAGACATGACCTTCAACATGAACTGCAGTCCTTCACATTCAGCAATTACTAATTGTTAATTTTTCATATACTTAGGTCCTCTTTAGCTAGATAGCTAGACTTGAGCACAGGAATTAATTTATATTCACCTTTAATTTAGTAGACATTTGGTATTATTTGTTCTCCAATTTAAATTGAATAGACCAGCAAGTATTACTCACATGGCAAAAATACACTTGTGTATTTTTAAGACACTAACCTTCTCTAGATCACTGTTCACAATAATCAAAATAAACTCCTGCTCTAGGCTGATCATTAGGCTTTGTCTTTATATATAGAGAGATAGATATATGGATATAGATATATGGATTTGTTACAGACAAGGAGAACATAAAAATAAAGTCATATGGGAAAATGTACCTATTCTAACATAAGTGTTTTTGAGTGATTTTGTTAGAAATATAAGGGGGCATACAATTAGTCCATTGACACTGTAATTCCACAGTTAAAGAATTCTGCATGATTCCCTACAACTTCACTTACCAATAAATGATTAATAACACCTTCTGTGTGTCAGGCACTGCGTTATGCAAAATTTATCAGTAATCTTATACATGTAACTTTTTACATTTATGACACACAATTATGCTACCTGCACAATATATAATAAAATTACATATTATAGTACTTAATATAGTGTTCTTTCAGTTAGAACAAAATTACTGCTTTCTGTAAATGACACTATGCTTCAAGATTACTGGAGACTTAAGCAGCTATAATCACTATAACTCTTAACTCACCTAAGCCATCTCTTGTAGTTTCTCTTCTCATTTTGTGAGGGCTACTTTTACATAATCACTACTCTCATATAATGTGCAGTATAATCCATAAGAAGTACACGTGTATGCATACATCCATTCATATCCACACTCCTGGGAAAATTCGGAGATCCTCCATAATTCTATAGCTATCAAAATTCTGTGCACCCACAATGCCCTATGTTCCTGAGCTGTCCATTCCTACATTTCCTCATATTTATTCAACTTATTTTTGTCTACCCACTTTCCACCTCACTTCTGAAGGTCTATAGGCAGCATCTATCTGTTTCACACCTACTGACTTGTATGCAATCATCAGTCATTCCACCTGTCAGTCAACAAATATTTCCTGCAAGCCATGCACATTAACTCTGGGTTTAGAGAAATCTGTAAGGCTTAGTCTTTTTTCTCAAGAACATCCAAAGATAGTCAGACTGGGGATTAGGGACTTGGGCTTCAACATATGAATTTTATGGGGACACAATTCAGTCAACAGCAGATTATAAAAATCCTTATCATAATTTCGTTGCTATAACTAGATTAGTCTTAGTTAGCTTTGAATAACTTTAAGTTTGCAAGAAAAGGAATGTGCAATTATCAAATAGTACCTAGAATTCAAAATAACACTAAGTATTTTAAACTACCAGCCTTCTAGATAAATTTGCTGAGCAGGCCTTCTCATTTTCTGAAGTTCATATGCAGTGTCTCAGTCAGAATTGTTGGTCTTTTTATTCAAAAATAGGATTTTAAAAATATTTTATTTGTTTATTTGAGA
The DNA here is from genome assembly GCF_011764305.1 of Mustela putorius furo. Lineage (NCBI taxonomy): Eukaryota > Metazoa > Chordata > Mammalia > Carnivora > Mustelidae > Mustela > Mustela putorius. The sequence continues at coordinate 9,157,209 of NW_025422022.1, forward strand.
GAAAGAGAGCACTCTCATCAGCAGGGTGTCTGATGTGGGGCTCAATCCCAGGACCCTGAGACCATGACCTGAGCCAAAGGCAGATGCTTGACCAACTGAGCCACCCAGGTGGTCTTGAAAATAGTTTTTGATAGAATTTCCATGGCCATGATTGATGGATTTGAAAATGTAACACTACAGCTAGACTTGCTCCATACTGTGGCAGAGCCACTATGGCACAAAAACATCCCAAGGATCTGAGATACAGATTTTCCTACCCTCCTTCCACCTCTGCCCTAAGTACAGGGGTCCACGTGTAGCACACTGGACACTACCTGGTTTTCCAGGCTGGAGTGCCTGCTGAGGATCTCTAGGAAAGCTCATATCAAGAAAATGTACATACATACTTGCAGCATCTTGTTCAGAGTCAAATAGTTTTTTTAATTTTTTATTTATTTTTTTGTCAGAGAGAGAGACAGAACACAAGCAGGGGGAGCAGCAGGCAGAAGGAGAAGCAGTTTGCCACTGAGCAAGGAACCCAATGTGGGGTTCAATTTCAGGACCATGGGATCGTGACTTGAGCTGAAGGCAGACGCTTGGCAGACATTTAACCAACTGAGTCACCCAGGTGTCCCCAGAGTCAAATAGTTTCTTAATCTAACATAAACTATGGAATGTCCATGCTCATTAGGTATTGTAAGTAGACTCTGATTGCTTCACTCTTGTGTTCTTTCTTGTGGACATTTTGTGATTGTCTTACATCCCATAATAGAATCATTTATTTATTTATTAAAAACCTCCAAAGGTAACTTATTAATAAGGAATTGTGCCATTGTGACCCACAGTTCAATCCACCCACAGTTGGGAGTAGCAAATATGCTCTTCTTTGACACCAGGATGTTGAAATTCATCTTAACGTGGGCCAAACACGCTAGGAAGCCAAACGAAATGACACATAGTAGACTCAAGTTTGGCAGGCCACCCAAATGAGGAGGGAAAAAAGGTATATCAAACTTAAGAAATAAGTAAACTCTTTTACAAAAAAATAAATCTCACATGCTTCAGTATGTACTTAAATTCTTTCCTCATGTTATTTAATTATATGTAGACATAAATGTATGTATAAGACCCTAAGGTTTATATCTTGAATTCATCTATAAAACTAGGAAAAAAATAATAATTAAATACAAAAAAAAATACATCAATAAAACTAAAATAGAAATTCTTCTGCTATGTTTCACATTGTTTTGCTAAATCTTTGCTTATAACAGGACTGTATGACTAACTGCTATGGCCCAGGATTGCTTTTTTCCCTGATTATGAATATTTTGATAGTTTTATATTTTATGATAATATATTCATAACTAATTTTCTTGTATTTGATGTAAAATATGTATTGCATACATAGGAATTTACATAATCACAATAAAAAATAAATAAATAATATTTATTTATTATATTAAATTATATTAAATATTATAATACATTATAATATTTATTTATTATATAAGCACAAGTACAGTTTATATCATAACTAATACATCTTATAATTAATAACTAATTACATCTTATAATTAGTTTTTTAAATTATAAAATACCAAAAGTCATGAAATCAACGAAAACTACCCAAACATCTAATACCCGGGAGATCAGCCCAGTTTAGCATATTTCTTTCCTCTTGTTTTAAATGCACTATTGTGGAGTGAGGAAACAGGAAAGCAAGTCAATCTACGTATGAACTTTGATATGATAACCCATGCTTTCAGCCAGGGCAATCAACCATCTCAGTTTGCATGAGGCTGAGGGATTTCCTGGGATGTGGGATTTTCAGCCCTAAAACCATGACAGTCAAACAAATGAGATGGTGGATCACTCTACTTTCAGCCTTCTATTTTGTTCCCAGCCTCCTTCGTACTTAAATCTGCATGTATTTTAGGCTGTAGCTTCTTTCACTTTCCATCATCAGTCAACATTCTTCATCCAGTTTTCCAAAGGTTGTTGAGAGAACTTACCTTCCATGAGGCCCGTCCATTCTTTGTTGTCAAAGGTGGAGGACTATGTTTTATCTGAACGCCATTACTGCTATTTTAATGGGCTTTCAGCTGCTTCCTCAATAAGAAGATGCAAGATGCTTTTGAGTTTCACATGCCTATACAGCAAGGATCAAGGATGACTCAGCCCCAGCTCCGATTCTCAGGAAACCTTCCCATGTACGACTTGGACTTTATTTGCCCTTAATGCATCATCTGCTGCCTCTATTTAGCTGTTTTTCATGATCAAAGAAGACCTAGTTGGTTCTAATGTGATCCTAAATATAAATAGAAACACTATGTTAACATAGGAAGTTTGGTTATAAAAAAAAAAAAAAAAGTCATCCAAATGTTTTGAGCAGTCATTTTTTACAATATCACTTAAACACACATAAAAATGTGATGCTTATAAAACAAAAACAAAAACAAAAACTTTTGAACTCACAAGAGTAGAGCCACAGATTCAGGAATGAATGACTTACAGATCATTTTAACCCTGTATGTTTCTTCCTATTTGTAGGACGCATCATTTTAAAAGTGGAGAAAATGATGATTGTGAGTTAGATTTAATTTGAAATGTGTTAGAATCTTGGCAAGTCCTTTTTAATATAAATTGGATAAGGCTCAGTCACTCAAGCCTATATCAGAGAACATTTTCTAAGAAATATTCTAAATAATATCAGATGATAAAAAAAAAAGTAGACTGCTCACCTCACTTCTCATCCCATGATTTTAATTCTTGGGTGCATTTTTCTTTTTCCTTTCAGGACTTGAAATAGTATCCATGTTCGCCTCCTAAATATTTTTTTTAAAGATTTATTTGTTTGTTTTTGTGGCGGTGGACAGAGGGAGACAGAGTACCTGAAGCAGGCTCCACACTGAATATGGAGCCTGACACAGGGCTTGATTTCACAATCCTGAGGTCATGGTCTGAGCTGAAATCAAGAATAGGCTGCTTAACTGACTAAGCCACAGAGGCGTCCCAATAACACCCATTTAGTATGTCATTTAGACATCCTCTGGGGACTCTTCTTTTCTCACCATGAGGTCCATTGATATTAATGGGAGTATGGACACAGTTTAAGCAATTGGGATCCCTGTAAATAATTTTTAAGATTTTATTTATTTATTTGACACAGAAAGAGAGAGATCACAAGTAGGCAGACCAACAGGCAGAGATAAAGGGGGAAGCAGGCTCCCTGCTGATCAGAGATCCCGATATGGGGCTCGATCCCAGGACCCTGAGATCATGACCTGAGCCAAAGGCAGAGGCTTAACTCACTGAGCCACCCAGGCACCCCTGAATCCCTGTAAATTTAAGGAGAAACTTTCTCATCTTGATAGATATGAGAAGAGAAAATGCGAAATAATCCTGTTTAAAGGATAATTTTCTGTTCATTTAATTATTATTGCAAATATATGTGCTGGCACCCATTTGTTATCACTCCATCACAACTCTTGGTTTGTTCCTCAAAAAAATTGTTTTTGTTTCTTATCTCAAGCTTTTTTCTATTATTATAAACATTTTGATTTTTTTGGAAAGAAAAGAAGTCCTCTGAGAAATATTTTTGCCTTCTTTAATAGGAAAAAAATTCAGTAAAATTCCAAACATGAAAAATTAGTATATTTTCTGAAAAATATTTATTGAAATGTCTTCTATAATACAAAGATCTTCTTTAAGGAGGTGACTACTCATTCAGTAGTAAAAATTTTTATTTCGTGATTATTTAAGCTATAGCCCCTTCAACATTTTGTAAGATGGTAATTTTACAGATTTCATTTTTAATCAAACAACTCAGAAATGATTTTCAGTTCCTTAAATCACACAATACAAGAGCATATTTCCCAAATCTCTAATTTAATGTCCATAAATGTCTTGAATCAGAATAAAGATTTATGATGAACTCATGTCCCCAGAGTATGATCTTGGTTACAAACATTCTGTGGATTTATCTCCATTTAAGTATTTGACTGTAAAAGACATGATGTTCATGTATATCAAGTGAAGATGGAAGGAGAAAATTTTCATAAGGGAGTTTTCAGAACTATGGAATTCTGAAACTGGGGAAAAGTGGTTACTTTGAAGAAACTAAGGGTTATCTCTGAGATTACTGTGGATGTATGAAGTCTCTCACTTTGCTTGGGTCCCTATGCTTCTCTCACTCTCAGAAGAAGAATCAAAACCTACTCAGCAGCTTTGTTGAGCTTCCTCGAAGTCCAAGACAGTGACCCAATTTGTCATTTCCTAGGACTTGTGTGAGCCAAGGCAAGCATGAAATGTGTTGGGAGTCTGAATGAAGACTTAGGAATGAACAAATTATAATTCTCTACTATATTATCCTACTGTAGACACAAGAACTCAACAAAGTGTTCCTAGCCCATGAGTTGAGTTCCAAGTAGATTGCTTGGAATTTATTTTCTCCAAAGAATTAATATTTTATGTAGAATTTAGATTTTTAACCCAAGATGTATAGATGTTGTATTGGTAACAAACTTTAGACCTTGACTATTACATGTGACATTGTTTACCAAAAAAAGGAGCTCCAAACAAAGTTACAATTCCCAGATGCTGTGAGCATATCTTTCCCATCTTGACAATAATAGCAAACTCTTCCTCTTGTCCAAGGCAACAATTCAAGGCATCATTAAAACAGAGATCCCAATTCTCCCTAGCACAGAGAGGACTAAACATGCAAGGGATTTAATGATCAGGGTTTAAACATGTGGGATAAAATTATAAATTTTCAGGCTCAAAAAGTAAGCATTTTCCCAGAATACTTAATATTCTGTTCATTTCAACTTTAGAAATATCAGCTCCTGTGACTGAAACTCAGTCACAAAAAAGACAGGAGGTTGGTCATACTTATGACAGAAAAAAGGAATAGAATCCTTTATGTTTACTTCCTATAACAAGATCTATAAACTTTAATGACCTCAGAGGATTTGACTGTATCCTTAATTATAGAAATTAGACACAGGAATGGAACACTTGGTTCTTCTCTTTTCCGGAGGCCGTCTTAACACCACATGAGTGGTGTGCTTCATTTTTCTGGCATTTGGCCATGTTATATACACAAGCCATGCTGACCAAATGTCTCACATTTTTAGCCAGAATGCTCTGATTCATATAGCAGTGAGGGGGAAAAAATGTAAATTAATGATTCTTAGCGGTTACCTGACATTACATTTCTTGTTCTTTCTACATCCTCCTGCAAAATATACACAATGTTAAAATTTAAAATTCTGACATTTATAATTCTCTTCTTCTAGTAATGTGCTTCTTCCCTTTGGCAAATTCATCTCTAGGGGCCTGGGTTTTCTCACTTATAAAATGAGGGAATTATATACCAAGTAATATCTGAGAGTTTTTCGAACTGAGAAAGTTCATGGTACTACTTATGTTTATACTAGGATTGTACAAATACATAAATATAATGTGAATAGTGAGAACTAAGTTTTCATTTCTGGGGGAAAAAGATATAAATAGGGAAAGAGGAACAATAGAATAAACTCTGGTACTGGGTTGAAACTAAAGGTGTTAGTATGAATTCATGGTTTTATACACACACACACACACACACACACAGATGAATACACGGAAATGCAGATGTGTACCTGGATTACTATAGAAACATATATTTTCTGCTTTGTCTGCTGAGAAGACCTAGAAGCAATGATAAGCCATAGCAATAAGAACACCTAGAGCCCAGATACTAGTTCAAAATACTGGTCTCCAATAAAAAGGAGCCAAGGCTCCTTGGAGAAAGTGTTGATTTCAAGACTGTGATAGGGAACATACAACACAAGCCCAGAGCATTCTGTGGTACCGAAAAGTAAAGACTTGTTTGAAAATGATGGGGCTATGTCAGAAGAACACTGAAACCAATTTGGAAGAGCTTCCCAATGTCCAAACCTGAAATAATTTGAGTGAAAAAATAAACTATAATATAAGACTATAACACATAGAATAAAAGAAATATCCACAAGTCCAGACTCCTATCAATCAATCAGTCAGTAGGTGGGCAGAGATTACTCTTCTTTACAATAGAATTCTAATAATAAATATTAAAAAATGAGGAAGAGAGAAAAATCCATCTTAGGCAAACACAAGAGCCATGGAATGATGCTAGAATCGTGGACAAAACCATGATGAGAAACTGCATTGCCTTAAAACATCTCCCAATAAGATAATTACTAAGTAAAATGGGAAAATCTTAATTTCAGCATGGTGAAATCAGCAGATACACCTTGATCAACTGGTCAAAGTTAACATCCTCAGTAATAAGATATATTGACATGATGTATTCCCTAATATGATATATGGGGAAGGCCACACATCCCTTCTATCTTCTCACTAAAAGTGCAAAATCTGTTTCCTCCAGTGAAAATATTAGGTAAATTGAGGGGTATCCTAAATAATGGCTAACCAGGGTCCTCCAAAAGGGTCATGGTTGTGAGAACCAAAAAAAAAAAAAAAGTTAATTTTCAGATTGAAGGAGATGAAGCAGACATGACAAATGCTATGTGGGTTCTTTAAGGACTGAATCCCAGACCGAAAATGTCAGTGAAAAAATGACATTTGAACAGGGATTATAATGTAGTTCATTGTACGATGTTAATGTTCATTTCACTGGGTGTGCTAAGGTTATTATAGAAGCTATTATAGAAGTATGTAAGTCTGAAATATTCTAATTTTTAAAACTAGGAAAAGAATATATTTGTCATAACTTACAGATTTTAAATATAATGATGTTCATTTAACAGACACCCACTGAACGACTTTTCTGTATCAAGCATCATGCTAACCAAATCTAAGGATGCACAGTACATTCATATACACACACACACACACAAACATTTCCAGTTACTGCAAGAAATCCTTAATAACTGATATTAAAATAATAATCTCTATTTCTGCAGAAATGAGGACTGAATATCTCTAATTATAATGATGGTATTATGACAAAAGTAATAAAGAAGGAACATACAAATTAATCTGTGAAGTGTATGTGTCTAACTTAAAACCCCCAACAGTATTTTATAAGGCATCATAAATTAATACTAATGCTCAGCTAGAAGCTAAAGTATGTGAGAATCTCGAAGGAAATTTTAACAACTTACACTAACAAATATAAAAACATACTTTAGGGGTGCCTGGGTGGCACAGCTGGTTAAGTGGCTGACTCTTGGCTTCAGCTGGGGTCATGATCTCTTGGTTGTCGGATTGAGCCCCACCTGGGACTCTGCACTCTGTATGGAGTCTCCTTGGTGCTCTCCCTCCTTCTCTCTCTGCCTCTTGCTTGTTCGTTCTCTCTCTCTAAATAAGTCAATAAATATTTTTTCAAAAACATACTTTAGGGTGCCTGGGTGGATCAGTGGGAAAATCTTAATTTCTGCCTCTGCTTTCAGCTCAGGTCATGATCCCAGAGTCCTGAAATCGAGCCCCACATGGGGCTCCCTGCTCAGCATGGAGCCTGCTTCCCCCTCTCTCTGCCTGCCTCTCTGCCTACTTGTGATCTCTCTGTCAAATAAATGAATAAAATCTTTGAAAAAAAAACTTTAAATCTATAGTAATTAAAGTGGTGTGCTAAGGACAAATGAAGTAGTCAATGGGATGATAAAAGACCAGAAATAGTTTTATCTATCTAGGAAAATTTAGAGAGGATACTAATATATTTTAATCTAGAAAAAGAAAAAGTTAACCAGTCATTAAATGACTTTGGGATAATTAAGCTTATTTATTCATTCAACAATTATTTAAATGACTACATGGGGTTTTTTGGTTTTTATTGACATAATTGACATGCAATATAGTATTAGTTTCATGTGTTCAACATAGTGATTTGACACTTGTAGCTTTGCAAACTGATCACCACATTAAGTCATCTATTATCTGTCACTGTACAAAGTTAATACAATATTACTGACCCTAGTTCCCATGCTGTGCATTCATTATTATGGTTTATTTACCTTACAGTTGAGGCTTATACATCCTGATCCTCTTTACCCATTTATACCCCTGCCTTTCCACCCCTTCCTCTGTCAACCACCACTCTGTTCTATCCATGAGTCTATGTTTTGTTTTATTTGTTTGTTTTGTTTTCTTGGACTTCATTTATGAATGAAATCTAAAGGTATTTATCTTTTCTTGGTTTGACTTGTTTTACTTAGCATAATATTCTGATGGTCCATCTATGTTGTTGCAAATGGCAAGATTTCATTATTTTTATGGCTAAGTAATATTCCATTATATATATAAATGTCACTAAGTAATATTCCATTACTTTTTTAGTCATTCACCTACTGACAAACACTTAGGTTGTTTCCATTTCTTGGCTATTGTAAATAATGTTGCAATGGTCATAGGGGCATGTATGTCTTTTCAAATTAATGTTTTCATTTACTTTGGATAAATACCAGGAAGTAAAATTGCTGGATCCTATGGTAGTTCTATCTTTAGTTTTTTGAGAGACCACCATACTGTTTTCCATGGTGGCTGTACCAGTTTACATTCTCACCAATAGCACACAAGGGTTCCCCTTTCTCTACATCCTCACCAACACTTGTTATTTTTTGTCTTTTTGATATGAGCTGTTATGACAGGTGAGAGATGATTATCTCCTTGTGGTTATGATTTGCATTTCCTTAACTGTTAGTGATGTTGAACATCTTTGTATGTATCTGTTGACCATCTATCTGTATGTCTTCTTTGGGAAACTGTCAATTCAGATCTTCTGCTCATTTTTTAAAAGATTTTATTTATTTTTTGACAGAGAGAGACACAAAGAGGGGGAATGAAAGCTGGGGGAGTGGGAGAGGGAGAAGCAGGCTTCCTGCCAAGCAGAGAGCCCTATGTAGGGCTCAATCCCAGGACTCTGGAATCATGACCTAAGCCTAAGGCAGACACTTAATGACTGAGCCACCCAGGCACCCTGAGATCTTCTGCTCATTTTTATATCAGATTATTTGTTATTTTGTTATTGAGTTGTATGGGTTCTTACCATATTTGGAATATTAACCCATCGGGACATATATGATTTGGACATATATGATTCGGGACATATATGACATATATCTTCTCCCACTAAGTCGTCTTTTCATTTTGTTGATGGTTTCCTTCACTGGCAGGAGCTTTTTAATTTGATGTGGTCATGTTTATTCATTTTTGCTTTTGTTGCCCTGGCCTTTACAGTCAGATCCAAAAAACATCACTAGGACCCATGTCAAGGAGCTTACTGCGTAGGTTTTCTTTTAGGAGTTTTATGGTTTCAGGTATTAACATTCTCTAACCCATTTGAGTCTTTTTTTTTTTTTTTTTTTTTTTTTTTTTTTTAGTATCTGGTGTAAGACAGTGGTCTGGTCTCATTCTTTTGCATGTAACTGTTCAGTTTACCCAACACCATTTACTGAAGAGACTATACATTCTTACCTCCTTTGTCACAAATTAATTGACCATATAAGTGTGTAGTCATTTCTGGGCTCTCTCTTCTGTTCTACTGATCTATGGGTCTGTTCTTATGCCAGCACCATAGTGTTTTGACTGGTATAGTTTGAAATCAGCTTTGCTTTTCTCAAATTTGTTTTGGTATTTGGGATATTTTGTGATTTCATACAAATTTCAGAATGATGAAAAAAATGCCATTGGAATTTTAATAGGAATTGCATTAAATTTCTAGACTGCTTAGGTAGTATGGATATTTTAAGAGTATTAATTTTTCCAATCCATGAGCATGAATTATCTTGCCATTTATTTGTGTCTACTCAATTTCTTTCATCAACATATAGTTTTCAGGGAATAAGCCTTGCACTTCCTCTGTTAAATTTATTCTTAGGTATTTCATTCTTTTTGATGTAATTGTAAATGGGTTTCTTGGTTTCACTTTCTGATAGTTTGTTATTAAGACAGAAATGAAACAGTTTTCCTGAATTTATTAGTTCTAATATTTTTTTGGTGGAGTTTTTTTTGTTTTGTTTTGTTTTGTTTTTTTCTTATCTCATTTTCTTTTTTTTTATTTATTTTTTATTTTTAGCATAACAGTATTCATTATTTTTGCACCACACCCAGTGCTCCATGCAATCCGTGCCTTCTATAATACCCACCACCTGGTACCCCGACCTCCCACCCCCCGCCCCTTCAAAACCCTCAATTGTTTTTCAGAGTCCATAGTCTCTCATAGTTCACCTCCCCTTCCAATTTCCCTCAACTCCCTTCTCCTCTCCATCTCCCCATGTCCTCCATGTTATTTGGTATGCTCCACAAATAAGTGAAACCATATGATAATTGACTCTCTCTGCTTGACATATTTCACTCAGCATAATCTCTTTCAGTCCCATCCATGTTGCTACAAAAGTTGGGTATTTGTCCTTTCTGATGGAGGCATAATACTCCATAATGTATATGGACCACATCTTCCTTATCCATTCGTCCGTTGAAGGGCATCTTGGTTCTTTCCACAGTTTGGCGACCGTGGCCATGCACATGAAAAAATGTTCATTATCACTAGCCATCAGCGAGATTCAAATTAAAACTACATTGAGATATCACCTTACACCAGTTAGAATGGCCAAAATTAGCAAGACAGGAAACAACATGTGTTGGAGAGGATGTGGAGAAAGGGGAACCCTCTTCCACTGTTGGTGGGAATGCAAGTTGGTGCAGCCACTTTGGAGAACAGTGTGGAGATTCCTCAAGAAATTAAAAATAGAACTTCCCTATGACCCTGCCATTGCACTCCTGGGTATTTACCCCAAAGATACAGATGTAGTGAAAAGAAGGGCCATCTGTACCCCAATGTTTTGGTGGAGTTTTTAAGATTTTTTTATATATAGTATTATGTCATCTGCAAATAGTGAGAATTTTACCACTTCCTTACAAATTTATATGCCTTTTATATAAATAATTAAATCTTTAAAATTATATGTTAAAAAGATTAAAAATCTTTAATGTAATGTGTTATGTTGATTGATTTGCAGATGTTGAATCATCCTTGCCTCACTGGAATAAATCCCACTTGATTATGGTTTATGATCCTATTAATGGATTGTGGAATTTGTTACATTGTTGAGAAGTTTTGCATGTATGTTTATCAAGGATATTGGCCTATAATTTTCTCTTTATTGTGGTGTTTTTGTTTTGGTATCAGTGTTTTTGTATCAGTGTAGTAGTGGCCTTGTAAAATGAGCTTGGTACCATTTCCTACACTTCAGTTTTCGGAAGAGTTTAAGAAAGATAGGTATTAAATCTTCGAGTATTTGGTAGAATTCATATAAATCTTTCTGGTCCTGGACTTTTCTTTGTTGGAAGATTTTTTATTTAATCTCTTTACTAGTAATTTGTCTGCTCAGGTTTTCTATTTCTTCATGATTAAATTACAGAAGATTGTATGTTTCTAGGAATTTATCCATTTATTCTATTATTTTTTTTAAATTATTATGTTATGTTAGTCACCATACATTGATGTATGAGTGTTCATAGTAGTCTTATGATCCTTTGTATTTCTGTGGTATCAGCTGTAAATTCTTTCATTTCTGATTTTTTTTTTTTTTGAGTCTCATCCTTTTTTTCCTTGGTGAGTCTAGCTAACGGTTTGCCAATTTTGTTTATCTTTCCAACAAACTGTATCTAAGTTTCATTGATCTTTCTGTGTCTTTTAGGTTCTATTTCATTTATTTCTTCTCTGATCTTTATTATTTTCTTTCTTCTACTAACTTTGGGTTTCACTTGTTTTTGTTGTTGTTGTTGTTCGTTTAGGTGTAAAGTTGGATTGCTTATTTGATATTTCTCTTGTTTCTTGAAGTAAGCTTTTATTGTTACTACCTACATCTTAAAATCACTTTTGCTGCATCCCATAGATTTTGATATGTCATATTTCTGCTTTTATTTGTTTCTAGGAGTTTTTTTTTTATTTCTCCTTGATTTCTTCAGTGATTCATTCATTATACAGTAGCATGTTTTTAATCTCCACGTTTTTTACAGACTTCTTCTTGTAATTCATTTCTAGTTTCGTTGTGATCAGAAGATGTTTGTTGTGATTTAAATCTTTTTTGAAATTTTTTTTTTAAAGATTTTATTTATTTATTTATTTATTTATTTTTTTTATTTTTTTTTTTTTTCAACAACATGGATGGAACTAGAGCGTATCATGCTTAGCGAAATAAGTCAAGCAGAGAAAGACAACTATCATATGATCTCCCTGATATGAGGAAGTGGTGATGCAACATGGAGGCTTAAGTGGGTAGGAGAATAAATTATTTATTTATTTTACAGAGAGAAATCACAAGTAGATGGAGAGGCAGGCAGAGAGAGAGAGGGAAGCAGGCTCCCTGCTGAGCAGAGAGCCCGATGCGGGACTCGATCCCAGGACCCTGAGATCATGACCTGAGCTGAAGGCAGTGGCTTAACCCACTGAGCCACCCAGGCGTCCCAAATCTTTTTTGAAATTTTTGAGACTTATTTTGTGGCCTAGCATGTGTTCTATCCTGGAGAAAGTTCCATGGGCACTTCAGAAGAATGTATTCTGCTGCTTTTGGATCAAATGTTCTGTATATATCTATTAAGTCCATCTGGTCTAAAGTATCATTTGAGTCTTATGTTTCCTTATAGTTTTTTTTAAATGACTGAATGTTGGAGAAATAGGCATTAGATCTCTAACCAACTCCATTTACAAAAAGCAGATTTCCAATGTACTAAGTTAAGTAGCTTTTAATCTATAAAAACGGTAAGAAAAAATACAGAAGAATAGTTTTTGTCATCTTGGATTGGGAAAGACCTTTCCACATAGGATAAATAATCTATATGCCATAAGGGAAATAATGAAATTTTTAATTTCATAAAATAGAAACATTTTTGTACACACACAAAAAGGATAGTGGCAGAGATACATGGTCAATTCTTTCATGAAAAAATAAATACAAATTAAAACAACTTTATATTTTCACCAAACTGGCAAAAAATTTTTAAGATGATTGATGTCCAGTGTTGATGGTTAGTTAGATATGAAATAAAGAACTCACAGAAACTGTTGATGTAAAAAAAAAAAAAAAACTGTGATGTAATGAAATGCACATATGTTTTGATTTGGCAATTTGATTTCTATGACTCTATCAAAAATACTCAAATATGTACTCAGGAAGCAGGTATAGGAAAGACAATTTGAATTCTTTTCAACAACAAAATATTAGAAAAAAACTCAATATTCTTTAAAGGGGGAAAGGGTTACAAAATTATAGAACACTCAGACATTGTAATACTTTCCAATTATTAAAAAGGAATGAGATAGTGTTTACCAATAAATATGGAAAGATCTTAAGGACTTTTTATGACAAGCAAGTTGCATATCAACTGATACAATATGATTTTATGTATATAATATAATATATATGCAGAAGTATAAGATGAGAGAGAAGTTACATATTTTACTCTGTATTTGTTTCATATAATTCTTAGTTTGAATTTTTACATTGGGAATCTATTCATTCATGACACATGTAGCTAAAAATGTAAAGTGAAAAGATAAGATTCCTTATGATTTAGAGCAGCTCTATGTAAATATAGTTATTTTGTCCAACTTTTAAGGTCACACTTAGGAAGAAAAAATGGGCTAAAAGTAGAATATGTAACCAAAAATATGCATTCCTTAGATTAAACTAGGTGATAGATTTTCTTGGTAAAGCTCAAGAATGTGAATGATTTCATTCTAAGCACAACTCATTGAACTATAGATCAAGCAAATTTCACTTTTATTTTGGAGGATAAGCTAGGGAGAGAACACTCAGGGTTCTACCTACCTCTGGTTAATAGCCTAGTTATTTTTACAGTGTATGCTGGGGAATAGGATAGCCTGACTTCTAGAGATCACTCAAGTAGAAAGGAAACAGAAAAATGAATTTCCCTATCTGAATACATTTCTTGTACTTAATGGAAATACATGCTAGGATAAATAAAGAAGAAAAGCAGATGTGAGGTCTATAAAGCCAGGTGTGGAGAAACTGCTAGGTAATGTGAAAACTAGAGAGGAAGACTACAGAGCCGACACAAAGCTAGAGGAGGTATTTGAGAAGCAGCAAATGAAAGCTAAAACAAAGAGCTGTACCAATTTTAAACAAGTATTTGAATTCTGTTAATGTAAATAAACTGATAGAGGAAATACAGACACACATGTTTTCCCAGCCATCCACCAGTTGTTCAAACCAGAAACTGGAGGTCATTTTTTATATTTCCCTTCCTTTACCTCTACATCCAGTCCATTATTGCAATAAAAATTATTCCATCAATCCAACTATCATAGTATCTTTCAAATCTTTACACTGCATTCTACTTTGAATGCCTCCAGCCTGGTGTCATCACTGTCTCATCTTACCAGGTTAACTACAATAAACTTCTAATTCTTCCAGCCCACTCTCTTGTCCCTCTAACACATTCATATAGCAATCAGGGTGATCTTTTAAATTCTTAGGTAGTTCTGTCCCTTTATGTTTGAGAGTCCTTACCTTCCAGGGCTGCTCTGCAGTCACCTTGAAGACAGTAGACACTTGCCATGCCCTCACTCCTCCTCCTCTCCATCTTTATTCTTCTTGTTCACTACTCCTGTTTTGCTTCTTTTATCTCCTTGCATCCCTCTTCACAGCCATCATACTCACTTTCTCTAAATTTTTGCCTAATTGTGTCTTTCTTATCATCCTGGCCTCAACTGAAATGGTATTTACCAATAAGATGTTTCCCTGACTACACAATCTAAAGTAACATTTATAGCTACCATTTTGGCCTCTGACCTTTTCTTTTATAGTATAATTACATATTAATGTGTAATTATATATTAATCTTAGTGTATGCCAGTTTAATATACATCCTCTCCCCCACCATATAGATTCCAAGAGGGAAAGGACTATGTCTATCTTGTTCTTGCCTAAATTCCCAGTGCCTACCCTAATACTTAGCATGCAGTAGATGTTCAGTAAGTGGAGAGGAAAACAGCCCAGCATAATCACGTCCAGAAATATTTTGATAGGATAGATGCCTAATGAGATAAAGAATAATAGAAATAACTATTATTTATGTGATTTAAAGGCAGAAAAGATATGGGGATAGGTACAGGGCCCTCTAGGGAGGTCATATGGCTTCCCAGACACACAGTGTGTTAGAAGTCAACATGGCCACCATGCTTGCTCTTCACTTATTGTGTCTAGAAATAATTTTTCAGTGCATCCATGGTAATTAACAACTGACTCATACTGAATAAACCCATGACAGATTTATGTATAGATCACAATGCCAACTCATTAATTTATAATAAAATACAAAACTGTCAAGTCAACCTGATTCTCAGTCTTTGTTTAGCTCAATAACTCCCTACTGGAGAAAGATAGATAGCTAAATTATATGCAAATGATAACTGCAGCTCAGAAAAGATTCTTGGGCACAAATTACTTATACAGCTGAACTACTATCATTTTAGACAAAGTCACCACTACCTTATACCTGGATTCTTACAGCAGCCTCTTAACTGTTCTCTCTACTTATCCTTCTAAAATCTATTAGGCAAATTGTAGCCAAAGTGTTTCTTTAAAAACATTCATCCAATCACCCCACTTCTCTATTTAAAACCCTTCAACTGTTCTCTTTACCTTAGAAGGAAATCCAGACCCTTATTCATGGTCGCTCAGTGTGTTCTGGGTCCTGCCACCTCTCCAATCTCATTGGATGCCCCTCTCCTCAGCACTCTGGATGTCCCAATACACTAGTGTGCTTTCATATTGACAGATTGTGTATATAAATGGATAGTGGCCAAGCCATACATAAAAATGGAACTCTAACCAACAGCCTACAACAACCAGCCTAGGAAATCAACTCATTATCTACAGTAACCGGCCTAGAAATCTGGCCTGCCTTCCATGAGTCAGACTTACAGGAAGTCAGACCATTACCTCTAAAAACTGATCCAAGAAACCAAACAATAACCCCTCAACAAGTAGACTGAAATGACCAGGACTTATTAATAGCTGATAGCCTTTGCATCTCCACCAAAGCATAAATGACAATGGCTGACCATTGCTGTAGCGAACTTGGAATAAATGACTTTTGCTTATTCTCTTTGGTTGGTCTTCACTTATTTCCACAAAACCCTTCACTGTAATAAGCTGCTTCTCTTCTTGGAGATTTTCTAATCCTGTTTCATTTGCCAGAAATTCTTTCTCAATCCTTCTGATGGACAATTCCTTTCTGTTTTTTTTAGATCTCCATTTGTATATGGAAGACAAAGTCTCTGATCATTCTTCTTAAACACTCCCATCCCAGACTCTTTTTTTGGTTTCATGATAGCACTTACCACAAGTTGAAATCATTTTGTTTATATTTTTGGTTTACCTGTATACTACCTATTATCCTTACCTATCATCACTTAGAATGAACACTTATGAAGATAGAGACTCTCTCTCTCATTCACCACAACCCTTGAAGACCCTAGAATAGAACCCAAAAAATAACAGGTACCAAAGAAAGAAGTTATATGACTGGTTGGGTGAATAAATGTTTGCCCACCTATAGACCAGGGTAAGAAACAATTGTGCCTTGCCACCCATTAAAATAACTAGATATTATTTTATATAATATAATTTATAATATAAAAACAACTAGATTTTGGATGAGTCTACAGCGCTGCACTTTTGCTGGCTTCCCTTAGACCTAACTTGATACAGAACATGCCACTTCAGAGCAGAGGATGAAAGAAAGGCATGGCGCAAGGATGCATGGCTGGGTCACAAAACCTCACCAAGTCTATGAATCTCAAACATTTGAGTCATATAATCCCTCTACCCATCAATTATTAGATCCCCCAGGCCTTCCCAGAATCCAACTCTCATTGTCAGCTGCTTCTATGCAAGCTACTGAGACAAAATGTTGAATTTGGTGACTTAATAAACCTTGTTAGGTCTTGTCCTTGAAGGCATTTTCAAATAATTGAAACCTTGGCCACAACTTCACTGTAGCCAAGACTATCGGTCAGAGTTGATCAGAGAAACAGAACCAAGAGGAGAGAGAGAGAAGTAAAGATGTAGAGATAAACAATTGACCATTGAACAATGCAGATTTGAACTACATGGCTCTAGTTAGACAAGGATTTTTTTTCAATACATATAGTATAGTACTATAAATGTATTTTCTTTTTTTTATAATTTTCTTAATAACAGTTTCTTTTCTCTAGCTTACTTGTAAGAATACAGTATAGAATACATTTAATCATACAAAATATGTGTTGATCTACTATTTACGTTATTGGTAAGGCTTCCAGTCAACAGTGGGCTATTAGGTTGTAGTTAAGTTTTGGTGGGGGGAGGGGTGTCAAAAATTATACATGGATATTTGGCTGCATGAGTATTCAATGCCCTTAAACCCTACATTGTTCAAGGGTTAACTGTATATGTATGGAGGCTTAATTTCGGGAATTGGCTCATGCACTTCTGGGGGCTGGCAAGTCCAAAATGGCAGGACACACCAACAGACTGGAAACTTAGGCAAGATTTCTACTTGAGAGTCTTAAGGCAGAATTTCTTCATCTTCGGGAAACCTGTTTTTCCTCTTAAGGCTTTCAACAGATTGGATGAGGTCCACCCACATTATGGAGGGCAATCTACTTAGAGTCAACTCACTGTAGACGTTAATCATATCTACAAAATACCTTCATAGCAGCATCTGGACTAGTGTTTGACCAGATATCTTGGCACCATAGCTTAACCAAGGGGACACATAAAATTGACCCTCACAACAAGGTTTCAAATTAAATTCCTCATTTTTCAAAGTAAAATTATGTCATTCCTCTACTGAAAACTCTGTGGAGCTTGGAGTCATGCTCAGTTTAAATTTCTACTTCTCTACTCTCATTCAACGACCCAACCTAATACTATTCAGTCCTCATCTCCTGCTGTCCTACCCATCACTGTCTTACAGTCACTCTGTCCTTTGATTACCTAGATCATGGCAAGTTTTGGCAATTATAAATTAAGCTTCTATAAATATTCATGTGCAGGTTTTTGTGTAAATAAAAGTTTTCAACCCCTTTGGGCGAATACTCAGAAGCATCATTGTTAGATCATATGGTAAGAGTATGTTCAGTTTTATAAAACAAAACAAAACAAAAAAACACACAAAAAAACAAAAAAACCTGCCAAGATGTCTTCTAAAGCAACTCTATCATTTTGCATTCCCACTAGCAATGTGTGACAATTCCTGTTACTCTAGATCCTCATCAGCATTTAGTAATGGCAGTGCTTTGGATTTGGGGCATTTCAATAAGTTTGTAGTAATATCTCATTTTAATTTGCAATTTTCTAATGTCATATGTTATTGAGCATCTTTTCATGTGCTTATTTGCCATCTTTATATCTTTTCTGATGAGGAATCTATTCAAGTCTTCAGCCCATTTTTTAATTGAGTTGTTTATTTTCCTATCATTGAGCTTTAGGTGCTCTTTTTATATTTTAGATAACATTCCTTTATCAGTTATGTCTTTTGCAAATTTTATATCAGTGTTGGGCATGTCATTTCATTCTCTTGATGACCTGTCTCTGGAGACACTTTTGGTTTTCACAAGTTGGGGGCTGCTCCTAGCATCTAGTAGGTAGAGTTCAGAGATGCTACAAAATGTCCTACAATGCACAGGACAGTTCTTTATAATAAAGAATTGCTCAACTCAAAATACTAACAGAGCTGAGGCAGAGAAGCCATAATCCAGATAATTTCTTGGTTGAGATGGATGGACAGAATGTTGAAGTCTCTGTCTGTGGTAGAGCCCCATGAAGGTAGGTACTTTATTTTGTGTTTTTCATCTCCATATTTCAGCATTTCTGTCAAGGAGCATTTGATGAAGTCTTTCCAGAGTTTTGAGCAGAGAAAAGATTCAAGCAAGCCTAGTTTTGTTTTGTTTTGTTTTTAATTATTTGTATTAACATATAATGTATTTGCCCCAGGGTTATATGTCTGTGAATCATCAGGCTTACACATTTCACAGCACTCACCATAGCACATACCCTCCCCAATGTCCGTAACCCAACCACATTCTCCCTACCCCCCATCCCCAGCAACCCTGTTTGTTTTGTGAGATTAAGAGTCTCTTATGGTTTGTCTCTCTCCTGATCCCATCTTGTTTCATTTTTCCTTCCCTTCCCCCACACGAACCCCTAACCTGCCTCTCAAATTCCTCATATCAGAGAGATCATATGATAATTGTCTTTCTATGAGTGACTTATTTTGTTCAGCATCATACCCTCTAGATCCATCCATGTTTTTGCAAATGGCAAGATTTCATTTCTTTTGATAAGTCAGCTTAGTTTTTTAAAGGAACACTCCAGATGCCAGGTTGAGAAAAAAACTATAAGGAGAGCAAAAGCAGAAGCAGTGAGATCAGTCTGGAAGCTGTTGAGTAATTCAGGCAAGAACGGGTGATACCACGACTTTGATGGTAGCCATGAAGGTGGTGGGAAGTGGTCAGAATCTGGATATTTTCTGCAGATAAAAATCAAAACATTTTCTGAATAATCAGATACGAGGAGTGCAAGAAGAAAGGGAATCTGTTATCAACTAAGATGGGGAAGACTGAGGGGGAACTGGTTTTGTGGTAAAGATGAGGAGTCCATTTTTGGACATGTTGATTGAGATGTCTTTATTAGATATCCAAGTAGTGAAGTGAAGTAGGCATTTGTCATAATAAATCTCTGGAAATATGCTTGTGGGAGCCATCAGTGTGTGGAGAGTGAAGCCATGAGATTGGAGTAAGTCAATAAGGGAGTGAATGTGAATAGAGGACAGAGCCCAAGGCTCAGTTTGGGAGCATCCTGGCAGGAAAAGCTCTGGAGACAAGCAGGACGCAGCAAAGGAAAAGAAGCAGCAGCCATGAGAAGGGCAGAAGGAAGAAATAAACAAAGGTAGAATCCTGGAAAGTGAGTGAGGAAGTGCATCAGGACACAGTGATTCTGGGGACCAAATACTGTTGAGACAACAAGTCAAATGAGCCAAGAACTGGCCACTGGCTTAAGTAATGTGGAGACCCTTAGTGACCTGAACAAGAGGAGTTTCATTGGGGTTGTGGGATGAAAGCCTGGTTGGATGGATTAGAGAGGGCCTGGAAGAGGGGAGTAGAAGGCAGTGAGTAACGATAACTTGAAGAGTTTTGCGGCAGAGAGAGGCAAACAATGGGGCCATGGATAGGAAGGGAGGAGTCTTTCACTAGAGGGGATTACAGCAGAATAACCCAGTAGAAGGAAAAATGATGGAAGAGAGAGAGGAGAGAATTTCTGGGGTGGATCAGAGCAGATGGGATTGAGCGCAGAGATGGGTTGTCTTTGCACAGAGCTTGGAGAGTTCGGCTATGGTGAAGGGCAGTAATGGCATGTGGAAATGTGCTATCTGTCACACTGGGCATGCTTGCTGGAACACTGCTGTAGGGCTGGCTGCCTTTACAGGACCAGAGTAGGCAGAAGTCAATGTTGTGAAACTTGTATCTTGGTAACTTCAAATGTTCCTTTGATAATGCATTCAGAGATCTATTCTGGAGGTGACCGTCTCCTTCATGGAAAGGTAAAGAATGTATATGTTTCCACATTGACTCCCCCAGTTCGAAAGACACCCGGTGGCATTTGAAGCAATCATCTAAGACCTTCTCTGTGTCTGGCTTCTAACCTACTTCTATCCCATTTCCATACCACCATGCTTCTGCCCTTTGTTTTGAACTCAGATTTTGGCCCTTTCTCTGGCTCTTTGGAATGAGCACTGCATTCTGGTTTCTGGTTGGGTTTCAGTATTTCCTTCTAACTTTGGCTAGGACTCATCCCCTTAGCTCCTGGCTGCCTTGAGCTGCGTGACCTGCTATTTCCAGCTCTTTGAAGCCAAGTCCCTGATTTGGCTTACTTGGCGAATGCCCCAGCTTGGATCTTCTTTATCACCCTTCCAAAGGGAATAGATACATCCAGTGACAGCTGGGATTTTGTGGTGAAAACAAATTCAAAACAGCAAAGTGAATTACCACTGAATATATATATATATATATATATATATATATATATATATATATATATAACTGTTAAGTATACTGTGGCCCAGGCTCAAAAATCAATAACAGCTGAAAGTATCGTATTGAAACAAATCCATGGGATGCTGTGGTAGGCAGAATTCTAAGATGGTCTCCCAAATTTCTCATTTGTTCCTAAATGTTCACATCCTCCATAATCTCTGGAACTGTGAAGAGGATAGATTTCACTCCTGTGATGAGGTTATGCTATATGGCACAGTTGATTATTACAAAGGGAGATTATCCAAGTGGCATTGAAATAGTCACATGAGCCTTTAAAAGCAGAGTTTTTTTTACAGCTGCTTTTGAAATAACTCAGAGGTTGAGAACATAAGAAGGATCCCAAGGACAGGCCATTGCTGGCTTGAGGATGGAGGAAGCCAAGTCTCAGAATGGCAGGCAGTTCCTAGAAACTATGTATGAGCCCCAGCTGACTGCCAGCAAGGAATTGGGGACCTTAGTCCTACAACCATAAGAAATGAAACCTGCAACAAGAAGGAACTTGAAAGTAGATTTTTACCCAGCTCTGTCTGGCTGATTGATTTTAGCTTTATGAGATCCTAAACGGAGATCCCAGCTCCCTCATGCCATACTTTTGACCTACAGAACTATGAGCTAATAAATGGGTATTGTTTTAAACCTATAAATTTGTTATAACCTGTTACACATCAACAGAAGACGAATGCAAATGTCATAGATGAGTAGCAGTGGGTGCTTGGCAATTGGGTTTGAAAAAAAAAATTTAAGATTTATTTATTCATTTATTTGAGAGAGAGAGAGAGAGAGACCAGCGGCAAGAGAAATGCAAGCAGAGTCCACAGTGAATGCAGAGTCCAGCACAGGGCTATCTCAAGACCCTGAGATCAGGACCTAGGTACAAACCAACAGTCAGATGCTTAACCAACTGAGCCACCCAGGCACCCTGACAACTGGGTTTTAGATGCCTTTCCAAACAAGATAGGTAGCCTATGGAGAGAAAGTCCAGAAGGTTCCTGTAGCCTCTGGGAGAAGCAAATTCTACCTTTATCCTTTACTTCAAACTCTCAGTCTCTATGGGCTTATTTCCTTAATTAACACCCCCTCTTCTCTCTTAGTTGCTCTGTTAGCTGAGATGGACATTGGACATATTTGGGCTTTTTTTCCTCACATGGATGCTGTTACTCCTTGAATTATCCTTGATTTCACACAAGGACCAGAATAGCTCCTTAAGCCCAGCCACCATTTTTCTCCTTTTCCCACTCCGGGAAAGGACTGATGTTCCTTAAACTCTGAATCCCAGTCTGGACCCAGTATACTGGGTCAAGCAAAGTGGGGAGGTAATTGGGACTACCCAAGCCTTACTTTTGTAGAAGGAAAGCTTTGCAAATACGCAGTCACACTGCAAGGCCTAGAACTCCAGCTTTTGTTTTTGCATTAGGTTAGTTTCTTCCTTACTGTGAGAGGAATTAATACCAATAACATTGATGTGACCCAAAATGGTGACATTGGATGTTCCAAATTTAATTTTTTTCCTTTACCTTGGATATCTGATATTTTGAAACAATATAGAAATGCTTGAGGTTTTATATCTAAAAATAGACTTTTAGATATGCTTAAAATCCTAAAATTATATACTTACATAATCCTAAAATTATAAAATTAATGATTTTGCTAATCCCATTGGGCTATGCTACAACTGGATCCAATGGAGAAGTCTCTACACTTGCTGTATATAGCCAAGGTCAGCAAGGTACTGAAAAGGGCTAGGTAGAGCCTGGGCAGGAAACATCAGAAGATATAAGAAGACAAGGCATTAGGACTTCAAAATCCCCCAGGAGTAGACAAGAGAGGCCAGGGCTGGATTAGGCCAGGCTGGAGAAATGAGAATAGGGGTAACGTGCCAAATTGGGGTCCAATGTGAAGAGCTACTGAGTTGGTATATCAGTGTCCAACAAGTGGATGGAAAAGCTGAAAAACCTGGGTATCATGGGACAATAAGGGTAGAGAACTTATAGTCACTGAGTTCTTACATTCTACCAAGTATCATCACATGTTTTTTGTATCTGCATTTTCTTATCAACTACCTCATGAGATCAGGTACTACCATTTCCATTTTACAAGGGCAGAAATGGAGACAACTCAAAATGGATAAATGACTTATCTTGGGTCACATACCTAGTAAGATGACAGAGTCAGGATTAGAACAGGAAACAACATGTGTTGGAGAGGATGTGGAGAAAGGGGAACCCTCTTCCACTGTTGGTGGGAATGCAAGTTGGTGCAGCCACTTTGGAGAACAGTGTGGAGATTCCTCAAGAAATTAAAAATAGAGCTTCCCTATGACCCTGCAATTGCACTCCTGGGTATTTGCCCCAAAGATACAGATGTAGTGAAAAGAAGAGCCATCTGTACCCCAATGTTTATAGCAGCAATGGCCACGGTCACCAAACTGTGGAAAAAACCAAGATGCCCTTCAACGGACGAATGGATAAGGAAGATGTGGTCCATATACACTATGGAGTATGATGCCTCCATCAGAAAGGATGAATACCCAACTTTTGTAGCAACATGGATGGGACTGGAAGAGATTATGCTGAGTGAAATAAATCAAGCAGAGAGAGTCAATTATCATATGGTTTCACTTATTTGTGGAGCATACCAAATAACATGGAGGACATGGGGAGATGGAGAGGAGAAGGGAGTTGAGGGAAATTGGAAGGGGAGGTGAACCATGAGAGACTATGGACTCTGAAAAACAACCTGAGGATTTTGAAGGGGCGGGGGTGGGAGATCGTGGGAATCAGGTGGTGGGTATTAGGGAGGGCACATATTGCATGGAGCACTGGGTGTGGTGCAAAAACAATGAATACTGTTACACTGAAAAGAAATAAAAAATTAAAAAAAAAAAAAAAAAGGACTGACTCCAACTGGCAGCACCCCGTCATGCTGCTTCCTGATGGCTCCTCCCTTAACAGAGGCACCACTGAATCCATGGCAATTATACTAATTTCTAGCCAATGAAAATTTCTTGAGTCCCTCCTACATCCCAAGCCCAGTGTTAGAGACATCTGCCTCCCAAGGCTCTGTCATTCATGGGCTGGTGGGAACTCATTATACAGTTGCACTAATGGGGAACCGGGATTTTTTTGAGCTCTATAAATATGGTAGAGGCGGTAAAGACATATCAGGCATGCTGAATGCCTGTTGGGCTTCAGACACCTTGCTAATGACAGAAATGCCACAGACAGCAAGACAGTCCTCTGAGTTCAGGACTATACCAGTTTCTTTGCTGTGCGTGCTCTGGCAGAAAGCCTTTGCAAACTTCAGAATGGTCTTTAAATCTTACGGGAGGTATCCTGAGGACGTGTTCTCCTCGAAAAGTGAAAGTAGACCAGTTGGCCTGGACGGGATCAGAAGAAATTAGCCAAGAGATTTCCAGTAAATACATGGCTGGGGAATTTGGGTAAGCTCCAAGCCCAAAAAGCCTCTGTCAGAGTCATCGGAAGAAAGCAGGGATTGTAACTATGAACGTAAGAGCCTAATCAAGAAACTCATCTAGACAAAGGTGTTTAAGGAGAAGATGATCTGACTGGAGCTTAACAACAGGATATTATAATAGAGATCAAGAATTTGTTCATGTTAACCTACTACTGCCAACAAAAACAGAGAGTCAAACCACTTAGAGAAATACAAACCACTGGGAGACAAGAGTGACTTTCTTTCCTGGCCCATATGAGATATTACTTAAAATGATCTCACTCTCTTTATTTCTAATTCTAATCTTTTTAAAAAAATTCTTCTGATTAATATTTTGACTCTGGTATCAGAAATTAGAGTCTGGATTACAGACAAGTTATTAAATGGGAGGTCTTATTTATACATCTGTCATTCGTATATTTGATTAACATAAGACACCCTCAGAGAAGTTGAATGGTCAGCTTACAGGATGGTAATATCTAGGCACAGTCATTTCCCAGGGTCTGGTCCCTACATCTGGAAGAACTGGGGAATAAATGAATTGAAATTTTGAAGCTAAGGACCAGAACCTGGGAGCAGGGATGATGCCCAACTTTTGATAGCTTGTTCTGTCCCTTTCTATGATATCTTTGTGACTTTGCTAATTGCAAGAAGCCCCCGAGAAATTTTTTTTAAGGTGGGATTCCTGGTAAATAATAGGCCATGAATGACACTGACTTCCTTCTTAGACTCTTCAGTGTTCTAGAATATGATGAGGGTTCTTTCCCTGGAACCTGCAGCTAGAACACAACTCTTAAACGTTATGCTGGCTGATTTGTACAACATCTTCTTTTTTACAATGGTTTTTCTTCCTAAAGAACTGGCTCTCCACATCCTTGAATTTTCAATCAGAAAATTGAATCTATCCCCATGGAGCCAAAGGCAGAGTTATTTGCGTTGATCTGCAAAACCTCTGAATGATGTTTTTCTTGTATCCTCCTGACCTTATTGGAAGCCTGCTGTTTAGAGGCAGTGTTTATATTAGAAACAACTGCTTTGATATCTCTGGCAGGGAGTGAAGCTCTCTTTCTGGCTATGGTCTTCCCTTGGGTGCCCACAATGAATAATTTAAGTGGCATTTTGGGGGGCATGCATTCTAAATAGAAGAGTGATCTGAAATGCCTTCCAGATTTCCATGTTGTTGTAGATGACTACGACATAAGAGAAAAACTTATAGCAGGCTCTAAATACCATCTCATAGGTGTAACTGATGGGACTTATCCACAATATGCTTTTTAAAAATATTTGATTTTTAATTGTGGTCAAAAACATAAAACTTAAACTTGAGCATCTTACTCATTTTTAATTACGTGGTTCAGGGGTGTTAAGCATATTCACATTTTTGGGCAACAGAGCTCTAGAGCTTTTTTTTTTTTTTTTTTTTTTTTAATCTCTAGAGCTTGTGAATCTGAATCCATTGAACAAATTCCCATCTCCCCCTTCCCCTAGCCCCTGGCCACCTCCATGCCACTTTATGCTTCTATGAATTTGACTACTTTAGATCCCTTGTACAAGCAGAATCATACAGCCTTTGTCTCTTCATGACTGGCTAATAACATGCTTTCGATCCTAGCACCACTTCCTCACACCAGTTCCTCCACTGCGAATTCCAGTTGAGAAGCAGCAGCAGATGTTATTTTGTTATCATGGCAACAGTGAACATGGACTTCAGTGCTGTTCAATGTGCTAACAGCTTCACGTTCAGGATCTCGGTCAGTCCCCACAATAGCCCTTAGCAGTAGATACTCTGACTACCTTCATGTTACAAATGAGGACACAGGGCTATAAGACTAGAAAGGCTGAGTCACCGGCCCAGGATCACACAGGTAGCAGGAATCACCGTCAGCATCCACAGCTGGTCAGACCCCTCAGCGCGTTCTGAACCACTAGACCCCACTACTCCTCAATGATGTCTATAACTTGCCAAGGATACAATGATCCTCACTTCCAAATTTCTGTGTTATCTCCTTGAGACAAGATAGATGGTGCTCAGATGGGTACCCTTGTTATGCTAACATCCAGTTTTGCAGATATCTTCAAAGCAGTCATCATAAGACAAGGTTTACCCAAATTTTTTTCAAGGAAGCTTAATAGAGTTAGAATACCAGGTCTTCATGCGCCCAAGCTCTTCTGTATCAGCAGTGGATGTTTCTGGACTCCTGACAGCTTCTCTCAGTTGTTCTGAGTGACACTGTCTCTGTCACCCAAACCATGCCAGCTTGTCCAACCAGCATGCAGGACAGCCAGGAACACTGGAGATGTACCAGCAAGGATGAGAGTAAGGGGATAAATACCCCAGCTACCCTGGGCATTACTTCTCCCCTGTGTTCCTTCCTCCTACCATTTCTGCCTCTCACGCTGCCCTCATCTGCACTTCCTGGGATGACTCAGTAAATGACCCCCAAGTTCTTGTCTGGAGTGTGCTAAGGAACCCAAACCAAGACACATTCAGCAAACACTTAACAAACAATGCCAGCTTCTGCCTGGTGTTTGTTTGTTTGTTTGTTTTGCTGTTGCTGTTTTTGAAAGAATTGCATCCTTGGACCAGTCATCCGTTGGGTTATCAAGGGATGTCCCGCCTTGAGCATGGGACATCTGGCTAATATGACGGGGCTAGGAAGTGCGGAATTCATAAGGAACTGGCCAGCCTTGTACAACAGTTCCTCATACACAGAACAGACACTGGATCATTTTAAACAACAAACAGCACAACTGAAATTGGAGCTGAAGTGTATGTGTCATTGTTGGCTCTTTACAGAATAAATGAAATGCAAGCTGAGCAAATCTAAAAGGCAAATCATTTCCTCTCTCTCGGTGTAAGCCACCTGTGGGTCTCTGTTTATTGGTACTAAGAGCACCATAAGTGGTTATACAATGGGTGTCCGTGTATTTTCTATGTCTGCTACTACTGAGCTAGACCCAGCATTCAAGGGAAAATAAAACAGTAAATGCATGGTACAAATCGATTTTATTAAGGAAATATTTCTCTCTGTCAAAAGGGAAATAATCACATCAAACTCATTAGGAAATGGTAAAAACATTATTTTGTCACAGTCCTGAGCAGCTGCTTTTAGTCTCAAGGATGAATTAGAAATCAATCAAGCTTAAACAATCAAGCAAGTACCTTGTTGAACATCACCTTTAATAAGCCATCTTATGCAGGTCCCCCTTCAGAAACATGGCATCCAAACCTCCATGTAGCATAAGAAAGAAGGTGCTTTCATAGTTCAGGTATGTAACCTACGCTAAACCCATGAAATCTGGCTCAAGAAACTCACAAGCAAGTATCAGCTGCTCCAATTAGGTACAATAAAGTGATTCCAGAATGAAATTTGGTGCTTTCATTTTCTCAAAATAAGTTGATTTCAAGGGGAAAATATGAACAATGGAACAAAGACAAAGACAAGAAAAATATGGGATGGTTCCAAGCGATAGAGAAGTTTTCTTCTTCTCTTTTTTTTAAAGAGTCAAAACTAGATAGAGAATTACCACAGCATCATATGCACTGAGAAATTTCCCTGAATCTCCTCCTACCATGACAATAATTGAAGAAGAGCTACGGAAGACTAGGATTAATCGCAAGGTAAAGTCAAAATGAGTGATTCTCTTCCCTTCCATGATAACAGTCATATAAACAACAATGAAAGGAAAAACATGCTTTGTGAAAGAAGAGAGTTAGGAGTTTCCTAATTTAGTATGAAATGTTTCCATTGGAATGAAGTCAGAAGCACTGGCTTTATCTACAGTCTTATCTATCTCTAGGTGTATCCGTCTTCTCTATTTTTTTCAAACAGAAGACTATTGAGCATAAGGATTGTGATTTACTTATATGCAACTCAGTGAAATTTGGTGTAAAAATCTAGAAACAATTTTCTTTGCACTGATCTGAAGAGTTACTGACTAATTTTATCCTCTAATATGCAATGCTGAGTCATTATTGGAATGCTTGTGTTTGAGAATGTGGATACTCTTGAATACATCCCAGCTTGAAGGGGCATCGTCCGTAGGCTTGGACAACACTTGGAGGTATTGCTTACCATGGAGTGAGACCTGCCAGTAGAGCAGAGAAGGAGTTCAGTAGAACTTAACGCTGGACAGCCCGCATCAAAGAACAAACCATTTTATATATATATATATATATATGGCCAGTTTTGTCAACTTTTGAGTATTGGTATTTTAAATCCTTGACCTTTTTTTTGTTGTTGTTTTTAAATTTTTATTTATTTTTTAAAATTTCTTTTCAGTGTTCCAAAGTTCATTGTTTATGCACCATACCCAGTTTTCCGTGTGCCCTTTATTCAACGAAAATATAATGTGACACTGTTTGAGTGTTTAAAACAATGAATGTAGGAAGCATTGAAAGTGAAAAATGGGAATTAAGCTTTTTCTCAGTGAGCTAACCATCCAACAGAGAAACCATATTATCCATTTTTTATGGAAAGTGATAGACAGACAGATACATACATACATAGATACATAAAGGAAGTTAAATAATCTGAAGGCCAGAGTCAAAGTACAAAAGAGAAGAGGATCTAGAATGACGCCTGGATTTTTGGCCCAAGTTACTGTGTAGCCATTTGCTGAGGTGGGAATGGGAATGCCCCACAGGAACAAAGATTCAGCAAATCCTGAAGAGCTCATTTATGAGTTGCTATCAATGATTATGAAGATGGTGTTGGAATATGTGGCTTTAGAATGTCCCTGAAATTGGCCTGTTAAAAAAAGTCATTGAGGGTCCCTAGGGGCTCAGTCAGTTAAGAGTTTGCCTTCTGCTCAGGTCATGATCCCAGGGTCCTGGGATCGAGTCCCACATTGGGCTCTCTAATCAACACAGAGGTGGCATCCCCCTCTGTCTTTGCCCCTCCCCCCATTTTGTGCTTTCTCTCTCAATAAATAAAATCTTTAAAAAAATTCATTGATGTTAGCATGCATTTTGGGCATTTGGTTTATTGTTATAAAATGCAATGAAATCTTCCATACACCACACACACACACACACACACACACACACATTCCCACATGACTCCTGTCATGTATGGGTAGGTTCAGCCTGGGGAGCCCTTTGTCCCCTTAGAGGACAACGCAGCTCTCCTAACATCCCTGTCTTCGTGGAATGTGGTCATCTTGTCTGTGGTCAGAGGACCATCTATTTTCCGTCTGTCTGACCACCTTCAAGTTGCCCCCCATGGCCAAAGCAACCACATCTCTTGGGTACTCCCATGAGTTATTTTTTCTTTCTTTCTTTCTTGAGCAGTTCCTTGGCAGATCTTTACTGTTTTTTGACCATTAAACCAACATAGAAACAAATACAAACTGGGCTTTTCTCAACATCCCCATCAACTACAGGGCTCCATGGGACCCGTGGCGGCCACGGCGCCCTCACCTCTTTCTGCTCAGGGAGTGAGAGCTATGAGCCACGAGCGCTCAGCCTAGCCTTCTTGCCTCCGGAGGGTGGGCTAGGCATTTTGGTCCAGATCATTCCCAATCCCAGTCACTTCAGAAGTCTGAAGTTGCCAGCTGTCTTGACTTCTGAGGAACAGGCTAAAGGCAAGCCTGTTCAAATATAAAAGTGTGTTTTTTTGGGTTTGGGGGGTTTTTTTGGTTTTTTTTCTTTTTTTTTTTTTTACCTTAGCTCCTGCCAAGAAGTTCTTGAAATGATGATTTTCATGCCATAACAAATCTGAAAAAAATAGCAAATAGATCTTACACTCGCTTCCTATTATGAAGGGATTTGGATGCTGTGTTCATAAGGCTGTGTTCTGAAGTAAAACCCTAGAAGGTTTTGTATAGAAGATGACAGCCTGCCTGCCTCTTTGTCTCGCTCCTCTAAAAGAAGCTAGCTTAGGAGATTTCAGCCTGAGATGGAAACGTAGTGCTTTAGCCTCCATTGTTCCTCCGAAGTGGCTTCCTTGCGCCCATGGTTTCCATAGGAGTCAAGAGAATGACCACTCCAGAGGACAGTAAGAATGCCCCGCAGTTGTTCTGTTGTTGTTGCTATTTTTCATTTCATCTGCATGAGATCATTCCCTGAGTGTACTATGATTATACACTTCTCTGTGTTCTCCCCCATTTCTCTACTTCCTGTGTGCCTCTCTCCCTCCTGGTGGGCACGTGGTATCTTACTCCTTTGCCACTCTGGCCCTGTGGAAAGCATTCTGACTTGCCTCATTTCAGCGGTCACATCATTGGTTAGATACCTCCATTATCGTTTCTGGCATACAGCATGTGGTTATTGTACGTGACTGTCACATGGACTTGCTCTATTATTCATCCCCAGAAACTATCAAGGGGCCCAAAGCTTCTTAGACTCAGTAAGTCGG
This sequence comes from Mustela putorius furo, assembly GCF_011764305.1. Lineage (NCBI taxonomy): Eukaryota > Metazoa > Chordata > Mammalia > Carnivora > Mustelidae > Mustela > Mustela putorius. Next base: position 9,188,091 of record NW_025422022.1, read on the forward strand.
ATGCGATGGAACTCATCAGATTAAATGAGGGTATCTAGGTTGATGTTTTTCTTTCTTCAAGAATATCAGTCCCCACGGGGTAAAGCCATATTACCAGCATTATTGGACCAGAGATGGTGAACAATGAAGTATCAGAGAACCAACTCCCTAAATTTCAGCATCTGTACCCTTCTTCTACAGTGCCAAATGATAGGTAGTAAAAAGAGAACATGAAAGGGAGTATCCAGGATTTACACAAAGCAAATTATCAGGAAAAGAAATAACTGAAATACTGATGGGGAAAAAAAAAAAGACAATTATCTGTATGCTACCATTTATTCCTACTTGTGCTACTTTTTCCCAGAATCTGCCTCCACCCCCACCTTTTTTGTATGGGCTTCTTTCTTCTGCATATCACATGACCGCTCTCGGTTAAATCTGACCCTCTCTCAGCTGTCAGACACACCTCTCTTGGCCAGGTAATTAGTTTCGTTGCCATACACCTGCTCCTCTGTATCCCATTTCCCAGTATCTGGTGGTCTTTTCCTGCATGTCCCTAAATTGCATTTTCCCTTATTTGCTCTCTGTGACTTTGTCAATTTCCTCTGCTCTTTTAAAGTATTATTTACTGTATGATAATTGGCCTTCTTTGTTTCAAATTGACTAATTGGGGAACTCTGTATTTTTCTATACATCATTTTAAATACTGAGTTCAAACATCATTATAGCAGAGTCTACTGATTGCTTTATATATGTTGTTTAAGAAATAATGCCCTTGCTGGGGGGTCCCGTTGGCACAGTTGGTTAAGCGTCCGACTCTTGGTTTTGGCTCAGGTCATGATCTCAGAGTCCTGGGATCCAGCCCTGTGTCAGGCTCCATGCTGAGCTTGGAGTCTGCTTGAGGTTTTCTCCCTTCCCCTGTCCTCCTGCTCTTGCTCTCTCTTTCAAAAATAAATTTAAAAGAAAGAAAGGAAAGGAGTGAAAGATGGAGGGAAGGGGGGGAAGGGGGAACTATTTCCATTCCATTTTTAACTATTATGTTTTGATAATGTATTTGAAAACAGGAGAGAAAAAAATCCCTTCTCAGGCCTTTTCTGAAACGTTCATAGTTTTTGCAGTTTGTTTATTTTTGTTGTTGAACTTTGATACCACTCAGTCATGTGTTGTAAAAAGCCCTCTAGAATCCTGATAAATTTGTATGTAACTCCACAAAAACAGTTAACAATATTGAGTCTTCTGATCTGGCAACATCACTTTTTTGTAGTTGCCCTCAGAAAATGTTGTAAATGCTTTCCTGTGGATCCTCTGTATTTCTAATTAAGTCTATGTCTAGGTAATTCACACTTGTTGTCATTGTGAAGAGTTCTCTGCTTGGTTATCATTGGTTATTATTGGAAAACTGTTTTATAGTTAATAGGTCTGTATTGCGTGTTTCACAAATGGTCATTTTACTGAGGTCTCTTATTTATTGATGTAATTTTTCAACTGCAAATTGGTATCCATTTGATACTTTCTTTCATCAAAATATTTTGCAGCCTAGTTAGCTTTTCTCACTATATTGGCTAAGATTCCACATCACAAATAGCAGTTAACTGTATTAGTATTTAATGACTTTATGGGAATACCTCTGAAAGAGAGAGAAAGAGGGAAAGAGGGAGACACAGAGAGACCCATCTAAGTATCTACATATTTATTTGCATTTATATTTGTGTATGTGTATGTGTGAAGAAAAAAAAAAAATATATATATATATATATATATGAAATGTTCAAGGAATATTCCTACTTTCTTTAAATACAATATCAAACATGGATATTGAACTGAACTGGGGATTTGGGGAGGGTATCTTTTAATATGATTTTTATTATTTGTATCTATTACATTAAGAGATTTCTTGCTACATGATCCTTGATTCCAAAAATAAACCCTACTATAGTAGTAATTTGTTGTTCTTTTAACACATCTTGGTGGATGATATTTTATTTAGGATTTTTTTCTCCTCTATAATCATAAGTGAAATTTAGCTGTAGTTTTCTTTTATTGTGATAATTTTATCAGGTTTTGGTATAAGGTTAAAATAAACTGGGAAGATTTCCATCTTTCTCTATGCTCTGGGACATTTTAAATTGCAAAAGAACGCTATAATTTCAGAGTTTAAAATAACATCCATAAAATCATCGGGTTTTGGCAAATTTGGGGGGATAATTATCTTTTTCAATTTTATTCACGATGGATCCTCTGCATATTGAGCCAATTTTGGTTATTTATATATTCCATGCTGACAATCTATTTCTTTATGATTTCTAACTCAGTCACATCAAGTTTTTTAGAGAACCGGCTCCCAATGGTTGATTCTTGCACCCTATCAAGTAAAGTTGTCTGAGTAATATTCTTATTAAATAATTTCACATATTTACTGTGTACTATATTCATGGGTTGCATTAATTATAAAACCAAATTGGCAATCTAAAAATTTAAAGATAAGATAAAAGATTAAATAAACTACTTGAAAGTGATTTTTCATTTTTGTAGCCCAAGAAAAAATTTTTTAGTTAAAATAACCTTCTTGTGCCACTGAAAATCTATTCTTTCTAGTCTTAGTGAAATTTAATTGACATATAACGTTGTATTAAATTTGTGTACAATGTGTTGATTTGACACACACACACTGCAAAATGATTAGCTAACACCTTCACACATCATATAATTACCATTTTTTTTGTGTGTGGTGAGAACATTTAAGATCTATTCATTAGTAACTTTCAAGTATGTAATACCATATTATTAACTATGATCACCCTGCTGTACATTGGATCCCCAGAAATAATTCATCTCATAACTGGAAGTTTAGACTCTTTGATCAACATCTCCCCATTTCTCCCATCTCCTGGCAAGAAATAGTCTTAATATTTTAGTAAGACTCATGGGACTAAATGAGCGTTTTTGTTATATTTTAATCTTCATGTAATACATTGTGATCCAGAGATCAAAGACCTTTCTCCAAATTCAATTTGCTTTGATTTTTTTTAAAGGATTTATTTATTATTGAATTTGCTAACGATCGACATCTTTAAAATAAAATAAAATGTAAATCACATTATATCCAGTAGCATCCCAATGCCATAACACTTCGATACCTACTACCATCCATTATTTAAAAATATATGAGCCAGATTTTATTTAACAATGAGAAACTGTGGTTCATCCTTTTTTCCTTGGATTTATATTTTTATCCTGCTTCCACTATTCCCTGCCCCAGAGAATTTGTTTTAATATATGTTTATTTTTGAAACTCTAGGTTTATCACCATTATTTTCTACAATAAAAATATGCACATAAATTGAAAGTTTAATTTTATAATTACCTGTGAATGAACATAAGGCTCTAAGTGTTAATTGCCTCTTGGGTAGAGCTATCATTGCAATTGTTAGTATACATAATTGGTCAAAACAACTTAACTATATTACAAATTTCCATAAATAATCATTAAACAATTTTTTTTAATCATTGGGAAAAAACACTTAAGAACATGAATAAGGTTGGGTTATTTTGCTGTATTAAAGATAAATATTGCTTATGGCTTGAATGAGACAGAACTCACAGTGCTATTTATATATTTCATGTTTCTAGATGTAAGCCCCGAGAAACCTTATTCATATAAATAGATAGGAATAGAAGTTTTATTTTAGCAATGCTGTTAAATTTGTTTAACCACTTCTGGATCATATGCCAAAAAGTCACCCACTGATGAAATTACTTTTAATAATCTATCTTTTGACAACTCTAATTCATTCTTCAATTTTGTTGAAAGCCAAGAATGGATGTGTTACCCAGTCATTAGAGTTCATTCACTTAGGCTTTATTGAGATCAACCAAATGATTATTATATGAGTCAGCTTTGCTGTGTAACTAACAAAGTCTCAGTGGCATATAACAAAAAGTGGTTATTTCTGTCCCTGGCAAGTATGTAGGTCAACTGGGGCAATTCTGGTGTGTTCTGTGTGTTGCTTTTCGGGGTCTAGAATGAAGGCACAGTGAACATGTTCTCCTCCGGTTAGTAGGCACGAGGTGTGCATCTTAAAGTGGGGGCTCAGAGTTGGAACACTGCTCCCTCTGCCCCCTTTGGCCAGAGAAAGTCACATGACCAAGCCCAGTTTCACTGGGGTGGGATGAACTGTCTTCTCATGGATGATCTATGGGCTGAGGGGGAAAATGTTTGCTGACCAATGTAATCTACCATGCCTATTCTTTTGTTGTTGCTTTTTGTTTTGGATTTAGTTTTTAGTTTTTGTTTTAGATTTAGTTTTAGTTTGGATTTAGTGGCAACATGTTCAAAACAATATATTAAAAGGTATTGGTAGGTTAAGAAAGGCGTAAAAGAGGCTTCTGAGACACTAGTTATGCTCTATTTTTCACCTGGGTGGTAAAAAATCCACAGGTAGGCTCAACGTGTGCTAATTCATGAAACTGCACACTCATGGTCTGTATGCATGTTATGCTGCAAATAAGAGCTTATTTTTGAATAAGGAGTGGAGAAAATTCTTAATCATCTCAGAACCTTTTTCAAGACGCTATTTTTATAAAGACTCTTTTTAGCAAATCACAACCTTTAAATACCTATTTTATTAATATCTCTAGAACTATAGATTTAGGGCATTCAACCTGTGGAAAATGCTCTGAAACTTACTTAACAAAACCATTCCTTGTTTTCAAATTTATCTAGTGAATCAGATTTAGAGTTATTTTTGCATCGGAAAAACACTCACTACATTTTTCCGTTCAAATAAATATGTTATTGTTTATCTCAAAGAATGTTTATTTTTAAAAAAACATGGCAAAGTAAACTATGGAATGTCTTCCATAATATGGTTTACTAAAGTGAATAAAATTAAAATTAGGTTCAATTATATATAATTGAATATATACAACTATATATAATCAAATATATATAATATATAACTGAATATATAATATAACATATAATTGAATATATCCTGAATATATATAATTATATATAATATATAATAAATTATATAGTATGCAATAATATAATATATAATACATAATATAATATACATACATTATGATATATAATATATAATAAAATTAAATTTAGATTCAATATGATAAATTCATCCACTTTATAAGTTAAAAAACAAGAATATATCTGTATACTTTTTCATATCCTAATTTCTAATAGTACAGTGCAGCGTATATATATATAGATAGTGTATTATATAACAGTGTATATTATAGATAAAATGATATTATGAGGGGAGAAATATAGTAAAATCATGATATCTATTAAATGTACACATGTGTATATTTAGGCTTTGACATAGGTTTTTAGAATAATTACCTAAAAATCATGTGTAAAGATCCAAAAATAGCTTCATTAATTTTGTTCACACTATACATAAAAATTTCTATATTTCATGAAAGAAGATTTAACATACTGCTAAACAATTATTTCAGAAGCTATCTTATTAATTTGAAATTTTGATGATGTAGAAAAAAGTATAAAAATCTAGAAGATGAAATATTTTTAAGATATGACTTGCTATAACAAACACTAATCAATTATTGAGTAATATATACCAAATACAAAAAGAAAAAAATAGTATAACTCAAAAAATTTGGGCCCCAGTTCCTTTTAAAGCAGGTAGTACCACAGATCTGCACCTGTTCTTAGAATATGCTTTTTTTCTTGTCAATGAGTCTTGGGGCTGAGTGTTGAGAATAGCCAAAGAAAATTGCTTACCTTCAAATACGTGAAAGAAAAAAGAAACAGTCGTTTCAGCACCAATATGTCTTACCAATGTTCCTTTTCCTTTGCTCCCTCTAACCTTTCCCTTAGAGAGCCATGTACTTTTTGACAATCCTTTTTAGAAGCAAGAGGAAAGACTGTAAAAGACAATCTCCATCCCTCTCCTCTTCCTGGAAGATCAGATTTCAGAACAATCTCCCATAAGCAAATGATTCTTATTTCTGATAAGAATCTTGGAAAAGAAATATATATGAGAGAGGAAAAACCTAGAAACCCCATAGACTTTTATTGATTCATAGACTAATCTTAAAAGGAAACTTGCAAAAAAAAAAAAAATAGTATTTCCACAGGTCCTTTTGTTTGGTGTCCTAGAAACCCCTGTTGACAAGGGGCCATGCACCCTCAGAAGCGCAAATCTTTCAGGGAAGTCTTAATGCTGTTCACCAAACCTATCCATACTTTCCTCTTTCTGTGCTCACGGTAGGCACAGTGAGACCAACAGAGTAGTTCTGGTCACTGCATTGTAAGGGAAAATGATGTATGTCCTTTCAAAGCAGAAGCATTACATTCCACGACAAGACCTTCCGAGTCCTCTTTTCTTCCTGCCATGATGTTTAGCAACCTTCCATGCATTGACTACCTGGGTCACAGAGTGAGGACAACATGATACAAAGACCCAAACATCCCCTAATGGAAAGGACAGCATAAATGAGAAATAGACACCATGTTTTAAGCCACTGAGATTTTGAAGTTTTCCAGATCATCCTAGCCAATTCAACTTTCTTTTTGTAAAGTGGGACAAGGCTATTTTGAAAGGGGAGATAAGTAAAAAGAAACCTACATTACACCAGGGAAGAGGATATAACAAAGTTGTTCTCTGTATATTGTGTCCTTTAAACTATTCACAAGGTATCCCCTTTAAAAAGTCTCTACTTAGCCCAGTGTGAAGACTCTTGGTTTAAAAAAGGAAAAAGATTCTTTTAAATACTTCGCCAAAAGGCAACTGGGGGGAATCTCTGCAGAACACAAAATATATTCATAATAATTCCTCACCTGATTTCAGAGAATTGTAAAGATTCTATTGTTTTAAGTAATTTAATCTGAATACCATTTAGCTAACCTAAGCATGTATTAACCAAACACATGTCAATACACTGAAAGTGAAGAAAAGCCAAGGACATCAGTATCAACACAACAGCGTGAAACCCTGACCTCCCCTCACCTACCAAGGTGACACAGGTCTGACATACAGACTAAGTGAGGGTTTGCTACAAAATATGAGCTTTATTAAGAAAGTTTATTCTCAAAATTTTAGATTAAAAAAAAAACATAAAAGTAGATTTTCCATGATTTTATTTGCAGACCACTCTGGACCATTCCTTTGCATGTACCCTTATCACTTTTGAAGACTATTCTCAATTTAGAATAGTATTCTCTTCTAAATTCAAATTAAATCTCTTTTAATCTGTGGTTAAATATTCTTTATTGTTACTAATTACAGGTATTTGTAATTTTGTTCTTATTTTTCTTAACTGACCTTGCCATGTATTTATCAAATTTGTGGGAATGTATAAGAAACAATTTCTTGTATTGGTCAGTTATTTATTCTTTTGATTTCTTATTAGACTTTTACATTTAATCGTTATTTCCATTCCTTTTCTTAGGTTCCTTTTGTTGTGATATTAGCTTCTGGAGTTAAATACTTAATTCTTTTGTTGTTGTGTTCTTTGTAGTTAAGTGATAAAAAAGCATTTAAGATTGCAGTTAGAAAAGGAATAATTTCTGGGGATCTACTAAATATTGGGGGTACTACAATAAGGTGACTATAGTTAATAATGCTGTACTCCATACTTGAAATCCTGAAAGAGTAGATCCTAAGTATTCTGACCACACACACATACTAAATGTTAACTGTGGGAAGTGATGGGTATGTTAATTAGTTTGATTGGGTCATCATTTCCCAATGTATATGTATATCAACTCGTTACATTTAAACTTAAAATACATAAAATACATAGAATTCTTAGATCAATTGTATCTCAATAAAGCTGGGGGCATGAAACATTAAAGATGACTTTTTCTTTTTTGAATACTTTATATTTTTAGAGAGACAGAGCACATGAGCAGAGCGGGAGGCAGAAGGAGAGGGAGAGAGAGAATCTCAAGCAGTCTCCATGCTGAGCATAGAGCCTGTCACAGGGCTCAATTTCATGATCAGTGTTCATGACCTGAGCCGAAATCAAGAGTCAGATGCTCAATCAACTGAACCAGCCAGGTGTCAGGTGACTTTTTCTCCTCAGAGTATAGCTTTCCTTGTACAGATGATAAATGTTTTCGTTATGGTCCATGTCTAAATATATTAATGTTTAAATCTATAATTTCATATTTGATTTCTTTTTTTTTTCTTTACTCGAATGTCACTTAGAAGGGTGTTTTAATATTTTCCCTTAACTGGGTTTAGAGGAAGAAAGGTTTTGGGTTTTGTTTTGTTTTGTTTTCCAATATGAATCTTGAGTTACACATACAGTCCTGTCATCACAAAATCTACTTATATCACTTCTGCTTTGGAGAGTTTATTAAGATTGTTCTCAGTTATTGATTCGGGAAAGAGGCTGTCATGGGTTCTGGATTTGGGATTTAATCTATAGCTCTTTCTTGATCTAGGAGTTGCACAGTTTTAACAACAACAAAAAAGTTCCATGACCAATCTCGAATTAGCTGTGCTATGATTTATTGAGATCACTCTCAAAGAAAACTTCCATCCCCAAAGAACAAAACTCACAAAAACACCATCGACGGTGGTACGGGTTCCTCTACTTCTTGGAACAGAGTAGGATAGACTCTGATTTCCTTGGAATTGTCTCTTTAGTTGAGAAAAACAGCAGTATAGCCATCATCCCCACACGCGGCGGCCATTTTGTTTTCTGTCATAGTGGGGGGTGGGGGGAGGGGGGAGGGTGGGGAGGGGGGGAGGGGGGAGGGGGGGGAGAATGGGATAAAGTTCCGAGCGCAGTTACTAGTTAGTTGCCTCACCCACCTGTGGATCGTGACTCCCTGTTGTGACCAGGGTCAGAGTGGCCTGGAAGGTGGTACACACACACTGCGGCCTACACAGGACACGGATATTCTCAAAAATGGCTCTAATGAAGGAACTAAAAATACAGGCTCTCCAAAAAATACCTGCTCATAATTTCTTGAATTAAAGATGAAAGTAACTTATTTATTTATGTATTTGGTCAATTTTGTACCAGTAGGATGGAAGAAGTTGAGGTCCTTCCTTAACTGATATCCAACCTGGGAGAAGGAGTGTTGGCTGAACAAGCCCCACGTGTCCTTCTTAGCAGATCACTACAGGGTCCTGCTTCACCATGATTGCGGTCAGCATTCTGCCTTTCCATGAGTACTAAAAAGGTAGGGGTATTCTTTCTTTCTAAGAGGCAAAGTTTTATTTGTATTTATTAAATCATCATTGCTAACTTATTGAGATCCTTTATCTTCATACTTAGTTGTTGTCTACTTGAAGGTATTGCTTGCCTCAACTCAAAGTTGAGAATTTTATTTTAATGACAACAGTAATAAAAGTTATATAACAGATAATGGAGTCAACATCAAAGTTATGAAACAGATAATGGAAAATGGAAACGTCTTGACTTCAACCCCCTCCAGTCCTCTCCTCCTGAAATATTAACTCAATGTTAGAAGTTCTGGGTCATGTTCTTTCATATCTTTTTTTTACAAATATACACAAACAAATAATGAGAGGTATTTGTTTTGTATTTTATTTTATTTTATTTTATTTTTTTCAGTGTTCCAAGATTCATTGTTTGTGCACCACACTATGGGATCATGCTACATATATTAATTCCACGATTTTCTTTAAAGGAAAATTTTTCTAGTATTCTAGTATTCTGTATATTTGATGTATCATTATTTACATATAAATTTTATGATTTTGCAAGTTTTACTGTATCAGTATAAAAGAATCTGTTTGGGTCCTACCCTATGCTTATTATCATAAATTGAATTTTTTAAGATTTTTATTTATTTGACAGACAGAGATCACAAGTAGACAAAGAGGTAGGCAGAGGCGCAACCCACTGAGCCACCCAGGCGCCCCATAAATTGATATTTTTAACAGTTTTATTGAGACATAATTACATATCATAAAATTCATGTTTTAAGTGTACGTTTTAATGAATTTTACAAAGTTTTGTAGCCACCACCAATATCTGACTTCAAAATATTTTTATCACACTAAAAAGAAACCTCATATGAAAATAATTCCCTATTGCCAGTCCCAGCTTTAAGCAACAGCTAATGTAGTTTCTGTCTCTAATTATTTGTCTGTTTTTGGACATTTCATATAAATGGAATCATATAATATATATGGCTTCTTTTGCTGAGCACAACATTTTTTAGTTTAACTATATTGTAGATGAGCCACCCAGATGCCCTAGGTAAGGCTTTTCTTAATGTTCTCATAATCATTGTCATTTTTCAGAATTGAATTATTTTACCCCCCTTTTTTTTTTTAGCTCTTGACATTGGTTAATTCTGTCCTCTTTTATTACTGATGAAAAACCATTTAGATTCATTGATTTTTTCTTTATAGTGTGTTTGTTTCTATTATTAATATCTGCTCTACTTTTTCTTTTGTTATTTCATTCTAATTTTATTTTTAGCAAAAGGTTAACTTCAATATAAAAAAATGATCTGAAAATAAGGGTCCAGTGACATAAGTGAATAAGCAATGTATTTGCATTTTTTAAAAAGCAATTATACTATAAACTCCAGGGAACGGCTCTCTTGGGATGGGGTGAAAAAGTGGCATTGGGACAGTGAGGACAGGGACAAGGACACCATCAAAGGAACTCTATGGAGCCTGTGGAGCCATGGGATCAAGGGATGGGCTGCTTGCTGTGCTTTTTCCCCTTTCTCCTTCTCCCTCCTGCCAAATCAGGCCAGTTTGCTGTGAGCTCCTCTCTTGCAGTGTATCTCCATTTGGAGAGGCTCAGAGGAGGAGACCTCTGCTCAGCGATTTGAAACTTTGGATTTCTACAGTGACTTTTAGGGTCTGGGCTACTAGGGAACTGTTAGGAAATCCTGAAGGTGAGGAATGATTAATGATCCAGTGTTACAAAGGACATAATGGAATCCAGAGACTTTTCTTTACCCTTGAGACAAGTCCCAACCCAAGTCTGTTTTTGGAAGGAATATTTACCTTTCCTCATCATTCACTCACAAGCCTTCTGATATAGACGGGAGAGAGTAGAGGTTATGGGTGTTTTATGTTCTTCCACAAGAGTAGATTCTTGTCCTTTCACAAAAGGTTATGCAAAACTAGATTTCTTAAGGCAAGATTCTTTAAATGGCAGCTTTTCTAGCCCTTGAGTGGGTCAAATGAGTATCTTCTTCACTGGAGGAAGAAAAGGTTAGAGCTCAGACCTATCTTTGTGTTTGCACAAGTACCAAAATCTTCGTGACATCTATGGCTTTATCACAGCTCAACACCCCTCCCATTATTATTGTTTAAGTTTAACTTACTGTTCATTAGTCTAACTTACTAAGGTGAGTTTAGCTTACTGATTTCAGCTTATCTTATTTCAAATTAGTTTATTTTAAGCTATTAAGGGTTTTTTTGTTTTGTTTTGTTTTGTTTTTATTTGTTCTTTTGTTTTTGAGAGAGAGAGAGAGAGCATGAACAGGGGTGCAGTAGTAGAGGGAAAGGGCAGCGGGAGAGGGAGAGAATCTTAAGCAGACTCCATGCCCAGTAGGGAACCAAACCAACACAGAGCTCAATCTCACTACAAGAGATCGTGACCTGAGCCAAAATCAACAGTCAGACACTCAACCAACTGAGCCACCCAGATGCCCTGAGATCTTTCTAAATATAACATTAACTGCATCCCACAAGTTTAATGCACAGTATTTTATTGTGATTTTCTAATCTTCACTGTGACGTCTTCTTTGATCCATGTGTTATGTACATTTGTATTCCCAAAATTCTTAATTTCCAAGCACACGAATATTTTCTATTTATCTTTTCAGGTTGTTGCATTTAATGGCACTGAGTCAGAGAATATTCACTACATGATTTCAAGCCAAATGTCTCAAGTCTTACTCTTTGGCCTGCTTGATTCTCGAGTTTTACAAATGTTCCCCATGAGATTGAAATGAATGTGCGGTCTGCAATTATTGGATCCGTGTTTTGAATGTGCTCATCAGATCCAATTTTTCAGTTGCATTGCTCACATTTTCTATATTCTTGTTGGCTTTTAATCTGTTCTATCATATATTGCAAGACATGCTAAAAATCTCTGAGTATGGTGGGAGATTTGCCTGTTTTTTTTGTTCTAATTCTTCCAGCTTTCCCTTCCATATTTTGGGGCAATATTGGGTACATGTACATTGACATTTTTTAGAACCTCCTTGTTAATTGGAATGTTCTTACTAAAGTGTACCACTTTGTCTTTAGTAAAGAGATTGGATTTTGCCTTAAAGTTTCATTTGACCGATATTATTCTGGGGACACTATCTTTCTGGGTTGTCAGTTGATGTAGTGTATGTATCTTTCTCTATTATTTTCTTTTCAGCTTATGGGTTTTTTTTGTTTGTTTGTTTTTATTTTTTTCAGCCTTATGTTATAAATGTGTTTCATCTAAGCAGCTGTGAGTTACATTTTTATTCAGTCTGACATCTTTATCGTTAAATTAGGTCATTTGGCCCATCTCACTTGATGTAATTACTAATATATTCTTTCAAAAACACCACCTTACTGAGTGCTTTCTTAGTTTCCATCTACTTCATGTTACTTTCTATCCTCCATTTTATTTTCCTGTTTTTTATTACTTCTTCTGGGCTGATTATTGTTTTTCTTTTATTTCTCCTCTATTTGTTTAGAAGTAACACACCCATTGGTTATTCTTTTAGTGATTAACCTGAAGATTAAAGTAGGCATTCCTGACTTATCAAAGTCTAGTATTAATTTATAACTTTTATTCTCTTTCAGGAACTTGCAAGAACATTAGAACAACACTTCAATTCTATTTCCCCTATTCTTAGACTCTTCTTTTTTTTATTACTACCTGCTCTTACTTGAATAGACAGGATTATATTCTTGCATCATATTGAGAATACAGATCAGAGATTTTTAAAATAGGCTTTTGTTTCTTGCAGTAAATAAAGAAGTTGGTGCGAAAGAGGAATTTACTTCATTATCTCAAATTCATCCCCTTTTCTAAATTTCTAAATCTTTCCCCATGTCTGGATTTTTACTGTTTTTTATTAGCTCTTCCCTATGGAGGGATGTATTCGTCCAATATTGGTACTCTAGATGTGTTTTCTTGGAAACTTGATAAGTTGCATAAAAATTGGAAGCAATTACTTCTGTCATTGAATGTACACCCTTTTTCTATATGAATTTGTGATTTCTCCTATTAAGATTTTGAATCTATTTTCCTACTCCTCAAATTAGGCTTTTGATTTGGTTTGACAAGCAAAATATGGCAGTCCTGTCCCAAATCCAAACCAAAGCCTCATGAAGTTTTGTGGATTTTGGTTCTTTCTCTTGAAACTGGCAGAACCACCAAATAAAGATGCAGCTATCCTGCTGGAGGATGATAGACCATGTAAGGAGATACAGCATCCTTAGCTAAGGCCATCCTAGATTGACCAGCTCCCATCTGACCCAGCAGCCAAGCATATGCACAAGAGAACACAGCCAAGACCAGAAAAACTGCATAAACAAGCCTACCAAATCAACAACATGTGGAATCGTGAGCTAAATAAATAATTATTTTAAGCTACTACATATTGGAGTGGTTTGTGATACATCAAAAGCTTAGTGACATAAGTCCCCATTCCAGACTTTCAGACTCAGAATAAAGGAAGAGAGAAAAAAATTTAGATGTTCTCATGTTTTACTTGGGTGGCTAAAAGATGTAGCAATCTGTGGGGTAAGGAGGTAGTCCTATGGATGGGGAGGTTCAGCAACTGGCTAACGCTGCACAGTGCTAGCTGAGCCATAAGCTTTAGCAGGCCTTATTGTCAACTAGTAGAAATAAAGTGGTAATTAGGAGAAAGTCAGTGGGCCAGTAGACCATCTTTATTACACTGTGACCACTGCTTAAATATCAGAGAAAGCCCACAGCCTGCTGCTGAGTAAACATCCATAGCATAAAGTCACCGGAAGGTATGTATGGAGATAAGATTGGATCAAGGAACTACTAGATCAGTCCGTAGAGGTTACACCTCTGCAGTGACATGAAAGAGCAAATGAGACCTGATAATTTTAGACAGTGATTTTCAAGTCATCAGCAAGAGAAATGGCCAACGCCAAATCCTGTTTGGATAGGAGGTGACCTAGGAGCATCCCAAGAGAAGAATAGCTTTCCATTGATAAAAATGTCACAAACAGTTTTTTATAGTCATTATCATGACAAAGTTTTCTTAATAGCAAATAATACATCTGTTTGATTTGACTAAGGGAATTCAAGAACCCCCCAAAAGAAGAAAATAATATGGAAGCTTTCAGATATTGATCTTCGTACTGTAAGCACCTTGACCCTGAGTTGTCCCTACAATGCAATCCAGCAGAAAAGTCTGACAACGGTTTATAGGCACTCACTCAACAAATTGTATTGAGTGTCTACTATTGTAAGTAGCTTTAAGAGATATAAAAATCATCATAATAACTCAGATATACTCAAGAAATAAGTAGTTAGTTGGGAGTGAGGTAAGTATTTTTATACCTTCAGCAGTGATAGATACCATCTGAAAGTGTGAATTCCACAGGAATTCAGTGGAAAGTAGGATCAGTCAATGCTTCATTCAAGGGGCATTGTTTGATCCTCAAGGGAAAACCATAATTTGCATAAGAAGTGACTCCAATGAGAGTTGGGAAGAGCTGAGGCCTATCTCAGTACTGGGACATTAGCCCAGACACGGAAGAGGGAATCCTAGGTCAGAATCAACAGATCTTGGATTTGGGAGGCAACAAGACCTTGAGAACACCAAGCTGGCATTGGAAAACTAGCTGTGTGATCCAAAAAAGTCACCAGTTCCTGGTTTCCGTTTTTTCACCTGTGAAATCTGTCTGTTAAAGTCAATGATCTCTAAGGTTTCTGCCAGTTCTAAAGTTCTGCCAGGCTTAGAAAGAAACATCATAGTATTTTAAATCATTAAAGAGAATTGTGGTCATAATTTTGGTTGTACAGCTTATTGTCAGTCATATCCTTGATTTATTTAATGTCAAGTCCTTGTTTGGGAATGCAATAGCTAATCATAACACCAAGACTATGGGAAAGTATGATTTGCCTTCCAGTAATATACTTTGACAGGAGCTCTAGGAAGGCCCTGTGGTAAACAAAACAGACACTTTATGCATTAATAATGCGTACAGTGGAAATTTAGAAAATGTATTTTGGAACTGAATGGTTAAATGCATCTATGAAATAAGAACTAGATACTATAGGAAGCTGTGCTTCTAAATAGCAAAATAAATAAATAAATAAATAGGGATTAAAAATACCTTAAGTGTAAAAATGACAGAAAGAATGAGAGAAAGAAATGAGAATTTTGTTGAAATTTGATCATGCTAAAAAAAGGAAGCTGCAGAGCTTGTTCATTACGTTTAGTTTTGCCTGAAATAGATAAAAAAATCAGAAAGATGTGACACATAGAAGTTACACTGAATAAAAACTGAGGTCCATTTGCACGCCTAATGATTTAAGAGCCTACCCTCTCAGCAGCAGTCAATAAAATCATAAAAATATAGTCAAACATTATTTTTAATACATATAATTTTAAATCTTTAATAAGTACTTTAATGGTATTTCTAATACTTCTAAAAGCTTAATTGAAATCTACATTGAAGTTCAAGGACAAAACTTCCATGGTCTAGTTAAAGAAGTGGTCATCACCAATATTATCCTTCTAGACCATCTCTAGTTCTATAAGATATTATTAAGTTCCTTTGTATATTAAAATAAAAGGTGATATTATTTTACATGGGCTTTGACACTCTCCTGGCCTCTGTCCTTCTTTTAATAGATTGGAGAGTCTGTTTGTTTATAAGGAATCTCAAGTTAACGTGTTGTCATTTTCCATAACACATAGGTTATTGATTTTCCTTTCACTCACTGTGACCGACCCATATCCTGTAAAAGTGCAAGAGAGCTCTGACA
Organism: Mustela putorius furo; assembly: GCF_011764305.1. Classification (NCBI taxonomy): domain Eukaryota; kingdom Metazoa; phylum Chordata; class Mammalia; order Carnivora; family Mustelidae; genus Mustela; species Mustela putorius. Next base: position 9,204,021 of record NW_025422022.1, read on the forward strand.
TCAGATGGAGGATAAGAGTAATAGGAAATCGCTAATAATCAGAAATTCTATGCTCATAATGGGTTGGTTAACCTGTACTAGGTTGGAGGATAAATTCCTAGGCTAGATAACCTAGCATTTCATTCAGACACAAGTAAAACATGACACAAAGGAGCTGGACTCATTTTTTTCAGAAAATCAGACATATAGTTTTCCTATCCTAAAGCATATTTGTGTCTGCTGGCAGACAAGTACAGGTAATTGCCTCCAGGTGTTTGCCTGCAGGAAGTCATTGAAATTCAGTGCTAGTAATGGCTGTTTCCTCAGCAGCAAAAACTAACCTGCAGGAACCTCATAGGCACACGTATAATTTAGAATAGCAATGCCAGTCTCCTGAAAGGCCATAAACCCAGAAGGCCTAGATTAACAGGGAACAGACTAACTAAAATAAGAATCAGGACATAATTCTTAACTATTAACAACAACTTAAGATTTACAAAATTTGTTCTTGGCTTTTAAAAAGTTTTAAAATTTGTGGGGATTTTTAAAAATTTACTCCCTTATGGTAACTGACCAACAGAGTCCTCCCACCCCTCCAGAGGAAATAAGAATTACAAGAATACCTACACTTTCAAGTTCTATTCTTATGGAAGCTCATGTTAAAAAATAATTCATTATTAAACAATAATCTTGATTTTTTTTTCCCCACATGAATAGTTACCTTATGACATTTTATTAAAGAGGGAAGATTAGAGCACCTGGGTGGCTCAGTGGGTTAAAGTCTCTGCCTTCAGCTCAGGTCATGATCCCAGGGTCCTGGGATGGAGCCCCATGGGGCTCTCTGCTCAGCAGGGAACCTGCTTCCTCCTCTCTCTCTGCCCACCTCTCTGCCTACTTGTGATCTCTGTCTGTCAAATAAATAAATAAATAAAAATCTTTAGAGAGGGAAGATTAACTATTAGCATCTAACTCACCTCTTCTGCTCAAATGAGAACTATTTTTTTTTTAAAAGGCACAAACCAACAAAGACAAAATAAATAAAAATGACTGACAACAGTTATAAACATTTGGAAGCTTGGAGCAGACTGGGAAAGCTAAATTCTAAGCCACCTATGGAGAAAGCTGAGAAGTAGATTAATCTTGGGGGAAAATTTCAAATAATGATTCAAGAATGGGCATCATTGGTACCTCTGGAAGTTGAAAGTAGGGTGCTCTAAGAAGGAGCTGGACCTGCTCATCCCCTCCTCTACTCTATGCAACAGACCAACCACATACCCCAGCAGATGGGTGAAAAGACATATTTCTTATAGACAGACACATAGAAGGAACAGAATGAAAAACAGGATGGGGTTGTGGAGAAAGGGGAACCCTCTTACACTGTTGGTGGGAATGCAAGTTGGTGCAACCACTTTGGAGAACAGTGTGGGGATTCCTCAAGAAATTAAAAATAGAGCTTCCCTAGGACCCTGCAATTGCACTACTGGGTATTTACCCCAAAGATACAGATGTCGTGAAAAGAAGGGCCATCTGTACCCCAATGTTTATAGCAGCAATGGCCACGGTCAACAAACTGTGGAAAGAACCAAGATGTCCTTCAATGGACGAATGGATAAGGAAGATGTGGTCCATATACACTATGGAGTATTATGCCTCCATCAGAAAGGATGAATACCCAACTTTTGTAGCAACATGGATGGGACTGGAAGAGATTATGCTGAGTGAAATAAATCAAGCAGAGAGAGTCAATTATCATATGGTTTCACTTATTTGTGGAGCATACCAAATAACATGGAGGACAAGGGGAGATGAAGAGGAGAAGGGAGTTGAGAGAAATTGGAAGGGGAGGTAAACCAGGAGAGACTATGGACTCTGAAAAACAATCTGAGGGTTTTGAAGGGGCGGGGGGTGGGAGGTTGTGGGAACCAGGTGGTGGGTATTATGGAGGGCACATATTGCATGGAGCACTGGGTGTGATGCAAAAACAATGAATACTGTTACGCTGAAAAGAAATTAAAAAAAAAAATTAGGATGAGCCTACATAATGAGTGCCCTTTCCATTTAGGAACACTGGTACACACACACACACACACACACACACACACACACCCCGAAGCCAGTAACTGGAAGTCTTTATTGGAATTTAACCAGCTTAAGAGAAGATCTGAAAATAATGACCTGGAGCTCCCTAAGTAAAAGCAAATGGAAGAAGATAAGAAAAGCAGACATGTCCCAGACATCCAACATCTGTATGATTGGAGTTCCATGAAGAGAGAACCAAGAAAAGAGACAAGGGGAAATCATTAAAAAAAATAATAGTAACTCAATAATCTCCCAAACATAAGGACATAAGTCCTCAGATCAAAATAAACCCAGCACCAGAGACAATAATAAATCTACACTAAGATACACCATCATGAAATTTCAGAACTCTAGAGAAAGAGAATATACTATGAACTTTCTAGAAAGAAAAGACTTCGTAAGAAGAATTGAAATTCAGAATGGCATGAAGTGTCTCAATAGCAGTAATGCCAGAAGCTAAGAGACAATGAATTAACGCCTTCAAAATTCTGAGGAAAAATTACTTCCATCTCAGAATTCTTCTCTACACAAAGTATAAATTAAGTGTGGGGGTAGAATAAAGACATTTTCAAGTATTTCAGGTCTCAATGTTTCCCATGAACTCTTCCTTAGGAAGATGGTGGAGGAGGAGCATCACCCAAATAAGAGAGAAAAGTAGGAGAAAAGCATGGGGTTTAGGAAATGGCGCCCCACCTGAGAAATCGGAAACAGCAATCCCCAGAAGGATGGGAAAAGGATCCCCATGGAAACAGTGATATGGCACACTAAGGGGTGACTCTTCAGAATGCAAGTCAAAACACTCTAGGAGAGAGCTATTCCATAAAACCAAATTAATAGTATATTGAATGAGTTTGAATGCATTAAGATGGCATTTACCCATCTTAGATTGAATTACTAAGTACATGGGAAGCCAAGCAAATGTAAAAACTAGGCAATTACTTTCACCAGGGTAATGAAGAAAAAGAAAAGGCATTATATGGTTTAGCTGTGAATGGCATTCAGAGTACTACATGGGGTCATGGTGATAATATACGTGTAAACACTGTTGATCCAAGCAAAATTATAACCTACATAGGGCACATGGGGGATGGCATTGTAACTGTTGGCACTGCAGGATAGAGGCAGTGGTGATGGGAAAGACAGAAATCCTCTTGTTTCAGAGTTGGAAGTCCAAGATAATGTCTAAATTGAAGCCAAAAACTGGCAACATGCTTATGTTATACACATAACGTTGGTTGAAATAATTGAAAATATTTGTGTCTAAAGAATAGGAAAAACAGAGATGGGGGTGCCAAGCCGCTGCCTTCCGCTCAGGTCATGATCTCAGGGTCCTGGGATCGAGTCCCGCATCAGGCTTTCTGCTCAGTGGGGAACCTGCTTCCCCCTCTCTCTCTGCCTGCCTCTCTGCCTACTTGTGATCTCTCTCTGTCAAATAAATAAATAAAATCTTAAAAAAAAAAAAAACAGAGATGGTAGGAAACAGCTGTTGTTCACGACATGCATTATAACTGCCTGACTCTTTAAACTTCAGTGAAATCTTGTACATTCATTTTTTTTAAAAAGAAAAAAGTTCAGGTTAAAGCCTGTATTCCTAAAGTCTTTGAGTAAATGATTTCAGGAGATGTGGCTAAGATGGATCACTTATGTCACAAGGGTCATACCTGTCTACTTCTTCATTCATTCATATAATCATGCTGTGAAGGAACATTTATTAATGGACTACCTTGTGCAAGACAGTGTGAGGGGCCATGGGAAAAGTAAACAGGAAGGACTACAACATGATTTTCTTCCTCGTGTTGCTGGCAAACAAATAAGAAAGATATGTGAAGGGGCACCTGGGTGGCTCAGGGGGTTAAAGCCTCTGCCTTCGGCTCAGGTCATGATCCCAGGGTCCTGGGATCGAGCCCCGCATCAGGCTCTCTACTCAGCGGGAAGCCTGCTTCCTCTTCTCTCTCTGCCTGCCTCTCTGCCTACTTGTGATCTCTGTCTGTCAAATAAATAAATAAAAATCTTTATAAAAAAAAAGAAAGAAAGAAAGATACCTGAAGTATGTTTTTACATTTATAGGAATAGATGACAAAAAAGACTAGTGTGGAGGTAAAAGAATGCCGTATTACAGTACAAAAGAACAAGGGTCAGGATTTGCCTGTCAGATGTGGCCAATTGAATTGAACTTTGAAGGAAGAGGTAGACAAGCTAGTACTCAGATGAGCAAAATCATGAAGAAAGGAAACGTTTCAGTCAGTTTGGAAGGTTACAAATCGTTCAATATGATGGAGGACAAGGAACGACAATGTGAACTCCAGGAGAACAGGGATCTTGGGGGCCTTATTTGTCACTCTGCTCTCAACAGCCTAGAACATTGTCTGGCACATAATGAAGACCCAAAAACATTAGCCCAATGCATGGCTTGAGAAGACTGGAAGGCTAAGTTAGGAGTTGGGAACAGATGGTCTTGATGCCATGCTAAGGAACTTAAGAGTTCAGACTGTAAATAATAAGAAAACATTTGAAGAGAGGATTTTCATGGGTCTAATTTTGATGGCTGAGTTCAGGATAGGTTGGAAACATGAGATGTGTCAGTTTAATTAGCAAGAAATGGAAAATAAAGTCTGATTTCTATCCATTAGCCACTAAAGTAGAAAGGGAAAAACATAGAGCAGTTATTATAGAAGATAACCATGACTTTATAGCAATATATCAAGTCTGGGGACAGGGAATCAGAATTTAAGTCCTATTCTCAGGGATTTAATGTGTGAGAAGTCATTGAAACAAGTTATAGAAACTAATTAATGAATATCAGTTTCCTTGTTAGTAAAATTAAGAATTTAAAAAAAAAAAATCCTTACCCCTTTGTTGAAAGGGTACCAGGTACCTTCCAAGGATTTGTAAATGCACAAATGCAGTATAAATTGAGAACGAAAGAAGAGAAAACCATAAGATGGGAGACATACAATTTCATAGCTGACAATGAAGCTAAAAGTCCATGATGATTCACAAAATTATAAGAGAGCATGTTGTGAACTATGAAGAGCCAGTCAAGTAAAAGGTGTATGTAACCTACACCTTTCTGATGTGCTGGAAGCTTGAAAGACATTGACATGGATACAAGAAAGGGCACTCCATGGACTCAGAAGCAATGGGTGGAGAAGAAGCTTTTAAGTTTAGAGGTCAACAGAAAACTAGAAACAAGATAGTCACTGGGCTGAGAAACTGAGTCCAAGAAGAGATTTTTTCAATCTAGGAGATATTTGAACAGATGTATCATAGAAAAAAGAGTCTATGGAATAGGAGAAGGAATAAGGAGAGGGGGCAACGGACGGGGTAAGAATTGCAGAAAAAAAAAAAAAAAGATGCACAGTCATTGGGGAAATGCATTGGCCTTCAGTGGAGAACAGATTCCACTTTCTCAAGAGGAGAGCAGAAGAACAGAAGGTACGGTATCAGGGGTCAGGGGCATCTGGTTTTAATAGTCCTAACTTTCTCCACAAGCTGGTCAAGGACTTCTGCTAAAAGCAAGATAAGTGGGTGGGTTAGGGGAGATGTTAGGAGCTTAAAAGGAGCAGACAAGTGCCCGTCCTAGATGGCAGGGCTAGAGACCCAACTATGCAAAGGACCATCAAGTGAAAATATAAGCAAGCTCACTGACACCAAAGAGACATATTAACATCGAGCAACTACAGTTCATAGTTGAACAATTGTTATGCTTTTTGAACAATTGTTTTTTAAAACGTATGATCGCAGTCATCTTCATAGGCAAACCCCATGTTACAGAATAAGAAAATTGAAAGTAAGAAAGAATAACTTGCCCAAATGACAACCTAGTAGGGTTTTGTCTCATATTATAAAAATATCAAACATGTTGGGTTATCAGTGGGAGGAAATCATTCTGATTAAGTTATGAAATGGGTGTTCTTTCTGGGTTAATTCCTTGGTCAACAAGAAAGCTTAAGTTTCACAAGTAGGAATAAGGTCAAAGCTGCCCAAGTAACTGTTTGGGTTAGTATTACATAACGTATGTGTTTGCAGTATACGAACACAGATTTCTATCAATTGGATAGGAAAAGAAAATTTTGAAGAGACCATCTAATACGAATTAAGTTTTAAATATACTGTCATTAAGATTACATGGTGGCACAGAAATCTTACTGTCACCTTTTCTAGTTCCCAGTGTTTCCATAGTTAATCATATCTTGAGGACAGGAGATGCCTGAAAGCATGGGTACTTAATGTTACCTTACTCATAATTGAAATACCATCAAATTGGAGTAAAAGAAGGTGCATTTATAGTAAAATGCTTATGTTTCAAGAGATTTGCCCCCTCCAAAGAGGGGTTTTCTGAAGGAGGAGGCCTTTCTGGATCTCAGCTGGGAGTAAAAAGAGAAAAACTGGATAAAATAACAAAACAGAGAAAAGTAGAATACTCGCTCTTTAGCAACTTTAGAAGATATATGAGAATAGGATAAAGGCAACAGTTTTATAGAAGGCACATATACAACATGAACTAGAACCCATTGCTTTTAAAGAAATTGTTAGATTTTATTTTTTTAAGAGCAGTCTTAGGTTTAAAAGAGAACTATTCCTGGGTGCCTGGGTGGCTCAGTGGGTTAAGCCGCTGCCTTCAGCTCAGGTCATGATCTCAGGGTCCTGGGATCGAGTCCCGCATCGGGCTCTCTCCTCAGCAGGGAGCCTGCTTCCTCCTCTCTCTCTCTCTGCCTGCCTCTCCGCCTACTTGTGATCTCTCTCTGTCAAATAAATAAATAAAATCTTTAAAAAAAAAAAAAAGAGAACTATTCCTCCTTGCATTGGTATGGTACATTTGTTACAACTGATGGGTCGATGTTGATATTTACTACTAATTCAAGCCCATAGTTTACATGAGTGTTCTCTTCTCATGTGGTATAGTTCTAGGGAACCCACAGCTTTTAATTTACCATTTTTAAATATCTCACCTACAAAATAGTTTTGATTTGTTAATATTTAAGTTGAGAAAAACCCTCAAAGGATAAAATGAACACTTAGATTTTGGATTCATGGTAGTGCTTCTAGCCAGGACTTCAAAGCAGTCATAGGAAAGTCCTTTTGTTTAAAAACAAAACCCTTTTTTTTGTATTTTTGTACTACCTTTTGAAAATATTCCAATCAGTACTCTCCAGTTATACCTCAATATTCTCTAAGAAAAGTAATATATGAAGGCATTGTTTTAATTTTAATTTTTACTGAAATACAGGAAGATTGGGGGAAATTATCATATAATTCTTACAGGTATATCAAAATTCTATAGTACAGAAGGAAGGGGGCCAAATTGCACAGATCAATTTTGTTTTCAAGTCAATATTCTGCAGCGAATGTACCCACATCTTGCATGTTATCTCAGATTGAGAAGAGCCTAGAATACATAACTTAAATATTATAACTGAAGGTCGTTGAAGGTTTGTGGTTTGAACAACGCCATCTCAAGGTTGTAATGAAGAAGAATAAAGGAGACCATAGTAAGAGAACGGATTAAAGAAAATCTAAAAAACTGAGGTCCATGATTAAAGTTGACATTACCCCAAAGTACCTGATTAGAAAATTCACCAGTCTTTGAAGTAGAACCACCAAATCATGAATTCTTTTTCTTTTTTAAGATTTTTTTTTTATTATTCACTTGAGAGAGAGAGCATGAGCAGAGAGAGAGGGAGAAGTAGACTCCTCGCTACCTTAGGGCCTCAGTCTCAGGACCCTGGGACCTTGACCAGAGCCAAAAGCAGACGTTTAACCAACTGAGCCACCCAGGTGACCCCAAATCACAGATTCTTCACTCTAGAATAGACAGTGAGCTGGTCTCACAGAGTCACTTTACAAATAGAAACTAAAACTCAGTGAGATGTGGGTGTTAGTGATAAAAAGTACCACTTACCTGTTTTTCACCAAAAGGGGAAAAAAAAATCTGCATACAACTATGGATAACATCCAGAGTTGGTCATTAATTAACTGATTAATAAAGGAGACTAAAGAGAAGGCTACATAGAATAATAAGGTAGAGTTGTCTGTTTAAACAATGTAGATCAGAAGATAGAAACCTAGAAAAAGTAAAACAATCATAGCACTTAGATTAACCTCTCTGACTGAGAGTATACCCGTTTCCTGTGAGCCTGTTCAACCACTTCCGGAAATGATCACAGAAAAGGGACAAGTGAGTGAGATCTTAGAGAACTAAGGTAGGGTTTGGGTGAGCAAAGAGGAAGAAGGCACGCATTCTCCGTAACGACAGTGGTTGGAAACACGGAAACTTTTTGCAGAAACAGTGAGTAGCTGAAATGCGAAGACATTCTTTGGGGAAGCAGCTGACATCAGTGCTGGAAATGTGCATTTGGGTGGCCCTGTGGTTTGAAAGCATCTAGAGAATATGGACTTCATCTTGTAGTTAGCAGTAAGCTGCTTGCTTGCTTTAGCAAGGGAGTTATATGTTCAAAGCATTATTTGGGGGAGATAATTAGGGTAGTGTGCCTGATTAGGAGAAGTTAGGAATGTGTGGACTCCAGGCCTATCTTTTCCAAGCTGATGCATTGGTGGACAGCTGTGTTCTCTCTCCAGACACCCTCCAATGTTAATATTGGCAACAGTGGAGTACCACTAGATTAATCTTCTACTGAGCGGCTTCTTATTAAATGTAATATAGAGTGTACTTGCTTTTCCTCTTTGGCAGTCTTTGTGAAGAACGGTGAGGAAAATATTTTTCAACCTATCACATTGACCTTTACATCTTAGGGTAATATTCATGAAATCCCAAATCTTCTAAATGTGGGAGAAAAAAAGCAAAGAGTTGATGCTGGGAAAACAGGAGGTTGATGGTTTAAAAAAAAAAAAATGAGGGAACTAGAAAAATGTGGTTGGAAATGATGTCAAAATTGCGGGTTCTGGGTGGATGTAAAGAGCTAATCTGCTTTTCATTAGAGAATCTGTATTCTAAATGCCAGGTGTCAGGGCAATACAAACTAGAAGAAAAAGGACAGGTATCCAATTCACAGACTTCATAGAACCTAAAAATAATATTGGTCTGGGTTTAAGAATAAGCCATTCACTCCAAATTCAGAAGCAAAGAATTGAAAGAAAATCTAGCAGCAGAATGGGGAATAGTTACAAGTATGGGAATAAATGCTTGCTTAAAAGGATCTACTTACAATGGAAGTGACGACAGGAACGAGGTGTAATGAAGATTTATGGGAGAATAATATAAAGGAGACATTGCACGTAGTTTGAAGGATAAAGAGAAAGCTAGTTTGATAGTTTTATAGAAGTAGATACATTCGGATTACTTAATAAGCACTCTGCTCCCTGTAGTGCATCCCTAGGAAATAGGTTATGATTATTATTCCATTGTACAGATGAGGATATTGTAAAATGCTTCTTAGTGTTTCAGCACATTAATCTTGGCGTGCTAATTAGCAGTGTATTTGAATTGTAATTTGGCTGTGATAAGAAACATTAATGTTTTCTTTTCTCTTTTCTTTTCTTTTTTTTCTCTTTTTCTCTTCCTAGGATCTTTCATTTAACCCAAAAGAACAACTCCTTCGACTTAACCACCACACAACTGGTCGGTGTTCCATCACAATATCTCAACACTGCCATATATTTTAGAGTACTGGAAAATCAAGCAAATTTCCTTAAGGAAATCTTAGTAGCGAGACATCCATACTGTTAAATCACCTGCTAATATTTCTGTAACATCCTAGAATTTTTTTTCTTTAAATACTGCCTAAATTTATTCTGGCTTTCTTTGAATTTGTAAGAATGGACATAAAATATTTTCTTGGGATTTATTGCAGAATAATAGCTTGGCCTTTTGGGAATAGGAATCAATAGACCACCATCATAAAGGAACTTATGTTTGAAAACTTTCTTGAATAATAATAGCTTGAGGATAATCCTTTTTATTCCTAAATTAGAAAATAAAAGATTTCTTAATAAGAAATGTCATTAGAGATTGGAGTGAAAAAAACTGTGTGGATTTGTTTTAGTGGTATCAGAATGGATATAAGATAATCAGTTGTTCAGAACTTACGCTTAAAAGAAATGGTTACTGAGACAGTAAAAAAATACTTATGAAGCATATCCAGAAGCTAACCACATTCCTTCCCCAAAGTAAACTTCAGGATCCTAGAGACCATGCTTTTAGAATAAGACAAACAAGAGAAGAATTACTGTTCGAGAACCGTCTGATTTACCTTTCTGGAAATCATTTTATTTTGGACTATGGAACTTTCTGAGAGAACATGGTTACGAAACTGTTGTGCGATTCGAGCTCAGGAGGGAGGGACTGTTTTGACTCTCTTGTTACTATGTGAGCGCTGGAATTTTGCAACCAGAAGGCTCCACAACAGTTGGGAACGACAGTTGTATGAGTAGCAAGCAGAAGACAAATGTGTGTGTCCTGTTACTCCTGCTCTGAACACTACACACCACGACTGTGCCAAGACAAGATTTCCTGCTTGCATCAATATTTTTTATAATTACCAAACCTCCTGTGCATAATCCATTAATAGCAAAAAAAAAAAAAATTCTTACAAATAATATCTATGCCGTCTTTAGGTTAGAGAGCCATCTGGTTTGCTGGTATTCACTATGCACACACACACACACACACACACACAGAGCCTTATTTAGACGCCTTATTATAATCCTTGTTACATATCCAATTATCTACTATAAATCAAGCTCTACCTCCTCTTGCAGAAATTAAAATAGCTGAAATTTAAAAAGCACTCAAAACATGTTAAAGTTTGCCATGAACTGTTACTGTCCTGTCATTAGTGGCTTACTCTTGTCTCTCATTCCCTTGCTTATGTCTTAATTGTGTGTATAATTATTAGTTTCATTATCCTTAGCCTCCATACATTTCATTCTGTCTATTGCTCTTTTTCCAATTTGTCCCAATTTTGACTTTGGCTCTAGATTCCTGGGTTCCTTTATATCGATACCCATAGACATTTTGGCATAACAGGAACCACCACGAAAACAAGAGCCCGGGAAACTCAAAATCGTAAATCAAACCATGAGCTTTTGTAAGCAGAAAATTAAATGGAACCGTGTAGAATAGTATGGGCAGTGAGTTTAGGGAAGGAAAAAATGATGAGTTGTAGTGTGGTTTACCAGCAGCAATTTCGTTGCACCATTTCATTCAATGAACAGACATCCAGAAAGAACTTCTTAGAACCCAACAAGGTTTTTAAAAAGCCAGGAGCTGGTGAGTTTGGGACCTGGTCAGGTCTGGGGTAACAGAGACATTAGCGTGGGATGCAAACATTGGGAGTCAAGCTGTGTTTGGAGAGAGAGAGCACTTAAAAGCTGAGGGGGGTGGAGTTGTGGGGTTGGCAGTTTATTTTCAGAAAGGAAAGGCTCAGATAACTGGTGATTTAGAAGGGAAACCTGAAATGCTTTTAATGCTCTGTGGAATCCTGTCCTGGAGCTGGTCCATACACCTAGTGGCCCCCTGTGCTGATGCTGCAATTTCATAATTAGAGATATGATTCCTATTACAATGAAAAAAATGCTAGAGGTGATATATATTATATACAATATGCATATATAAATATGATGTAATATATATGTGTATAAATACACATATATACATATATAAACTTGAATTACAAAATACATGTAGGAAAATATAAAGTATATTTTTGTGGTATGCCCCACCAGCTCGCCTTGCAGATGAGCGAGCAAAGGAAAGATTCAGTGGGAGGCAGGGTGGCCGCGAGGTTCAGGATGTGATCTTTGCTGCAGATGACGGCCAGGCTCCTTATGAGGCCACTCCTGGTCTTCCCTTGAACATGTTATTTAACCTCTTGAAGGCCAAGTTCCTTTGCAACATGTGGATAACAACAGTACTTGTATAAGAGGCTATTGTTATCATTTTTTTAAAGATTTTATTTATTTTTGTGAAAGAGAGCAAGCAAGAATGGGGGGAGAGGCAGAGGGAGAAGCTGGTTACACGCAGAGCAGGGTCCCCGTGAGGGACTCGATCCCAGGACCCCGGGGATCATGACCTGAGCTGAAGGCAGATGCTTCACTGACTGAGCCACCCAGGCACCAGAAGGTTATTGTTATTTTAAATAAATTTTACTTTGGAATATTTTAGATTTACAGAACACAGGCAAAGATTATACAGAGAACTGCCGTACACCCTCACCCATTTTCCCTCCACTGTTAACATGTTATATGACCATGATCTGTTTGTCAAAACTGAGAGTACATTTACTCTTAACTCTAGACCTTATTTGGAGGCCGCCAAGGTTTTCCTTTGATATCCTCTCGCTATCCCCAGGATTCCATCCTGGGCACCATTTTACACCTAGTTAACATGTCTCCCCCATCTCCAGAGACTTAATTTCAAGACTTGAAAGGTAATAAACGTTTAAGCACACTTGGCAGAGTGCAGGAAATGCAATAAGAATTGGTCAACATTTATGTGTGTTGCAGGTTTTTTTTTTTAAAGGTTTTATTTTTATTTATTTGACAGACAGAGAGATCACAAGTAGGCAGAGAGGCAGGCAGAGAGAAAAGGGGAAGCAGGCTCCCCACGGAGTAGAGAACCTGATGTGGGGCTCAATCCCAGGACCCTAAGATCATGACCTGAGCCGAAGGCAGAGGCTTAACCCACTGAGCCACCCAGGCACCCCTTGTGTGTTGCTGTTTTAACAGGGTGACAGGAATCATCAAGTGCTTTGGAGATACCAATTTATGGGGCACCTGGGGGGGCTCAGTTTAGCATCCAACTCTTGATTTTGGCTCAGGTCATAATCTCATGGGTCATAAGACTGAGTCCCACTGGTCTGGTCAGGCTCCGTGCTCACTGGGGAGTCTGCTTGAAGATTCCCTCTCCTTCTGCCTCTCCCCACTCTCTCTCTCTCTCAAATAAATAAATAAATCTAAGAAAAAATACTAACTCATCATCCTCATGATTTTATGATGATGTCAATTACACCCACTTTACAGATGAGTAAACTGAGGCACAGGAAGGTCAAATAAATTGTCCAAGATCATGATTCTGGCAGAGCCAGGATCCAGTCTAGGCTTCTAATCACCAGGTCATCCTTGTCTGTGAATGTTTATTACATGTTCTTATTAGTAGTAGATTCTGGAACTGGTGAATTTCTCCAGGGCAGTAGGGGTATTACTAAGAAATTATTTCCCAACCCCATTTCTCATAAGAAAAGTGCCTGATTTTTAACCCTCTTTAATTCCACAATTATAGCAACCCAGAAAGAAAAGGTATGGAATGGTGTATTGCATTAGCCAGGAGTGCTCCTTGAATAGCTTCTCCTATAGGTCGCTTTTTGTTAAACCCTTGCTCTGCCATATTTTTCTTAACTTCAGAATTAAAATTTTAAACACACCTACCTTTCTCTCTTTCTCGATCTCCCTCCTTTCCTTCCTTCCTTTCAACATAAAAATGCTCAAGCCATGAATCCTCAATCAAACCTGTACCAAAGAAGAAACACTTTTTAACAAATCTGGGGATGAAAATTAAGAGCAGGAGAAAGGAGTGGAGTGGCTCCGGTGGGTGAGAATCCGGGAAGGATATGCAAGAAGCACTGGGGTGCAGAAGGAGCAAGGGTTGACCGGAGGTGTGCCTTCAACCTCTGCCAAGACTCAGCTTGACTGTGTTGTACAGACACAGGGCCCCTTTATCTTTCTATTCCCCAGTCTACAAAATAAGCCGATCCCTTTTAATTGTACTATATGACATTGAGTCCGGAAATACAAACATTCCAGGTCATTTGAATGAAAATGTCAAAGTAAGAAAACAGTAAAGTTGGCATGGGAACCTTGATAACCAAAATGAAAGACGAGCTGGACTCAGTCTACGACAAAGCTCTTAGCGTAGAGCCATCTTGAGAGCGGGTCCTGCCACCAATAAAGCAAGATCTGAAAGTAACGAGTGGGATTGCTCTCGGATGGAAAGGAGTTATGCTTTTCTCATTCATTTGTTCAACAAATATTGATTGCATCACTGGTCCAGGTGCTGGGGATTCAGTGAGGGAACAAATCAAGCTCCCTTCACTCATGGCCCTCCTATTCTACTGGAGAATTGAGAGATAATAGACAAGGAAATCAACAAGATAATTCCAGAATGCTGGATGTTATAAAGGAAATGAATGGAGTGATGAGATGGAGAGTGTGGGGTGGAGAAAGGGATCTCTACAGTTTAGATAGGCTAAGACAGAGAATGCTTGATTTATATAAGTTCAGCCTGTGAACCCAATGGGGAAGATGAGACCCTTAAATCCTTTGGCTTTCAATAAGATGGCTTTATTTACAATGCAATAAATGTGTATACCAAAATGGTTTTCAACAGGAGACTTAAAACTGTTTTACTAGACATGTTAAAAAAGTAGAGTATCCTACTATGTTTTCCTCTCTTTCTTTCTTTTTTTTTTTTTTTTTAAGATTTTATTTATTTTTTGACAGACAGAGACCACAAGTAGGCAGAGAGGTAGGCAGAGAGAGCAAGGGAAGCAGACTCCCCACCGAGCAGAGAGCACACGAGGGGCTTGATCCCAACACCCTGGGATCCTAACCTGAGCCAAAGGCAGAGGCTTTAACCCACTGAGCCACCCAGCTGCCCCTACTACTATGTTGTAAGAGTTATTTAGGCGTCATTCTTCCTGGAAAGTGGAGACAAGCATGAAGGCCTTTGGCTCTCTGCGGCTATGATAAAATCAAGCACGCCCCAGTTGGGTCTCCCCTTGGACAGAGGAGGCTGCAGTCTACTTCTGAGGTTTTCCAATCCCCGATTTTTCCAGGCAGCGGCATTAGTAAAACAGTAGCGAGAGTTATAATAGTAGCTAACGTTCACTGAGCAATTTGTTAGTTCCAGGCTTTACATCCAGTGTTTCACTCAATCCCGTCTTCACCCCTATGAGGAAGGAACTAGAACTTGAAGAGATGAGCACAACTTTTCCCACAGTCACCAGTGTCCTCTCTGACTGGAACTTGGGCATGAACCCAAAGTCCATGTCACTTATTTCATCTTCAAGAAGTTGACAGGATGGCTTCCTAGGTTTGTATGGATTCACTCTGCATTTCCATGTAAGTCTGCTGTGGACTGAATTGTTCCTCCCCGCACACTCCAGATTCATATGTTAAAGCCCTACTTTCAGTGTGACTATATTTGGAAATAGGGTCTTTGGGAGGCAATTAAGTTAAATGAAATCATAAGGGTGGGGCCCTGATCCCAGGATTAGGGTCTTTCTGAGATACTAGAAGGTTTGCTGGCTCTCTCCATGTACACACTCCCAAGAAATGCCACGTGAAGACACAGGGCTGAGGCAGCTGGCTGGCCAGCTATAAGCCAGGAAGAAAGCTCTCACCAGACGCCAAATCAGATCACCCCTTGATCTTGGACTTGGAGCTTCCAGATCTGGGAGGAAATAGGCTTCTAAGGTTTGAGTGGCTCCATCTACAGTGTTACGTATAGCAGTCCCTGCCGAACAATACAATGTCATAGATTACAGCACTTCCCTGTTTCCAGAGCGTTCGATCATGGACAAAGTTGGACTATTTTGATTTCAGATAAGGTCGAATGCCAGTGCCTTTTTCTAGTGCTCCCCGTGTACCACTCATGGACACTGTCTATGAAGAATGATTTTAGGAACTCCAAGTCTCCCTTCCATAAGTTACTTCTAGCCTGCCTCCAGCCCGTCAGCAGATAGTATACCAGATAATACTCAATACACTCTTCTATTAGTTGGCATTGACTTAGGTGCTTTTAAATGAAGTTAGAGACCCACGTTTCTTATTATAGCGTATCTTGTAAGGTTCATAGTATTGGCATAAATGTGAATGAAATCATCCTTCTTAAAAGTAGGGTGTGAGGCACCTGGGTGGCTCATTGGGTTAAAGTTTCTGCCTTCGGTTCAGGTCATGGTCTCGGGGTCCTGGAGAGAGCCCCGCATTGGGCTCTCTGTTCAGCAGGGAGCCTGCTTTCTCCTCTCTCTCTGTCTGCCTCTCTCTGCCTACTTCTGATCTCTGTCTGTCAAATAAATAAATAAATCTTAAAAAAAAATGATGAATATTGGGGAGGGTATGTGCTATGGTGAGTGCTGTGAAATGTGCAAGCGTGATGATTCACAGACCTGTACCCTTGAAACAAATAATACATTATATGTTAATAATAATAATAATAATAATAATAAAAAGTAGACTCGGTTAAAATTAGTCATTGTCTCTTCTCCCCTTCAACCATCATACCAACAGGACTTCCCCATTTTCATCACACAATCCACAAGCTTCTCAAAACTTAAAAATATGGACTTATTTTTTTCATTTCTTTTTCTTCTTTCCCCAAAGATGTAGAGCATGGTAGAGCTATTGTAACTTTTTTCTCAAGCTATACTCTCCAAGCTTTAAGCCTCTCAGTATTCTCTGGGCTCCAAGCACATACCTATCAGCTCTGTGGCTGTAGGGAGATTATTAGGCAATGCTAAGCCTCTTTCTCTTCATCTGCAGTATGGGTTTATAGTGGGGATTAAATGAGTTTACACAGGAAAGGCTGACAAGTCATAAATTCTCAAAAACTGTCAATTATTTGCACCATCACTCTTGAGACCATTACCATTGCTGCTGCTACAAGTCTACTGCAGCAATTTCTGTCCATACAAATACTACTTTAGTACTTCTACTGGTAAAGATACTACAGTGACAGATCTGAACTCCATCAATGACCATGATTTTTCTTAAAAAGATCAGTCTCAGTATCACGTCCAAATTCCTTCCTAACCATGCCAGAGAAGGCTTTTCTGGGGTTATCTGTTGTCTCCCCATTCTGTCTTCATAGCTCATTACTAGGACAGTTGAGCTACAGTCTCTCATCTGCATAGTTATTAATAGCGTCCCTTTCTTTCTCAAAAGTGTACTGGTTTGGAGTCCATGTTTAGAGGGCCAGCCTAGTTGTTTCACGTTTGTTGTGACTTCCGGCTCTAGCCAGCAACACCATCACACACAGTTCACTTGCTCTAACCTTCAAGCTATTCCCCTTACCTGGCATGAGATTCTCATACCATTGCCAAATCAAGAACGTTCTCTGCTTCAAAACGCTACCCAGAACTCACCTTCAGGATGGAACTTTCTCTGATAATCCTGCCTTCCACCCAACCCAGAAAGCTCTCAGCAAGCATGTAAATAACTCTGTATAACTTTAATTGGCTCCGTTTATAAGCTTCTTCTTGTATCTTTTTTCCCTCTAGGTATTTTTTTTTTCTATGTGTTTATCCTGTCTCCATTAATTTGTAAACTCCCAGAGGGCAAGGCTTGAACATAGGTTGGTGTTAGCATAAAGTGAATGAACAGTTAGAGCTGAATGGCAGACAGGACAAACCTTTTTGATTACTTTTCTGTTAAAGAGATAGAGAGAGAGAGAGATAAGGAAAGAATGAATCCCAAACCATCCTTTGTTACTGCTTTGTTTGTGATGGTCTGAGACTGCTAATCTAATGTGAAAATATATCCAGTTTCTGCTAGTGTCCACTTAACTAAGATAAAATCAACAGTTACAACCTTTCCATAATGTGAGGGGGAGGGTGCGGGCATATTCTGATTTATAAAAATAGGCATGAAAGGCATGTTATTATGGAGATTCTTCTCTTCAGAGGTATATCCTTGTGGCTTCAAGGCTACAGGTTCATCTCAGAAGGGAAATACTATTTACTTTCAAAACAGATCTAAAAAGCAAACAAAGCCTCCGAAAACAGACAATGCCACCTTGTTCTAAGTTTGTGCTAAGAGGGGAGGGGAAATGAATCTGATTTAGAAGGCCTGTGTGTGTGTGTCTAACAGATGATACCACATGGTCCAGCTCTCCAGGATCTCTGGATTGGTGGATTGTTCATTTCGGTCCAGGTAACAAAGGACAGCCCGGGGCAAATGGTTCTTTCTCACTGCTGGGGGATGGGGGGGGGGGGGGAAGAAGTGGAAATCCTTTACCGTGACCACCTGCTTCCCTCTCTTCAAACCAGCACGTAAAGTGCCAAATATCTGTATATCATTCTCGGCCCAGAGCCCACGGTATAAACCAACATAGGCGGAGCACCAGATAACATCAAAGCCCCAGGCAGGGGCCAGAAAAAGGGGGGGGGGGGCAAGAGCAGCCGAGGGAATGAAGCGCCTCCCCCTAGCATTTCCTCTCACGCCCACTTCCAACCTAGGAGGCTTTTGGTTTCTGCTTTTGTTGTTTTTAAAATTAAAAGTTAAACCCAGGAAGCTTTGGATCAGACTTTTGCGTTGCAGTTCGGTAAGTTTTCTCTCGGTTCTTTTGTCTGGCGTCTGGCTCGGCGGCAACCTGGGCGTGGGGGCAGAGTTGGCAGAGCGAGCTGGGGAAGGTTTTGTCGCCGAGGTCGCCCCGAGGAGGAGGGGATTCGGCCGGTGGCCGGGAAAGCCCGGCGCGCGCGGAGGGCGGAGGGCGGAGGGGAGGGACCGGCGGCGGCGTGACCCGGCGGCCGGCAGGGAGGAACCTCCGGGATCTCCGCGTGGCGGCGGCGCTGCCGGGCCGCGCGCAGGGCGGAGGGCCGGGGCCGCGGGGCCGCGCCAGGGGGGAGCCCGAGCGGGGCCGGGCCGGGCGGCCGCGTGGGAACCGGGGCTAGGGACACGCGGACGGCGCTGGCGGCTCGGAGCCCGGTGGTCGCGCCGGGACGGCCGGGCCCCGCCACGAAGCCCCAGGGTGGACTAGTGTTTTCCCCAAACTTCTGAGCAACGAAAATGTGTACAGAGCCCTGCCATGACACTGCCCTTACTTGAACGCTGCGCCCCGAGGGGGGCTCCAAAGCGTTCACAGGGCCGATGAGGATGCAGCTAGAGCGAAAAAGGGCCCTGGGAACCCCCTTCTTCTCCCCACCCTCCAGTATGGTCACCTCCCCCATTGTTAACAGAATTTTTGACAGTTCAAACTGCTGTTCACCATTCACATTTATCTTATGGTTTAAAAAAAAAATATATATATATATATATATATCTTCCCCCACATTCCGATAGCATTTGAGAAACTGTATTTAATTTGCCACAAAACAAGTCGAAACTAGCTACTTTACCGGTTAGCTGGATTTCCTTGCGTTCTCATAAATAGGAAGTTAGACCTGCAGGCAGAATTAAGGAAAAGAAATTGCGTTTAGGAAATTCGAAACTAGGAAATAGGAAACTGTTCCGTGCTGCATATATTTCAAATGAAAGTTTAATATTGATTTGCCACTCAAGAAAGTTACGTTGTGAGTCGTCTACTTAAGAAAAAAAACTCTAACAAGCTGAAATGGCAAAATTATCTATTATAACTCCAAATTGCATGCTTAATCTGTTAGAAAGCTCACAACAATGCTGAATCCCATATAAACATTGTGTTCACAGTGTGCATTTGCTCTGTTCATCAACCACTGGGGTAAAGATATATTCATTCAGTTAGCATTTTGATTTAGCAAGTGACACCAGGCAGACTTAATCATTATCAAACTACCTTAATCTTTATCCTCCAACAGATTAGATATACTTGAACATTTAAATGAGTGTTTACTGTTTTTCAAAAGCCCAGTTGGGAAGTTATGTTACATACTTTTTGTGATTGCAATCCATTAAATAATATTTACTTTTACAAAAGCCAGATGATTACATCACATTGAAAATTTAAAGATTGCATTATTTCATTGACAGGTTGAAAGTAAAGTATATGATAAACAACATCATTTTCAAATTTAGGCAGTTCTTGGGTGATCTTTGCTCTTATGACCAAAGTTAGTTTTTAATAGGTATATTCCCCCCACCCCTTTTCCTGACTTTTCTTTTGGTTACAAGCTCTCCTTTATTGAGTATTACATTTTTAATCATTCCCATTTTGGTGCATTAAGCTTTTCTTAGCTCAGTGAGCTAGAGGTAGGATTTTCTCAGGGTAATTTTCAGGGTCAACCGTAGCAGGAAAAGCCTAGATGTCTTTATGGAAGCCCCAGGGAACAAAACAATTCAAGTTTGCACAGATGGCCCGCGTAGTGGTGTACGGTCGTTTAGCATTTTTATTCCTTAAAAGGGGAAAGCAGTTTGGTTTAATCTGAGAAATTCTTCTGCATCAAATTTTTTGTTTTGCTTTATTCCTCCCAAGTTCAACGTGGCTCCTTAAACCAGTCACTTTTGCCTGCTTCTTTAGGTGTACATGTGTGAATTTCTGAGCCCCCGATTTCGAACATTCTTTAGTAGTTCTAACCCTAAAACCTTCGTTACCCTAGTCCAGCCCCTTCTGATTTATTTCCATAGATCACCACTCCTTGCTTCCTCTACTGCTTTCTAGCAGCAAGGGTCAAACTCTGGTTTATGATAATTACTCCTTCTTCCCCCTTTCTCTTCTCCTCGGCGCCCTAGGAGCCAGGTCCGCTGCCCAGCCCCGCACCTCCTTTTCCGACCCCAAAGACCCCTCCCCTCCCTGCCCCAAGCTGTCAGGCGGACAGGCAAGGGTTAACGCGCTCGCAGCCCTGGCTCTGGGAATCACCAGCGGGCTTTGGAGCGGCCTCTGGAATAACCTTGGCTTCCCTCAGTCTTTTAATAGAACATCCGCCACCAAGAAGTGGTTTCAGTTCAGGGTTAATAATATGTCCCCTTCCACCCTCCAAACCAACACCCCGCCCCCCTCCCAGGTTTTTTTTTAAGTTGTTTTCCAAAGTTAATGAGTTTCAAGTTTCACAATGACTTTCCCCTTCCCTCAACGCGTTGCTGAGGAAACCCCCTTGGGGTCCCCCCCCCGTCGCCCTCCCTTCTCCTTTACCCTCCCCCATTCGGCCCGGGCGGGGGGCGGGACTGGGAGACCCCATGACGTCACCGGCCCGGCCCACATCCTGCTTTAGAAAGTAAAGAGACGGTAAAGAGAAACTACCGCCCCGCCCGTCCCCGCCCCTCTTCCCGGACCAACCGCCCCCAACTGCGCGACCCGGCCAGGCCTTCCCCGGGCCGCGTGACCGGGTGGGTCCGCCCCTCCGCCCCCGCCGGGCGCCAGTCCCCGAGCCGGCGCGACCCCGGGCTCCCGCCCCTCGCGTCCCTAACCCCGCCCCTCCCCCCTCGGGCCGCGCCACCGCCTCCTCCCGCCCCCCACTCTTGTCCCTGCGGCGGCCGGGCGGGGCGGAGCCGCGGGGCGGGCAGCGGAGGGGGAGGCGCGGCCCGGGGTCCGCCCCGCGGGGGACACCCGGGGCTCCGGGCTCCACGCGAGCCCCGACCGGGGCACTCAACCCGTCCCCACCCTGAGCCGCGGTGCCGGCCGCGCCTGTCCACTTGGGCCTCCGAGCCGGCGGCGGCGAACCCCCCCGCCCCTCCCCCGCCGAGCCCCCGCTGGGGGACGCCCCCTCCCCCGCCCGCGCGGCGCAGCTCGCGGCCTCCCCGCCTCCCGCCCCCGGGGATCCCCTGCCGCCCCGCCCACCCGCGGGAAAGCCTCGGACCTTCGCCCTCCCTCCCCCGCGCCGCTCGGCCCGCGCTCCTCCCGTCGCCCCTAAAGACGCTAAACGTGCCCTACTCTGCCCCGGGGAGAGGTAAAGCCCGCGCCCGCCCTCCGCGTCCCGGGCCCCACGGTCCCGGGGGCCGCTCGCCCCGCCTCGCCGCCCGGCCCCCCGCCGCCCCCTCCCCGGCGGCGGCGGTCATGCCGCGGTCCGGGGCGCCGGCGAGCGCGGCCGCCTCCCCCGCCCGGCGCCTGCGGCCCCCGCCCGCGCGCCCCGCACTTCCCCCCCGCCCCCCGGCCGGCTCCCCTGTTTAATATTTCAGCGCTGGGTGGTGTGAGTGCCAGTCGCCGGCCTCTAGTGTGGCTGCTGCTGGGGCGGCGGCGGCGGCGGCGGGGAGGGGGACGGAGCCTGGGGGCCGGGAGCAGCAGCGGGAGGAGGCGATGTTTGTGTTTGGGGTTGTCAAGTGAAGGAGGGATCCCGGGAGCCGCCGCCGCCGCCGCCGCCACCACCGCGCGGGGGTCGCGGAGATTCCGAGCTGCGGCCGCCGCCATCAGCAGCGCAGCTCCTGGGCCGGCTGCAGCGGCAGCGGCTCCGCCGGGCGTCCTGGCAGCAGGTTCGGCGCGGGCTCCGCGGCGGGGGCGCTGCAGCTGGGAGGGCGGCAGGGGGGAGGGTACCGGGGAGGGGGGCAGGACCAGTTCCCCCTCCGCGGGCGGGGGGCGTGCGGGCGCGCGTGTGTGTGTGTGTGTGCGTGTGTGTGCAACCGCCGACCTTGCAGAGGGGATGGCTGCGTGCGGGAGACACTTGCCACTTCTGGGCGCCCTCGCCGCGCGCGAGCGGCCCGAGCTGCGGTCTTGCGAGGCGAGCAGGTACGGAGGGACCCAGCCTCCCCACCCGCGTTCCAGCCGCAGACGCATTTTGCAAGAGGGTGGGGGGTGAGGGAGACCAGGCCTCGGCTTCCCAACCTCCCGGCTTTGTGGCTTTCTTTTCCTTTCGTTCTTTGCTCTAAGTGCCTGTTTACTCCCAGCCACCTGGGTAGTTTCTTTCCGGGTTGGGAGTACGCGCCTGCAGCAGTTGAGAAGCGGGCGGTGGGTTTGGGCGCGGGTCGGCTCCGGCTCGCCTTGGGGTCGGGCTGGGGAAGGAGTTGCTGCTGGAGAGGGGAGGGGGCGGTGGCGGAGCCGGCGGCGAGGAGGAGTCTCAGGGCTGCCGCGCTCGCCTCATCCCGTCCTCCTCCTCCTCCTCCTCATGCTCTCCGCATCCACTCCGGGCTCCTTCCTGAGCTGGCACTTCCATTCCCCCTCCTCCTGGCATGCGAAGCGCTTTGTTCAGTGCAGCGTTGCAGAGGGGTTTTCCCAGGCTCCGCCCTCCACATTCATTCATGTTTTTTCTCCTTGTAACTGTCTTTACGCTTTTTGATCGTGTCATGTTTTTGCCCCATGTAGTATTTATTTTTTTCCTGTAAAGGAACGGTTTATTACTCGTCCTAGTCGCTCTAGTGCCGCTGTCTTTGCATGTACTCACTTCCCCCCACAAGGATTTAAACATGGGATGGACAGCTAGGGACAGTGGGTAGGCAGGGAGCGGGGTAGCAGGGAGCTGTTACTGATTGGGAATTTGCGTATTTTATATTTATGCTCTCGATACGGGATCACGTGATTATATTACATTCGGAGTTTACGCTTTAAAAACTTCCAAATATCGTGACCATTTAAAAGCTTTAAGTTTAACAAGGAATGTTAAATACAATTTATTTGGCCCTAATGTCTCCGAATTCTCTATTGAATCAAGCTTCGTGAATCGGAGGGTGGATGTCTTTAATGCAGGGAGTTGAGGAACCATGTCTTATAGATCACTTAGCATGGTCCTAGATAAAGTATATAGTATTTGGCCATCGTATTTCTTATTCTTCTCTGTGCAGTTAAAAAAATTGCAAATAATTTTGTGCAGTGCCCACATATAGCCTTATTAGGGGTAAAATACTGAAGTACTAATTGTAACCTTTACTTTTGTTTCTTCTTTGTTATAATGAAATCATAAATTTCTAAAACCTTTACAGGAATATCAGATCTAGCCTTTCCCATATAGGCTTTCTTAAGGAGAATTAATATTTGAGTAGTTTTGTGTGCCAGGCAGTGGACATCCACAAGTTTAGACCTTACAACAGTCCTGTGAGGTGGATAATATTTCCTAGTTTCACACTTGGGAAATCTGATCTTCAGAGAGGTTAAGTACCTTAACCAGGCCACACAGTAAGGGGATAGAGCCTGGCTTTGTATCCAGTACAGTTTGACACCAAAATATATAGTCATGACTTGGGCTCTACAGCCTCTTGACCCTATTCCATGGAATACCTATTATCTCTGCTGAGGAAGTGAGCACTGAGACTGAGTCATGTGTGCCACATTGTTTAGATGCTGACCATGGGCAGGTTAGTCAACCTCTCCCCAACTCATCTTCTTATCTGGAAAGTAGGTAAATGAGAGCTATCTAACCAGTTATTATTAAGACCGAATTAGGTAATGTGTAGAAAGTACAGAGGCACCCTGCAGGGGCTCAGTAAGTATTCTCTTGTTTCTTCTACAGTACTGGGTATGACATGTTTTAAACAAAGCATTGCTACCCATTGTTGTGCTTTGCTTAGTGGTGAAACATAATTTCCCCCTTAATATCATCAGCTTTATTCCAGGAAATCAGAACTAAAGTTTTAGCTCTAGGATCTGTGACGATCTTATGGAAGAGGAGACAGGTGGCTGATTTGGGAAGAGGGATGATCAGGTTTTGAATTACTATTGTTTTGGCATATTGCATTTCCGGTCATTGTGTTTAGGATGTATAAGTCAGGACAGAACAGGTGATGCTGCAGTAACAAAACAATTCCCAACCCTCAGCCACTTAAAACAACAAAGGTCTCTTTCTTGTTTCCGCTGGGTCATCATGGTAGGTTAGCAAGAGCACAGCTCTGTGTTGCAACACTCATTGTCTGGAAGAGTGCCTGTCCCACTGCAAAGGGAACAGAGAGCGCCGGAGGATTTTGCTTTGCTAACTAAATGGTATAGTCTGGAAACGGTGCATGCCTCCTCCACTCATAGGTCATTAGCCAGAACTGGTCACACATTGTAGCTAAACACAGAGAAGCATAAAGTACAGTCCTGGCACAAGCCTAGAAGAAAATACTAGAAAAATTGGGGAGCAGTTCCAATAGCAACCACATATATTAACTGAATTAATTCAGTAAAATAAGATGAATGAGACATGGTCCTTGTTCCCAAAGAGCTTGATGAACTAGGAGCCACATTACATGTAGCATAGCCCTTTTATAGTCTCATGCTATACTTTAATTGTATCCTGTGATATCACTGTAAAACACCATGGAGTGAATCTTTTCACTCTTCTTTGATAAAAGTACAGTGATTTTTTTGTTTTCTTAGTGAGAAAGCCCAGAGAGTAGCAAAATGAGATATCCTACACTTAATTAAAAGTTAGTAAGTAAGTTTTTGCAAGTGTCTCTGGCTTGGTTATCTTCCATTGGGTTTAGGTGAGTGCTGGACTCTAACCATGACTTTTGAAGTGTATTTTTCCTTTGAAGGTAATAAAGTGTGATTTTTTTTTTCTTTTTTAGCACATGAATTAATTGATGGATGTTGAGTTTAATGGAGCTACCTTTTCGTGACCTGCTCTTCCTACAGTTTCTAAGAAGAAAAAGGGGCCCCTGAATCAAAGAAGATGCCTCGAACTAAACAGATTCATCCCAGAAATCTAAGAGGTAAGGATCTGCATGAAACAGAAATAAGGTTTACGGGAAATCCTACAGTAAAGTACTTCTTGGGTAACAGGAATGGCAGCTTGCTGAGTGTTGACCCTGGTCTGCAGGGAGCCCGCGGAGGGCTCCATTTTCCTTGTTCACTTCCAGTCTTCTGCACAATTCCCGTCTCTCAGAAAATGTTTCATAAATATTTGTTGAATGAATGAATCGCATTTGACAAAATTATAGCGCCTTCCCAACCATTATTGTGAGTGTGAAAGTGAGAGATTTACTTTCTCTTAACGGAGACAGCTTTTGCCTGGAGGAATCTGAAATGAGTAGCTGGATGTTCTTTACCAATATGATTTTTTAACCCCTCCCCCATACTAGTTTTGAGATTTATTTCTGTACGACTGCATATGTTAGATTATCAAGAAGTGAAGAGAGTTGTAGTTGACATTAACTCAGGCCATTATTTGCAGAACTCGGGGCAACATGACCTGTTTTTCATAAGGAAGCAATCGGTCAAAATTACACATGCTATGTACATTTCATGCAAAGATGGAAAATGCGTGTTGCTCCTTTACGGTGAAGAGAGATTTTAATTTTAGGAGAGTAAGCTTATTTTAGTTAATTGTTTTGAAAGAAGTATGTTATTCTAATGTGTTGTATCAACTGGGAGGAACAATTATCTTTCATATTCCATTTTAGTAGATAAGGGTATAGGAGTGCGAAACAAGGAGCCGTTACAGCAAATATAAACCCCAACAGGGTTGAAATAGCTTATGACGTATTTACTATTACAGAAAAAAATTTTCAGGCACCTGCAAGGTAAAAGAAAATAAAGATCAAACAGATTAATTGGGAGATGTTCCTTTGTGAAATAAGTTTGACCAGTCACTGTGGGATGATCATTGGAAACATGGTCAATTTTGTGACCTCCTTGAATCTGGAATGGTGTGTTTCCTATCTGGAAGAGTACTGGAACGCTCTACTGGCCTAGGTGGCTGCCTCGGACCAAGTTCAAATTGATGATGATGATAGGTGGCTGCCTCGGACCAAGTTCAAATTGATGGTACCAGTGTTCAATGAGGTGAGGATTTAGATAGAGAACGTGAAGTCTTGTGTGCTGAAGTCTGATTTTCCTGAGTCCTACAGATAATTTTAGGAGTTGACCATGTATTTGTCTGTCTTTCTCACTAGAACTTGAGCTCCCACAAGTAGTTACTTTCTCTTATTTACTCTTAGAGGCAAAGCCTTCACACTCGAGGTACCAGCTGAGGTTGACATCTGGAGTCCTGGGCCCCGCTTCTCTAATTCATCTGTCTAAAGAGGGTACACCAAGGTAGACTTGGGCTGGTAGTCGCCTTAGCCCAGCACAGGTCCTGGCGGCTAATAGGAGCCCAGATATTTGTTGAAATGAGTATGTGATGGATATTAAAGTATTGTTCATTAGGTGATAAATAGTAAACATTTTTCATATTTAAAACGTATACAGGTGTACCTTGGAGGTATAGTGGGTTCTATTCCCGAACACTGCCATAAACCAAATATCATGATAGAGTGAATCAAATGAATTTTTGGGTTTCTCAGTTAATATAAAGGTTATGTTTACACTCTGCTGTGGACTCTGAAGTATGCGATCGCATTGTTTTTTAAAATGTACATACTTGAATTAAAAAATACTTCCTGCTGGAAAAATGCTAGTCATCATCTGGGCTTTCAGCAGGTTGTAATCACTGATCACAGGTCATCGTAGCAAATACAACAACGAAAAAGCTTGAAGAATTGTGAGAATTACCAAAATGTGACACAGAGACATGAAGTGAGCAAGTGCTGTTGGACCTGCTAAACCCAGGGTTGCCAGAAACTCCTCCAATTTGTAAAAGACAGCGTCTGTAGAGCGCAACAAAACAGGGCACAATAAACAAGGTGTGCTTGTACTTTGTAATATTCTGGATCACAGGGCCATCCAGAGAAATGCAGATGTTAGGCCACAGACTATCTTCCTTTCTGTACCTAATGTACAACCCATTGGGTAGTGGTTGAACTGTTCCTGTTGCACTGTTTGAGGAGGCAGGATAAAATGATCCTCAAGCCCAGACCATGAAAGAGCATGGGGTTGCGGAGGGGAGGAGGGTACACATGCGCCTTTGCCCGTGTCGTAAGGGAGGAACAGGGGTATGGACCTTCCTCAGAGGCGGGACCTCATACTATGTCCTGATCGTGGTTGGGGGGCAGTTTGGTGTTGGGCGGCGTGGGAAGGGAAGAGAAGCAAAGGTACCATCTGAAGTGGGTTCTTAGGGCCGAGAAATTATGCACAAAACTGATAAGACAGGGTGAGTGCGTGTCATCCTGGGGTAGGAGCTTATGAAGTGACATGGGAAGTCCAAGCCAGTTGGAGTTCTTCATTACTAGAGCGTACACTGTTCTGTTCGGGGGGAGGAAGAGGTAGGAGACTGGGGTGAGACAATTAGAAATCAGGTCCTGGGGGCCCACCAAATCTGAGTCTAAATTTAATATGCAGAGCTGAAACTTTGAATAGGAAAGCTGGCTTCTTTTCTGAAATTCAGATGTTTTTAAAGTTTTCTAAAAGAATTTGAAGGAAGTTCTGTTCTGGCCCCTCATTGGGAGTTTCAGAGCTGCTTCACTAAGGCAGTGATGACTCAGACACTGAAGAGTAGATCAGAGTAGATTACCACAGGACAAATGCAGAAGCCACCTCCTCAGTGGGACCTGCAGACTGGGGTCCAGGGGTGGGGTGGGGATGGGGTGCGGATGGACTAGGGGCTTGGGCAGCTCTTTGTAGGCGAGGCTGCGAATCTGAGCCAGTGAGCTTACTCAGCAGAGAGGGATGAGGGCGAGGTTGTTCTTGCCCGGGAAACCCCAGTAAACAGAGGCACAAAGGCAAGAAAGTGCTAAAGGTGTAACACTTCTAGAATTTCCACTTCTCTTCTAAAAATGTATTTGAGGACTGTATCTCGGCACAGATTGGCAGATAAAGTAAGAAGATACGTTCTGAATTGCAATTCCTCTGTTATTCCTGAAGAAACTGATTTTGCTGGTTAAAAAAAAACAAAAAAAGTAAGTAAGTAAACATTAGCTAGTAAAATGAATTGTTTAGCATTTAGTTTGTGTCTCACTGTGACCGTTGAAAGACCATGTTTTTTCGCCTTACGTGTCACCCGCTGCTTTGACTTACAGAAGACCTGACACATAAGTTAGCTATGAAGTGGGGAGAGAGGATCAGAAGACCAGAAAGCCAGTCACAGCCCACCTTGCTCTGGCAAGCACGTTGCTCGAACTACTTTAAGTGCATTGCTTCTTTCTAGGTGTCTGTCAAAAACAGTCTGTGAAATACTTGTCTTGTGTTTGGTCTTTAAGTCAGTAATAAAAGATATATACTTAAAACTCAGATTATATGTTCATTATGTTTTCATGGCAGTTTTAACTCTTAAAATATAAATTTTCTTTGATTTATTCTTTTCTTCAGCTGGTGTTGGTGTAGTCCTAAGGCTATGCAAAGCCGTAGGGTAATTCTATTCTAACTTTCTGGAATGTAAGTAAGTTTTATTTTGGGGAAAATACGTATACACTCATGTGTGTATTCATGTATTAAAATATCATACAGGTCATATATGACTATACAAGATTTGTATGGGTTTAAACGAGGCCCGCACACAAGGCTCCTGTAGGTGGTGGAATTTACAGTTCTCTGCTGTTACAGGTTCTTTAGAGAAAAGTATGAGAACAGATATGTTAAGGGTAAGATATGGATTTGGGACAAAACTGAGACAGAGTTAGAACGATGGGAATCTGTACAGATTGTAGGAGTGGGGTTTGTTGAATTCTAGTGTCTACCCTTGGCCCGATAAGCCAGATAGAACCTTTGTCTTTGGTGCTTGTCTGAATGAAGCAGATGGGGAGAGTTTAGCACTGACCTAGCCTTTTTTTTTTTTAAGATTTTATTTATTTATTTTAGAGAGAGCTAGAGAGTTGGGGGAGGAGCAGAGGGAGAGTGGCAAGCAGACTCCACGTGGAGCACAGAGCCGGACGCAGGACCCCGAGATCATGACCTGAGCTGAAATCAAGAGTTGGACGTTTAACCGACTGAGCTACCCAGGAGCCCCTCCTGACTGACTTATCCTTGGTGAGGGTGAATGAGAATTTCTGAAGAGCTTGAGGGAAACACTTGGTGTTCAAAAGCAAGGCTTTTTATCTTGTGGTAGGTTCCCTGGAGTGGGGCTCGTGGCCACTCTGTAGCCGACTCTGGAGCTGGGACTCCCATGTGTGGTCTTGATGAATGTCCCGGCCAGGCAGGGCCCCCTTCACCAGCATTCATTCATTTCTGATCAGCCATCTCCCCCGTCTTCCCTGGCCTTTGCCTGGACTCTGGTAATCCTGATACAGGAGACAGGGACTTGCTGGGGTTCCATGTCAGTCCTCTTAAGAGAAAGGGCGGTTTTTCTCTTATGCCGGTCATCGTTGTGAATGTGTTTTCAAAACTTTGGGGAAGAAAGAACATTTTTTAAGTTGAGTTTGGGCTTCAGAGTTTCAAAGACTGATGTATTTAAAGTACAAGATTGGAAATCAGTGTAGAAAATACCAAGTGTTAACCTTTTGCAAAACGGTGAATTTTTTTTTAACCTTTAGCAAAATATATTTGGGGAATTTCGGTGTGGCTGTTTTTCATTTTTATTGGTTGAGTGTGTTTGGCTCTGAACACACTGCTTTATTATAACGTGAGAAGTAAAGGGTGAGGTCCACACGTGGGGTCTCTGGCTGCCCATCATCTTGGAAGGTGAAGTCCAAGGTCCTGAGTATGGCTCGGACACAATTGGGCCTTCTCTTTCTCCTGTGTATCTGGTGAATAATCTGACATTTCAAGAGCTCAGCGTATAGACCCATTTTAGTGCTTGTTCTTCTTTCTGGGAAGTATTTCTTTCCCCTTCTCATTTCCACTCTGTTTTCTTATTCTGCGCAGGAGTTGTCTCTGCTGAAGCAGATTTCTCTTCATTTTTGAGCCCCTCCCCATCTCCTACCTTCTCCCCTGCCGCTGTGCCCCCCAGCGTACATGGTGGACCTCCACCAGGTTCCTTCCCGTGCTTCTAATACTGCGTCGTCGTCATTCTGTAGATCTTCCTAGCCGGGTATGACTTGCATGTCATATGAGCGTGTTTTAGTCACCCATCCGTGTTCAACAAAAACGTATTTGTATTAGCTATTTAGCAAACAAGACAGTTAAAGACGATTCGTGCTCTCCAAATGTGTATACACTTCTGAACCTTGATGCGCAAATGCTTCTTGTGATATTTGGTGGCCTCTGATTAAAAACACCTGTTACAATGTGAAATTTTCATCGCCTGAACCAAGTTGTTATTTATTAACTTTTGTTTTACATTCGTTTTTGTTCTGGGAGTCCTCAAGTTTATCTCTTTGGTACATTTAATTAACGTAATGGGTAAAGTGTCTGGCCTCAGGTTATCACCGGCTAGCTATGTGGCCTTGGGCAAGCAGCAAGTGTCAGTTCCTCCTCTGCAAAGCAGGGAGAGTGTGTGAAGATTAGGTAACACCGCAACATTTAGCACGATGCCTGACACGGTGAACACTCAGCATCACTTTCTCTAAAAAACTGGTTTGTGCCGAACTCTTGGGTTGCATGTGCTTTGCAAACAGAGGCCACCCAGGAGGGGTGTGATGTTGCTCCAGTGTGCGCGGCGTGAGTCAGCCATACGTCTTACGGTCCTGGTGGTCCAGGGCTGGGGATGTGGAAGAGAGCCATCGCTGTAGGAAAGAGTTTGGGAAGTACAGTTACCACCCAGAGTGCTGCCTCCTCAGTCCGTGCCTCAGCACAGATTCAAACCTTACCTCGTGTTTTGAATCTAGTTCTCGGGAAACTGATTGTCAAGTCTTCCGCTCTGTTGTAATGGAACTGCTTTTAGAAGCCTTCCACGTTCACAATCTCCTAGGATGGAGGTGAGGCACCGTAACCCACACTTGGTTTATGTTCTAAGACGGCACCGCTCTCCGTCCCCTGTGCCCCCGTCTCGTGTGGGACCTTGGAAACCCAGTGGGTTTTCAGGAATAATCTGATGAATGTGAATATTTTAATTTGCTAGCAGTGTGGGGACCCACTCCAGTGACTTCTCGTATCAGTCACCTGTCATGAAGAAAATCTCGTGTTTTCTTGTTATGTGGGGATGGTCTTATTGGGCTTATAAGTAGATTAAGTTTAATTTTGATGATTTTTATTTGTTTAATTTTTACTTTTGTGTATTTTTTTAAGCTTTTATTTGAGAGAGAGAGTGAGCAAGAGAGAAGGAGCAGGGGAGGGGCAGAGGAAGAAGAAGAAGCCGACTCCCCATTGAGCACAGGGTGCCCGACCTGGGACTTGATCCTGCAACTGCGGGTTCACTACCTGAGCCAAAGGCAGATGCTTAACCTTAAGCCACCCAGGGGCCCCTAATTTTGATGATTTTTAGATGGAATTCCAGGTGTTCATGCACATGGTTTTTCACGTTTGAATGTTAAGTCAGCAGTTCTCTGTAGACAGCCTTAAGATTTGAGAAGTCAGAAGTCTTGTAGGGTAAACAACCCATGGCTTAGAAACAATTTTTTTTGGTAGATGATTGCAGCTAGGAAGGAAATACGTAAATAGCTTAAGTCACAGTTACGTTTTTGATGATAAAGGTAAGAAAGGTATTGAAGCTATTAGCAGCTGTCATTTAAGCGGCTGTTAGTTTGTCCAACTGGGATAAAAGTAGGAGAGTAGATTTCATAAAGCAAGCCTCCCATTTGTTTTCAGATCATTATTTTTCAGCTCATATTGAGAGCATATTTGCTGCTTTCGGAATGCTTATTAACATTAACCAAATGCTTTTTTCTATTTAAAAGCAAATAAAAAGTGTAATAATATAATTAATCAGAGTAATGGTTTTATTTTAGAACATCTTTGCACAAAATATGTTCTGATGAGCTATAATTTTATCTTATCATAGAATTGGAAAATATATAATGTATATAAAATCTCCTATTATATCCATACACGTATTTTGAGCGCCACATTTAGAATCTGCGCCCCAAATAAATTTGAACATGTCTGGGACAGAGTTGGTTCTTGTGTTATCTGAAAAAATACTTTAGGAATAAATCAAATGCCTTATCTTTTCATTCCTATATTTGTTATTTTAAAACATATTAACAGAACTCTTTTGCATATTAATAATGTGCCAAAATTACAAATAGTGCTCAGGTATTCTTAGAAAGCCCTTGATATTTATAATGTTGTCAGCCACCAAACACTGCACGGCAAAACCTTGTAACCAATTAGTGTCCTTTCTTCTCAGTACTCAAGTCTTTCTTCAGAAGGAAGTTCTTGTTGACTATTAGGCTTTTATTTTGGGGCTTTTATTTGGGGTAGCATTGCATTAATTTGGACTTTTTAAAAAATAAATTTAAATAATCTTTACACCCAGTGTAGGTCTCAAACTTAAAGCCCTGAGATGCTGCTCTACCACCTGAGCCAGCCACGCAGGACTCTTTTTTTTTTTTTTTAAAGATTGTATCTTAATTTGAGAAAGAATTGGCAGGGCAGGGGCGGGAGTTGGCAGGGAGGGTCAGAAGGAAAGGGACAAGTAAACTCCCCACTGAGCAGGGAGCCCAATGCAGGGCTTAAACCCAGGACCCCGGGATCATGACCTGAGCCGAAGGCAGACGCTTGACTGACCAAATCACCCAGGCACCCCCAGTCATGACTTTTTAAAATAAACTTAAAATATAAGGTTCTTAGAAATTTTCTAGGATGAATTTTGTTCTAGAAAATATTCTAGGGCCGTGCTGCCATGTTAAAGTACTTGAAACAAAAAAAATACAGTGATCATTAACTAGTTGGCTGTTAAGTAAGTAACTAGAAGAGCCATCCTTTAAGTGTGAAGTGGACCCGTAGTAAGTAGTCTAAGAGTTATTCCTGCCTAATTGATGCCAAGCTGGATTTTTATGGTACTTGGGTATTTATGTACATTGATATTTCTGTGTGCCTGTATGGTTAGAGCCTGAATTTACTCAAATATCCTTATTGCTTTGCATTTGGGAGTGTGGTTATATGTGCTTATTTCCCAATTCTTTAAAAGAGGGCGCCTGGGTGACTCAGTGGGTTAAGCCTCTGCCTTCAGCTCAGGTCATGATCTCGGGCGGGGAGCCTGCTTCCCCCTCTCTCTCTGCCTGCTTCTCTGCCTGCTTGTGATATCCCTCTCTCTATGTCAAATAAATAAAATCTTTAAAAAAAAAATTCACTAGGGAAGAAAAGGACCATCAGCATGTAATTGCTTACTATTGCAGTATTCAGATAGAAATTAAGCATGCAACTGGGGCCATGTTTGATAGTTTAAAAAGAGGTAAAAATGAGCTGGTCTGATACATAGCACAGGGACCTGGGACGTGGTATTGACCGGTGCCAGGTGTGTGTCCGGGAGTTTTCAGTCTTGCTGGCTTCTCATACGCCTCTCCAGGAGGATCCTGCAAATTCTGCAGCTGGGAAGGACAGCCCTTGGGAGACAGTGCATCTTCCTCATTTTCCAGTTGAGAAAATTGGCCAGAGGAGTGTAAGTGAATCAATTTGAGCAGCTTGTTTGTATCTTATTGGAGAGATTTGTGGAGGGGTGTTTGGAACTTTTTTCTTTTAAATCATACTGCTTCCCCTAGTTATGTTTCATTGTGGGCTGGTGGCAAGAGGGAGGTTGTGTTTTATCATTTTTAGGCTAAAAAGAGCTCATCTGTCCACAGGTCTGTGTGCTAGGCTCCATTCAGCGTGCTTTTCATGTCTGTGTTCCTGTAATCCTTCCAGCTGAGTGAGACAGGGCTGTTGCCTCCGTGATGTAGACATGGGGAGGCAGCACAGAGAAGTTGCTGGCCATCCAGGGCCCCACAGCCAGGAGTCTCCAACGCCTTTCCTCTTCTTGACTGTCATGCTTCTACTGGCCCGTGTCGATAGCAGAGTTCTGTGGTTAGTCCAAGCTGACAGATGCTCTCCATCCCAGTTACAAAATAAAGTTGTCTAGCACTGCAGGTAGAGCCGAGGTCACTCAGAAGATCAGAACTTGAAGGACTTTTCTTTTCCCCCTTTATGTCTAATTGGCTAAATTCATTTCCGAGCTGTGGATGTCTGTATTACTCCAAGCTGGGTTTGCTGTTTACAAACAGAAATTTCCAAGCTCTTCGAGAGAGAGAGTGGGTGTCCCGTCAAGGATGTTTGCTTACTTATTTACTTAGTAACATGGAGTTGGAAGTAGAGATATCTTGCTTGAAATGGAATATGGCAGTGTTTATTTTTTATAATTAATTTTTTATTTTAAAGATTTATCTTTGAAATGTAGTTGACATACAATGTTATATTAGTTTCAGGTGCTCAACATAGCGATTTGACAGTTCTAGACATAGCTGTGCTCAGCCTTGATAAGTGTAGTCCCCGTCTGTCACCAGACGACATTATTACGGTATTGTTGCCCATATTTTCTATGCTATACTTTCCATCTCTGTGACTTCTTTTTTTTTTTTTTTTAAAGATTTTATTTTTATTTATTTATTTGACAGATAGAGGTCACAAGTAGGCAGAGAGGCAGGCAGAGAGAGAGAAGGATAAGCAGGCTCCTTGCTGAGCAGAGAGCCCGATGCGGGGCTCGATCCCAGGACCCTGGGATCATGACCTGAGCCGAAGGCAGAGGCTTTAACCCACTGAGCCACCCAGGCGCCCCTCTGTGACTTCTTTTATAACTGGAAACTTGTGCCTCTTAATCCTCTTCACCTGTTTTGCCCCTCCCCCCATGCACCTCCCCTCTGGCGACCACCAATTTGTTCTCTGTGTTTATGGATTAGTTTCTGCTTTTTATTTGTTTTGTTTTGTAGATTCCACGTATAAGTGAAATCATACGGTATTTGTCTTTTTGTATCTAATTTCACTCCAGCATGATACACTCCAAATCAATCCATGTTGTTATAAATGGCAAGATTTCATTCTTTTTTTTATGGTTGAGTAATATTCTGTTGTATATGTATATCATATCTTTATTCTTCTGTGAGTGGACACTTGGATTGCTTTCATATCTTGGCTATTGTAAATAATCCTGCAACAAACACAGGGGTATCTGTATCTTTTCGAATTACTGTTTTTGTTTTCTTTGGGTAAGTACCCAGTAGTGAATTACTGGATCATATGGTATTTCTGTTTTTAAGAAGAATGGCAGTATTTAAATGGAAGGCTCAACCTAACAGTTGAAATTTTAGACATAAATGCTTGAAAGCTATTTCTGGGAAAACCAATGTGAAAATATTAAAATTCTAAGTAAAATATAGATGAAAACATTTTCTAATTTTTCCTCATGAGTAAGTAGAGAAGAATATAGAAAAAGTGTACTAGTTTAGATGTGTTTGGACTCTTCTAGATTGTAGATGTATCCGAAGGGCAAATGAAAGAATGAAAGGGCGATTTTATCTGTTTTCCTTTTAATTCCACAGTCAGGATGCTTAGAAATAAAACCCTCACACCTAGCCTCCTGAGGGCTTTCCATCTCATGTCTCCAAATGTATGAAAAAGATCTAAGGGCAGTATAAAGCGACAAATGTAAGATTAATATGGAACATTGCAGCTCTCAAAGGGAAAATGAAGCAAAAACAAACTGGTTGAGATAAATCAATCAGAAAATACTTCTTAAAGGAGTTAACTTTTTTCTGAATTAACACCTGAATGAAGCAGAGATTTGAGATGAGCTTTTAAAGAAAGGAAGGATAGATCAGTAGAGAAAATAAGTTGTTTTGAGACTTTTCCGGAAGATAGAATGGGGAGAAAATCTTACAGGAGTGGTTGTTGGTCTCGGTTGCTTGATTAGAGTGGATTTCTCAATGAGCTTAAAACTTTAAGGAAGAAAAATAAAGGAAACTTTGTAGATTTGACACGTGTAGTTTATATTTACAATAATTATAAAATCACCAAGTTGAGTTGTCTAGTAAGTTGAGTGTTTATAAAAGGTCAGAGGCTAGAGGCTACCTTAACAGTACTTTGAAATTTAAAGATTTATTTACTTATTTTGAGAGAGTGCATGCATGCACGGCTGGGAGGGGCAGAAGGAGAGGGACAGAGAATCCGAAGCAGACTCCGAGCCAAGCATGGAGCCTGACGTGGGGCTGGATCTCATGATCCAGGTAGCAAGATCACTACCTGAGCCGTGACCAAGAGTCAGACGCTTAACCGACTACACCACCCAGGTGCCCTAATACTTAGAAATTTAAAGACAACCTCCCCACAAGAGGATTTTTGGAGCAGTGAAACTACACTGTATGACACTGTAATGGTGGGTACATGTCATTGTACATTTGTCCAAATCTATAGAATGATAGCCCCAAGAGGGAACGTAAACTGTGGACTCTGAGTGGTGATGTGTCCACATAGGCTCATCAATTATAACCCAGTCTGTGGCTCTGGTGGGAGATGCTGATAGTGAGAGAGGCCGTGCATGTGTGGAGGAGAGGGCTATATGAGAAATCTTGCTACAGTTGCCCCAATTTTGTTATGAACCTAAAACTGTTCTAAAAAATATAGTATATTCTAAAAAAAAAAAGAACACCTCCACCTAGGGTCAGTATGATTTGTTGCTCTCCAGGAAAAGGATGGTAGGTTCAAAGAATGAGGCAGTCTGTTTCTGTCTGTATTTCAGAAATTCATCTTCCTACAGATGAACAAACTAGCAGAAGAATCATATATGACCTTGAGCAAATAACTCAAATTAAGTTTCTTCATTGAGAACAACATGGAGTTGGGGGTAGGGTGATGTTGACCTCGAATTTTCTTTTTAGCTCTAAATGGTGGTTATTCTAAGGCAAGCGTCAGCAAACCGCAATCTAATGGTCAAATCCAGTCTTTCACCTGTTTTTATAAATACAGTTTTATTGGAACTCGGCCATGCCTACTCATTTATATATGCCTGTGCCTGCTTTCCTGCTATAGCAGGAGTTGGAAATGGCTCAGAAAGCCTAGAATATTTGCTGTCTAGCCTTTTACACAGTTTGCTGATCCTTGTCTATGGAATAGAGGGGAATTGGCTTACTTATTTAGAAACCCATTTATGTTTGGGAATGAGGAAGAATGTTCCATCTATCTTTAGAGGACCATAGGAATGAATTATAGGGGATCTCAGAGGGTCTGTTTGAGGGTCTGCTTCCTGCCAGGCATGATAAGGGAATTCACATTCATTTGGTCCTGAGGTGAAGGGAAAGCCTTAGAGGTTCAGTTGGTCTTGACAGAAAGATTTAATTGTTCTTGATGTTCTGATACCAGATCATGGGTCTCCACTCAAAAGGCTTGGGTTGTCAGGGGGCCATTCTGTTAGAGCACTGTCCTTCTTCCAATTGTACTGTGTCCCTTAGTCACCTCTATATTTAACTTACAGTGGTAGAATAATATCATAAGCACAATTCCCAATGCTGTGGGCAAAGCCACCAAACCTGTTGTGAAGGATTGTTCCTCAGAAAAATGGGGCCTGGGAGGCAGTCCCACCACTTGAGAGTGAGGTGCCAAGAATGAGACCTGTTATCTGCATCACTGTTTTTGACACATTAGGGCCAGCAGTTTGCACTTCGGTTTCAGAGAACGTGATTGCATTTCTGAATGTCCGAATTTTCATATTACCGATGCCACCATCTTTAATCTCCAAGTAATTATTTCTGGTGGTTTTGGGGTGGTGGAATGACAGTGGGTAGAGAAGATACTTTTATGTTCTGTTTAGTTTTACTTTATTTTGCTTAAGTTTAAATACTTTATGTAAGGATGGACTTGGTTGAGTTCATAGTAATTATTTGAATAGTTTGAGAAATGCTTTTGAAAACAATGCTGATTCGGGACACCTGGGTGGCTCAGTCTGTTAAGTGTCTACCTTCCACTTAGGTCATGATCCCAGGGTCCTGGGATGGAGCCCTGCCTCGCGTTCCCTGCTCAGCGGGGAGTCTGCTTCTCCCTCTCCCTCTACCTCCCCACACTCATGCTCTCTGTCTCTCTCTCAAATAAATAAAACCTTAAAAAAAAAAAAGAAGCAATGCTGATTCTCCACAGACACATTAGAACATTAGCCTTGTTAATGTGGCACCTGCCAGTGTTAGCATGTGGCTCAGAAACTGTATGACATTTAGTATGTTAAGATGTGACTTTCCTCAGTGAAGAGCAGAGCCATAGTGGTCACAAACGGAGGCGAAAACAGAGGGCCACTTTGGAAGCCTCTGCCTGGACTTCTGTAGCCCCTGCTTGGATGGGTTGGACACACTGTGGAGTTCCAACAGCTCTGCCCCGTCTCCTACCAAATTTCGGTCTCTATAGTAAGTTGAGTATTTGCAAAAGATAGGTCAGAGGCTAGAGACTACCTTACAATACTTTGAAATTTAAAGATTTATTTACTTACTTTGAGAGAGACCATAATGTCTTACACATACAAGTCCAGCCAGCTGTGCAAAGATTTGATGAGCGTACATAGAAATGACGTTCAGTTTACATGCGTAAGCAGATGGGCCACTGCATGGCAGGGGGGTGAAGAGCATTATTTGGCCTTCGATCTGTTGATAGTTCAGGTTGACCTTTTAATGTTCCGGTGGAATTAATGCCGTATGAATGATGAGTTATGTGCTTCCCATTTACAGTAACATCTTCAAGAATGTGGAGTTCCATTAAGTTTTTGTGGAAAGAGTGCATTTTTTAGTCTCTAGACAGTAGTTTATTGCCTCAGAAACCACTGCACTATATATATGTATATATATATATATTTTTTTTTACAGCTTTTCAAGATGTAATTTACATGCAATAAAATTCAACCATTGTAAGTGTACCATTCAGTGAAATTTAGTAAACTTACAGAGTTGTGCAACCTTTACCACAGTCCAGTTTTAGAACACGTTCATCACCCCCAGCATTTCCCTGAGCCTGGTGGGAGTCAGTCATGCTCCCAGGCAACTGCTGGCCTGGTTTCTGGCTCTTCACAGTTGCCTTTTCTAGACTCTTAACAGAGTGAGATCATAAAATTTACGGCCTTGTGTCTCTAGTCCTTTCAATGAGCATGTTGTATTTGAGACACACTTACATTGTAGCATGTATCAGGATTTTTTTTTTTTAACCTTTTATTGCTAAGTAATATTCTGTTATATGAATGTATTACCTTTGATGTGTCCATCCAGGTCATGGCCATTTGGATAGTTTTCAGTCTTTGGCTCTTAGGACTAGTGTTAGCAGTGATGCCCAAGTCTGCAGTTAGCTTCAGTGCTTTATAAATGCCACTAAAGGCAAGTGGGTTGTTAACATCTGTTTTACCTGACATAATTATAGACATTCTGGCTCTCTTAGGATTGCTGTTTGCATGGTATATCTTTCTCAACCCTTTTATTTGAGCCTTTGGATTCTTTGAACCTAAGCCTTGTCTCTTACGGACAGGGTGTCATTGGAATTGTTCTTTTATTCACCCTGACAGTTTGTCTTCTGTGTGGGGTGTTCATTCCATTCACATTGATGTGCTTTTGGTTGGGTATATTGGGTATATGTCTACCATTTTGTTATTTCTTTTCTGTTTGTCTCACATATATATATATATATATATATATATATATATATATATATATAATATATAATATATATTTCTTAAATATATATATAATATATATATATATTATATATATTTAAGATTTATTTATTTGAAAGGGAGAAGGAGAGAGAGGAGAATGCGTATGGGGGATGGGGGAAGGGTCGGGGGGGAGGGAGAGAGAATCCTCAAGCAGAGCACACAGCCCAACACAGGGCTTCTTCCTGCAACCCTGAGATCACGACCTGAGCCGAAACCAAGAGTCAGACGCAAACTGAGCCACCCAGTCGCCCCTATTTGCCTTCTACTTTTGTTCTTCTGTGTGTCTCTGCCTTGTTCTGTATTAAATATTTTTTTTGGTATACAGTTCTGATTTCTCTGTTGCACTTGTGGTTTTTACTCTTATTTTTGAGTAAGTTTCTTAGTGGTTGCTCTGGACTTTAGCCCCTTAATGTATCCCTTTCTATTTGAGAATGATACTACTTGAATCATGGTCAAACATGGACACTTCGATCCTTTATTGCTGTTCTTGTCAAAAATGTTTCATCCTTTTATGTTAAAACCCTAGCTATACAGTGTTAAATCGTACCTTTCTACAACCTGAAGTTTTTTAAAACATTTAAGATAAGAAATGAGAGAAAGCAGTCAGTCTTCGATCCGCTGATGTCTTTGCCATTTCTGACACTCTTCATTTCTTCATGTGGATTCAGATAATCTTCTGTGTGTCACTTCTATTCAACCTGAAGGTCTTGATATAGCTTTTTTTTTAATAAGGTGAGTCTTCTAGCAGCAAATCGTCTTAAAAAAAAATCATAGAATGCTCCCCCCCATTTTTGAGTTTTGAAAAGTAGTTTTCTGGCTATAAAATTCTTACTAATAGCGTTTTGCCCTTTCATCACTGTGGACATTCTACTGCCTTCTGGCCTCCATTGTTTCTGATGAGAAGTCAGCTGTGTGTGTGCGAGTGTGTGTGTGTGTGTTGTTTTTCTCTATGCACAATGAATTATTTCTTGCTTGCTGCTTTCAGTTTTTTGTCAGCAGTTTGAGCAATCTCTGTTTAGGTGTGGATCTCTTTGTATTTATTCTATTTTGAGTTGAGCCCCTTGGATATGGAGATTAGTGGTTTTGTTGATGTTTTTTTTTTTTTTAATCAAATTTGGGAAGTTTTAGGCAATTATTTCTGAAGATTTTTTTTTTCTCACCCTTTTTCCACTACACATATGTTGGTAAACTTGGTGTCATGAGGTTCTGTTTGTTTTTCTTTCATCTGTTTCTCAGACTGGCTAATTTCAACAGCACTATCATCAACTCCTCTCATTTTTTTCCTTATACTAGCTCAAATTTGCTTTTGAACCCCTCTAACCAATGTTTTATCTATTTGTTTTACCTTTCCACTCCAGAATTTTTCACTCGGTTCTCTTTTTTATGATTTATTTATATTTTTTGAGGTTCTCTATTTCTTGAGTTGTATTTTAATTCTTAAAGGCATGGTTTCTCTCAGTTCTTTATTTATTTTAATTTTTTGTTTTCTTCAGTGCTTTAAACGTGTATGTTCATATGATTGCTACTTTG
This sequence comes from Mustela putorius furo, assembly GCF_011764305.1. Lineage (NCBI taxonomy): Eukaryota > Metazoa > Chordata > Mammalia > Carnivora > Mustelidae > Mustela > Mustela putorius. The sequence continues at coordinate 9,245,432 of NW_025422022.1, forward strand.
AAGTCAATCTGTTAAACCAAACATCTGGGGACACTAGGGACAGCTCATATTGACTGCTTTTTCCTGGGTATGGGTCACGCTTTTTCTCCTCACGCCTCTCAAGTTTTTTGTGGAATATTTTACCCTCAGGTAATGGATTGGAGCAGCTCACTTTACTGATTCTTGCCACGTGTGTATTTTGTTATCACTGTTGTTGTTCTGTTTGTTTCTTCTCTAACTTGCCTTGAGTAACCCTGCACAGGCTGTCTCTGCACAGTGCAGTGTGGCTGTTGCTGTCTGTGCCAGTTTGTTTTCTTGTTGGTCCTTGAAGCCTCGTTTCCTAGGGGTCAACCCAGTGGCTCGTAGTTTTGTGTTCAGCCAGTGACTGACCAGAGGTTGATCTCGAATCAGTAGAGCTTTCCCTCTGCCGCTGGATCCGTGTGTGGGCCGGGGAGCACTTGCAGTTCTCAGGCAGGTGTTGCGTCTGCCCTGGCTTGTTCTTTCACCTGAACCCCCCTTGCATCTTCGTGGTGCATATAGGTGTAGGTTCCGTCATCGAGGAACGTGTGGGTGGTGCAAGTCCACTCTGGAGTTGACGGAGCATATGCAGAATCTCTGGTCAACCAGGGCTATCCGTGGAGAGTTTATCAGGGGCACTACGGTTCCCTCAGCTCCCAGGATGCCCTGGTGAGTCTCAGCCACTTGACTGGGGTCTTGCTTGCTCTGCATAGGATCTTAGCTGTAGGCTAGCAGACCCCCAGGACTTTGTGTTCTCCTGCTGATGGGATTGCCCCTTGGACGGTGCTCCACATGTAGCGGCCTGGACTGGTGATCTCAGTCTACCCTCCCAGTTGAACGGTTGCACTGATGGAGTTCGGGGCATGGGGGTGGGTCGTGCTGCACGGCTTCTGCCTCAAGTTCAGTGCTTTTCCCAAGAAATACTCATCAGTTTGTGATTGGCTGCGGTTGATTTTTAGAATGCTGAACTGATGGTTTCTGAGTTTTGTCTGGCTTTGAAAGTTGTGTTTTGGGGAGAAGATCTGCCTACTTCATTAGTTTTGTCATTGCTGCCTTTTCTCTGCAGGTCTTCTGAGCCCCACCCTGGCTCTGCAGAGTGTAAGTTTCAGGCCTTGTTTTTAACACGCCTTTTACTCAGGACTGCTCACAGGGACCTGTCAAGTGGGCCGAAAATCGAGTTGCTTTTGAAAAGATACAAAAACTGAGATGATTGTGTCCTTAGGATACTGGCATGGCCATTACTGGTAGTGAAAATCCATACTACTCAGTTGAACACTAGCTCACTGATGACTTTTTTGGTCTAAGTTTCTGTCACTGAAAGAGTGGTTTGGTTGGGGAAAAATGCAGAGACTTCAGGGTTTTGGAGTTGTGGAATTGGATTGAATCCTGATTCTGTGGTTTACCAGGTCTGTGATTTACAGAGTGCCTTTTGACCCCTGTGGGTTTCCTCCCCTTCAGTTGTAAATAATAATACCTACCTGGTGAGTTATCCTGGAGATTAATCGAAACATGAGGAAACATTTGGAACATAGTAGGTACTCAGTAAACGTTAGCCTGTGGTTGGGAATGCAGTTATGGTAACTTTACTTTTTCAGGTTATCTGTTCCTTCCTCTACCCAACTTTGCTTCCTGAGATTCCCTTTCCTTTTATGGAATAATTTTAGTACTTTATACAGTACTGAAGCATACAGTATGTTTTCCTCAGAGATCATTTTGGTTGAATGCTCTTTCCAGATATCCAAGTGTTCCCACTATTTCACAGTGATTTCCTTTCTAAAATCCAAATTTTATGTGCTTATAAGTGGCAGTGAAACTTTTTATGGCCACTTTATAGTGAATGAGCTCATACGTATAAGATTGCCTTTTGGAAAGGTCTATAAAATGAAAGAAAGTGGATCATTATCTCGATGGCCTCAGGACATGATTGGAAGGGGCTGGACAAGGTCTCTAGTAGAGATGATCAAAGATTTTTACAGAGAAATTTTCTTAGATCTTGCTGGACCACAGCTCTCTCTGTTCAACTTTGGAGACTCTGATATTATTTACGTCCATAGGGAGGAAGTCCTGGCTTTGGTCACATTATTAGGTTATAATGTTTTTGGTTTGAGAGAGGCTTTTATCCAGAGCCTTTTATGAATAGCCATACTTTCCTGTGATTTCAAAGCTGAGAAACTAACAGTTCCTCTTCTTCTCTTCTTAAAAATAAACTACTTAAGGAGACCTGGGTTGCTCAGTCGGTTAAGCGTCGGCTGGCCATGATCCTGGAGTCCTGGAATAGAGCCGCACATCAGGCTCCATACTCAGCAGGAAGCCTGCTTCTCCCTCTCCCTCTGCCTGTAGCTCCCCCTGTTTGTGTGCTTGTGCGTGTGCTTTCTCTCTCTCTCTCTCCCTGTCAAATAAATAAATAAATAAATAAATAATTTTTTAAAAAAGAAGATAAAGTAATTAAGCTTAAGTTTTGCAATGTTGACATTGCAGAATTTAGACATACAGGAAGTCAGGACGGAGAGCTCTGTCATTGTAGAGGGAGATCAGGAAGGTCAGGTACAGGGTGGGCAGGTTCCTGTCTTAGAGGAATCACCCTGCCCTTGGTGGTGCTGCTGGGTGCTGTCTGGGATGAGGTCTGTCCAGCAACTCACACATGCCTGTAATATGCACCATCAGCAAAAGTTCTGTAATTAAATCATGGATATGTTCACGTTAAATTTTAGTACCTGTACTTGTTGCGGGAATAAAGTGTGGCGTTACGCGGCAGGTTGCTTCTGTTTAACACTGATACAAATGCAGGGCTCAAGGCAGGTCTGTAACAGGTTTTAAAAAATCATTGCTTTTGTTCTTGCAGGCTTTAAAAATCAACCCAGTATTTATGTTAAAAATTTTAGGAGAGTTTTAAAAAGAAATAAACATTTAGACTTTTGTTCTGTGTAGATTGGCTATTTTTTCTTGTGCGCTCAGGGAACATTTGATAAGTAAACCGTGCAAAGTGCTGGGCCCTGTGAGCGCCGTGGAGCACACAAGAATGCCTGTGGTGTTAATTTATGCCAGCCTCCAGGGTCCTGCATTTCAGTAGGAGCAGAAGACAAGCCCTGAGCTGTCACAGGTCCCAGGTGATGAGTGCCATGGGGGTGAGTAGAGCTGCAAGGAGAGACTGGGAAGGGAGTCAGTGCTTTCTGCTTGATAGGAAGGCTATCCCTGGCCCCCAAAATTCTCTTCACCTGTCCATTTTGAACCAATTCTCTGAGTCCCCACATTAGTGCACAAAATCTGCACATGCATTGCGGATTTCCCTTCATCACAAGAGCCTGAAAGGCAAGAGGAATTCACGGGTGAGAGAATTGGTGAAGGAGCAGAGCTTGGACCCTTGGGGTGGCTTCTCCACTTGAGGGCTGAGCCAGGCCGCTTGCAGCCTCTGACCTGACCTGTCACCGGAAACACCTCGTGAGTGCAAGCTCTTACTCGGCGAAAAGATCCTGGAGAAACAATTCAAGTAAGCTCGGGCTGGACACACGCTAGATAGATTTGGTAAAAGTAGATAGATTTGGGGAAAATACCATTTGTGTGAATCAAGCTGTTGGTACCAAATGTATGAAGAACTACTGACACCTCATGGATGTGGATATTATTTTTAGTTACAGAAAGTGTGTTTGTATATGTAGCAGAGTCTCTGCACACAAGGTTGGACACATGTATGGTCTTGGCTCAGACCGATCGGTGAGTTTAATCTGTGACAATTACAGCTGTTTAGTATGTTCCCAGGTTACTTGACAAATAGAAGTTGGAGTATATCTGTTAAGTAACAGCTTAATCTCTCCCAAGGTATCCATATTTGTTTTAACAGAATTCTGCTGATAGGACTCATGAAAAGTGAAAATAGGTAGTGTGTAAATAATTCATTATCTTTTTAAAATTTACATGCATTATTCTTTTAGGAGAGAATCACAATCATGGTGTTCTTTTTTAGTGATATAATAACGTTAGTGAAGAGACGAAGGGTGAGGACTTACTGACAGGTGAGCCTAGATAAGTCTACACTGAAAAATCGCATATAGTTCATTTAACTTTTCACGTATCCCTTGCTCTGTGGACTTCCTTACATATCAGCCAAGTTGGTTGTTTCCAAAATCTATTTCAGAAGTGAATCTTGTTTGCTAACATTTGTAATTTTGGAATCATCTTATATATACATGGACATCCATACACAGGGGAAGAAGATCATTAGAAAACAATGTGGAAATTAATGAGTCGGTGCCTGGATGCTGGAATTTCACCCTATGAAGCAGCATAAATTTTAAAGAGTGGACATATAAAGAAAATCAAAATATAGAAAACGGAGAATAACATTTCAGACCTCTGGAGAGGTTACATTCTCAGGTTTGGAGAATTACAGCTCAGAAATAAAAAGCATGGAAGATCTAAAAATTAAAGGATTTATCTCAGAGAAGATTATAATATTAAATGGCAGCTAATATTACAATGGCAGCTTATTCTAGTATGTAAGATAAAGCAATAGGTGAGTGGCTCAATTACTCCCAGTAATAAAAAGGGAAAGTAGAAACAGTCTGGAGATAATTTTTATTTACCAATGCACTTGACCTTTTTTTTTAAAAAAAACATTCAGGGTGCCTGATGGAACAGGGGTTATCATTGGTTGTAGATGATGTGCTGAGGCTTTAAAGGTTCTCATACTTCTTACATGCTCAGTTTATTCGCCACATAAATCCCTTTAAGTAAACCCCTTCACCCAGGTGCTCTATTTTTTTAAATTTATCCCAAAGAAATAATTTGTCAGAGGGAAAAAGATATTTCCCCAGAGATACTAATTTTACTGTAATCTTTAATAGCAGAATAGTAGAAGTGACTTGAATGCCCTTTGATGTAGAATAGTAAATTGATCTTCTGTACCAACAGACTTGAAAAATGATAGTTTTGAGATCCTGCGGTAACATGAAAAATGCTTGCTGTATGTGAAAAATAAATGTCTAGTATAGAATATGCAATTATATGGCCTTTGTGGATATGCTTCTGTTGGCGTGACAACAACACGCGAATTTTAAACCGTTTCGGACACTGATTGAACATTTGCCACGTGACTCTCAGTTTTGTCAGGCTGTGCTCTGGGCCCTGCTGGGACCCTGGGATGCAGAGCTCCTCAGGTTACGGTGCGTGGTCCTGTAAGTGGACCCTTGCGCAGCTAACAGTCCAGTTTGAAAGAGTGGCTTTCCAAAGAAGGGTACTCAAGAGCTGAGTCTTGGAGACTGCGTAGGAGTTGGCCGAATCATCTGGGCGGACGTGATGTGAGCAGAGGTGACAGTGGGAAGAAAGGTGTGAAGCGTGAGTCATGGGGGAATGCGCATGTTTACAAGGACCGTCTTATTTCCATGGTAAATATAACCACAAGAAATGGTGTAGATGACGCAGGGTGGGTGGTGGGGACCGGGGCTGGGGGGCTGTGTATGTTACCAAGGATGTCGTTTTCATCTCAGGCAGTGTTCTCTTCTGTGAGAGTACAGGACCTGCCTTCTGTTTAGTTCGTCATGTCCATCCTCTGGACGTGGACTATTGTGGTTGTCTGACTGTACAGTAAACACAAGGGAAGGACACAGAATCAAAACGGGTACTCATTTGTGTCAGTGTCTTTGTGTGTTTACTACTGTGGCCATTCATACACTGATCTGTCATGATTTCCCGGAGACTGTATGCGAATCAGTGCCAAAAATTAAATTTTCTGACTCCTGATCCACGAAACTATTATTTCCTTTGTAGTTTATTGCTGCAGGTTATAGCTGAATCTGAACATATTTGTGGATAATGCAGTTTTATGTGGTTGAGAAACAAGTTTTACTGAATATTATGGGAAAGAATTTTGTGTATGCAAGAGGTAGTAGCAGTATTTTGCTGTTTTTCAAAAAAATTATTTGTTATAAAATCTATGATAAATTCTGACATTTGCTGTTTTCTTTGTCTTTTTTATTTTCAGCATCTTGTATAGGAAAAATTAAGGAGCATGATACACCTCTTAGGATATTAATACCATGCAAGATGTTTACGTTTAAATGTTTTGATCTGTTGATGTCCTTTCAGTGAAAAGCAAATGACAATAGCTCCATTAGATCTTTTTGAATACTTTCATTAAGAAGCACAGGTACTGTAGTTTCTCTGTGTTCTTTAATATTTGAGGACTGTATTATGAATAATTGGTTTCCTTTTTTTTTTAATCCTATGTGTATGTTTTATACACTTAAAAGCATATGGAAACAATCCAGGTGTTTATTGACTGGTGAATGAATAGGTACGTATACACACACACACACACACACACACACACACACACACAGAGAGAGGAATATTACTCAGCCATCAAAAAGAATGGAATCTCGCCATTTGCAATAACATGCATGATCTTGAGGGTATACTGCTAAGTAAAATAAGTCAGAGGAAGACAAATACTGTATGATTTCACTCATACATGCAATTTGGAAACAAGGCAAATAAAGAAAAAAGAGGAAACAAAAAGCAGACTCTTAAATACAGAGAGCAAACGGATGGTTAGCAGAGGGGAGGATGAGGAGGTGAGCAGAGATGAGCAGATGGATGGAGGAAATGAGTGAATGAAATAGGTGAGGGGGATTTAGAGTACACTTACTAGGACACCTGGGTGGCTCAGGTGGTTAAGTATATGACTTTGACTCTATCATGATCTCAGAGTCCTGGGATCAAGTCTTGCGTTGGGCACCTTGCTCAGCGGGGAGTCTGCTTTTCCCTCTCTCTATGCCTCTGCCACCACTTGTGTACTCTCTCTCTCTCTCTCTCAAAAAAAAAAAAAAAGTACACTTATCAGGAGCACTGAGTGATGTATAGAATTGTTGAACCACTATATTGTACACCTGAAGCAAATATAACACTGCATGTTAAGTATACTTCAATTAAAAATAAAGTTAGGTAGAATTCACCATGAAAAAAAAAATGAAAAAAAAAGCATTCTAAGAAGAGGTCCATAGGTTTTACTCGACTGCAAAGATGTATACAGCATACATGAAATGTTAAGAACTACCCCCCCTTCTTCTCCCCCAAAGCCCAAAGCCAGGAAAGGAAAGGACTAGGAAGAACTTTAGAAACGAGCACAGTTCTACACTGTGAACCTCTGCCTCTTAGGAACTCTGTGGCTGAGGCCTTGAACTTCTGAGATGCGTCCTTCGTTATAAACTATGTAGGACACATCTGTGCAGGGTTGGTGACGAGGATCGAAATAGATGCCTGTGTAATATGCCCAGCAGGGTAACCTGCACGTCAAACAAATGTTATTACCTCCGGGTCCTCTTGCCGGAAACCAGCTGTGTATCCTGCAGATTGCTTATCGTCTCTTGATCTTCTATGTTTACTGAAACTGAAAGGATCTAGACACGTCTAAAGGGAAGCAGGCACAGACCTTTATTTTGCGAACTGGAAACGTGCATACACGGACAGGTTTGTTGTCTCTGCGCCACCTCGCTTTTTCCTTTACCGGTTTTCTTTCGTTATGTCCTGGCCAGTCACCTTTGGTTGAAACCACGCCTGTTGTCTCAAACGGTCACCGAGAGCTACCGTGGAGGCTATCCTGGTAAACGGGCCTCTCTTAGGGGTTGGCGTACAGGAATCCTCCTTCAGTCCTAAAAATGGTATTTTTGCATTTTGTGAGGTAACCTACTCTCCCGAATCTTCACTTCCAGTAGCTTTTTAACCCCCATTTGATCCACAGGCTCCAGGTTGGTTCGAGTGGTTGATGGAGGATGCTCGGGAGGCGGTTGGTGGAGACTTACAAAAAAGTATGGTTGTGTAGTCAGGGCTCCTGATGGCAAAGTCTAGAAACTCAGAGCCAGGAGTTCATGGGAAGGATATGGGCTCGCCCACGTAACTGCCACCACAGTGGATATCTGTGTTAATAGGTAGGAGGATGTGTGCGGCCAGAACGCGGGAGATCATGGCAGAGGCAACAGAGGAGGGCCTGGCCGCCTACCAGGCAGTGATGGATTCCCCAACAATGGGACGAAGATTCAGGTGCCGGGCAGCTAAGAGAAAATACAAACAGAAAGAAAAATGAGTGTTTTCTACTGCTGGATCCAGAAGTTGTTGAAAGTGCTTATTATTTGTGTGTTTGAGTGTGCACCTGCTGTGAGTAGGCAGGTACACGCCTGCTTTGGGTGGGAGTGGGGGTGCCCGGGCCTTTCATCAGGGGCCTAAAAGGGCCTTTGATCCCAGAGGAACTAAGAAATGCTCTATAATAAAGAGATTTAACTGTGTTTGAATCTTTGCTTTTCCACCAGGTGGTGCAAATCTTTTATGATCACAGAAGTTAATCCTCTTAAAAGATAAGAAAAATTTTAAATTAAGTCATTTTCTCTCTTAAAGAGTCTAGCTCGACCACACAACAGTGAAGGATCATTACTCTGATGCTTGCCTTCTTTCTGTCTTTCGTAAAGAAATCTGTGGATGTGTAACTTCTAAAATGCTGGCGATTGTTTTAAGCTAGTCATAGATTTTTGAGGCTAACCCGCACTATTTCGTCTTGCTCTTTCTAGAAGGAAAGGATGACACCTGGGAAAGAGTGGTGATATATTCGTTATGCTGATTGTTTCATTCACTTTTTGTAACTTTTTTGCTTGATACAGAAAACGTGTATGATTTAAATTTTTGAAGATAAGTGTGTATCGTAGCAGACATGTCATATATTTTAAAAAACTGTCTCGTAATGTGACCCAACTGACAAGTAGACTCGTAATCAAAACAGTCTGACCTGAATCGAACAGGTCCCTTGACGGCATTTTTTGTCTGTGAGAGGTAGAAATCTCCTCAGGTAGGGTCTTTGTAAGCCAGGCATGCGTATTTCATCTCTGGGATAAAGAGGGGAGGATTTTGTATGTGCATATGTTTACAATTGCCTTAGAAACTTGGGACTGTTTCAGTTTGCACATGTTTTGAATATTTGTGAGGAAAACTATTTGAAGACACTCATTAAATTTAAATATTATATATACACACACCATTAGCAGAGTTGCTTAAATTATACATTGCCAAAATGATTATTTTATAGTTCGGAGGTCGTTTGACATTTGAATTTGGTTATTTAATAGTTGGGATATTTATACCAGTGGTTAACTAGTTATCAGTTTTAGTTTATGCCTAACAACATTTTAAGTACTCCAAGCCCACTGGATATCCTCAAGGTCCCTGCTGTGTGAAAACTTGTTAAGTGCAATCTTTTTTGATAATCCTTATGACTCTGTAGGAACGGTCCAGAGAGGTGCCTCTCAGTTTTAGTTGATTATTCCATTAAAGAGACACACTGACCATTAATTAACTTTGAATTTCGGCCTAAGGAGAAATACTAAGTACTAAGAACTAAAGATCTAAGATTTTGTTGGGTAGGGTGAAGTCGAATGGCCACAAACCATGGTCATAGCTGAGAGGTTTTTGTCCCCCAAGAACGCCTTTTTCCTTGTTTGAGGCAATGTTGTCCCTGTGGAAGAAGCACAATCTAGTGTCTGTTGTCCTTGAAACCATTTCTGTATTTGCAGCTTGTCTATAGTGAAAGCAAGCGGCTGTGTGGTTCATTCTGGGGGCACTGCACGTGAATTCCTGACACGATGCATTTGTTGCAATGATGGGAAATTAAATGTGCTTTTCAGTTGCAGCTTATTGATTGTCCTTGCATCCCGAGACTGATACTGAGGGTGCTGATTCCCTGCCTCCCAAACTAACGCAGCCCCAAACGGTAGAATTTTTGGAGACGTTTTCTCAGGTCAGGTCCTCTCCATTTCCCTTGTACTACCAGAAGGAGAAATAAGCCAGAATTGTGGTTTTTGTCTGTTTTGTCATAAAGTTCTTGTTTTGCTGAAGAAGAAGCCAAGTAAACAGTTTAAAGGTTATGATGCTTTTCTTGGAGATTTTGCAAAAGAAAGTAAAGTAGCATGTTGGAAGAGGATCACTTAGGTCGGTTTTCTCATTTCGTGTGTAAGAAATGCAACTCTGGGACCCTGGGTGACTCCGTCGGTTACGCATCTGACTCTGGTTCTGGCCGTGATGTCAGGGTGCTGGGGTTGGGCTCCGTGCTGGGTGTGGGACCTGCTTGGGAATTCTCCCTTCGCAACCCCCGTAATGCATATGCACATGTGTGCGCACCTGGGCGCTCTCTCTCGCTCTCTTCCTCTCTCTCAAATAAATTAATCTTTAAAAAAAGAAGAAGGAAGAAAGAAATGCATCTCTGGCCAAAAGACTTAGCATGAAACTGCTAGAAGCAGAGTAGCATCTCCTACCTTCCGTTGGACTTCAGAGGCACAAAAGAAATTCTAATTTTATTTGTTCAGAGAAAGGATCTAACCGATGGGTGGGGGATGTGTGGATTGATGATTGGCCTCCCTCTGTTTTCTTCCCCCTCTAAGTTGTTCATAGCTTGCTGTATCTTGTTTTGTTTGTAGACATATACACACACAGAGTTTTGCCAATTTTTAATTTTTTGCCCCAAATGATGATCCTAATTTCCTTTTTTAAAATTCTCTTATTTAAAAAAATTTTTTTTAAAGATTTTATTTATTTACTTGACAGAGAGAGAGACATCACAAGTAGGCAGAGAGGCAGGCAGAGAGGGAGGGGGAAGTAGGCTCCCTGCGGAGGAGAGAGCCTGTGCAGGGCTTGATCCCAGGACCCTGAGATCATGACCTGAGCTGAAGGCAGAGGCTTGGGCGCCTGGGTGGCTCAGTGGGTTAAGCCGCTGCCTTAGGCTCAGGTCATGATCTCAGGGTCCTGGGATCGAGTCCCGCATCGGGCTCTCTGCTCAGCAGGGAGCCTGCTTCCTTCTCTCTCTTTGCCTGCCTCTCAGTGTACTTGTAATTTCTCTCTGTCAAATAAATAAATAAAATCTTTAAAAAAAAAATGGTCTGAAGGCAGAGGCTTAACCTCTGAGCCTCCCAGGTGCCCCAACCCTTTTTTTTTTTTTTTTTAAAACTTAATAGTTTGATAGGGATATCCTTCCACTTTTCATATAGAGATCTTAATTCATATTTTATTAATTTAATCTAAAATAATGGGTACTTTAAAATACCAGTTTACCTAACCTATTGAGTTATTTCTCTGATAGAACAGATTAATTGGTTTTGGTTTTGCCTTTTTTTGTTCTTACCTTTGCCATTACAGACTCTTGCAGTCAGCATCCTCCATGAGTATGATCTATTTATCTTGTTTAAACAAACTTAACATGTTGGTGACTTCCCTTGACCTTCCCTCTTGCTGCTTCATACCCTTCACTCACTTTCTCTCTTACTTGGTCTTTTGCTCATCCCTTTGAAGGACGCTTTTTCTGTCTGGGAGTCATGGCACTTTGTCAGTCATGTCATTTACACAAGTTTCTCTCAGTCTGTATTTTAGTTCTGCTCACGGTACCTTTTAATTATACACAATTTTAAAACTTTCATATAGTCAAATCCATCAGCATTTTTCCTGTCCTAACCTGCAGGGACATAAATATTCTTCTGAAGTTTCTTCTGCTATTTTTAATAGAAATACCATATTTAATTAATTCTAAGATGCATAGATTCTTTTTTTTTTTTTCACTCTCTTACATCTCAGGAGTCATTTTAATAGCGTGTTATTGGTAGTTTAATTGGTAGTGCATTTTTCTTTCAGTGCCATATAAAACAACAGTTCAAATTATGACTGATGCTTTGAATTCAGTATAATGTGATATTTCCTTTTTTTTAAAGATTTTATTAATTAATTTTTTACTTGAGAAAGGGAGAGAGCACACACAAACTGGGGGTGGGGCAGGGGCAGGGGGCAGGCAGACTCCCTGCCGAGAGCAGAGTCTGATGGATATGGGGCTGGATCCTTGGATCCTGAGATTCTGAGCTGCGCAGAAGTCCGATGCTTGCCCGAGGGACGCAGCTGCCTCTGTGACATTTCTTACGTTTAGATCTTTAATTTATTTGTGGTTATTTTTGTATATATTGTGAGGTAGGGAGTCCCCCAGAAATAAAACTAATCTGTCAGGATTGTTTATTAAATGAAGAACCCTTTTCCCACAGAATTGCCGTAATTTCATATACAATTGGCCTCCTGGCCTGGATTTACTGACTTACTTATTCCTGTGTTGACACCGTATTGTTCAGTGGCAGTAGCTTTTTAGTGAGTTTTAAATTCCAAAACGGTAAGTTTGGCTTCACTGTTTTTTTTTTAAAGTAACGTTGCCTTAAATACCCTAAATTTCAATTCCAGAGGCTCTGTTCTTACCTGTTCTTTTTCCCTAAAGTTTTGGTGAATTGGGCAGGCGTTGCAGATGCTGCCTGTGTGCTTCCAAGCGCTCACATACAGCATCTCCCATTTCACCGAGTTTGTCTGCCACTTGGGGTGCGTTGGACGCTTCCGTATCCAGTGCAAGACAGGTTCCCAGTGAATCGGGTGCTCCCCTGTGTCCTTCCTGGATTGTTAGTGGTACTTCTTGAAGCTAATTAAACTTAGAGGCTGTCCTGGACTTTGTGGAGTTTCTAACAACCTCTGATGTCTGTCCTCTAAATGCCAGTGGCATTCAGTGAGTGTGCCAAGCAAAAATGCCCAGAGTTTTACTTCAGAGTAATCGGTGGGGTGGACTTTAGGGGTGAGGGGGGAGTGTGGATAATGGCTAAAGATGGATGAGGTTAAGAATACAGGGTTTTAGCATTTTATCAATTTTTATGTATTTGGAGTTTTCCGTGATAAAGTGTATTGTGTGTGTGTGCACGCCCACATGCACTCGATGTCCCAAGCATGTACGTGATGCGTTGTGCAGGGTGGCCTAGAGTAGAGACAGCTACTCCGAAGCCATGAATGGAAGCCAGGGAAAATGGGTTTCTGGCTTCCTGAATAAGAATGCTAAATGAATTTGCTCTCCTACAGAACATTGTTATAATGAAGAATTGGGATCTGTATTAATTTTTTCTTACTTTGGAGGGCAAATTTATGGTCTGCCTTATGACCTAGTCAACATACCAGCACATGTCATTTTTTTCTAAGGGAAAATATATTCTGATTGCCGAACAAAAAGATTTTCAGATGAACTTGGAAACTGCAGTTTTTTAATTAGGGACTAAGTGGGGGTACCAGAGTGTACTGTTGGGGAGCCAGAGGGTGGCTCGTCCCATCACCCTGTTAGCGGCCCCCTCCGACCAGGCTTGGCTGCAGCTGAGGGCTTGTCCTGCAGGTGTGCGTCTCAACAGCCCGCTCCTTCCTGCCCCCCACGGACTGGCCCTGCCTCCCTCCTTTACAGTCATTCTGGAGCTTCCGCCGTGATGGGACCAGCCTGTCATCGTCTATAGATCCAGGCTGAATTTGCCTTGGGAGAAGGTTCACCTTCGTTTTCCGGTTCTAGGACTTCCGTGCATATGCCCCTGAGTTGTTGGGAGCAGCAGGTTAATGGGATCACCGGGGGCTGAAATGTGGAGAGGGCCTCGGCTTCTAGTTTTCCATCTCTGTCCCTACCCTGGTCGATGGTTGGGCATTTTCCGAGATACCACTGGTCAGAAGTGAGTTGGGGTGAACGTGCACGTGGATCCCACACACCCATCACCCATCACAGACAAGCAGCTCGGCCCCGGGTCCTCGGAGGCTCCGTGGGCAGAGGGAGGAGCAGGACAGCTCCTTAGCCTTGGCTGCCGACATGTTAGATTCATTGGAAAGGAAGGGGGAGTGTGCTGAATTTATTTGACATGTCGAGGGAGATTTATTTGGTTCGTGCACTTCCTTTAACATGTCGTGAGTTGGGCACATTTTTCAAGGTGTTCTCAGAGTGGAGAGGTGGCCCAGGGCCACAGTGTTGACAACTCCAGAAGACAGTGTGAGTGGCGCCCCTTGGGATTGTGCAGTGGACACAGCCTTGACCTCTCCTCCAGCAGCGCTTGCTAGCGAAGCAGGCGCCTTTGTGTAAGAGATGGATGTCGGTGCCAGACCCACGCAGGCCTTGGAGGGTGTGTTAGTGGTGTTTGTAGTGTGTAAACACCTTTTTACAGCAGATCTCAAACCTCATTTATTAGCAGTTAAAAACACATTATCATTTTAACAGTGCGTGCTCACTAAAGGCTTTCTGTAACATCTGTAATGGTGTAAACATGCCTAATAAAATTTTGATTATAACGTTTATAAGCATTGGGAAGCCATGCTTTACAATCATCTTTTAAATTCTACCAATTTGAAATCCAGTAATTTATATTTTTAATGCTTAAAGTTTCTTTTTATAAATGAATGCGATTTTCAACAGTGTTAAGTAGCTTTTGATAGAAACACTGAGTGAAGATGTGAAATATGTGTAATTTAAATAACCCAGAATTCACTGGGGAAGGATTTTCACATAATTTAAGGAAAATAGAAACTAGAAAATTTTTACCTTGGTTGTCCTATCTGAACTACCTTGGTAGATTTTATAGACTTTTTTTTTTGTTTTTAAGATTTTATTTATTTAATTGACACACAGAGGGAGAAATCACAAGTAGTCAGAGAGGCAGGCAGAGTGGGGGGGGGAGCAGGCTCTCTGATGAGCAGAGAGCCCAATGCGGGACTTGATCCCAGAACCCTGAGATCATGACCTGAGCTGAAGGCAGAGGCTTAACCCACTGAGCCACCCAGGCGCCCAGATTTCATAGACTTTTAAGATTGTGTTCAGAAACCTTTTTTTATGTATTTGAAACGCTCTGATATTATAAAGTTGACTAGTAGTTTAAAAATGAACCATGGAGTAATAGTATATTAAATATGTTATTAAGGATAATCGTCAATGTTTACTGTATTTCTTTTTTTTTTTTTTTTTAAAGATTTTATTTATTTAGTTGACAGACAGAGATCACAAGTAGGTAGAGAGGCAGAGCGAGGAGGAAGCAGGCTCCGTGCTGAGCAGAGAGCCTGATGCGGGACTCGATCCCAGGACCCTGAGATCATGACTTGAGCCAAAGGCAGAGGCTTAGCCCACTGAGCCACCCAGGCGCCCCCGTTTACTGTATTTCTTGACCCGTCTCAATCTCCTTATCTCATTTAATCTCCAGAAAAGTCCTGCAGCCTGTCCGTATTATGTTGTCCCCATTTCAGAGAGGGGAAGACTGAGGCATAAGGAGCCAAAAGCCACAGACCCAGAGGAATCACGTGGGAAACTGAAAGTACAATTTTGGTCTGTCCTCCCCAAAGCCTTTTACTTCCTCTTCCTGCCACAGGGCTTGGAAGTGCATAAAATGCTATCACTTTGTGCCATAATTTGTAGATGATGTCATACTAGCAATTCTGAATGCCTTTCAGAGATATGTGTAAGTCTTATGACTTTGGGGACATGCTCGTATCAAGTGCAGCCTTGTACAGTGATGTACCAGGCCCCCGAGACACTGTGCTAAATGACGAGACACACTTCGCCAGGATCATTGTCAGAATCAGGAAGTGCAGCAGTGGGCCAGCAGCCGACAGAGGGCTGGGGAAGGAATCCCAAGGATAAAGTGAGGGAGACGGGTTCTCTCGAGTGCTCCCTCTGTGCCAGGCACCGTGCTAGTCCTGGGACCAGGGAGGCAGGTGCCTAGCCGCCCTGGGCAGCTTGGGTCACCCGTCCCAGGTCCCTCAGCCACCTGGGCAGACCCGTTGCCACGCGGAGCATCTGTCCACAGACACATGTCCTCTTCCCACCTCACAGAGCTGGTTGCTGTTGTGCAGCTTGGCCTTTCCCTCACTTCCGCTTTTGTGGTGGCCTTGTCTGAGGGTGCTGTTTCCTTTTGTTTTCGTTGTTAAGTCTGTGAAATTTAAGGTCATTCCATGCAGGCCACCTCATTCTTACTGATACACCAAGGAGGAAGCTCTCTCCATCCTAAGGCGCATCACAGGCAGTCAGGGAAGACCACGGTTTTCTCAGCAAGCCAGCCAGGAGAGTCTGAGGACCCCCTCCCCTGGGGTGGGGGTGGTTTCCAGCACTCTCTTCTTCTCAACAGTACTTTCCTTGCTTCTCAAAATCTGGGTACTCGAGCAGTTTGCAGAGTGTTGGGATGTGGCTAGAGACCTTCGGAGTATATAAGTGAATTCTGTGCTTGGCTCCTGCTGTCCATAGTTCAGCAGTTAGGATACACCTGGAACCCTCAGTAGAGGAAGCAGGGACTTCTGTGCCCATGGATGTTTTCAGCTTTTCCCAGGCTTTCTGTTGGTGGCTAATCTGATATCCTTGTGTAGAGTCATAAATTCTAGGCACCCTGAGGCCCCGGGGTGAGAGTAGGTGTGTGGTACAGAGCAGGTGACTGGCCATGGGAAGGCTCCTCAACGATGTTCCTGAAAACAGCAGTCAGAAGGCCAGAGTCCACATTTTCCACATCTTCAGATAAGGAAATGAAAATCAGCTTGAATAAATAATTATCATATGTTTTTGACCTGTGTCACCCAGACATTAAATGATCATTATTTGAGAGAGATGCCTTATGTTTTCAATACTCCATCTCTACAAACATCTCTTGGTCTTTCAACCAAAAATATCCACCATCCTTCCCAAAATTCTTACCTCTTTTTTTTTTTTTTTTTTTGTAATCAAGATGTTACTTGTGATTCACAGGATATTTTAAAACATGCATGGTGAATCTATTGTTATTGGGACCTGGATATACTCTATGTTTGAAAATTCACTATAAAAGCCCAAAATAGAATGTCTGTTTTTCAAAAGACCTTTCCAGTTGAGTTGAAGAACTCTAGAAGTTAAAAATGGATTTTTCTCTGTATAAATACTATTTAAATAAAAATATCCTCAGCCTTTGTGAAACTGGCACCCATGCTTGTTTTGTGAAGCTTTCTACCCAGATACTGGCTTGCCTTTGAGCAAAAACGGTGAAGCTGTTCTTTCTGCTTGGGAACATTTTGGTATTATTTTTCTCACCACTAGCCTGCTCAATTCAAACCAAAAGCAAACCTCAAAGTGTTTATGTGATGTCTCCTGAAACACGCTGAGTGCTTACTGCATTTTAATAAGCGTATCAGTATAAAAAAGTGTTAAAGTGTGCATTGTAATTCATTGTGCATTGTAAGATTTTGGATTCTAGCATATAGTCAGCTCCAGGGTATCCAAAGGAGAAGAGCAGAGGGGAGACAGAGAAAAAGGTGTGTGTGCAGGGAGGGTGACTGTCCCCAAATATTTTAAAGCAGAACATTTAGTATAGGGTTTAGATTATCAAGGGACAGGAACACCCTTGAGACAAACAGGTGTTAAGATGTAGAAATCTTTGGTATATGGAAATTGGGGATTAATGATACTGATCATGTATTTCGGGTGAAAGTTGTTGTGGACACACCCGTCATCACGAGCAGCCTCCTCTGAAGGTTTTCTCTCCTGCTCTCCTGTCTCTCACTCGCTCACTCTTCAGGATTTGCTTGACAGGCAGGTCATCACCTTGGGGAAGAGGAGCTGAGGAGTATTTGGCCTCCTTAGGTAGCAGGTGGGCTCGTGTGTTTGGTGGAGGAGGGAGCGCCTCGTGCAGACACTGTGCCAGCTGCTCTGCGGGAACAGAGTGCTTCTCTTTAAGTGACTATAGAACATTAAAAATCTCAACAGTGCTTTTTGGTTTATAAACTTCATCCACTTCTCTGATCACAAATCAACACAATTAGCCAAAGAAGGTATTTTCCTGTTTGCTCACTCAGGTAATAAAAACCATTTCCACGTAGGAAAAGAAAAAAAAATGATTTACAGATGATTCAAAGTTATTTAAAAACAAATGGAATTAGTGGATTTCTAACTAATAAGTATATACTTTCCTGGAAAGTGTGAGTGGCTTTTCTAAATAAGTTTCCTTTTTCTCGTATGCCCTATTTGAGATCTCAAATGATATTACAAAGCTCTAGTAATCAGAACAGTATAATATTGGCATAAAAGCTGACACACCGATAAATGGAATGGAATAGAGAGCACAGAAATAAACCCACACATGTAAGGTCAATTAGTTTATGGTGATGGAAGCAAGAGTATACGATGGGGAGAGGACAGTCTTCTCAATAAATGGAGCCACATGCAAAAGCACGAATCTGGATTGCTTGCAATCTTAGACTAGACACAGAAGCCACTTCAAAATGAAGGATTTAAGCTAAGACCTGAAACCATAAAACTTCTGGAAGAACACAGGCAGTTTCTTTCTTTTTTTTTTTTTAAAGATTTTATTTATTTATTTGACAGAGAGAGATCACAAGCAGGCAGAGAGGCAGGCAGAGAGAGAGGAGGAAGCCGGCTTCCTGCGGAGCAGAGAGCCCGAGGCGGGACTCGATCCCGGGACCCCGAGATTATGACCCTAGCCGAAGGCAGGGGCTTAACCCACTGAGCCACCCAGGTGCCCAGGCAGTTTCTTGACATTGGTTTTGGCAATGAATTTTTGGATCTGATACCAAAACAAAGTCAACAAAAGCAGACTGAACAGGAGGGACTACATCAAACTAAAAATCTGCAGAGAGAAGGAGACTGTCAAACAAAATGAGTAGACAACTTGGAAAATGGAAAAAAATATTTGCAAATTATATATCTGATAAGGGGCTGCTATCCAAAGTACATAAAGAACTCATGCAACTCAATAGCAAGAAACCCAATTTTCCGTTTTTAAAAATGGGCAGAGGATCTAAACCTTTTCCCAGAGAGGACATACAGATAGGCGACAGCTACATGAAAATGTGTTGAACATTAGTATTAACAATAAAATGCAGATCAAAACCACAATGAGATATCGTCTCCAACCTGTTAGAATGGCTTCATCAAAAAGACAAGACCAACAAGTGTTGGCAAGGATGTGAAGAAAAGGGAACCCTGTGCACTGTTGGTGGGAACATAAATTGGTGTGGCCACTGTGGAAAAGAGGGTGGAGGTTCCTCAAGAAAATTAAAAGCAGAACCACCATATGATCCAGCAATTCCACTTCTGGATATTTATCCAAAGAATATATAACTTGAAAGGATCTGTGCCCCTACCCCCCGGGTTCACTGTAGCACTGTTTACAATAGTAGGACACGGAAACAACCCATGTGTCCAATAGTGGATGAATGGATAAAGGAGATGTGGTATAGAAACACAGTGGACTATTATGCAGGCAAAAAACACAATGAAATCTTGTCATTTGCAACAACATAGATGGACCTTGAGAGGATTATGCTAAGAGAAATAAATCAGGGGCACCTGAGGGGCTCAGGTCCTGATCCCAGGGTCATGGGATCAAGTCCCACATCCGGCTTCCTGCCCAGCAGGGAGTCTGCTTCTCCCTCTACCCCTACCCCCGCCCCCCGCTTGTGCTCTCAGTCTCCTTTTTCTCTCTCTCTTTCAAATAAATAAAATCTAAAAAGAGAGAGAAAGAAATCAGAGAAAGCCAAATCCTGTAAGATCTCACTTATGTGCAGAATCTTAAAAGAACCACAAAACAATGAATCCATTGATACAGAGAACAGATTGGTGATTGGCAGAAGTGGAGGGGGAGGTGATCAAATGATATGAACTTTTGTATTATAGAGCAAATAAATCATGGGTTGTAATGCACAGCAAGGCCACTGTAGGTAATAATACTGTATTGTACATAGGAAAGTTGCTAGCAGTGTAGGTCTTAAACTTCTCATCACAAGAAAAAAATTTGTAACTATGTGGTGATGGATGTTAGTATAATATTATGTTGATGATTTGACAACATATACATATATCAGCTCATTATGTTGTCACATATGTCTAGTATATCTCAATTAAAAATCTTAGTAGGTATCTAAGAAAAATTATGGTTTATTCTTCTGTTTTTGTCTTTATAACTTATGTGTATATATACATACATAATTTATAGATGAAATACAAAAATGTAGGCATATGTATATATGTGTATACTGATCTATGCTTTATATTTCCAAAGGAAAGGAAACTTACCTTATATACAGACTGTAACTGTTTTTTTTTTCCCTTTGAGGAAGAAGAGGTTATGAGGGAGGATCATACATGAGTGGGTATTTCTAAAATTATTTCAATAGAAGGATTAAAGTTTTTGTTGTTATTTTTTTTCCCTTCGTAACTCTTACTCAGTGTGCTTTTTCTTCCCCCTTTACTTTTGGTTAGCTTCTTTTTCCATAATTACATTTGCCCATAATTATGCTTGAACAGTCTTGGGAGAGAAACTCCATGGCTTTCTGAAAACGTCTTCTCTCATATAAACTTGCCCAGATGAGTTTTAGGAGGAACCGTCCTCTCTGGTTTCAGAATGAGTTGAAGCTCTGTGTGAGGGACTTTCCGAATGAGAAAAGCACGCCACGCTGTGTGGTTGGCCGGTACAAGGGGAAGGGATGCAACAGCTGTCGCTAACCTGTGAAACGTGCCTTTGGGTCAAAAGCAGTATTTGGAAACTCTTAACTTCCATTGGTACAGGGCATTCGATGCATCAAGAACCATCTTCCTATGGTAACAAAACCATGATAGATCCATTCAGATTATGAATGTGTTTATTCATTCCCTTTATATTATGTTTTCTCTAGTAAAGGCAGAAGCCGAAATCATGAAATGTGTCCTATTACCAGAAGCACCCTAAGTGGGCAAATACATCTTTAAAGGGCTTCCTGGAGGGGCGCCTGGGTGGCTCAGTGGGTTAAAGCCTCTGCCTTCGGCTCAGGTCATGATCTCAGGGTCCTGGGATCGAGCTCCACCT
Source organism: Mustela putorius furo (assembly GCF_011764305.1). NCBI lineage: Eukaryota > Metazoa > Chordata > Mammalia > Carnivora > Mustelidae > Mustela > Mustela putorius. The sequence goes on from NW_025422022.1 coordinate 9,266,080, forward strand.
CGGGCTCTCTGCTCTGTCGGGAGCCTGCTTCCTCCTTTCTCTCTGCCTCTCTGCCTACTTGTGATTTCTGTCAAATAAATAAAAAATTATTTTAAAAAACGGGGCTTCCTGGAGATTGCTATGTACAGCATATTGTAATATTTGAGGATTTACGTTAATGCGTTATAACTTTATTAAATACTATTTAAAAAACAAACAAACCTGGTGCTCTAAATGTACTGCCCATAGTGTGCGAGACAGTTCTGTCCCTTATATATACAAAGTTGTTTAGTCAGTTTTAGAAATCTGTAATTGTGAAGAGGGGAGAGAGAGCTAGCGCTTATTGACTGTCTCTGTCCTGGTGTATCCCGTCAGCGATCGCTTCCAGGAATTAAAGCCATCCTGGGGGGCAGATGACCATTTTAAACTTATTTATTTATTTTTTTAAGCTGTAGCTGAAGTGTGAGAATTAGAACCTGGGCCTTCTGTCCCACAGCTAGCAAGTGGCAGAACCAGGAATGGAGCCTCAGTTTGTCTGAAAAGAAAAACCCTTGCTTTTTCCGGCGTGCCCTGTTGTCTCGGTTTGCTTTCTCTTCTTATCCTAAAATGAAACCAGAGGATCTCATTTCACCCGATTAAAACTAGGTAACTACTTGTAAGCTAGAACTTTGGGTTGATGGAACCTTCATCCCTGTGATCTGAAACTGCTTGCCAAAATGCTTAGGAAATGTTACCTTTGAAGACTTTTTAACAAACTCTGAGACACTAATTTCTTGGAGTTGGGGTAGGCAGTGAAATTCTCATTGGCACAGGTTTTAAAGTAATGTATCTTCATTATGGGAAAAACTGTACAGTTCTTGTTACTGGGCTCTGTTGCCTTTATACTTCATAGCATCATTTCCCCCTTGATCAGAAGACTTTCTGGGCAGCAGCTTTAATTTATGTCCCCGTTTTGGGGGAAGATCTGAAAGAGTAGGTGTCCATACTATAAACGGTGTTTCAGAATATAGATTTAGAGACAGGATATAAAATTTTCGTAAGTATTTCCTAATTGCTCATTCTTTTGTACGTTGATATGTTCTGAGGCATGTCTAGCCAAATGCTGCTCTTTAAACATGAAACTGTCCTGTCAGTTTATGGTTTGTGTAAGAGAAGAATGGGGTTTTTCTCCTGGTCAGGCTAAAAGAAGATCAAGGGTAAAAATAAGAGAGACAGCGTAGAAATAGACTATTTCTATGGCTGTAGAAATATGACTATAAAAATAGACTATGACTAAACTGTGTTGTAAACTATGGGAAAAAAGACTATCATGGGCAAACATTTTTAATTATAATTAACCCAAATGTTGGGATATAACAGAAGAACCTACATAGAAACTTGCAAGTCTTAGGGACAGGAGACCAATGGAAATGTTCTAAGGCCCTGGGGAGACGGTGTGGGGATTTCCCAGACTCCATAGCCCTGGGGGCAGAATTGACTCCATGGCCTGACCCAAAGCAGAGTGGTGGTAGTTGAGGAATGTGTATGAAGGTTGTGTACTGATTCAACCAGGATATGTTTGGAGAGAACAGAAAACACCAATTTTCCTTGTCCAGCTTTATCAAGCCCCAAGCAAATCAAGAGACGACATTAAGGGTTGCCTGGGTGGCTCAGTTATAAAGCATCTGCCTACGGCTCAGGTCATGATCGCAGGGTTTAGGGATCGAGCCCCGCATCGGGCTCCCTGCTCCGCCAAGAAGCCTGCTTCTCTTGCTTCTGCTCCCCCTGCTGTGTTCCCTCTCTTGCCACGTCTCTCTCTATCAAATGAGTAATCAAATCTTAAAAAAAAAAAAAAAAAAAGAGAGACAACATAAGAACAGGATGGGTAAACACACAAACTGTGTCATTCGGTGGCTTCCAGCCTTTTCCCAAATAAGTAACATTATGATGAACATCTTGGTGCATAGTGATTGTTCCAGATTTAAGAGGTTTTCTTGTTTTGTTTTGTTTCAGTGAAGAATGTCACAAGTAGGATGACAAGGGGAGACGTACACTTGCACCATTCTCAGTGAAGAGAAAGGACCTACAATTTGTTAGGATCAGAAAAAATGGGTTCTTTCTTCTCTGTGTTTCAAGTAGAATCTACTTGAAAGCTATTAGCTCTCACCGCTCACAGCTCTCAGCAAGATGGAGAAAGCGTCTGCTCTGTATTTGGCTACTTTACTCTGTCAATTGTGATGCCAATCTGAGGGCCTTGGAGTATTATATTTGGAGTCTAGTATTTAGTTGACTTATCTGACTGATGAGTGTGTAAATAATTGGATTGATACCAGTGTTTATGTCCTGGAAGTTAAGATATGCAGATAGAATATAGTCTGCCTTCTCTCCTCCCCTTAGATGTAGTTACCAAAAAAATATTATTAATATGCTTTTTTTTTTGCAGAAAATTGGAAGGATCCTCATACTCAAAAATTATAGTCACTCATAATTGTAACATCCAGTAATAGCAGCTGTCACTTTGAACATATAATTACATATGTATAAATTTTAAAATGCAGTTGGGGTAATATAGTATGTTTTGTGGCATTCTCCTTTGATAATATCTGCCACTAGTGCTCTAGAATGTCATTAAAATTCCTCATAGACCTCAGTTTCAAATAACTCCGTGATATTTTGCCTCATATTAGTTTGTTAGACTTAATGGTCTCTTGCTGACTTATGATTAGTTTGTTTCCGTTTTATTTAATGGGTATCATGGAATCCCTTTTTCCACTTTTATAACTAACTTGCCTGATTTGATGGTGTTACATATTCCTTGATCAAAAATGGCTTGCTTCTTGTTCATTAAAAAGTCTGAGCATTTGGGGCGCCTGGGTGTCTCAGTGGGTTAATCTTCTGACTCTTGATTTTGCCTCCGGGTCCTGAGATCAAGCCCTGCCTGGGGGGGCTCCGTGCTCCCTGGGGAGAGGGCTTGAGATGCTCTCTCTCTCCCTCTCGTTCTGCCCATCCCCCCCTCCACTGGCACAGGTTCCTTCATGCTCTCTCTCAAATTAAAATTAAAAAAAGAAAAAGTCTGAGCATCTGAGAACCTAATTCAAGATTGTAATATTCCATTTTTGTGTTTATCCGGCAATAATTTTAAGAAAAAAATTCTTTGCACTTTAAATATCTGTTTTAGGAAGTTGTCCTTGTTAGCTTCAGTTTGATCAACTTTCATTCACAGTCCCATGAAATATAAAGGGAACATCTTTGTGCTGGGTAGTCAGACTATAGTGCAAGCCAAGATGGGACAGGGTTCCTGTTCTTCTAGAGCTTATTGCTTGGTCAGAAAGTATTATGTTAAATAATTACTTAATAATTCAGGCACCTGGGTGGCTCAGTTGGTTAAGCGTCGGCCTTTGGCTCAGGTCATGATCTCCAGACCCTGGGAGTGAGCCCCTTATCGGGCTTCCTGCTCAGTGGGGAGCTTGCTTCTCCCTCTCCCTCTGCCCCCCGCTCCCCCACTCATGCTCTCTCAAATAAAATCTTTTAAAAAATAATTACATTATTATAGAATTATACTCACAATAACTATTATAAACCAAAAGTTACAGTGTAGCCCTAGAACATACACTTGAGGAACTAAACTGGTAGGAAAAGACAATTCTTCAGTTAAAAGCATTCTCATTAATTTCATTCTCTTTTGTGCCTTCTATTTAAAATAGAAAGCCTCTGTGTGGTATCTGAGGAGTTGGCACAAACCAGAGGATACAATGCAGACACTTTATTCATGTGATTTGCTCTCACCAAATATACCCAGTCTGGAGGAGAAGAAATCATTAATCCTTCTGGTTGAGTATTTGAGTTCTGAGCTGGAATTTTTTTTCTGAACTAGCAGATTTCAGGGTATAAGTTGAATTCTTCCAGCCAGAGTGGCAGTTTTGAAGCGTTAAGACTTTATCACGATTAAGAACCATTGGCTTGCTCACCGAGCAAATTAAGCACACAATAAGCAAAATGATGTAGACGTGTGCCTGAGACTCGGGTCCTATGAGGCCAGCGCTGGTTATGACGTCAATACAGCGAGATATGGGACAATATTGTACGTCATTTAGGGGAATTGTGCTCTGTGGAATATTCATGGAAAGGGTGAGTTAGTATTTGGTTCGTATACATTTTTTTTTTAATATTTTATTTATTTGACAGAGATCACAAGTAGGCAGAGAGTTGGGCAGAGAAAGAGGAGAAAGCAGGCTCCCCATGGAGCAGAGAGCCTGATATGGGGCTCGATCCCAGGACCCTGGGATCATGACCTGAGCCGAAGGCAGAGGCTTTAACCCTCTGAGCCACCCAGGCACCCCTGGTTCGTATACATTTGATGGCTCTGCAGTTTACTTAGCAGAAGTCAGGTAGTGGGTGAGAAAGGCTGTAGATGGTTGTTCTGGGGTCTTGGTTAGATTCAGCCTTGATCCAATGCCAGAGGTGGCAGAAAAGCAGAGATACAAGGTGGTTAGTTAATAAAGAAACAGAAGTGAAGAATACAGAGCTGAAAGTCAAGCTAAATGCCCTAGCATTAATTTGGTGGTCAAGTAGGATCTATGAAGTGCTGGTAGGGTAACTGGGCAGAGTGAGAGGCTTTGAAGAGGAAGGAAGTATCTTGAATTTAGTCAGCATGTCGTGTGGAGCCTTAGACTGTGGGAACGTGGTACTCTTAAAAGAATTAACACCCGTGTGTCCTTCACATAAATCCACAGCTGTTTACATCTTGTCCCATGTACCATCTCTCCCTCTACTATTTTGGGTTTCGTCTGTGGTGTATTTGAAAGTATTTTAAAAGTGTTTATCGATTTTCATGAGTTGATTTTGTATATGGCCACGTGGCGGAATTCTTTCTTACCCATTTTTACCAATTCGGTTGATTTTCTTGAATTTTTCTAATTAGATCAATCAGCTGTGCAAATAAATGATTCTGTTTCTTTGTTTACAATTTTCATACTTCTAAATTTTTTTCTTCTTATCAAATTGTCCAGAACCTTTAGTGAAGCATTAAGTAGTTATCACTGGTAAAATTCTGCCTTTAATGGGAATGCTTCCTATGGTTCACAGTTGAATGTAGTGATTGTAGTTAGCGCCTGGTGGATATGCTTTACATAGTTTTAGCAATTATCTTCTTCTTTTTTGTTTTTTTAAAGATTTTATTTATTCATTTGATAGAGAGAGAGAGATCACAGGTAGGCAGAGAGGCAGGCAGAGGTGGGGGAGCAGACTCCCCGCCGAGCAGAGAGCCCAATGTGGGGCTCGATCCCAGGACCCTGAGCCCATGACCCAAGCTGAAGGCAGAGGCTTAACCCACTGAGCCACCCAGGTACCCCAGCAATTATCTTCTAATCATAACTTTTTGGGTATTTTGCTAGGAATAGGTATGGAATTTTATCACTTGAGATTTGGCTTCTGTTGTTATATTGTTCCTTAATATGTCTAGGTAGTGAATTGTAGTGATAGATTTTTCTTTCTTTTTTTTTTTTTTTAAGATTTTATTTATTTGACAGAGAGAGATCACAAGCAGGCAGAGAGACAGGCAGAGAGAGAGGGGGAAGCAGGCTCCCTGCTGAGCAAAGAGCCTGACGTGGGGCTCTATCCCAGGACCCCGAGATCATGACCTGAGCCAAAGGCAGTGGCTTAACCCACTGAGCCACCCAGGTGCCCCAGTAATAGATTTTTCTGATGTCAAACCTATCCTTATATTCCTGAGATAAATCCTACTTGGTCACTTAATGTATTTTGGTACTACTATATATTAGTATTCATATATATACGATATATATATATATATATATCATATATATAAAAGATTTTATTTATTTATCTTAAAACAGGAGAAGGGGCAGAGAGGGAGGGAGGGAGGGTCTTTAGCAGACTCCGCACTCAAGTGTGGAGCCTGATGCAGAGCTTGATATCATGACCCTGAGATCACAGCCTGAGCAGAAACCAAGAGTTAAACCCTTAACTGACTGAGCCACCCAGGCACCTCTGATGCTGCTATATTTTAAGTAGGTCAGTGAATGTGGACATGATTGTGGCTAATGAATTACAGATCTATTTTTTTTTTTAAGATTTTATTTATTTGTTTGACAGATCACAAGTAGGCAGAGAGGCAGGCAGAGGGCGGGGGGGGGGGGAACAGGCCCCCTGCGGACCTGAGAGCCTGATGTGGGACTCGATCCCAGGACCCTGAGACTGTGACCTGAGCCAAAGGCAGAGGCTTGACCCACTGAGCCACCCAGTAGCCCCTACAGATCCATTTAGAAGTATTGCTTTTATATATTTTTATCATTGATATCCTTCTTACATCAACAGATAATAAAAGTATAGCTACTGTTACAGGGAGGACTACAGAATTCTTGGTTGAAAAAAGGTCCTCAGACTTGAAGTTGTAGGGAATTTGTAATCTGGATACTTAAAAACAAATCTCATACTCTTCCTTGCCCTCCTTCTGATAGTTTGCAAGGGAGTCTGTTATCTAGAAGAGGATCTCGATGTCAGTCTGGATGCCCTGCAGGTTCACCCACTAAAGAAGCTTTCAGAGGCTGTCTCAGTTCTCCTTTTATTTTCTGTAAGATTCAAAAAACTAGTGATTGCATTATAGTGTTATGAAATAGTTCATGGTAAAGCTTTACGATCAATTGCGTATCTCCTGACATTCGCGCTCTGGGACATTTTTGTTAATAACTGCTTCCTCATATGCTCAGGGTTGGTTAAGATGTTCCTTTCTTGAATATTTAATATTACAACTTTTTCTAAATAGATAAGAATTAGTGAATATAAAATTTAATTTTTCTTCGAAGGGCAAGGGGTGATTGGTATTTCTTCAGAATCCTTTCTACAAATCGATCATTGTTCAGTAAACAGAGGATGTGCAGCATACTGGGTTTCGACTTGAGAAATCCCCAAAGCCAGCATATAGAGTTGTCATGTCTCCTTAGTGTGGGAAGGAAGGAATCTAGATAATCAGATTTATCCTGGTAACTATTGTGGTATCTGTTTTTAAAAAATTCCTCAGAGTCTTTGGGAGGGCTAGCTGTATTTCTTCCCCTTTTCATAGAATCCATCAGGCTGTAAATGCAAATTCCAGAAAGATCATTTTTAAAACCAACATGCTGCTGTAGAATGTAAGGCACTTTGATCAGGGAGCATTTGCTGGTGTCGGTATTGCCAGTGATTTAGATAATGACAATTTGGTTCAGAAAGTTAAAAAAAAAATAGCCTTGACTTTTACATAAAAAATAGGACCTTAGAAAAGAAACGATGCATGTTGAGTCCTGAGTAAGCATAATGGATGAGCTCTTTCTCTCTCTCTCTTTCTCTGAGAAAGCCAAATTATAGGATGGTTAATATCTTAAAGGATTCTTGTCTCAGATACTGGGATGCCCAGCTACAAAGGGGACTTGCTGAGATGCTGTCTTGGTAATGAAACTCAGCAAATCAGAAGCCTCTTTGGGTCCTCAGTCATGTTATGTAAGTGGTCATACAGATGGATTTTTAACTCTGATTCTCCTAAGTTGCGTTCCCGTCCATTAGCCGGTGGAAGGTATTTGAAAATGCAAAATAAGAAGAATGCACCGCTGTTACTTTAAGAAGGAAATTAAGTAGGGAGGGAAAGGGGGATGTTGTGACTGCTGACATTTGTGGCCTCTGTTCATTTGCGTAAGAGGTGGACGGGCTTCTCTGTAGCTGCGGTTGCCATGGAGAGGTAGTGGGGGAGGACTCCCAGGACCCAGCCTGGGCGAGCGATTCCGTCTCAGAGCTGCTCCAGAACATGACGTGGAGGGGCAGGGAGCTCAGGTGTGCCACGGCGGCACAGCTAATGGGGGCTGGCTGACCTACCATGGCTGGTAACGTGACTGTGCACAGACCCCTGGGTGTGACAGACATGTTTGTGGAAGTGCCTGTGGATTCTCTATGTGAAGTGAAAGGATTGTAATGTTGTATGTATTCCCCCCCCCAAGACGATTTCTTCCACGCGAGATGTGATTAGAAGAGTTTAAACATATTTAACCCAAATGTACACCCTTATTAGCATAGGAAACTAACTTCGGTTGGCATGTTTGCATATAGATAAATGACATAAATACTAAGTCAAATAAATTCCGATGGGAATAATACACTCCGAAAAATCTAACATGGTAGATCAAACTGCAGCCAGAAATGAATGTGTTACTAACCTGGAGTCACTATATTTCCAGAGGAGAGAGAGCGGTGTACCTAGAGAATACAGCAGAAAGGAAAACAATAAAAGTTGTAAGGATTCTTCTCCACTAACAGGTAGAAGAAAATCAGTTGTGTGTTTTTTAGATGAATATGCTTGATCTTAACAGATGAATTCTAAAGATTTTGTCATCCGTGTGTTTTGGGGGGAGAGTTTCAGATCAGATAGAGAATTGTGGTTAATGAGTTTCTGGTGTGGTCATTTTAGGACATTATTGTTTTCACATCACTGGTAAATTGAATCTGATGATATATTATACTTTTGTTTTCTCATGGGTATCGTTGTGGATAATGCCTTTGTGTAAAAACAAATGTGATTGGTAATTTTAACTAATTTTAACTTTAAACGGTTTTAATTGTTTTCTAAGTAAATCTATGTTTCTCTGAAGGAAATCATATAATGTGCTCAATTTACCAAGTTTAGGGAAACTTGACTTCTTAATTTTCTGATCAAATCTGAATGAAAGCTGAATATTAATATTGTTTTATAGTAGTAGTTGAGTCAGAAATGGCTTAGGTGACGAGTAGATTGTAAGGCTGTTACTGTCGTTGACTGCTTAATGCATGCTAAAACTTAGTTTAAGAATGACCACTAATCACCTAATTTAGTCCATGAAAGAAATGCCAAGCCAAGTGGTTTTTTTTTGTTTTTTTTTTTTTTTGTAAGGTAGCGTTATTAAAATTTATACACAGTATCATATAGAGTGGTACACACAGTACTTCTGAAAAGATTTGTAAAATATGCAATGACAGAATTTACTTGGAAAATGTTATTTCAAGTTAGGGTACTTCAGAAAGTGTTCAATAAATATTTATATATATAAAACTAGTCCTTAAATGATAACCTTATTTGGCTTACTAAAAATTTCTATTTCTTTTGTGTTGGGGATATTGTATATTAAAAATACATTTCCTTACTTATTAAATATAATATCTAAAGACAAAAGTTTTTGAGTTATTAGGTACAGATATTGGTGAATTTGACATTTTCATTGTTTTTCTTAATTTTTAAATTAATTCCAAGGTATGCTGATTCAACAAGGAAACCAAAATTCGTTTTCTTGATCACTCATGCAAGTCAGAAGGCTATGAAGTATAAAATATTTGCATATTTGCAAGATAATAATAATTTTTTTTCAAAGGTTTATTTATTATTTTATAGGAAGAGAGAAAGAGAGAATGTTGGCGGAGGGTGGGGGAATCTCAAGCAGACTCCCTGCTGAGTGCTGCATCCAGCCCAGAGCCTGATCTCAGGACCCTGAGATCATGGGTCGGAGATCGTAGTCGTGAGATCATGACCTGAACCAAAACCGAGAGTCAAATGCTTAACCGACTGAGCCACCCAGGTGCCCCTATAGCATATCAAGTACAAGATGAGTATTTATTTATTTGATAGACAGAGATCACAAGTAGGCAGAGAGGCAGGCAGAGAGAGAGGAATGGAAGCAGGCTCCCTGCTGGGCAGAGAGTGGGACCTGGGCTTGATCCCAGGACCCTGGGATCATGACCTGAGCTGAAGGCAGCGGCTTTAACCCACTGAGCCACCCAGGCGCCCGAAGCTGAGTATTATTCTAAACAGTTCCCCTTGTTGTCTCTTCTCAGTCTTATGCAACTTTGTGAGGTGGATGTTGTTTTCTTACCCATTTTATGGATGAGGAAATGGAGATTTGGAGGATCGAGTCACTTGTCCCTGGCGAAGGGAGAAAAGCTCTGTGTTCAGGATGGAACCCCAGCTTCCCGTGTCTTAGCCAAGTGACATAGCAGAGGTTAGACTTGCTCATGCCAATTTTTTTGGTAGGTTCTTAATGATGGAATACATGTGAATACTTTAATTTTAGTGCTAATGTGAAGACTGCTCCCCCTACCCCCATGTAGTAGTTATTTGCTAACATGCATTATTATTCATAATGTTAAAATATAAGATAGTAATCAAAATTATGTTTTGTTCTATTTGAAAACCAAAGAAGTGATTAAAGTAATACTGAACAGTTTTTCAGATATCCTTTCAAATACGTGTCCGTTTACACAGCAGGGTTTCTCGACCTTGGCAGTGAGGGACATTATGGGCTGGATCGTTCTTTGTTGTGGGGGCTGTCCTGTGTGTCAGTAGGATGTTCAGCAGCGTCTCTGGCCTCCACCCACTAGATGCCAGCTGCAGCGCCTCCCCTTCAATTGTGACTTCCAGAAATATCTCCAGACATGGTCGGAGGCCTTTTGGGGGACAAAATCATCCTTGACTAAAGACCCTATTGGAGATATGGAGGGGTTATTCAAGTAAATAAACATAATATAATTAGAGAGTGTGTTGAGGACTTTGATGGAAAAGACCAAGATGCTCTAGTAGGCATGACCGTGAGGAAGCAGGCTGGCTGTCATGGCTGCACATGGAGTGTGGGTTCGCCCGCAGGGAAGGGCATGAAAAGACATGAAGGCCAGCGCAGAGGCAATGGGCAGGGTCTCAGTGAGAGGTGAGGGCCTGCACCGGTTAGTGGGGCTGGACAGTTTGGAGGGCTTTCTGGAGGACGACCCAGACAATTTGGGGTTTGCTAGAGTATTACATGCTGACAAGAAAGAGTGAAGAACAATGAGGGTTAGAGAGGTGGGTGCTGGGCAGTATGCAGCACCGGCAAGGCCAGCCTTGCTCGCCAGCCAGGTGAACCCTCAGCGTGTCCGTGTAGCCATGCATGGGGCTCACATGGGTTTCTCAGCAAAGTTACAAGTGACCGAATGTCCTAAACCTTTGTGAATGTTGGAAACCATGAGTCTCATGTCTGCAGCTGCCAAGTGAGTTCATATGTAAGACGTGAAGGATCTGCCTTGTTTTGCAGTTTAGATGTGATCTCGAGAAATAGGAGGTCTCCCGTTGTGGCCAGTGGTGTGCCTATATACATGCTTCTTCCTGGGTCCCTGCCCGCCTGCCTGTCCCTGCCTGCCTGCCTGTCCCTGCCCTGATTTCTGTCCTTGGCCCCAGAGCTTTCTCCTCGAATGCATCCACTTGTGAAGTGAGTAATTTTTTGGACATCAAATGATTATCTTGCTTTTGAGTCACAATTTCAAAATTTGCAGATTTATTTTTTTTTATTTTTTATTTTTTTAAAGATTTTATTTATTTATTTGACAGACAGAGATCACAAATAGGCAGAGAGGCAGGCAGAGAGAGAGAGGAGGAAGCAGGCTCTCCGTGGAACAGACAGCCCGATGCGGGGCTCGATCCCAGGACCCTGGGATCATGACCTGAGCCGAAGGCAGAGGCTTTAACCCACTGAGCCACCCAGGTGCTCCAAAATTTGCAGATTTCTTAAAGCAGCTCATCTCTGTAGTGGGCACAGCGTACGCCATCAATTTAACAAGCGGTAAGGACACAGCAGCCCAAGCCCTTGCTGTGGCACAGCATTCAGGGAAACCTGATGGAATTTCTGTCTTCAGGTAGCAGATAACCTCAACAGGCTGTTTTCTGAGGCCCTTTTAGTCAGCAAGATCGAATGAGCCTAACTTAGTGATTAACATAACTTTTGTTAATAAGCCTAGGTAAAATCACTCAGAGTTGTGACCGCACGTTCAATGCTAGTATTACAAAAATTGCAATGCCGGTTACCTAGCTCAGCAGTGATGACCAACACTCTCCCCCCACCCCCACCGCATTGTGTGTGGCTGAGTGTGTCAGGGATTCCTGTGGTAGTAAAGGAGAAGTTCCTTTTTGCACCTGAACTGAGGCCTTGCAGTGCATAGGTCTGGCCTAGGGGAGGCAAAAAGGAAAGAGAAGAGAGAAGCCGCCTTCCCTGACAGCTTTGCGGAGTTTTCATTTCTTGGTCTGCCCTCCTCTCCTCCACGCTCCCCACTCCAGTTATGTTGATCTGCTAGGTCAGCCATTGGTTGCTTTGTTTTCCTCTGGGGGAAGGGCTTTTTCACCTCCCTTTTTCCGTCCTGAGTCTTCTAGTCTGTTCATTTGCTCTGACAGATAGGAATCCGGCCACATTGGAACACATGCCGTGTTTGTGCGCGCCCCGCGGGGATGGGCTTTCCTCTCCGCAGGTAGCTGAACAGTCGCAGAGATGGAAGAGAGGCTTCCACGTAATAGAGACTTGAAGCCATAAATGAGACCACGAATAAGAATGGGTAAATGGGATACAGTTGAATGACCTTGGAGAGAGACTTCTTTACAGACAGTGGTACGGAACAAATCAAGCTCTGTGGGATGTGTAGGAAGGGAAGGAGCTTTCTCTGCTGGATTCACTAGAAGTTTCTGAGAGTCAGGTGAAGCTTGGTAATGAAACACTGGTGAGGTCTGGGTAGATACCGGGGGCCAGGGTGATGGAGCGACTGTGGTAAACCTTTCTCATGGAGGCAACGATTTGATAAAGGCATGAAAGAAATAACCTGACCCACGTACGTGCTTAATGCGAGAGGAGCGGGGGTAGTTAGTGTTGGTGTGTACTAGAGTGCCCCACATTGCCCCCGAGGCAGGACGCCATTTTGATGGGCACAGAGCGCTGTCGCATAGAAGCGGTGTAGGAGAAATCAAGTGTGGTGTTAAGAAGGGCACATTCTGGAGGCAGTCTGTCTGGATTCCAACCTGGCACTTCTCCTTATTATCTCTGTGAAGTCGGTCTCTGTGTGCCTCAGTTTGCTCCTTCTTCCTGTGTAGGTTTTCTGTGAGGGTTGAGTAGATTCCTGCAGTAAAGTCCTCAGAGCAGTGTCTAGCACCTCGTAACAGATTTGTGCTTTTTTTTTTTTTAAGATTTTATTTATTTATTTGTCAGAGACAGAGAGAGCGAGCGAGCACAGGCAGACAAAGAGGCAGGCAGAGGCAGAGGGAGAAGCAGGCTCCCTGCCGAGCAAGGAGCACAATGTGGGACTCGATCCCAGGACCCTGGGATCATGACCCTAGTCGAAGGCAGCTGCTCAACCAACTGAGCCACCCAGGCGTCCCAGATTTGTGCTGTTTTTGATAGCTTTGTCCCCAGTAGGCTCTGAAGGAGGATGAGGGCTTCCAGGCAGGTGTTAAGGGAACACCCCTGAGTTTGGGGCAGTGGTGGAGGAAGGGCAGGCCCCCTGCACTGTGGGTATCCCTAAAAGGCAGTGTTGCTCATACCAGAAGAGGGTTTTCAAGAGCAGGGATTCTAATAATGGGTTGGAGCAGGTAACCTAAGATGTCTCCATTGGTTTTTGAGAAATGTTTGTGTGTTAATCCTATTTTGCTGGTTTATTTAACATATGTTTTAGTTTAAAAGAGAGTTAACCTTATTAGCTATCCAAAGTAATTACATCATGGTGATCTCTCATGTGTTACAATATTGTAACTGAAAAGAGCTAAAATTTTCTTAAGTTTAGCGATATTTTAGCATGTTTTCACCAGGGTTTGCCTAACTGGGTCTGTATAATGCCGTGGCCTCTAAAGCAAATGACAGCAGTTGATAAATGACTACAAAGCTATTTTTGGCTTGACTAGTTAGATCCATACATGTGAAGTTACAAGCCTAATTACTGTTATGTTTGGCCAGAGTCCTTGCAAGTGTGGGAGTTAGCCAAGTACTTCCTTTGCGAAAAAAATGACATTTGTTCATTGTTTCAGTTGTTATGATTGCTAAAAGTCTATGAGTTGTGTATGCGTGCATGTTTGTGTGCTTGCACTACAAAGATTTGAATTGGGAATTCCATATTGTAAAATTTATAATAAATACTGATTCAGGGGGCACCTGGATGGCTCCATTGGTTAAGTGTCTGCCTTCGGGGCTCAGGTCATGATCTCAGCGTCCTGGGATGGAGCCCCATGTCTGGCTCCCAGCTCAGTGGGGAGTCTGCTTCTCCATCTGTCCTTACCCTCTGCTTATGCTCTCTCTCTCAAATAAATAAATAAAAATCTTGAAGAGACAGAAATAAATAAATAAATAAATATTGATTCAGGACCACTTCAATGGTCCTAAAAGGCCCAGTGCTGTCATTATCTTAGATGTTATTATTCAGTAACAGTGACGGCTCCTAGAAGACATAGGCATGTATGCAGGTAATGCCATGTGGATATATTTCAAATAAGGTAATATGTATAACAACATATATGTAATACACATACATCATCTGTTATACATATCTACATGCACAAATATACAAAAATTGTATGAACTGTTGTTTGACCATTCAGGCCCAGAGCCTCAAATAATCATTTGTGTTTATGTTCCTAAAATATAATCTAATGTAAACAGTGGATTTGATAATGTATTTTGTAAGTGTTATTCATTTCAAAATCAGTTTAGGGAATGTCTGTCTGAGTTTGTTAGCCAGTAATCAAAAGCTAACTCAAGTCCATGGCTGGCCCTTCACACTGTGGACCCCACAGACCACCTGTGTATTTGTGCACTTCCTTACCATTGTATATTTGTAATGACCTAAATCACTCAGAAGTTAATACCTTCCACATTATAAATTATGGCATAGAATATTAGTAACTGGAAATAATTGTATTTTATGTATTTCATTTCTTACATTTGTGACACTATGCAAAGTTTGGGAGCTTTTGTGGTAATGGCTTGAGTGGAAAGTTATTTACTAGTCTAAGATCATTTCTTCACTTATAGTACAGAAAAAAATAGTAAGGATTGTTTAAAAGATGTAGCTAATTCCAAGTTTGGAAATTTGTAAGGTCACTTTTCTTGTTGTTATCAAATTTTTAATTCTTCCCCACTTACCATACTCTACAGTATGGGATGGTTAGGATTTATGGCATTTGTTTGATGCCAGCGTCCAGGTGATCGGGCAACTGACCTGCTGTGTGTCTAGCACTGTTCTTAGGACTCAGGGCTGATCAGCACCTACCTGGTCTCTGCCCTCATGGGCCACCGGGCCAGTGAGGAAGCTGACTTCAGGTAAGCCATTACCCACAGTGCCATGAGCCACCTGCCGTGGTAGAAGTTTTGGGGTTTGCAGGAGTACCTAGTGGGCCCTGACTTGTTCTTCATAAACTACACAATGTTAGGGTATTTTGGTTTATTTTGACTTTAATCCCCCCCCTTCAAGATTGTGCCTGTAGTCGATGACTCAAATTGTTAGACTCTGTCTGTTTTCACCTTGCTTCTCTCCCTTCTGCCACCTACTTACAATTTTTCATATCCTTTTACCTTCTGATTCTTGCTGGTGAGGGGATTACCCTTTGGCAAGGATGCAAATTGGACTGTTTTGAGGTGAAAAACAGACTTGTTATCTGACCTCTGAATATTTTGCCTAACGTGTTGAGTTGAATAAGTTAAAGGAAGTGTAAAGAATAGTGTGTTGCGGTACTTAACAGCGGTATTACTGTCATTCAGTAAATGTTAATGTAGACTTCGTTTGCAAGGAGGAAACTGGCATTAATGACTTTGGAAACATGGAATGATAGTTTAAGTGAGAATACTGAAACAAAATCTGAGCGCATGTGTATACATTTAATATGTGTATGTATGTAATAAACATAGTATATGAATTTTTTAAGCATTAAGTACTTCTATACTCTTAGAGAATTGAAGCATTCAGTTCTGATGTTGATTTGCTACGCACACTTATGTACATGTACATACATATATATATCTTTATACATGCCTAGATATGTAAATGAGCAAGTAATACATTTTCAGTATGAATAATGCATACACTTAGTTTTTTCTTTTTAAAGATCAACTAGTACAGAATCATGTACAATGAAAAGTTCTCTCTTCTCCCTTCTCCAGCCCCTGTTCTTTATCCCAATATGAAGAGGCACCCACTCATACTAATTTCTTTGTCACTTTTTCAGAAATGTTTATCCAGCTATGACAACATCATTTTTTAAAAACTGAATTATATAAAATTAAAAAACCCCCACAGAACCTGAATTGTATAATGTATGCTGGTCTGAACCTCTGATGTTTTTTAAATTTAGGATTCTCATACACTCCAACAAGTCATTGCCCAAATCCCTGGGGTTATACACTAAAATTGAAAGCAAAAGCCATACCATTAGGAAAACATCTAGTAGCAGGCTCACTCCTGATGCAGTTTGGTTCCACCCAAACCTCCTGCGGGCCTTTAGGCTGCCATCGATTCCCATCCATTCGATCAGTGTCTTTCAGTGTCTTTGTCAGTGTATTGCGGAATTTTAAAAATTTTCTTGCTCATAATAGTATTATTTATAAAATAAGTATTTGAAATAGTATGAGAGCAAAGTACTTTCAGTTTTCTCTGGTGACTAAACATGCTGAAACACAAACCAGAATCCTTGAAAATAAACATGAAGTCTAGACTCTTAATTCCAAGTCTGTGTGTCCGGCCTTGACCAGTCAATAAAGTTCTGTTTAGCTTCCCTTGAGTATCTCTTCTGGAATAAGCCTTTATTCCCTTGGACTCATGTTCCAAACTCATTGTCATGTCTACAAATGGACTTCCCAGCCCAGAGAAGCCATTTTTTTTTTCCATTTATTCATTGATCTCTGGGTTCCTAAACGCAAGGAGAATCCTTGCCCTGTCATCTGTATATGTGGCTAAAGTTGGAGAGATGTTGTGGGGAAAGCAGGTCATTTGCCTCTGTGACGTGTGGTGTGGCTGCGTCAGTCACCCAGCCAGCAAACCTGAACCTTCCATATCATTTGTGACTCTCTGATTACTTTCCTGATATGTTAACGTTTTACCACGTTCTCCTTTCAGCCTGTGTATTGATTTACTTTCTGCCACGCTACACCTACTCATGGTGCCCCCCATGTCGAGTACTTATTCCTGCTTTCTTCATGCTCTTCCCTCCCACAGGCTCTTTCACGTCCCCTAGAATTATTTGAGCTCACACTCTGCCAGTACTTAATAGAATGAAATAATTCATTACTTACTGAAAAAGAGAGGATGCTCTCAGTTTTTCAAAAGATCGCCGTAGCTGGTAATGTGCTTGCTGTTTGAAATGTGTACCAGAAAATAAGTTGGGAACAAACCATCTATTTCATTTTTGTGTTTTTTAAAAATAATAATTTCAATCTAGTGTTTAAGATTTTGGTAGAATATGAAATAACTTATGGGTATTAAGATTCAGATTTGTATGAGTTCATTTCACAGGGATGACCTTGGGCCTCGGGGCAGTTTGAGATGAGTAAATGTTTTTGTCACATATTTTACTTGTGTATCTATTAGAAACCCTGTAATATACTGTTTTTATTTTTTGTTTTAATGGTCAGTTTGTCTTAAAGAATTGAAGAAAAGAGAAATACAGCCTTTATTTGTCCTGTCTCTCTTCCTACCTCTCTCTCTGCTGCTTTCTTATAAATCAGGAGTTTGCAGATTTTTTTTGGAAAAGGACCAGATAATAAATATTTTAGGCTTTGTAGCCTCATATATTCTCCATTACATATTTTTCTTGTCCTTTCCCCACTTTTTTTTTTTTTTAAACGTTTAAATTAGTGTACAGGCCTTACAAAACCTGGTTGTGGTCAGCATTTGACTTGTGAACCACAGTTTGCTGGCCCCTACTATAGAGACATATTTTTAATCTGTTACCATTCCCTGCAGCTTAAATAACCACTTTTTGCATTGCTTATGTAAGTAACAAATTTTCTCAACTTTTGTCTATCTGAAAATATCTTATTTGCTTTCATTTTTGATGGATAATTTTGCTAAACATAGTATTCTAATTTGATTTTTTTTTTTCTCTTCAGTACTTTACTATTTATTTGTTTAGTTGAGAGAGAGAATGACAGAGACAGCCAGGGGTTGGCGGGTGGAAAGCAGAGGGAGAGGGAGAATCCCAAGTAGGCTCCACATCTGGTGCCGCCCAGAATAGGGGCTTGATGTCCTGACCCTGAGATCACAACCTGAGATAAAATCAAGAGATAAATGCTTAACTGACTGAGTCACCCAGATGCCCCATCTCTTCAGCACTTTAAATATCTGTTGCCCCTCTCCCCACCCCCACCCCCGCCCCCTTATTCTGCAGTTGCACTAAGACATGCCTATGTGTTGTTCTCTTTGTGTTCATCCTACTTGGGGTTCACTGAGGTTTCTGGATCTGTAGGTTGATATTTTAGTCAAATTTGGGAACAATTCAGCTATTATTTCTTCACCTATTATTTCTTCCCAGTTTTCTCTCTTCCCCTTCTGAGACATTCGTTAAATATATGTTACATTACTTGATACTGTTCCCTGGGGTGTTGAAACTATGCTGTTTTTCACTTTTCCTCTGTCTGCTTCAGTTTAGATAATTTCTGTTGACTTGTCTTCAAGTTCACAATTTTTTTCTGCTATAGTATTTCATCTGCTCTTAATACCATCCAGTGAACTTTTTTTCAGATATTTCATTTTGTTGATATAATTTCCACTGTTTTTGAGTTTTTACATATGTTCTGAAATTCTGCTATTTATTCTTTACAAGATTAAATTAGTCACTGTAATAGTTACTTTAAATTTCTTGTCTGCTAATTACAATATCTTTGTTATCTGTAATTCTTTTTCCTGACTTACCTGTCTATAGCAGTGTCATGATTCACCTTCCTTATAATGTTTTGTTGTATAGAAAACAGTGTGGTTGATACATTCTGTCATCTTGATCTGAAGTTGAGTTTTTTTGAGTTTTGTACTAGCAGACAGTTAAGTTACTATCATATTTTCTGAAACTTGTGGAGGCTTTTCAGAGTAGGTCTCTTTGATTTGCCCTGAGTCCAGGATGTGATGTTAATCCCAAGGCATGGCCTTGGAAATATAAGGTGTTTACCTGGACCCTCTAATGTGACAGGAGATTCATTGTTCCCCATATTCATACTGATAGTTGCTGCTGTTACTTTGCTCAGTTCTTTCGTCTTGGCCTTGGGTTGCTTTCCCTTAGGTTCCTTGAGATCTTACCCTCCATACAAGCAGTTCAAGAAGCAGTCAGGGATTTGAGGGGCTTGTTCACAGATTCCAGACCCTTTTCTATGAGGCTCCCTCTGGGATTCTCCCCCCACACACACCCCTACCCCCCACCCCACACACACACACTCCAGCTGTTTGTAGCCTTTCCAAACTCTACCTCTGTCTCCTCAGCCCAGTGTGACTGGTACTGTTTGCTCCATCCATGCTCTTCTGGAATTGGTGATTGCCCCTTAGGAAATGGCCATTGAAAAGTAAAGCTTTTCAGTTTCCCTTCCAGTTTCTGCCTGCTTTTGGTCACTCTCTCATGTCTTCCTTTTATTTTTTGTTTGCCTTTTTAAAGCAAGAAATTTTTTGTTTTTTGTTAACTTAATATTTCATACATACTCTTAGTGTAGTAACAGGGGAGTTAGTCTCCTGTAAGCCACTCTGACATTACCAGAAGCCAGAAATCCTAAATGAGTAGATAAATGTTCTTGCTATCAGTGGAAGATCTTTATAATATTAGTAAGGTGATTATTCAAAGAATTAAGAGACTCTGGGAAGCCTTCCAAGTTGGCCTAGGGGAGAAATAAGATAGTCCTCTGATCCTTTTGGTTCATGAGTTTGGTGTCCCAGGTTGACCGACAGCTGGTTGTAGGTGAGCTGGTGAACTCACGGTGCAGTACTCTCCATTACACACTAACTATTGTGTAAGCAAAAGTTAGATGGGTTATGAGTTGGGCACATACTTTGAGAGTTTTACTTCGTGTCCTTTCTTTGTTTTGCAAGTGAGGTTATCACTTTTTACTATATATTATAAGTACTAATACATCAATAAATCTTCCTTGCTTAATGTATTTTCATCTCCACTAGAGCCTGGGCTCCAAAGGGAAGACACTGTATCTAGATAAAAGCTTTGCACAGGGTAGGTTCTAAGGATGAAATTAAATGTACTGTGCCAAGCACGATGCCTGATGTACTTAGGACAGTGATGAGTGATATTTTTTTTTTCTTTCTTATCTACTCTGCTCTGTAAAGAGTTATTAAATATAATGGAACTGGAAAACTAGGAAAAGAACAGATTATTTATTACAATTACCTGCTTACCCCCCCCTTTTTTCATGTGGCTACATAAGACTAGCTTGCGCTAGTAAGAGCTACATTGTTGAATTATTTGGGGAGAAATTTAACAACTGAAAAAATGAAAACATGTTTTTACACTGTGAAAATATAGCTTTGAATGCTCACTTAGGATGCAAAAGAATAGTAATAGTGTAGATTAGGCCCTTGTCAGTTCTTAACCTGGGTTTTGGGTCCCTGTAGTCCCTGAGACCATATGCAAATGTGTCTGTGTGTGTGGTGTGTGTGTGTGTGTCTGTGTGTGAAAAATAACCTGGAATCTGATGTGCCAGCAGGCTAACCGTAGTTATTAAAAGATACAGTGAAATATGTGTCTTTCTTATGTGGACCCTCTTCCTCAGGGGTGGCTGCAAACACCCCTGGCGCGCGCGCGCGTGCGCACACACACACACACACACACACACACACATTGGTTTAAATATTTGGACACAAATGGAAATCTACGGAATACATTGTTTTACTTCTTGGGTTTTGTTCTTGTCTTTCTATCTTTGCTTTCTCATCTTTAAGTTCTTATCTTCCCCCGCCATACCCAAAGGAGTTAAAAACACCAGGTAGTATATTCCCAGAAATTATTTTGTTTTCTTTTTGGTATCTTTTTCGGCCTTGGTATGTACAAGCCTGACTGCTAGTGGTAGTTCAGAAATGATTTAATTTCCTCTTGGTTCTGATTATTTCTGGGGGCAGTGACCTTTATTGAATGCCCCCAGGGTGCTGGGCCTGTAGAAACTTTGCCTTTTTACTTAACACTGTTACAGAGCATTTCTTGCTTATGATTATCATTTGAAGTATAATGCTGTAACACTACATTAATGATACTTTGGTGATCTTCTAGTTTTTTAGAAAACATCAGGCTTCTTTTGTTTCTTTTTTAATATTTTAAATATGGAAATTTTATTTATTTATTTATTTTAAAAGATTTTATTTATTTGTGAGAGTGTGAGAGAGAGCACAAGTAGGGGAA
This sequence comes from Mustela putorius furo, assembly GCF_011764305.1. NCBI lineage: Eukaryota > Metazoa > Chordata > Mammalia > Carnivora > Mustelidae > Mustela > Mustela putorius. The sequence goes on from NW_025422022.1 coordinate 9,287,195, forward strand.
GGGGCAGAGGGAGAGGGAGAAGCACACTCTCCATTGAGCAGGGAACCTGACACAGGGCTCCGTTCCGGGACCCTGAGATCACGACCCGAGCCAGAAGCAGACACTTAACCGACTGACCCACCCAGGTGCCTCAGTGTCAGCATTTTTTGAGTGAATAATGTGTTTCAGGCCAGATAATCACATACTAATTTCTCTGTCTCTCCTTTTCACAAGAAAATAAAAGACAAAATCAGATAAAATTGCTTTAAATACAACCATGACAGGTGGCCATGCCAATGCATTAGGTGACCAGTGTGTTGTGTCTGCTAAATTTGTGGTAGGGGTACAAGTGGAAAAAAGTTCTTGTTTCTTTTTTCAATAGAATACAGTTAACCACTTAATGTCATACAGAGAGAAGCCTTTTCAGAGTCTCTTCAGCATGGCATACATGTTTTGGAGTCTTTCTATAGAGTTGAATCTTGCTGAAGGGATGCTGGATATCAACCACTAGACCAGGGCTTGAACCACTGCAGCCGTAACATCCAGACTCATGAGTGGGACCTTCCTGGACAGAAGGGGCCAACACAGTGGTGAGAAATCCAGTGACAGGTAGCTGGGAAGACCACATGGCATAGGTCTTCAGCAGGTATGTAGTAGGAAACCGAAATATCCAAGTATTCCTTACCTCAGACTGACATTTCATCCAGTCAGAATTCTAGAAGAAATGTAATTGTACTTCTTTGTCTGGTCTTGTGAGTCTCTAAGTACTCTTCTTCTACCCAAAGGGGGTTTGGGCAGTTATTTCTAATATCGATTTCCTTCTTCCCTCACATTACTAATCTTCATCCTTCCCCCAACCCTTTTCCCCACTTCTTAGAGCATATTGATTGATTTGTATCTGCAGTAACTGGAGATCGCTGGATGGGAACCAGTGGAACCAGAAATCTGAACTGTCAAACCGTCATTTACCCCAGCTCATAGTTGAGTTACCACAGTTCCGGGCGTACTGTGAGCATGAACTGTTTCCTGTTGAGGAGAAGAGTGGTGTGTGGCCTTCCAGTGAGGGTTAAGGAGGCTGTTCCAAGGACAGCCCCCAGGCACACAGAAGGTGGGCAACCTGCCTTCCCTCAGATACAGCTCACCGTGCTTCGTTTCTATTCCCTAGATCATAGCAACACCCTGCATTTAAGTCCTTCATTTTGTTTTGTCTGTCTTTCTTTCTTTCTTTAGTTCTTTCCTTCTTTCTTTAATAAGAAGCCTTTAAAAAAATGACAGGGAAAACTGTGTGTGTATTTGCTGGCTAGAGGTGAGGCAGCTGGCCAGAAGAGTTCTCTTCAGACTCCGAGATCCTCACCTTTTGGGTCTTTCTCAACCATCTCTACTATTACAGGCTGACCCCTGAATTGGTGTGGTGTGTGTGTGTGTGTGTGTGTGTGTGTGTCTGCATGCGTGTATGGGCATGTGCACACATATGTACATGTGTGAATCCATTACTGGGCTAGTAACTCAAGTTCGGTGGAACCTGGCATTTAGCCTCTCAGGATGAGAACGCTCTGTCTTCCTAATCCTTTCTCTCCCCATCATAGTTACCATGACTACCTGCTCCCATTCACAGCGTTAGAAATCATCAAGTGGGAAGAGGAAACCAGTGTTGTCATACTCTAATAATAATATCTGAACCAAAATGGGCCACGTATTTTAATGTGAGTGTTAGAAAACTGTCTTGATCCATGTCAATTTTTAGCATCTTTACACAGGAGCTTATTAAGTTTAAATAGTTTTTGTATTTTCAAACATACAGTTTTCAGCTGGAGATTTGTTTTCTAGTTTAGGGCTCATGTTGATAATAAATAGTCGATCTGTCTGTGATGTAATGCTTGTTAAGAACGTCTGGCTTGACTTGGCATGTTAGCTGTGTACTTGAATCGGACATCCCTAGCCATGGAACATCCCTGGAGCTCTCCCTTCCTTATCTTCCCGGTGTCCGTCCACCAATAGCAGCCCCTGTGATAAGGCAGATGCTGTTGCTGTCCCTGTCCCTGTTACTTGATAAAAAGTGGCTCCAAGGAGCCAGCTGATAAGACTTTCCCCCTAACTCCTTGGGTTTTACACAACTTTGAATCTTGACCTGATAATATCTGTAATTTAGAGAACATTGATTTTCAGGTTTGTCTGCCTATTAGAATCACCTGGGGAACTTCTAGTGCTGATTTGATTGATAGGGGCTGCAGTCTTCCTACCCAGATTTTTAAATGACTGCAGTAATAAAGCAGCCACAAGCTGGAGTTCGGGTCTCTTCGGTGACATAGAAACGAGCCAGGAGGCTGACCTCAGGGGACTCCACCTTGGTCCACATTGCTGTGGCAGCCACCTAAAGAAGGAGCTTTTCATCAAACTTGACCTTCTTGGCTGGACTTCTCATGGGTTCTGAAACCCTGTGAGGTTTAGGAAAGAGACTTTGGGAATTTGCTTTGCTTTTTTACTTCTTGGGAAATGTATGCTCAACTCTGAAAACCGGAGGACTTCCTAGCCCCCTCTAGGGGTAATAAGTTATAATTACCCCACTATTCAAAGATTTTGCACACAGCGGGCTAACACAGTTCCCAGCTCTGTTGATGAAGACTATGGAACTCTACAAAGTGGAACCGATGATATGTTATTAAGGACAAAAAAGTAATTTAAAAGCCTTACCTGGTTCAGTGGGAACATATTCACTGTTTGATTAAATTTTGTTATTTCCATGGTCAGTTTTGATATCCAGACAATCCTCTTATAGAAGAAACATTGCATTTAGTTGATCCATATCTTTTTAATGGAGCTTTTACTTTCCTCTCTGAACTCTTTCTTTTCCTCAGTGTCACAATGGAAACATGCTTTCTGAGAAGGGTAAAGGAACAATTTTGCAAAGTCTATAAAGGTATACATTTATGTATACGTAAAAGTATAACAGGGCTAGGCATTTCACAGTTGGAGTTTTCTTATGGTAGATTTTGTTCCTAATCTTTGCTGTTCCATGACTCATTACCGTACTAGATGAACAGATTGTTCGTGTCCAGCTAGCCTTTCTCTCTGCCCTACTTTACGTGCGGCCAAACTCTGGATCTTTTTTCAAACCCATGAACCTCATTTCAGAAATCGATCACAACCAGCCAGATTTGCTGGTCTCAGACTCTCAGCTTCTGTTCTCTGGCTTTCTGTTCTGACTTCTCCTTGATCGGTTCCTTCCTTGCCACTGCCCACCAAACCACGACCCATCTTGTATATTTGGCTGATCAGATGACCCTCCTCTAGTATCTTCATCTCACTGAACTCTTTGTCTTTCCCCCCTGGAAAAGTCCAAATTTAGCATTCGTTCTCCGTTTCTTCATCCAGGTTGCCAGACTTTGTTAGGATAAACAGTACATGGGAGCCATGCAATACCCAAGGGTTTCCACCTCACAGATACCTAGTCGCTGTTCATCAGTGCTTTCACTTGTCCTTAAAATTGGTCAGCTCTTCCGTTCTCATCAGTAATTTGTCTCGCCTTAGCCAGTCTTGAAGACCCCTTATAGCAACCCCTGCTTCTTTTCCTTTGTAGACAATCATGCCTCTTTTCTCAGTAAAACTGAGGCAGTTGGATATGTATTCCCTCAAACTCATCCTTCCCATCAGTAGACTTTTCACCTGATTTAGCCTCTCTGAAAAGCCCAACGAACAACCTTCCCTTGACCCTGTGTTTCTCAGTGGCTCCCCAGTTCCCTCTCCTCTTCTCCACTGAATCTTTGGAAAGACACTTCTGCTCTGTTCTCTCCTTACCTTCCGTCCCATCGCTGTCTCAGCCCCTGCCCTCCGCCTTCCCCCTCCCACTGCGTGCTTTGCGAAGCATCACTAGGACCTCCTAATGGCTCAATCCAGTGGAAGCTTTTTCAGTCTTTACAGAGTGCATCATCTACAGATACGATAGTAAAACACTGTTCTGGTGACCTCTGGGACCAAAGTTATTTCTAGGTCTCATTTTTTCAGCCATTCCTTTTTCTCCCCCCTTTGCCTCTTTCTTGGGTTTCCTTTACCTCCTCCTTAACTGTTGGGGCTGCCTCATCCCACCACTGGTTCTTAACTGGAAGGAAGGCGGCCCATTAAATCCCCTTGTCAAAGCTCTTAATATCTATATAATCTGGGGCCACCATTTCTGTAGTTACTGGTTCAGTAGGCCCTCCTTCCAGAAACCTAAAATACAATGGTTTTATAATATTCTGTTATACGGAGGTACCATAATTTACTTATTTCTCAAGAATTCACCCAGCAGATACTTATTGAACACCTACTTTTGCCAGATCCTGTAAATAATTTAGGTTTATTTTTCCCCTAGTATGAAAAGCACAGTGATGAATGGCCTTTGCTCCACTCCTTCTATGGTCTTAGTCTAAATTTATAGTATTTTAATCACTGTATTAAGGATGAGCTGGTTTCTAAAGAGCCTACTACCTGTAGCCCAGACACTTCATCGACTAGTTACGTTTTTGCTTCCGCCAACTCCATGGTATGCTTTTAACTGCTAGGTATGTAGGAAGGTAGTTTGCAATCCCTGTATCCCTAGACCTGTGCTCTCCAGGTTTGCTCCCAAACTACTCTGAGCTCCTGACACATTGTCTGGTTTTCTTCTTTGCCTTTCCAACCTCCTCCTGCTCTCCAACCTGTGTCCTCCTCTTCTCTCTGTGGTGGGATCGCTCATCTTCTGTTTGTGTTCAGCTTGTGTATCTCTTCCATGGACGTGTTTCAGGAACCTTCTGTTGCCGGAACAGCCACGCTTCCCCACTCTGTGTTCTCCAGGCCCCCATAGCTGTAGTCACACCATCACAGCGCAGCACATGCAAGAACTGCTGGTTTACCCCTGAAGGTTCCTGCACGTGGGATCGCTCACCTTTGTGTATCCTCACACTCGAACATGGGAGCTAATGCATATGTTCCCAACTGAATGAACCCTGTGCATTAATGTTTTAGAAATGATCCCAGAAAACCTCGCGGTAATGAATGCTGCTCTGGGGGTGAGAGCACTGTGCTAGGGTGCAGATCAGAGGTGGGGGACCGGGTCCGGGAAGGCTTTCTCAAGAAAGTGATAATGTTATTAGTGGCCAATTTCTTTGTTCTGGGGTGTTTGTTGAAATAATGCTTGGTTAATATGGGGAAGTCTATCCTATTTCTATTTATTGTTGAGGGTTTTTTGTTTTTGTTTTGTTTTGTTCTTACTACACTAATAGTAGATGTGATTTAGGGGCGCCTGGGTGGCTCAGTTGGTTAAGTGTCTGCCTTCGGCTCAGGTCACGATCTCAAGATTGTGAGATTGAGCCCTACATTGGGCTCTGTGCTGAGTGTGGAACCTGGTTGGGATTCTCCCTCCTACTTCCCCTGATTCCTCTCTCTCTAAATACATACATATTTACATACATACATACCTACATACATACATAAAATAAGGTAATTCTATGTTATTCTCTGATAACTGTCTTAATTTCATCCATGGTTGTTACTCCAGTGGCATTTTCTTCTTCCTGGATCAAGTTGAGTAATTTTGCTTTCTGGAACTTTTTACTAGTTAATCAGAATTTTCAAATTCATTAGCACAGAGGGTTTTTTTTTTTTTTTCTTCCCCTATTTACTTCAGGCAGTATTTTCCAATTTTGAAATATTACTAGTCTGGATTTTCATTTTCAGCATTATTGTACAGTGCCATCTGCCTGGAAGACAGAGGTCCAGAGGTACAAAGACGTATGCACATAAACATAGGCTTACTTAGCTGAGTTGGTAGTGAACACTGGGATAATTTTCATTTAAAAGAGCACGTATAAATGGTTATGGGTATCGGGTGCGTTTTTAACATTACGTCATTGTCATATATTTAGTCTTACCGAAATAGCTCTAGCAGCAAACAGTAAGAGTAAGGAGCTTGTACTGATGGGTAATGAGGGGACGTAGGAGTTATGCTTATTTAGTAGTAAAAATAGTACAGTCACATATGGTGATCCTTTTTCAATCAGATGGTATCTCTTTCAGTAAATAGAGGTGCCTTTTACAGTTCATTAGGATATATTTCATACAATTTTACTATTAGCCTTTTGGCTTTGTGCTGTTAGGGCCCAGTGAAGAGGGAGAGTATGGTGTTAGAGCAGGGGTGACAGGTGCCGATCCGAAAAGCAGGACGAGCTGGTAAAATTAAGGTAGAAATCACTTGTCATTGACCAAATGGAGTAATAAATAGTTGATTCAAGTGTTTTCAGGGTACCCATATGGCTTCACACATGTTGAAATAATTTGTAACGTTAAAGAGGATAAAATGCTGGGTTCTTAAGTGGAACCACCCAATGCCAGTTTTAAATCTGTGTACAGGTATGCCTTCTCCTCCCTTTCAGAGTGCACCGGTGCTTCCGTGTCTCAGCGCGGTATTGTTAGCGTTGATCCAGTCAGTAAGTCATGCTGTCATTAGTAACCAGTGACCATGAGCTGTGTCGCTACAGAGACCCACAGTTCCACATGCAAGGTTTCATGGTGGCACAGAGAGGGAGCAACAGGCTTGTGAATGAGGGTGTTTAAAGAAGGTTTCCCGGAAGAGGTGAATCTTGAAAGGACACCACCAGAAGGGACAGGAGAAGGGATCTGATGGAGCCTGCAGTAGGTGCTGCTGAAGCAGGAAAGAAAGCTGGAGTGGGAGTGGGAGGAAGGCAGAGGGGGACCTCTTTAGCCACACAGTGGAATTCAGACTTCCTGTTTACCTTGAAATTGACATTCAAATGATCACTGAAAGGATAGAGGAACCTGTGAGCCCCTGTAGGAAAGCCATTCTGTTTTGTTTGTTTTGCTTTCCTGTCTCTAGTTCCTCCTGTTGTACCTGACACAGGGTAGACATTCAGCATGGTAAAAACACAGCTTTGGTTGAATCAAATCCTAAGGACTCCGTGGGTTGGTCCCCAGAGCTGTGCTGTCTTACAGGCATCCTGAGGCTCCTTAGTGGTGTGGAGGGAGGCCCCCGCACTTCACCATAGGATAGACATGGCCAGACGGCAGGAACTCAACCATGAACCTGTCTTTGAAGAGTGCTTTATGGTTATAAATGATTTGTTTTTATCATTCAGTCTTCTTCCCAGAGCCCTTTAAAAGAAAGTTTGTTTCTAAGGCTCTAGAACTTGGGTTTTTTTTTTTTTTCTTTTTTCTTTTCTGTTTTTGCTCAGTGTTTTCAGGTTATATTTCATAAAGAGATTTTTTTTTCTTTAACTATTTATGAGGATGACAGAAACAATATTTTTGTATCATTTTCTTGTACAACCAAAAATATTTATTTATTTTTTACAAACAAAAGTTTAAAAATACGTAAGCTCTTATACAAGCTCGTTTGTAGTCTTTGCCATTAACAAACAGTTTCTGTGCTTTATTGGAGAAGAAAATCCATAAAATGTTGTAAATTTTTAATAGTTGCAGAACCAAAATATGACTTACACGATTGGTACCCCTGCCCCTCTCCTGGCCTCTTACTATTTCAGCCACAGGCCTCTCTGGAACTTAGGAAAAATTATGGATCTATTCGTGTTGCCTTTTCCAGGTGACAGCTCCTCAAAGTACATTTAGTAAAAGTTGAATTAATTAGAATTGCATCTTAAATCCAGCAAGAACTCATTACATAAGAACGCGCGCCTCACTTTGCATTTACCAACATGGTGTGGGTCTGTTTTTATCCTTAAACAATAGCAACAGAGAAACTACAATTTATTTCTGAATGTGTAGTTTTCTGTGAGATTGTTAGCTCAGATAATAGTGACACTGGAGAAGGGGGTGACAAAGATGGCTCCGAATCGGAGATCCCATTCTAAACAACACCCCCAGCCCCCCAAGTCAAGGCTTACAATAAGGAGACCATATATTATTGCCGGGAAGTGTTAGTCTTAGTAAAAGGAAAAGGGTAAAAAAATAAAAGGTAAAAAAGATGTGTAGGGAACTGCTGCTTATATCTGGTTCAGAATCTTACAGTGGGTTGTGAAATCAATGTAGCTGGCTGGGCAAGGCAGCATTTTTCATTTTTAATAGGAAAAGATAGAGGATGGAGTGTGGGTAAGTTTGTTTCTGAATTACGTATACACATAATAGTGTGCATGTGCAGTTGGTGGGGATGTAAAAATATATTTATTGCTCTGAGTCATAGTGCAAAAATATGATAAATGTTGCTTTAAGTATCAGTAAATTACCTTGTCTGAACCAATTAAGTATGTACAATGTATGACCACTTTCTCTGTGATTTTGGAATGTCTCTGAAACATCCTGTTTTACCAGGAGAATCATAAAGCATAAGTTAAATATAAACAGGATTTCTTTCTAAAAATCGAAGCAAACGCTTTGAAAATTGGCCGTTAGACGCCCTCTACATGAAAATTGTATTTACCTATTGAACTGGAGCCTTAGGTAAAAGCATGTAAGTAAGTGCTTATCCCTAACATAGTAGATGTCCTACATCTGCTGATTTAGGCACTATTATTGTGAAGAGAAAAAGGCAACTCGATTGAAAATTTAACAACAAAGAGCAGTGTTTTGTGATCACATGTAAATTGAGGTCATTTCTGTAAGAATTTGTTAGGTTACCGTATGAACAGCAGGTGACCAAACCGCCCTATACTGAATAGCAGCTGTTCTTTAAATATGTGTTAGATCATGAGTTTTTGTTGCTTTGAGCCACAGTCAATTCTATTAATAAACAGTTGTTTTATTGTAAAATGCCAAATTATGTGTGCATAAACTCTTAAACACAGTCATTACTACTGTGAACATATAGACTATATATGTATATATTATTTATGGTTCTTGAGTTTGGATGTACTGCTGGCACAGAACTAACAGTGTTTTTTCCTTTTAATGTTTCTCAAGGACTATATATTTAAATTATATGATTTGTGTCTTTATATTTTTGAAGGTCTACAGTGTACTTTAGTGTATTTTATTTAAGTGGCCCTTGCCCTTTTGTTATTTATATGAACATAGATTTCATCCTTGCATTTGGTATTTTTCTCTTTGAAGTAAAATTACTGTGGAGGCATGATCCACTTCCTACATTTAATAAGAGGTTTCTGTTTTTTTTTTTTTTTGCGGGTAGGGAGGACGTTTAAGGGCGGTTTCCAAATTCACCTGTCATTTCATGAGAAATAATTGGAATTTATACATAAGAAAAATTTTATTTTTTCTACGGGTTACCTCTACTCCTCATACGTCTCATTCTGGATCCGATAATTGGCAGCAAAGAAATAGGACATTGCTGTGGGGATACCTTTGTCAGGATAAAAATGTAGTTATTTTTGATCAATGCTGATAGTCAGTGTCTAATATTTCAAACTAGCTTGTCTCCTTTATTCTGCTGCTCCCACTCTGCCTTTATTTTGTAGGCTGGGTGGATCAATAAGCAATTAAAAGAAGTTTGGTCAGTAAATTGGAGGTTCTCTGAGTTTCTGGCTTTCCCCACAAGCTGGACGGGAGAAGCAGCAGGTGGACTGGAGTTCAGGGGACCTGTGGTGGGATCTGCGTCTTTTATTTGTTTGGAAAAGATGCATTTCGGAGGCTCATCTGTGGCCAGCGGTGGCAGCATTGGAGACCATTCTGGGGGCAATGGTGAATGCCCAAAGGCATAAATGATGGAAGTACCAATATTTTGAAAGCTTTTAAGTGATACTTCTGTGAACTAACTATAATAATATGTAATGATTGTTTGTGTATTCATTTCAGTGCAAAATAGTTCCCCGGGAATTTTGTAGCTTCTCCCATGATCACAAGCCCTTCGACTACCCTGTGTTAAGCTTGAAACTGGTTATTGTCATAATCATCAAATAAGTGCATCCTTATAAACGGTAAATTAATTGTTAACCAAGGTAGAACACATGCTTTTTTTGCAAAAGCCAGTGGTGCTCCGATCCTCAGATCCAAGACCTGTCGGCTCAGGGCCGCACGTGCCTCCCTCTCCTGTCGGCACCTGGGGCAGCCTCCCAGGGCCTTGTTAGGTGTTACTTCTGGGTTATACCTGCTCCTTCAAAACAAACAGTTCTGTGGTCATTACTTTGATACAGGATATCTTCAATGCAGTATGCTACCCTCCCCCTTCATAAATGACTCTCCTGTTACCAAGGCTTGGCAGGACAGGTGGCTATTAATTAAAGCTCCTCATTTCATGTATTTCCTGGTTCTTCCATGTTTGGCATAGGTCTCAGGCCATCTACGAACTTGGATTAGACTTGTTTCTAAGCTGGGGGCGTTTGTTATATCTCTCTAATAAAATCCTTCTTGGGCAATTGTATATCTTCAATAAGGAAAGTTTTATTTTTAGGTGCTTTTCTTAGGGACCTAGACATTTTTTAAAATATAGTTCAGTATTTGAAATGTACTCATTATTTGCATTATGGAAACATTAACTAATTGGAAGTGGTCCTTGTGACCAAGATATGATTGAAGGGAGAAATTCAATTTTAAAATAAGGGAATATATCATTATTTTGACAGTTTAAGTGCATTTATTTCGCAAATAATTCATTCAGTAAGTATTTATTACTATGTATCAGATACCATCTATAAGTAATATGTTTGTTTTTCTGTATTTTTATTTGTATATGATGAATTGATTTGTAAAATTTCTTTCTTTTTCTTAGACAAAATTGAAGAAGCACAAAAAGAACTTAATGGGGCAGAAGTGTCAAAAAAAGGTAAATTGAACTCAACCGCATATAGACTGTATTCTTAAGTGATTCCTATATAGCTACCTTATAATCACAGCCTTACTCATTGTAAACATATCACAAAATTAAAAATCACCTTAGACTAATTGATGTCTAGAAGTATATGGACTCTGCTTTATGAAATGCTTTAGCTACGTATCATATTCTGTAACTGTTTCCCAGGTATTTATACATTGCTGGTGGGATTGTGGAAGATTGTTGCAGGTCTTTCAAAAGTCCTGTTTATGAGACCATCCCATAGCAATAAAAGTACAAATACACTGTCTAATGATGGCTGTTTACATATATATATGTGCCTACGTGTGTTCTTGTGATGCAGTATTTTTTCATAAGGACAAAAGCCCGAGACAAATAAAATAATTGGAATGCTAGTCAGTGAGAAAATAGTTGAATAAATTATAATACATTCATATTTGGGGATATATTATATACTTTTTAAAGAAATGTTAATTATTTCAATTGATGGTGATGATTTATTGCTGTATGAGGAAAGTGAAACTGCACTGTAGCTTGTAAAAATCTCAATTTTTTTGTTCAGTCAAATGATGAAGACAAATATATTTACACATCTACTTATACATATGATTGTACAGGTTTGGACAAAGTTTGCAAGGACTGTGCACAAATATATTTATAATGGTGGAAGAAGGGGCTGAGAAAGATTAACTTTTATTTATATGGTTTTCTGTTTTTTTATTATAATGTTTATTATATATAAAAAATAAAAAAGTTTAAATGCAAAAATTGATTGTCATCATAGAAACACACTGGTTACTTTTCCAGGTAGCAGGAAAAAGTACATTCAGTATAAAACAGCCAGTGCAGAGGGAAGACAGTGTGAATTGGATAGTGTTCCAACTCTATATGTTAATGAGAAAAATTGATTAAAAGGGGCATAGTTAAAGCTCTCTTTAGAGCGTTTATATTTCATGATTTATTATTTCTTTGTCCTTCTATCTTCTAATGAAAGTGGAATATTTTGACAATAATTTAGCCATGTAGGATTCCAACTGAATGTCTTTTTTTTTTTTTTTTTTTTTTAAATCTAGTTAGGTTTGTAGCTAGGTGTCTTTAGTAGAAATATTTCTGGCCATCCACATTCTCCATCCCTTGAACCAACCTGTGAACCATCAGGATGGTTTGGGGTTGGTCTGAATAGTTAGATTGTGTTGCGCAACGGCACTGAACTGTCTCTCTTCCCTGTTTCCCTTTTCCCCACCCCCTTCTTCCATGCAACCTGGGAGGTCCTTAACAAATTGGCACCTTTAATGACATTCTTGCAGAAAAGTTTAGAAAGAACAGAGAAGTCACTGTAGCCATGCTGTCCCTTTCAGTGGTTGACTGAAGATTCCTTTCCCCATCACTGTAGACCATTTAGACGTGCAGGCTACGCTGTAAGAGATCTTTTACGTCTAGTAATGGGTTAGAGCTGCTTCAAGTAGAAAAATAAATGTGTGCCTGTTTTCCTTTTCCTTCTTTCTTACTCCAGTGGCAGAGTTTTAAGAAGAGTGAACTAAATGCCTGATAGGAAGGAAGAAATGGAACAAAGGTTCTAGAAAAAGAAATTGAATAATGAGGTTCAGAATAATCTAGTGACTACATTTATTTAAGACCTAGCATGAATAACCAAGTGAGCATAGTTCCGTGCAATTCACTGCCTAGAATTACTACTTGACTTCCATTTTTACGTACACATTCTAGGCAAATTAAAAATAAAATAGCTTTTCCCTCAAATATAATTAAGGAATAATATCAGTTTGTCTTTAACAATATGAGATAAAATCTTTGAGTAATAAAAAGTTGTGAGATTTCTCAAGTCTTTGCTTGCTGAGCTGCCTGTTTTATTCAAGGAAATTCATTTCTGGGGCACCTGGGTGGTTCAGTGGGTTAAGCCTCTGCCTTTGGCTCAGGTCATGATCTAAAGGTTCTGAGATCGAGCCCCGCATTGGGCTCTCTGTTCAGCGGGGAGCCTGCTTCCCCCCTCTCTGCCTGCCTCTCTGCCTACTTGTGATCTCTCTCTCTGTCAAATAAATAAGTAAAATCTTCAAAAATATATATTTATTTTTTTAAAAAATTCATTTCTTCCTTCAAATAATGTTCTTTAAAAATTTGTTGTTTCTTATTTTTATTAAGAGGAGTCATCTAGGACAGGTCACTTTTTCACTGTTTTTTCAAGGTGCTTTTGTTTTTTTTCCCCCTGTAAGTCTGGCTTTTTCTTCTGCATCTGGTTATTTTTCTACAGTGCTCATGGTTCTAAGGCTTTGCTTCCATAGAGGACAGTGTAGTCCTTAACTTATCTGTGGATCTTTCTCCCCTTTCCTTTATTTTTAACCATTAGGACAGGTAACTAATTTATCTTCAAAAGCATCTTCATTAATGACAAGCCCTCACAAAAAACATTTAAAAAAAGTAAACCTTGATCTTTGATAGATCTTTATTGTTTTCTAACATTTTAAGAAAGAATTAATCTGTTTCATATGGTGGCAGAGAAAGTGATTTGGTTCATTATACACGAATAAAATAAAGAAGGATGTGAAATTATGTTAATGTATTTCTTTTATTCTTTCTGCTTATGAATGGCTTTGATTTATTTTTATTTTAATGGGTTTGGGGATAAAGAGAACATGTAGCATTCATATAATTCTCCATAATATCATCAAACTCTTCCTTACAGTCCTCTTTCCTTGTTCCTGGCATCTGTTGTATTGGACACTATTCCCCACATTATTGCACAGGATTTAAATGAAAAATAAATAGTGACTGTCACAGTGTGGGAATGGAGTATGTTATAAAATTAACTGGGGAGAAATAGTTTCTCAGGAGAGCTTTCATGTGCTTTCTTTGTAAGTTTTAGTTTTAATAGTTTAAAATTTTTATCATATAATATTTGATACCTGCAAGCTGTGCATGTAACATATTATATAGCATAAGAGTAACCCGGTGTCTTTAATCCCGCTACCCATGGAAGTAAGAGCCGGCGCGTTGTCAAGGCTGTCGCATCGGCCTGAGCACTGGGCTGTTTCATCCCACCGTCTCTCTGTTGAGGTGTTCACCGTCCTCAACGTTGTGTTCATAGTGTTAACGCTTGGTGAAAATAATTATACTTTTTAGTTTTGCCTGAGTTTGGGCATTAAAAATAATCTTGCATAATTTTAACAGCTTGTTCACTCGGCATTGTTTCTAAAATGTATATATGTTTTTGAATGTAGTAGCTCTTTCTTTTCCTCGCTGTAATAATACTTTATTGTGTGAGACAATGTGTACTTCCATTCTCCTGTTGATGGATTTGAGTTATTTCTACCTCCTCGCGGCTATGAAGATTCTCGCATCCTAGTGCACATCTGTGAGTTTTCCAGGGCATACAATGGGGAGTATAATGGTGTCTAAGAATTCATTTTATGTTTGGAATTGTCAGCCCTTTTATTTTTTTCTAGTTGGATGGATAAAAAATAGTATTTTGTCCTGCTCTCAATTTATTTATTTTAATCATAATATTAAACATGCCTTCATTTGTATTCTACCTTCTTGAAATGCTTAGGAGTATCTCATGCATTTTAAAACTCCTTGTTTTTTTTTTTCTTAATATATCTTGGGTAACGGTCCTTTATTCATGTTTTGAGGTTTAGTTTTGAGCTTAATATTTTACTTTCTTTAAATTGCCTTCCAATAAACAGAAGCTCTTGATTTTAATATTATCAAACTATTAGGCTTTTTCTTTTATGATTAGTATTTTTTTATTTTGGGGATTTTTAAACTTACTTTGCTTGTCTTATATTCTTCCCTATCACAAGGTCATACATACTTTTTCCTCTATTTTCTTCTTAAAAAAAACTTTAAAATTCAGATAAAAAAAATCTGTCTGGAGTTGGTTCTTTAAAAAAATATAGTATCAGGGTTCCAGTTTTGTGGGGGCTTTGTTTTTTGTGTGTGTGGGGGGGGAGTTGTTTGTTTGGTTTTTTGTCCCTGAATGTGTATGGAGTGGATTTTTCCTTTACTCTGTTTCATACTAATTTTCCTTGTATGTATGGGTTTGTTTCTTGGTTTTCTGTTCTGTTCTGTTTATGCATCCATAGGTTAATATTACAGTGTATTAATTCACTTTATGTTTTAACATACAGTATAACAGGGGGGTAAATTCCTGAAGTGTTTTGACTATTTCTGGTTTTTTTGCTCATCCATTTACATTTTAGAATCAGCTTCTAAAAGAACCTTTAGGACCTTGTTTGGGATTACATTGACTTTGGAGCACAGTGACTGTTTTCACAATTTCCAGGCTTTCTAGCTATAAAAATAGCATATTTTTGATACATGTATTTTCTTTATATCTTGTAATTTTTTCCCCATATGGCTCTTGTATTTATTTTATTGAATTTATTTGTTGGTACTTTATTTTTTTGCTGATTTCATTGATTGTATATGTGAAATTGTTTTCTAGTTCTTGTTGACAAATAGAAATGCAATGATTTTTTTGTATATTCATCTTGTATCCAGCCACTTGCCTGAATCATTCATTCTGAAAATTTATCTGCAAATGCTTTAGATTTTCTTATAGACAGCTAGAAGCAATCAAAGTTTTGTTTCTTCCTTTTAAAATCATTGTTCCTTTATTTATTTTTCTTGTTTTACCCAGTTGGCTCCAGTAAAATATCAGAAGAATGGTAGTGTTGATATCTTTGACTTTTTCTTGATTTTAAAGGGAATGCTTAGAGTATTTCTCCATTCAAATGTTCGAAGTCTTTATGGGAGGCTGTGGTCAGGTTTTTTAGTTTTGCTTTGTTTTTATAGCTTAAGGAGGTTATTTTTTTAATTTATTGAAATTTTTAAAAAGAATCATAAGTGGCTGCTTTTTTTTTTCTTAAGATTTTATTTATTTATTTGACAGACAGAGATCACAAGTAGGCAGAGAAGCAGGCAGAGAGAGAGAGGGGAAGCAGGCTCCCCGCCGAGCAGAGAGCCCTACGTGGGGCTCGATCCCAGGACCCTGGGACCATGACCAGAGCCGAAGGCAGAGGCTTTAACCCACTGAGCCACCCAGGTGCCCCAAGTGGCTGCTTTTTTAATCAAATACTTTTTCTTCATATATGGAGCCGATCTTCTGGTCCTCTCTCATTCTAGTGTTTAAACTTGACTTACGTTCTCTTAATAAAACCAATTTAGTCTTGATGTTTGTCTTTTTAAACACACTGCTAGATTGATCTTTTAATATTTGTTGAACTCTGTATCCATGTTCAAGAAATAATGGTTTTATTTTCTTATCATTTTCCTTTTCTGATTTGTCTCAAAATTATATTAGCTTAACAGAGGAGATCTGAGAACTGTCCTGCTTCCCATGGATGTGTTTGTTTAATATTAGAACGATAGCTTTACACGAAGGTCTTGGAATATACTTTGACTTTCAGGAGGGATTGAAGGTAGATATTTTAAGTATCAAATCAGTATATTTAGGTTCTGCTCATACTTTTTTCTTTTCAGTCAGGCAGTAAGTTACATATTTGTTACAGTGTATACATTCTATCAAGTCTTCAAGTTTGGCAAAAAGTCATTGGTGGTATTCTTTTAACTCTCTTTCATTGCTACTGGATTTTTTCATTGTTAATTTTGCTCATTTGTGCTTTTTCTCTCTTGATTAGTCTCACCAGAGGCTTATCTGTTTCACTTTCTTATTTTACACCAACTTCTGATTTTCTGCATATTGTATTGTCCTTTTAATTTCATTAAGTTTTGCTTTTTATTATTTTTTTCCTCTTTTTCTTTGGGTTTATTCTGTTACCAAGTTTCTTAAAGTTGGAATTTGGGCTAATTTATTTTAAGCCTTTGTTCTTTCCTGTTTGAATCACTGAAAACTATTAATTTCTTTCTGCGTATTTCTTTATTACATTCTACACAATGTCATATTTGTTGCTTTCATTAATTTCTATGCCGGTTTCTTCTTTGATTCTTTTGATAGAATTTTCCCCCTACACTGTTGGGGATTTTATTTATGTTTTTGTTAGTGATTTCTCACTTAATTATATTGTGACATTAACTGTTTTTTAAAACCGGTTTGTATTTCTAAAACAACTTGCTCTCTGTTTCTGAACACTATGTAATCAAAATTCTCAGGGAGTACCCTACAAAAATGCTCCTAGCTTTTATGCTAGAGATTCAAAATTCAGCACTTTCTAAATTTACCTTGTTACAAAGACTAAATAGCTGAAGTTGAAAGATGTCAAAGAACTTTACCCCCAGAGAGTAGAAGCAGCAAGTAGCATGAGGAGAGTTCAAGTCCTTGTCTTGGACTGTGCCGTTCTAACATTATCCTGCATCATAACTGGATGAGAGCTGTGGTCCAGTGGTGGTTGAATCTGTGATAGTCCTGTTCTTTAGAACAGGGTAATTTATTATGGGTGATGAGATTATGTTAGCAGTCACCTCCTTGAAGAAAATAATTCAGGAAAAATAGGACTCAGACAGTTGAGTCTAGAAAAAGGTGGAGATTGTAGGTCAGCTTGCGTGGGATTTTTTCACAGTAATTCACAGCAAAATCCTGAAGTCGCCCCCATAATGACAGTAATTTCCTTAAGCAGCAGTAGTATCACTCTGACTTTTTAAACTCCAACCACCAGAAAGTTTATTAAAAAAAAAGCAACAAGGGGCGCCTGGGTGGCTCAGTGGATTAAGCCGCTGCCTTCGGCTCAGGCCATGATCTCAGTGTCCTGGGATCCAGCCCCACATCGGGCCCTCTGCTCGGCAGGGAGCCTGCTTCCCCCTCTGTCTCTGCCTGCCTCTCTGCCTACTTGTGATCTCTCTCTCTGTCAAATAAAATAAATAAAATCTTTAAAAAAAAAAAAGCAACAACAATAATTTCTGTTAATCATCTGTTTTACTGTGGATACGAGGGTAATGAGGCCATAAGCATGTCTGTGTGGGTTGTGTGGCTTAAGAAACACAGTAAGGGGTCTACACGGCTGCAGTAGCTAGCAGGTTTAGACTTGCTCTAAGGAGGCTCTTGACAAGTAGGATTTCTGTTAACATAGGCATAATTTATGCCCAGGAATTACCCTCCTGTTATCCCAGGAAGCTGGAGGGAAGTTAGGTATCTGTGTAAAACTAGGCTGCATAATTCTGAAGTGAGAGTGACAGACTAATGAGCAGAAAACTAGACTGTGGAACTCTAATTAGTGTGTAAATAAGAAACCTAGAGTTTGCTCACCTACTTTCCTAAATGTCTTTTTCTTTTTTTAAAAATTTTTTATTTTTTATCAACATATATTTTTATCCCCAGGGGTACAGGTCTGTGAATCACCAGGTTTACACACTTCACAGCACTCACTAAAGCACATACCCTCCCCAATGTCCATAATCCCACCCCCTTCTCCCAAACCCCCTCCCCCCAGCAACCCTCAGTTTGTTTTGTGAGATTAAGAGTCACTTATAGTTTGTCTCCCTCCCAATCCCATCTTGTTTCAAAATGAAACAAGAATAAATGTCTTTTTTTTTTAAGCTTCTTATAATAGGAGTAAGTTCACCAGCAGTACAAAAAACTCTCCCATGTTTTTTGTTTTAAATACCACACATGCTATTTTTAAAAAAATGAAGGCTGATTTGTGATCATATTTTATGTTAATAAGTTTATGTTTGAATGCTAATGACATTCCCTTCCTTAAGAATTCTGCTAAGTACACTTAGGAAAATGTAAGGGTTTCTTCTTAGATTTGGGACGATGAAGTGGTTTCTGAGAAAGACTAAAATTGAAGTGGCATTATGGAAAATTTGGGCTAATTTTAGTAAATTAAAATCAATAATATGAATGCAATCTAAGGGAAGATAAAAATGTCTTAGAAATAGTCTGGGAGCAAGTTTGTGCACTAGAACAAAACTTGATTATCATCATCAAAATGTAATAAACCTAGAAGGGCGTTAAAAATATAAAAAATTAAAGTACCTTGGCAGAGGAAAGGCTAGTGTACTATTTCATTGAGGTGTCTGAACTCGAGAGTGTTTTAAAGGAACACAGTTTTATTACTTTAGTGTACGGTAATACTAGCTAGTTAAGTATACCCTCTTGGCAAGTTGTGGTCCCTGGGTTTTATAAATTAATTGCTGGGAAATAGTGTATTTAAATGCACATGTTAATGGATGTTTATTTTAAATAAAAACATTTATAAATTCTGCTTTTATCTTAATGAATGCCCTAAAAAGCTCATTATGTTCTTCTCATAAGCTGTTAGCTCATTCTTTTATTCAATAAATTTATATTATGCATCGGCCATTCTTTGTAACCCTGGGAAGTAGATAGGAAAGAACATGTCTAACTTACCCTACAAGGATAACTTTTAACTTTACTGCTCTTGCCCAAATTGTCCTGAAATCCGAATTGTTAGAACCAAAATTCATGAGGTTTTATGTAGACTGACAGCAGCGCCTAACAAATTTCCCTTGGGAAAACAGCAACAGATTTTTCTGTTTTCTCAGGGAAAAAAAGTCATCTTTTATCTTTTATTACTTGGAATTTTAGATTTAAACATTCAGGTTTCATGAAGTATTCTCTGAGTGTAATGGACAATGCTAATTTGAATTCTAAGAAGATTAGTATTGTTTTAATTATTTGTGCAATGTGTGTGGCTTAAAGGAATCCTATGGCAATCTGGTTAATATTTTGAGATTTAAAAATACTAAATCCCAAGAGATGATTGCCTTTCAGATAGACTGTGCCAGCCATATAGAAGATGATTTGCACAATGATAAATAACATAAAGCATTTTTTAGTTCATTAGTATAAAACAAGTGTCTTTAAATATTCTTTACTCATGGTGTTTAAATGTAAGAAAAACTAAGGGTGCAGTTGGTTAGGGAATCAACTCTTGGTTTCTGCTCAGGTTGTGATCTTAGGGTCCTGAGGTCAAGCCTGCATCAAGTCATGCCTCTGGTCAGGCTCTGTGCCCAGCAGGAATTCTGCTTGGGATTCTCTCCCGGTCCCCCTCTGCCTGTCCTGTGCATGTGCACACTCTCACTCTCACTCTCATGCTCTCTCTCAAATCATCATCATCTTCTTTTTTTTTTTTAAAGGCAGTGAAACTAATGCTCTGTTTCCCATAAAATATGAGAAGCAAAATCCTTAATACCTTACTATTAAAAGAAACTAACGTTGCTGATTATTGTCTGTTGATGAATCATTCATTAAATCAGAGACTTAAGTAGCTAACAAGATTTTTGTTTTATAGGATTCATAGACTATCACAGACTTGCCTTCTTCTGTACTTTTACTGCATATTCCATTGACTTCAAGATGCTATTAATTGTGAGATTCACGATGATCTCATGCACCATTTAGAAAGGGAAAGTCACTACCCATTAAATCATGACACAGTACTCTTATAATTGAGTAGAAGATGAATCCTCATTTCAGGGAGATTAAAATGTCCGAAACCTGTTTGTTTGAGAGTCTGTGGAGTGTATTCACGTCCACGGCTTCATTTTGTGGTGAGAGAGCTGAAGTGGTTCAGGTGGTGAAGGCTGGATTTGAGCTGCCTTGAGGACAGCGTCCCTAAGAACTGTGAAAAACAAAGGAATAGATCTTTTTATCTGTTGGTTCACTTGGAAATTCATCGAGAATGATAAGAATAAAAGCAGGCTATGCTCAGCTTACTGTCTTTGCCTCTTGGGTAACTGACCTCATCAGGCATACGCCTCCGTATCTTCTATGTAAATAATGTTGGCCAGTGACTTAAAAGGGTAGTGTGTGTTTCTGTTGATTTACTAAGGCATTTCTGGGCTAGGCTGCTGTGATCTATGTGTGGGGCCAAAGGAACAAAAGGGAAGCGAGCTCAGGTATGTGTGGCCTACAGAGAGACGTGTTCGTCTCTATTTCCAGATGAGAGAAGGTGCTAGATGTGTGGCATGAAAGGGAGGCATATAATTCCAGGCAAGGAAGAATAGAAAATAAAAGTGAGAGGAGGCAGAATCAATTGAAAACGGACTAAACAACTGGGAGAAACTCTGGAAAATGAAATTTAAAAATTAAAACACGAACGTCTTTGGAAATCACACAGTACCATTTCAGCAAGATGCGATTTTCTTTTGTCAGTTTCGTGACTCAGAGGGTGTTTTATTGGGCTGGGCTGCATCTGAGAAAAATTTCAAATTTTGAAGGATAATTTAGAGTTTTGTCCTGAGCACCAGGCAAAGAATGAACTCTTTTCCTTCGGGAAAAGATTTGGAAGCCGCAAATGAGAGTCTGTGGACGGACGCAGGAAGGGCCGAAGAGGGCTAAAGCGTGCTGAAATGAGCACAAAGGCGGGTAGAGACGTCTGCACAGAGGCGGATGCTGAAGTGGCGAAGCAGATTGCAGCAGACACAGAACAGGTCGTATGGGGAGCGCAGCGGGTGCCCTGCACAGGAGCCGGGAAGGGGGGTGTTGCTAGGGCTGTGCTGATTCCCGCAGGCCTATTAGAAACTGCCTAACAAGACCCCTTCATGGCTCTCTGTGGCCCTTGGCATGAAGACAGTGCTCCAAATCATGGCGCCCCAGAGACCTCATCTCACTAAGTCCCACCCCCCGCCTGCTCACCCCCGCCTCACCAGTCGGGCTCCTGTGATGCCTCCAGTTCACTTTTGCCTACCGTTCACCCGACCAGCACCCTACCCCCACCCCCATACTTGGCTCTGGTTCCTAGTACATACAGTAGGCATTTGGCAGAAATTCACTGAATAAATGAGGGCAGGTGAGTAGGTGGGGGAGGGAGAGGAATGGCTTCCTTCACATTACAGGCAGGACTTTCAGATCACACGTACCGTTAATTTCTTCTCTTTTTTTAAGTGTGGCTACATAGATATTTTTTATTTCTCCTGCTATAACCTAGCTGGCATCTCTGAAGTAAAATTTTTTATTATATTATATTAAATTACCTATATAATTTAATTGTATCTCTCTGCAATGATATACAGAACTTATTTATATCTCTCTCCCTACCAAAAATAAAAAACTTTCCTCTAGCCTTTAATCGAGACTGGTCAGCTACTGCAGTGGTCAGCTACTGGTCAGCTACTGCAGATGAATCCTTTCTCATGATTTTATCTAAATGCTGTGATTAAAACCATTCTTTTTTTTTTTTTAAGATTTTATTTATTTATTAGACAGAGATCACAAGTAGGCAGAGAGACAGGCAGAGAGAGAGGAAGGGAAGCAGGCTCCCTGCCCAGCAGAGAGCCCGGTGCGGAGCCCGATCCCAGAACCCTGGAATCATGATCTGAGCCGAAGGCAGAGGCTTTAACCCACTGAGCCACCCAGGCGCCCCTAAAACCATTCTTGGTATACTTTGGTAATATAATTACATGTTTGTTAACCTGGTGGGAGGTTAGATGTTCTGAATGAAAAGTTGAGGATTTCAGGCTTCCCAAGGTTCAACACTACAACCCCAAGAGCCTTTGTGATAGAATTGTTTATCAAATAGATTTCATGTTTTCTTGTCTCAGTAATAAGATTAGCCTCAATTTAAACTTGTTTTCTTCTTTTTTTTAAAAACTTAGGGTCAGTCATGTGCTGGTCCCTGCGGGAAAGGAGGGAACAAATGACAGTGTTTGCAGTGTGGTGAAAATATGCCTTCCATGACTGATCTCAAGCTACCACTGGTAGCTCACAAAACTCTTGGCAGAAGGTCAGCAAGTCAATAGACGACTTGAATAGCCCAGTAAACTCACTGGACCTAATCGACATCTATAGAATATTCCACCGAACAGGAGTATAACACACATGTTCTCCAGTGTGCATATAAGATTCTCCAAGATAGGCCATAACCGAGGCCATGGAACAGTTGCTCAGTCAATTTAAGTGGACTGAAATAATACTTACTCTGTCTTCAAGCTGACCAGAGCCAGTGAAGTTAGAGATCAGTAACGGAAAAAGTATGTGCACCTGAAAAAGTTCTTCTGATCCTACATAATCCCCCAGAGGAGAAATGGCAGGCGGCAAAGCAAAACTTTAGTGTACAGATGATTCAGAGACTTTCAAACAAATACACTATGAACACTGCCAAAAAATTGATAAAAGGAGTCTACATTAGATTATGTATCCATGAGGAAGCTAACAGAGGTACAGACCACTGGAAATGCTTTCTCTGAAACAGAAATAGACCTTGCTGTAACAAATTTTTAAGGCTTACACTTCCTCCAAAAAAAAATAAAACATTACACAAAATCATCTCCTTAATAATTAAGCAAGAAAGGGATTACACAGAGAAATGTATTTGGAACAGCTATCTCGTTGTCTTCCTTTTGAATAAGACAGTCAAAGCATTTTAGCACCTGAAACTTTCTGCGGAAAAGTACACGTGTCACACAGTGTCATTACCTTGTCATTTCTTAAGGACATATTTCTTAAAGAGATTAACTATTATTTTATTTTTATGTTAATTTAATACTCTTTATTCTGATAGTGTTCAGTCTATTTAACAGTTTTTATTTTATATTCTGATAACGTAGAACATTAGAATAATGCTAGCTCTTTTATAAACTTATTACAAGACATCAAATAAAATGTCTTTATGATGTTTTTATTAGAAGCGAATTAAAAATTTGGTTTCACTGAGCTAAAATAAAATATTGGAGTTAATTCCAGCTACTCCGTATTATAGAAAATAAATGTTATAATACTGGTTGAGCCATTTTGTTCTAGTAATATAATTTCAATCCATGATGATAGAATATAATAATAATAGGATGCTGATGATACAACATCATCATCACCACCATCCATAGTAGCAGTGGTGGTATTAGAAAGAAAATCGAGGTTTCGAGCACCACACTGTGCTTCCTACATGCGTTACCCAAATAATCCTTGCAGCCTTGTGCAGTGCTATTATCTGCACAACACCAGTCCGTGTTCAAGGTCATGGAGCTGGTGATTGGTAGAGCCAGGACTTGAAGCCAGGCTTCCCTCTGTAACTGCGTGGATGGGGTAGGAGAGTTGGAAGAATTTAGGACAATTTCTGGTTTTAACAGGTGCACAAATGGCCACGCCCTGTGCACTGAGATTGGCCTAAAATATTAATTGTGTTGATCTGACAGGACTATGTTGATTGTGTTGGGTAGCTTTCCTTATGTTGAAGCATCTGGGAAGGTTACTTGGAAGTTAAGTGCATGGGAGGAGAGGAGCATGTCTGCAGGTCTCGAAGACTGTCTTCGTACATTCGTCAGTTAGAGGTCTGTCAAGTTTTCACCTTCTTGGTGACTTGATTTAGAACTTGCTACATTCTAGATATTATTCAAGTTTCCAAATATGATTAGATGGAATATAGTATTCTCTTCTTATAATTTTGAATGCTTTTATCTGTTTTTATATCATACTCTTTTTCAGTATCTAAGAGCACTTATTGGTTACACTGATTTTTGTGTTTAAAATTTTCAAAGGTAAGTGTTACTTATTCTACTTTGAAAGTTATTTTAGGGGTACCTGGGTGGCTCAGTCAGTTAAGCATATGCTTTCGGTTCAGGTCCTGATCCCAGAGTCCTGGGATCAAGTCCCACATGGGGCTCCCTGCTCAGCAGAGAGCGTGCTTCTTCCTCTCCCTCTGCAGCTCCCCCTGCTTGTGCTTGCTTTCTTTCTCTCTCTCTGTCAAATAAATAAATAAAATTTAAAAATAAATTAATAATTTTTAAAATTTGACTATGTCTAACTATTTTTGTTCTTTTTTCTATATTCCTACCATCTTAATTAGTTCTCCAAAATCATGTATTAACTGCTTAGCAAATTATCTCTCATCTTTAAAAAAAAAAAAAAGGTCCTACAGTATTCATTTGCCCCTGAGTGGTAAATGACACAAATATTTGAGTACCTATATTGCCCATATCTGGTACCTTTTGATCTATAGTATTTTCAGATACCTTTAAATAGGTTCTTACTTTGTTAGTTGAACTAGTTCGGGGATGAGTATTTTAATACATATTTATGAGAACATACTTGTGCATGATGAATTTAAAAATGTGGAACTTTAGGTGACAAATAGTAGGGGTCGCCTGTGCAATCTTTATACTTCAATCCCATAGTGGTTTTTTTAATTCCAATATAATAAACACGCTGTGTTCTGTTAGTTTCAGTGTACAATATAGTGATTCAGCAGTTGGATGCATTACTCAGTGCTCATCACGGTAAGTGTCCTTTTAATCCCCTTCACCTGTTTCACCCTCCCATATTTTTTAATTTGTTTCAAAACTTTATGTATGAGATTTTCTGTTAATGAAGATTTATAAGTTAGTAGGTCTGTGTTTTATGACATTTTCTTTGTGTGTTAAAACCTGTGTGGTTCTCTTTCCTGACTGTTTGCTACGTCATAGCCTGCTGGTAAATTCCAGCCCTCCCCCACAATTCTATTTCTGTGTCTTTCCAAGAATTTTTAATGTACGTTGTTGCCTCTCTGTTATATTGTAAAAGTTTAGTGATGTTGTATCTTGCATTGTTTAAACCTTTAGCCTGATGATGTGTGGTCTCAGACTTGGGATGGGAGGGAACCTAAATTCCACTTAGCTTCTAGTTTTGCTTTTCTTGTCAGAGCTGAGGTTCTTGTTCAGGAATGCTCCTGGCTTCCGATTGCTTTCCCATGCGTTCTTCCATTAGGAATATTAACAAGGCTTTTGAACCCACTCTGGTTGGTAAAACTCCACTCACATTTCACTGAATGCTCCAACAACTGCCCCGATCTTCCGCTTGAGGTGGGCTTGGTTGTGCTCTCCAGAACCTGTTGTTGTGGACATGTTGACACTGGGTTCTCGAACGTTCCATCGTGGGGCTTGTTCTTCCCCTCAGGTGCTTGTCCACGTTCCCTGCTTTGGACTCACGTGCTGTCACTCTCGTGTATCCACATTCCATATGCTTTATTACTTCCCAGAGAGTTGCTACTCATTTTGTTTTAGCCACATGTTCATCACGCTTTTCCCTCTTCACTTTGTCTTACATATTCGGTTTCCCATCTAGGATAATTTTATTTTACTTCTAGCATAGTCTTTAGTTTTCTATTAATGCAGGTCTGTTATGACAAATTACTTCAAGTATCATTTATTAGAAAATGTCTCTTTCGTTTTCATTCATGGGGAAAAAAAAAAGAAACAACTTCTGCTGAGTATAAAACTAGAGTCTTCTAGCTTGGCAGTTCACCTCCCTGTGCACATTGCTGCCATCGAGATTGTCACTTGTGAATCTAATTACTGCTCCTTGGGAGGTGATCCATCTTCATTTTAATGTATTTTCCTGAAACTTTTAAGATTTGGGGGCCTTGGCTCTGCCTTGCAGTTTCACAGAGGGGCAAATAGGTCTGATTTCTCTGTATTTCTCTTGTTGGTACTCCGAGGCACTCCTGAATTCGTAGAGTCCTGGGTCTGGGGGATGCCCAGTTATTTATGGTCTCCCGTTCTGAGATTCCAGTTCCAGTCTTTGACTTGTCCTTTGTTCTGGAACATCTCCATTTTGCCACCTTTTGTCCCCGCTACTCTATGCCTTGTTGTTTCTCTTGACTCCTCTCAGTCCCTGGCGTAATCTGAGCTTACAGCCAGGGAGTTCTAAATTTGCGTGTACTTTCCAGATCTGTCATTTACATTTGGCCCCTCAGACACGCTCTCTTCTTTACTTTCCCATTTTCCTTTAGAATGTTCAATATGCTTTCAATATTAATAGCATTAGTACATTGATTTTGAAGTCTCTGTGTATCAGTTCCAGTATTTTGGACCCTCGTCGATCTTTCGTGATACTGGTGCTTTCATTCTTTTCTTAGGTGCCCGGTTATCTTTGAATAGTTAGACATTCTAGTTAAGAAATCTTTGAAATGGTTCAGAGCTTAAGTAGGCATCTTCCTCCAGAGAAGAGTTTGCTTCTGCGAGGCTCGTAGGAGAGCTAACGATCCCATGTCAACTTAATTCTATTTGGGGTCTTTGATTTTTCTGGGCCACTGGAAGTAAGTTGCTGTTCATGTGAAACTTGCTTGGTCTACATCCAGTCCTCTCTTATTTCTAGAATAAAATCCTTCAGGCTCTCAACCGGGAACATGTAGATTTTCACAGGGACTCCGTGGATGACATTCCTGGGATTCTGTCATTTATACCCTTAGCTGTTTTAGATTGTCAGAAGAACTGCTCGGCCATCTAGCTGCTCCATCTGGACAAATCTTCCCTGAGCAAAAGGAGCCCAAATGCTGAGTTCACCTTTTTGGACTTTACCCTCCCCTAGCTCTTGGCCTGCTAACTTTTCACTACCTTCCTACTGTTTTGGCGCCTTTAAATTGATAATTTTTTAATTAGTTTAAGCTGTTCTATTATCCTCAGAGGGCTATCATTTGAATTACTTAATTACTTAATTCTCTATTACCATACAAGGTAATACATTTAGAATATCAACCCGACATCTGCCTTATATGTTGCAATATTTCCCTTTTTGTCATTTGCTTTTTTCTATGTAGAAGAGATTTTTCTGTTTTTTAAGATGTTGTTTATTTATTTGAGAGAGAAATAGCCTACAATCAGAAGGAGGGAGAGGAACAAGCAGTCTCCATGCTAAGTGGAGCTGGACACTGGGCTTGACCCTATGACCCTGAGATCATGATCTGAGCTGAAATCAAGAGCACGAAGCTCAGCCAACGGAGCCACGCAGGTGCCCCAGAGTCTCTCGTATATACTCAGAGTCTTTCCACAGTTCACTTCTTTCTCTGGTTTTATTTCTGACATTGAATTAATGGACTTTGTGTGGAATGCAGTGTTTGCTCAGAATCTACTGTCGTTTTTTTTTTTTTGGTTCCATGTGTGAAACCATATCGAAAAACTCTATCATCCTTTCCCCAAGATTTTGAAATATGCCACTTTTTTGTATACTAAAGGCACATATATGATGGGATCTTTCTCTGGGTTTTCAGTTTAACCATTAATCTGATTTTGAGAAAATACTGTTTAATAATTTGATGCCTCTCTCTGTTGGTATCCTTATATCATTCTTTTTTATAATTTTATTACCTAATTTAGAATATTCTCCCAAGCAGAGATTAGAGTCGTGTCACATTTAGAAAAAAAAAACAATTTTTTTATTGTGTGAAATTTTATAAAATTTAGAAATTTGAAAAGAACTGAATTGATAAACTACAAAATATTCTTTCCAGGAGCATGGTGTGTTTCTTTGTTTTGCAAGGCTTTTTTTAAATCATTTCAAAAAGCTGGTTTTTGTATGTTTTGAATATTTTGTGCCAAATTTATTTTTAGGCATCTTTTCATTTTTGTTGCTGTTTCTAATAGAATATTCTTGCCATTATATTTTCCAACTAGTTATTTTTGGTACAAGTGATAAGATTGATATTTTTATGTTTTCGGTAGACATCTACCTTCCTGAGCTCTTTTTAGATATAGTAGATTTCTGGTTATTTCTGATAGGTTCTGTGGGAAACCATTAGATTATCAGCAAATAAGTCTACTTTCTTCCTTACCATTATTTACATCTCACTTATTTTTATTGCTGTTGCGTTAGCTTGGTCACCTAAAGAACTGATTAAAAATCTTAGTGATTATGGCAAAAATCCCTTCATTGTCCCATGGTTCAAAAGAGAGTTCTCTAGTGTTTGATTTTGAATGTTGTGAATCGTGGATATGGTAAATATTCTTTGTTGTGTTTTCCTACTTCTCTAAAGTCTGTTTTGATTTTTCTGATTTCTCTGTGACTTCCCTTCTGACCTCTGGGCTGTTTAGAAATATGTTGTTTAATTTCCAAATAGTTGGGGGGTTTCCAGATATCTTTCTACTGTTTATTTCTCTTTAATTTTATTGTGGTCAGAGAACATACTTTGTATGTCCTTTTAACCTTTTTGAGAAATTACTATGAAAGTAGCAGTTTAAAAAATACTTATAGTTTTGTAGGGCAGAAATTGGACATGGTCTCACTGGGCTATAATCAAGGTGTTAAGGGCTTTGTTTCTTTTTTAGTCTGTAGGGAAGAATCTGTCTTTTGATCATTAAGATTTGGGCAGAATTAAACTCCTGTGTCTGTAGGCCTGAATTCCTCCTGTCCTTGCTGGCCTTCCCAGCTTCTAATGTCCACCTGTGTTCCTTGATCCTGGCTCCCTTCTTCCGTCTCCAAAGGCAGCAGTGGCCAATCAAGTTTGTCACACGTGAGACCCCTCTATCTCCCCCACGCCCCCTCGTATTCTTCTGTCAATCGATTAAGTTAGAAGAGGTCCTGTGGTCATCCAGGATAGTCTCCCCATTTTTATGTCCATAATCTTATCACCTCTACAAAGTCCCCTTTGCATATGTAAGGACACATAGTCTCCAGTTCCCGGGATTGGGGTGTAGACATTTTGCCGAGCCATTATTTTGCCTAACACACTACCCTATTGGAAAATGCAGGGTCACACTGTGCGATATTTTGAAGTGATGGAATTTTTAAAAATTCTTTTACAAATGTTCTTTTATTGTTACCATTTTCAGACCTCTTTATATATGTAGATCCAAATTAAGGTTTTAACATTTCAGTACAGGCCAGCTGGCAATGAATGCTCTCGGCTTTTGTTTTTCTGTAAAAGTCTTTGTTTTGCCTTCATTTTTGAAAACTGTTATCTCTTGATGGAGAATTCTGGGTTGGCCATTTATTTTTTTCTTTCAGTAGTGTGAAAATGTCACCACACAGTTTCTGTTGAGAAGTCTGCTTTAATTTTTAATCTTTGATTCTCTATGTGTAATACATTTTTCTAACTTCTGGGTACCTTCAAGATTTTGATCTTTGATTTTCGGCACACTGAATATGATTTGTCTAGGTGATTTTTTTCCCTTCTTTTCTTTTTCTTTTATTTCTTGGTTTTTCTTCTCATCTTTCTTTATTCTTACTCATCAGTTGGGGTTGTCTAAGTTTCTTGAATCTATTTTTGGAAAATACTTGCTATTATTTCTTCACTTCTTCTGCGGTATTTTTTCTTCTCCTTTTGTGATTTCATTGATATGTTAGATCATTTGAGATTGTCCTATGGGCCTTGAATGCACTGTTCTTGTTTTGTCCTGTTTTGTTTCTGTGCTATTTTTCTTCTTTGTATTTCTGTTTGGTTAATTTTTATTGGCCTATCTATAAGTTCACCAATTCCTTAGTTTTGTCAGATCTATCAATGAGTCTATAAAAGGCTTTGCCGGTCTCTATTACTTTGTCTTTTATTTCTAGCATTTCCGTTTGGCTTCCTCTGTTGTGTGTTTAAATTCCCATTTGTGAATGCACATATCGATTAGAGTTATTTTAATTACCTCTCTGAGAGTTCTGGCATCTGAATCATCCCAGAGTCTGGTTCTTCTGTTTGTTTTGTCTCTTGACAGTGGATGAATAATGCCTGGGTCTTACTGAACTTTGGATATTGTGTATATATAACAGTAGTTATTGAGGTCAGTGGTTTTTTAGTGGATGGAGATGGGCACTGTTTTTCTTCTCTCAGGTGATCAGGTGGGGAGTGGAGGCTGTTTGTTCAGGAGTTGGGCTGGGTTTAGATTTTGGTGGTGGTGTGTGTATCTTTCGTGTTCCACCCTGATTTCCAGTTATTCTTGTGATGGCCTCCTATTTCCTTGTGCTTATAGGTTAGGGGTCTAGAAGGTTTTCTTCAGTTTAGTGCTCCATGCTCAGCTCTAGATGCCCCTGTCATTGTGGGAGTAGAGTCTCCACTTCTTTACCTCCTCTAGCAGTGGACTGCTGCTGCTTCTTCCTCATTACCAGGCAGGTAGTGGGGGTTGGTGAGGATTGCTGTCTTGTCCTGCTCCAGCCTCAGTCTTAGGTTCCTGTGCTTCCTGACCATCTCTCATGGTAGCAGACCTCTCATTTTATTGGTATGGGATTTTGGTCCCAGGACAGTTTTCTGCTTCCCCTGAGATAAAGGGTTTCTTCTTCTACCCTTCACCAAGCCACAGTGGGTTTTACCCATGCCCTGTGGTATATGCTGCTCTTTGCCCAGCAACTTGAAGTTTAAGGTTTTTACTCCACATTAGAGAAGCTCTCAGGGCGTTGGGGTCTTTGCATTTTCCACAGCTCCGTGCCTCTCACGGAGACCTGCTGTCTCTGGTCTCCCTGCCCACTGTGTGAGTTCCTGCCAGGGGGCTCATGGGAGAGAGCCTGGAAGTGAGTGTGGATTCCCCTGGGTCTGAGACCAGGCTAATCCAGCCCACGCTCAGCTCTTAAAAGTTTGTTATAGTTTTAGATTATATTTTCTTGCTTGTTGGAATAACTTTCATGTCTCCCTCCACATGCCTTTCCCTTCTTGGCCCCAGGTGAGCCATTTCATGCATCTCTGCATGGGAGTTCAGGCTTTGGTTGCTCAGTGACTTCATATTTCTGGTGGGCTTAAGAGAAGTTATGATTTTTGTGATATCTCTAGCTTTTTTATGTTATTATGCTGGGAACAACATTCTTTTCAAGTGTCTGCATCTTGAAACAGACTCATCTAGCTTTATTTTTTAAAATAAGGAATGGATGTTGAATTTTGTTATCATTCACTCTTATTCAAAATGGTCATGTGAATTTCTAAGTCACCCTTCCTGACATGATGAATTATATCAATAGGTCACCTGATATTAAATCCACCCTTTATTTTTTCTTACTTGAAGAATTTTTTCATTAGCAAATATTTCTGTGATAATCTATTAAGGGCCAGATACATAGAGATGGGTAATAGAGAGTCTTACAGATTTGTATTCTGATCAAAAGGGAGACAAAAGCAACATGTAAATAGATAAATAGGGCAGTTTGGATTGTGATTTAGATTAGGAAGGAAATGAACAGGGTGGGTGGGCAGTAGGGAGTAACTACTCTAGATTGGGTGGACAGGAACAGGCTAGAGGTAATACTGGTGTTAGGCACTAAAGGTTGAAAATGATCCAGTTGCTTAAAAGAGTTGAGAGTAGGGAGGGGTAGGGAGGGCTTTTCGGGAGCTGGCAGGTACAAATTCCCAGGGGCAGAAAGGAGATGGGCCTGGTGGAAGATCAGGATGTTCACTGGTGTGGCTGAAACATACCGAGTACAGGGGAAATGTTATGAAGGGAGATCAAAAAGGTAGCCAGAGCCAAATGGCCATGCCATTTCTTCAGCCAAGTTACATGTTTGAATTACATGAAGAAGGGGAAGAACCTGGAGATGAATTGAAGGAGGCCTCCTCTTGCATGCTCAATAAAAGTCACTATTCCCACATCTACACGGTTCCTCAGAGGTGATTCAGGTTCGAGTCCAGACCACCGCAATAAAGCAAGTATCTCAGTAAAGTGAGTCAAGTGAATGTTTTGGTTTCCTAATACATATAAAAGTGATGTTTATTCAAGTCCATATATCAGTGATATCATATAATAATTGTCTTTCTCTGATTGACTTTTTTCACTCAGCATAATACCTTCTAATTCCATCCATGTTGTTGCATATGGCAAGATTTCATATTTTTTTGATAGCTACGTCATTTTCCATTGTATGCATATATACCACATCTTCTTTATCCATTCATCATTCGGTGGACATCTGGACTTTTTCCATAGTTTGGCTGTAGTAGATATTGCTACTGTAAACATTGGGGTGCAGGTGTCCCTTGGATCACTACATTTGTATCTTTGGGTAAATACCTAGTAGTTTCATTGCTGGGTTCTAGGATAGCTCTACTTTCAACTTTTTGAGGAATCTCCATACTATTTTCCAAGGCAGAGGATCATAGTGAAACAAGATGAAGCCAGAGAGGGAGACAAGGCATAAGAATGACTCTTAATCTCAGGATAGAAACTGAGGGTTGCTGGAGGAAAGGGGTGGCTGGGTGATGGACACTGGGGAGCACATGTGTTGTGGTGACCACTGTTTATTATATGAGACTTACGAATTACAGACCTGTAACCTTGAAACAAATAACAAATAATTGTTTGTTAATTTTTAAAAATCACAATAATAAACTCATTACAAGTTAAAAAAAATAAAGTAACCTGCATTAAATGTGAATGAGTTTGATAAAATTTAAGTGTTCTCTCACACTTAATGTTTCCAGCTAATAAACTTCCAGTTTCATTATTATTAAAAAAAAAAAAAAGATGTTTACACTCCACTGTAGTCTAGTAAGTGTGCAGTAGCATTATGCCAAAAAGTAGTTTAAGATATACTTAAAAAATACTTTATTGCTGAGAAATGCTGGCCATCTTCTGTGCTTTCCATGAGCTATAGTCACTGATCACAGCTCTGCCGTAACAAATACCAGAATAACAAAACAGTTTGAAATACAGCAGGAATGACTGAAATGGGACACAGAAACATGAAGTGGGAAATGCTGTGGGAAAAATGGCACCAATCGACTTCCTTGATGCAGTTGCCATAAACCTTCAATTTGTTGTTGTTGTTTGTTTGTTTTTTAAACTTATCTGCGAAGTGCAGTAAAGCAAAGCCCAATGACGTAAGATGTGCCTGGGAGCCTCTAGTATAGTTGTTTATCTCACATTAATTTTTTTGTTATCTGTCTCCCATTTTCAGTCTCTCCGTGCTGACTTTTTCTTCCTCTTTCTAACCACACTCAGCGCCCCCTTATCCCAAAGGAACCTTCCCATGTCCTCTTCTGCTGATCCTGGCGCCCAGCGTCTCTCCTTCCCTTCACAGCCACTGCTCAGACCGCGCTCTGTGTTTGCAGGCCCCTATCACTTCACCGTGCCCGCCCTCCCTCCCTCCTGACCCTTCTGTGAAATGGTTTTTCACCATAACAATGTCCTCCTAATCCTGGTGACCACCAAACCCAAACCCTCTCATTTATTCTATTCGTCTCCGAATGGAAGATTTAAAAATACACTATTGGCCACGTCTTCCTTCTTCAAAGTCTCTAAACCCTGACTTCCTGGGCCCTTCGCTGTCGCATGTTTTGTTTTATCTCTCTTATTACCCCTTGTTTCTTTTCATTTCTACTTCACCCTTAATAGATTGGGATTACCCAAGGTGCTGAGTCAGACTTCTCTATCTACCGTATATGCTCTCTGGCTTATCATTTATGTCCTTTTACAAAAACAGTTCTCACTGTGTACTCCCAGATCTGTGCCTCTAGCCCAGACTTCTCTCTAGGGAAAAAAAGAATATGCATCTATATTTAATAGATCATAATTTTCGTATTGCTATGTAATCTTTGTAATTATTTTAAATGGATGTGTAATGTTATGTTAAGTGCCTCTGCTGTAATTAGCCTAACCATTTCTCTGTTGAAAATTTCTAGTCCTGGATTTGCAGCTACACTTTATAATTCTACACATGTATATTGAGTTTGAGATTTGGTGGGATGGAAAATGAATTGCTTTTTTTCCCCCTCCCAAACTAGCTCAGGCCTCCTAGATAAAGATGGGAAAGTCAGCAGAATCTTTGGCAAAGCTTCCTTAGGCTTTCTTTTTTTGGATCAGCTGAGAGGCCCACCATCACTATCCTAGTTCAAGGTAGCATTATTAACCCTTGCATGAACTCCTGAAAGGCCTTCCACGTGGTCTCTGTGTCCCCAGGCTCCTTACTCACTAATACAACAGACTCTCTGTTATTACAGAAGAAGTAGTCCTTGTGTCCCCAAGACCCCAAAGACCTTAAAGTTTCTCACACTGATGTATCTCTGAGTAAATCTGCAAAAGAGATTCACCTTCAACCAAGGCAGGATTTTAAACACACTATAACGTTGTGGTTCCCAATACCTACCATCAGCCTTGGGAGGATTTTTGCCATGTTTAACTGACAATTCAGATGCTCTCTGGAGCCAGGAGATGTGTTTGTTTTCATTCTGTTATTCTCCAGAAGGAAACTGGAAACCACCTAATGGTGCTGTTCTGTACTCCTTGGTGGTGGTCTTCAAAAACAATAGGAGCCCTAATGATTGTCAGGCTTGTGCCTTGGGAAACGAAGTGCTGGTGCCTTAGCTACGGAGAACTTGGGAACTATTCCTCTAACCATTCACCTGTCCCCAGCCAAGTGGCCTTTTGTGATCTGGCCAAGCTGTTCCATCTACCTGCCTGATGGAGAACTGGCTCTTTAGTGAAGCCCATCAGATCAAAGCTTCCAGCAGTAGCAGTGCTACCAGTTTCTGTCCCACTCCTCAGCATGGTTTGTCTGTGTTTATGAACTCCTTTTTGGGTGTCC
The DNA here is from genome assembly GCF_011764305.1 of Mustela putorius furo. NCBI lineage: Eukaryota > Metazoa > Chordata > Mammalia > Carnivora > Mustelidae > Mustela > Mustela putorius. The sequence goes on from NW_025422022.1 coordinate 9,321,991, forward strand.
GACCTGGGAATGCCTCCGAGCTTTTGCCTGATTGTCAGCCATTTCTAGGAATGCGCTGACCAGGACACGAGCCGCAGCAGTTGGTCACTCCATTCTTGAGCCTTTCCCACCCTTTCCGGTTCTGACGATGTGTTATCACTGTGTAAGGAAAGAGGGTTGTGTTTGGCACAAACAGGGCTGTGTGCACCGGGCATTTCCAAGCCCCGTGTTAGTAAAACACCAGCAGCCCAGGAACCATAAGGTAGTAGCAACTGTGAAGCAGGCTCCATACTTGGAGCAAAAGGTGGGCCTGTGCGCGGGCCCGTGCAGAGTGGGCATATTGTCAAGGCAGTGCCCTTCCACTGCCTTCCACCACTTACCCCATTGTCTGCCTTTCTCTCGCATCCTCTAATTAATTTTCAGTTTAGTCTCCCATAATAACAAATCGCCTTTAAAATTATTGAAAAGCACACGTGTTGAGGGTAACAGCCGCTCCGTTCCCACTGTCTGCCCCGACTGTACTTCTGCCTTGAGGCGTTCTGGTCTATGCATCCTCTTAACTCAGTGGCCCACAGTAACTGTATACCAGATGTTGTAGCCAGTGACAGTAGTTGATGATGGTGCTCTCTGCTGTAGACCAGGAGGCAGGAGAAGATAACTCTTGTCACTCTCTAATGGTAGATTTCAGATTAATCACAATTCAAAAACTACCCTGAGTGCTTCATTCTTGAAGACCCAGGGGTCTGCCGCTTCGTTCTGCCCCAGGCGTTGGTTCCCATGAGGAGGCTTCTCTCTGTAATTCCTAGCCAGATGGCTTAGCGGTCCACTCTGTGCACTCCTGCCCCAAATCCTGAGAACCAGGAGGTGGAAGGTGACAGTCAGTAGTGAGACACACAACTTTTTCAGCTCCAGCTCTAGAAGGATAGTGCGTGTTCAGCCCAGGCTTGCCTGGTACCCTCCCTCTCTTGACATTCTCTCTGATCCCCTCCACTGTCCTCTCCCATCACAACAACAACAACAAAGTCCTTCGATTTAGAGACTGATCCAACATGCAGAGTCACCCCCACCCTCAGTGGAATGGGCTTCATTGCTTGAACAAGGAGAGTAAGCCCTGTTAAAGGAGACCTGACAAAATCTTAGAAGAGTGACCATAACTCAGAAAAGTACTGTTAGGAATGTACTCTCCACTGAACGCCACCCCCTTCGTCCCCCACGATCTCAGGCAATAGAAAAGTAGAACACAAAAAGAGCACTCAGCCTTAGAGAAACTATTACCTCGGAAACAGAAGTGTTTTTATTGAACTTAATAAGATCATAAATTTGTTAAATCAACAGCTCAAACGTAATATGAGACAAAATGAGATGAAATGGGAAATACAGAACTAAGGGAACAAGATGAGAACAAAACAACGTTCACCCAAAACTAATAAATTTGAAACAGTAAGGAACTTAATGACCTGAAAATTGAGTTACTGACATAGGGAAAAGCTTTAGATAATTATAAAGAAAGCAAAAGAAAATGGAAGCAATTTAAATCATCATAAGGGTGGTCCACCATAAAGATTATTGGTGTCTGTAAAGTAAAGGAGCCTACCCCCAAAGAAAAAAATTTGGCCAGAAAAGATCTATTTGAAGATATAATAAAAGAAAATTTTTCTGAAATGAAATACATCTCCTTACAGAGAAGGTCATTGTGTTCTAGGGGGGGGAAGAAAGGTTGTATAGAGACAGACCCTGAGCTGACACCTAGTTATTTATCAGACTTCAGAAATAAAGAATTTTGCAGGCATTGAGCCAGAAGAAAGGCAAGTGACCCCAAGGAGGGGAGGCCATCAATTAGGCTGGCTCCAGGCTTCTCCACTTTAGCATCATTGCCAGAAAGCAAAGGAGAATGCAGAGTCTTGAAAGAAAGAATTGATGTATTTAGCACCAAGTAAGTGTTAGAATTCAGCTAGAGAAACCAAGAGTAAACAACTATGCAAATAGAATGTAAGTGTTATACACTTTGACAAAAGATAGTTGGTCTTCATTTAAAATTGAAACTTATAGTTCAGAAAATCTGTTTAAAATATGTTTTTTCAAAAGCTTAACTTCAGAGGAATTTTTTGGGAATGTAGTGTCTCAATAAAGAAATATGGATTTAAGTGGAGTTTCTCCTTTATTTTCACTTTAGCTTCATTTTAAGTACAAAGTTAAATTTTACTCTTTCTGTTTAAGACACACATAGGAGGGTGTATAGAATCCCTTTAAAACTTGGTGTGGTATTTCTGGGTGTTGTGCCTGTGCGTTGAATTTTTGCATTTTCCTTTGGAGTGTCAGACATTGTTGAATTTTTTTTTAAACAAATAACTTTATCTGAAAATAAAAGCTTATTCCAAAAACTCTGTTCAACGTAACAAAATAAAGCCGTCTACCAACCAAGCCTCCAGTTGTATAGGTCTTGGGTGGGGTTTGGCATAGGCAGATCTTTAAGAAAGCTCTTGTGTTTCTGAATGTTCTGACAGTTTGGAACTGCTGCACCAGCAGTTTCTCTTCTCTGTTTTTATACATATTTTGGCAGCCTGGTAGCTTTCACCTCTCTTACAACCCACCTTCACGCTTTCTGGAGATAACTAAGGAAACTGCTCACCCAGGTGACGAGCATGATTTTTCATTTCCGCCTGTTTGCTTGGTGTGGTTAATAAAAGGCACTGAGTGCACCATGAGCTTCATTACATTCGTCTTGAAAAGGGAAAACCAGTGGGAAACATTTTATAAATGAGTGGATTGGAGCATAAAAATGATTTGCTCACCATCATTTCTTATCAACAAGCCTGATACTTTTTCCCCCTATTTTTCTTAGCTCAAATATTTTAGTCACAAGGCATCACACCCCCCCCTTGTTTTTTGCTCTTCTGATTATGGTGGGTAAATATATCTTTGGCGTATTTGTAATGTATTTTTTTCATTCATTAATCTATGACAGCGTATAAACTGATAATCACAAGATGACTAAGATATTTTTTTATCCTATGTAAATTTTTATCTTCAGTTATATAAAGTGGTTATTATGGTGTAGGCATTTTGGTCTAATGTGAATTTCAAATATATACATTGCAATAACTATTTGAAAATATGAGGAATTAGAGTATTTGACTTTTGTATAAATAAATAATATGAGCCTGAATAGTTTTTGTATGAGTGCCCAAGGATCCAGTAAATGGAAACAAATGAAATTATGGCAATAATCACTGCTCAAAAATGAAATAGTTGACAGAGATTGTGGGTGGTCAATGCCATTTAAATACCGATTTACTTCCAGCACCACCACAAATGGTGGTGGTTTCATCCCTTCTCTCCTGGAGTCAGCTCTATCTACTTTCCTGTCATTAATGACAAAGAAACAAAGCTATTGAATATTTTGCTCAGTTAAAATGGTGATTTTCTTTTTAAACTAAGGGCCATTACAACATTATAACTTTCAAATGATATTGGTGAAGAACCATAAATAAGTAGATTTTTTTACTTTCATAAAGTTTTTGTTCATTGATAAAATTTCATGTTAGCAGTTCTTCATGTTTCTACCAGCTAATATATCATGATCATCTGAGGTATGTTTGCTCTAAAAAATCATTGTATAGTGGACTTTTTTCTCACAAGAATATCAATATTGCATGTTTTAGAACAGTACTTCTAAAAGCTTGCTGAGAAGTTTGCCTTGAAAGATACTAAATGTGAGAAGACAGTCAAATACCCAACATTAAAACACTGAATTTTCTTCTTTGTGGGGCGGGTCTCTCAGACCATTGTGTAGACAGAGTCCTCCGCTGTCAGGCGAAGGAGAAGGGTAACTTTGTTGTTGAAAGATCTGGTTCTAGGACCTTGGTGACAGAGGTGGTCAAGAGAGGAACACAGCATTCCGGAAATGTACACTAAGGTCTTGGCATGATTGTTTCAATAGGTTTTGATTGCCAAATTCTTAAAATTGCCAGACTGTTCGAATACAGTTTTATCCAAAGTAAGCTCTCCCTGGACTACCTTCTTCAGTTGTCATAACAGTCTTGTGATTGTAATCTTAATTTTAAAAATATGTCTAATCATTTTACCAATTGATATCTTTAATTTTTTTTAACAGAAATCTTAGAGGCTGGCATTAAAGCAACTTCAGAGTCACTTAAAGGTGTGAAACGGAAAAAGATTGTAGCTGAGAATCACCTGAAAAAAATACCAAAATCCCCACTGAGGAATCCTCTTCAGGCAAAACATAAACAGAATACAGAAGAGTCCTCTTTTGCTGTCCTCCAGAGTGCTTCAGAGTCTCACAAGAGACAGAATCCTAGTCCCATAAAGAATGGGAAGCAGTTTACCAAACAAAATGGAGAAACCCCTGGGGTAGTGGCCGAAGCCCCTAACTCCGAAGATTCTCTCTCCCCAAAGAAGCCCTTGTTCCTGCAGCACGCGTCTGAGCTGCGGAGATGGGGATCGGAAGGCTCCGACCCCGCCAAGTTAGACTTCCTGGACACAAAATGTGACTCTGGTTCTTTGTCAGGTAAAACCAGGACTGACCATAGTGAATGTATCTCCTCCACTCGTAGTCCCACTTCTTCCTCTTATACAAACACCGCATTCGATGTCTTACTGAAAGCAATGGAGCCAGAACTGAGCACCTTGTCACAAAAGGGCTCATCTTGCGCAGTTAAGATAGAAAAACTGAGACCAAATAAAACTGTACGACCCCCTTCTCAGTTAAACAGCAGCTCAGTGGAGGCCCCAGATCAGACTCCGCAAGAATTTGTTTCTGAACCACAGCCTTCTCCTCGTACCTCATACACCGTGCATGTGTCTGCTGCTCAGAAGAATGAGCAGGTTGCAGTTCAGTCAGTTTCTCATTCACATAATCAACACGAACACTTTGTTTCCAAACCTAGCCAACAAAATCCGCCGCTTCCAGCGTGTTCAGGTTTCACGAGGTCATTGGTGAACCTGCAAAATCAAGACAATGCCAAACTTGAACAAGTTTATCATATAGCAGTGACATCATCTGTGGGTCTGACTTCACCTTCCAGTAGAACTCAGGTTACTCCTCAAAACCAGCAAATGGATTCTGCTTCCCCGATGTCAGTCAGTCCAGCCCATTCTACACAGTCAGCGCCCCCGCCAATTTACAGTTCAACTCCTGTCGCCTCTGTGGTTAACCACAGCGTGGAGCAAATGTGCAATCTTCTTCTGAAAGATCAGAAGCCCAAAAAACAAGGAAAATATATTTGTGAGTATTGCAATAGGGCGTGTGCAAAGCCTAGCGTGCTTTTAAAGCATATCCGCTCCCATACGGGGGAGCGACCCTATCCCTGTGTCACCTGTGGATTTTCATTTAAGACTAAAAGCAATCTGTACAAGCACAAAAAATCCCATGCACATACTATCAAACTGGGTCTTGTCTTACAACCGGATGCTGGTGGTTTGTTCTTGTCCCAGGAGTCCCCCAAAGCACTTAGTATCCATTCAGACGTAGAAGACAGCGGGGAGAGCGAGGAGGAGGGGGCCGCTGACGAAAGACACAACGAGCCAGCCTCCATGGACCTGCAGCCTGGGCAAATAATGAAAATGATGTCAAACTCTGAAGCTTTACCGAAATCAGGTTCTGTTCCCAGCAATCCAGACCATGTGGTGGGTGACTTTTCACTACAGGACAAAGCTTCCGAATCCCAAGCTGTGACAGAGTTACCAAAAGTTGTGGTCCACCCTGTCAGCCTGTCCCCGTTAAGAGTTGACAGCCCAAAGGTTACGGATCCCAAGCCTGAACTGTCTAGTGCACAGAAGCAGAAGGACCTTCAGGGAACCAGTGTCCTGTCCCATTCAGCCTGGGCCTCCTCCCTGGAGACTGACGAAAAGTCCCGTCAAAAGGGGAACCTGAGTCAGCCAGAAGGAAAGCAAGAACCACACGTCGGAACGGTACATGCCCAACTACAAAGGCAGCAGGCTACCGACTGCCCCCAAGAGCAACAAGGAAAACTTCTGAGTCCTCGGAGTTTAGGAAGTACAGATTCTGGTTACTTTTCACGTTCTGAAAGTGCCGACCAGACAGCGAGCCCACCGACTCCCTTTGCCAGAGCGTTCCCTGCCGTGGAACAAGACTCATTAAATAAGAATAACGGGCCCTCTGCACCTCGCCTCAGTACCCCAGCACCTTCGACTCTGTCAACAAGTGAGAAAGCCTTGCTTCTGCCAGGCCAGATGCGCCCACCCTTGGCAACAAAAACACTGGAAGAACGGATATCAAAGCTTATCTCCGACAACGAAGCTTTGGTAGATGATAAGCAGCTGGATAGCGTGAAGCCACGGAGGACCTCTCTTTCACGACGTGGAAGTATCGATTCCCCCAAGTCATATATTTTTAAAGATTCTTTTCAGTTTGATTTGAAACCAGTGGGACGGAGAACAAGCTCAGGCTCTGATATACCGAAGTCCCCTTTCACCCCGACTGAGAAATCAAAGCAAGTGTTTCTTCTGTCCGTACCTTCCCTTGACTGTTTGCCCATTACGAGAAGTAATTCTATGCCCACCACAGGTTATTCAGCAGTTCCTGCCAGCATAATACCTCCCCCTCACCCACTGAGAGGAAGTCAGTCATTTGATGACAAAATTGGCGCACTCTGCGATGATGTCTTCATGTCGGGACCTAACACTTCTGTGCCCCCCAGCGCGCATCCCCGGACCCTCGTCAGACAGTCAGCAGTCGAAGACTCTTCCGCAAATGAAAATCACCTTCTCGGTCCTGGACAGTCCTTGGATGAGAGCTATCAAGGCTGTGGGGCCCCTAGTGACGCTGTATCAGCCAGGAGCAAGTCGTCGGCCCCAGGCTCACATTTAGAGAAAAAGAAGTCGCATCAAGGGCGTGGGACAATGTTTGAGTGTGAAACCTGTAGAAACAGGTATAGAAAACTGGAGAATTTTGAAAACCATAAGAAATTTTACTGTTCAGAGTTGCATGGGCCAAAAACAAAGGTGGCTGTGAGAGAACCTGAACACAGCCCCGTGCCTAATAGTACCCAGCCTCAGATTCTGCACTACAGAGTTGCTGGTTCCACAGGGGTGTGGGAACAGACACCCCAGATTAGAAAAAGGAGGAAGATGAAAAGTGTTGGAGATGATGATGAACTTCAGCAAAATGAAAGGGGGGCTTCTCCCAAAAGCTCTGAAGGCCTTCAGTTTCAGAATTCTCTGGGCCCCACTTCTACTCTGTCTAAGCACAATATTGCAATAACAAGTGACCAGCAGCATAGAAACATACAGTTGCAAACTCCCCAAATCCAACTGGTCGCCAGAGGCCCCGACCAGATCATGGATCCAAAGCCGTCCACCATCACAGAACAACACCTAAGTTCAGCTACCCAGGACAAGACAGAGTTAAAGAGACATGGAACTGGCATCTCAGTCATTCAGCATACAAACTCACTGAGCAGACCCAATTCATTCGACAAGCTTGAGTCTTTTGAAAGAGGTTCCCCAGTTTCCTTCCATGAGCTGAATAGAACAGTGAAGCCCGGGCCTCTGAAAGTGATAGGAATTTCCTCAGAGGAAGGCCACCCTCCTCAGAACACATCTCACCCTCACCAGCCTGTGCTATCATCAGACGCTCTGAGAGGAGAACTTCAGGACAGTTTGAGAAAGAGTTCAAATGAGCGACATGTGTTAGGACAGCCCTCCCGACTAGTTCGGCAGCACAACATTCAAGTCCCAGAGATTCTGGTCACAGAAGAGCCAGATCGGGACCTCGAAGCCCAAGGCTACGATCAGGAAAAATCAGAGAAGTTCAGCTGGCCTCAGCGTAGTGAAACTTTGTCAAAGTTGCCAACCGAGAAGCTGCCACCCAAAAAGAAGAGGCTCCGTCTTGCTGAGATGGAACATTCTTCAACAGAATCGAGTTTTGACTCCACTCTGTCCAGGAGTCTAAGTAGGGATAGTAGTTTGTCTCACACTTCCAGTTTCTCAGCTTCGTTAGACATAGAGGATATTTCTAAAACTGAGGCTCCCCCCAAAATCGATTTTCTAAACAGAGCAGAGTTCCTCATGATTCCAGCTGGCTCAAATACACTCAATGTTCCTGGAACTCACCGGGAAATGAGGCGTGCTGCCTCAGAACAGATCAGCTGCATGCCAACATCCATGGAGGTCTCTGATTTCAGAAGTAAATCATTTGACTGTGGAAGCATAACTCCACCTCAGACGACACCACCTGTTGAATGGCAGCCCCTGACATCCCCTTCTGGCATGGGGGTCACCGGGCACGTGCCTCTCTTAGAAAGAAGGAGAGGTCCACTGATGCGGCAGATATCTTTAAACATAGCTCCAGATAGTCATGTGCCTCCCGTGAACCCACCATCTTTCCAAACAGTTGCTCTTCCCGGTGTGAACACAGCACCATTTCCAGGCCCCCAGCTCACTAATGCATCTTTAGCCGAGTTTCCTGCAAACACTTTGCACTCACAGACTCAAGTTAAGGATCAGCGAACAGAAACTTCCAGTTCCACCTCTGCTAACATCTTTCCTGTTCAACAGCTTTTTGGTATCAATTTGTTAAATCACATCCATGCACCCCTTAGTCACCAAAACACACAGATGTCTCTGCAGGTGTCTACACAGAGTGTCAAACCGGATGCAAGCCCCAGTGTATGTGTATCTTCTAAAATTAAAGATTGCTTTGCTCCAAAGTACCAACTTCATTGTCAGGTTTTCACTTCGAGCCAGTCTTGCACTTCCAGTCCTGTACTTTCTTTGCCAAAGCCAGTTCTTTCAGATCCCACTGGGGTTGACCATCGTGGGACTTCATTAGCATTATCAACCAAATTAATGGATGCCATGCCTAATTCATGTGTCCCGCCCCCACTGAAGCTCGGGCCCCTGGGTGGTCAGGCGCAGAAGGTGCCAACATCGTTTGCATTACCCGTGCACCTGCAGAGTAACGTTCCAGCATACTGTTTTACCACTGCCACGCCTCTGCCACAGATCCTGGTGACCCAAGATCTCTCCAACCCGCCAATTTGCCAGGCTAATTGTAGCATGGTGCCAGTCAACGAAGAACCAAATTCCATGCCAAAATTGCAAAAAGATCACCAAAACGCTTTGCCAAACCCAGAGAAGGAACTCGTTCGTGAAAATACATTTTCAGAGAAGGGCCAGAATTTTTCTCCATCAGCTTCCTTGTCCATAACCCAGAAAATGTCTATGGGTAGACTTTCCCCCCAGCAAGAATCTTCAGCTTCAAGTAAAAGGATGCTTTCCCCAGCAAATAGTTTAGACATTGCCATGGAAAAGCACCAGAAGCGAGCTAAAGATGAGAATGGGGCTATTTGTACAACAGAGGTTAGACCCTTGGAGCCATTGAGTTCCAGACCTGGTGAAGGTAATAAACAGAAGAAACCCATCTTGGTGAGGCAGGTTTGTACTACAGAGCCTCTTGAAGGTGTGCTATTGGAACAGGGTATTTTTTCTCCACCAGAAATTGGTAGTGAGGCTGTTAATTTGACAGATGTTTTACCAGCCGATCAGTTGTCATCCAAACACTCTAACTCTATAGTCACAGAACCTAGAAGCGACCCACAAGAATTTGAAAAGATCAAGTCATCCATATCGCTCACTCTTACCGTGAGAGATTCACCTGTCCCTGCAGAAAACCTTCACATGTCCCCTTTGGAACATGTAGACAATAACCAAGAAAGGAAGTCTCCAGGGGTTAAAACTCAAGGGGACAGAGAGAACATCCCAGAGCAAAGTCCAGCTACGACCAGCACACTTTTAGTGTCTGATGTGGGAGACACACGGCAGCTGTCTTTTCCCAGCCTGAAGACCTCAACCAACTTTACATGGTGTTACCTGTTGAGGCAGAAGGCATTGCATTTGCCTCAGAATGACCAGAAGACTTCAGCCTATACTGATTGGACAGTTAATGCCAGTAATCCAAACCCACTTGGTTTGCCTACAAAAGTCGCTCTTTCTCTCCTTAACTCCAAACAGAAGACAGGAAAATCACTATATTGTCAAGCAATAACTACCCATTCCAAATCAGATTTATTGGTCTATTCGAGCAAGTGGAAAAGCAACTTAAGCAAGGTACTTGATATATCATTTATCTTCAGAAATAGTTTGTGCAATGTCTTGATGCCTTTAAATGTTTTAATTGGAAGTTGTATCTTAATTTTGAATGACAACTTGTGCTCTGTAAGTATAAAGTTATCTGAAAGAAAGGATGATAAATTTATCCCGGGAGTTAGGCTGATAAGGGTTACATGGAATCCTTCAGTGATTTTATCTTGAAACATTTTGAAAATAACTTGCCCTGAGCTGAATATTTAAGTCCTTTAGTAATGGTGCAGAGAAGCATGGTTTTACGTTCATCTTTCTCTTATACTAAGTGATAGGAGATTATGTTTATGTTTTGTCCCTGCTAGTGCAGAGGAACAGAGGTGTGACTTATCAAAGAGTGTTACATTTCATCTTGAAATGTAATCAGAGAGCCATTCATACTTGTCCTGTGTGCCCTGACTTCTTTCGCCTCAGCATGCCAGTCTCAACTCCCGCCCAGTGTTGGAATCTTAGTACTAGAGAGCAGGGTCACGAAAAGGCTGACTCAGACACGGGATAATTGAGTCGATGTGCTCAAGACGTAGAGTAAGGTCATAAAGCTATAACTTTGGGTTATTTATGGAATTTGTTTTAGTAGAATTGTTGGTTTTCTAAAATGGGAAAAATCATTGAAATGAGAATAAATAGGTAAGGGGATCGTGCTGGACTCTGGCCATTCAGAATTAGAGAGTAAGTCCTTGACCTCCACAGGTTCACAAGTGTGTATAATACAGGTTCTTAGATATCTACATGCTTTTCAAAAAGGAAGTATTTCAGTATCCCAGATACTGGGAGGTACATCCAGTTTTAAGAAGGAAGTCTCTAACTTTGCCAGTAGGTCGAGGAGGTGTGGATACAAGGAAGAGATTCTGAAAGTGGAGATACTTTAATGGAGTCTTAAAAAGAAAGAAAGAAAGAAAGAAAGAGTAGGATTTTTTTTTTCAGATAAATAAGAATGAGAAATTTTAATAGTCTGCTGAAAAGATATTAGAAGTCAGAAAGAACTTGATTTGTTTTAAAGAACCTTGAGGAGTCTGCTGTAGCTAGAAGATGTAAGTTTGAAACACCATTGGCCTTCAGGTTGGAAATACGGGTAAAAACCAAAGAATGTGCATGGTGGTGGTGAGACATTGATGCTTTTTCAGTGAAGGAAGGTGCATCCAGACCATTCAGAACTTAATTTTTTGTTACCCATACTTTAGACCAATGAAACCATAATCTTGGAAGATGAGACCTGACTGTAAGAATTTAAACAGAGCTTCATGAATGTTACTATGCCTATATGAAGTGACTCTCCTCAGTCCCAAGTGCTGTGGTAGAAATGCCTCTGGAAATGTGTATCTAGGTTTGGAGCTAGGCAAGGACTCCCAGTGGATGGTGTTGGAATTCCTTGGTGTGTTGGTGTAATTCATGAGCTTGCTCAGAGAAGGCAGAAGGAAGAAACAGCTCAGGATGGATCCAGGATCATTACTACTTACAGGGTTGAACACGCAGGAAACTGAAAGAGGTTGTTCATAGAAGAAAGAAGAGGACTAGAAGAAAGTGGGATCGCATAGATCAAGGAGGAAATTTCAAGGAAAGTTACTCAGAGAGGTCAAATAAAGGTCACATAAAGATGAAGACGAACATGGTTCCTGGGCTCAGAGGTTCTAATATTGCTAGCGACTTGGGTTGTAAAGGCAGGCGGTTGTGGAGGACTGGGTGCTGGAAGTGCTTAATTCCCAACCCAGATGTTACGATTCAGAAAGGACAGGAAGGGACAGGTCTTGAAGGACAGGTGTTTTTAAGAGAAACAAGGTATCAGCAACATAAACTAAACAGCACAGGTGGTCAAGTGTATAAGACCAACGACGGGATAAGGATTTGGGGGTGTCTAGCTCATTGGCAATTGGTGACTAGAAGCCAGATTCGTGAATAAGAAAGTGAGCAAAAGACAAATGGAAATTAGGTGTTGAAAATAAGGTGAAAAGTAGAATTAGTGTTAATAGTATAAAGTCAAGGAAAGGTATGTGTGTGCATTCTAAATTGTGGGGAAACCCGATGTGTTTGTCAGGAAAAGAAGAGCCCGATGCATTTTTGCCTGTCAGGGTCAGCATCATGACCTCCTCGCACTACCTTCCTGACCTGGGCCAACAGCTTTGTTTTATTCCTGGCCTTGAAAGGGCAGGGGCTCCCCGGGGTGCTCCTTCTGAGGCTACGCGGGCCCTCTGACTGGGTGCACACTCTCTCTTCACTTGCTGGCAATAAGTCAGCTCAGCACAGAGCTGTCTGCTTGGGGATGTGTTTTGAAAAAAGGGCCCTTGATCAGAAAAGTCTCACCTCATGTTGGATTTGGCCAAAGGATGGGTGTTTGAGCCTTGGCTGTTGAGCTTAACCTTGGACAAGTGACTTTACCCTAAGAGTGCCTTTCTTCCCTGGGTATAACCCCTGTGCTGCCTGCTGCACAGGGTGTGTGAGAAGGACAGGGGCTGAGAACAGGACACTAGTGAAATCCTAAGGTGCTGTCGCTGTAAAGTTTCCACAGAAAATGCACATACAATTTATCATTTTGACGTCTATTACCTTTTTCTAGAGACATAATTATTATCAGGCCACAGCCTGACTTCTGACCTGGCTGTCTCTCACAGTTATCAGCATTCCTGAAATTTTAAGAAGACACAGAGAGGAAACGTAATTATGGTTTAAAATAATAGGGAAAGGGGAGATTATTGGGAAATGGGACCCCTGCTTGACAGAATGCACAGTTACAGTGCCTTCCGGTGAAAGGGATATAATCTTGTCTCTCAGGAGTATGAGACAGGATTATAGCAAAAAGGGGAACAGGCTCTTTCCCATCTCCAAAGAGTAAAGCTCTTTGAGGAGTAAAGAGTAGTGTGAGCGGATTGTGGATTGTGGCGGGTTGTTCAGACAGGTTACGGCCATCAGGTTGCTGGGGGGCCACAGAGAGACTAAAGCTGAGGGAGGGGAGAAAGCAGATGTCCTCTAAACATGTTACTTCCTCGAAACGCATCCCAGTGAGTTAACTACGTGTACGGTTCTGTGCCATGTTTTAATTTCCGAGTGAAACACTAGCATGTTTGTGTTTTCAGTTTTATTAAATTAGTTTCTCTTTTTTTTTTTTCCCTTTCAGAGAGCATTAGGTAATCAAAAGTCCACAATAGTTGAATTCAGCAATAAAGATGCCTCTGAAATTAACAGTGAGCAAGATAAAGAAAATTCCTTAATCAAAAGTGAACCAAGAAGAATTAAAATATTTGATGGAGGGCAAGTACAAATTTTACTTTTTAAATGTACATTTAAACATACTTTTTAAATGTACATTTGCTTTCATGTGAATGAAGACTTACCAGTGCCAATTTTACATAAATGTTGCAAGGTTTCTTAGCTTATTAACAGAATCTTCATGGCAAAATATATGTTATATTGTCATGTTAAATAATTCCATTTTGATCAAGAGAATATTTAGGAAATATCATAGGTCCTAGGAGGCAGCTAAGAACTGTTTTCAGAGTACACTCTGGGTTTCACGTCGATTTACAATAAGGAGTGCCTCGGGAAATCTGTTGTCAGACGAATTCACTGCCTATTTGATGCCTTTGTGTATTTGGTAGTGAGAAAAACACATTGTAAAAGCTGATTGTAGTTGTGGCGAAGCCAAGAATATTTCAGTATGTAGAGTTGTTGTCATTGAATTTAATAATAAAGAACACTCTTGAACCAGTGGCTTAGGAGGAGGGAGTGCTATGCTAAAATTAAACCTAGTATTTGAATAAGGTTGCTTGATTAGAATTAGTTATTAGCATATTAAGTATTGATGCAAAAACCTGGAATATTCTGTTACTTACATATATGTGCATAAAATTGTATTGATTGAGCATAAAAACTGTGACTTGCTGTGTTTTGTAAGTTGAATTCTAATCATCATTATTTTCTCAAAGACATAGTATCCAATCTCCCTATTTATTTTTTTTCTTTAAATTAGATATAAATCAAATGAAGAGTATGTATATGTCCGAGGCAGGGGAAGAGGAAAGTACATATGTGAAGAATGTGGAATACGTTGTAAGAAACCTAGTATGTTAAAGAAACACATACGGACCCATACGGATGTCCGCCCCTACCACTGCACTTACTGTAACTTCTCCTTTAAGACAAAAGGTATGAGATGACATTGCTTCATGGTCCTTTTTATATGCATTGAGTTAGTAGAGCTGAGACCCAACTTTGCCTACTCTTTGACCAGGGATGCAGTAGCTTAAATTGACTAAGATAAATATGTCTTGTCAACATGGTAGACTTCTTTCTTTATCTGTCTCTAGACCTCTGAGGGAAAAAAAAAGTTTTTTTTTAATTATACACTTTTACATCATATATAATAAATATGACATTTTAAGAGGAGAAACTGCCCTTTTTTGTTTTACTCCCCAAATTAGAGTTGCATAACACGATGACTAATACATTTCAAAAATACTTTGGGGCTGAAGAAGAGAAAGAAATTTTCATGAATACCAGTAAACTCAAAAAGATTGAAGAAAATTTTTAAATAATAACTGTAGTAAATGTATAATGATTATGTTCATGTTTTATTATCTAATTTTAGACATGAATAGCCATTTCTTTTTTCCATGATGCTTTTTGTTTTATACCCCAATTCTATTGAATTTCAGCTTCACAAAATTGCTGTTACACTATTTAATGTGCATAGAACTCTGAACTAGTCATTAAAATTATATTTAGTACTCTTTTTGTATTCTTTATATGTTTTTATTTAAATTGTAAGTCCTTATTGTAGTTAAGGTAATTTTGCCCTCCTCAGATTCCCCGCTACATATAATGAGTACACGACTTAGGAAATAATGCTGGCTTTCTCCATTAGGCTCTTGCTCATGAATCATTATGTAAAAATATATTACTTGAGGCTTTAATATCCCATACAACCCTTTAAAAATTAGGAATCTCTCTAAAATAAAACAATGTATTCTTAAATTATCTGCCTGAAAGCGCAATCTCTGTAAAAAAAACAACAACAACAAAATTTTTTTTCTTTTTTCTTTTTTTTTTTTTAACAGAAACTTCTTTTTATCCCTTTTGAGTGAACATGCACCTTTTTTCTGATTATATTGGCTGTCTTCAGGGGTCTTGTTTTAAAACTTGATCAGCTCTTCAGCAAAATTTATTTCCTTTTTTGGGCTAGTGTTTTTTAGTGTTTAAAGAGAGTTATAATAGGTAGCGGCTAATAAGCAGCTTCGAATTCACTCTCTTTACCAGCCACTAGTACCTGAGGCCAGAGTGATGGAAGCAACAGCAGCGGGACTGTTCTTAGCTAGCTTGGAATGTTCCTGAAGAGTTTCAAGACAACATGAGTAATTGGGAGGTTCACGGTCGTAGTCCTTCAGCTGTGATGTGGATTCTCCTTCTGGAAGAAGAGGGTGGGTTTCAGGATGTTCCTCCTGGCCTTGTGTGCCGGTGTGATAAGAGAAAGTGCTTTGATCTCTTAACCCAATTTGTTGCCCTTTCACTGGTTTTGATCCTGTGATTAAGAAACATTGGTTACTTTCCAGTATGAGACCAGGAGGCCAAAAAGAGGCCAGCGTTACTAATAAAAGATTGCCAAGTACTAAATAGAAGAGGCTCCAGGTATACGGTGAAATGAGTATTTCTCAACAGAGGGAGGAAAAGGAATCAGGGTATTCAAAAAACTATATTCATAAAATAAGGGCAGGAGAGGGAGGAACACTTAGATGTGGAAAGCCAGATCAGACTCCAGAGACTTCTGGCAAAGACAAATACTCTGAATTACCAACGAGCAATCCTAGTGAAATAACTCAACAGGGCACCATGTCAGGGTTGAGATAAACGTTTCTTAAAAGGCTGACAGAGCCCAAGGACCCCTGAAGAGTGAGCCTGCAGTCTTCGCTGCGGTCACATCCTCTGCCCCTCTGCTGCGCTGCTTCTCTGACTTTACCTCAAATGTTTTGTGCTGTCAGCTAATTCTTTGGAATTATGTAATAAATACTCATTTGAAGAAAGCTATCTGGCTAAGGAGACTGGTGAAGAAAATGCTAGAAATTCAGTCTTTTTCTCTTCCCACCATGACAGTTCTTTATTTTATGGGTCAGCTTTCTTGTAGAAGTCTGCCTCCTGGGACTATCTGTGAGACAGACCCCACAGTATCTTTAAAGGCAGCTAAGTAACAGGAGACTTGTTTTTAGATGAGGCTGTAGATGTTGCCCTCCTGGATTTACCTTGTTGTCCTAGTTAGTGCAGCTCGACTTCTCACTGGCTGTGTCTGGTGGTCACAGAAAGAGCGATGTAATGACGGTGCAACATCAATATGGGCACACAGAGGGGGCGAAATGGCGCCCAGAGAAGGATATATGCAGTGCGAGAGAGTGATGCTTCCCCTGGCAATGTGTGTAAATCTCTGCTTCATCATTTGTCCTCTTAATTTATTTTATGAGGACATATTCAGAAGAATTTTAATTAATTTGTTTCCCTGTTTAAAGGTCAGTCAGCAGAAAATATACAGTGAGCTTTGCATCTTTACAAGATTTACTGTCATTTATACACAGAAAGCTAGACACTCTATATGTAGCCGTCAGAACCCAGAAACAAAAGCTCATGTGCTTTCCAGAGGATTTAGGGTCATGTTTATTAAATCTGTTAAAAAACTTACTTGTTAAGTTAATGCACGAAGTTCATGGCATTGCTAAGGGATATTTGCATCTTAATATGTATATTTTGCATGTTAAAATGCAGAGTGTTTATTTATTTTAACTTATTTAAGAAGTAGGTTAATAATAATAGCTCAAGTTATGAGAAAATATGCTTATTAGAACTTTATATTTCCAAATTTGTCTGGTTATAATTATCCATTAATTTCTATAAGAAGCAAATAATGTTCTATAGTTGTATATTTAGGGAAAAAAAGCACTTTAAAAGAGACTATTAGTAGAACTCGTAATTTGGCTTGTGATATTGCTATTGTATTAGAAAGTGCTTTGACTTATAATTGGAAATTTCAGCCTTATTCAGATGGCTGAGCCATTTGTTTTGAGCTTTTTAATATGAAAGTTTTGAAGCAGACAGAAAAGTAAAGATCTGTATCATGAATACCAGTTACCAACCACCTTTTACTAATCATTAACATTTTGCCATATTTGCTTCATTTTTTTGTGTATTTAAATTAAGCATCTGGCATGGCCAGGCCATGTAAGCCAGATATCACCTCTAGAATTATAGAAGTCAGGGTTTGATGGGTCTTAGACCTCATCTGGTCCAGGCACCCTCTCACACTGGAGCCCCCAAAGCACCAGGCTCTGGGGTGCTGTCCGGCGTACTGTCTAGTGCAAGAGTTGGCTGGGACAAGTGTGACCAGTTCCACAGAACAAGGCACTTGTAGTGGTCCTGAGGTTCTACAAATAACAGCCGTGTCCCATGCCCTCCAGTGACTGCAAGCCCAGAGCTGGGAGCAACAATTTAGACATTCTTAACTCTTCTGGAAGCTTATGCTGAAATACTAGTCTGCCCCTGCTAACCAAACTAAGTCTTTAGATTGTGATTGTTTTCTCAAAAGAGATGATTTTCCCTTGTTGGCAGGTGTGTGTGTGTGTGTGTGTGTGTGTGTGTGTGTGTGTGTGGCATTCTCCACTCAAGCTGCTTGGTGTCCAGAAGAGAACCTGAGCTCCCCCCCTGCATTCATGATCACGTGGGACAAATATGCCCAGGGATTCCCAGTTAACCTGGTAATACTTAGCTGCCAAAGAAAACACCTCTTTAGAGATATTGTTGAGAGACTTCTACTAGTCAGTATGGTGAAGGGAAATTAATGCAGGAAATTCTTTCTCAGCTTCCAGTGAACAGAAATTCTGTTTGACATAACAACCAAGTGTAGTTTTTAATAGATAGTCAAGCTTGAAATTTAAAAAAACAAATTCCCAGGTAACAGAAAGAAAAAAGAAACTCCATGCTAGCCCTAATAGTAATAGACACTTAAAAAATAACATTGATTAAATAAACAAACAAAATTAAAAAAAAAAAAAAGAATTTGTGGGAATATCACAGCTATCCAGCCCTGGGGTTTTAACCTCAATTCTGGAATGGAGTCTGAGGCTTCTGAAATAAGCCTGGCCCTCCTGCCGGGTGACTTTGGATCAAGTGAGGAAAAGATACCTCCTAAAAAGCAAAACCCCTGACCTCTGCCATGTCATTCATAGATAGATAGTTAGTCTAGAATTAGTGGTCTGAAACCTTAAGTCCCAAGTAGAAGCAGTTGGAAAACTGATCCATAGAGATGTTCGTACAACCCAGGGTCCTTAAGACTCCATGGGAAACAGTCTTGCTGAAGATGGGCTTTCAATAACAACTACAAAGTATGCAGGGAAACAAGGTACCATGGGGGAGATCCAGCAGACACAATGGGGGAGGTTTCAGACTATAGGAACCACAGATCTTAGTGCAGTCCAAGGGGACTTTAAATGTAAAATGTTCTCAGAAATAAATGAGGACTTCAGAACAGAAACCAAAGGCAAAAGTAGACCTCATCCGGGTAGCAGAGGCAGATTTGAAAAAGAAAAGCTATTAGTAATGAATAGCAAGGTTATTACAACATACAGATATCAATTATTTTGTTTGTCCAAATTTTAGTCTTAGAATTGTATAACCACAGTCTGTGCTTTCACTTGAAATAGGAATGAAACTTGCCAGTGTTAACAAATGTGAGAGCAAAATAATACTACATAAGCTTAGTAAACATTCTTTTCCCTTAAGGAAATCTGACAAAACACATGAAGTCCAAGACACATAGCAAGAAATGTGTGGATTTAGGAGTCTCAGTAGGTTTAATAGATGAACAAGATACAGAAGAATCAGGTAAGGCTTTATTCCATATTTTTCATAAATGCTATTTACAATGTGCTGGTTTTTTTGCATCCATACGCTTCTTTCCATTCGCACTGATACTTCCTAGTTCTTCCTGTCGTTGCTGCTTATTTACACGATACATTAGACTCCGAATCAATGTTCCCGTCTGTAGTTTGTCCTCTTTCCCATGCATCCAGCCCCACAGACGTCCATCTTCCCGAAGCATGTGTCTGCTCACACTCCTGCTCTACTGCTAGTCTTCCATTGGCTTCCCTTTGCCTCCCAAGTGAACTGCCAGCCGCCAGACCACACATCTTCAAAGTCCGTTACGGTCTGCTGTCCTCCTCCTCCTCCGGCCTTGTTTCTCATTTCTTTCTTTCACCTATCCTCATGCTTAAATTTCCTGCCTACGTGGCATTGATCTGGCTCTCTCCCTTTCCAACCTTCCCCTAAACCCGCCCCACCGCCCTCAGTCCCCATGCAGACATGGCTCCCAGTGTTCACTGTACAAAACTCTTCCTCTCCTTCGATGTCTAGCTCAAACCCACTGCTGCCACGAAGCCTTCTCTGATTTTCCCTTCCCAACTGTGGGAAGCCACTTCTCCCTGCTCTCAGCTCCTGTAGCAGTTTAATGTTTGCTCTCTGGAAGCATTGAGTCTCTTTCTGCCTTATTTTGGGGTTAATCTACAACTGCTTACCTCACCTCCTCACCGAGATTTCGAAGCATGTCCTGAGCAGAGCTGGTGAAGGAGTGATGCCCGCTTCACCCACAGCCTGTGGTGCACAGCCTCACCCCAAGTGGCTGCTCTGGAAATGTTTGTGGACTAGAACATTCGTTTGCATCCCCAAGATGTTTGTTATTTTGAAGAAGTTAACCGGTTGTTTTCTTAACGGTGTTCACTCAACAAATAGAAGTGTTTATCTTTAACCAATTTTGAGGGAACGTAAACCTGTTCATCTGTTCTGACTCATTAGAGAGTAGAATTATTCTCTCTTAAGACTTTTTTTTTAAGCCAAGAATTTATCAACCAAAGAGAAGTTTTCCCTAAAAAGTTGTCCTACTTTTTTTGAAATGTGCCCTCAATTCGACCTTTATTTGCTTGCTATGTTTTAGTTAATATGCATTAGTCTGATATCTAGAAAATTTCCAAATAGAAAGTGGTAAGGATATCATTGAAAATATAGGTAAAAAGTCAAACGTGTTTTATTCCACCTGACAACCAGTAACACACTGAATGAATCACCCTGAATTTTTTTCTGGATACGCAAAGGAAGTGACTCACACCTTAAGTGGTAGAGCCAATATGATTCAGGATTTTGAGCACACAGAAAGGATTGCCTTTAACTCTTTTTTGGGAATAAACTGATACATTCTTGATAGAAGAAAAAGATCATCATAATAAATTTAGGACAATAAGGAGCTTTTTACGTGTTTTAGGCTATACATTTTGGGGATGACAATATCAGGATTTAAAAGTGCCTATCACATTAACATATGTGTTACTTTTCTGTCCTAGGAACATACTTATTAAAAGCTGATTTTTGAATTGCCAGAAATTGAATTCTGTGTCGTGTCTTTGTTTAAAGACACTCACACATTTAATAGAATTATTTATAATTCACTTCTAATGTATACAGCTTATTTGGTTTATTTTCTGCTCCTAGCAGTCACGCAGTAAATTAACTACCATGATAAAGTGAAGAAAAAAACATTTTATTTGCTTTATTATTATTTGCTATATTGCTATTATATAGAGCCATTCAGAAGTAAAAAGCTAGGAAGAATGAATATGAGTTTGAGCAACTTTATTATTACTCACAGACTAGAAAATGAACAAAGTAGAAATATGAAATACTAATGTCTGAGAAACACAGATGTAAAAAGTAGTATTATAATATACACTCATTTACATGTTTTACTTTAAGAAGTATGTCTTTAAGAAGATGTCTTATAAAAATTAAGTAAAATATCTCTAGAGTCCTCTAAAGTTATAGGAAGGTAGTGTTTATATCCAAAATTTGCATAGGAAAATTAAGTGTGGTTTGCATTATTACCTTGTATTGTTTAGATTGGCTGATGGGTGGACTTACATATCTGTCCACTTATGTTTGTATTTCTCTGCTCATTCCAGAAGCACTTGAAGTGGGTTTTAGATGATAACTCAAACTTGATAGCCTGATTCCCTATTCAGATGGGATCTTTTGATAAAACTGGGAAGTTTTACTTGATTTTTCTCTTGGTTAAAATTTTTTTAATTACTGTAATTATGGGTGGCATACTCAGGTTTTTCACAGTTTTAATTGAATAGTAAATTGTAGCATCTAGGTGGATTTTGCCAAGTGCTATACCGTACTGGAGACCTAACAATTCTTTATGAATATGCCAGCCAGCATACCCTACTTTTGCTTTATTATGGGCTTGGAATGTATGTGTAACAGTAGTAAACATTTGTTGTTTTATATAGTGGACTTCTTTTCATTCTTCTGTTTTGTGCTTCTAAAAAAAATATTTTGGGTTTTTTTTTTAAATACAGAATGATTACAAAGAGTTTTATTACATGCCCTCAGGGATTCACACCAGACCTGATTATCTTCTCATATTTGTCTCAGGTCTTTTTCATAAATTCAGTGTATTTTTAAAAAAAAAAACAGTCAAACACACCATTATGCGTCAGGTCACCTTTGCCGGTCATTCTCCCTCCCAGAGCCGGACACTAACTGTGCCTTTCAATTCATTTAATGTGCTTTCATATATCCATGAATAGTATGTGGTTGGTTCGTTTGTGTTTTGAATTTGTATCAGCAATATCACCTTGTACGTAGATGCCTAGAAAATTAACTTTGCTTTCTAATTTTAAATGGTTTTCTAGAACAGTTTCTGTCTCTGCTCATCCTTGACTCTACCTTATACTGTAAGATTTTAAATTTTGCCTGGTTGGCTGAATGAGAGCCTGCTGTCGTGTTTTCTTGATTACTGTCCTAAAGTGGTGTCTTAGGATTCTTTGAAAAGAGGTTCCTCCTCTCCATTAAATCGGCAATAATCAGAGACGGGATCTTGCCGAACAGTTCCTCAGATGTCTTTGTTTTTAGGGGAGAAAGCCCAGAAGCCTGCATGCAGTAGGATGCTACGTGGCTGGAGAGGGTTCTATTTTCTGCCTGAACACGGCCTCTACGTGCAGCGCCCCAGGGCTGTGGTGGTCAGTCTCTTTCTTTTCTGTCTGTACCCACTCGCTAAGTAATCTCGTTCCATTTTCTGATGGAAATACCACCTGTCTGCTGCTGATTGCAGTATTCACGCCGGACTGGCGCATCTGTCCATCTGCTCACCACCTCCATTGGCGAGTCTCATGGGCCCCTTGAGTTGGACGTTCACCCCTTACCTCCAAGAAGCGCACTTCTCCTAGTGTCTTGTCCCGTCCTTCCAGCTGCTAGTCTTGAAGTCATCCTTGGTGCCTTTCCCACTTCCTTCCAAGTGTGTTCAGGATCTTCCCCACATCTGACCCCCGCTGTCGCCCACCCTGGTCAGAGTCACCACTGCCTCCACTCAGTGGCTTGGAGTACCCCTGACTGCTCTGTGTCCAACCCCAGCCCCTTGACAGACTTGCAGCACAGCAACGAAAGCGTTGGTTTTTTTTTTTTGCTGTGTTGTGTTTTGAATTACATCATTATTTTGCTGAAAACCCTCTAAAGGTCTCCTGTCCTTCAGAGTGCTTGGTCGGCTGTGCGCTGGGAGCCCTCCGGCCCACTACCTTCCCCACACCGTCTCTCCCGAGCTCGTCTTCCATCTCCTCTGGCCTTGCTCACCCAGCCGCACCCACTCGCGTCTCCCTGCTCTTCATTAAATAGCCCTGCAGGCCCCCACTCAGGCCTTGTGCTCAGTTCCTGTCTTCCAAGTGCCTCTGCCAGTTCCTGCTGGACTTAACTCGTCGTGTCCTTCAGTGCCCTGCCCAGTGCTGCCAGGTCAGCAAGGCCGTCCTGAGCCCCCCAGGCAAGCACACCTCGCGCTCTTACTGCCAGCAATACTCACGCCTCTCTGTCCTGCTTTATAGTCCTTGCGGCACGTATCCCTACCAGGTGTGTTGTGTGTTTGTGTGTGTTTTATGGAAATAGAACGTGAGGACAAGGATTCTCTGTTCGCTGCACAATCTCCGGCTCCTCGGGATGGTGGCTGGCAGGTGATAAGGTAGTAAATAGTTGTTGATTTAATGAAGGACTAGGGGAAAAAATGACCTACAATCTGTCAGAAAGTTCTTCAACCTTCTTATTTTTAGAATTGGGCATGTTAGTTTTCTGTGAAATCCCTTCACTAAAATCAGACAGTAGCTATGAGATGCCGTTTATCGCCTCTACCTGTAAACAGAGTTTACATGATATGGCCAAGGTAGACAGAGGTATTGTTGAAGCGATGACGGCGTTCGTTAATTTGTTACTGGTTGTGGGATGAGAAGGGGAGAGGGTAATTGAAGTCATCTGACTCTTCGTTTTCTCATCTTCAGTGATGATCACTCCAGATTGACGAAGACCTGTTTTTCCGTAGCTCCAGGGAAGAAAAGTTGCTTCTCTGGTTGATCTCTTTATGTATATTCAGTCTGGAGCAGCTGTAGGTGACGTGCATGCCCCCCCACCCCCGCCCCGCCACCCCAGCGCTCAGGAGTAAGCCCAGCCTCAGCTGGGGCTGGGGCAGGAGCAGGGAAGCCTGGATGGTGCAGAAAGATGACTAAGGTACCCCCAAAGAAAGGGAAGGGACTTACTTACCCGTACATCGCTTTATTTAAAAAAGTACTGGTGAGGAGGAGGGGTAAGGGAGGGCCACCTGCTGGACCAAGAGAGCTGCTTGGGCAGAAGCCCCAAGGACCGGGGAAAGGAACAGCTATGAAGCATGTAACTGGGACAGGACGTGAGAGCTGGACAGGGTGCACCCCTGACAGGGGCCGCGGGACAGGTTAGACCATGCAAGGGGGCTTTAGCCCGGGGAGTGGTGGTGCCAGCTGCCCACCTGCTCGTTTGTCCTCAGATGTAACCAGAGCCTCTGCGGTGACAGTTCGTGCCAGTTCGTGAGGTTGTGATGCTTGAAACCCATTATTTCTCTGTTATGATGTTTTTCTAGTATTTTTACTCTTTTAAACATTCCATGATACAGAAAGTGTTTCTTTGATTTAAAAAGTTTAGGTTTTTGTTTTGTTTTGTTTTGTTTTGTTTTGTTTTAATGTCATCTAAAGTCGTTGAAAGCCATTGCCTCCTCGGGCGCATAGACACCTTCTTTCAATCCGGATTATTTTTTCAAATGTTTTTGAAACAAGGAAAGAAGATAATAGGGCTTTTAATCGATGACTCTGGAATTTTCATTGCCGAGCTTTTTTGTTTTGCTTTCCTTGGTTTTTGTTTCTCTTTTCCCCTGATGATGCGCCTTTATTTTGTAGTGGGAAATTAGGCTGCAATGCCTAAAAGAAGCATGTGTTCATTAAGTGGATGGTCCCTTTCAGCAACAGCAATAAAAAATAATTCCATGGAGCAAACGCCTCTTTCTGGAAGGCTGTTTATATAAAGAGAGCACCTCAGTGCTTCTACATGCCTCATTCCCACCCAAGTTTGGGTGCGAAGTCTGGTTCGGGTTTTCCCTTGTGGCATCCAGTTGTATGTATACATAGAAATGTGTAATGACTAATTTAGAAAACTTGCTCTTCATTTATTAAATTAGGGAGCACTGTTGCCCCTGGAATTAATTTCTGTTCTCCCCATAGAATAGACGATCGTAAAAGGTAAAGGCCTGATTTGTTCCTGCTTTAATTTTTGTGTGTATTTTAAAATCCTGCTCTCATGGTCTCCATAAAGGATGTGATAAAATATAGCAGCTTGTCACAAAGTGTTTCACTTTACTGTCAGTTTCCTTTCCCAGGGGAACATGTCGGAGACCGAAGTGGCTGACTTTTAAAAAGTTAGGAAGGAGAATCAATGGTTTTCAAGTATTGCAGTTCTCAATTTCGAAATGTACACTTCCGGGTAGACTGAAGCTCCGGGGTCTGAGGCAGGTCAGTGTTGGGTGATCTGCGCCAGCTCTGCCTCTATGTACTCCCCTTGCCCACTGAGGTTCCCTGTCTCCTGGTCACAGAGTCTCCCCCGTGTAGGGATCAGACCAATGGCCATGGTTCCTTGGGAGACATCAGATGCCGCATAGGCTCCTCTGCCCATCTCGAGCCTGCTAGTGTGTTCTCCATCTCCCCTGCCCACTAGATGAAAAGCAGGGGTCAGACTGTTGTGTGATGTGGGATCTTTGCACACAGAACTTGTTGTCTTCTCTTTAATGGTGAACGGTTAGCAAATGCTTTCATGGCACCCTGCAATCTTGGTATCATTTCTCAAATTTGTAATTTAGAGTAAATCTGATATTAAGCCCTGATGCGGGGTACTGCCAGAAACTGCACTGGAATGCCGTTGCTGCACATCTGCAGTAAACATTGAGGAAAAGTCAAAGGTCGGGCTGGCAGGAAGGTGCCATAGCATGCCTCATGGTTAGCTTTCTTCCCTTTATTTCAAAAAGGTAGTCATTGCTATGGCTCTTCCAATGCCCTTTGTGCCCACATGATGGCAGTTGTTGGGGTGGGGGTGGGGGGACAGCTGATCTACCCTATGAAAAGTAAAGTCTGAAATAACTAAGTCCACCAGCTGACTGTCCTTTGTGACCTAGCTTTGCCTAAACACAGTTGAAATTTGTCACTACCAATGCTGGTAGATAATAGATACCCACTAAAAAATATAGTGAATAAAGAAAAATAAGTAGGCAGATTCAGAAGCTTCATGTCTTTTGGGAAACCGTTCCTCCAGAATGTCAGGGCTTGATCAGTGTGACGATGTACGACATTGTCTTCTCCAGATACTGATTTAAATTCCTACACAATTTTGATAGCCACGCTACATTTCCTAGTCTAACCGTGTGGTGGCTGTGCCAGCCGTGGTTTCCTATGGTACCTCAGGGAGGACGACTAGGGGGCCACCTGTGTGGTCAGTCAGTTAAGCTGACTCCAGGCATGATCCCCAGGACCTGGGATCAAGCCACAAGTCAAGCTCCCTGCTCAGTGGGAAGCCTGCTTCTCCCTCTCCCTCTGCCTGCAACACCCCCAGCCCCCGCCCCACTCATTTGCTGTCTCTTGCTTTCTTTCACATAAATAAATAAGATCTTTAAGGGAAAAAAAAGAGAGAGAATTAGATTCAGCTCACATTAATGAATGTGACATGCGCTGAGATGGTCAGTGCCAACATGACATGCATGACCTTCTGCATATATTTAAATCTTGATCACCTTGGACATCCAAGAAACAGGGTAGATCTTTTTAAAAGAAAAACAAATAACCCACAATGGTTTTGTTTGGGAGACCTGATACTAAATGCTAGAGTTTGTAGAATAGGACCCAGAAAACCTATACCAAGGGTAGTGCTTATAGGTTTAAAGGGAAAATTGGGCAGTTTGGTCATTTAATTTATTTTCTCTGTAGCACACCAAGATATATCATCAAGAAATACCATCTCTGAGCTTTCTTTCATACAACCAAATTTATTAAACGCTCATGAAAGGCCAGTGTTACTACAAAGTATCTCACCAAAATTGTGTGTGTGTGTGTGTGTGTGTGTGTCTGTGTCTGTGTCTGTGTTTTTTTTAGAGATTGAATGTGTGCAGGGGGTGGGGTGGGGGTGTAGAGGGAGAGAGAGAATCTTAAGCAGGCCCCATGCTCCACACAGAGCCGGACATGGGACTCGATCTCATGACCCTGAGATTATGACCTGAGATAAAATCAAGAGTTGGATGCTTAACTGACTGAGCCACCCAGGTGCCCCCAGAATATTTATTTCTTAAATATTATTAGCATTTGGTAACGTCTTGGCCAGCTTATGGCTTTCTGGCCAAAGTCCAAGGCCTCTTAATGCTGTATGTTTATTTAGTTATTCCTTTATGTCTGCCTCATTTTGTCTATTTTCCCCAAAGTTTTACTGTGGGTTTGTTTCTTCTTAACTTCAGAATTTATTTTCCTGGCATTTATCTTAAGTCTTTTTTTTTTTTTTTTCCAAATTATCTTAAACCCATTTCCTACTGTGCCAACCAACATAACATTCAGAATGTCCTTCACCAGAGTCATGTGCAGGTCCCCGGTTGCTAAAGACGACTCATTAAAGCTCAGTGCGAACATGGTGTGATGAAGGACCCAAGAACCTCGATTTTTTAGAATTCCTTACTACCCTTAGCAACTACAGGCTGCGTAGCTACCCATTTTATCCTTCAGTGCATGAATTCTTGTGCTAATTTCCAAGTGGAGTCGATTTACAGATGCGAGGAACCATTTACTTTGAATGAAGCAGGAGGAATTATAAGTTTCTCGAAGCCAGCCATTAAAATGTGGACACTTGGCATTTGAGAGAAGTTCCCATTTAGTTTAAAACCAGCAACTTGAGCTGTAATTTTAGTCGTTCGTGCTCACGAAGTCTCATCCCTCCAGCCAGCCCGCCCGTGGTGCTCGTCGTCGTCTGGGCCATGCAAAATTGCAGTCTCTGGAATTTCATCCCTGTGCTCTTGGGGTAGTAGTGAGTACTTTCGCGTTTTCACCTTTTGTGTCAAAAACCGTGCTGCCGGCTATTTGCTTTTCGTGCCTTGATCCAAAGAATGTTTTTGTCAACAGAATGCCGGACTGCAGTGCTAGGAATGTTAATACGTGCCCTCGGCTGCCCAACGGGGAGGACTATCCAGTGTAGCCAAGTGCAGCTGCGGATCTGATCTTGCTGGGGTTTAAGTCTAGGGTAATGTGTGGAAGAGCTTGATGTCAGACCGCAGGATTTAAAACCTGTATCATATTTGCCCTTAAAATTAATTGAATTTTTCTAAATGAAATTCTGTCGACATGAAACCTTTACAGTATATTTCTGTCATTCTGGGATTTTCAGGGAAAATATGAGTACTCCTTTTTAAGAGAACGTTCCATGTACAATACAAAACCATAATAGCTCTGGAGATTTCTGTGTAAGATAAAGTGTTAATACCATTAACAAACGACGCGGATAGGAGTCTTTTGGTTTTACTTCCTGAAGTGAACAAACATGAAACTCTGGCCCCATTATTTTCTTAATGATGTTTTCATCTTTAAAAAACAAAAACAAAATAACCCAGCAACTTATTACTGCCATAGTTGCAGGCTTTACAAGAATTTTCCCCTTCAAGTTAAGGTTGTTTGTGTCTCCAAGTACTGTTTCCAAACGTGAGTAAAACAAAAACAGGCCGCCGAGGCCGGCAGCCTGCAGCTCTGGCCTCCTGTGCATCCGATTCTTCCAGCAGGTGTCACTGTGTAGCAGCGAAGGGAAGCCCCGGCTGCCCTTCCCACCCACACTGAAGTTGGAACTACACCTTTAGAGAAACTGGGTGACAGAGTGTATGGAAACGTTCACTTTTGAAAAAAGTACTGACTCATTGCCTACCTCTTCTTTCCCTCATGAATTTAAATTCACAGAAATTAAGGGAATTAATTTTCCACTTCCATAAATTTTTACTGAGTATTGGAAAAATTTATGAGCAGGGAGGGACTATGTCTATCTAGGAGGACGTAAACTAAATAGAATTTGTAAGGGCCACGCATTTATGAACTTGTTAATAAGCAAGTGTGGATTTATTTATTTATTATTTTTTAATGTCTTGTAGAGTCTCTGGGGGACGCGGAGGGGTGAACTATAGCTTTTACCCTCCTGGAGTGTTACACTCTACACCAAAAAAAAAAAAAAAAAACAATTGGGGCAAACTAGTAGGAAATCTGTACATCTTAGCGGCATAATGACAGGACTCCCAAGTGCATGAAAAGCTGGTTGGTCCCAAGTTTTGGCTTTGATGCTTCCTAGCCACAGAGACATCTCTTAACTTCCTTGCTAAGAAGAGTTTGAGATCACTGCTGTCACGTGGTGCTGGTTAGATTGAAACAGGACAGCAGAGCCTGGATGTTGGCCGACTCTTTCTGAAAAGGGCCTGATATTGAGTATTTCATGTCCCGTGGGTCATGTAGCCTCTGTCATGACTACTAACATTTGTGGTTGTGACCAAAGGCTGCTTTGAACAGTTTGTAAACCAGTGAGCCTGCTGCGTGCCGGGTAAACTTTATTGACAAGAACACGCAGCGAGCCACAGGCGGCCCACAGCCACAGTTTGCCAGTGTCGGATAGAGCAGGAACTGTGCACAGCGTGCTGTGGTAGTTCTCGTACTATGTAACGCGCTACGGCAAAATGGACGATACCACAGAGTCTTAAATGGTAAGTTTTCTGAGTAGTTAACAAATCTGCGGTCTCATGCTTGCTGGCTTGTGATCACAGACAAGTCACTTTTCCTGTCTTCGTCTTTCGTCGGCACAATTTCTGATGTGGTAGTAATAGTGTCCTTTGGGCATAGGAGCAGGGCTAACGGGACAGTGATGTTATATGAAAGGACTTGTATTAACACAAGAGAATAGGGTTGGTGGGCTCTGCCTTGGGATGGGTATTTAAAAGGATGCCATTGTCTCCCATTCGTCTGAGCTATCCCTTTTCTCTTTCCTCTGTCACCCTGGAGTATCAGCCCTGTGTAACATACATGTAAGGTATATAATATGTAAGGTAATGATCCAGAGTTTATGTTCAGGTTTCCAGACTTGGGAACTCCCCCTTCAGGAGTTTCAAGACACAGGACATGCAGAGATAAACATTACTCTGTCCTTGTCCTGCGGAAGGAAAGCTACAGAGAGAAATCCCAGCCCTTCTTAACTCCTCTCCAAGCTGTACGCCTGTGGCTCTGTCCAGGGAGAAAGGTCCAGGGAAGCCACTCTGCAGCTTTCCCACCCATCATACCTCCAGCTTTAGTCTGAACCTTGCCGGGATCAAGGCAAAATCAGATTAACATGGAGCCAAATAGTCTTCCGTCCTTCCACATTAAATGATATATGATGTTCTTTTTTAAACCCTTCATGTAAATTGCATGTGTATGTGTGTGTATAAAATTTAAAAATTTTAAAGATTTATACTATTCTACAAGTATTCTTAAACTTCCATAGTTGCTACAAAGTCCAGTGTATGTGTTGTGAAGTTAACGTTGAGTGATTAGTTTCCATTCTTGGGGATTGCATTTTATAGGTTCTGCTATGCGTAATCAAATAATTATATGAAGCTTTTAATTTCTGTGCCTATAAACATTCAACTCGTGCATATTTATAAGCTAACTTAATTTCTATAATTTATTGTTGACCTTTCAGAGCACTCTGTAGTTAGATTTTTAAAATAGGATATTTGAATGTGCAACATTTAGCCAGAGACTCAGGAGCCCCACGAACTATGGGCTTGACACTTCAAAATAATTACCTACAGTTTACATTTTTTAAATCATTATCTGAGAAAATATCAAGTCCTTATCTGCTCCTTGTCCTAGTTACGATCAAATAGCATTGGTGTGTATGTAGCGCGAAGCCACATTCTCCCCGAGCCCCGGTGGCTGGAAGAACCCTATGTCCAGCTGACTAAGAGATGCAAAACCAGGTACAAAATACAAGGTAGGAAGAGTTGTAGGTGCTGAAAATTTAACACATGTATTTGGGAGAAATTTCCTGTGCTTCTAAAAATTCACCAAGAGGAGCATTGGATTTGATTTCAAGAATTAATGGTTTCCTACTAAACAATAAGAAAGAGAAAATTGCTTATCAGAGAAAGAAGCCTTGATGGGTATAAAAACAGCAGGGAAGTGGCTATTGTGCAAGTGTATCTGAAAGAGACAGAATATTGGTGTTGAGGGAGTAAAATAAAGACCCTGGAGTGCTGGCAAATTGTTTGTTTTAGGCAACTTTCTAAGAGATTATTTTCATCTTAAGAGAAAAGCTGCAAAACGCGTATAGAGTTCCTGTATACTCCTCACCCAGCTTCCCCTTATGTTAGCATCTTACAGAACTGCGGAATGTTTGCCAACACTAAGAGATTAACTTCAACTCAACATTAGTAACTCAAGTACAGAAGTGACTTGAGTTTCACCACCGATGTCCTTTCTCTGGCCCAGGATCCCCTTCCGAATCCCGCATGGCGCTTGGCAGTCATGGCTCCTTTGACTCCTCAGATGACTTCCTCGGTCTGTGATGTCTCTCATAACCTTGCCAATTGTAGAGAATACTGATCAGTCATTTTGTAGGATGTCCTCAGAGTGGGGTTTTCTGGTGGATGCTTATGATCGGATTGAGGTTCGCATCATTGGGAACATGCTATAGAGTGATTGTACTTGTCTCAGTGTTGTCGTATCCGGATATGTCAACAGGTATTATTGGTCACGTTAGCCTATATTAACATGATCTTCCAGGACTCTGGAGGGACTTTGGCTAATCTTCCAGGGCTCTCTACTGTAAACTTACTGTCATTCCCTTTGTAAATATTAAATGTTTATGGGAGATACTTTGAGACTCTGCAGATACTCTGCTTATACGCTGATGTATCTTGCCTACAATGGGTATTACTAGGGTGTTCTGATTTATTAATTGGGATTTTTCTGCAGGGAGAAGTTACCATTTCTTCATTTGTTCTTTCATCCTTTCATTCATTTACATCTGTATGGACTCAAGGATATGTATTTTATTCTTTGGGTTATGATCAGTCTTACTTTTTCTTATTGTGTAGCTCAAGTTCTCATTAGCCATGAAGAGTTGAGGTCTGTTCCTGTGCCCTTTTGACTTGCCCCATCTTTGTTGTTGTTGTTGTTGTTGTTAAGAATTTCCTTATTTTCTAGCACCCCTAGATGTTTCAGCCCTGACATCAACCATTTCTTGAAGGACCTCTGGTTCCCCCTACTGGAGAATGGTGTTTAGAAACCAAGATCTTGCAGGTGGTGTGTTCATTGCTACTGACCTGTCATTGCTTCTGTCCTCTGTCACTGGGTAGAGTTAGGAAGTATATGTACATATGCTAACTCCTACCTACACACACACCTATATTCATTTCTGTATCTGTGGGGGGAGGGGGAGGCATGCACACACACACATACATAAACACACACTTATGCAATATACATGAATAAAACATGAGTCCATATTGATAGTCCCAATTTCAGTCCACACGGTTGATTCTAGTCTCTATTTCCTTCTTTTTCTTTCACCCGCAGTGAGGAACCTGGTCCCCATCTACACTATGTTTACATATTTGTTCAGCTCTAGTTGTTTTTTCTTCTTTTTTTTAAGATTTATTTGTTATGGGGGAAGGGCAGAGGGGAAGAGAGAGAGAGAGAGGGACTGTCAGGCAGACTCCCCGCTGAGCATGGAGCCTGACATGAGGCTCAATTCCATGAACCATGAGATCATGACCTGAGCTAAAACCAAGAGTCAGACATCCAACCGACTGAACCACCTGGGTGCCCCTTGCAGAGCTTTAGTATTAACTAATGAACCAGTTTCAGAAATCCTAACCCACTTGCAAAAAATCAGATTTACAGTTGCAGTCAGTGTTTATGTGCAGTTCTTTTTGTCTTCAGCCTTCACTCCATCCGGTCAGAACCCTCACCCAGAGGGGAGCCTTTTTCCCAACCCTTCAGAGCGGTTATGCAGTTCACTTGTACTTCAGTTGTGTCATCTGTCTTGGCTTGCATTCCATCTTGGATATGTCCCACATCCTGACTGATTTTGTTTCTGTTGACATACCGTAAAGTTCACTTCATGGCATTGAGCTCACTCGAGGGCGGTCTTTGACAAATGCATAGAATGGTATGTCCAACCCCACAGTTCAATACAGGGGCATTCCATCACCCCTCAAATTCCCCTGTGCCATTCCCTTATAGACATCTGGTGCCCCTACCCAACAGCCCCTCACAACCACTGATCTCTTTCTTTCCCTATGGTCATGAGTTTTCCAGAGTGCCATATGAAAGGAATAATAGAATAAATAGCCTCGGGGGTCTGGCTTCTTCCATTTAGTTCTTTTGTATTGCTGCGTAGTATTCCAATTGTATCAATGTGCCGTACTTTGTGATCCAGACTGGTGGAAAGATCTAGATTGCTGCCAGTATTTGGCAAATATGAATAAACCTGCTGTAAGACCTTCATGTTAAGGTTTTCATATGAATGTAAGTTCCCATTCCTGCACAGTTTGACATGAGGAGTGGAATCTCTGGGTATTGTGGCTGGGAGACGCATAGCTTTATAACAGGCAGTCAAACTGGTTTTCAAAGTGTCTGTGCCATCTTACATTCCCACCAGCAATGTAGGAGAGTCCAGTGTTCTGTGACCTTACCGGCACGTTTTGAAAAAAATATTCTAATGGGGGGTACAGTGGCATTTCATTGCAGTTTTTACTTGCACTTCTTTGACTGATGACAATGAGCATATTTTCATATGCTCTTTGCTTTCCAGATGCCTTCTTTGGTGAAGTGTTTGTTCAAAAATTTTGCCCATTTTTTTAAAGTGGGATATTTATTTGCTTATTGTTGAATTTTGATATTTTTAAAATAAATCCTAGATACAATTTCTTTGCCCGAAAGGTGCCTTGTAGGTGTTTTCTTGCAGTCTCTGCTTGTCTTTATTCTTTTTTTTGTAGTGTCTTTCTCAGAGAAAAAAAGGGCTTTTAAAAAATATTAATGAAGCCTAGTTGATCAATTTTTTAAAATTATTTTTGATGTCATACATAAGAAATCTTTTGTCTACTCCAAGGTTACACAGATTTTCCACAGTTCTCTTTAAGAAGTTTTACAGTTTTATATTTTACATTTAGATTGAGTTATTGTATAAGGTATAATGTGTCATTTTTTTCATATGTGGTTGTCCATTTGTTTCAGCAATAATTTATTGAGAAGACTGTCCTTTCCCCATGGAAACCGCCTGTCAAAAATTTAGCAAACTAAAAAAAAAAAAAAAAAAAAATTTAGCGAACTATATTTGTGTGGTTTTTTACTCTGATTCTCTCCATTCATCTGTTGGTCCCTATATGTCTGTCCTTCTGCTGATACCACACTGCTTGGGTCTGAGCTCTTCAACTTTCCTTTTCCTAAACGTCTCTGGCTATTCTAGTTTTTCTTTCCCTTGAAATATTGTCAATATCTGTAAAATGCTTATGAGATTTTTAATGGAGTTGTATTGCATCTGTAGATAAAATTGGGGAAGAAATGCTTTCTTAACAATACTGATATTTCCAGTCTGTGAATATTAGTATATCTCTTCATTTATTTCCTGTCTTTGGTTTCTTTAACTAGTATTTTGTAGTTTTCAACATACAGGTCCTTTTTTAAATTTATACTTAGATTTCATTATTTTAGTGCTATTTTAATTAGTATTGTATCTTTAATTTTGAATTCTAGCTTTCATTGGTGGGTCATAGAGTTCTTAAAAGTTTTTTTCTAAGATTTTACTTACTCATTTGAAAGAGAGACAGAGTTAGCAAGAGAGAGAGCAGGAGTAGGGAGGAGAGGGAGAAGCCGGCTCCGCACTGAGCAGGGAGCCTGCCTGGAGACTCTTGATCCCAGATCACAACCTGAGTTGAAGGCAGATGCTTAACCAACTGTACCCTTAATAGATTTTCTATTATCCTTTTATTGTCTCTGGATTTATAGTAGTAGTCTCCTTTTCTTTCCTAATGCTGGTAATTTGTATCTTTTTTTCTTGGCCAGTATTACTAGATATTTATCAATTTTATTCTTTCTTTTTTTCAAAGATCCAGCTTTTGGTTTCATTGACTTTCTCTGCTTTTCTTTTGTCGATTTCTTTATTTCCATTCCTATCTCTATTATTTCCTTTCTGCTCCCTGCTTTGGTTTTTATGTTCTTTTTCTAGCTTCTAAATGTGAAAACTCTGATTATTTATTTAAGGCCTCTCTTTGAATAGAAGCGTTTGATACAGTACATTTCCCAATAACCACTTCTTTAGCTGCCTTCCACAGTTTTCATGTTATATTTTAATTTTCATGTAGTTCAAAGTATTTTTGACCTTTCTTTGAGACTTTTTCTTTGACTCAAGGATTATTTAGGAATGTTGGGTAAATCTGGAATATTGGGGGATTTTCAAGCATCTTCCAGTTATTGGTTTCTTGTTTCATTCTGTTTTCATCCAAAAACATACTCTATATGACTTTCATTACTTAAATTTGTGGAGTTTTCCTTTGTAGCTCTGAATATGATATATATTGGTAAACGTTCCAAGTATACTTATAAGGAAAACATATTCTCCTTTGGGTGGAATGTTCTGTAACTGACAGCTGGGACAGGTTATTTGATAGTGTTTTTCAGGTCTTCTGTGTTCTGATTTTCTATATTCTTTTTCCATGAATTACTGAGAGTGAAATGTTCTGAAGTCCTCAGCTATAATTGTGGATTGGTTTATTACTTTTTTCAGTTTTAGCCTCATTTATCTTGAGGCTCTGATTTCATTGCTATGCATTTAGGATTATATATGTTCATAGTGAGGCTAACTTTGTATCATTACGTGATGTTCCTGTTCAGTCTTGATAATATTCTTTTTTCTCAAATCTACTTTGTCTGATATTAGTATACTAGTATTTCCATCTGTAATTTAGTTAATCTCATAAGGTATATCTTTCTCCAAACTTTACTTTCAATCTGTTTGTCTTTATATTTAAAATACGTTTCTTGTACACAATACGTATACTTGACACTTGCTTTTTTTAATCCAGTTTAGCAATTTCTCTCCTTTAGTTCATGTTAGACTATTCCTTTTAATGTCATTTTTCCATGTAGTAGAATAAAATGTATCATCTTGCCAGCTGTTTTTTATTTCTTTTTTTTTTTTACTTAATTGAGCATTTTTTATGATTTTGTTTTTTTTCTTTTTAAATTTTTTCAATTTATTTATTTTCAGAAAAACAGTATTCATTATTTTTTCAGCACACCCAGTGCTCCATGCAATCTGTGCCCTCTATAATATCCACCACCTGGTACCCCAACCTCCCACCCCCCCGCCACTTCAAACCCCTCAGATTGTTTTTCAGAGTCCATAGTCTCTCATGATTCACCTCCCCTTCCAATTTACCCCGACTCCCTTCTCCTCTCTAACACCCCTTGTCCTCCATGCTATTTGTTATGCTCCACAAATAAGTGAAACCATATGATAAATGACTCTCTCTGCTTGACTTATTTCACTCAGCATAATCTCTTCCAGTCCTGTCCATGTTGCTACAAAGTTTGGTATTCATCCTTTCTGATGGAGGCATAATACTCCATAGTGTATATGGACCACATCTTCCTTATCCATTCATCCGTTGAAGGGAATCTTGGTTCTTTCCATAGTTTGGCAACCGTGGCCATTGCTGCTATAAACATTGGGGTACAGATGGCCCTTCTTTTCACGACATCTGTATCCTTGGGGTAAATACCCAGGAGTGCTATTGCAGGGTCCTAGGGAAGCTCTATTTTTAATTTCTTGAGGAATCTCCACACTGTTCTCCAAAGAGGCTGCACCAACTTGCATTCCCACCAACAGTGGAAGAGGGTTCCCCTTTCTCCACATCCTCTCCAACACATGTTTCCTGTTTTGTTAATTTTGGCCATTCTAACTGGTGTAAGGTGATATCTCAATGTGGTTTTAATTTGAATCTCCCTGAGGGCTAATGATAATGAACATTTTTTCATGTGTCTGATAGCCATTTGTATGTCTTGATTGGAGAAGTGTCTGTTCATATCTTCTGCCCATTTTTTGATATGTTTGCCTGTTTCATGTGTGTTGAGTATGATTTTGTTTTATCTCTTCCTTGTCCTGTTATTCATACCTTGTTATATTATTTACAATTATATTTATCCCCTCCTTGACTTTATTATTTATACCTTTTTGAAAAATTGAGTTGTCTTCCTTCAAATAATGGAACATTACTTCACAGGTAGTGTGAAGACTATGTAACAGTGTATAACAATTCCTCCTTTCCATCCTTTGTGCTGCAGCTTTCCTCCCTTCTCCATTTACCAATGCTATAAACACACAGCATACTGTGACTGTTGTGGACATTCAGTTGTCTTTTAGAGCAAGCAATTAAAACTTTAGAGTAATAATTTTATCTTTATCCTATTTCTGAAGCTCTTCATTTGCATGTGTGTGTGTAGATCCACATTCCCATCTAATACTATATTCTCTCTGCCTAAAGAGCTTCCCTTTTACATTTATTGTGAAGTAGGTCTGCTGGCAGTGAATCTGCTCAGTGTTTAGGTTTTTCTAAGAAAGTCTGAATTTCTCCTTCATCTTTGAAAATTATTGCCAATGAGCATAGACTTCTGGGTTGAACCATTTTCTTTTTGTCATTGTTACTGTTTTTCATTGGTAGTGTTTCATTTCATTCCTTTTCGTAGTTTCCTTCTCTCAGCTGAAATTCCCACTAGACGTTTCATGTTGTCCACCATTCCCAGGAGAGCCTTTAACACATCGCTTATTTTAAATGCTCTGGCACATCTGATGTCTGTATCCCATCCAACTGGTTCTGATTGCTTTTTCTCTTCTGAGTATGGTTTTTTTACCCCCTGCCTTTCTGTATGCCTTGTAATTTTTGTTGAGAGCTAGACATCTTCTGTAAGACAGCAGAAACTGTAAACAGTCTTTCTGCCTCCTAAGGGGTGTGTCCCTCCTGCTGGGCCTTTATGTGGGCATTAGAGTGTCTCTAGTTAGGAATCTGACCCTGTGTGAAAGATCCATTGTAGCTATGGCAACTCTGAGAGCACCAGAGGCTTCAGATTGCTACAGAGATAATTTGTCTTTGGGGTGGTGAGTGGATTATGAGAGCAATGCCTGTTTCAGTCCCAATTTTAGGTCTTCCTTGTGTACTGTGTCTCAGTGAGAGTCACTGTACACATTTCTGTTCTTCTCCTGTCCCTCGCCCAGCAGTTTTTGGCTGTTACCTGTCACTTAAAGGTCTTAGCTTGGTATTTAAGGGTGAGGAGGAGGACAGGATGCCACCTGTGTTGTGATTCAGGCTGTCTTCCACATGTACCAGGTTCTTGGGTTTCTGGGCCGTGGCCCTTGTGCTTCCCGACCACTGCCTCAGCCACTGCGGTAAATCAGCTGGTAATCTTTTCCCTCTTCAAGGAGTAGAACTGTTTTTTCTCCTATTCCTCACCTTTCGCCACTGCAGTATGTTTTCACCACTGTCCTGAGTGCAGCGATGCTTGTGCCCTTCCCTTCACAGGGTAGCGTTTCTTCCTAGTGGGAAGGGAGGAAGTGGATCCAGGTGGAATATCTTGTCGTTTCTCTATGGCCGCCACTCCTGTCCTCCATATCTGGATCACAATGGATACTGAGTGCTCTCTTGTGTGAGCACTTGAGTGGGGTTCACAGGATAGAGCCTGCAGGAGAACATGGTTTCAGAGGATTCACACAATCCTGCCAGACCGTAGTTGGCTCTAACCTGCATGTCAGCTGTTTAGCTGAACTCTTCCAGCCAGTGTCCCATTGCCTCCACCCCAGGTGATGCAGACTTGCTGTCTCCTCTCTTCCTGCAGACACTGTCTCCACTTGGAGTTTGGACTCTTTGACTAGGATCTCAGCTTTACGAGGCATATTGAAAAAGTTGGAAATATAAAATTAGGCCTGTTCTTTTTAAAAATAGAGTAATAGTTCTTAAGGAAAAGCA
Source organism: Mustela putorius furo (assembly GCF_011764305.1). Classification (NCBI taxonomy): domain Eukaryota; kingdom Metazoa; phylum Chordata; class Mammalia; order Carnivora; family Mustelidae; genus Mustela; species Mustela putorius. The sequence continues at coordinate 9,360,506 of NW_025422022.1, forward strand.
AGTTTCATCCTAGTTAGATTTTGTAGCAGGGCTGACCTCTGATGAAATCAGCCTCCCTCTCCAGTCACCCGTTCTCCTAATCATCTGGTATTTTCTGATTTTCTTCAACTTTCCCCTTTAAGAGGAGAAAAAAACAAAGTACCTAAAAATGTCTGATTTGGCACTATTGTGGCAAACTCAAAACAAATGGGTAATTACGCTTCAGTTTTAGAATTTCAAACATCAGATAGGATTGCAGAAAGGTATCTGTGAAGCAGGAGGCACAGCAATTACCCAGAAACCACCCATTCCATCTCTAGCATGGGCACCTGGTGGGGATTCAGCAAATCAGTGTTATTTTATAGCAAAACAGCAGAACCCCTCAGGCAAAAAGCAAATGAAAATCATATTTTAAAGTAGCCTACATGCATATGTTTTTGTTCTTGAATGTTTTAATTCTAAAAGTAACATATACTTGAGATAAACAACTTAAAAATTCTAACCCATTCCGTCTTTTTGAAATAATCACCCTCAGATGTTTTGGTGTCCATCTCTTAAGACATTTCTCTGAGAACTTATCTTTGTCATATACAAGGAGTAGTAAAATAAATCAAGATGCAGATCATTTGCTATATGCAGGAAATAAACCTCTTCAAAATACATGTGTAAAATCAGATGTTAAGAAGTATGTAAATGAAGAATGTTTCAGAGCTAAGTTGAACGCAATGTGATGTCTTTATTATGGCTCATGACAAAAAATTAGGGTGGACGTTTTGCATTCATCTTTCTCCTATATTTTTTTTTTGAAGTTTATTAGCTTTCTAAGGGAAAGCACCTTTAATTTTGTAAGATTTTTGAGCAGTTAGAGTTCTAAATCCAGTTCCACATGAGCTTATGAGAATTTTAAAACCATTTGAAACAGGACCTTCTTGAATATTCTTTGTTAAACACAGTCCCACATGAGGATATGAAGCTGATATGAATGGCTTTTAGTTAACGTTCCTCTTCGTGTGAGGAGTTGAATTATCATAATGAAAAAATGATGGGAAAATTTAGCACCTCTCTTAGTAAAAAAGAAAATAAAAAGTAGATGTCTTAAATATTAAAGAATATTACTACCCAGAGGACAATGGAAACATATCTAAAATACTATTCATGCAAATATTTAATATAATTATTAAATAAAATTATTTCACTTACTAATACAAATGGCCTCAGGTTTTTGTGTTTGTTTTTATTTTAATTTGTCCAATAAAAGGGAAATACAAAGTAGTAAGAAAGAGCTCAGGAAGAATTGTGTTGAACTCTCAGTTTTGGTTTTTTTTTTTTTCTTTTAAGATTTTATTTATTTATTTGAGAGAGAAACAGTGAGAAAGAACATGAGCGAGGAGAAGGTCAGAGAGAGAAGCAGACTCCCCGTGGAGCTGGGAGCCCAATGCGGGACTCTATCCCGGAACTCCGGGATCATGACCTGAGCCGAAGGCAGTCGTCCAACCAACTGAGCCACCCAGGCGTCCCAAACTCTCAGTTTTTTAAATATCTTTCAGTCTTCTTTAATAGTTAAGGCCTTTATTTCTGATTTTCTTGTTATAACTGCCCTTGCCTGTCTACTCTTCCGGAGGTCCATTTCACATTCTGCATCCCTAACAAGTGTCCTGGCCATTCCACTCTCTGTCAGCACCTCCCCTCTCTGATTCCTGGACTGACTGACCTATTCTTCCCCTCACCACTCTCCTCACCTAACCTGTTGGCTTTTTGTGTGTAGAGCCCTCATTTGTTCTATTCCTCACAGCATTGCTAAGCTTATAATAATAATAATAACAACAGCAATAAAAGGTTGCACTTGTCCACATGCAAAACATTCTATAACATAGTCCCTTGGTTGTTTTTATTAGATGAAAAGCCAAGATTTGGTTTCGAGCGGTCTGGGTATGACCTTGAAGAATCAGATGGCCCAGATGAGGATGATAATGAAAACGAAGATGACGACGAAGACAGTCAGGCCGAATCTGTCTTGTCAGCAGCTCCCTCTGTTACGGCCAGCCCGCAGCACCTTCCATCTAGAAGTAGCCTCCAGGACTCTGGGAGTGTGGAGGAGGACATCAGGATTGCTGACTGCTTCTCTGGGGTGCACACTGACCCGATGGACGTTCTGCCCAGAGCCTTGCCCACCAAGATGACTGTGCTAAGCACAGTACAGTCAGACCATAGCAGGAATACAGAGTCCCCGGCAAAGACCAGGCAGCATGGTACAAAAGACGGAGAAGAACCAACGACTCCTGTAGACTCTTCTCAGTCACCCGACACTGCGCCCAGATCCCCATGTCACCAGATGTCTGTAGACTACCCAGATTCAGAAGTAATTCTGGGAGGTTCTGTGGCTGGAAAGACTATCACTTTAACACAGGTAAATACTTTGTTGTTGGTTTCCTTTCGTTTAACCTGTTAAATAGGGGGATCCTAATGGCTTGAGAAAATAATGGACTTAAATTATTTACTTCCGGCTAAATCATTTTGTTTAGCCTTAACTTTTTGTTTTATTTAAGGGTAAAGGAAATTTGTGTCTTTTGGTTTCTTGCTAGGTATTCTAATCAGAGTTCACATATTGTCATCATAAATCTGTAAAAGGACCAAATGGATCTTGAAAATCAATTCATTGAAAAAATATGTATGTGCCCTTAGGAACATGAACCTTGGGACCTCGTTGTCCCCGTGCTTACCCTGAGTTCTTTTTCCACTGGCATTGATGTGATGTATTTACACTAAATTATCCATTTTGTACTTTTTCCCCATTGGCAAGACAGCTACCAGATTTTGTGGCAAAGTTGGTGTGACCCAAATAATGTACCAAGAAGTTCACTTTGCTTGAATGATCGAAGTGCCGTGGCACTTTAGAGAGCTTCCTGCCAGAAAACCAGCTCAAGGCCAGACACAGGCCTACAGAAACACAACCTACATGTGCTGTGAACAAGTCTCTGCTTTTACCCCTGGCGTGGCTCATGAGGAATATTTAAGTCTGTGACGAGTATAGTCATCTCCCTGACACTTGTCTTGCCTCACGTATGGATTGACGATGGTCATAGGATGTATTTTTAAACGGGGCAGATTCTGGTTTGGGAGGAAACCCTGGAGAAAAATATACTCTCTGCAAGCTTGGCTTTCTAGAGACTATTCCTAAATTAATATAGTTTAACTTTATTGCACTAATACTTAAGTCCTATTTGATATTTAAGTTAGCATATGCATTATTGTAACTCTGTAATGTAGATATTATCAAGAAAAAGCTAATATTTAGGTGATAGTCTCGTTCGGGAGGGAGATTGGCAAGATTTGTTCCTTTTCGACTTCCAGATTTGGCCACCTGTGCTCTCATCTTCTCTAGCCTAAAATGACTGACACACCTCGCAGTGCCTAGAAATCTGGTTTTCAGTAGACATTTCGTAAGTTTATGAATGAAGGAATGAAGGAACAAAGGAATAAATAAACTGCAGATTTTTTTTTGAAATTAATGACAACCAGTCTTCCAGTTGATTTTCCCTTAGAGTTGACATTGATAGCCAGCTAGTGTCACAATTTCTCACTAACTCCTAATCTCTAAAATAGGGTAGAGCTGGTAGTGCCGTCAATAACAACCACCACAACAGAAGTAGAACAACAGTAGTGTAATTACGGCTATGCCGCAAGGTTAACTTTCCTATAAATGAAACGATACCCAGGAAATTTGATTGAAAACTGCAAAGTAATATACAAAATGTGTTGCTGTTATTGGTACTCAAGATTAAAGATGTAATAGATTTTTTTTAGTTGGCAGTTTATTTATTTATTTTTTTAAATGTAAACATCCTTTTCAGCAAGCTTGTAATTTTTATACAAATATACTTGCTTCCGCCTGGTTAGGAAGAATAGATTTGATGCTAGCAATTTAGCTCCGTGACCGAGAAAGCCATGCTCTAAAAGGGTTTTGTGTCCTGCCTTTCAGAGCGCAGCATCTGTAAGACTTCCTCCTCCTGCGGCGGAGCGCTGCCCTCAGACAGCAGCGGGGGTTCCTTTGGGGGCTTCGCCTCAGCCGGACGCTCCAGAACAGAAGCAGCAAGTGACCCTCCAGCCCCCGGCAGGCCTGCCCTCCCCCCAGACTCATCTGTTCAGCCACCTTCCTTTGCATTCTCAGCAGCAGTCCAGGACACCCTATAATATGGTTCCAGTCGGGGGGATCCACGTGGTACCTGCCGGCCTCACGTACTCCACGTTTGTGCCCATCCAAGCTGGGCCAATGCAGCTGACGATCCCAGCCGTCAATGTCATTCACAGGACTGTGGGCGCTCCCGGGGACTCGGCCACGGAGGCTTCGGGCACCACCCACGCCGCGGGAGTGGCTGAATTAAGCGGCGTCGTGCCATGTATCCCCATTGGCCAAATCCGAGTGCCGGGCCTGCCGAACCTCAGCACCCCGGGCCTGCAGCCGCTGCCGTCCCTGAGCATGGAGACCATCAACATCTTGGGCCTCACCAACACGAACGTGGCCCCTCAAGTGCACCCGCCGGGGCTCGCCCTCAACGCCGTGGGGCTGCAGGTTCTGACCGCAAACCCTTCCTCGCAAAGCAGCCCCAGCCCCCAAGCGCACATTCCAGGCCTCCAGATCTTGAACATCGCGCTGCCTACCTTAATCCCCTCGGTGGGGCAAGTGGCCGCCGTGGACACGCCGGGCGCCCCCGAAATGCCGCCCACCCACAGCAGAGCGCGGGAGGCGCCGCCCAAGCCCGCCCCGGCAGCCGGCACCCACCAAGGCGGCGGGACCACGTCTCCTCAGGGGTCTCCTCAGGTCCAGCGGGCAAATGCAAAAAAAGTTCCAGACCCCTCTGCCCCCACAAGAGACCCGGCCAGGCCCGATGGCTCAGGTAAAGCAGACACAGGGAAGGCCGCCTCTGTGAATCATGTGAAGCCCCAGCCTGAGCTCGCGCGGGTGCAGGGCGAAGTGGCCTGTGCCGCCGAGCCTCCTCCACAGGTGCGTCCTGAAGCCTTCCCGGAGCCCCCCGGCCGGCCCACCCTCTCTCCGGACAGAGCGGCGCCCAGGCCCGCAGCACCGCCCCGGAGGCAGGCCGCCGCCCAGTTCAGCGACGTGAGTAGTGACGACGATGAGGACAGGCTTGTGATAGCGACCTAGGGGCTCTTTATTGGGGGTGGGGGGGCGGGTTGGTTTGGTTTGGTTTTTTGGTGTTTTTTTTGTTTTTTTGTTTTTTTATATAACACTTAAAGGTTTCTTTGAAAACCCTCCTTTCCTTAAAGCACATTTTTCTGACATAAACTCATGACTAATCTTTGTGCAATCATGAACTTTTGACCAATAATTGTTGTTTTGTGTCTGCTCCAGCCATTTTTGTACATGTTGTATAGACACTTGTGCCTTTTAGGAGTTTATGTTTAGAAGCTGTACAGATTGTTGAATATCTATATACATAAAATATATATTATATATGTATATGAAAACCAGGTAGTTATTTGTGTTTAGAAAAAAGAAAAAAACCTGTCAAATAAATCAAATGATTAAATTATATGTTGCATTGTTAAATATAAATTTTTATGGCTGTGGGGCAGAGTTTCTGTGTATAAATTAGTATGTAAACTCCATATTTATTGTATTCATATTAGTCTTTGAAAATGGGTCTGTCCTTCTTGTGTAAGACAGTAACTTTACACTTCAGACAGATTTTCTGTGTCATGAAATGTTTCAGTAAAATATTGTTTACTGACTTTACCATTGCTTAAGTTGTGCCTTCTTTATATACCCATAGTCAGTAATCTGTATTCAGAAAAGAGCCACCCAGCACATTCTTTCCACACTTACACCCACCCTTATTTTGGAAAAACGTGTGAAACTTGGGGAAGCCCATATGACTGAGAGGCTTATGTTACTTATTTTTGAGAACTCATTTTATAGGTATTAACTTCCAAAAGATTCAGTACTCATGAACACCTGCAAATAGGTAGAGCATATAGCCTGGAATGGGCAAAGTTCCTAAATGCGGTTGTGACAATTTCTGGTAAACATAAAATAACTTAAAAACAATTGGATGGGAGTGCCTGGGTGGCTCAGTGGGTTAAGCCTCTGCCTTTGGCTCAGGTCAGGATCTCAGGGTCCTGGGATTGAGCCCCACATCAGGCTCTCTGCTCAGCAGGGAACCTGCTTCCGCCTCTCTCTCTGCCTGCTGCTCTGCCTACTTGTGAACGCTCGCTCTCTCAAATAAATAAATAAAATCTTAAAAAACCAACAACAACAATTGGATGAGGCCCGTGAACCCAGTCTCTCGGGCTCCGCCGCCAGGTCTGTTCATTACCCACTGGCTCTTTCCCTCATAGGAAGTCCTACTGATGATGCTCAGAGAACTCTCTGACCAAACGCACAATGCGGAGGGTCCAAGATTGACAGAGCCAAACTCAGACTTATAAATTACTCACGTGACTCTCTTTAGAAATGATTATTTCCTGCCCTGTAAGGCTTAACCACCCTTCCTCGTTCAGAAAACATTCACAGTTCCCATTGCAGTGATTTGCATTATTACTTAAGCATTACACATGCTAGATTGTGAGAAAGCGTTTTAATATTGAAATTGAATATGTAGCATATCATTAAGGCAATGTATTCAGATTTTTTAAAGCACTCCTTCATGGGGATACCAAGGGTGTGAGCTGGAGAGACAACAGACTACTGGGGGAAGTACTGGAGACCTGCTGTTAGCCAGTCCCTGCTTTCTGTGACTTTGGGAAAGGCACCTGCCATCTTAGCCTGCGTGCCCTGAGCCTAAATTATGATCTCTAGTATGCAGTCTAGCCCCAGCAGGCTTAGATGGGTCTGTGATGCTTTTGATGCGTGTTTGAATTTTTATTTACACTTACTGACAGATTAACAATTACCAAAAATACAAAAAAAAAAAAAGTTTTCTAAGATAGATTGGAAAAGAATTCTAGAAACTTATTTATAAGAATTGCATTGCTCCGTCAATATAGTTGTTGAAAATGAGGTCCACTATCTGTCAGATTTCTCAAAATTCATGTTTTAACTTTATGTCATGCTTCCTATTATACTTTCTGTTGCACTTTGCCTAACATTTTAAAGCAGTATAGCAAACATTTTCATTCTAGAATCATATTTTAGGTATGTACAACTTCTCTAAACTCAAAAGTTTTAATGCTCAGAATTTGGTAATTGGTTTGTTGTTGTTGTTTGTTTTTTTAGTTTGTATGGATAGAATTTTCTTAATTTGAAAATGTTTCTACATTTAACCAAATACCAAATGTTCTGATGTATTTGGATGCTCCCTTGAGAATTTCATAATGCTGTATTACTTCTTAAGGTTCTTTTGTAGTCTTGACTTTTCAAGATTCATTAAATTATACACATACCTTTAAAATTAGTGACTTTAATACTTCAAGATGACATTCAAATAGTTGGCTAACGTTTGAAATATGCAGCTAAGTGAGAAACCCAAGTCTGGGCCATTATATTTTGAAATAGTCACATAAAACATTAGGGAATAATTCTGAAAACTTTCTGCAAAGTCATTTTTTCCCACAGAGCACTGTTATTCTTTTATTTTTTCAGTGTTCCAAGATTCATTGTTTGTACACCACACGAGCACTGTTATTCTTAAATATAAGTGACTTTCAAATAATGCAATCCAGAGAGCTGGTGAGCCTACATCTGACTTTTATTCTCTTGTACTGAAAGACCCAGGTCACTAGAAAACTAGAGCACAATGACCATAGCAAACCCCTGTGATAAGTTCTTAGCCAAACAGGTGAAAAGCATGATGTGATAAAATTTCAGTATCTCCTTGTAGGAACCCACTGCAATGTCACTCTCAGAAGTATTGAAAATAGCTAAGGAACCAAAAGTCTGGTTGGTATCTGACTGGCTAAGTCAGTAAGGTGTGCAACTCAATCTCAGTGTCTCAAGTTCAAGCCCCATATTGGGTGTAGAGATTACTTTTTAAAAAATTAATAAAGCTTATCTAATAAAACTTCTGAAGAAAAAAAAGCTCATCTTTCTAGTTCTTAAAGGTTGGTAAATCTGTGTTATGAAAATGTGTGGCGTTAACCTAAGTTAGTGGCATTCAAGTAATCTGTTTTCATTCCCCAAACTTTAGGCTACAATGGTACTTAATTTTTTCAGAATGATAATTAACTGATAATATTTCACAAAGAGATTTTGTCTCTATTTTTTTTTTCATAATACAGCCATGACTTTCATTTCGTGGGAGCAGCATAAATAACACTCATATTAGTTAATCTCTTATCTGAATTTTAAATGATAGGGCTTAACAAGGCTTATGGAGCAGTTTATTATTTTTGTTGGAAGACTGTCAAGGTATTTCTTGATGCATATATCAAAATATAACATCGGTGCTTTTCTTTACTTTTAAGCTTATGTTTTGAGATCAAGTGTAAGCAACACCAAAAGGTGACTTATCACAAAAGGTGATATTAAATCTAAGACAAGAACCTTCTTCTAAACTGTTTTTCCCATGACTTTGAGTTAACTATTTAATATTCAGTGAAGATATATATGGTATTATATATAATACAATAGTTTATATATAGTATTTTGTAGTATTTATATTTATAGTATTTTAATGACCCTGACTCTCTGCCATCATTTTTTTAAAAAAGAGAACAAATTTAAAGCAAAAAATGGTAAAATACTTTTCTCTACACATTTTAGAATCTGAAAGTCATGAGGCTCTTACCTATATCGGGGTCATCTAGAACCTTGCATATATAAGGTTCTGTGGAAGGAACCGCAGACATCAGAGTTAAAGCAGAGATAGAACCTACTGGAGGATGTAACCTGTCTCCTGAACCAGGCTCAGGCCTGAAGCAGACTCAGGCACCCCAAATCCAACATTTATTTTAAGTACCAACCAACTCCAATACAAGGCAAGGTACAAAAGAAATTAGAAGGCACACTTTCTACCCCAAAGGAGCATGCCTGCCTAAGACTTAGGCCATATAAACTAGAGAACAATATTAGACCACACACGTCTTAGGAACCACAGACTTGAAACATTTTGGAGGTAGGAAGTTATTATCTTAAGTAATTAAAGAACGATTTGCGTATGTTGAGGACTGCTGTATTTTGAAGGAGGAGTTGGATTTGGGACTTTCGAATAGAGATAATGCTAAGCAATAGAACAGAAATAGCTGAGATGATTATGTTACTTAAAAACTATGCCTGGGTAGGGGATGCCTCGGTGTCTTAGTCCACTGAGCATCAGATTCTTGGTTTCAGCTCAGGTCATGATCTCAAGGTCATGAGATGGAGCCCCACATCAGGCTCCAGACGTAGGGTGAAGTTGGCTAAAGTTTCTCCCTCTCCTGCCCCTACACGCACTCGAACTCTCTCTCTCATAAATAAATAAAATCTTTTAAAAAAATAATGTGCCTGGGAAGCCATCTAAGTGGAAGAGAAGATTCACAAGGGCTTTCAACAAATATTTATTTAGTACCAACAATATAGAGATCACTTGGGAGTTCCAAATTTAATGCAATTAGGTGTCTACCCTCTCGGTGCTTAAGTTCTGGTAGAAGAGTAAGTGTAAGACACAGTATCTCAAGAGGCATAAGAGTGGAACAGTAGTTCCCCTTTATTGGTGGTTTCGCTTTCTGTGGTTATAGTTGCCTGCGGTCAACCTTGGTGGAGGCAGGTGTCTCCCCGGCCCCTCTTCAGCAGGCAATTAGTAGCCTAACACTTCGCCACAGTGCCCGTGTCACTCATCCCACATCATCTCAACACACATCGTCACGGGAAGGGTGAATATGCCACAGTAAGTTAAGAGAAAAGAGACCACATTCAAGTAACTTGTACTATAGTACATTATAATTGTTCTAAGTTAAGTGTTACTGTTGGGGCGCCTGAGTGACTCAGTCAGGTAAGCATCTGTCTTTGGCTCAGAACAGGATCCCCGGGTCCTGGGATCAAGCCCCGCGTTGTGCTCCCTGCTCAGAAGAGAGTCAGCTTCTCCCTCTCCTGCTGCTGCTTTCCCTCCCCTTGCTTGTGCCCTCTTTTTCCTCTATCTCTCTCAGATAAAATCTTTTTTAAAAAGTTACTGTTGATCTTTTATGGTGCCTCATTTATACATTAAATTTTATCATAGATATCTATGTATTGGAAAAAAACAGCAAATAGATGGTTTGGTACTGTCTGTGGTTTCGCACATCCACTGTTTTGGGGAAGGGTCTTGGAACATATCCCCACAGATAAGGAGGCTACTGGACAACCAGGAACAGTAGTGCAACTAAGGGGGAGCTGCTGGTGAAATTGATCAGGGAATGCTTTGTGAAGCACGTGACATTTAAGCTTGGCCTTGAAGGGACTTCACTAAGCAGAAGCAGTTGAAGGGAAGGACATTATGGACAGAGGACGTGGAGGGCAACCAGTATTTATCCCTGCTATGTGTTGTTGGTAATCTCAGACCTAGTCAGGGGTTATCCTCCCACTTTATAGACAAGCAGGCTGCCTCTTTCATTGTTTTGAATCTTCTTCATGCTGCAGCAGGAACCAGTATTTGGATGTAGGATTGCATGACGACAGTGTTGCACAGAAGCAAAGGTGCAGGAATCAGGAAGAAGGATCAAGATGAAGGGAGCAGACAATGTTTTAGTGGTTTAGCAAGCACCTGACATAGCCATGGTGACACTGTGGGAACAGGGACAGAATTGAAGGTGATTAGAAGTGTGTGGGCTGGGGTGCCTGGGAGGCTCCGTGCGTGGGTTAAGCATCTGCCTTCGGCTCAGGTCATGATCCCAGGGTCCTGGGATTGAGCCCAGCATCAGGCTCCCTGCTCAGCGGGGAGTCTACTTCTCTCCCTCTGCTGCTCCCCCTGCTTATGCTCTCTCTCTCTGTGTCAAATAAATAAATAAAAACCTTAAAAAAAAAAAAAAAGAAAGTGTGTGGACTCCTCATGTGACGGGGCACTCACGGGCTCACAGTCATTCATGCGGGGAAAGAAGTGCCATTTCTTTAATGGGAGAATAATTTAGGGGAGGAGCGGGCAATAACAGGCCAGAGAAGTGAGGAGGAAAAGGAAATAATACAGGGAGCGTGGAAAGCAGACACACTTGATCCATTACTGAGCTGGCCACAGTATTTCTTCTTAATTGGTGGACTCAATAAAATTACAGGAGACATTTATTGACCATGCAAACAGATGAAGATCAATGTGCAAGAAGATTGGGCCAGCTGGAAAGATGGGCTGGATCTAAGACACAACAGGGAAAATTAAACTATACTAAAAATGTAGCAGTTTCATTTATACAAAGTTCAATATGTGCCATTCTTATCCACCTCCCCCAAAAAAGCATTGTCTTGGGGATATTAGAAATACATCAGTTAGACCCGCATGCAAAAATCACCAGGCTCTGTTCTCTCGTGGACCGAATGCCACCGGAGTATTCTGTGACTTCTGGACCCCAGGCCTGAGCAATATAGAAACAAATGAGCACATTTTGGAGGCCATCAGGCTCTGGAAGGCCAAGCCTTGGGTAGGGCCTTGGTGAGAGGACCGCAGGCAGGAGCACCAGGACAGTTCATCATGATGGGGAAGAAAGCACTGCAGGAGAGTCACAGCAGCAGAAATAATACAGAGGGATCATAATGAATAATAATAATAATAATAAAGAAAATAACCATAAAGTTATCTTTCCAGTAGGGAAGAGAGAGTTTGGGGATTATGAAAAAAAAAGCAGACCATTGTGATGGAAATGCCACGTCTCCATTAACTTTTGTGTAAAACCAGGATTAGCCTCACAGCCAGCAGCCAGTGGGAATTCATGGCTCTCAAACTAAAACTCACATTTGCATAATAACCAGACATAGAAGAATATATCTTCAGGGAAGACTGCAATATTAAAAATTCTACTGTTTCACCAATCCTTTAAGATCTATCCGCAACCAGCCTGGGGAGAGCCTGCCAAACCGTTCTCCCCTCCACTTTGTTCTGAAGCGAGTTCTACAAGACCACCACTTCCGAGCGCGTGAGTGCTGGGGACAGTGTCTGCTCTGGGAATGTGCCGTTGAGCTGAGAAGAGGCCCAGAAACTAGAACCAGTGGCCCCAGCCACGTTCTCACAGCAGGGAGAAGGACCAGGCAGGTGTATCTCTCAGAGTCACGAATCACTTTTTGCTCATTTTGTAGTTGGGCTGTTTTTTAAATAAAAAGTCCTTGTGACCTAGAACAAGAGTGTTCTCATCCCTGTGCTTCTTTCTCTGAGAAGTTAGGGCTGTCTCGTTCCAATAATGCCTGAGGTTACATTGGAAATGAAGTCTATATCCCAGCACACGGAAGCACTGTCCTTTGGCAGTTCTGGCTTTTGGTAGGTGTGGAGCTGCACATTGGGGCGAATGATGGAAGAAAGGTAAGCTTTCCATTTTATTTCCTCATCACCCAAACCACGTGCCATGCTGAAAGATGTAGCTGACTTGGGTTATTGGGATGAAACTCCAAATTAAAGCTGAACATTTCCTGGCTTAAAAGGATATGAGAAATTCATTTTCAGAATTAGGTAAATTTTCTTACTTAAACTAATAAGGTATCTGCACAAAAGTTTTGAGATCATCCATGGATTCAATGGAGTATTTTATGAACAAGTCTTATATATAATGTCTATTTTATGAACAAGTCTTATAGATAACCTTATATATAATGCAGTATTTCTAATTTTGATAATTACGACAACTGTTATATGATGTTATTCCCATTTTATGGCTGAGAATATTGCCTAAGGGTAACAAAGTAGTGAGGCTGGGCTTGAAAAGTAGGTCTTTTTTTTTTTCCACTGTACCATCTTGCTTTTCAGTAATGATTTACAGTAATTGGGTTGTATTGTATTCATTTCTAGGTGAAAGTCTACTTAGTATTCATAAAACATCCCATTTAAATTTCCGATTGAAATGAGTACATCCAGTGCCATGCATATTTGTATAGATATTAGATTTTATAACCTTTCTCTATGCCCTTTCTCATAATTGATATAACAGGAGTCATAAAAATATTTAGTGAAGAAATATTTAATTTAAATAGCAGGAGATAAAATAGCAATGCAAAGTGACAATTCCAATCAAGCATAAAACGTGTAAATTTCTGAAGTGTATTAGATTTCAATTATTAGTCACTATTCAGAAAAACATCTTTGTTACACATCTTATAGTGGCAAAAGCCAAATGATGGGAAAGTGGAACATCAGTTCACATGGTTTCTGATATACATTTGGGTTGAACACAGGATAACATTATATCATAAAATCTCTGACTCTGATCCTTTCAGAAATATTTTCAAAAAGAAATAGAGCAATTTTCTGTTACTTTTGATAGAGAAGATTTTTTAAACGTGTTTCTCCTGCAAGAGGCAGCATCAAATTGTACTTTTTAAAATGTCTTAAATTACACTATTTAAATATAATGCAAAGAAAGCAAAGATCAGAATTTAGAAGGAAATGAAGACATTAATAAATTATTTTTACAGAACAAGTAAGAGAGAAAAAAAAAGTTGATCTCCTTAGCAAATGACTCCGTATCTCGGAATAAACCAGTAGAGGTAACTATATAGAATTCTTATTTTCTTCCAGAATTCACTTTTGGAATCTGGGTTATAATAGTAAATAATTAGATACCTTTCATAACGCCCACGTATTTGCGAGTTTTATAAATATAAAGACCAATAGATATTTGTTATGTAGTTGGTTTTGCCGGAGACAAGACATCTTTCATTCATTCGTTTTCAGTTACTTGAAAGAGAGTATGTTTAGTTATTTACCTATGAATGTTGCCAAATGGGATCTAAGGAAACCATGTTAGGTGAAAGACAACAGGACTTTACATTCCTGGAGGTCAATCATGGAAAGAAAAGCCAGCTTTGAGATCAGTCAATTAGCCAGGCATGCTTAGTTTGCTTTGCTAATAGCAAGGCTTAGTTTTGCCCAGTCGGGTCAAATGTTAAGACTCGTTCTGATTCAGCAATCGTGTCCTTTGATACCTTTGAATTTAGTTCTTTTGGAACATCTTTATGCATCCATTACACATTAAGACATTTTCTGTTACTTCCACACTCATACACACTAGAAGTAGTTCTCCAGAAGTAGTGTTAAGATTTCATGCTGAATCTGCTCATTTATAACCAACCATGTATCATCATCATCATAATTATGGTAAGATCCAGTCCTCGTTGAAAGTATATTAACTATTCTGATAAAATAACTCACACCTTTTCAGTCTCCCAGGGGTTGCCGCCTTTTGAACTCCTAATGTTGCTGATAATAAACGAATTTCAGAAAATAATCTATGAGGAGAAAAATAATTTTTACGACTCACCTTTTTCAAAATGAATTTCAGATCTTGATCACTAACGACTTCATTTTGTGAATGACCATGAAGTGAAATGCTTAATAAAAGATATTTTTCTTTGTCTCAGCCTCTGTTGGAAATAGTTGTAAAATGTTTAGTACATGGTACCTCAATCCTTTTTGACCGCCTGAGCAACCCTGAACGCCTTCAGGTCAATGCTCTGAAGGTTCTTTAAATAGGAGATAAAGATCAGACCTGACACAGGGACCCCAGGGGCCTATCCTGGAAAATGTTTTGTTTGTTTTGTTTTGTAACTAAACAAATTCCTGTGAACTCTTTGTTGTCATTTTTCCGAAATCCTTCAAAAAAAGAGAGGGATTTGGAAGACAAAACAGCGTCAAAACAATTTAAAGCTTCTTCTATAGGTAGAGTCCTATATTCTTTTGAATTTCAGCTGAAATAGAGAAAATATTTTGTGACAGACTTTCATTATTGTCTCTTAGAAGCACTGAAAGCTTTCATGGCTACTGTTTTACCATTGCCACTGAAGTAACTTCCTCTCCAGCAGGTAAAATGTGGGCTGAATGGGTTTGTAAATGATTTGTAATATAAAGTAACCGATTAGTTAGACTTCTGCATTTCATTACAATTTTGTCCAGAGTTAGGGGCCACCTAGGTTGGTCGGCTGGAGAATGAGCCTTCATTTAATCTTGGCTTATTTCAGTGGCCAGTGATTACTTTGCTAACTGCTGTGACTCATCTCACAAATTTATGATCAAACAGAATAGGAACAAGAAAGAAGGGATGCACAAAAAATACCTCAAGCTTCATAAGCCACACATTGCAACAAATGATTAGCATAGATACTGTGTGTTCTATAGTTTATCTGTTTATCAAATCAAAACATCAGCCTCAGTCTTAGTTCCTTTAAGTATTACATGTAGAAACAAGTAACATAGTGCATATGGAAACAAGGAAATCTTAAGAACAGATTTCTTAGGGGGTGCCTGGGTGGCTCAGTTGGTCAAGCGTCACACTCTTGATTTTGGCTCAGGTCATCAACTCAGGGTCATCAGATCGAGCCCCATTGAGGGGCTCTATACTCAATAAGGAGTCTGCTTGAGATTCTTTCTCTCTTCTCTCCCTCTGACCCTCCACCCACTCAAGCTCTCTCTCAATAAATAAATAAATCTTTTTTAAAAAGGGGGGTCACTGGGGTGGCTCTTTGGGTTAAAGCCTCTGCCTTGGGCTCAGGTCATGATACCAGAGTCCTGGGATGGAGCCCCACATTGGACTCTCTGCTCAGCAGGGAGCCTGCTTCCTCCTCTCTCTCTGCCTGCCTCTCTGCCTACTTGTGATCTCTGTCTGTCAAATGAATAAATAAAATCTTAAAAAGAAAAAAAAAAAAACCAACTGCTTAAATTCAATTCCCAAGTTGACACTTTACCAGCTAACTATTAAATTATTTATTTTCTTTCCCTCAATTTTCTCATCTATCCTTTAGGGCAAAAGTAAGCACCCTCCTGCTTATTATAATAATAATTATATATTATATATATATATATATATATATATATAATGTTTATTGCATTATTATTCACAATAACTAAGATATAGCAACAACCTAGGTTTCCATCAAAGGAAGACTGAATAAAGAAAATGTGATATTTATATATATTTTTATATATGTAATGGAGCCATGGGAAAGGAAATCTTGCCATATAACAACAGGAGTAGACCTTGAGGACATTCTGCTAAGTGAGTTTAAGTCAGACAGAAAAAGATAAATACTGTATGATCTTACTTATATGTGGAATCCAAAAATGCAGAACTCGAAGAAACAGAAAGCAGAATGATGCTTACCAGGGACTAGGGCTGGGGGATTGGGTAGATGTTGTTTAAGGATATGAACTTGCAACTAGTAGGTGAGTACATCCTGGGGACCTAATAATGTGCAGCACAGTGATTATGATCAACAATACTGTGCTATAAACTTCAGAGTTGCCGAGAGACTAGATCTTAATTTTACGTTCTTACCACAAAAAGAGAAATGCTAATTCTGTGACGTGGTAGAAGTGTTAGAGTGTTAGCTAATGTTACAAGGACAATCATATCGCAATTTACAAATGTTTCAAATCAACACTTTGAACATCTTAAACTTACACAATGTTATATGTCAATTATATCTCGAAATATAATTACTTATTATAGTACTTTATATTTATTTATTATATTAAAAATGTAGGAAGTATACCCCTGAAAGGGCTATTGGAAGTTTAAGCGAACAGTGTGTAAAGAAATTAACAATTTCTCCTGCCTAGAAGCATTTTGAATAAATGTTAGCACTGATTATGAGAGTTTTCAAGTGATTTTGAATGCTTTGCAAGAAGACAAATCTCAACAGTCATCCAGCAAATACTCATTAAGCACCTACTGTGTACAAAACGATGTCGGATCTTCATCTATGCTCACACTCACTTGCACCCTTTTTTAAACTGTTGTGCTGTGTTTAAAATGTTTCTAACGTTTTTGCTTTGCAGGAAAACCAGACAAGGCAGAAGTAAAATGAATAAACCAAACAGGTTATTTCTAGTAGCTTACGTGAATTCTTCTAACTATACGTTCAAAAAAGTGAAGGCATTCCTGTACATTGTCAAGAAGATGGGCTGTCCACCGGCAAAAAAAAAAATAAATAAAAGGGGGTGGTGGGGGAGATGTGTGTGCTATTTGCAACTGATGAGCGTACCGCTAAGGGAAAGGGGGAAAGACATTCATTTCCCAGGTTGTCCATGCTTGCTTTTCTTCTTGGTAGAATCTAGCAGGAAGTGGGGGCAGAGAATTTTCCTCAAGGAAGATTCCGGCCGGGTCGGCCATGGAGCCCAGGCCTGCCCAGAGACCAGTGTTCTAGAACAATTAAACTCCAGGATCTGGGAGGAGCCCAAATCCCACAGAATCAAGCTAGTGCCTCTTAGCATCTCTGCTGTGTTTGTACTGGGGCTGCCTTGACTGCCTGCAACTTCAAGGTTATGTCCAACTGGGACAGGAGGCTATCCAAATTAGATCGTCAAGGAGTGATTGGAAACAACTGATCTGTCAGAGAGCTATGTGGTTTGATTCTAGATCACTTTATTATTTTAAGCCTCAGGTGTGTTTTTAAGAATCACTGAATTTTAGATGTAAAAAGTGAGCTTAAGGCAACTTGTCCAATCTTCCCATTCAGAAAATGAGGAAAATGATGTCTAAATAAGGTAAATATTCTACACTTTACTTTTTTTAAGCAGGCTTCACACCCAGTGTGGGGCCCAATGTGGAGACTGAACTCATGACCTTGAGATCAAGACCAGAGCTGAGATCAAGAGTCAGATGCTTAACCAACTGAGGCACCCAGGCACGCCCCTTCCCTATGATTTTTTTAAATACTCTACATTATTTAAGAAAGATACAAAGTGGTCACATTGACACTAGTTACGTACAGTTCCCAAGAAGACAGTGCCTGAGATTATTTCCTTCCTCTACTATTTACAAACTTTCTAAATTTAGGAAGGTCATTGACCCTCCTAGTACCTTAATTTCCTGTTCCAAAAAATAGGGATGATAATAATACCAAAACTCAGAAATCAGCAGGAAGATCAAATGACATCTCATTAGGGTATTTGTTAAACAGCCTGCCTTGCCTACTATAAGCATTGGAAGTTACCTCAATATTATTTTTACAATATACCTATTGGTATTATTTTAAGGAAGTCAAAGTTAGAAAGAAACCAAAAGACAATAGCTGACAACCAAGCATCCCTTTATGCTCTGAAATTTTCGCTCTTGAACCTCTAATGAACTGGCTAAATGATAAGGAGGATATTTATATATTTAGGGTTGTTTTTGTTTTCCATTTGACTGTCTCCCAAGTCCATATTCAAAGTACCGAAAAGGATTAGATTATAAAAGTTATGCTTGGAACGTTAAATGTTTTTAAAGAAGTTGATTATTTTACAAACAATGTTTGAAAGAATTTAATTTGTTGAGCTTATGTTTTGATGACTTAACATGAAATGCTTAAGATGGCATTTTTAAGTATAATTATAAAAATGGAAATTATGAATTTACTAGGAAAAAATATGAGGTACTATCTTCATGACATTGTGGCAAGAGAGGGCTTTTAGATAAGGAACTAAAAACAAAAATCAGGAAGGGTCATAAATTCAAGTTCATCAAAATGCAAAACTTTGGTTCAATGTAAAAAACATCAAAACAATAAAAAAGACAACTCAGCTGGAGAAGGGATTTGGTTTATACATCTAACAGAGGATATTCACCTAAAACATATTTAAAATATTTTACAAACCAGTAAGAAAAAAATCAAAAGGCCCAAAAGGAAAATTTCCAAAAGGTAAGAATAAGAAATTCATAGAAAAAATACAAATGACCAAGAAATATATTACAAATGTTCATGTTCAACAGAAATGAGAAAAGTGGAAACTAAAATGAGATATTTTTTTTTTACTAGATAGGCAAATAATAAAAAAGCTAATCACTTTGCAGTGTTTTTAGACACAGCTGGTAGAGGACTGAGTTGATACAGCCATTGGGAAGAACAATTCAGCAGTATTCCTTAGAACCAGATAAACAAGCTATGTCCCTCCCCGTTTTTCCATATCAACCTTCAGTATGAAGGAACACATAGAGGAATACTCGCCAAAGGAAATTGAGCATTGTTTGCTATATCGAAAAATTATTTAAAAAAAAAAAAACAACAAACCAAATATCTTTACATAGAGTGATGCCTTCATCAACCAGAACATATCCCTTCTCTGGAATACTCAGCATGATCGAAACGGAAAGCATTAAATAGAAGCATAGATCTCCGAGACCTATCTTGTGATACAAATAACTGGTGACAGCAAATTCATGTAATAGGTACAATTTGTATCAAAAATATTAAAAGAAATAACCAAACGGAGTACAGATGTTTAGAGCCTTATATCTTTACGTAAAAGCATAGAAAAGGCATGGAAGGATGACGCATAGAAGTTATAGCACAGGACATCACCAAAGAAGACCTGGGGATCATGGCAAAGGTATTT
Source organism: Mustela putorius furo (assembly GCF_011764305.1). Taxonomy (NCBI): domain Eukaryota; kingdom Metazoa; phylum Chordata; class Mammalia; order Carnivora; family Mustelidae; genus Mustela; species Mustela putorius. The sequence continues at coordinate 9,379,894 of NW_025422022.1, forward strand.
GGGGATGGGCATTCATTGGGTGTAATGGACCCAGCCAATATATAGACAGGGACAGAAATGTCAGCTTTATGATGGATAAAGGCTATCATGGAGCAGATGGCTTAGGACCACACCCAGCGGGCTTTCTCCTCTACCCCCTCACCACAGTAACCCCCTGCATACCCCCTCTCCCCTCCGGTCTAGTCCACAGGAAGGGGAGTATAGTCCTACATAACCTCATAACGGTCAGAGACAGAGAGGGGACTGAAGAGACTTCTTCCTCGGTCTCATAATCTTTTAATAGGATGGGCTCCATTTTGCTTAAAAATGTAGACCAGTGGGGCACCTGGGTGGCTCAGTGGGTTAAAGCCTCTGCCTCATGACTCAGGTCATGATTCCAGGGTCCCGGGATCGAGCCCCACATCGGGCTCTCTGCTCAGCGGGGAGCCTGATTCTCCCCCTCTCTCTCTACCTGCCTCTCTGCCTACTTGTGATCTCTGTCTGTCAAATAAATAAATAAAATCTTTGAAAAAAAAAATGTAGACCAGAGCTGCCTCACCATTTAGGTAAGAGGTTTCTCCTTCCCATCCTCTGGAGGAGTGAGTTTGGACAGTGTGGGACAGCAAGGTCAAGATTGCTCTCAATGTTACTGTTACTATTGCTCTGCCCTGGTGACAAGTGTTTCCCCTGACAGTGCGTTGCTAACAAGCAATGTTTCAAGGCTTTAAAAAGAGGAAACCTACTCTTGCGACATGAGTGAACAAAACCAAAATTCAAATAGAAATTTACAAAAGATCTTAGCCTTTTCTTAGAACAGTGGTCACTTATAAGTAATGTTTTAATACTTCCAAGGAAAATGTATTTATGTCAAAGTCCTGTAAGAGAATAAAATTAAGATAGAAACCAAAACAGGAAAAAAAAAAGACAAAACAGAAAGCTCAAGAATGGTGACATGAATTTTCTTTAAAAGGACTGGAAATTATTTCTAAGAAATGTAACAGGTAGAATTTCAGTTAAGTTTTCTATCAACCCCAATATACACGTAAGGTATTGAACAGCATTTTTGTAATAATAATTAGTAAAATAAAAACTTACTTTACAAGGTTTTTTTCATTTCTTTTTTTTTTTTTATTCACCGTGGAGTGAAAGCACACCTCTTTAGTTAAGGAAACTGAGGCATAAAATGGATAAATATTTGCACAGGGCCCCAGAAATTTCAACCCATCTCAATGCATATTTATCTCCCTGTCTTTACCAATATTCTCTTCCAGCTTCAGGGCCATCACTGGATAAGCTGAACATATGTGTTTTAAAATTAAAATAAATTCTGATATTTTCTTGGCATATACACTTGCAATGATTCATCAACCAGATTCTTCATCCACTGAGACAAAAGAGTCCTTTATTCTTGTAAACTATAATTAAAAGTGTTCAATATTTTTAGGGGGAAAATGTATTTGTTTATGCTAGGTATTTAATAATCACCTAGAGATTTGCTCTAATTGTCAGCTTCTCCAGAATTACTATGGTTTTCTAAATTTCTTAACAAGTAATTATAAATAGACATTTTGGTATGAAAAAATGGGAATGATATTCAGTGTTTCCTGTATTTCATAAATGCCATATAATTTCCGTCCATGACAATTTCCATTTTCTGATATGAAAGCGTCCAAGGCCATACCCTGGGCTTAAATCTCTACTGGAAGCATCTGCACATTCATTTCCTTCTCAATTATTCAGAGCCTTCTCTACAATGTCAGAAATTTACACAAGAGATTTCATAACCTAATACATGAACATATCTTTGTTTTCATTTACAGAAAACTTTTTCCTTTCTTTTTGTAAATACTGTTTAATGCAGAGTGAGCTTCAGAGACTACACCATACAGGGGTGAAACAGCATGTGACTTCATTAGGATGCACATAAGTAGACAGCAATGATGGCAGACGGTGAGATTCATAGGCCCATGAAGATATATCAAGGTAAGAGCTGATACTCCGAACCTAAACTACTTTATAATTCTCATTGTATGTGTGTTTAGCTTGGCTTGTGAGCTTTTCTCCAATCTGTTATTGCAGAAAAGAACTGAGGTAATCCAAAAGAAAGTACTTGGGGACTTCCAGTAAGTTCTTGAGCCAACAGAAATACACCCAAATGCCAAAGCACTCCCTCGCTAAAGTCAATACGTGAACATGTGAATATTATTTTGGAGGCCGTTGTGCTAATGCGAGTGTGTTAAGGTAAGAGCTTATGTTTGTCAAAGTGAAGATTTGGTTCTTCCCCTACCTTCAACATGGAAGCTAACATCTTGATGACTCACCTTAAAAATCCTTTTCTTCTCTTTTGATAATGATAATGTATTTTGCAGTAGAGCCAAGAGAAGCTACTTGTTTTATCTGCTGAAAGACTGAGATTATGATTGAGATTAAAAGCCAAGATACAGAAATGATGGAATATATCACATATCTTCTTCCAAAACTTGATTTCCCAGATAATAATCCCCAAGTTATTATCCCCAGAATAATGATCCAGTTACCCTGTATTTTATTCACAGCTCCTAAGATTTGGGAATTAGCCCATACGTGGGGCCCCAAACTCAAGCACTTCCTATATTAACAATAAGAAATAAAAATTACAATGCAAAAATGAAAAAACAACTTATTTTATTTTTTTAGAGAGAAAGAGAGCTTGGGGGAGGGGATGGATGGAGGTGGAGAGAAGAATCTTAAGCCAACTCCATGCTCAATGGGAACCTGACACAGGACCCTTTGAGCTCACAACCTTGAGATCATGACCTGAGCCTACACGAAGAGTCTATTGCCTAACCAACTGAGCCACCCAGGCACCCCCAGGGGAAAATAATTTGAAATGCAGATTAAAGCAGATATTTAGAAATCTGTTTTAGGATCTCAACACATAGAGAAGTGAAAGAGAAAATAATTTGCACACATCAGTACTATTTTTCCCCATTTAATCTTTGAAAATTCGCTTTCATTTAAATAAAAAAAAAAAAGTATGTAAAGAACCAAACTCTAAAATTGCTCCTTCATGCCACGCCTCAGGCATGTGAAATAAAAAGAAAGCATAATCGGTGTTCCCATCATTAGGCAAGCAGATCTTTGGCACCTCTGAGATCTATTGTCCTCCTTCCAACTGAGTAGTAAATGTTCTGATCACGCAGGAATTAATATGAAACAAGGTATTTTCATGGAGATGTCAAATGAAGTTTTTTCCTTTAATTCAGGGCTGAGGGAAATGTCTGTTTCTTCAGAGAGGAAAGATGGCGCCCTGGACTAAGTCCTGAGCCAGGGGCTGTAGAACATGGACTCTCACCTCAACTCCATCATTTATGTTCTTCGTGATTCACACTCTTCTATCTTCCTTATCTTCTTTCTTAAAGAGGAATGCCTGCCATGCTCCCCTCAGAAAGGTTTGTGAGGAAGATTCAAAGACCTATAGTAGAACCACCTAATAAAACAAACCATGCTGTCCAAGAAAATGTCATTACTAACATCAGAAACTCCTTACGATTACTAACAAGAGTGACACTGTGTGGGTTCTTCCTGCCAGGATGTGGTGTCTGCTCAGATGGTGGCCCTCCTGAGTGATTCAGAAAACGGTGTCCATCTTTAGTCCAGGAGACCTGATGTTTTAAAGGGAAGACACAAGAATCATGCCAGAGATCAAACCACAATATAATATTGTCTTGGCGGGGGGAGACGGTCCCCGGACATTTAAAAAGGGAAAATGTATGTATTCATAAGAAAATGGGCTTTCAACTAGGACAGCTGAGAGAAATGGTTTTCTTAAAAATTCCCGGCAAGTTTTAAGCCAAAGGAAAACAAAAGAAACGTTAGGAGCATACCAAGTGAGTTTTAATCATTTTGAGAAGTAGAAAAACTTGAGAACCAATGGATTCATAAATAATGGTAAAGCAAAGCTGTTTGTACTGATCTTAATGTTCTCTGTGGGATCAATCAGAGACATTAAGCACTCAGAAAGCAAATTGAGAAAAAGAATGAGAGAAAGAGAGAGAGAGAAGGAAAGGCGTATTTAAAGTGTCTGGCTCTTCTGTGGAGCAAACTGGCTTCAGCACCCTCTTGTGTTTATTAAAGATTCTGTGGAAATGTCTGGGTTGCAAACTGCGTTTTGGAGTTCTTGGAGATGTGCTCCACAGTGATCTTTCCGATGAAAGCCCTTAGTTGTAGATGGAAAAGATAGCTGAGATTGCTAAGTTCCAATCACTTAATTTAATCTTGTCCTGCTTGGATTCGAATTGAGATTTCCCGATTCCTAATCTTTTTGCTGCCTTTCATCATTTTTTGCATTTACAAGATACGATCATTTAATTACTGGACAATGATTTCAACTCATTTTCGGCCCTGTCTTGCCACCACCACTCAAAATTATATTACAGCCTCCATTGCCTATATACGGATATGGATCAAAAATAACTATATCTTAATAATTTTTTATATGCCTTGAGATCAGTGATACAAAACAAAGGGTAGAGTGCTTATATTTTTCCATATGAATGAAAAAATTTGAAATAGAAATCACTAATGAAAATAAATGATGGAGAATTTCAGATCATTAACTCAAATTACTTTAAGAAACCACAGTGGCTAAATCATGTTATTAATATAAACACGAATAAAATAGATAAAATAATAGAATAAAATAAATAAATAAAAATAGATAAAATTAAAAAATAGAAAAAATAGGAAAAAAGAAAAAATAAATAGATAAAAATAGAACAAAAATAAAATAGTCTCTGAGGGTAGAGTGAGTCAGAATGTAAATGAGGACAAATAGAATTCTGTCAGGTCATTTGTTCTTGGAGACAATTACAGATGACATAACGCTGCCTTTCTTTTTTGGCTTCAAGAGACTAGAGGCAAAGTATTTTCGGCAAAGATCCTAAATTTGGATCTCTCTAAGCCTTTGTGTTGAGAATTCAATGTATTTGTCTCCACTGTGTGGGCTTATCTGGGATTTTCTAGAATGTTTAGATATCAATCCTTGTTAATAACATCTAACACAAACATGAAAAAAAAAATTCCTTATCATCTTCTTAAAGTCATACATCATCACACTAAATACAGATACAAACAAACTGCTCTGCATTCCACTATTCCAGAACAGCCCACAAAGTAAATTTTGATCTGTATTCATTGCCATCTGTTCATGTGGCATTCACAAATAATGCCATGCTAGAAGACTATATTTACATTTTAATTTCATTATGATTAGAATAATGAGACTATTGATGGTTTCTTCCATTTTTCCTTTTAATAGCCTCTTTAATAGCCTCTTAAATGTGAACTGCAGCACTTTTGTGCATCAATCTGTTTTCCCAGAGGGAGTTTTGTGAGCAGGCATTTTCTGTTGCTGGTGAAACAGTTAGGATAGGGAAAAAAAGAAAATTCAGACTCATAAGTTTAAATTCCACTAAAAAAATCGAATTTTTATAAGTGATTCTTTAATTGTCCCAGAACAGCAAAAAGTTCAGTTGGAAAGTGGTATGTATTATTATTTTATTGCAACATTCAAAATCTTCCCAGGAGAAAGCATTATCTATTTAAAAATGACAAGAAAAAAAAAGAATACATAAATAAAAATTTTTAAAAACAAAAAGCAGCTGAGGTCTTCAAAATATTTTTTTAAAACTTCAGACTGAAGTTTAATAAAATGAAATTAATAAATAATAAAATTAAATTAAAAAATAATATAATAAACAAACACACATGCACATGACATACATACATTTAAAGTAAACTTTCTGGGATAAGTATTTTGGTGTTAAAAGAGAAGGCAATTTTGGTTACGGTCATGACCAAGTAACAGGTATTGGTTATAACTACTTAAGAAGTTATGGAAAAAAGATGCAAGTAACTGTTTCCAGACATCAGACAGTATACCACATAGTTCTGCCTTCCTTAAGAGAAGGAAAACACAGGGGTGTGGATAGGTATTCAGTTCAGATTTCTGCCTGGGGCACTTTCCAAACTGTAGGGCAAGGGAGTTAACCCAGATTGAGAGCAGTGATATTGCGGGGTGGAGGAAACGGGTGTCAGGAGATCAGGGCTGCTGAGACAGCCGTAATTTATGGAGAAGGGGATCCAGAGAGGAAAAAAAGCTGCTGCACAGAGAAGCAGCTCTAGAAACCTGCACGTAGGTTCCTTTCAGTCTTTTACCAAATACCAACCTGTGCATGCTCCAGGGTGACTACAGGTGACTCCAGCGTCACCTGTAGAGAAGAGCTCCCAAGGGGCCAGAGTTGCACAGGGAATGCTGGAGGCTAAGGGATGTGGGGAGGCACCAGGGTTCCAAGCAGAGGGGAGTCATTTCACTGGATATTCCACACATTCTGTTCACATCTCAGAAAAGCCACATGGTAAAAGTCGGGCTAACAAGTTTGTTAGGACCGTGGTCAGAGAAGTTAGTGCCTGTGCTCTTTTCTAAGATTTTTATGGTTTCAGGTCTCAGCAGTCTTTAAGCCATTTTGAATTTTTCTGTGTGTTTGGTGTAAGAAAGTGGTTGGCTTTATTCTTTTTGGATGTTGCTTTCCAGTTTTCCCAGCACCATTTGTTGAAGAGACGTTTTCCTGTTGGATATTCTTTCCTGCTTTGTCAAAGATTAATTGACCATATAATTGTGAGTTTATGTCTGTGTTTTGTATTTTGTTCTGTTGAGCTATGTGTCTGTCTATATGACAGTACCATACTGTTTTGATGACTGCAGCTTTGTAAATTTAACTTGAAGTCCAGACATGTGGTGTCTCCAGCTTTGCTTGTCTTTTTCAAGATTGCTTTGGCTATTCTGGCTCTTTTGTGAGTCCATAAAAATTTTGGGATTATTTGTTCTGGCTCTGCGAAAAATTCTTTTGGTGTTTTGGTAAAGATTGAATGGGATGTGCAGATTACTTTGGGTGGTATAGACATTTTAACAATATTTGTTCTTCCAGAATGTTTTTCCATTTCTTTTTGTTGTCTTCAATTTTTTCATCAGTTTTTTAGAGTATAGATCTTTCATCTTTTCAGGTACGTTTATTCCCAGCTATCTTATTATTTTTGGTGCAATTTTAAATGGGATTGTTTTCTTAATTTCTCTTTCTGCTGCTTTACTATTGGTGTAAAAAATGAAACAGATTCCTCTGAGGTAAAGTAAACAAAAGCAAAAATAAACTATTGGGACTACACCAAAATAAAAAGCTGCACAGGAAAGGAAACAATCAACAAAACTAAAAGGCAGCCTATGGAATGGGAGAAGATATTTGCAGATGACATATCTGATAAAGGGTTAGTATTCAAAATATATAAGGAACTTGTAAAACTCAACACCCCAAAAACAAATAATCTAATTAAGAAATGGACAGAAGGCATGAACAGACATTTTTCCAAAGAAGACATTCAGATGTCCAACAGACATATGAAAAGATGCTCACCATCGCTGAGTATCAAGGAAATACAAAGCAAAGCTACATTGAGTTCTCATCTCCCACTGTCAGAATGGCTAAAATTGACAACCAAAGAAACAACAGGTATTGGCGAGGATGTGGAGAAAAAGGAACCCTCTTGCACCGTCAGTGGGAATGCAAGCTATTGCAGCCACTCTGGAAAACAGTATGGAGGTTCCTCAGAAAGTTAAAAATAGAGCCACCCTACAATCTAGCAATTGCACTACTGGGTGTTTACCCAAAAGAATACAAAAAATGCAGATTCAAAGGGATACACACACTCTGTTTATAGCAACATTATCTACAATAGCAACTATGGAAACAGCCAGTGTCCGTCAACTGATGAATGGACAAAGAAGCTTTGGTATAGGGATGCCTGGGTGGCTCAGAGGGAGTCTGCTTCTCTCTCTGCCCTTCCCTCTGCTGGTGCTCTCTCTTTCTCTGTCCAACAAATAAATAAAATCTTTAAAAAAAGAAGATATGGTATATATAATGAAGTATTAATCAGCTATAAAAAATATGCAATGACTTGGAGCTAGAGAGTTTTATGCTAAGCAAAGTCAGTCAGTCAGAGAAAGACAAATACTATTGATTTTACTCACATGTGGGATTTAAAAAACAAAAAAAAAATGAGCAAAGAGGATAAAACGAGAGAGAGAGAGAAACTGAGAGAATCTGTTAACATAGAGCACAAACTGATGGTTACGAGAGGGTAGGTGGGTGGGGGGGATGGAGGGAGAGATGAAAGAGGTGAAGGGGACTCAGAAGGGCCCTTGTTGTGATGATTACAGGGTGACAGATGCAGCTGTTAAGTCACTACCTTGTACACCTGAGACTAATATCGCTGTATGTTAACAGACTAGAATTTACATAATTTAAATAAATTTAAGCAAATTTACATTGAAGTAATGTATTTAATTTGTTAATTAAATAATTTATAATGGTTTATTAAATTTAATTAATTAAATGTATCAACTAAATTTAATAATTATTTAAATAATTTAAACAATTGAAATAAAAACTTAAAAAAAAAAGTAGAGTCCTTTTTAGTAGTGTTTTGTGGCACCTAAATCCTTCTACTCACACTTAACTACAGATAATTGTTTTTCATTTCTTTCTCTGTCTTGTTGGCTTGTTCAGTGCCTTTCTACACCCTTCCTCAAACTGTTAATTATTTAAGGTACCATTTCTATTTTATTCTTCGATTGGTCAACACCCATGATAGGCATGAACAGACATTTTTTGGTCTGTTTTTTGGTGAGAATGCCAACATCTCTTGAACACCTTCATTCATTCATGAAAAACCAAAGTTGTATAACAACCTAGCAGAATAAATGCCTTACGGATTGATACACAAATGTGGTCCCTATTTTTAGTATTTAAAACTCATGATGCCCAATATTTTTTACTGTTTTATTAAAAATGTATTTATTTATTTATTTATTTATTTACTTGAGAGAGAGGGAGAGAGAGAGCACAAGCAGGGGGACCAGCAGGCAGAGAGCACAGCAGGCTTCCCACCAAGCAGGGAGCCCAATGCAGGACTCTATCCTGGGACTCTGGGATCATGACCTGAGCTGAAGGCAGCCACTTAACCCACTGAGCCACCCAAGCACCCTTTTTACTGTTTTATACACAGAACTACATACAGCTGGTATGCTCATTTGTCTTGACAATCTCAGTGCTTTGATAACCAAGACAGGAGAAAAAAGCACAGAAAAATGTAATTTTAGAAACTACTAGATAGATTAATAACTCCTGTAGTAGTTTTTTAAAAAATTCCAAGAAGTGTAATTGTCAAGTGTGATTCTCAGCTAACTTCTCCTGTAAGAGGAAACTAAGACACAAGCTGATATATGTAAGATGTGAGCCAGCCACTCTTGTTTAAGAGGCTGTCATTACATCGGCGTCGATTAGTTGAAATATCTTCCATTGTCAACCAGTTCCAAAAAACAATAAAACATGAACACAGACCGACACTCCACATCCTTTGATTATTTTTGCCGAAGTCCGACACAGTGCACATTGCTACAGAGCTGCATTTTTAGAAGATTTTATTTATGTATTTAGAAGAGAGAGAATGCTGGTGCAGTGCATGCTCAAGGAGGAGAGGTTGGGAGAGGATGGAGTGGGGGGAGGGGGCAGAGGAAGGGGGAGAAGCAGACTCCCCGCTCAGCAAGGATCCCAGCATGGGGACTCCAGGGATCATGACCTGAGCTGAAGGTAGACGCTTAACCAACACAGCCACACAGGTGCCCCCCAAATTTTATTTTTAAATCATCTCTAAAATCAATCAATCAATCAACCAATCAATCATCTCTACACTCAATGTGGTACTTGGACTCACAACTCTGACATCAAGGGTCACAGGTTCCACTGCAAGCCAGCCAGGCATCCCCATTGTTTTCATGTTGGGATATTATTTTCTAGTATCTTTCTATGATTTGCATATAATTTTCATAGATATCTCAATGTATATGTAATTTCACTCTAAGCATTTCGCTTAACATGCCATTCTTATATTTTTACTGCTGCAAACTTTTCATAATCATAATTTCACTCCATATTTAATATGCTGCCCAATGAACATAGTGTGATTTTCTTACTGCACTTCCATTTTGGACTTTGAAGTTGTTTTCTCTTTTTGCTTTTATAAATGATTCTGAAGTAAACAGTCCATGTGAATATCATGGTCATTATCCCTCGGAATTTCTATAGAACAAATTCCCTGTAGGATGATTTCAGGATCAAATGGGATGAATATTTTTAAATCACTGATTCATATTGTCAAAGTGTTTTCTCTTCAAAGGATGTGATAATATCAACAATAGTGTGTGGGAAACAAGTTTACAAGGTTTTATTCTCAAGGTGTTGTCATTTAAAAATAAATCACTGATTTGATAGGTGAAATAGCTCCCAATTGTCCTTTTATTTTGCATTTACTTGCTTGTTCATGAGATCAAACATTTTCCAATTTGTTTGTTTACCTGGTATCTTTTAAGACTAGATTAATCCACTATTTTAAAAAAATCTTTATGACATGCTAAGACACTAAAGATGAAAGGCAATGCAGAGCAGAGAGGAGGCAGAAATGGTTAGTGACCCCCTACTAAGGTGATGATTATTTCAAATGATATTCTCAGGTCATTAATATGCAAATTATGAGAAAAAGAGGAAGCAAAAGTCACAAGATTTGAGCTCATAATACAGCAAAAAACTACTTCAGACTGGCTCAGGTTTAGATCTTAAGGGACTTTTATCCTTTGTTAAAGCTTTTACAGACCAAATGTATTGATGTAAAGGAATTGATTTGATATTAAACGGAAGTATGAGCAGCATGAATATTTGCTGCGTGATGGGTCTATAGCCATGCTGGGCAATATGGCAGCAGGTGCCTATCGAACCCTTGAACTAGGACGAGCCAGAATTGAGAGGTAACATTAGTCAAGAGAGATGCCTGATTTTGAGGACTTGGTGCACTCAAAAAGGAATGCAAAATATCTCATTGATAATTTTTAAATTATTTACATGCTAATGTTTGGGATAGTTTAGGTTAAATAAAACATATCATTAGAAATAATTTTACCTGTTTCACTTTTTCTTATTTAAATATGATCTCTGGAATTCATAATGCATATAGGCTAACATTGGCTGGCACAGGTCTAAAGCATCTTTATGATCTCAGATTTTAATAAGGCCAATTCAGAATTTCACTGCTTTAGTCAGAGATCTAAAAGGGCATTTGACTTGAGAGAGAGATAGGATGCCTCACGTAATTAAATTAAGTAAAGAGAATAGCAACACATCAACCAATATGACCAGCCAGAAGGGCTCTCATGAGCTCAGATACTTATTCATAGATTCAGATTTTCAAGGGCCTACAACAAAGACAAACATAAAGGAGCAAAATCAGCTCGTGTCAGGACTCTTCTATAGAATGTGTCAGAGGAAACCAAAGGTGCTATAAAAACTCTGTCCAGAGCACAAAGAAGAACAAAGAAGGACAGATAGAAATTCAGGCAAGATATCACCATAAGACAGAAGGAAGACAGAATTATGGAGCTCCAATTTTGCTTCTGTCCTCTCTCCAAAGAAAAACGTCTCCTTGGAAAAGGGAGACAAAATCTCAAGAAGTAAATGGACTCAAGATAGAGAATATCCAGGGGTTATAAATACATGTTCACAACCAATGGTAGATAACTTTTTATTTCTGGGAGATGAAATCATTGGTAGTCTTTAGCATTTGTTCCAAAAATGAACTCGTTCAGTTACTAGATTATCAGTTCTATGAGAACATGGAAATGATCTCCTTCACTCACTGGTGCACCATCAGCGCCCACAATGTTGCCGGGCATATAGTAAGTGCTCAATAAATATGTGCAGAAGAGAAGAGAGAGCTTAGAATGGCCAGATAATTGAAACAGGAAAATATCCATATCTTCAATATGGGGAAAGTGAGGATTCTGAATTGTATAGATACCCAAACAACATGCAAACAAGATGTCAGTAGTTTAAACATTTTTTATAATCTATTAAGAAAAAAATTCACAATGTGCTCATATTCTTTTAGGACTTACATTTAATTTCATCTGAAGAGTAACACATTTTTAAAATTTTTTTTTTTATTTTTTAAGATTTTTTTTTTTTAATTTTAAAGTAATCTCTATATCCAACATGGGGTTCACACAACTATAAGATCAAGAGTCACATGCTTTACCAACTGAACCAGCCAGGAACCCCAAGAAGGGTAGGTTTAGGGTGATTGAAACCTCGGGTTTGACCAAGTCTCCCAGGAAGCAGGTATAGAGTGCTAAAGACAGAGGACTGAGAACGGAACAGTGGAGAAGGTTCATGGTTGGTCTTTGTTGCCTAGCTTTATTTTGTTCAAACAGAAACTCTTGGAGATTTTTTTTTTTTTTTAACAGAGTAATTTTTTTCAGAGAGAGCACAAAGTATTCATCCATTTGTTTGTTGGTTCAATAACTGAAGGAAGGAAGCTGGGAACCAAAGACTCTTGCCTTCATCAGCTTCCATGATGGTGGTGATAAGAGAGCTAGCAGGAAATAAGTAAATGACAGAGCATATCAAGGGGTGACAAGTGTTTCAAAGAGAAAGAAGTCTGCCCGAAGAAGACAAGGAAAGCAGGTACGGAGTAACTAAGGAAGAATTTCCTGAGAAAGTAACAACAACTTGGAGGAGAGGGAGAAAGCCATACACATTTCTGGGGAAAAATTATTCTATTCAGGGAAATAACAAATGCCTATCATCTGAGCCTCAGAGAACAGCAGGGAGACCAGTGTGCAGCAGCAGAATAACAAGGGCAAGGGTGAGGGCAACGGTAGCAGATTAGACCAGAGAGGTACAATGTGGACAAATCATACAGAGGCCTTTGTGAGAAGCATGGCTTTTCTCTGAGAGGAAAGGGAATCTACTGGGGACAGGTTTTGACTTAGCTTTTAAAAGGGTGTTTTGATGGCTGCATTGAAGGCAGACTGTTGGAGGTGATATTAGTCAAGGTTCTCTACAGAAACAATCTGTAGGATGTTCATATTCATATAATAGAGAGATTTATTGTAAGGAATTGGCTATGTGATTGTGGGGACCAGCAAGTCCAAAATCTAGAGTTGGCCAGAATGCCAGAGATGAAGGAAAGTGTTGAAACTTGAGTATGAAAGCAGTTTGCTGGAGAAGGGCAGTCTTTCTTTGTAAGGCCTTCAACTAATTAACTGAGAACCACCCTACATTACAGAGGGCCAAAGTCTATTGATTTATTTATTTGTTTATTATGAAAGATTTCGTTTATTTATTTGACAGAGAGAGACACAGCGAGAGAGGAAACACAAGCAGGGGGAGTGAGAGAGGGGGAAGCCGGCTTTCCACTGAGCAGAGAGCCCAATGCAGGCCTCAATTCCAAGACCCTGGGATCATGACCTGAGCTAAAGACACACACTTAACAACTGAGCCACCCAGGTGCCCCCCAAGTCTACTGATTAAAATATGAATCTCACCCAAAAAATACTTTCACAGAAAATCTAGACTACTGTTTGACCAAATATCTGGATACGGTGCTCCGGTCAATTTAATGTATAAAATTAATCATCACAGAGGTCAATGGAAGTAGCAAGGAGACCAATTAAGAGGCTGCTGTATTAACACAGGGGAGAGATGATGGCTGGATAATGGCTGGAACCAGGGTGTTCCAATAGAGGTTGGGAGAAAGGGCCAAATCCTGCATATCTTTGCCTGTGGTCGTCACTCTGATGAAGTACAAAGACAACCAGAATTAGTTGCTGAGGTCAGAGTCCTCATAGTTTCTAACAGTTGTCAAAACCGTAATCACTGGTTGTTCATGGCTCTTCAGATTACTTTATCATCTCCTTGGTTCAAATACTGAAGCTTACTGCTACATACAAGATTATACTCAACACCTACAGCAGAAAGGCTCAGGAAGGAGCCTACCAAGACAAAGGGTGCAGACTTGCCATCCTAGTGCCTACTTGTTCCTAATCCACAACAATCACGATGAGTTACTGTGGACTCACTGGTTCCAGCACAGAGAGCCTGGCAACCAAACAAAACTTAGTCAACTTCCAGGGAGAGGTTAGAGTCCTGATCCAGAGATAACAGAATATGGCTTACCAGGTCATGGTTAAAGTCATTTTCTCAGGATTGGTCTCCATCTTTGAAGTGGGGCACCAAGAAGCTAAACAACTTGGTTGGAAGGAAGTGTCTCTAAACCAGGATTCTCAAATAAATTGGAACTATTAACTTAGTGAAGAAAAGATTTATTTATTCATTTCTCCAGCAGATTTTTTTGAGGCAACACTTTTGTTCTTTTTAAAGATTTTATTACTTATTTTTGTGAGAGAAAGAGGGAGGGAGGAGGAGGGGGAGAGGGAGAAGCAGACACCCCACTGAACAAGGATCCTGAAGCAGGGCTCGATCCCAGGGCCCTGGGATCATGACCTGAGCAAAAGGCAGGTGCTTAACCAACCCAGGCACCCTCTCCAACAAATTATTTTTTGTCCCTCCTATCTGCCAGATGGGGCTAGGTCTTAGACAAAAAGGAATCAAATTCAACTGTTACATTCAAGGAAGCTTACAGTAAAATCGAAGAATGACAGATTTTAATTCAACCTTGTTTAATTATTTTTTGAAGTCTTGGGCTAGTCTAGGAAAAGGTTTTTTGTTTCATTTTGTTTTGTTTTAAAGTGAGCTGTATGCCCAATATGGGGCTTGAACTCGAGACCCTGAGATCAAGAGTTGCATGCTCCACAGGCTGAGCCAGCCAGATGCCCTGAGGGACAGAGATTTTTAAAATGTCAATTTCCACATGGTGTACTATGAACTCTGATGGGTATTGGTCTACAAAGTGATGGAAGCACAAAAGGAGATGCCTCACCCAATCTTGGGTGATCTGAGAAGGCATACTGAGATTGTCAAGAATTCAGGAACACAGAATTCAGCTATTTATATCCATTTAAAATTCAGAATCTTCCACTCAACTATAAACATGACTAAAAAAGTACATTCTTTAATTTATCTTGTTTCCTAAGCCTGCAGTCCTTAATGGATTTGCACAAACACTGGGGGACGGGGAGATGAACTTACCAGAAGAACCGAGAGGTGCCAGACAAGGAAGGGACTATCTCTGAAGGCAGTGAGCTCTCTGATGAGTGATCTGCCGGGACCCTGTGGAGGGTGGCCGGGGCGGGGAAGGGGGACGAGGGCGTCGGGGATTGGGGGGGGGGGGGGTGTTCTAGGTCACATGACATGCAGAGACAGAAGATTACTTTTTTAAGTTTTTAAGGCTTACCTGGGGACCAGAGCAAACTTACAAATGATATCTTTTGAGAGGCAGTATCACATAGACCAGGGATCCAGACTTTGGAGCCAGAGGGACCTGGATTTTAATCTTTTTTGATCTTTCATTTACTCATCTGTTTGATAGTGCTAAAAAATAATCCTTTGTGATGTTTTGATAGCAGGTGAGAGGCGAGGCAAGGCGGTGCTTAATTCTTAGCACCGTATGGTGGGAACACAGTGACTGTTAGTTCCCTTCCTGCCCTGAGAGGCAGACTTGAACATACTGAGTATTTAAAAGTAAAACACAAGGAATAACATGGAGGACATTAGGAGAAGAAAAGGAAAAATAAAGGGGGAGAAATCGGAGGAGGAGACAAACCATGAGAGACTGTGGACTCCAACAAGCAAACTGAGGGTTTCAGAGGGGTGGGAGTTGGGATGATGGGTGAGCCCAGTGATGGGTATTAAGGAGGGCAAGGATTGCATGGAGCACTGAGTGTTATACGCAAACAATGAATCATGGAACACTACCTCAAAACTAATGATGTACTATTTGGTGACTAACATAACATAATAAAAAAAAATTAAAAGAGAATAAATAAAAGTGGGCATTTAGTGAAATCTAGAAGAAATTTGGTGTAAATACATTCCTGCTATTTCATGGTAAAGACGCTTACCATTTTTTTAACAGAAGTTTTGCTTTTTTCCCATATTATGCAACTCATTGAGTCCTATATCAAGGTATTTGAATGCAAAATATAAAAGCTGCATATAGGAAGCATCTGGCCCTTCTGGGGGATTTTCCAGTGTAGAGCCCAACCATTGCTGGCAGAAACCAGGGCTGCACCTGTCCCATCACCTTCCTAGGTAGACTGGGTGCTGGCCTCACTCTGGTGGGAGGCAGGAACCTCTTTGCCTCCCATCTGCAGAGAGTAGGGATGACTGTCAAAGGTGGAGAGTTCCAAATCCGGTTCTGAAGCCAAGACGGTGAGATGGAGAAGAAGAGGTGAGGAATGTTGGAAAGATTGAGACCAAGTGTCTTAGTCAGTTCCAGCTGCTTTAATGAATGACCACAGACTGGGGAGACTTAACCACAGAAATTTGTTTCTCACAGTTCTGGAAGTCTGAGAGAAGAGGGCAAGCATGGCTGGCTTCCGGTGAGAGCCTCCTGGTTTGCAGATGGCTGTCTTCTTGTTGTGTCCTCTCATGGCTGTGAGAGGGAACAAGAAAGCAATCCCTGTCCTGTCTCTTAGTACACAAGCACTGACCCCATCAGGAGAGCTCCACCTTCAAGACCTAATCAACTCCAAAGACCTCACCTCCATATACCATCACATTCATCGTTAGGGTTTAGGGTCTCAACACAGGAGCTTCGGAGAGACACAAATTTTCAGTTCACAGCAAAATGGCCTCAGGGACACCTGGGCGGCTCAGTCGGTTAAGCAGCTGACTCTTGATTTCAGCTCAGGTCATGATCTCAGGGTCCTGGGGATTGAGCCCCCAGTGGAGCTCCCTGCTCAGCGAGGAGCCTGCTTCAGGATTCTTTCCGTCCTTCTGTTCTTCCCTACACCGCCACTCTCTCTCCAAAATAAACAGATGAATCTTTAAAAATGAAAAAATTAAATAAATAAATGGACTCAATTCAACCCCAAGGGGCACTGAGCAGTGAGGAAGTCTAGAGACCAGAGTCTAGGAAAGTAATTCATTGGGGGCAGCTATTTCTATGCACCCAGCATACATTCCCACTAAAGATTCTAGGTCCATTCGTAGGGATTGAGGGGTATACTTCTCTCTTCCCCTTTTTTAAAGATTTTTTTTATTTATTTGAGAGAGAGAGTGCATGTAACCCAGCATGAGTGGGGGGAGGGGCAGAGGGAGGAGGAGAAGCCGACTTTCCACTGAGCAGGGAGCCTGATGCAGGGCTCTATCCCAGGACCGTGGGATCATGACCTGAGCTGAAGGCAGAGGCTTAACCCACTGAGCCACCCAGGTGCCCCCGAGATGCGCTTCTTACACTTCCTACCAAAGACTCCCTCTGGCCAAAGAGAATGAACCCATAGCTCCCAGTACTCTGCCTCATGCCTGAAGTTTATTTGAATTCATTTCCCTTTAAAATTCAACTGCCTTTTGCATTCTACTTGATAATATTATCATTGTTTTATAATCCTCTCAAAATACCTTTGTACAAAAGGAGCATTTTACCAAAACATCTTCTATTCCTTGACCTACAACTTTACCCATTACATATCTCACTCAGACTGAGAGATACAAACATGGAAGTCAACACCAAACTACTGATGACATTGGTTTTTCATCAGACTTTGGGGGCATTGCAGTTTACATACCCAGAAGAGGTGGGCGTCTAATAGACAGTCTGTCCATCTCAGTTGACTCATGCAGTTCTTATCTGAACTCATGTTCTTACTCATGTTCTTATCTGAATCTGGGCATTTCCAAACATATGTGGTTTTTTGTTTTTGTTTTTGTTTCCCTTCCGGAGTTCAATTTCCACTCATTTAAATAGAATGATTAACTATTTTTTTTTTTAAGATTTTTATTTATTTATTTGAGAGAGAGGCAGTGAGAGAGAGCATGAGCGAGGAGAAGGTCAGAGGGAGAAGCAGACTCCCCGTGGAGCTGGGAGCCTGATGCGGGACTCGATCCCAGGACTCCGGGATCATGACCTGAGCCGAAGGCAGTCGTCAAACCAACTGAGCCACCCAGGCATCCCAACTATTTTTTAAATGTGTAAAAAACATGGTCTGTGGTACTAGAGACTCCTAAGATGAATAATTTGGATTCCAACGCACATAGTTTCTATTTTCACCAATGACTTGGGAAGAATTCCCTAAGAGACTTCTCTCATCGTGCATGCTTTCTTCTCTTTTTATCTCAATCCCATTTTAAACTTTTGTAGGTTAATTTTAGGGCTGTGCAGGGGGAGGGGATCTCACAAAAAGGATACTAAAAGAACCTTTTGCTGACTTGGAGGATGAAAGGAAATGGGAAAGAAACCAAATGAGTTCCACCAAAGGTAGTGTCCTCCACACTTAAGAAAACATTTTTCTATAATTTTTATGATGACAAACACTTTGATCTAAATCCATATCTTCCATTATTGCCTAGGAGTAAAAAAAAAAAAAGTTTTGTAAATTTTAGATACTACAAGGGGAAACTTTTATTTGCTACTATCTTCTACTATAACTAAGCCTACACTCATTCTGTTTGTCTACAACAGGTCAATAAGCCGAAAGGAAAGATGTTGGCGGAAGATCGATGAAAGTGATTTATTGGGGAAGCCAGCAAACCGAGAGGTGGTGGACCGTTGCTGCAAAGGATCACCTCCCCTTGGCATGGAATTCGAGCTTCTTTCAATTAACCAAAAGGGAAAGTAGGAAGAGGGTAGAGTCCAACGGCAACTGAGGTCTGGAGACATCTGAAGAAGGTGGTCTAACTTCTTTGTCCTTGTCCAGTTGGTCTCTGGGTACAGGATTCTGGTCATGCTGCTCCTTATCTTAAACATAGCATAGTCATTTCTGTATGTACTTTATCTTTCATGGTGACATAGGTTTTGGGTAAAAAGCAGTTTTTGCAAATCCTAGCTGTAGCATACCTACGGGCAGGGCTAAGCAAATGTTGCTAAGCTGGAGGTCACAGCAGCAAGGGAAATGGAAACACTATGAGGTCAGTCATGCCAAGTTTCTCCTGTCATACTAGCATGGAAAATCTTTTCTTCTGTATTTTATTACTTCGAGAAATGTATTCTATTAATAACTAGGGGTGCCTGTCTTGTTTTCTGGCTATGTTTCCAGTAATGCAAGACTATTGATTGTTTGAGGTATTATTGTCAGTTCTTAACTATCCCCCGTCATTAGCTTAGGAAATTTCTGGATCACTTTTCTTTTGCCTACATCTTTCTTTCCAAACATTGCACGTCAGCAGAGTATACTGCAGATCAGTGTTGGTCAAATAAACAGAGCAGCTGTCACGTTCCCAGAACCCACAAATTCATTGTGATGTCAAGTTGAAAAACCTAGCCCATGGAGGGTCAACATATCCCACTCTACAAGCTGCATCAAATCCAGTGGACGCCAACTCTCTCTCTGCCCTCTCTGCAGCCTTCCTCTGCAGTGTGAACCCGGAGTTAAAAGTCAGAAAAGTCGGACTTTCTAGAAAATTACCTAGAAATCAGAACTCCTTCCTCTTTCAATTTTCAGGAAAACGAAGTAACCATCTGGGTACCTTCCCAACTCTATACTGTGAATGTGAGTGTGTGCCTTCATGAATCGCATCCCCTGTGGAATGCACACATGTGACCCATGACCCCAAAGGGCTGTCTTTCTAGATTCCAAAAAAGGGCATATGTTTTCAGATGTCAAATGCTCGCTGATGTCAGGCGTCCTTAATGGCAGCATATTTCTGCATCTTGCGGTCCGTCTTGCTAACGATCTCATCCGGGAAGTTTCTCCCTCTTGCCCTTGATGGGGGCAGGCGGGGAGGGGAAGAGGATGGTCTGATACAGGGAGCTTTGTTACTGAAAGCAGCACTCTGGCAGCTGAAATAACCTTATATAGCAGTACCGCTTCACCCTCCCTGTGCTGGAAAGATCTGTATGGAATGCGGCGACTCTTCATGCTGATAAGGACATTCCAGTGGGAGAATGCTGGGGTTGGGTGAGGAAGGGTCCAGGCAGTCTGGTTACCCATTAAACCCCGCTCTTGTTGTAGACCCATGAAGCGTGGCAGCCGGCAAAGTCTTCATTAGTCAGAGACACCACAACCTGGGCTTGGCCCATTTTTCTTTTAAACATTTGGAATTGCAAGCCCGGATGACTTCCGGTGGGGTGAGTCTGCCTCTGTCCCCCTTTCCGTGCGGTAGTTTATTATTATAGGGGTGACAGAAGCTCAGAGTCACTCACAAGCCATTGTTTTTGTTTGCTGAAACAGCAGGAAGAGACAACAAAATAAAAATTAAAAAAAAAAAAAAAAAGCCCTTCAGAAAATAACAGACGGAGATTTTGCTAGCCCATGAGAAAACGAATTGACACCAGGCTGAACTATCTGCCCAGTGCCACCAAGGACTTGAAAGTGCCACCGGGGGTGACTGCATGTTGAAGAAATTTCTCTGCTGATCTTGGGGTGACCGTGGCTTAGAAAACTGGTTTTCGGGGGTTTGGAGAAAATCCTTTCTCTGCATTAAGGGAACCTGAAGGAGACAGTCAGGGCATTCTTCCATGCAGACAGGCGAGAAGGAGAGTGGTTTTGTCACACTGCACCTTTGACACGGGACACATCTAAGGCTTCCCGACCGTGGGCTGCTCGTGGACACACCCTGGGTTTTCAGCTTCCCTGCCAGCGCCAAGCAAGCTGCTTCCCTTCCCCTTTTCTTGCTCCTTTGCTCTTCCTCCCCCCCCCCCTTTCTTCCCTTTCTTGCTTTCCCTTCTCTGGCTCTTCTTCATCGACCCCTGCCTGCCAAGGGCTTCTTCTCTGCTGGGCGCCATGTCCCGGTACAATTTGGAAAGACTCACGCATGGTGCATCTCAGTGACATGCATGCTCCTAAATACAAAGAAAGAAAGTCCCCCCCGCCAGAATCATCTTGTTCTCCAACCGACCCTGGGCCCCTTTCAATGAATTTTGGTTTCTGCATTTTAAAAAAATTGCAATTATTATTTATGAAGCAAGATCAAGCGTGGCAGTAATCACTCAGTCCACTGATTTCCTTATCCGGTCAGAAAGCCCTGGGATTCCAGCAGTGACTAAACAAAGACTCCATCTTCAGACGCCCTGGGAGTCGGGGAGAGAAGCAATACGTGAACAATAAACATATTACAGCAGGCAGGGCTGAGCGACCTGAAGAGAAAGGAAATAGTAGCAGGTGCAGAGAGAGGGGCCAGCGGACAGATGGGTGCCGACTGAGCAAAGGGCTGGAGCAAGTCCTAGGGAAGCTATAATGGGAATGGCATTACAGCCAGAGGGAACAGCAAAGGCAAAGAGCTGGGTCAGAGGGTGCCTGAGTGTCCAGGAAAAGTGGTTTGTCAAGGGCAGAAGAAATAGGGGCAGTGACAGAATATGAGGTCACAAGCCGGCAGGGGTGAGATCTCTGATAGCTTTGGAGGCAGGATCAGGACCCTGGTTTTTCCCTCCCAGGCAGACGGGAAGCCAGTCAAATATTTGGAGCAAGGGTAGGTGGGGGAGGACTTGCTGTGTCATAGGGGGTGTAGGGGGCCTAGCGGGCCAGTTTTAATAAGCAGAAGGGGCATGACTGGCTAAGTCTTCAGGTCTTTGGCCAAGCTACTAGCAGTGAAGCTTGCCGCTGCTTCTTACTAGTTGTATGACTGATAGTGCGTTACTTAACTTCTGTGTGGCGACTGTACCTACCCATTAGGGTTGTTGTAGGATTATATAAATTAGTATTTGTAAACTACATATTAGTTACCCATATAAAATAACTGTAATTTTAAAGGCTCATCTTTTCTAAAAAATTGCAAGATAATTAGTTATGACCTACATTTTAGCAATTGATACAAATAACTTCCCTAAAGCCACATCTCCCAGATGACAAGGTCAGGATTTGTAGCCAGGTCTTCAGGACCCTGAGCCCATTTTACCACAGGACACGGGACCTGCCTCTTTCCCTTGGTGCCTCCCACTGCTGGAACTGTCATTAACATGATAGTAACTCTGTGTGGGGGGTTGAATTGTGTCTCATCCAAATTCATCCTCATTCCTGTATTTAAGTCCTAACCCCCACATAATTCAGAATGTGACCTTATCTGGACACAGGGTCTTTACAGGGATCTACAAGTTAAAATAAGGTCACTAAGGTAGGTTCTAATCCAAGATAACTGATGTCCTTATAAAAAATGGAATTTTACCCTCCTACACTGTTGGTGGGAATGCAAGCTGGTGCAGCCCCTCTGGAAAACAGTATGGAGGTTCCTCAAAAAGTTGAAAATAGAGCTATCCTATGACCCAGCAATTGCACTACTGGGTATTTACCCTAAAGATACAAACGTAGTGATCCAAAGGGGCACGTGCACCCAAATGTTTATAGCAGCAATGTCCACAATAGCCAAACTATGGAAAGAACCTAGATGTCCATCAACAGATGAATGGATAAAGTTGTGGGGTATACACACACACACACACACACACACACACACACATATACACAGGAATACTATGCAGCCATCAAAAGAAATAAATCTTGCCATTTGCAGCAACTTGGATGGGATTAGTGGGTATTATGTTGAGTTAAATAAGTCAATCAGAGAAAGACGATTATCATATGATCTCTCTGATATGAGGAATTTGAGAGGCGGGGGGGCTGTGGGAGGTGGGGAAGGAAAAAATGAAACAAGATAAGATCAGGAGGGAGACAAACCATAAGAGACTCTTGATCTCACAAAACAAACTGAGGGTTGCTGGGGGCAGAGGGGAGGGGAGGGTGGTTGGGTTATGGACACTGGGGAGGGTATGTGCTATGGTGAGTGCTGTGAAGTGTGTAAACCTGGCGAATCACAGACCTGTACCCCTGGGGCTAATAATACATTATATGTTAATTTAAAAATGGAAATTTGGACACAGACACCACTAGAAAAAATCATGGCCCTCCTAACACCTCAATTTCAGAATTCTTACCTCTAGATCTGTGAAAGAATCAGTGTTTGAGGCTTAAGCCCCTCAGCTTGGGGCATGTGGTTACGGCTGCCTTAGGAAACCAATTTGCCGTGTTTAGGTTGTCTTTATTATTTTATACATGCAGATCAGTCTTTGCCAAGTTGCGAGCAAAAGCACAACACTAGATCCCAGTCTGGATAAGAGACCCAAGTTTCATGAAGCTTCCTTATTGTCCAAACCCTCAGCCCAATAGGTGAATGAGAAGCTGTAGCAAATCATTTACAATTAAAAGTGACTGAAAGTAGGAGAGATCCCCCAGGTCTCTGAGGTGCACTAATTTCCTCCTGTAATTAACCTGTCAATACCACCTGTTAATAAACCTAAGGGTTGCCAACATTGATCAAGTAAAATATGAGGAAATTGGATCCCATGGAAAAATGTTACATCAAAGTATTAGAAGTATTTTTAAAAAATCTGTTCCAATTCTGCTGATTTTTTAAGGAAGACAAATCATCTCGGATGTGTAGAGATTGCTGGCACCTGGCTAATCTAGTAGGGTACCTCACTTTGATTGACTGTCGTGTGGTTTCCTTTTAGTCTGAGGTCTTAATTCCTACAAGTGATTGCTGTAGTGTGCACATGGAAAGGTAATGCATCTGCTGAAGATGGATTTAACTACCCTCCACTCTTTTTTATTTTTAAAGATTTTTATTTATTTGACAGAGAGAGAGATCACAAATAGGCAGGCAGAGAAGCAGGCAGAGAGAGAAGGGGAAGCAGGATCCCTGCTGACCTGAGAGCCTGATGCAGGGCTCCATCCCAGGACTCTGAGATCACGACCTGAGCCGAAGGCAGAGGCTTTAACCCACTGAGCCACCCAGGTGCCTCCACCCTCCCCTCTTTATTAAGGAGATCTTGCCACGGATCGTGTCTTTGTTTTTTAAACGTCTGTGTGGTACAATGGCACCCAAATGCTCCATACATACAATTTTCATCATGACACTTAAAAGTTGCCCTCAACCTGATCTCCTCCCAATAGATTATTTAAATTTCCTACTAATATACCCAAGGACCTAGGATTTCCACTTATTTCCTGTAGCCTGCACTCTTTTCTAGAAATAGTTGGTGAATTGCCCTACAGCCTCAGCCGGAGAAGCTGACAGCGACTACCCACTGAAAGTCTGGTCGATTGTTCAGGCATTTCGTAAGCACTTTGCAATCAAGAGACTAGACTTAAGGAGCCAGGTGTGGGCGACTGCAGATGCTGATCTGAATTCCGAGATGTCGCCCGCTAGCTGTGATTCCATCTCTCTGGCCTTCAGCTTCTTCGACTGTAAAATAAGAACGGTGGCAACATCCCTGTTGGGATTATTCTGAAAATTGATGAAATAGTATACTTCAAGTGTCTGACACTGAGCAAAAACCCTTCAGATGGTTGCTATGATCATTAGTATCCACTACAGTATGTTACAAAGTGACAGATGTTTCTAGAAATACCTTCTGAGGGACACCCGGGTGGTGCAGTGGGTTAAGCATCTGACTCTTGGTTTTGGCTTAGATCACGATCTCAGGGTAGTGGGATCGAGCCGCAGGTTGGGCTCCATGCTCAATGGGGAGCCTGTTTCAGAACTCTCTCTCCTTCTGCCTCTGCCCCTCCTCCCTGGACTCTCTCTCAAATAAATAAATAAAATTCTTAAAAATTTTATTTATTTATTTATTTATCTATCTATTTATTTATTTATTTTACGGAGAGAGAGAGATCACAAGTAGGCAGAGAGCAGGCAGAGAGAGAGAGGGGGGGGGGGAGGAAGCAGGCTCCCTGCTGAGCAGAGAGCCCAAAGTGGGGTTTAATCCCGGGACCCTGGGATCATGACCTGAGCCAAAGGCAGAGGCTTTAACCCACAGAGCCACCCCACCCCACATAAATACATAAATCTTAAAAAATAAATAAATAAATATCTTCTGAGGCATATCTCCTCCAAATCGTAAAAAACAGGAACATAGCTGTTTTTGTCTCTTAAGATGAAATTGCTGACTATCTAGAAAAAAGGAAAGTCCATAATCATGATTTAAGTCAGTGCTTCCTTAATATTGATACTTCCATGGAAGACCCAGGAGCGTGGTCATCAATTTTGCTACCTCTTTGATTCACACGTTCCATTAATTTACACGGGTTCTTTGTAGCACCTAATGTCTCATTGTTTTTTGAGCAATTCCCCAGAAAAACAAAATAACAGTGACGATGACAACAAGAAGTATTCGTGAAGTGTTGCTGGAGACCCGTCACGAAGCTAAATAACTACGACAGTTCCCAGCAGCCGCGGCTTCACTTCCTGGGGTTCTGGGTACCTGAGGTCATCCACAGTCTGGGGCAGATGACTACCCTTCTGACACAAAGTCAGAAGGCCAGTGGTAGCCTGACCCTACGTCACAGTGCCTGCCTCAGCCACCACCCTGCATCTCATCGCACTGTTTCCTCTCAACGCATCACAAGAAGAAGGGTGAGAACAGCACAGTAAGCTATTTTGTGAGAGAGAGACCTCATCCACATAAGTTGCATTACAGTATATTCTTCTCCACGTTCTATTTTATTATCAGTTACTTGTTCATTTCTTGCTGTGCCTAATTTATGGAGTACACTTAATGATGGGTATATGCGTGTAGGAAAATACGTGGTGCAGGCAGGTTTCCGTACTAGCTGTGATTTCTAGCATCCCTGGGGGTTCTGGACTATACCCCCCACAGATAAGGGGGGACTACTATATTTATTTACTTACTTACTTACTTAAGATTTAATCTATTTATTTGAGAGCTGGAGCAGAGGGAGGGGCAGAGGGAGATGAAGAAGCAGACTCCCCACTGAGCTGGGAGCCCTGTGGTGGGGTTGGGGGGGCTTGATCCCAGGACCAAGATCATGACCAGAGCTGAAGCAGACGCTTAATCTACTGAGCCATCCAGGTGTCCCAGGGGGATTACTGTATTTATATTTACTCTTTTGATCTTTCTAATTCATGTCCATCCTTATTTTTCAGTTGAGGTGACTAAGGCCCAGAGACCTGGGGTAACTTGCTCAAGGTCACACACAGCTAGTAAGTGGCAAAACAAGGGGACTCAAAAGAACTTACGGAGGCCAGAAAAATACATGCATCTTTTTTTTTTTTTTAAAGATTTTATTTATTTATTTATTTGACAGACAGAGATCACCAGAGAGGCAGGCAGAAAGAGAAGGGGAAGCAGGCTCCCCACTGAGCAGAGAGCCCAATGTGGGGCTCGATCCCAGGACCCTGGGATCATGACCTAAGCTGAAGATAGAGGCTTTAACCCACTGAATCATCCAGGCGCCCCATCACGTGCATCGTGTGTGATAAAATTTGGGCAAAAATCACAAAGATACAAATTTAGCATTTTTCTTTTTATTTTAATATGACTTGCCTTGAGGCACTGAGTGTGTAGAGTAATGGTAAGGGTGAGAATTATTCTAATCAAGGGCATAGTTTAGAGGACGGAGGAGACAAAAGAGTTTCATAGTTAAACCCATGCATAGTGGGTAAGAGTTGAATTTGTGGATTGACTGGAAGGTTTGCCTATGGCTTTTTTTTTTTTTTTTTTTAAGGATTTTATTTTTCCTTAAGTAATCTCTTCACCCAAGGCGAGGCTCGAATCTGCAACCGCGAGATCAAGAGTCGCAAGCTCCAGGGACTGAGCCCACCACTTGTCTGTGGCTTGTCTAGGCTTTTGATTGGGCCAAAGGCTCATCCCAAACTGAAGGGAAGGTCTCCAAAGAATGGTGTCATTTACATTAAGCTTGTTCTTGGACATTAGCTCTGGAGGCTTCATTAACAGTGTGAAAACCAGTCCTTCAGCTCGGTGCGCTTCATTAAGGAGGCTCTGGAGAAAGTGAGAGACTGTGGGAAGCACAGAATTTAAGACTGACTTGTTTCCATGCGGAAGACAAATACTTACGGAGCCCCTTGCCCATTTATTTATTAAAAATTCATACATACATACTTATGTACATACATACATACATAAAGATTTTATGGCCATCAATGTGGCATTCAAGAATGTGGAGTGGTAGGGGTGTCTGGGTGGCTCAGTGGGTTAAGCCTCTGCCTTCGGCTCAGGTCATGATCTCAGGGTCCTGTATTGGGCTTTCTGCTCAGTGGGGAGCCTGCTTCCCTTCCCCTCTCTCTGCCTGCCTCTCTGCCTACTTGTGATCTCTGTCTGTCAAATAAATAAAATCTTAAAAAAAAAAAAAAAAGAAGAAGAATGTGGAGTGGTTAATCCCCTGCTGCTTGCCCCCAGCCTCCCTCTACTTTAGCCACCTTGGGCTTCTTGCTGTTCCTCGTACATGCGGTTCCCTCTGCGTGGAACAGTTCTCCCAGGTACTTCCCTTGTTCCTTCCCTTACTTCCTTCAAGTCTTTATTTCAATGTCACCTTCTCAACAAGACCTTCTCTGGACACCTTGTTCAAAATTACAAACCAGTCCCCCCTTCCCCTTCCTCAACTCTCTTCATTCTCCTTTATTGCTTTATTTTTCTCTATAGTGTTAATCACCTCCAAACATCCCATAGAATGTACTTAGTTCATCGCTGACTTCTCCATGACGCTTCATGAAGGAAGAGATTTTTGCCTATTTTATTCACTGATGTTTATCCGGCATTAGAACAGGCATTCAAGAGGCATATATTGAATGAATATATAAATAATATGATTTATGTATATGAACATGAACAGGAATTGAGCAACGTAGACCAGATACGAAGGGCTTTACATGTGTTGACTTGTTAAATATGCCCAGATACGTATTTAACATATTACATCTGATAGGATGTGATTGCCTCATGCATACAATCAAAATAATCCTGTGCGGCAAAAAACAATATTGACATTTTTCTCTTTATCACATATTGTGGGAGTGTGAGAAATAGAGAAGTTAAGGATTCATCCAAAGTCAAACAGTTGATGATAAAGCCTAAAAGGGAAACCTTCATTCAGGACAAAGAAAGATGTGTCTTCTCACTCAAAAAAGAGGTCATGGTAAATGAGAAGCCGTACCGATCAGATACCGATGATTGAGTACTCGGTCGACAGGAAGCAGAGTCCCTGACGACGGGGCCAGGGAGAGAAGGAAAGCACAGAAAATGCAAACAGGGAGTGCAAAGATGGAATAAAAAAAATGTAAAATTATGCTACAGTCCAAACAATTCGTACCGTTACTGGCGAACTGGGAAATGTCCTCTGATTAGCTAGCGAGCTGGCATCGTTTTGAAGCAAGTCATATCTTAGAACCACTAAATTTCAATCTCTGTTGCTTTTATGCTTCGTGATTCTTATTTATTACCCATTTCACCCTAGTTAGAGTAGTTTATAGTCGCTCAGGTCAATTACAATACAGAAAACATCAATAGCACTGTTCGATTTTTTTTTTCTCTGAAGGAACAAGTCTAATGAAGGACTATAATTTGAAAGCAACAAGGGTGTGAAAAGTGCTTCCTTTATTCCTTCATGCATTTGTCATCTCCTGGTTTTTAGTGTGTTGGATACAACCTCTGGGGACTGAACTGAATAATCTGAAGAAGGAAATAATATGCTTTTGTAAATTAAACACCACTGCCAGGGAGATTGATTAAATACAACTCAACTAAAACCTCATTTTATATTCAGATTAAGTTCCTTGTCAATCTTTTTTCAGTGGAAAAAAAAAAAAATCTTCCCAATTAAGGTGTGGTTTCCCTGGGAATAGACCTGTTTTTTACAGTTTTCCTTCAGCGGTATTAAAAATACTGTTTTCTGCTGCTGTAGAAAGCCTGGGAAGTCTTAACGGCTGATAAACGAATGCCTCATTTAGAAGTTACCTTTGGGGGTGCCTGGGTGGCTCAGTTGGTTAAGCGTCTGCCTCCGGCTCAGCTCATGATCTCAGAGTCCTGGGATCGAGCCCCGTATTGGGATCCCTGCTCAACGGGGAGTCTGCTTCTCCCTCTCACAAGAATACTTGTATCATTTTCCCATCACCAATCTGCGTTATATATGTGCAAACAAACATATATAATTATGTAGGAATATATGTGTGTTTATATAAACATATTCATGTATATGTATTTAGATAATCTCTTTTTTTTTATAAAAATGGGACATTCTCATTATAAAGAAAAAAATCAAAGAATGCAAAAAAAAAAAGACTACAAAAAAGAAAGTAACTGCTCCCCCACAAGAAAAAATAAAAAAGATATTGGTACTGGCATTTGGTGGACATCACTGTAGCCTGTCATGGTGACTGAAATGCCTTCAGCAACCAAAAAGAGCCTCATTGATCAAGATGGTTTGTGTGGAAAATTCACTCAACCTCCTTTGTCTCCTTTGGCATTTTCCACACAGGTATTGGGGAATATTTCTCTACTTTCTGAAAACCACAGTGCAGTGAAATGATAAATAGAAACCAATGTTCTCTTTGTTGCTCAAGACAATCAGAGGGTGGTGGGAGCCATGGCAAGCTGGAGAGCAAAGCCCCACCGGAGGACACAGGTACCATCACTCAGGCAGAACAGATCGTTGCCAAGCAGGAGTGTGGCCTCTGTGTCGCCAGGCCTTCCAATTCATTCGAAGATATGAGGCATTTGCTTCTGTAATCAACGCCCCCTACTTTGACACTATTTTCTCAAAATGGTTTGAAAACACTATTCAGACTGAATGAAATATGGAAGGTAGTCTACGGACTGGTGTTTGTTCTAGAACATTCGATCAGTATACAGGCAAAGAGATTGGTAAGAAAAAAAAGAGCTGCATATTAAATAATTGTTTCAAAATAAAATAATTATATAATTCTATTGAGCTATACACTTTTTAAAATCATGGTTAATTTTATATAACCTTCATGGAGGAAAAACAAACTGGCGTTAACTTGAAAGACTTGGCTGAACTTCATGAAACATTTCTTCACCAACGAAAATGTCTCTAAAGAAAACAATTTTGGGGGCGCCTGGGTGGCTCAGTGGGTTAAGCATCTGCCTTCGGCTCAGGTCATGATCTCAGGGTCCTGGGATCGAGTCCCGCATCGGGCTCTCTGCTCGGCAGGGAGTCTGCTTCCTCCTCTCTCTCTCTCTGCCTGCCTCTCCAACTACTTGTGATTTCTCTCTGTCAAATAAATAAATAAAATCTTAAAAAAAAAATAAAACGATTTTGAAAACTTTAAGAGATTGGATACTTGACTGTTATAATTATCACTGTATTTTTAACTATATGTTTCAGTTTTAGACTACACTGGATTCACATCCAACTTTTGAAAGATTCTGGGTCCTTTGATAATTTTTTTTTCTTTCTTTTTTTTTTCTTTTAAAGATTTTATTTATTTATTTGACAGAGAGAAATCACAAGTAGATGGAGAGGCAGGCAGAGAGAGAGAGAGGGAAGCAGGCTCCCTACTGAGCAGAGAGCCTGATGCAGGACTCGATCCCAGGACCCTGAGATCATGACCTGAGCCGAAGGCAGATGCTTAACCCACTGAGCCACCCAGGTGCCCCGATCATTTTTTTTTTTTT
The DNA here is from genome assembly GCF_011764305.1 of Mustela putorius furo. Lineage (NCBI taxonomy): Eukaryota > Metazoa > Chordata > Mammalia > Carnivora > Mustelidae > Mustela > Mustela putorius. The sequence goes on from NW_025422022.1 coordinate 9,410,299, forward strand.
TTTCTTAAGGCTATTTATTAACCTTAATCTACTTTTTTTTCGAAATCATGGAGTATTATGACACTCTCACGATGAAGATGGGCCTTTCCTTAGTACCTTTCCCAGGGGTGGGGATGTACTTAAGGGCCAAGGCACTACAGAATATCCTGTTTCTTTTTCTGACCCCTAGTTTTTAATGCTTATGAAATAATGCTTTGTTTTTTCCTTATTTGGCTCCTGCTAGAGAAATTTTTACCTTTTAAAAATCTAAAGTTGACCCTTGAGCAACACAGGGGTTAGGGGTTCAGGTTTCCCCCACACGGTGCAGTCAAATAAAACACATATAACCTTTGACTCCCTATAAACTTAAATACTAATATTCCACTTTTGACCAAAAGCCTTACCAATAATATGCTGATAATCAATTAACACATATTTTGTATGCTACATGTATTATATATTGTATTCTTACAATAAAGTGAGCTAGAGAACAGAAAATGTTATATAAGAAAATCAGGGGTGCCTGGGTGGCTCAGTGGGTAAAAGTCTCTGCCTTTGGGTGGGGTCATGATCCCAGGGTCCTGGGATCCAGCCCCGCATCCGGCTCTCTGTTCAGCAGGGAGCCTGCTTCCTCCTCTCTCTCTGTCTGCCTCTCTGCCCACTTGTGATCTCTGTCTGTCAAATAAACAAAGGAAAAAAATCTTTAAAAAAAGTTATAAAAATATAAATATAAAAGTTAAATATATATGATATATTTATTAAGTAAAATTATTAAATTAAAATTATTAAATAAAAATATAAATATAAAAGTTAAAAAATTATAAGAGAAAATACATTTACAGGACAGGACTGTACTCACAAAACAAAAAACCCGTGCATATGAGTGGACCTGCACAGTTCAAACTCAGGTTGTTATTTTTAGTTACCAGGTATCAGAGAAAGTGATTTCTGTAACCCTATGTCATTTCACCATATTTATCTGGAAGCCTTTCTCGAGCTTTAAAGCTAGTATAAATTTTACAATATTATAATATAAATTTTACAATGAAGATGTATATGAGGGGCGCTTGGGTGGCTCAGTGGGTTAAAGCCTCTGCCTTCGGCTCAGGTCATGATCCCAGGGTCCTGGGATCGAGCCCCTCACTAGCTGCCTGCTCCGGGGGAAGCCTGCTTCTCCCTTTCCCACTTCCTCTCCTATGTTCCCTCTCTTGTTGTCTCTTTCTCTGTCAATTATATAAATAAATAAATAAAGTAACTAACTAATTAATTAATAAATTCAATCTTTGAAAAAAAGGTATATGAAATGGCACAGCTCCTAAAATCTATTCTTAGGTACTTATAAGTGTATTAATGTATAAGTGAATTAATTTAATAATCATATACTACCCTACGTCATGAGGCCATACTTAAAAGCTTGTGTATACACATGTACAATATATTAATTTCCTGGGTTATTGAATAATGAGGTCTCCTGTTGGATTTTTGGAATTCAGTATTTTAAATTAATCAATTAATTAATTAATTAATTAATTTTTAAAGATTTTATTTGTTTATTTGACAGAGAGAGACAGCAAGAGAAAGAATACAAGCATGGGGATTGGGAGAGGGAGAACCAGGCTCCTCACTGAACAGGACCCTGGGATCCTGACCCGAGCTGAAGGCAGATGCTTAACGACTGAGCCACCCGGACAGAGACCCACTTCCAGCTCCCAGAGGACTTGCTCCGGGCCTCTCCCAGGCAAGAATCTCCAAATACAATGACTCTTGTGGTGTTGATTACTACAGGTGCATTTTTCTTTTTTGAACTTCATGTTAGCGGAGGAATACGCAATGTGCTCTTTTGTGCTTTGGCAGCTGGTACCTCCCGGTGAGGTTGGTGAGGGTCCTTCGTTCTGTTGTACGTGGCTGGAGGTGGTTGTTTTTCACTTCTGAGTTACAGTCGTTGTGTGACTCTACCACAATTTGTTTACCAATTCTACGGCTGATGGACATGTAAGATGTTTCCAGATTGGGTCTATCGTTCATAACTGTGCTGTGAAGGCTGTGGTGCCTGGTTTTTGGTGGACACAGCCATTTTCCGTTTTTGGACAGATACACTGGAGTGGAGCTACTTGGTCGAAGCTTGCGTCCAGCTTTAGTAAGTACCATCAGTTGACTTTCCGAAATGGCTCTACCAATTCTAGCTCCCAGGTACGACATGGTGATTCTGGTTCCTCCATGTCCTCACCAGCACCTTACTTTGAGTCATTCTTTAATGTCACAGACATCTTTTTAAAAACAAAAATCAAAGCACTGCTTTGTGCTGCTGAAAATTCTCAGGAACTTCTCACTGCACTTAGAGCAGGGCCCATCTTCTCTGGGCCTGACTTCCTTCCCCACCTGTCTGTCCCTCTTGCCATCTGTCCCACTCCTCCCTTTTCTCCGCCTGCTTCTGCCTCTGGGTCTTTTCTTGCCATTCTTCCAGGCCTGGTGTGCTCTTTCCCAGCTTTCCGGGTCTCTTACTCGCTCATTTCCTTGAGTTTTCTTCTCAAATATCACCTCCTTAGAGAGATCTCTGTCTCCTGCCATCCTCCCCTCTCTCTGAGTCTTTACCCTGCTTTATTTTTCTTAATAAGACCTATCAGTTCCTGGGGAGGCTCAACTGGTGAAGCATCCAACCTTGATTTTGTCTCAGGTCATGATCTCGGGGTCATGAGATGGAGTGACCTGTTGGGCGTCCATGCCCAGTACCGAATCTCCTTGGGATTCTCTCGCTCTCTCTCCCTCTGCCCCTCCCCCATCCTGCGCATGCTCTGTCTCTCAAACGAATACATAAAATCTTTAAATACCAATAGCAATACTTAACAGTTTCTGACATGATATCGCATCCTTGTGTATTTGTTTATTCTTGGTCTCCCTGGCTGGAATGCCATTCCATGAGAGTGGGGATGTGTCTTTCTTGATGTCTTTCTTGATGGTCACCCGTCCATCAGTGTGTGCTGCTGGTTGAGTGTCTGCCACTTACAAGCATTCAAATGTACAGGACGAGGGGATTTTTGTACCTGCATTAATCCTTGCTCCCTAGCAGCTGCATGCCCTCACTTACTCACAGGGATGCATCTACTCTTTTTCTCTCAGCCCATTTCCGTCTTCCTTCTCTGTTCACTTCCGCTTTTCCCTCCCTCCTACCCGCATCTCGTCGCTGGTAGGAGACTTCAGCATCAGAGTGGGGGGTGCTGGGCATCAGGTGTTTGAGCATTAAATCTCCAGTTGCAGTGCAGTGGGCAGGGGAGGGAGCAAGAGAACTAACACTCCCTTTGCAATGTTAAAAACATTGCATGAGACCCTACAATTTTATTTAATTGAGCCAAAGAGTTTTAGAGAAAGTCTCCTCTCTCTTCATCTCCCCCCACCCCTGCACCTTCGCTCTGCACCTGCAAATGGATATTTCTCAAACACATCTCTCCAGGGGAGTCTCTCTTACTTAACCAGGAGCCGGTCTTGCCGTCCGAGCTGCGGAACTGCACTGTCAGATGCAGAGACAGCTGTAAGCTTTGCTTTCCCAGATGGAGAGCAGCCGGAGCAGGGATTTGGTGGAGGGGTTTGGGAATACATCAGGCAAAGTCTGTGATGAGAACAAAAGAGGGAGATGTCTATTCACCACTCCATCATAATGGGCAAGAGAACAACATTCCAGATTTGTCATCGCCTTGGGGTCTGGCAAGGTCATTAGAATATTTCCAAAGAGCATGAGAAAGAAACAGAAAAATAACGTAAATCTGGGGGTGCGCCTGCCTGCCTCTCTCTTGTGCAAACAACAACTGGAAAATATGACCGAGCCCCACCATGGGGGAGGGAGAAATTTGGAACTGTTTTGAGACGATGAAAGAATGGAGATAGAAGAGGAGGGTAAAATGCTCTTCCTCTGAGAGAGAGAAAAGATGCATCTTTAATAAAACCCAACCGCCAAGAGTACAGTTGTCCAGGTAGACTCCCCTCCCACTGGCACCCTGTCAGGGGAAAGCAGCTTTTGCACACACCTGTGTGTGCAAATTGTCAAACAGCCATCTGGTAGACCAAGGAAAATCATCCATAAGCCCATCAGTGGACCCCGGGGTGCAGGGAAGCCTACGTCTAAGGTCCAGGCATCGTGTATAGCAAGAACCGCCTCTCTGGTTGACATCACCCTATGAAAATGCTTATGGATAAATTTATAAACAAAGTTTCTAGGAGGCACGATTACACAAGAAAAAGTGATTGATTTATACAAGCGTGGATTTATTTATTTTAACCATCTCATCCTATGCCTTGGGGAGTTGCTAGAGTTGTCTAGCCAGGCAGGTCTGGGCGAACATCACTCTTGCTCTTGGCCGTCTCTTACCTGCCATCCTCTTTCTCTTGGATGACCCGAGTATGTGTTGTAATAAAATACAGCCCTGGCATTTGCCTCCGCTCCCTATCAGAAGTCGCTACCTCCCCCTTCTTGGCAGGGATTACCTTCCACTGCAGCATCTGAAAATGTCAGCTAATCATTTTTCTGGTGTATTCTGCAGCTCAGCAGAGCCATGGCCCCCAACACTGACCACAGGAACCTGAGGGATTCAGGAAAATATCTCTTTCTTTTCCTAGTTTCCAAGGAGAGGTTTCTCCACGGACGAAGTATGTGAGGCTTGGAACTGCAGCCACTGTCTCGTGCGCAGGTGGGAAAAGCCCCAAGGATCATGAAGAAGCTGACCCAGATCCTGGACATCGCTCAGCAGCTGAACCACTCTTGGAACTGCCTCTTTCTAGGCTTCCTGTTAGGTGATAAAAACAAACGTATCCAAGCCCCTTTTAGTCAGGTATTTCATTTCTTGGAGCCGAGAGCATTAATGATAAATTACAACATGTTTATTAGTGCGATATGTTAATGAAATATATCATCATAGCTCCCCTTTCACGGGCCCCTCAAGGCTTCCTGTTGCAAATGGAATAAAGCATGAAGGGCCACCAGGCCCTGCATAACCAACCCCTCTGTTTCTATGAAAGCTTTCAGGCTTAGCTCTATGTTTCCCACCCTCATTCTCCTTTACTTTCTTGTTTGCTGCCACTGCCAAATTCCTACCTCAGGGCCTTTGCACACCCTGACGACATCTTATTTCTTCCTCTCCACCCACTTTAAAAGCAACTTCCTCAGAACAGCCTTGCTTTATTACCCACCCTACAGCAGATCTCTCGTGCTGCTCCTTCTGATAGATCTCTGCTCGTTCTCTTGGTGACTATGACTGACTGGTGGGTTGCCTCAATGTGCATTCCCGTCTCCTTCTAGAAGGCAAGGACTATGACTAAAACTGTCTTTCCTAGGCTCCCTTGAAGCTGGCTTCTAGAAGTAGTTGGGTCATATATCAGGCATATATGTGGGAGGTGGTGTTGACTTGCTGTTCAGTGAGAGAGACAGGTGTATTGACGGGCGGGGGTCCTGGAAGAGGAGATGTGATTCTCACCTTGGCAAAGGTGGCAGCTGCCTTTGTGGCTTCATTGTGCAGGATGGTTTGGGACACTGGCATTGCAATTCTTGCCTCGAGTCTATTTCTTTAGGCCACTTTCCAGTGTGAAGCCTGCTGTCACTCTTCATATATCCCTTTCTGCTTAAATTGTTTAGCTTCTATAATTAAGAACTCTGACCCACAGAGAAACCCTCACTACAATTACAGTGATATATTCATTTGTACATTCCCTTTTCCCCTGGTGTCTCCAGCCAGCTTCTGTGTTCTGAATACAGCACAGGGTGACCCATATGTCTAGAGATCAAATAGTCATTGAGCGGGTAGGTAAGTAAATAATTTTTTAAAAAATCCAAACATTAAAAAAAATTGCATATAAAGTTACATCTTGGATATTTAAAATTCTAATGATGTGTCAGAAGCCAGAAGCCAACACCTACAGTGAATTTCCAACTTGCTTGTTTCACCTGACAGATGCATTGCTATGAGAGCCAAATTAAAAACAAAAAACAAAACAAAAAAAACAATGAAGGACCAGGAACATGGACTCTGTTATGAAATGAGATAATAATCCTGACCATCGTGATTTTGTTTCTCAAGAAATGTGATTTCCCTCGGGCAGATTTCTCTGATGCTTTTTTACCCCTCCCAAGAGGGCAAGTCAGCCTCTGAGATGCTGGCCTGGTACCTGGGACTCTCTCATCGGAGGCGCAGGCTCACGCACTCTCCTGGGCGATCCGGGCTGGCCCAGGAAGCTCTCAGATCCCCAAGGGCGTGACCCCACGCCTCGCTTGGCTAATCACAGTTCCCCGATGCCTAGCACACAGTCAGCACTCTGTAACTAAACACAGTGTGCTGCATGTTATTTAAGCATAAATTCTGAAGAATTTCAGGCACCTGGGTGGCTCAGTCGGTTAAGAGTCTACCTTTGGCTCAGGTCACGATCCCAGGATGCTGGGATCAAGTCCCACACCCAACTCCCTGCTCAGAGGGGAGTCTGCTTCTCCGTCTCCCTCTGCCCCTCCCCCTAATTATGTTTTCTCTCCCTCTCTCAAATAAAAAAACAGAAACCTTTAAAAAAAATTCTGAAGAGTTTCATAATGAACAAGTTAGTATTATATTTGCAGTAATCAATCATGTCTCTCTTTTTATATCTTATTTGTGTATGTACATTTTCATAAAGGCGCGATCCCTGCCTCAGACATGTAAAAATATATTTTCTACAGGCCTGACCTTCTTTCACTGTGGTAGACTCTCTCTCTTCTGTGGTTTTTCCCTTCCACAAATAAGGGTATCTCTTGCTCTCTTTGCCCTTCCTCCCCGTACCTGGACTTGCTCTGAGCCCTCTGAGCCTTCCACAAATGGCTCCTACCCTTGGAAGGTGCCCGTTGTTTGGGGATGTTCCTGGTTCACTGACCCTCACTTTTGTAAGCAGTAGAGAGGAGGAAGCGGAGACTGAGGGGGCAGAGGGTAAAGGGGGAGAAATGACGCACCTCAGAAAAGCCCTCTAGACAGATCACCGCCCCCAGCAAACAAGAACAAACAGGTTTGGGCTGCTTCCCTGTGGTTAAAGGCACCTGTTCAAAATCTGGTGTTGTCTGGAAGAAGCCTGCTTCTGTCTTTTGCTTGTGTTTAACTCTGGCCTGTTTGTCGATCTCCACGCCCCATGAGTAGGTACAGATGTTATTATATTGAGTCTGGTACAACTTACAGTACACATTATCTGACACCCAGTAGGCATGCAGCACCGGGGATCATTTATGCAAATAAATACTCTATTTTCTATTTTTCATCACTTCTTTGATCTCTATAATTGGCACCAATGCCCAAATATCCTTACCGACTCGGGCAGTGCTCACTGGTACACAGTGCTCACACCCTCATTTTGCACCGCCAGTCGCTGAGATTTCCTACTTCCCGCTTCCAGAATGTTCTTCCTTATAACGCTCGGCCATCTGCTCCTGTCCTCCCGCAGTGCTCTTGCACGTGGCTCTCCAGCGAGTGCACATGCGTGCACACACCCACGCACGTGCGCCGCTGTCCCCACGAGGCCGGGCTCCTCCATGCCATCTGGGGGCAAAGGGCTTGCATGCCAGTTTGCAGAGTGGAGGTGCCATTCGGATGCAAACAGAACAGAATGGAGGGCACAGACACCTGAGCCCGGGAGCCCTCAGTGCTCGGGGACTAGGGGAGAGGCCAGTGGTGGCACTGAGTGGTGGCTGAGGAACTAATGCAATCTGGGCACAGGGACCTGTGAGCACCCACGGCAGGGCTAACTTACCATCACTCACCCTAAATTTGCCTTCTGGACTCTGGACGTCATTTCATTGAAAAGTTGCATTCGTTGTACAATTTGAGTCATGCAAAAGAAGCTGTGCAGCCTAGGGCACATCCTGTGACATAATGATAAGGTAAATACTTGTGGCCATCATGTGAACACGTCGGGGGGTGCCATCTCTGCTCCCCGGCCACTTTTCACAATTGTCTGGAATTCCTCTTCCAGAACCCACAAGCTTTCTTGCTCCACAGTGAAAAGAAGACTGAAATGAAGCTACTAGGGAGAGTTGATGGGTTGGAATGAAGGAGCTTCAGGCAAAGCATAAATGGGTGACAGTCCAGAGTTTCCGCCTAAGGAGGGAGAGAAAAAGAAAAGGTGCGTGGGCCCCCTGGGGGTGGGGAGAACCTTCTCATCAGTAAAGAGCAGGCTCAAAGTGGGGGTCAGATGTTCTGAAAGCAAATGCCCCAAGCTTTACATGATTTTTCCCATACCTGTGCCACTAATTTCTATCCATTCAGGGACAAAGGAAGATTGTGGAGGGCGATACTCAAAACCCCACATCATCACAAGGGAGCAAATGCAGAGCCCTACAGAAGCAGGTTCCCTGACGGTGACATTGGCAGTTCACTTAGGGCCCTACGAAGTGTGTCCTGCTCAAGTCTGGGGCTTGTGCTCCGAGGAAACCAGATTTAGAGGCCTCGCCCTCTGTGGTCAAGTCGGGAAGACAGGCAAAAAAATCTGGCAATTAACCATGCAGCCCGGAAGGTGCGATTTGTATTCCTAGCTGTCTTCTCCTTCATGCATCCTGTAGTGCTGTAGTCTCCTGCAAAATTAAAAGCAAAACACTTTTTTGTGTGTGCAGTGATTTGTTGAAGGACTACCTCTCCTGATAGGTTGTCGGCTCCAAGAGATGGGTCTTGTGTCCATCTCGTTGGCCGGAGGCTGGCAGGCCCTTAATAAAGAATCACTAAATCAGAGTAAGTGAATGAATGCTAGAGGGGCAGCAATCATGCAGGGCTGAGGGATTATTAACCCAATCCTGGGGGCCGGGCTTTGGGGAAGAAGCCATATTTCAGCTGAAATTGATGGGAAATCCTTGAGACACCCGGAGGCGGACTTCTGGGAGCCACGGGAGGGAATTTCATGGCTGGGGCTCAGAAATGCTGCTTCTTCAAAAGTCAAAAAGACTTTCCTTGAGCTCCTGCTTAGGTGAGAGGCAAGCTGCTGTGGAACTTACGGTTTAGTGGTAAGACGCTGAGCCTGAGAGGGGGGCGGGCAACCAAGAGCAGGCAGAGTGGGACAGCTGCTTGCACTAGAGACAAAATCTTTTAGGCAACCCTGTTGGATTAGTGGCTTCTGGAGGGGAGGAGGGTTTGGGGAGCCGGGGTAAAACGGAGAAGGAGATTAAGTGCAAACCACCAGTTATAAAATAAATAAGTCCTAGGGGTGTAACATATAGCATGGGAACTCTGGTCAGTGACATTGCAATTACCTGTATAAGGGGATGGATGGTAGCTAGACTCATGGTGGTGACCATTAACCATGTGTACACATGTCCAGTCACCATGTTGTACACCTGAAACTAATCTAGTGGGGTATGTCAATTATATCTCAGTTAAGAAAGTAAACACCCTGCAAGGCAGACAGGGTCATCTCTATTTCACAGAGGAGAAACTCACCGGAGACCACGACTTTTCAAACACATGTCTGTGTGATTATGAACCCCATAGGCTTGGATCACAGATAAAAGCAAAATGCCAAGTCATATGTCCTCCCACAAAATTGAAGAGTAATATTAAAAAAGAAAAATCATGGAGCATCTGGGTGGCTCAGTCAGTTAAGCATCTGCCTTCAGCTCAGGTCCTGATCCCGGAGTCCTGGGTTGAGCCCCGCATCGGACTCCCTGCTCAGTGGGGAGTCTGCTTCTCCCTCTGTCCCTTACCCTGCTTCTTCTCTCTCTCTCTCAAATAAATAAATATAATCTCTAAAAAAGAGAGAGAGAAAAATCACTAATTTCACTCACATACACACACACACACACACACACACTTTTCTTCCCCAACTACCTCCCACCACCACCACCACCACCACCACCACTACCACCACTACCACACACACACACACACACACATGAAACAAAAACTCATTTTCCAGGAGATACAGTCTGGAAAATATTGGTCAGTGTATGGCCAGTGACTTGCTTTCATCCCCACACAGCCTTATTCAGACTAGATAACTCTGTCCTAGGGAGAAACGTTCCATAACCTCAGCTTCACGGGGCCCCTTACAACAGGTGCCATTTGTTGAATCCCAGAGCTCTGCGGAGCTAGACAGAGTGCTTGATTTGGAATTTCAAAATCATATTAGCGGTTCTGTGAATGGATGTCAGTTCTCTCTTCCTGATGCTCCCTAGGAATGGAACTTCATATTCCAAAGTTCCAGTAAAATGTTCCACTGCATTCAAACACAACCTGATCTGCTTGAATGTAGGACCATCTCTCTCCTGTCTTTGGAAGGCAGCTGTCCTGACCACTCTAACACCAACATTGCCCAGCCATCTCTCCCTTCTTTGGATGGAGGTCAGAAACGGTCTTCACCGCATCTCTTTTGCAAACTCAACAAACCCCAGTTGCACTTAATACTCATTGTAGGGTTTCTTTTTTCTTTATAAAATGTCTGTTTCTCTTCTCTGAACTGTCTCCAGTTTCCTTTCTTTGGAAAAAGACTCTGTCCTGAGTGGAGCCCCATGTGGGGCTTGATCCCATGACCCTGAGACCTGAGCTGAGATCAAGAGTCAGACACTCAACCAACTGAGCCACTCAGGCACCCCACCTCCCAGCCTTCTTGTTCTTAGGTACCGTAGACAACCTTTCACGACTCTCCATGGGGGCCATTTTAAACAGTGAAGTCATCCAAAAAAACAAAGCACAGACTTGCAAAGAATGTGGCCCTAAATAGCCAAAAAAGACACTTAATTTAAGTGTGAGAGCTGAAACAAGAAGGCAGCAAGCACGTGGTCTAGTTCAGCTGGAACCACAAGCTTTGGTATCTCGCATTTTTCTCTGCTCCACCAGTGTCCGCAAATCACTGTGAAAACACGCGGGTATTGATTTTGGGGTTACGAATAAATTTGAGCAAGTAAGCAGATTTGCCAGTATTTGCTCCTTTCTATTAAGCGACAGAGGTCTGTTGCTGAGGGTAGACAAAGACATGAGAAGACGAAACGAGGCATTATTTTGGAGACCGAAGAGATTTTTAGAAATGATTTGTGAGAGGTACAGTACCAGAACAGTAGCTAACTGGCCCAAGGTGGAGAAACATAATTCCTTGCATCTCCAGCAAACTGTCTGCAGCTTTCCTAGTGTGAAAAATGGCTTGCCGTACTATGTGAGCTTTGTCACCATGTACACATGATTATATTTTAATAGAAAGTAGATTCACAGCCAGACAAGCCATGAGATTAAACGGCCCAGAACCTGCTGTGGACCTCCAGCCCTCCTACCCCGACTCTCCGCCTCCACAGCAGAACTGATCTTCTGCCAGGGGATTAAATACCACTGACGCCAAAAGGGGGACGAGGGGCCCTGCGAACCCCGTCTTTTGCTTGGCATTTTAAATGTAAAGTCCAATGATCTATCAGAACTCCACTTTGATGAATCAAAAGTCAAGTTCATACTTGATTGGAAAAGATAAAATCACTGATGTAAAGGAACTGCAACAAATCTGGAACCCGATGAGAAAAATCATGTAGTGAAATCCACTCAAAACATGTACTCATGTTGGGGTGCCTGGGTGGCTCAGTAGGTTAAGCACCAGCCTTTGGCTCAGGTCATGAATCCAGGGTCCTGGGATCAAGTCCCATATCAAGCCCCAAGTCAGGCTCCCTGTTTCTCCCTCTACTGCTCCCCCTGCTTGTGTTCTCTTGCTCTCTCTGTCAAAGAAATAAATAAAATCTTTTAAAAAAAGAAAACATGTACTCTTGTCATTCTGTACATGTTTGCTGCTCAAGTTTGACTATTAAAAATGCTGTTTTTTTCCTTTCTACTAGAACTATAATTTGCCTTGCAGATTCTTCCAGGATTTTTTTTACTAACCAGAAACAAAATGAAACTCTTTCAGTGGCTTTTTAGACAAGCTTTGTGAGAGAAAACACATGGTTATCTGCAGAGTTGTAAGTGAAAGGTATGTGCATTTATTTTCTTAAACAGAAGGGGAATGAGCTCTGTAACCCTGACCTTGTTTTCTTGGAATAATATTCTTGTCTGATTTATTCCTTTAGTTTTCACACAGAAATGTCATTCAAGACACATACCAATGGTAACTCCTTCTTTTTGCTAAGTTTTTATCTTTTGTATAAGTCTGATGTGTTCAGTGATGAATTTGAATGAAAATAAGTTTCCAAACAACCCATAGACCTAAACTCATTAGGCATTCATTAGCATTTGGACTAAATAAAGGAAGGGGTAAAATGTTGACATTTTCCCCAAGAGATAGCAGTTCTCTACATTTTTATATATTCTATTACAATGTAACATCTAACTATAGAGTTTGACATACTTCAATATATATATAAGTGTATATAATTATATATTTATAATATTTATAATATATTTTATCAATATATTAAATATTAATATATTAAGCTATATTATTTTAAAACATATTAGATATATTTACATTTTATAAATCAAATTAAATATAGATTAAATTTAGATATTTAAATATATACATTAAATAAAAATAAAATACATATTAAACTATATGTTAAAATATAAAATAAATATATATTTTATATGTAATTTTTCTATTATATATCTATATATAGATATATAATTTTCAATAACATACGTACATCTGACTAGATCCCTATATGGGAAATCTGTTCATATTTTCAGTAACTGAGTTTATTTTTTCAGCAGACAATAAAATGTCCAGAACCAAATAAATAAGGATCATCTGACTCCCAAACAACACGGCCAGAGTGCTCATAAGATCCGAAGAAGCTGAGTCAGATCATTTCAAGAGGACAAAGGCAGCCTCCTCCAAAATCAGTAACTTGTGGAATGTAGCAATCTTGCCGTGTATTTTCTCTGAGCCAAGCAGCCTGGTTCTGTCAAGCTCATCTTTCATCCCCTTCGTCTTCCGCCAAGTGTTAGTGTTTTCCTTGTTCGAAGAAGAATTTATGAATTCCTTCATTAAAATGGAACGGAGTCGATTAAAATAAAGTTGATCGTGGATGCTTCATTGATCCTAATTGATTCGTCCACTCGAAATATGACTAGACTAATGGATAAATGCTGTGGGATGGGAATTGGGGTGCAGTTTATGGACGGCAGCCATTGTGACTCATGGCAAGGCCTTTCGGTTATTTTATAATGAAAGGTTGTTGGGTGCAGCCTGAAGAACAATGAGAAAATCAACAGAATGTTCTTGGAATGACTGCTAGCAAACTTTCTTTTATTTTTCCCTGTTCTCATTAGTAGAAAGAGAGGGCAGGTCACTTTCAGAAGGATTAAAAGGTCAAAGAACTTGATGAAGGGAAGTCTACACAAGGCTTTAGAAAGCTGTTATCATAGGATCAGCTAGAAAACAGTCTTAGGGCTAATCCTTTGGCTGGATCCGAAAAACCCCTTTACCTCCCCCCAACACCTCCCCTTTCTTTTTCCTTTATAGAGGCCATTTTCCACAACAAGCCTCTCAATTCGCCTCCATGTCTTAGCCCAAGTTTATAGGATCTGAGCGGTTGTCTCTTCAGCCTAGTTCTTCCTAGTTCTGTCCTTTTCCTGTCTTTCTCTGACCTCTTACGGTCTTTGCCTGATATTATCTGGCATTCCCCCCTGAAGCTCTCCTAGCCTCTACAATATCCCAGGCCTTAGCTGATGCAGACTTCTTCTGGAACAATGAGACTGACTTACACAATGCTGGTATTGAAGAAGACCTTGGAAGTCATCTGGTCTACCTGCCTTCTCCCCACTCCCCACCCTTTTATAGGTAAACAAAATTCATGGAATTGCTCAAAGCCATGCAGCCAGGGAGTGAGCAAGCCAGGACTAGTACTCAGGATGGCGGATTCTCTATTACCTCTCAATAGAGAGGCTTGCAAATGGGTGTCACAGCCCTTTCAATAGCCCGGACTGCTCTCCTCATCCGAGGTAGAGCAAGATTGCTGTGGTTCAGTTGTCATATGTCAACTGAACCCATTGCCAGCTCAAGGAGACCCCATGGCAAGAGTGTTTAAAAGTTGGAAGTTCAGCAGGGTGGGCATCTGCTTCGCACACAGAGCTGCATGGTCTGTTCTGGCCACTGGTTTCAGTCCCTGCATTACAAGGGGGAAGTTGACTTTTCACCCCCTCAGGACAAATGTCACAAGGATACTCTCATTCTCTTCCTCTTCACTGAACTCTGTGAACCGCTGCTCCCCGGGAGATAGAGTGACAGCAATTGGGGGAAACCACAGTGCATGTATAGATTTGACAGGAGTTTACATAACGCTCTAGATAAAGGAACCACAGAAAGACTTCAGCTTTGCCGGGGCTCTCCCTACCTCCTTCTCAGTCAAAGAAAGGAAGAACAAAGAGGGCTGGGTGTTCCTTATGTGGCCTGTGCACCTTGCTTCTTAGTGGTGGGGCACCTGGATATTTGTATTAGGGTTAAGAAGCTGGCACTCGAGAATGGTCTTGAATGTGCTTTGCTATTCACTTTTTGTGGTTGGCAAAACTTCCTAATATCAAACTTTAGAATAAAGCACCACCTTGTGGTCTGACGCATTTATTAAAGTGGCAAAATTTGAGAGCGGGACTTGGAAATGCTCCCTCAGCTGGTAGCAAAGAAGCCCAGATTTGGAAACGGGTTCAGGCAGGATGCCTGGAGGCAGTGTCCCAGAAGGGTCTTTCTACTACTTCTTGGGGTTCTCGGGTCCATTCTCAACAATGTCACTTTTCTCATGTTTCTAACATGGATGTATCATGTGATTCACTTCTAGTAACCAATTTCATCCTTTCAAAGCCACAGGGAAGTGGGTCTTAATTTTTTCACCATAGTAAGTAAGGAAACTGAGGCTGAGGCCACCAGAGTAGAGCACTCGGATTGGAAGTCAAGTCCTTCTAATACTGCCCTGCCCTTAACCATTTCCCAAGACCGAGACTAGGGTCTACTTTGGGGTCTCCGAGGGGACTGTGGCTCTGTACTCAAAAGCAAATCAGAAGCAACTGGATTTCATCTTATATGACATTCATTCACTTAGATTCTGGAAATAACCCACTCCAAAATGACCCTACTCAGGAAAGTCTGTATTTGCAGGGACTTCACATAAATAAATGTCCATCCACCTCCCAAGAGGGCCAGAGATGAGGGAGTCATTTTGACTTTCGAGGATGGGCCAAGGAGCAACTGGGCCAATGACTAGGCCCCAAGTTGTTCCATGAAGAAGCAAAACCAGGAAGACGGCAAATATTCCCTTGCCCAATTACAGTGCTTTCTTGAACCACAATATTTTACCTTTTGCAAAAAGTAATTATTTTTATCCTATAGGTTTTTTTTAAAGAAGTTATAGGTTTTTTACAGGAGTTTTTAAAGGGTTTTTTTTTAAAGGTTTTTTTTTTTTTTTAAGCGAGTATCCGCTTAGCTAGTGTATAAGGAAAGTAGCCGTAGTGTGGGTAAAATAATCTAAGGGAGAACTTGCAGTGATTATTGTTCCAGCGACACTGCAAGTGTCCTTGGGCAAGCCACTTCTTTGTCTCCAGGTCTCTGTTTTCTCATGTCTAGAACAGGGGCTTGAACTACACTAAAAGGTAGATGGCTCTAAGATAGTGTATAATTCAACTGTATGGAAAATAGGGGTTGGGAGCCTCAGCTTTGTCCATTTCCCTAGAAAGTCTGTCCTGCCCATACTTCCTTCTTATTCTCAACTGAACCCTTTTTTTTTTTTTTTTTAGGAGACTATGTGAATTCCTTTTTATTTTTTATTTTTTTTTTAATTTTTTAATTTTTTATTTTTTATAAACATATATTTTTATCCCCAGGGGTACAGGTCTGTGAATTACCAGGTTTACACACTTCACAGCACTCACCAAAGCACATACCCTCCCCAATGTCCATAATCCCACCCCGTTCTCCCAACCCCCCTCCCCCCAGCAACCCTCAGTTTGTTTTGTGAGATTAAGAGTCACTTATGGTTTGTCTCCCTCCCAATCCCATCTTGTTTCATTGATTCTTCTCCTACCCACTTAAGCCCCCATGTTGCATCACCACTTCCTCATATCAGGGAGATCATATGATAGTTGTCTTTCTCTGCTTGACTTATTTCGCTAAGCATGATACGCTCTAGTTCCATCCATGTTGTCGCAAATGGCAAGATTTCATTTCTTTTGATGGCTGCATAGTATTCCATTGTGTATATATACCACATCTTCTTGATCCATTCATCTGTTGATGGACATCTAGGTTCTTTCCATAGTTTGGCTAATTTTGGTAACACAATAACATAGTGATGTTCAGTAACTTTTTCTTTCTTTCTTTTCTTTGTCTTTCTTTCTTTCTTCCTTTTTTTAACTAACAATGATTTGGGTGGAGCAGGGGATATTTGCTTTTCTGCTTTTCCAAAGAAGAGATAAATGCACACAGTGCATGACTTGCTAGCTCTTTTCCACCCACCGAAAAGAAATGCAAAAAGTGTTTTAAAGTAAAAAGAGGAAACACTGCTATGAACTTTCTTCTCTTGGGTGACTGCTGGTCTGTGACATCAAGGCAGTGCATGGTGTTTCTAAACTGCTCTCATTCAATTTCCCTCCTGGGCTCTTACTCTCCAGATCAGACTCTGGATTTCTATTCATGAAACAGAAATAGATTATTAACAGGTAATCTATACAAGAGTAGACTCTAGAACAGAGCTGTCCAAGAGAACTTTCTGCAGTGCAGTGATCAGTAACATAAGTGATTATTGAATGTTTGAATTAGTAGGATCGATGGACTAAATCTTTAATTCCATATCATTTTAACTAATTTAAATTTTAATTGAAACCATCACATGTGGCCACCACATGGCACAGGACGACCCTATAACATTGTCATAACCCAGATTTTTGTTGTCGACATTGTGGTTCTTCTAGGACACCAGGCATATGTCATAACAGAACTATCCTTAATACTGACTTTACAGGCTTGTGAAAGACTGTTTCTCTATGTTGTTTCTCTTGAAAGCAAGATTACATAAAAGTAAGAGTTTATCAGTCTTTGTGAAATGTATTTTGCCTTTGAGATGAGTGAATTTTTTCTTAATTTCACACTAAAAGGGAGAGAAAGAAACCTTGTTTAATTCTGTAGGACTAGAACTTCTCTACCGTTGTAACTAGAAAGAAAAGTATTTTCTTTCTCTGAAGATGTTTAGAGTCAATAATAGAATAAGTTTGAATGTAATCTCAGCATGTCTTTCAGTTAATGACTGGTTTTGATGTCATAATAAAAATAGGATCTATGCTTAAAAGTAGGGCTCCATTTAGAAACATATTTTTTCCCTAAAATATTTGATACGGAGGACAGAATTGGGAGGGGAACAACTGGTAAAGTTCTAAACGCTTTATTAGATAACTCTATCTTGAAGGAGCTCAAGTTACATTCCAAGTATGGTCCTAATTAATTAGCTCAGCATTTCTTCACTAGAACAAAGATTGAGCAACATGATCTATTTATTTGATCTCAAAATAAAGCCTTTTATCCTCAAAGAATATAAAGAGGTTTTCAGGCAGGTGACAGTCCTGAGAAAGTGATGCCTAGGCTGGAGGAGAAGTGTATACACTCCTGTAAAGATTATGGTAAAAACACAAGGCTTGCACAAGAATGTGCATTGATGTATTTCAGAATTGTAAGTGATACCCAGTAAAGAAGAGATTCTGACTTTCATCCACAATGAAGGAGTGGCATCCTAGTGTCTTTTTCTCATCTGCTACATAACCGTGGTTTCCCTACTGGGAACATATGATGGCCTGCTGCCCTGGGCCTATTCTTGCTTGACAATGGTGACATGCCGACATCTTAATTCTAGGGGTCCAGAGCTCTATCTGAAGAATTCCTCATACATTTTTCCCTTTGGTGCAGAAAAAATCATCTCTGCTCCAGAAAGTGACTCAGAACCCCCAAACTGCATTTCCTGAGAATGAACATTTCACCTGTGCTCAAAGGCAAATAAATGCAAATCAACCTCAGGACCTTACCATTAAGTCAAAGTGCTACAGGAAAACAAATGAAGTCCATGCTTCTATTTCTTTGTGATTTGGTTTTCAAGGGGGGGTGTATTTGAGAGGATGTAGAAGTTACGTTGGGGTATGAAGGCACACGTATGCTGTGAAAAAAGCCAGTCATTATCCCAGCTGACCATTTCTCAAGTCCTGCGTCATACGGCCCACATGAAGAAAACGGAGATCCCCTGTTGCCCACTCCATGTCCCTGCAAGTAGCTGTAGCAGAGGAAATATTCAGAACCATAGGACAGGAAGCACCCTAAACTCAGTGACCCTAGAAACCAGGAGGAAGTTGGTCAAAAGCATTTGTCAGAGAGCTGCCAGAGAAATGCTCACAGGCAAAGACTGTGTCCAGGGTTAACTAATATAACCTTCAGCCCACCCAGTGTCATGTTGGAGCACAGCAAACCTCCTGAGACCCTGACTGATGCCAACAGTGGTTCAAGCATGGGCATTTGGCTCTTGCAGGAAGAGAGACTGAGAATTTTCCACCACGATCAGTTTTTAAACCTTGATCTGCTGCAATCACCATTATAACCACAGAAGTGAAAGCAAAGAAGAAAATGGAAGAACACAATTCAAAGAAGTGTTGCAGTGGGTGCAGTTCCTTTAGTTCCATTTGATGAAAGGTTACCCAATTCCTCAGTGAAGAGGAATTGGAAATTAATTGAGAACCATTCCATCTATCATTCCTACATTCATATGTGCGGGGCCGAGGCCAACTGGAAAACTGCATGTATCAGTTGGCAAGTTTATCGACTCTCAACTGATCTTTTAGTCATTTGTATAAGATGCCAACTTCTAGACGCTTCTTTGAGATAAGTTGCACAGACCCCTGGCAAGATCTCACAGCCAGTCCCCACCCTAGCACAGAGCAGTCCTCATTGTGTGTTGGCTTAAGAACCATGATCAACCATCACTGTCACAATTCTGGGCCAGGAGTAGGCAAAGGAGGTAAGCAGTGTCTCTTTGAGGTTGCTGCCTCAGGGGTGCCTGTTCCTCCCTCACTCTGATATGCGTTTCAATCTCTATCATTGTCCATTTCTCTAAACTTAGTAGAAAATACACATCTAGGTGTAGAACATGGCTATTTATTCCTGAATGTTCCTGTGTGCCCCTTCTTCCTCAGTAATAAAGCCTCTGAAGGCTAGCAGAGTCATGTCCACCTAGAAGAAAAACTCCATTTCCATGACTCTCCTCGACAGATAGATGCAGCCCAGTGACTACGATTTTGTTAATGGATAAAAGCAGAAGGCATGTGTCCAGTTCCTGGATGTGTTTTAAGGGATGCGCCAGCCCTCTTCCTTCGTCTCTCCTTCCTTCTAGCTAAAGCCCAAATATAATGGCTAAAGCCAGAGGAGCCATCTTGGACCATAAGGTAGAAACTCTCGGTTGAAAATAGGTGGAACAATATGGTAAGGGGAACCTAAGTTGAGAGAGGGTAGAGAGGTTATGAAGTAAAAGAAAACAAAAATATCAGGCATAAAATTTATGTTCAGACAAGATATTTGTGGTTGCATAGAATTGATTACATTCAAATAGGCCAGGGCCCACTAAGTTTTGTACTGACAAAGAGGCCACAACTTGTCCTACAAATACCCTTGACCAGTCAACACCTAAAGTGATCCAGCTACCACCAAGGGAAAGGCCATGTAATCTGTGGGGGGCTTTAAGAAGGGCTTCAAAGGATAATGGTGGTAGAAATAGTTCCCAAGGATGAGAGCCAGCGTCTACGGATAACAGCTCACAAGGAGTCCTTCTCAGTAGGAATGTGGGTCTACCACATGACTAGACATTTTTTTCCTTTCCTGTCCAGAGGATTCTATCATATTTAGGGATAGGGGAACCATTGCTTAATTCTTACCCTCTTCTTCTAAATGGGAGAAAACTTTGTCATTTATCCCATTCTTACTGCACTATTGAGTGAGTTATATCAGATAATGGATTTTTTATAGGCCCTCAAATCATGAGTGGCCATGTCCAGACCTAATGAAGAGCATTAAAGATTATCTGAAAGCTCTGAACTTAGATACATGAATCTGATGGAACTTTGGGATTCTTTCTGTGAGAGAGAGAGGTTGAATGTGTCTTGCACATGGAACGAGAAGGGGACACAGAGATGCTGTGATGGCTAAAGATCTAATTGCTCTCCAACATCTATTCTCCTCTTTCAGTGAAAGAAGTAAGGGCTATAAATAGCTGTGGTATGAATGATATCTAGGAAGAGTCACTGAAGGAGACAACGTGGTCATATCCTGCCTTTCTTTCTCGTATCCTGCTGCCTGGGATGCAGATGTGATGGCTGGTGGTGGATCCTGTTCTGTGCGGAGAACATGGAACATGAAGGTAGAGAATTCTGGAAGTCCTGATCATGGCGAGGTCATCACTCTAGTCCCGGGTCTCCTACCTTCGTGTGAGAGATTACATCAGTTTTCACCAAGTTTAAGCCCTTCTAGTCTGAGTTTTCAATCACTCACAGCTGATCCTGACTCTAAATGCTCTCGGAAGGCATTTTCATCATGGAAAATTGAAGATGTGCATTTGCAAGGAAGCACCTTTAGGTATTGCGGCAGGAAAGATGGCTTGAATACAGAAAGAAAGGCACTGGCATAAGACGGTGTCCTCAGACGCACCACTTGCTTTATAAAACTATTTGCCAAAAAGTGTGGTTCTACATTTTTACCCAATGAGATTGCTCATTACTCTACAGTAAGAGGAATATCAAGATAATTGCTCACATGTTTCTGTTCTTTAGAAATTAAGTGTAGTCTAGATCTGAAACCAGTATTTTCTTTTTCTTACACTTTTTAATAGGAGGCAATCACATGAGTAACACTTTTTTGAAGACTCATTGTTTCCAAACTCATGCATTCCCTCGCTATTGCGAGGGAATGCATGAGTTTCTTAAGCAACTTTCGAAAATTGCATCAACATACATGCCTAATACAAATTTAAACTCAAGAAACCAAAGAAAGCAAGGGTGTGGTGGTGGGAATTTCTCCTGAAACAGTCAAATGTACACTGTGTGGGCTGTCCCCATCTTTACTGTTTCCCATAAAAGGCTTGAAAGAAGGAAGTTAAACCACAACTCCATTAGGTAATGGGCTATGCATTAACATAATTTATCTGGAATGAGGAAGGGACAGATGCACGTTTGAAAGATTTTCCTCAACAGCTCATTCCTCTTTGCTACAAAGCTGTCACCGAAATATCAGGTGACACACGGGGAAGAAATCCCGGAATCCCTCACCCCTCCTATGCCAGGGGCACTCTGCAGATGTGTAGTCTTCCAGGCCATTGTAGGTGTTGCCCAGTAGATACTGAGATTTTACTCACCAACCTGATTTCTAGTCCAGGGAATGGGAATGGTCTTGCAGAAGACTTAAAGAATTAAAGAAGACTTAAAGACCCCATTGTGAATACCGGGTCTTGGACCAGCCAATATTGTGGTCTGTGAGGTGGTGCAGAGACAGTAGATACTCTGAATCCAAAACTCCTTGGTTCCAGTTCTGCCTCTGCTACTTCTTTGCTGTGCTGTGTAGCTTGGGGCTTGTTATTTTACCTCTCTGTACCCTGTCATTTCATCTATAAAATGGGGATTTGTGTGTACCGAACCAAGAGAGTTGATGACACAGATTCATACAGATGAATTGCCGAGTGTATATTATGGCCCTCGGCAGGTCATAGGTCCTAAATTATAATTTATATTTGTAAATGGAATTAGTGAGGTACTAGTTAAATCTGTAGAGAAATGATCTGGATTTGAACCTCAGCCTTGCTACTTACTAGCTTTGAACCTCAGCCTTGCTACTTATAGCTAGTTGACCTTGGAGCTCTGCTCACCTTGTCAGTTTGTTCTGTCTTTATCTTCCTCTGGCTGTCCATGCATTCACTGTGTTCACCTTCTTTTAGTTTCTCTGTTTTTATAACCTACATATAATATTTCCTCTGGTTGGGATGCTCTTCATTTAATTATCATTCAAAGGTCACTTCCTTGGGGCACACTTGGGGCTCAGTTGGTTAAGGATCTGCCTTCTGCTCAGCTCATGATCTCAGGGTCCTGGGATGGAGACCCACATCAGGCTCCCTACTCAGCAGGGAGTCTGCTTTTCCCTCTCTCTCTGTTCTTGTCCCCCTCCCCTCATGCACTCTCTTTCTCCCCCTCTCTCAAATAAATAAATAAATAAATAATCTTAAAAAAAAAGTCACATCCTTGGGAAGGCTATTCCATCCTCCCAGACCAGGCTCATTCACTCTTAATTTCTCACAATGCACCCTATCCCTCTCCTCCAGAACACTTGCCATGATATCAGTGAAACACTGGTTTGTGTGATGATTCTCAGCTTTGTGGAGAGACTGTGAGCTCTGGGAAGGCCAACAGAACCTGTGTCTGTCAGGCCAATGTCTAGACTAGTGTCTGGCTCAGAATAGACACGCAGCATCTGCTGAATGAATATCTAGATAAACAAAATGAGTGTGAGCAGAATTTCCTTTTCTTCTTGTTTAGAACCTGTGAGCTCCTTGAAGGCAGACCAAGTTTCGTTCATCGTTGTACTGTAAGAGACTAACACTGCACTGGCAAGTAGTAGGAACTCAATAGATTTGTTATGTGAATGAGTACCTTGTGTGAGGATGGTTCAAATCCAGTTCACTACAATGCAACATTCTGATTTGAAAATACATACCATCCACTGCTCAGACAGACTTTTGTTGAATATATCCTTATGGATGCAACTGTCATCTTTTTGTCTCTCTCAGTCAAAGAAAGTATTTATTGACTTGAGATGGAATAGTCCTTCTTTCTTATATTTGGAGTGTCTCACTACAATGTATGAGACTGAGATCGATAGAACAGGTTATTCTGAAGGTTTTTGATCTCAGAATCTCTTTATACTCTTGAAAATTATTGAGGATCCCAAGAAGATTTTGTTTATATGGGCTGTATGGAATATATTAGAAAATAAAACTGAAGAGTATGTAAAATATTTTTCTCTTTTTAAAATGACAATAGAAACGGGCACCTGGGTAGCTTAGTGGGTTAAAGCTTCCGCTTTCTGCTTGGGTCATGATCCGAGGTCCTGGGATCGAGCCCTGCATAGGGCTCTCTGCTCAGCGGGGAGCCTACTTCCCCCTCCCTCTCTCTCTGCCTGCCTCTCTGCCTACTTGTGATTTCTCCCTGTCAAATAAATAACATGTTTTTTTTTTAAAGTAAAAAAGAAAAGACAATATGAAATTCAATATATAAACATAAAATAACTATTTTTTTAGATTAAGGTGGAAAAAGTTAAGATATTTATGAGAAACTCAGCACATATTAGCAAAAATAATTAGTTTTAATAAAAATTAATTATATTTTCCTAACAGATCTCTTGCCTAAGCATGACTTTGCCATATAATGCATCAACCATTCGGAAAAATACCAATTTGCTGAGTGAATATTTGATGACACAATACTTAAACTGTCGGCTATACAATTTCTAAATATCCCATTTTTTAATATCACTGATCACTTCAGACAAGTGTCAGAAGGCTGTGAGGTTTACGTTAGTAGATAAAAGTTTCCCCAAATTCTAAGTTTGCCTTGACGGTTCACAATTTTACCTTTGGCAGGCAATAATGTCTGTTGTTCTCCTTGAAGTGGCAAGCTCCGTTTTTCCAACCTCAAGGGAAAGTGTGTCAAATAGCCATGTTCATAGCAATAGTTTGCTGTCAGCTGTCCATCAAGCAAAGATGTTGTTCTATGGGAAAAGGAGCTATTTCAGATTGCAACTCAGACCACTGTGCATCTGTTGGAGTAATGTGTCCCAAGTGCTTTCTGCATACTTCTTACTTTATCACATAGAACATTGAAAAGACGTCCAATTAAAGGGTTAAGATTAACTAGAATTAATCATTTCACCTATTTGTTTTTGTTTTTGTTTGAGGACATGAAACCACATCCCCCTTTTTTTCTGGTGATAAAAACAGTGACTATTAGTGAGTGAAGTTGGAGCCCTTGCTTTGCTTTGTACTAAGGCAACAGCTGTTCTGCCTACTTTTGGTACTTTTGCACCATTAGTGCGAACGTCGATACAGTGGAAGTGCTTGAACAGCTTGGTATTATTAATCAAATAGTTCTGATCTCATGGGACTTCAGGGAATCCCAAGGGCAACAGACTACTCTTTGAGAATCACTGTGATAGGTATTCTAATATAACTGTGTTATGCCCCAATAATGGGTCCGTGATTAAAGGAGTGAGACTGATATAAAGCAAAGGTCAAGCAAAGCTTTATTTCGCACCAAGCATCAAGAATCTAGCCGAACGTTCAGGGCTGCACCTCTTACAAGAGAGGGTAACCCTTCTCTGTTTCACAGACTAGCTTTTAAGGGCAAAGGCCATGCGGTTGGGCCTGGCCATGCTCAGGTGGCCAATGAGATTGTAACACACACAGGAAACTCCACAGTGATGCTAGGTGACCAATTGAGTTACAATTTACCCTAGTAGACATTTGAACCAGCCTATTACACCTTGATTGGGATTGGCACCCAAAAGGTTCCCAAAGGGCGGGGCCCATACTCCTTGGTAATCAGGGAAACAGTATGCAACACCCCACTGATCGGAGGTCTCCACCTGGCCTGATCCACCTTTGTATCTGGGCTTTGTTACCTGAAGCTGATTTCCGGGACTTGTCTCCAAGTAAATCCCCTGGGGGAAGGGGGGCAGCCACAGTTTCTAAAGAGGTCCTTACAACCGGAATTCTCATCGACATCCTGTGGATGGCATTCACACCGATATGTTCTTTTAATTAAGCAGCTTTTCTGTTCCTTCCCCCATCAGGAACAAATAAACCAAGAACAAAATGTCACCAAAGTTTATGATGATTGTGTTTTAGACTGACATTCAAGAAATAGCCTTAAAATAATTGTTGAAATAAAAAAGAAGTCTCAGGGGTGCTTGGTTGGCTCAGCTTGGGGAGCATGTGACTCTTGATCTTGGGGTTGTGAGTTCAAGCCCTGCGTTGGGTGTAGAGACTACTTAAAAATAAACCTTGGGGCACCTGGGTGGAAATAAATCTTGGGGTACCTGGGTGGCTCAGTTCATTAAGCATCTGCCTTCAGGTGAGTTCATGATCCTGGGGTCCTGCATCGGGCTCCCTGCTCAGTGGGGAGCCTGCTTCTCCCTCTGCCTGCTGCTCCCCCTGCTTGTGCTCTCTTTCTCTCTGACAAATAAATAAATAAAATCTTAAAAAAAAATTAAAAAAATAGTCTCAGGATGTCTTTTTAAAACTTTCTCCCCCTGAAAACATTTCAGCATTTAAGATGTGGCAGTCATAATCACAGTGAATAACTACAAAATCCCCATTGAATGTACTCCCAGGGGCTTTTCTCCTATGGATTTATCATGAACTATTCGACTGTGACTTTAAAACATCTCTGGGATGCGGCTGCCCGGGACTTGAGATTCGCTTCATTTTACAGGTGAGGGATCTGGGAAGACGAAACTCAACGCACAGTCCTGGAGGAGACAGGAGGTAGGAGCGGGACTGCCCTCCTGATTAACTTCTCCATGCCTTTCCCTTCCTGCCATCCTGAGTCACTCTGTCCAGTCTCCTCAAACATGCTTCACTTTAATGAAAAAGAGAAGATTCCCCGTGAAGGCGGAGGCTTTGGAAATCCCTAAGGTGGAGTTAACAAAGTAACTGAAAGCCTGCGGGGAAAGTGTGACTCTCGGGAGCTTTTCCATGTTCCACTTCTGCTGATAGGTGAAAGGTCTTCGAAAAAGTCATTCTCTCCGAGCCAGGGCCGTGCCCCGTGCTAAATTTGGAATTCCAGATTAGAGAAACACCCTGGAAGGACTGAGCCTTCCGGCCCGCGTGTTCTGGAGGTACTCATTCTGAAAGTACAGATGCATTTTTTCCTTCCTCTTTGGAGCCAGAGGGGAAACTGGCCTAAATAAGGAGTCCACGGCCATCCTCCTGCTGTGAGTGACGGGGGCGTGGGATATCGTTTGGAGATACCGGCAGAGTGTGTGGAAGGTAGGGAGGTGGCGGGTGGGCACCAGTGATGAGCAAAAAAGAGAAGGCGAATGTGACTCCCTGGTTCTGTAAACAAAAGCTTCTTCTTCTTCTTCTTCTTTTTTTTTTTTAGATTTTTTTTATTTATTTGGGCAGCAATGGGGGTGGAGGAGGGCCGAGGAAGAGGGAGAAGCAGGCTCCCTGCTGAGCTAGGAGCTTGATGTAGGGCTTGATTCCAGAACCCTGGGATCATGACTTGAGCTGTAGGCAGAGGCTCAATCGACTGGGCCCCCCAGGTGCCCCCAGAAGCTGTTTTTAATATGTCATGTTCACACTCACCAGCCTGTTCAGGTCACAGGATCTTCTCCACCTATACCCAGTAATTGCCATAACACTGCTGGATTTACATGCCCCATAGTTCACTTCCCAGAGGCAAAGCAAGATCCCTGAACACATAGACCCCCAGTCATATGTAGAGGGGCAAACATTTTCCTTCATCTGTTTGTCACATGGCCCTTTCCTCATGAAGATGATCTCACTTTTCTCTTCCTGTTATTTCCACCATGGCCTCCATTCTGTAACTCCTGGTACGGGATTCCAACAGAAGGCACAGGTGCGGTGTCTCTGAATGGAGCATGCCTGACCCGACCCACCTGGAGGGCAGGGCAGCCTCTGAAAATCTCCCTTCTTCACCCCATGTCTTGGGGTCAGAGAGAGAGCACAAGAATCCTATTGTTCATTTCTGACCACTGGAGGAAAAAAAAGCTTGCCTGAGTGGAAAACCATTTCCTCAGACAGTAATTTGCCTGAGAGTTGCAATGACATTGTTCTTCTGTGCCAAGAATATCAATCCCTCTCCCGTGAGCCATTGGTGAGATCCGGGCAAGCCCATGCAAGCAGAATCTATAAGGCTGCTCTTTGGGGTCAGTGTCAATGTCAAGGCGGATGTTGGACACCCAACATCATTGTTGGAATTAACAGTTTCATCTGTCACCTCTGGCTTTCCTCTCTCTGTCCCCAACCTTGGGGCCCTTTTGACATAATGTCTTGACTTACCACCACCACCACGCCCCCCCAATCCTGGGTGTTTCTACATTTACTATGAGGAGTATGAGTTATTTGGGGTGAAAGGCAAGATAAATTCTGGGTAGGACTGAGAAGTACCAGACCTCGGGCCAGAAGACCTAGACTCAGTTTACACATCATTTATTAGCTTAGACCAAGCTGCTAACCTCTCTGCCTGAGCCTTCCGTCTTAAACTGGGAATAGTAATACTCTGTCCCCTTTGCAAGATCCTCATTAAGAACCGATCGCTAGCCTGTGGCACTATTCACCTAGCTGTTTCATCCTAGTATCTGGAGCAGTGAACGGTGTGTGTAGCGGTTGTTCAATGGACATTGGTTACATGGGTGGCCGCATTAGGAAGTGTTTGGTAGACTGTAAAAGCATTGGGCTGGTGGTTTAGTTACACTTCTCCTAGATAACACTGGTAGCAGGCAGGGCTCCCTGGTTTCTGCTGTGTGTGGTGTAGGAGCAGGTCAGGTCTTGTCAGAACGGAGGTTACTGGGAATTATTTCTCAGGCCACAGCACCTACTTGGTTTCCATGATCCCGTTTCCTTGTGTGGATCTGACCTGCTGCCCAGCAGATTGCTCTAAAGGAACCTTGGTGTGTAAGTGTAGCTGCTGGCGGGAAAAGGCTGGTCTCCAGAGGGCTGATCTTATAAGTTCATGACACATGTTCCTATGCCACGAATGACACTGATACTGGCATTGGGCATTTTATTAGTATGGAAAATTTCAAGGGAGTTTCAGATCCTACAACGTTTTGGCAAAAGAAATCATTTTGGAAACACTATTCCGGAGAATTCCCAATGACATTGTTGTCATGGTATGAATTGTATCCCCCACAAAACTCTGTGGCAAAAGCCTTAAACCCCAATGTGACTGTATTTAGTGATAGGGACTATAAGAAGGTAATTAAGGTGAATTGAGGTAATAAGGGTTGAACCCTAATCTGATAGGACTGGGATCTTTATAAGAAGAGGAACAAAGGGGACCTGGTGGCTCAGTGGGTTAAGTCTCTGCCTTCGGCTCAGGTCATGATCTCAGGGTCCTGGGATCGAGTCCCGCATCGGGGCTCTCTGCTCAGCGGGGAGTCTGCTTCCCCTCCCTCCCTCTCTGTCTGCTTGTGATCTCTCTTTCTCTCTCTGTCAAATAAATAAATAAAATCTTAAAAAAAGAAAAGAAAGATAAACCAGATATCTGTCTCTCACTTTCTGTGTTTCCTTCCCACTCCCCACTGTCTCCACATGCCACAGAGGAAAGGCACATGAGGACAGATCAAGAGCTAAGAGCTAGAAAGAGAGCTCTCACCAGGAACCTAACTGGCTGGCACTGTAACCTGGGACCTCTAGGCCCCAGAACTATGAGAAAA
This sequence comes from Mustela putorius furo, assembly GCF_011764305.1. NCBI lineage: Eukaryota > Metazoa > Chordata > Mammalia > Carnivora > Mustelidae > Mustela > Mustela putorius. Next base: position 9,438,682 of record NW_025422022.1, read on the forward strand.
TAAATGTCTGCTGTCTGAGCTGGCCAGTCTGGTGTTTTGTTACAGCAGCCTGAACAGACTAACACGGATTTTGTACAGACGGGCGGGGTGCTACTATAACAAATCCCTAAAAATGTGGAAGTGGCTTTGGAGCTGGGTAATGAGAAGAAGCTGGAAGAGTCTGGGGGCACGTGGTAGAAAGACCTTAGAGATTCTAGAAAGGACTGGTGGTAGAAATGCAGATATGAATGGCAGTTGTGGGGAGGTCCCAGGAAGAGAAGAGGAAAGCTGTAGAGAAAGCCTCTATTATTTTAGGGAACACATAGCATCATGAACATAGTATTGGCAGCAATGTGACATTCGAGGCCATTCTGCTGAGGTATGGGACAGAAATGAGGAAGAGGTTATCGCAAACCAGCCTTGTTACACGGTGGCGAAGGACGCGGCAGAACTGTGTGTGTGTTCTAGGGTTTGGTGGAAGGTAGAACTTGGGAATGGAGAAATTTGACATTTGGCTGAGGCTATGTCCAAGCAAAGTGCTGATGGAGTAGCTTGGTTTCTCTTTACCAGCTACGGTAAAATGCAAAGGGAGAGATAAATGGAAGGAATTGTCAAGCAAAAAGGAATTAGAAGGTGAAGATCTGGAAAATTCTTAGCCTAACCACATTGTAAAAAATGAAGGTGTTCCGAGGAGAACACTGAGGGTTTGGTCCAACAGCTAGTTTGATAAGGGATTAGTGTGGGTGTGAACCAGATTTAAACTGCCATTTTAGTGGAAAAGCCCAGAATAGAGATGGGATTATATCATCAGAAATACAGCCACCGAGGTTACAGGGAACCAAGAAAATAAAACAAAATGAACACAGGCTGTTAGACTTCTAGGATTCTATAGGATGAGACAACAGAGCTATTCAACTATAAACATGTGTTATCCTTCAAGAAGAGGTAAGAATGACCCCAAAGGTGACTCAGATATCATCAGTGTTTTCACTCGGACCATAGGCCCAGGGGCAGGACTGTTTCCTTGTTGGTTTCAAAGGGTGGAGGGCCATCTCCTGGGTGTTAGCAAGCCAGACTACCCCTGCTCAGAGCCCTAGCAGGACCACCAGCTAGGGCCATGGGGATGACACCGTCACCCCAGTGGGCCTGCAGGAGGAGCACTGAGCCAAAAAGAATTATTCCTGAGCCTTAAGCTCTAATGACATTTACTTTGCTCGGTTTTGGACGTGCTCTGGACCCAATACTCCCTTTCTCCTTTCTCCCTTTTGGACTACGAATGTCTATCCTCTGCTTGTCCCTCAGTCATATCTTGGAAACATGACTTGTCTGGTTTCACATGTTTACAACCAGAGAGAAATTTTGCCTCAGGATGAATTTCACTCATACCTTTTGCGTTTGAGGAAGACATGAATTTGGCGACAGTGGTTGGGGGGTGGTTAGAGGGTAGAATGTAATGGACCGAATTACGTCCCCCTCAAATTCACATGTTGAAGCCCCAACTCCCAGGGTGACTGTATTTGGAGATAATGCCTATCAGGAGGTAATAATAAAGGTTAAGCAAGGTCATAAGAGTTGGGCTTTCGGGGCACCTGGGTGGCTCAGTGGGTTAAAGCCTCTGCTTTCGGCTAGGGTCATGATCTCAGGGTCCTGGATCAAGCTCTGCATCAGGCTCGCTACTTGGCAGGGAGCCTGCTTCCCCCTCTCTCTCTGCCTGCCTCTCTGCCTACTTGTGATCTCTGTCTGTCAAATAAATAAATAAAGTATTTAAAAAAAAAAAAAGAGTTGGGCCTTAATCTGATGGGACTGGCAACCTAATTAGAAGAAGAAGAAACACCAGATAGCTCTCTCTCCAATCCTCCCTCTTCCCACCATGTGCCATAGAGGAAAGTCCATGTGAAGCTGGACCAAGAAGATGTCTGTTGGCGAGCTAGGAAGAGAGTTCTCATCTGGAATGGAACTGGCAGGATCTTTATATGATACCTCCAGAACTGTGAGAAATAAATTTCTATTGTTTAAGCCCCCAGTCTTGGGGATTTTGCTATGGCCGTCCACGATGACTTTGGCTTTGTCTGGCTCACTGGTGTGTGGTTATCCTGACATCTATTCCTCTGTCTCCATCCTATGTGCAAAGGCATAGAAATGGACTGGAGGCCTCCAAGCGTGATGGAGAAAGAAGAGAAAAAGAGCAGCTACAACCCACCGAGTGACCATGACTACAGAGAACAGTGCGTTTCCCTGCCTGGTCGCAGAGTGAAAGGGTACAGGTCATTGCATGTTTGGTAAACCACATGGATAAGGTCTGGAACGTTCTGGTGGGTCAAGTTTTACTAAAACAATGTTTCCAGAGTGAGTTCTGACAAAACACCTTTGCCCACACCATGGTTACTGCCCCTTGAAGTCACGCCTAATCGGGATTGTTAGCGGATGCACACAGGGAGACGACTCTTTGGGAGAGTGGAAAAACTGTGTTTCCTACAACACTGGGACAGACCAAGAGTGAAAACTGCATTTAGGATCTCAGTTTTCATCCTCAACCTCTAATTTTTTGAAAGATTGGGGCTACAGTCTTCTCATTCTTCAGCACAAAGGTTAAAGTGATTTGACGTGAATGAGTCAGTTAGCCCGCTGTAGCCTTCTCAAACTTTCATGTTGCTGCAAATCGCTGGAAAAGCCTGTTCAGGTGCAGATTTTGATCCAGCGGGTTTGGAATAGAGTCCCAGATCCTGCATTTCCAAAGGGTTTCAGCTTGTGTGGATGCTACTGATCTAGCAAGGGTCTAGTGTGCTGTGCAGTAGACTGGCGTTTTCTCCATGGATAAAACATCACGTGAGATTCAGCCATTGTTTTATTCTGCAGTACATCAGGATCCTCCCCCCCACACACACACAAAATGGTTCAAAATTTTGAATTTAGAAGAACCAGGGATTCTAAAATAATTTCAGCAGCAAGTGCTTGACATGAATATGAGCTTAATACCAATGGACTGGCTGTTGTCTGGAAAGTGGATCTTCAGAAATGTATGGCAAATGTCTTCCAGGGGTAGAAAATGATACATCCTGATTTAGGGGATCTTGAATTCCTTGCATTTAGAGACAAGACAAAATAATAGTGTCAGAGCCGGGGAGGAGGCTAATATAGAACCAACAGCACAGCTCCCTTGTGAATAGGTACTCATCTGGGGTGAGCAATTGGTTTAGGGAATGGTAAGGAAGAATTGTTTCCTAATTTTATGCATGGGCATCTCCTGGAGTGAAGGGAAGGCGGCCCTGAAGAGTTTGGTAACAGTAAAGCTCCCTAAAACTGGAGTCTTTACTTGCCAGACATGGTAATGTGTGGGTGTACCATTGTTTAGTCCCCTGTGATTTATGACAAGCAAATTCCTATTGCTGATGCCACCTCTCTGGCCTAGTCGGGATTGCTCTCTTGCCAGACAACAGAGACTGTCAGAAGTAGGCTTGCTCGTGGGTGGAACTAGGAAATTCCCAGGGGTAAAGGGAAGGCTAACCTCCTTGAAGCAATCATTTCAAAATATGTGTAAATACACACACACATACATATGTATATGTAAATCATTAGGTTAAAGATTGGAATTAGTAAGGGAAATGGAAATTCAAGAGCATTATTGACTTGAGAAATGTGCTTGGGGCCCCTCAGTGGCTTAATCAGTTAAGCGGCTGACGTCAGCTCAGGTTATGATCTTGGGGTCCTGGTTTTGAGCCCAGCATCCGGCTCTGCCTTCAGTGGGGAGTCTCTCTGCCCACCGCCCCATGCTCGCTCTCTCTCTCAAATAAATAAAATCTTTTTAAAACTGTGCTTTATCCACCCAGTCTTACTGAATCAGATCCCTCAGAAGTACGCAATAGAAATCAGGTTCACAGAGGTGAAAGTAAGTGTGTTTGTTAATTGGAAATAATATGGTGTCATATCTGTGGCCTATGGTCTCAGTTGGGTAAAGGTTGTGTGCTTCTTTAGGTATTTTTTTTTGTTTATTCCTTTCCTTTTTCTTTTCTAAGTTAGACTTGACTCTGGAACTGACACTCTGTCTGCAGGTCTCTATGACTTTTGCTAGTGGTAAAACCAGCTAAAATTTCTGTGGGGTAAGTGACTCAGAGCAGATATCTTCAGAATGAATTCACTCTAATTCTTTGCCCAAATAATTTCAAATTTCTTTTTTTTCTTACCATTATCCATTAGTAGAAATTCTCAGCATTGCTAAAAGTCTATTATGTTCCATGGGAGAAATTTTGGTTAAGCTTTGGTTTTGAAAAAGTTCCATGCTGTATAACCTAAAACAAAACAAAACAAAACACCTGTTCCTGCCTACTTCTAAGCAAACTCTGTAATGGTTTATAAATGAAAGGAGAAAATATTCCAAGTTCCAACTTTAGCATTTAGGAGCCCCATCTAATGCCTCATGTCTCCAAATTTCCTTTTAAGATAAAAGTCCTCCTTCAAGAGAAAAGGAGTGCTTTACAAGGTCGCTTTCCCTAGGAGATAGAATTAAAGGATGAGGTCAGTTGTCCTTGGTGGTAGGTAAGTCGAGGGCTCCCTAAGCACAGATTCCCAGTGCCTCTTGCCACGCCTGCATATACCAACTCAGGCTTAGCCATACAATCATTGCCAATCGTACCATTCAAGTATATAATGAAATCCAGCAAGTCGTTTCTGTTTAACTGATGTAACACAAGTTAGACCATGTTTGTGATACCAAGAGACTAGCATGAATCTGGCTAGGGCAGATGTCCCTAAAATTCCACAAGCATAGAATAAAGGGATATTGGACTGAAGAAAGGCACAGCCAGCAACATGATTAGGCAGGGATATTATCTTAGCTGCTCTGCCTCTAACGGTAAACATTACATCAATACTGACAAGGGACATATCACAATATGCATCTGTAACTCAAAGGCTATTTGAATGAAAACAAAAGACCTCTAAAGGACATATTGAGCCATACCAACCAAAACCCACTCACCTCATTCATTATTTTCCCATGTGATAAAATGCATAGATCAGTGACAGATTCCTCCTTCGTGGGAACATTACAGAGACATACGCAAGAGAAGCAATAAATGACATAGAACTTCCTGAAAGGTCAATAAAGCAGTAAAACCAATTAACAAGTAATTAATATGGATCAGATGCCCTGATGGATATCTCACCAAACCTGAGGTGTCACTCAGAAGACAAACTTGCTGCGTCTTCTAAATGGGAAAGAGGAGATTACATTTTGTGTTTTGAGTGAGGGCTGTCTTAGGTGACCTTGAGAGAAATGACTTTGAAGTTTACCTGTGTATCAGTATGTATGTGTAAACGTACAATGAACAGTATCTTTTGCAGCTTCCGCATTTACATGAGGCCACGTTAATCTCCCTGTTAGATATTCTGGGACAGGTTCCCTTGGCCTTGACCTCCATTCCTTTTGCTCCTAAAATCTGGTTGTGATGCAGAAGTTCCTGGTATATTGAGCAAACAGAAATGATTGCTTCTGAAATTCTGATAGGGTTCTGTTCCTAATGACAGAAACCAACACCGAGGTATCCAGGGGATGAATATAAAAAGAAGAGAGAGAGAGATTTTAATTTTACACATGATCTGTTTCGTGTCTTTCTTCCAAACCAAAAACAACATTAAACATCAGTTTCTATTTCTGTTCCTCATCATATCGACTCTCCAAAGTAAAAATCCAGTAGTCTGTGGAGGGCTCTGAGGTTTGCTAGATAATACAGGGATTGAAAGAGGGGCTAGTTTAGATTGGGTTCTAAGAGTATGAAGCTTTCTGAATGGTCATAATGGCTTTCCAGAACTTCCAGGTCTGGGTCGTTCTACAGAAGTATAGGTGGCTTGCTTAGACTTCTCTTAGGGTGCATCAATGTGAGTTAAACTTGGGACTGATGATAAGGTAGAGAAGCAGTGGTTCAGTTTTAAGCTTACCTAAACTTAATTTGTGGTTTTATTCATGCATACATTCAATCAGTATTCATGCCATGCCTACTAAAAGCCATGTGCTCTGAAAGATAGTAGGTATATGAAGATGAATAAACTTGTCCCCAAGGAGCAAGCAATTTTAAGGTTAAAAGAAAAAAAAAAAAAAAGCATATCCAATTTTCCCTGAAGGAGAAAAGAACAGATAACCTATAAAGACATGAAATCCAGATAATCTCAATATTTGTTCAAAACTCTGAATGCCAAAAACAATGGAGCAACTTACAGAATAGAAGAGGAAGGTCTGTGACCAATCCATACTCTATCTGTAGTCTCTGTAATGGAGACCAGAAAATATATCCCCCACTTACTCTTTTAAGGGAGAAAATGAACATACACTAGAGCCAATCGCAACTTGAATAAAATTAGCACCTTAAATAAGAAATAAATTAGCATCTTAAATAAGACTATCGATGAGCAAGGAAATGAATGATTTCAAAACTGAGGGTGGCTGTCAAAAAGGGAGCGAGGATACATAATGTAAAAATAATGGTTTTTTTCCAAAAAATATTTATCAGACCCCTGATAATAGGCACTGTTCTAGACAGTGAAGTCACAGGAATAAATTAAACAGATGAAAAATTAGGTAGACTAAAAATTTTGCCCTCATGGAACTTGTATTTTAGTAGGGGATCCAGAAAATGAACAAGAAAAAATCAATGAAATGCACAATAGGAAATAACCCAGTTGCATTTATTTGGGCACAGAATCTCAGATTTGATTAACAAAATTTGGAATTTGGATAGGAAAGGAGAAGAAGTAAGTAAAAGAGGGATAAATTCCTTATGTAGAAACAAGGAAAAAGGGTTTGATAGTCTTCAGGTATTTACACACATGTGCACCCAAAAACAAAAGATAGAAAAGTTATTTCTTAAATGAAATAGATATCAAAGCAAATAGCATTAAGCAGGATAAGAAGCACCATTTATGTTAATAATAGTTATAATATAAAAAGTCAGCAAATCCACAGGCAATCTTATACTTCATTTGGCTCAGTTTCCCTGTTCAAGATATGGCCCTATGTTCCCAGAACTCAAGCTTAAGAGCCGGGCATCACCCCTAACTCCCTCTTCTCTCTCATCACACATACCCGAGCCATCACTCTCTTAATTCTGTTTTTCCACCTCTTAACTATATCTCAATCTGACTCCTTCCTTCCATGCTGACTGCTGCCTTGCTTGGGGATGGTGCTACTCTCTCTCATCTGGCTTTCTACCACAACCTTGAAGCCAGGTTCTTGGCCTCTTGTCTTGTTTCCATCACATCTAGTCTTCTCAGGAAAACCAAAATCATCTTTCAAAGTCCTCTTTCTCCACAGAGAGTCCAAAGTAATCTTTCAAAAAGCTTTCAAAATGGAAGATGACTTCAAAAAAATGATTGTGTCATTTTTTGTGCATCAAACACCAACGGCATTCCATTGTCCAAACGCCTTAATACCACCCTTTGCAGTTGGATTCTTGATGATCTCCCCCAACTGATATCAGTCTTGCTGCCTTTCCTATCTAGCCACATGAACATTTGCAATTGCTCAGCACTGTATCAGGCTCTTTCACCCTGGGACCCCAGCATAGGCCATTTCCCTCTGTCTGGACCCCTCCTTCTCCTTCTATCTTGGCCAATTACCAGCGTGAGCTTCAACTTCACTTCTAATTACACACCTTCTTTGACTCTCCTCTCTACCACATCTGGTTGAGTTCCCTTTCCAAGAGTTTCATTCGAAACTTGAAGTTATCTATCACAGCACCTGTTAATATTTTTGTAAGCCTAATTAGATTGTAAACCCCATGAAGCTGTAGACCACACTTTCAAGCCAAAGATCTACCCACAAGAGCTTTTATTATTAAATAGGAAAATGTTTTTTTAAAAAAAGTAAAGATCTAACCCAAAAACTTAGAAAAGAGAACAAAGAGTAAGATGAAGTAAATCAATAGAAGGAGTCAACCATGATTTTTTTTTTTTTTTTAAAGATTTTATTTATTTACTTGACAGACAGAGATCACAGGTAGGCAGAGAGGCAGAGAGAGAGAGAGGAGGAAGCAGGCTCCCCGCGGAGCAGAGAGCCCGATGTGGGACTCGATCCCAGAACCCCGAAATCATGACCCGAGCCGAAGGCAGAGGCTTTAACCCACTGAGCCAGCCAAGTGTCCCCAACCATGATTTTTTTTAAAAAGCCAAAAACAGAAAGCAGAAAAACAGCATTTCTTTGAAAAGGAATACGAGCAAAATAACGTGAACAAGTCTGTGGCAACCATAATGAAGATGAAAAGCACATGCACAATTGAAAAGCTGGTATGAGAAAGAACAACAGATATCAGGGATATTTAAAATTGTGATTATAATTTAGAACATCTTTTTAAATGGCAAATCTCCTGAATAAACATTAATGACCGAAATTGCCTTAATAATTAAGAAGTCTGAAAACCCCAGTAACTATGGAAGAAATGGAAAAGTTCTCAAACAATGTTTTAAAAAATAATACTAAGCTGGATCAGCTTTATAGCTTTTACATTTTCAAGGAGCAGATAATATAGATAAATTGTTCCATGGAACATTATAAGATTTTTGAATCTGTCAAATTAATTTTATATTGATGAAATGACTCTGCTTCAAAAGGTTAGAATAAATAACTCAAAAGTCCCAAACTGAATAACTCTCTTATCTTTGAATATAGTTGCAAAACCCTGAGAATAATTACAATCCAAATGCAGCAGCACTTTAATAAGAAATGCACTCTAGCCAAGTAGGATTTATTCCTGGAATTCAAGAAGGACTTGGTGAGAGAAATAGGTTAGCACATGACAAAAATGGATGTAATGAAAAAAAAAAAAAACAAAAAACGAGGAAAGCTCGTAAAACCATTTCAACACCATTCTGGACAAAAATTTTGAGAAACTAAAACACAGAAGGACATTTATTCAAATTGCTAGTAAGTATTCAGTGGCTTAACAGCAGAGGTACTCTCATTAAAACCAGGAATAAAACTAGGACAATATTCACCTTGTCATGGGACAGCAACAAAGCAGGGGGTCCCTCTGCTGGCACCCAGTCTCCAGGGTGCACACAACTGTGACGAGGGAAAGCATGGCCCTCCCCAAGACACCAAAAGAACGGATGAGAAACAGCTGACTTACTCCCCGTGAGTTTCATCCTGCCCCGGGCTACACTGGCTACAGTTTGCTTGAGTTTGTGACATGACAATATTGATTTTGAGCCAACTGAAGTTTATAAAAGACATGAAATAACAATATAAGAAGAATTAAAAAATTAGATTACATAGTACTAGTAATCCTTACAGGATTGTTTGCATACTAGTATTCACATCACAAAATAAAATAATCATTAAGACCTATATTTAATTTTCAGTTATTTTACTTCACATTTCTAGGAAATATGCTGTTTGGAAATCCTTCACATTTTACGAAGATGTGTTAATGGCAGAATGTCTACACTACCACCCTAAATTTTCGTAAGGAGGTAAGACTCTAAAATCATGTATAACAACAATCTTGATGATTTGTATCGATATAATGAAGACTATTGTTTAAAAGTATGTAAGAGAAAAATGGGAAACCCAAAACACAGTTGAATGTTTCTGGTCTCCACTCAAAAGAAATAGATTTGACAAGTGTTCTGAGAAGATAACCATTTATATTTCTGAGTCCTCAAAGGTAACACATTTTTACTAAAACGTTGGTTGAAATGATGGCTACAGAAGGAATAATTATTCAGATTTGCACAATACATAAATCCTAAGTCCAAAGTCCAGTCTTTGTATACATTTTACTAAATATTTTCCTGAATTCCACGTTATTGTGCACAAAAGGTCATTGAATGCTATAACTTGCGTTGCTTCTGTATTTTATGTCTCAGTTGTTGGGACATGCAGAACCCACTAGAAGTCCTTTTAATCTGACAGCATGGTGGGTTTATGTAGAATTAGCTGTTTCTCTCCCGTGAGCTGAATGAAAGATTTGAGGATACAAGCTACAAGTTAATAAATCTGATTGAAGACATATTTATAGAATGGAACATCAGTAAAGATAATCATTATCAACAATGAACAAACACGACGAAGGCTATGAATGACTTAGTTATCACGCACATACAGTGTTTTACTTATACCCTCCAGCTGTGTTTGCAAACTAATTCTAGTACAGAGTATCATTTTAACAGGATGACCTACCTAAGGAGAAAGATCACAGAACTCTTCTCATTCCTTGATCAAAGACAAATGACATGATGTTCAGGAGATTTGGAAACTGCTTTGTCATGTTTAAAAAAGGTGATAATGCAGCTATTATGTGTAAAAAGGCTGCTTAAGCCAAATAAAACCTACATACTCTGTATATTATAGATAATGGTACCGGACTAGCAGGATATACTAGCTACCAACTTTTTTTTGTTTTGTTTTCTTCTAGAAAAAGTAGTTTGTTCATTGCAGACTGTTCAAGAAATAATCAGACTGATGGGTCTTAAGAGTACAAATATTTCACACATGATTCCTGCTATAAAAGTTCTCTTATCCTTTCATTCCAGAAAAGATGCTATAATTACTTTATGGGCAGTGGAAGCTGAGATGCAGAGGGAAAATCAGAAATTATTCTGTTATCCTGAAAGCTGATTGCAATCCATTGCAACATTTTTAGACCCCAGTCTTGAGGAGAGATTTCTATCAAATGATTTATGTGAATGCACAATATATTAGAAATAAAAGTATAAGTGAGTTTAAAAAATTAAAAAGTAAAAATTTTAAGTAAAATAAAAAATTTAAAAGTAAAAATCTCAATTGTGATTCTCAAAGTATACAGAAAGCAAGTGAAATCATATAATTGACTCTCTTTTTTTCTGTATACTTTGAGATTTTTACTTTTAAATTTTTTATTTTATTTAAAATTTTTACTTTTTTATTTTTTATATTCACTTATACTTTTATTTCTAATAATTGTCCATTCAAATAAATCATTTGATAAAAATCTCTCCCCAAGGCTTGGGTCTAAAAAGCATCTTAGCCCAGCAGTGCAAGATTATTAGTTTCACTGAAACTACCATTACCATCAACCAAATCTTCATGACCAGGAATGGAATGGAAAGTAATTTCCCTTCTTTGTTACTGATTAGAGAAGAAAAAAAACTCGGTAGCATGTGTATCAGCAGTATTTATTCTGGGAAGACTATCCAGAAAATCTTACCCCTTTACCAACCTTGCTGAAACTGAGTCAATATTCTCATATTTATCCATTTCAAAACATTAGCCACTACAAACTTTAGTGATAAAATTATGATGACAGCTTTAAATAAAATTTCAGGTGAATTTTATATTCCTGCAATATATTTTATGTTGATGACATATGGCTTTGCCTTGTTTTTGGCTTAATACTAATTTGTAATATTTGGCCTTGTGCTATTCTTTCAAATTGTATCATCAGTTTCTCTCTACTTAACATTGTTTTGAAAAAATCTAAAATCATGTACTGGCTAATATATTAAATCATAAAAAAATCATAAAATGGAAATGAATTATAATTCCTGAAGGACATGAGATCAAATTACCATTACTTGCAGATGACAAGAATATAAGCTTGAAAACCTATGCGCATCCCCTGAAATATTCTTATAGTTAATGAGACCTTCTTAGCAACCCAAATTTTAATAGCTCTGAGTTTTAAAATAAGATTTAAATAAATAGAAAGATATAACTTTCAGTAGTGAGTTAAATTAAGTGTAAAGATATTCTTCATTTGTTGGCTTAACCAAGTTCTGGTCACAATTCCAGTGGAATTTATTTTGGAGATTGATTAAAAAAAAAAACACAAAAGATTAAAGGAATAAGTGGGTAAACGTGGCTACAACTTTTTTAAAAAATTAAAGTGATATAAAGAGTATTGTTCTCTCATATGTAAACTATACTACAAAGTAACATTAAGTAAAATAATGTGACTTTACTGAGGAAATGGAAAGATAGATCTGAAACAAAATAGATTGTTAGAAACACATCCCAAACCTACGGAGAAGGGAAGGATGTTTGTGGTGAATACCGTAGGGAAAATGAGCTCCTTGAAGAGAAATAGTGAAGAGAAGTATTTACTTCTCTCTCATTACTTGAGTTGATATTTCAGAAGAGTTTAGAAAGATGTAAGGATCAAGACAAATTAAGAACCTAAAGTGAACCATTAAATCTTTAGAAATAAAATATAGGTGAATTTGGGATTTCTATAGCAGAAAGCCAAAATCGATACTTGGCTACATTCCATCCAATAACAGAAACAGAATACAAAGTAAACAACAGGCTGGGTAAAATACTTCCAGCAAATATGGTAGACAAATATATAAAAAGTTTTGACAAATCCATGGGAAAACCAGTAACACCTCTTAATAAAGTACATGAACATACAAGTTACAAAAGCAGTGTGAAATTCTGACAGACTTATAAAAAAAGAATTCAAAATAATAGCAATTTTAAAAATCAATAAAGACTTCAAGTAATCTTAACATTTTAAAATATTATCAAGTACTTTTTATCAAAGTTAAAATGCTTATGTTAAAATTGTCTTGTAATGAAAATCAGTAGGCTTTCTTCCCTTCTCCCTACTCGGATTCCCACTCTCTGAAGGTAAGCGCTTACCTCTGTTTCTTCTCATGTTGGTTTTCATATCTCTTAGTAATAAGCTTACATGGCTTTCCCTATTCTTGTCACTTTTATACCTTAGTCATTGCTCTCTGCAGTGACAAAGGAAATTTCAGCTCTCTTTGCTGCATACCTTCCTTCCTTTCCCATCCGACCCATGCAATTATGTCATGTCTAACAGTTAAATTACTACATTACTGTGACCAGGTAAATATTGTTTCCTTCAAAACCAGGGCATGGTTTATGATTATATATCTTTTATGGTCTTTTGCCCCCTCATGCCCTGGAGTTTCTGATTACCTTTATATTTTTATAGCACTAATTGTCTTTTCCATAATGTCAAGTTGTTTTCAAACTCTAACACACCAGCCATGCTGACAAATCTTCACCTGGACTTAGACCACCCTCCCTGAATCCTAGCTCTTTTTCCTCCAGTTTGGGTGGTTGCTCTTCAAAGATTCGTTTACAAGGTTATTTGGGGGGGGGGGGTAAGGGTGGGGTGAGACACTTCACTTACAACCACTCTAGAAAGCCAGCTGTCAATATTTGTCAGAAGAATGCTATAAACATTCAAAGACTTTGAACCCATGTTTTACTTCTGGAAATTTCTTCTAAGCAAATAACCAGAGACATTATACAGAGTTATGTTTCCATGATGATTACTATGATGGTGTTTATGTGAAAAATTGGAAGCAACGTTAAGTGTCCACTTATCGGAGAGTTGCCCCAAGATTATGGAGTACCCTGGATTCACTATAATTCACGGCTGGTGCATTTTTTCAAATTCTGCTTTGGGGAAACACCTCAAAGAGAGAAGTGTCTATCTTCAAGCAACGAAAACTGAGGTGATTGTCTACCAGCTGGGCCATGTTACATGCACTGAGAAGACAGAGACTAAGCAAACAAAGTCTGCTTTCAACGTGATCTTCAAATCCAAAGATACAAGGACACACACTGTCCCAAGTGTTCATTACCATGGGGTGGCTCTTCACCTGGGCAATGCTGTGTAGCATGCATTCTCCAGATGGGTGGCAGGGGCTTTATTTTAAAATTTTATGATAGTAATGATGCTCCCCAACAATGCAGAGGACAGCTCTGAGTGAAGGGGTATCAGGAGTTGGGTGGGCCAGGCGGGTATGTGAAACTGACAAGGAAGGGAGGAGGTGTTATTGGAGAAAGGCGGATAGAGTTCACATGCAGCCACAATTATCCTAACTCTCAGGTGCTGGGGAAAGGGTGTGTGGGGCATGAGGAGACTCACCTTGCGGGTTATAGGGAAAATGATGTCATCAGGGGAAACCCAGGTTTCAGCTGGGATGAGGCAGAGAAGGGTGTATTTGAGAAAGAGGTTCCAAATTTCTGAAAGCTTCTTGGCAGCAGAGCAGAGCCCGTCTACCAGAGAACATAATGGCCTGGGTTAAGGGAGTGTCAGAAAAGAAAGATGTTCTGGAGACTGGTAAGGCTGCTCTGAATGGGTTGGAGTACAGACAAAGGTAAGCCAACAGAATTTGTCCCTTAGTGATTCCCAGCATAAGAAATTCTGCAAGTCAGAAGAGAAAAGATTCAGGGCATCAGCAGAACCAACAAAACTGAACAGACAGCTGTAGGATTATAAGGAAACCAGACAGAGTTTGGAAAAATGCTCCCACAAACAATTGTTTTGTCCACCTTAAGTCTACCTACTTGCCTCAGGCTTATCAGGATTTTTAAGATTGACTACCTGCACAAATATTTCAGGGGAAAATCCTTTGACTAAGTGATTTGAATGAATACTATGCAAGAGAATGAAGGGGTAGGGAGTGTAGATTTAGGATTCCTTTTTCATGAAAGCAAAAAGCACATATGAGAGAGGGTTTGAGGTACACAACTGAAAGACCGAAAATCAAGGATTGGTTCAAGATAGCTGGGATAGGTCAGTGCCCTAAGAGAGCAACTGGATTTCCCTGGGGGGTTGATGTTGAGGGGGGCGTTCTGGGATTATGTGAAACTTTGGCTACCTTTGAAATCAGGGTGCGTCAAGGTGTAGGTCTGGCTTCCTCTCAGAGTGGACCTCTCTCTCTTGTTGAGATAAAATGGCTCAGAAATGGCTCTGTGTTTCAACTAAAACAAGGGGTTATGTGTCAATTAGTGAAGGAAGACCAACAGAGGAAACAAAAAAGATTCATAAGTAGATACAACATTAACCACCTGTTTTTGCTCTCCCACTTCCCCAAATGTTTATTTTTTTAATTTATTTTTTATTTTCAGCATAACAGTATTCATTATTTTTGCACCACACCCAGTGCTCCATGCAATCCGTGCCCTCTCTAATACCCACCACCTGGTACCCCAACCTCCCACCCCCCCACCCCTTCAAAACCCTCAGATTGTTTTTCAGAGTCCATAGTCTCTCATGGTTCACCTCCCCTTCCAATTTACCCCAACTCCCTTCTCCTCTCTATCTCCCCATGTTCTCCATGCTATTTGTTATGCTCCACAAATAAGTGAAACCATATAATAATTGACTCTCTCTGCTTGACTTATTTCACTCAGCATAATCTCTTCCAGTCCCAACCATGTTGCTACAAAAGTTGGGTATTTGTCCTTTCTGATGGAGGCATAATACTCCATAGTGTATATGGACCACATCTTCCTTATCTATTTGTCCGTTGAAGGGCATCTTGGTTCTTTCCACAGTTTGGCGACCATGGCCATTGCTGCTATAAACATTGGGGTACAGATGGCCCTTCTCTTCACTACATCTGTATCTTTGGGTAAATACCCAGTAGTGCAATGGCAGGGTCATAGGGAAGTTCTATTTTTAATTTCTTGAGGAATCTCCACACTATTCTCCAAAGAGGCTGTACCAACTTGCATTCCCACCAACAGTGTAAGAGGGTTCAAATCCAGCATCCATTCCTGATTAAAATGCTTCAAAGTATAGGGATAGAGGGAAAATTCCTGAACTTCATAAAATCTATCTATGAAAGACCCACAGCAAATATCATTCTCAATGGGAAAAAGCTTGCATCCTTCCCGTTGAGATCAGGAACACGACAAGGATGCCCACTCTCACCACTCTTGTTCAACATAGTATTAGAAGTCCTAGCAACAGCAATCAGACAACAAAGGGAAATAAAAGGTATCCAAATTGGTAATGGAGAAGTCAAACTCTCTCTCTTTGCAGATGACATGATTCTTTATATGGAAAACCCAAAAAACTCCACCCCCAAACTACTAGAACTCATACAATAATTCAGCAACATGGCAGGATATAAAGTCAATGTACAGAAATCAGTGGCTTTCTTATACACTAACAATGAAAATACAGAAAGGGAAATTAGAGAATCGATTCCATTTACTATAGCACCAAGAACCATAAGATACCTGGGAATAAACCTAACCAAAGAGGTAAAGGATCTGTACTCGAGGAACTACAGAACACTCATGAAAGAAATTGAAGAAGACACAAAAAGATGGAAGACTATTCCATGCTCTTGGATCGGAAGAATAAACATTGTTAAAATGTCTATACTGCCTAGAGCAATCTATACTTTTAATGCCATTCCGATAAAAATTCCACCGGTATTCTTCAAAGAGCTGAAGCAAATAATCCTAAAATTTGTATGGAATCAGAAGAGACCCCGAATTGCTAAGGAAATGTTGAAAAACAAAAATAAAATGGGGGGCATCACGTTACCTGATTTCAAGCTTTACTACAAAGCTGTGATCATCAAGACAGCATGGTATTGGCATAAAAACAGACACATAGACCAGTGGAACAGACAGCCCAGATATGGACCCTCAACTCTATGGTCAAATAATCTTTGACAAAACAGGAAAAAATATTCAGTGAAAAAAAGACAGTCTCTTCAATAAATGGTGCTGGGAAAACTGGGCAGCTATATGTAGAAGAGTGAAACTCGACCATTCTCTTACACCATACACAAAGATAAACTCAAAATGGATAAAAGACCTCAACGTGAGACAGGAATCCATCAGAATCCTAGAGGAGAACATAGGCAGTAATCTCTTCGATTTCAGCCACAGCAACTTCTTTCAAGATATGTCTCCAAAGGCAAAGGAAACAAAAGCGAAGATGAACTTTTGGGACTTCATCAAAATCAAAAGCTTCTGCACAGTAAAGGAAACAGTCAAGAAAACAAAGAGGCAACCCACGGAATGGGAGAAGATATTTGCAAATGACAGTACAGACAAAAGGTTGATATTCAGGATCTATAATGAACTCCTCAAACTCAATGCACACACAAAAAAATCATATCAAAAAATGGGCAGAATATATGGACAGACACTTCTCCAATGAAGACATACAAATGGCTACCAAATGTTTATTTTTAACCTAGGGCACGATTCAAAGTGGGTGGGATTGTGGGAGGTGAGTATGTTTGCATGTGTTTTCTTATTTCTGGGAAATTACCAGGAGCCAATGTGCACAATCCTCTGTAGAGGAGGCTGACCATAAAACTGTGAAGAAGACGGACCAATCCTCTCAGCATCATTAGCATTTTTAATGTTTCCTTGGCCAGAATTTTGAGAAATGGTTTATGTAGATAATAGAGAATATACTGAACATTCTGACAAAGAAGATTCAGAACAGTTTACTCTCAGACCACTTTGTCACCTCATTCCAGATTCTTAAGCAGCCAGCCATGCTGTGTTTCTGAATTTCCGCTGATAAATACACAATTTGGGGGTAAATCTATGAAATATGGTTTGTCCAGTCTCCAAAAGAAATCTTATTCTGGATCATATACCCTCAAACACATCTATCAAAATCAAAAGAAGAAATTTCCTTGAGGGCTTAGTACAAAAAGAATCTGGACAAAGGATGAACAGATGCAAATTATTGCTGGAGAACAAAAACACACCCCAGGTCTGTCCTCCTCCAGGGTCTGGGGCATTCACAGAGAAGTTTCACCTGGTTGACATTGTCCAGCCCACCACTCTGGATTTGCAGAGAGGCTCCTATCTTCCTAATACTTGATCTCCATCATCAGAGTGCTCACAGAAAAATCTTTCACCACCATAAATCAGCTTGGCTGTTATTGATGCTCGGCCCACAGTTAGACAAACACTGTGAGATCTTAAACGAGAGGGTTAAATGGATTATGCTGGACATCTTTCACAATAGCTACAGTCTCCTCACATTTCTCTGCTGTGTTTTCCTTTTCTGAGCGCCTTCTTAATTTCAGTATAATTCTTTTCTCTATCCTTTCCAGTTCCTTGTCAACAAAAGAAAGGAATGTGTTTCTTAGAAATTGTCTTTGTGAACTGACCTTTGTGTTTTAAATGACAGCTCCATTGTCTTGATTTCTAAAAAGAGCTGAAGGGGAAGTGATTCTGTAGGTCTAACTGTCCCTAAAGGTAGGTTTGAACTCACTGAACTACTTTACTTTTTGAACTGCATTGAAATCTTTCATTGAATTTTAACTGAGAGACATAATGTCATTTACCAACAGATCCTATATAACTATTTTTACCTGTGACACTCAAAAGTTTCTAATGAGTAAAGAATAAAGAATAATGCCTAATGGAAATGTAAGATGCACGTAAGCTCATTTAAGAGTACTGTTATTCTGATCTTTCATATGGCTAGATCTTTGCTCATCAGGATTCCAAGGGCTCTGCTGAGAGAAGAAAACCAGACACCTGAAGCATTATGGTTTGGAGCAGGGGTTCATGATTAGGAGTCTGGGGCTTAGAATGAGAGCAACTAGCGCTTAAATCTATTACTCTCATAACTATACACTTTTCTTAACTTGTCTCATTTCAGTGTGGGTAAGTGGTAGATGGAGGTGCGGAGAAGGGGATTTCAAGTAATGGTCCTGAAACTATTTTTCTCAAAGGAAGGAAGAATACAGCAACAGGGATATTGAGTTTCTTAAGTTCACTGAGCAGTTTGGAAGGGAGATCACCGAAGAGAAGCTGTTCTAAATATAAGGCATGGCCACCGGGGATGGAACATGGGAGAAGTAGAGGGAAGATGAGCTGAGGGATGTAAAAGGAGATGAAGAATGTAAACAACGACTAAAACAGTCTTTTCTGCCCACTGTTTCATAATATTAATAATGGCATCTTTTTAATGCAGTTTTTAAATATCATTATTAATGGGGGATTTCCTTTATGAACCATAATCTCAACTTCGCTCTCTCTACTTCAGTTATCTGAAAAGACGCATTCGACACACAAAGAACAAGGAGACACTGAAAGGTCGTGTCATTTAGACTCACTATAAGCACAAAAGAAATGTTTTCAGAGATGAGCATGGAATGGAGAATTGCAGCAGGTTTCAGGGATGAAGGAACATTGAAGGAAGCTTCCTGAGGGCCAAGAGCAGTGGGAGGTCTTGAAGGTAGGTCTGATCTGGTTGTAGGATGCTTTGTACCAGACTGTGGCTAGTGCCCAGCAAGGTGCCTGAACTGCCTTGTAAAAATTTCTGAATTTGTTGAATAAGTATGAATAAAAATCTCCCGTTATGGGTTGACTTGTGTCCCATCCCAATTTATATGTTGAAGCCCAAACCCCCAGTACCTCAGAATGTGACTGTATTTAGAGATAGGGCTTTTAAAGAGATGATTAAAGTAAAGTGGGGTTTCCAGAATGGTGGTGTTTTTCTAAGAAGTGACTGCTAACCCAGTGACTGCTGTTGTTTTTGTAAGAAGAGATTAGGACACACAGAGACACTGGATATGCATATGCACAGAGAGGTGACCATGTGAAGACACAGCGAGAAGACAACCATTTACAAGCTAAGAAGAGAGACTTCAGAGAGGTCTAACTGCCCCTAAACTTAGGTGTGAACTCACTGAACTACTTTTCTTTTTGAACTGCATTGAAACCTTTCATTTGCTTTTCATTGAGAAAATTATTGAAAAAAAATTGAGAGGGCTCAACATCTTGATCTAGATTCCAGAACTGAGAGACAATAAATTTATGTTATTTATACCACTCAGTCTATAGTACTTAGTCATGGCAGTCTTAGCAAATGAATACACTATGCTTCTCATTTTAATATCTCTTCAAATGACAATTATGCCTTAGTTATATTTGTTTTCTATCCCCATGGTAGCCACTCCTTTTCTTTAATGTTCTAAATGACTAAGCCAGGACAAGAAGAGAAGATGAAGTCGGAGAAACATGAGCAGACGTGGATGGGGAACAGAAACAGAAACCACAGTTGAGATGGTACATGGCCAACATGATAGAAGGTTGAGAGAGCCTCTCCACTTTTTTCCAGTGACTCAGAGATTGGTCACTGTGTGACAGAACGCTTCCCTAAAGAATTCACAAGGATTCAAAGAGGAGGCAGAAATCAGGACCAACCCCTTAGTTCCTTCTGATGCCGGAACTGGGGCAGGAGCAGCGGGGAATGTAACAAGGAGAGGAAACGGGAATTTGGGAATCAGGTAGGGAAATAAGGAGAACTAGGAAGAGCAAGCCGGGGGCAGGGACTTCATCATGTAAGGTGTCTCCCATTTTCATACCTGCAATATAACTGAGAACAAATATGGAGGGATAAGAGGGAGCTAGTGAGTATCAAGTTGTGCTCTTTGTGGAATTGTGGCATAGAGAGCCTTGAAAGGGAGAAGAAGTGAAAAAGATACTCCAGAAGCTCTAAATTGAATGTCAGGGGTGCCCCACAGGGGTTCGGGGAGGTGGGGAATGGGTGTGGAAGGTAGAGCATAATGGGCGATATTCCAGTTTTTATTAAAAGCCCTGACATTGATCTCATTTATTTAATGGGGGTCCAGTCATGAAAGACATGGCCCAGTGTCTCAAGAATCTACAAATAAACTGTGAATATATTATAGTGTTACAGGTGCTAAGAATGGAACACAATGAAAGCATAGAGGAGGTCAACTTGCTGGGGAGATGGGAGGGTCCAAGGAGGCCTTCCCAGTCTCCTAAGTCCTAGAAGTAGGGGAGTAGGCAAATAGAGAGGTGGTGTGGATTTCAGGCATGTGCGAAGTTGGGAGAACATGACTCACTCAAGCAACTACACTTAGGTTATTAGGGTGGGGTATAAAACAGTGCTTCTGAATCTTATCTCTTTTCTCAGTGGCAGGGAGGGAGGACAAGGAAAAGACCAACCAGTGTTCCCCTCAGACCTTAAAAATGTCTTCATCTTAATAATGTAAATGAACACCTGCCCATGGTGAATTATCTGGATGATTTGCCTATTTGAGGGCTACCACAATAATGACAACTCAGGACAACACCAAATTTAGCAATATGTTTTTTTTTTTTTTTTTTTTTTTTTTTTAAGGGATATGTTTAAACATTGGGGAGAGATACAGGACTGTAAGTTGTAAAGCCAAGACTTACCTGCAGATTTTCTGGTTGTAACAATAGCTCAGGGATCTGCAAGTGAGTACCCCAATTCGCTAGACCATGGGAAACACTTTAGTGGATTCATGGTTCAAGGAAGAAGCTTGTGCTATCTTTGAATTCCAGTAAGGGCCTTTTTGGTCAAGAATACTGAAGAACTAGAGCTATGAAGAGCGTCTTCTGTGGTGGAAAATGGAACAAAACAGGACCACCAGCTTTAATGGGAAGGGTGAAGCGGTCATATGATAGAGGAGCCATGTGTGTTCTACACCACTGATGAGCTAGGGGTGTGGCACCATGTAAAGGGAAACCTAGTCATGTGTTGTGCTTCTGCCAAGTATCTCCTGTTACCCCCACTTGGTCTTCTCTATCATAAACAAACAAGCAAAAAACCCACCAGAAAACCAAACAACAACAACAACAACAAAACCCTCTGCTTTTAGAAGAAATATTTGGTACATTTTTCTTTTTCTTTCTTTCTTTCTTTCTTTTTTTTTTTTTTTTTTTTGTTCTGCTCTAGAAACAACAGAGTCCATTTTTTAAAAGATTTTATTATTTACTTGACAGAGAGAAAGAGAGAGAGAGAGCACACATGAGCTGCGGCAGGAGTGGCAGGCAGAGGGAGAAACAGGATCTCCACTGAGCAGGGAGCCTCACATGGGACTCGATTCCAGGACTCTGGGATCATGACCTGAACCAAAGCAGATGCTTAACAACTGAGCTACCCAGGCTCAAATGAATTGTCTTTTGACCAGTGAATTGTGAATATGTACACCACACCCTCAGAGAAATATTAACAACCTAAATTTGGAGTTTGAGATGCAACTAATTTTAATGGATTTCATTTAGATACAGATAAATGCTAAAACTAGGCTGTGAGAGAATCAGCAACTTAAGAA
This sequence comes from Mustela putorius furo, assembly GCF_011764305.1. Lineage (NCBI taxonomy): Eukaryota > Metazoa > Chordata > Mammalia > Carnivora > Mustelidae > Mustela > Mustela putorius. Next base: position 9,460,498 of record NW_025422022.1, read on the forward strand.
CTTTTCCTTTGAAAGGTTTCTTTTTTAAGTAATCTCTACACTCAGTGCAGGGCTAGAACTCATGACACAGAGATCAAGAGCCACACATGCTCCACGGACCAAGCCAGTCACGCATCCCAACTTGAGAACTTTTTAATAAAAGGCTCTATGACTTCAAGAGCAAATTGGTTGCATATTAGTACAGAGCCTTGTCATGTCATCAAAGTACATCTGGCATATTTAATAAATCATGGAAAGTCCCTAGTAAAAGAACATAGCTTCCTGATGGAAAAAGTGGCAATTTATCTTCAAAATGTTAATTGCAATTCAACCCAAAGTCTTGTTTTTTGTGTTTCTTCTCCAGTTAGGATTTAAGGACATGAGATCAGGGACTGTGTCCAGCATCTGAAATACTGTGTGGTCCATGAAAGACTATACATCAGAATTCTCAGAATGAAGTAAAACCATGTACACACCTGCTTTGAATCAGGCACTGTTTTGGGTGCTTTAAAAATATGTCCCATTTAACTTTCACCACAGTTAGTTAGGCATCCCATTGGCCCATGTGGATGGAAACCAAGGCTCAGAGAAGTCAACTGTACAAGACAAATAGCTAGTCCATGTGAGATCTGGGATTCCATGCAGGCCTTCTAACTCCACTCTCAGTAATGTTTCCATTTACCTGGTTTGGGTTCAGCGGATAATTCTGGTTCTTCAGTGGGAGGACTGGGTCCTGCCTGCTAGAGAATTTTTTGGAAGTTTTCCTTCCTACTGCTGATATATATCCCCAAAAGTCCATGATGTGAATTCAATAAATTTCTAGTCAGTTTCCTTCTGGATCTAGATGGTTAGCAGTATACCAGGACACTATGCAACCTCAAAATACTTTGATTCCTGGGCACCGGGGTGACTCAGCCAGTTAAGTGCCTGGTTCTTGATTTCATTTCAAGTCATGATTTCAGGGCAGGTAAGATGGAGCCCCACATTGGCCTCTGCACTCAGGGGGGTGTCTGAGATTTTCTCTTTCTCCCTCTCCCTCTGCCCCTCACCCCATCTCCTAAAATAAAGAAATCACTCTTTAAAAACAACAACAACAACAATAACAACAAAAACCCTTTGTTCCCAAGAGTACGTCCAGTGTTATTCCTGGGGTCCCCAAAGGGCTCTTGCCCAGAAGTTGGTTATATGGCCCCAGGGCCCCTCACTTGGCTGCTTGCTGCAGGCATCACCACTCACTCCTTCCTTTGCACACACACTTCTTTTTATAAGTCACGTGGACAGACAGAGAGTCCTGTCCCAATGAATCATTTTTGGCCCCGAAGCCACTTCTCACTAAGGAGGCAGGAGAGGGATGGAAAGCAGTCTTGGCATGACTTCTTGAAGAGAGAGGCTTGGCCTGATTACACATATTTCTTTTGTTATAAAATCCTGATTAAAATAGACATCTTTCACTTGACACAGCAGATCTGCCGTTAGCACTTTTCTTCTCTACTCTTACCAAAATTCAGTTTTCCCCCAGCCTTTGGACTTGACCATGAAGATGATAAATCATCACATAAATATAAAATTTCCTGCTTCCGTTATAACAGGATCCAGGGCAAACACTCTCAGGTAGGCTAAACAAACGGTATTTTTGGAAGTGTCATGGGGGACATTTGAAGGGCAGAGGCCTCACATTCAAATCTCCCCTCTTCATTAGCTGATTAAAGTGCAAAGTGACTCCTGGCCGTGAAAGGGGGGTAGAGCATGTGTTCACCATTGGGCACACCTGCGTGTATATGTGTGTAAGTGAGAAAAAAGAGAGAGAGAATCCTGGCACAGAAAGATTTTGTGATTTACGCTAAGATGTTGATAGAGTTTCAGGACAATCTCTAGGAGGGAAACCTTTTACCCAGCTAGACATTTCTAACAAGGGAAAGAGAGGGGGAACTCTGACAATTAGCACAGCCATGAGGTGGACACTACGTTGGACGTAAATTCAATTTGTATTTAAAAATATGTTTTACGTAGAGGATCATAGACAGAGAGAGGAAAAATAAAATAAGACAAAATCAGAGAGGAACACCAATCATAAGAGGCTCTTAATCATAGGAAACAGACTGAGGGTTGCGGAGGGGAAGGCTGGGGGGATGGGCTAACTGGCTGCGGGGCATGATGGAGGGCATGTGATGGAATGAGCCCTGGGTGTTATATAAGACCAATGAATCACTGAGCTCTATTTCTGAAACCAATTGTACATTATATGTTAATGAACTGAATTTAAATTAAAAAAATAAACTCGAAAAAAATGCCTTACCCGGGACCTCCTAAAGGTAAGTTACAGTGAGAGAGCTGGGAAACAAAGATGAGTAAGTGCATTCCTTTCCGCTAAGGAATTTACAGTCGTCTCAAAGGTGAGGCAGAAGAGTAACCGGTGGTTATGGTCGGGTGTAGTTAAGTGTTGCACAAGAAGGCTGTTCAGAGTCACTCCGCAGGAGCGCTCGGGAGGGGCTCCTCCTTTCGTCTCAGCCAGAGGATGACAAGCCTCAGTATCGGCTTGGTAACATGTGCGTGGAAGGGTTTTAGGGAGGACCAAGGAGGTGGCATCCGTTGTGAGTCTTGAAACCCTGGTTGCAGGAGTGAGGGACAAGCTCCCTGCAGGCAGAGGGAAAAGCACAAAGAAGCTTTCAGGGAGCCCTGGGTGGGGTGCATAAACAATGAATCTTGGAACACTGAAAAAATAAAATTAAATTAAAAAAAAATGTTTATTTAAAAAAATTTTTTTAAATTAATTAATTTAAAAAAATTTAAATTAATTAAATAAGAAAAGATAAAGCAGCTGCTGCAGGTTCAAAAGAGCCTGACCCAGTCAAGTACACTACTTGCATACATATGGGGTAGGGGGGGATGGGGTGGGAAGGGGACCAGGGCTTTTTGGAGCTTAGATTCCTTGTGAGGACTGTGGGAAATCACTGAAGGATTTAAAGTGAGGGCGAAAAGCAGAACTAGTTTTGCACTTTCAAAAAATAAATCTGTCAGTATTTTGAATCAAGATATATGATTATTTTGGTGTGTTTTTTTTGTACTTTTGATTATCTGGAATGATAAGGAAGGGGGGACTGGGACCTCACTATAAATAAAAATGCATATGATCTCCTGATCATGGTGCTGGGGGTTAGTTTAATCTTCTCCACATGAAACTTTGTATCGAAACAGCTAGTAAGTTATGAGATAAACTGATTTACGTTCATTGTCTTGCAAAGTGGTGAATGCCTCATGGAAAATGGTTGAGATCCAGTGGCAGGAGCCAGTCATGAAGTTCTGGAGGAAACCAACAGGTGGAAATGCTACCAGGAGATAGAACTGATACAATCGGGAAGGAGGGAAGAGAGGAGAACCAGGTGCCTGGCTTGCGCAACCGGAAGGATGGTGAGCATACAATAGGTAATATTTATTGAGCACTGACTATGCACTAAATATTCCATGTGTTTTACCCAGATGACCTCCTGTAGTCCTTACAACAACAAATGGTGTGAGCACGCGTCTTTCCACATTTCCAGATGAGGAAACGGAAACAGGGAGCAAGGAGAAGTCGCTTGTCCAAGGCTACGTAATTGGTAAGAAGCAAATTTGGGAGTGGTCCGTTCATAGAGGTCCAAAGGCAGAAAAAGAACATGGACAGAAAGAACCAGAAGGCATCTGTTGGGTGAGGAAAGGAAAAAGCCCAGGGCAAAACCCCGGGAAATTCCAGCATCCCAGGAGTTGGCAAAGAAAGGGACGCGCCTGAGAGAGATGGAGTTGGACCAGCCCAAGGGGTGGAAGAGCTCGGAAGACAATGGTGTGATAGACGCCAAGGACCTGTAGGCTGGGATTGCCACCCGCCTTTTCCAGATGAGGCTGTGCATGCTGGGCCTCGCTGCCGCTCTTCCCCCACATTGTGCTCTGCCCACCGCTCCGGGGCCCCTCGTGATTCTGGCCTTTGGAGGACAGACACATGATTCTGATTTTGATTTTTGGACTCTTGATGAACCAGAAGGATGAGGAATGAAATTCTGGGACTTGGGGATGAATTAAAATTCGATAATTCCCTTATGATAATGCTGGGTGTTCATCTAATTTCCTGTGTACGAACTCTTTGCTGGAAACTGTAATGACTTAGAAGATTATTTAATGGTTTAAATTATATCTCCTCTTTTCTCTCCAGGAAGAACTAGTTAGAAAGTATGGAAGAGGAAAAGCCAAAGACCTCAACTGGGGTCCAATTATTTGGATCTGATTATCCCCCAAACCCTCATTGTTGGTACAGTTAACCCTGGATAGCTTGCAGTGGCAAACTCTGTTGGCGACCTTCACTGTTTGTAATACCTTCTACGGTAACCAACTGGGATATTTTCTCCAGATTAAAATTCAACAAACCATGTGAATTCTCAGATCTCGGCTCTCAGACCACTGGGCGGCCAGACATTTCTTTTCCTTTCCTTGAAACATGTCATCTCAAGAAGATGCTAGATGTCAGTCTTTGTCGTCGCCACAACACTCCTGGGGCCGTTCCTGAGGTCCTCGAGGGTCTTTAATCTCTGATGCCGGGTCACGCTCTGTTCACAAAATGGTCACAGCCACATACAGCTTTTTATATATGCCACATCGACATTTACTTTTCCTTTACACTCTATACTTAAAAGCCTCTTGCAAAAGCCAGCTTGAATACTTGCGTTGTTCATAAAGCTTGGTGCTTGGCCTGTTTTTTGGAAGAATACTGCCTCTCCATCTGAATTTTTCTATTTTTATCCCCCCTGGCCCCCTCTGGCAGTGTTTGCAGCCAACCTCCCAAGTTAGTAGTCATAAAATCATCATAGCCACTGCTCACATCGTCCTTAGCAGAGCTTGTAACTTTATTTGTCCATTTGCTCCTTTGCCTCTTGCTCCCACTGCCTTGAGGATCTAAGGAGACAGGAATGGTGCCTTTTTTCACTCCGCAGTGCAAATTCTATTTGCCATTCAAGCTCAGGGCTTTTTTTCACCACCACACCCTGGGACCTGAGGCAAGGTGGGGAGGTGCGTCCCACAAACATGGCCTCGAGAAAACAAAATGGGAAGGCCATACGTTGTCTCATGAGGCTCCCCAGAGAAGTGCAGTCGTAGGTAGCAGTTTGAGGGAGGGGAGCTGGGTCTGCGAGGCAGAGCTGAGCTGGAAGATTAGACAGAGGATTGGGGTGGAGGATAAAGGGGTCTGTGAACCAGGATGCCCGCCAGCCACTCCCAGCACGGACACAAAAGAGAAGCTGGAGGGATGGGGTCAGGGGTCAAAGAGAGATCAGAATTGGGCGGTTCCAGATAAATTTTGCTAAGGCAGGGTATCCGAGAAGCGATTTCCCTTTTATCAGCCAATCTCCCCATGTTCTGGATCTGCATTTTCTGGCTCATCCCTTTCTCAGAAAGATGTCCTTTGGGAAACCTGAACCAGAGAGGAAAATCTGACCGGTGAAATGCAAACGAAGAGAGCCTTGAGTGAAACTAATTGCCTGTTACTCATTTCGACAGAGAAAGAAGGAAAATCCCGAATGACAGCGGGCAGCTATCAGGGATTCCTAGAAAGAAGATTTCAAAACTCACAGTGAAAATGAGGTATGAACCTCCCGAGATGGTTAAAAGGAAAAGTATTCAAGAAGAATGGGAAGATAAAAAATAGGACTCAAATAAAGCATAACTAGAAGAAATCCAGTCAAAAATGATTTGGAGGAAGAAGGAAAGGGTAGAAATCTGAAGAACTAAACAGGAAGTAGTCTTACTGGAATTCCTTATAAAAAACCTACATAAAAAATGTAAGGAGGAGACTATAACCAACGGCAGATGTAAGGATGGCTTTAATCTATCTGTGAAAAAACAATTCTGCAACAAAATAAGGGATGAGAAAAGCTAGTTTCTAGAGTGAATGAAAGCTTGCAAAAAAACAAAAAACAGAACAAAACAAAAACAAAAAAAACCCCAAAAAACCCAAAACAAGAAAACCCCAACTCTTACAGAATGTAAAAAGGGTCTTTTACATTCTCAGTGAAGAGAAGCAGTACCAGCTCTGCTTTTTTTGGCATTGACATGAATTTTAATGGTATAAAAAATGTAGGACCAGGGGACACCTGGGTGTCTCAGTTAGTTAAACGGTCGACTCTTGGCTCAGGTTGTGATCTCAGGGTAGTGGGATCCAGCCCCTGCATTGGGTTCCATACTCTGCAGGAGTCTGCTTGAGATTCTCTCTCTCCCTCTGCCCATCTCCCCCCTACCCTCCCCCACTTCAAAAAATAAATATATCTTTAAAATTAGGGGTGCCTGAGTGGCTCCGTGGGTTAAGCCTCTGCTTTCAGCTCAGGTCATGGTCCCAGGGTCCTGGGATTGAGTCCCAAATTGGGCTCTCTGCTCAGCGGGGAGCTTGCTTCCCCCTCTCTCTCTCTGCCTGCCTCTCTGCCTACTAGTGATCTCTGCCTGTCAAATAAATAATCAAAATCTTAAAAAAAAAAAAAATATAAAAATAAGGTAAGACCAGGAGGGAAAATTTCTTCCTTTCCACTCTGTGATAACTTAATCTTCTTAATCTTCTTTTGTTATTAGTAATAACCTCATACCCCACAATAGCCTTTTCCATACACTGTTGTATTGAATAATATGTGACTATTTTCTCCTAACACTGTCCTAAATTGGAAAACGGAAATTCTTCATTCTCTTTCTAACTACGTTAGCGCTTTTATCTATGATCAGTTTAGTGTCTCTGCAGCCCAGGTGAAAATTCCTAGAACACATTTCACCCCAGATCAGGAAACAATTATGGGGGATTAAAATGAAAGAGACTTTTCCTCCTCAGAATAATTTTCTTGTCCTTTTTAGATCTTTGCAGACTACATTTTCCCTGCTGCTACTTCATAGCTTGAGTCCTATGTTTTCAGTTATAATGTGGACGAACTCAGACGCTCAGTGTCTGAAGTGTATCTTCATGCCTATGGCGTAACCTTTCCTCTTTCAAACGCCTGTGCACTCTGTCTCTTGTGATTCAGGTTTTTTGACTTTTCATATCCAAGATCTCTGCCATTACTTATGATTTTGATATACAGCTACATATCCCCCACCCACAGTCAACATCCAGTAATGGCAGCTTAGCAAAAGCTCTTCTTCCTCTGTCCTTCTTCACACTTCTTTTATTCGCATAATGCATTGGTGAAGTCTGACCTTTCCTCTTTCAGTGGATCCTTGGCTGTAAAAAAGAATAGCACGTCGATCTCTGTATATACTTCCCTCATCAAACTCTTCCAATCAATATGGCCGTCTCCTTTCTTTGACAGACAGCCTTTTCTATTCAGGCATCTTGAGATAAACAGCAGATGATAGTTTCACTGTTTATAATGGATGGGGCAGCTCGAGAGGTTAAGTCCTCCGAGTGTGTGAGGGCAGGGTTGCCCAGTTAGCTGACGCCAGTGCCTGCTGAGTCGGACAACTTCTATGTGGACCATGTCACTGTTGGGAGTTCCGCTTTCCTAAGAATTGGGTCTTCTCATAATTGAGCATTCTGACTAAATTTTTGATTGGGTCACTTTGCCCAGTTAAGTTTTCCTGTTCTAATGGGTCCTTTTCGCCCCTGTTCTTCAGATAACGGGCGGGAGCTCCTCCAAGGGTGGTAGCCCTTTTTGGATTCCCTGTTGCCGGGAAGCCTTCAAAAAATTCCTGAGAATGTATTTCTTATTTATTATTTCTTCCATTACATGTCTAGGGTTTTAAAGAGACATCATATTATGTTTCATAAAGGGAAGAAGCAAAGTAAAAATAGATTTGGTGGAAGGGAACTGAAATCATCATTAGGATTAAAGTGTCCTATGTGTGATTTGGTCATCCCCTGAGAGGAGAAAGAAAACAATCCATAGCTATAAAAAGATGTTAGCCAATCAAGGAGGGAAGGTGGGCTGGGGATCTCCATGCACGTGGGGAACCTGTGCTCTCTGTCCCATTTTGTGGGGCCCAAGTCACCATAAAGTGGCAAAATGTTCCTTGGAAGCGGGGAGGGGCTTGGGGAGAGAATTGAAGAAAAGGAGGCCACTGGTGCAGAGACCTGGTCATTAGTCCAAAAAGATAGTTTCGTCCAGATAAAGTATAAAAATAGAATGGACGTTGGGGGAGAAAGAACAGACAGAAAGAAACAATGCTGTTAAAATGCTTTATCTAGAAAATGTTAGCTCTCCCTGACTAGTCTTGAAACAACTTGGGGAAAAAAGTCTTTTAAACAAGCTGCTTTGCAGCTCACAAAATCTTTTCCACTTTGTAGCAAGATAATGCGCTTTTACATGAACATTATCAGTTTCCAAACTCTCTTAACTCATGCTACCCTGCTTCCCTCACATCCCAGGAAGTGGGGAGACTGAGACCCAGAAGCACAGCTCAGTGCCTGACCCTCTCACTCCAACCTCCCCTCCCTGTCACCCTTCCCCAAGATTCCCCTTTCCTGTCCCCCACCCCTGCTCCCCGCCCCTCCCCTCCCCTCCTTTTAAAGTGAACCTTCTGTACTGCATTCCCAGAAGACCTTCAGTGGCCTGAAATTCAGCCATAAGCAGACACCTCCCATCTTCCTTCATTTTATTCCCATATTCTCTAAAATAAATCAGCCTAAGGTGGTAACAAACACAAGGTCATTACTCTGCATTCTTTGCTCTTGTGAGTCATACCTAGGAAAACAAGTGTACTTCAATGTCTTTGGACTTAGCTCACTGTCCTTAGTAAGAACTACACTTAGGGAAAGGCAATCAATAAATGTTAAATAATATTAAAACAAAAAATATGCAGGAGTTTTTTGAGCTTCACAGAAAAAAAAGTAAAGACCTTAATTTCCAGGAAAATTATTCTTGTAACCACTCCAAAAGTTGTTTTTTTTTTTCATCAAAAGAACAAATGGAAAAAAGCACAAATGCCAAATAAAACACAACCCTTAGCGTTAAATATATTCTGGAGCTTGTGAAATTAAATTTGCATGTTTAAATGAATCCAAATGCCCCTTTAGAAAAGTAATCCACTTTTCCCCTAATTTTTTTCCCTATGTTGACAACCAGTAATAAATATTCTTTCCTTTCTCACTGCATATTCAGATTTGGGGAAAAAAATTATTATTTGAAAAGAAAGGTACTTTTGTCAGAGAGATAGCTTAGAGAGGGAGGGTTGCATTCTTACTTGTAAGTACGCAGCAGATAGGAATAATAAAATCATCCTTGCATTAAATTTATTCTCAAGAAAGGGACAGTCTAGAACTCCAGGGTGAATACGTGTTTCCTCCCAGAAAATGGCTGAGTCCAAAAAGGAGAACTACAAAATGTGGGAATAATTTTAACTCATTTAATATTTTCATATACAAATAGAATCCAGACCTTCCAATGGCGACATAGTCTACACAATGATCTGTCAACATCCTTTGAGCTTATGTACCCAGAAGGAGTTCTTCATGGTTCCTGTGGCTTTTCCTTCTAGTGGCCCATGTCCATCAGGACGTCAGAAACCGCAGTGTGAAAACTAGACGTTTTACATCCTACTGGTACATGGCAGGGGTATGGGACACACTGACCACATAGGTCACCTACACAATCTTTCTCTCTTTCATCATCGGCCATCTGGTCCCCCGACACCGTAAATCCAATAAGCCAATCGTCTAATTAGAACACCCTGCCCCTTCTTAGCCAATTTCTATCCTTTGTCCCAGCTCCCAAATCCTCTCATCTTTGAAGATCTTTCCCACTATCTTTTAGACCCTCCAGCCAGCCTCCTGCATTCCATGATTATTTCTGGAATCATTTGGTGCCTGGTATGGTCATAGCCCTTGCTCCTTTAGAAATACCCCAGCTTCCCCCAACCACCTGAGTGATTGTTCGCCCGACCCCTCAGTTTTGCTTTTCACCTGGTGACTTTTATTAATCCTCTGCCAGTTTATTGACTTGTGAATACAAAGTCCACTGTACTTGTTCCCTGGAACACATGAAGTACGTAGAATCACTTTGACACCCAGTGGGGGCGTAATGCAGACATGAAATTGAAGGAGTAAAATAATGGAAACTTCCCGCTTTCAGATTTTTAATATGAAAATGACTTTCAAATGAATCATTTTTTGCTACTTTCCTAGGTTAGCCCTCTAACGTTCAGCAGGACATCAAAGGTTTTTATTACAAAGAAGTTGAGAAAGAGCTAAGACACTTGGCTTATTTTTTGTCGTTATAGATGAGGTGCAAAAGAAACCCTTTTCAACTTTATTGAGATATAATTGACATATAACACCATGTAAGTTTAAGGTATAGAAAGTGTTGATTTGATATACATTGATACACTTACAGATGCAAATGCTTACCATTGTAGGGTTAGCTAACACCTCTGTCCTATCACATAATTACCATTTCTTCTTTGTGGCAAGAACATTTAAATCCATACGCTTAGCAACTTTCAAGTACGTAATACAACATTGTCAACTGTAACAACATGGTGTAAATTCTACCTCTCCAAGGTATTCATCCTATAATGGGAAGCTTATACCCTTTGACCAAATCTCCCTATTTCTATTACCACCCCCCAACCCCAACCATTGGTAACCACCATTCCACAAAAAATTCTTAAAAGACAAAAAAAGAAATACACCGTCAATATTGAAATGGAATCATGGAAAGCATTCTGACCACACTTAACCAGACGCAGCCTACTCACTCAAACACAAGCCGCTGGCCTAAGGAAACATGAAGATAGCCATCGTATTTATGGGCAAATGCTAGGAGTTTCTTTTGCCATCTCATTCAAAAACGTGGAAGGAAAGCTTGTCTAGAATAACTACATAGATCTGGTTTAATAAAGTGACTCGATTCTACTCAACTCACTCTCAAGGGGTGTTCTTCTTTCACCCTCACATCAGAGTCTCTTTAGTTCCACATGTCAGAAATTACATAGGATTAAAATTAAAGAGAAAAAGATGGGGAGGCAGCCACTGGCCGACACATTGTTTGGTCTCTCTGAGGTGTGAAATATTATAATTACTCTCCCATTCCAATCTCTATGTCCATATGTGGGGTGCGTGTGTGTGTATGTGTGTGTGTGTGTGTGTGTGTGTGTGTGTGTGTGTGTGTGTGTGTGTGTGTGTGAGACTGACATACCGGTAGAAACACTCAAAGAGGGTATTTAAATTCTGGATAGGGGGTCAAAAACAACACTAAGGAGATAAACCCAAGGGCAATATCGACTAGGAACTTTTGGACATGGACTCTGTTTCTGTAGGTGCTGAATGCTAGAATATCTGTTTCTTTGAAGTGTGCTCGTATGAGAGCTTTGATGAAGAATATCTTGAGATGACCTTAAAGCAGATTCAGAGGGCTGAATAAAACCAGGGCTTCTCAACATAACAAAGTATAAGACATTACCATGTAAGGAGCCATGTTCCCTAAGAGTGGTAAGCACGCTGGTGTTAGGATATAAGGTGGTATATGTGGCTGAATATTTTTTATTTCCAATAGCTTAATGAACACACAATAGTTATGTTCATTTTAACATGTATTAAACTATGATTTCATGTACATTACTTAACCCTCCAAAGTATGGCTTCATGTATACTGCTGCTTACGATAGCAGTAATAGTAAATTGCCTTAAACTTACTCAAGTAAAAGAAATAAGTCATGGGGTGCCTGGATGGCTCAGTAGGTTAAGCATCAGCCTTTGGCTCAGGTCATGATCCTAGGGTCCTGGGTCCGGCTTTGGGCTCTCTGCTCAGCAGGAAGTCTGCTTCTCCCTCTCCCTCTGCACCTCCTCATAGCTCATGCTCTCTCTGGCTCTCCTCGCTCTCTCTCTCTCTCTCAAACAAATAAAGGAAATCCTAAAAGAAAAGAAATTCGTCAGTGAATGGAGAATATTCCGTAAAAAAGGTGGCCCACAAGGATGGCAACATTGTGAAAGACGTTTATGAGTGACTGAGGTCAGGGGAATGCCATGTTAAAGAATTGCACACATTCTCTGAAACTAAAGACTTGCTGTTTTTGGTTTATGGATGAAAGCGTCAAGGAGACATTACATGTTTGTAAAATGCAGGCGGTGAATCTCTCCTGAGTGTCATCTTATTTCCTTCGCTGAATCGACCGTTATATTCTGGGCTGTAGAGGGAAGCTGTGCTGTTGATGACTCCTGGAGGTGTGCAATGTACCACGGAGTAAGGTCTGTAGTGCATGATCTTGCGCAACAGCACGATGGAGTCTCTATGCGATGCCCTATGCAGAGTGAAAATGTCAAACAGGCGACAATATTATGATCGAACCAAGTCTAGTGACATGGAGAGCTTCGCCGAAACTAAACTAGTTTCCCATTCTTCGGGCTATCGTCAAGCAACCTAACGTCTGTTCTTTTTGCTGAGCTAAATGCAACATCTCACGCCAGATTTATTGGCTTGGCAAAGTTGCAAATGTTATTACGCAAAAGTTGAGAAAGAGCAAAGCTGAGGAGTGCTAAAAACAGTACACTTTGCTACTGTGTAGTATCCACATTTGGGGCTCCGGGTGTTTTATTTATAGATATCTATTAATACACAGCAAGAGATACAGAAAGAAATACATAAAAAATAGCTTTATCAAATAGTTTCCAGTATTCAAGTGTCATATCAAAACCAAGAACAGCAATAGCAAACTGTTCTATTGAAGAAAAAAAAAAAAGCCATGTTCTTCAGTCTTCTCTCTTCCCTACCCTTTCCTCTCTGAGGTCTGTGGCTACAAAGAGCCCACACCCTCGGCAATCTTGGAGGGGCAAGGTTCAGGCTGTGGAGGGAAGTGGGATATCCACATGCATTACTTTATCTGGCTTTTTTCACATCCACCTCTCCTACGTCCCAGGCCAGCAATGCTGTAAGTGGAGGAGAGGGAACACAGAGCTTGTAAAACTGGTTTGTTGGGGTTCTTCCTCCCTCTCTTTGCTTCTTGGGAAAACGTCTTGCTGGGCAGTTGTCTGGCCTTTTCTGAGCTTGAGAGGGGTTTCCCCTTCCTCTGGCAGAAGGAAAGGGGGCTGCACCTCCAGTTGGAGATAGAGAGGAAGATGGAAAGGGCAGATCCCACCGCTCCCCCAAAGACACGCAGAGAAGCATAGATGAGACGTATTCATGCCCATAGGCGTCTTGGAAACTCAGGATTCAGAGATGGGGGCAAGACATCCCTTGGAACAATGGGATTCTCCCAGATCTGAAACCCTGTGCATTTACCTTCCAGAGTCCTAGAAGGCCTGGGGTCAGGAGCGGGGGGTGGATTACTGCCCACTTTTTGTATTTATAATTGAAACGCATTCACAGGTGACACACACAGGAGAGGAAGGGAGACTGTGGGAAGGCGTGTGGGCAGTTTTCATTTTGCTTCATGTCTCCACCTGATTGTTGGGAGCTGCTGGCACCCGCAGGGGCAGCCTCGGTCATGTGGGGGCGGCGGGGAGAGGGGCTTCCCTGCTGGAGGGTAACCCAGACTCGACCTGGAGAGACAGGGCGGCGGGGGCGGTCATTTCCGGGGAGGAGCTTAGGACAGGTTGGTCCAGACTGTGACCAGGGTTTTGTCAGAGTTGCCAAGAGGTTAAAGAAGGGGTGAGCGGGATCCTAGGCCACCTTTCTCTCGCTGCGGGGGTGTGGGGTGGGGGTTGGGGGGGAGAGCTTGGGACCTGTGAATGGGACATCAGTTCTTCTGGACTCTTTTTGTGCTCAATGGAGGAGGTCGGGACACACCAGCCAGAGCTGAGGGGGGCAAAGCTGGCTTCCAGCGGGAAGTCACCTCGTTTTAGGGCGAGCTAAGCCCTCCCCAGCCCCCAGGGCTGGGTTGAGGTAAGCCTATGAAGAGGCAGAAGGCCCAGGCAGAGTCCCCCGGGGACTGGGTGGAGGCCTGTTTGGTGTGGGTGTGGGAGGGAGGGTTCCTGCCTCTCCTTCAGCTCCAGCCCTTGCTACGGTGCTTTTTCCAGGGAACAGATCTCCTTATGCACCTGATTCCGCTACTGTTGCTGTCGCCCCCACTGGGACTTGCAGGGAAGGTCCAGGGGCCCCAGGGTGCCCAGGTCCATAGGTTTGGTTCTAGGATGAAATCTGTCCCTTTGATTCTAGAGGTGAGGGGTAAGCAGGCCGGAGGAAGAAATGGTTTGAGGGGATCCTCCTGAGTATTGGAAATGGGTCCGCGTTTGACTACCCCCATCCCTCGCCCACCCTGGGGAGGGAACTGGAGTTAAACAAGGTGAGGAAATGCTGCAAGCGTCTATCTGATGGTGTCCCCAGGTGCTAGGTGTAGACTCGCCTTTTTCCTGCGCAGGGAGGATGCTCTGAGCTTCTCCCCTGGGCCTTACACTCGGCGCACCGCAAGAACTGTGGGAGCCTCGGAAACACGAGGCTACTGGAAAAAGTCAATGTCTTACGGTCCGTTTCGCCTGATAGCACGTTTCACACAGCACGTTCAACTCCACAGTGTTTGCCCACCGCCCCCAGCCCGGACCTCAGGGGGCAGTTCAAGGGCAAAGAGACAGAAATGGCTTTGAAAATGGAAACGCACGATTAAATGGGAGCTATTATCCGATCTCCTCCTTCGGCCGGGCCGTGTCCTCCCTCCCAACACCACCCTCACTTGGTAGCCACCTAACCCCGCACTAGAACACCCCTGCCCCGATTGAAGAAGCCGAGGGGGGAGAACGATTCAGAAGAGGCGTCCCTGCGCGGGGGGCAAGCGGCTGTTGTGAGGGGCACCCCTTTCTCATGGGAGGAGGCGCCCTTCCTTCCCGTTCTTCAGCTCGCATCTTGGGCTGCCTTCCTCCTGCTACCGGGCAGTCTGGGCTTTTCGGTTTTGTTCTCAGAAAACATCAGCCCCTGCAGCTCTTCATCGCCCCCTGGCGTTCCTCTCCCCCTAGGTCTTAAGATTAGAGCTACTGAACGCGGGTTGGGGGCGGGGGCCGTTTCGGGAAGGGCACACAGAATAAAGTTTATAGGGGCTTCTACTCAGTGATATCGAAAGCATTGAGGTATGTGCCTGGAAGGGCTCTCTCTCTCTCTCTCTCTTTCTTTCTTTCTTTTCTTTTCTTTTTTTTTTTTTTAAACGTTCTTTCCTTGCCTTTCCCTCATTGATCTTTTTTACTGTGCGCGCAAAGAGCTCTAGCAAAAAAGACTTGGGGGAGGGGGCTTGGAGTAAGAGACAAGTACCTCGATGTGCCAAAATTATCTGACCCCCAGTGAGTGTTGCGGGGGGTGGGGGAGTGAAGAGGGAGAGCGTTCCTCTGTTTGATCAACACTAAGAAATCGGAGACATAAAAGGAAAAACGAAGTGAACAACAATTAAAAAAAAAAAAAAATCCCCGCGCGCAACAATACAATCTATTTAAACTGTAGCTCATACTTTTCATACCAATGGTATGACTTTTCTGGAGTCCCTCTTCTGATTCTTGAACTCTGGGGCTGGCAGCTTGCAAAAGGGGAAGCAGACCCAAGCGCCGCACGGGCAGGTTTACCAAAGGTCTCTAATGGGTATTTTCTTGTTCTTAGCCCTGCCCCTGAATTGTCAGACGGCGGGCGTCTGCCTCTGAAGTTAGCAGTGATTTCCTTTAGAGCCTGGCCTTATCTCCGGCCGCACGTTGCCTGTTGGTGACTAATAACACAATAACATTGTCTGGGGCTGGAATAAAGTTGGAGCTGTTTACCCCCACTCTATAGGGGTTCAATATAAAAAGGCGGCGGAGAGCTGTCCAAGTCAGACGCGCTTCTGCAGCGGCGCTGGGGCGAGCGCGCACAGGGTCCTCGGTCCGCGCTGCTGTCCCCCACGCCACCGCCGCGTGCGCCCGCAGACCGCTCCCACTGCCGGCCCTCCTGGCAGAAACTTCTTTTTTCTCTCCGTTAAAGAGCACTTGGGCTGAAGGCTCACTTTGAGATCTGAACAACCAGAAGCTCTTTGAGGGACCCGAAGCTATTATTTTTCTTCGTTTTCCTTTGGGTTCAGTTGGGAGGGGAGGACTTTGATTCCCACTCCCTCCCCCTTTTTTTTCAGAATGGATTATTTCCCCATGATTTTCTCTCTGCTGTTTGTGGCTTTCCAAGGAGCTCCAGAAGCAGGTAGGCACGGCGACTTGCAAGTCTCTGAACGTTAATATCGTCTTGTCCTCCTCAATGTTTTTCTCGCTTCTGTTTTCCACTTCTTTTTTATGACTGCAGCTCAGAGAGCAAGTGTCTGGGAATTATTGCTCAAAGCTACTTAAGTTTTCTAGTGGGGGGAAAAAATCCTCTATTGAAAACAATTTCTCCTATAACATTGGGATAACTTAGTGTTATTAATGCATAGAGTATTTTTTTTTTTTTGGTTTTTAAAAATATAACTCAGGGAAAGTAAAGACAAGATATAATGTAGCCGAATGTATATTTGCAGTGTATGTGTCTGTACAGGGGTAATAGGACATAGAGGGACTTATAGATCTTATTTAAATCATGTTTTAATAGTGTGTGAATGTGTAAAATATTTAATTTCAGCTTGAAGCCAAGGAATTTTATTCAAGTCATTCAAGCAATGTATGAGCAGTAAAATCACCTGCATAACAGTCTGTTGAATAACCCTCAGGCGGTTTCAGGGTGAAGCAGATGTTTTCTTTAAAATTTGTCATTATTGACTTTAGGTTTCTTTTGGCAGGTTTTTGGCACCCAAAACACTGTGAGGGCTATTTTCAGTTTTATTCACCTGTTATGGGAGGGGAGCTAAGATAAATCTTGGCTGCCTGAGGATTTAGATAGTACGTGTATATCTGCCCGTTTCCCCCTTCTTAGGGTCAGTGCCCTTTTTTGTGTGGCTTTTCATGACCCTGACTAAAGAGAAAAGATGTCAAGGGAATGAAAATCCTGGAATGTGTCTGATCATTTGAAATGTACAAAATTGGGCAGATAAGCCGCATGGCTAACTTGTCAGTTAAGAGGCCATGCTGCGGTGGGGAAGGGGGACGCGGCGAGTCCCCCACATGCTGTCCTGCTCTGGGGATCCTGCATTCAAAATCCACAGAACCTTGATTAGGTCCCTGAGCTGCTGCTCAGTCTCACCCTAGGTCAACACTTTCTCTAGAGTTTACCACTTGCGATGAATATTGTAGAGCTGGTTTCTCTTCTTTCTCTCCAATCATCCCCTCAGAGCTCTTGAACTCCACCTAATTTCAAGGACTGTATATCACCTGGGCTCCTCCCTGCCCTCTACCAGGTGTGAAGTGGTGGATTCTCCCGCAAACTGCATGGGGAAGTGGCTCGGCACCTAGGAAGAGGCAGGTGGTTCACGTAACTTTAGCACTTTGGTCATCAACCAACTTTAAGCCACTGTCCTATGAAATTGGGCTGTCCTTTTAAATTCCATGCAGAAGCCACCCCAGATTTCTAACAGGCAGCATGGCCACACATTTCTCTGGGAGCTGGCCAGTCGGTCCTCTTTTCAGGTGGCTGTTCCCCCTGCCCGGGTGTAATCTCCCCGAAAGTGGATAAGCCAGTCGGGGTAAAGGTGAAGTCATGTTAAGGAGGGGAAAGATAAAGAGCCCTTTTTGCTCTGTGTTTCTTGTTGAAGGCGGGCTGCATGCTTCACAGGCTTTTATCTGCTCGGCCACATCCCAGGGGACGTGCCCTGCTGACCTGCTTTTTCTCTCCCTAGCGGTCCTGGGCGCGGAGCTCAGCACGGGCTTGGACAGCGGAGGGGAGAAGCCCGCCCCCAGTGCACCCTGGCGGGCCCGCCGGTCCAAGCGCTGCTCCTGCTCCTCCCTGATGGATAAAGAGTGCGTCTACTTCTGCCACCTCGACATCATCTGGGTCAACACTCCCGAGTGAGTCTCTAGAGGGCGTCGTCACCCTAGCTATTCCTTAACTCTGGCTCCTCTGGAGACTAGAGCCCAGGGACGCTAGTTGCTCTGGGAGGGGGGTCCTGGTTTGGATTCTGAAGGTAGCACTTCTGACAACATGAAGGTGCCTCGGGGGTGTGGGGACAGTGCTCCCCCATTCCTGAAAATACAGGGCGGGGTGGTTTTTTGAAACACAGGGGAGGGTCTTCTTGAGGCTCAAAGACGGGGGCAGCATAGATGGAAAAGGCTGATGGCCGGCAGTGCCCTGCCACACACTTCTGAGCGGGGATGTCTTTTGGTGGGATCCGCTTGGGTTTAGGGAATCAGCTGCTGTGGCCAGACGTGGGTTAGTCTAACCCGTGCTACTCCTGGGAGGTAGAAGCGATTGCACAGAGTCACCATCAGTCCCTTCATTTTACTTATAGAAAAGCACAGATCCAAGTTGTGGACATCACTTGTGCAAGAATGAGTTCAGGGCAGAGTCAGATCTGGAACAGAGGTGTCCTGACTCCTCTGTACTCTCCCTTTAGAAAAGCTCATTTCAAGACAGCAATGGCAAGGTCTGTAGATTTCCCTTCTGTCTCCAGAGCGAGGAAGAAAGCAGATTCCCCGTCCTCCTCCGTCCTGAAAATGGGCTCACCCATCGGACAGAGTTGTTAACCAAAACACGGCACACAGTGTCCTGTACGGGGCAACCAGTTGGTAAAGGATGTCCCCAAACCACACAAAATCAAATCAAACAAAAACCGCAAGGAGGTGATACTTCCGAGGAGAGGGCTTTATTCCTTTTAGGGGAGGCTCAAAAGGGACTCTTTGGAATTTACTGGGGAGCCTTCTGGAGAGGAGTCCTTCTATTAGTCATGGTTTCACAGTTGCAGGAGATGTGTGAAATCAGGGGTGAACCGTGCGTGCCGTAGTAGATCCCACCCCCCACCCCCAGGAGGCACTTTTGGCATTATCCTATGACTTGAATTGAAAATAGATTTTCAAAATCATGTGAGTCATGGTTTTGCATCGAAGTCCCTCCCCCGCAGTAGCTGTTAAGTAGATGGAAAGTCAGAAAAGGAAGAAAATAGGAAACAGACACCAAAGCAGAGATGTCATAATCTGAGACAAAAAACAAAGCTGCTTGTGTGGAGAAGAAACCGAAATTTGTTAAGAAGACAAATGAAATTCATTGAATTAGAAAACTGGTTTTCTCCTGGTGGGGTATACACACAGAAGGTCACTGATGGGCCCATGACCCTGACCACTGCCATTCTGGGCTCTCCTACATTGCATGGCTAGGAGCTGTGTGGGGAGCTCCTTGTGTCCCACTGCAATGAGTTTGTGCCATAGACTGCATCATTTCAAAGACTATTACTTCTGCTGATATCTTTTGTTCATCTTTTTTGTTAATAGGCACATTGTTCCCTATGGACTTGGAAGCCCTTCTAGGTCCAAACGATCCTTAAAGGATTTATTTACCACAAAGGCAACAGACCACAGGAAGAGATGTCAGTGTGCCAGCCAAAAAGACAAGAAGTGCTGGACTTTTTGCCAAGCGGGAAAAGAACTCAGGTGAGGCGAAACCCCTTTGCTTCCAGTTTTATGGCCTCCTGACCTTCCCGTCATGATGTCGTCTTTTTGTTTAAGAAAAATTAATAGAGACTTTGTGAGAGCTGAAGGTACCAATGCTGAAATGTTTTGCTCTATCTGTATTTTAACAGGGACCAAGACAGTGTGGAGAAGGGCTGGAATGACCCTAAGAAAGGCAAAGACTGTTTTGGGTTTGGAGAAAAGTGCGTTCATCAGCAGCTGGTGGCAGGAAGAAAAATGAAAAGGTAAGAGACTCCCAAGGACAGCTAGCCCCAGTCACCAGTGCCAATGGGCTGTTCCCCCGGGGTGTTCTCACCTTGATAGGAGAAAGGCTTAGAAGAAAAGAACAAAGACTTTCAGAGTCTATAGATTAAAAAAGAGCAAAGGAATCCCTCTCAAATATTTTTGGAATGCAGACTTTTGCCCACTGTACCCTTGAATGATCTTAAGCACCTGCTATTCCGTCCAAAGCTAGATTTTCCCAACAAGATAGATCTACAGACAGCTTGGTCATTTGGTCATCTATAGTCCTTGCTTTTCCAAGTCAACGCATTTGCCGCTTTCCTCGGGAAATTAACAATCCTTTCAGGGAAAGGGGTTTTTTGTGCTTATTTTCTTTTACTTCATTTTATTTTTAAGTCAGAGTCTCATGTATGATCAAGTTCTTCAAAAAGTAGCAGTTACTCCAGTGGCCAAAGGGGAAAAAATCAAGTCCTTAGGCAGGGAAGGTGAAAATTAGAGCACGCTGTTTGGGAAGGGTTATTTGTTTTTTTAAATAGAGAAGTACATTCCGTAGAGAGCCCATGTCATTCTGAAAAGCTCTCATCTCTTCTAGTCGAGCTGGGGTAGTGAAGAGATGGAGATTAGTGCACACTGTGGGGTTGTGATGGGCAGCTCTAGAGGGATGACCGTTCCAAGTCCAAAAGATTTTGGAATTCATAAGGGGGAGGGAGGAACTCTGCACTTAGAGCTGTCACATGTTCTACATTTCCCTACCCTGCTCCCTGGAAATTTTCCTAGAAATCCAGTGGCAAGAAGTTCTGTGATCAAAGTGTGCTGTGTTGCTTACTGTTAATGTGTGGGACGGGACATCCTGAGCTGTTTGGGATGTCTCGCCGGCCATTGTCGTTTCCATGTTTATAAGGTCTGGCCCCCGATGCTCCCCTCAGATCACAGGATTGCATAAGCCACAGTTCTGTAACTGACTTAGGAATTATTATTATTTTTGTATTTGTTTTGATTCTGTCAATGATTCAGTCACTCTTAGAGTTCCCTTTCTTTTTCCTCCCGAAGGAAAATATTAAACCTGTAAAAAATAGAGATCTATATTTTTTCATTGCTTTACACCGTTTGCTTTGGGCCTATCTATAGGCCTGCTCTCTTTTTGTTCCTTTCGCCCCAAGTTATCTTTAACTGCTCTTGTGTTTAAGAAGACATCCATGGCTACTTGAAACTCATGAGGAGGTAGTTTCTCCACAGAGTCATATGGTGATGGTATTTGGGATGGGGCAACAGAGGAAAACAGAGTATCTCCAGTTTACCTTAAAAATGTACTTTAAAATTGCATTGAATGCCCAATTATCTTCAGATATGACCGTCGCTCCACTCCCCCTCCCCGCATCCCCGGCATAAGTGGGGGCTGCCTTTTCACTTGAGGTTAACCAAGAGTAGCACGTTGTTGTGGTCAGTGGGGAAAGTTCAGGAACCAGACTTAGGTTTGTTTGTGCCAGATTTTAATTTTAGATGCTTCTTTTGCCCAGAAATGATATTTTTTTTTAAATAACATTTGTTTTCTCTTGTCCTGTTTTCATAGGTTGGACGCCATCAGCAACCACATCAAAACAGCTTTTCGTGTCGCAAAGCTGAAGGCGGGGATCTACACAGAGAGGCAAGTGACCCACAACCGAGCACACTGATGGCAGGTCACCAGGGCCCGTGGCCGGCCCACCCGAAAGCTTTCTCCTCCGAGGAGGGAACCCTGTGGCTGATTCTGCACTCTCTCCCCATGGCTGGGATCAGAGCAACAGCATCCTCCCTGCTTTGACCGACCATTTCTTGCTCCAACTGGCAGTGGACCAATGCCCTCGCTCTCATCATTCCAGGGAAGGTTAAGGAGTCCCCCAATGCATCTTCATTTGCCTCCATTGGTGATAACTGCTTTCGTCTCTCCTCGTTTGGGGTGACAAGAGACCACTGAGAAGGCAGAGAAACACACAGTGACTTGTGAATTTGGGTGTCACCATCCAGAGGGAGGACAGGAGATTCCACACATGGTGGAATTTCTGAAGAGGGTCTGAAGGGAGTGTTTGTGTCTCACTCAGGCGCCTGGCACATTTCAGGGAGAAACTCCAAAGTCCATGCAAAGATTTTCTAAGGAATGCACAAATTAAAAACACTCTCGAAGGACACTCAAGTTAAAAAAAAGAAAGAAAGAAAGAAAGAAAAAGACTTTTTTTTTCTTTTTAAATTCACAAAATGCAAAACTAAAAGATACTGCTACTACTGTAAATCAGGATGGGTTTGATGAATCTGAGTCTACCTCACCTCTATTGCACTCTGGTAGAAGTACTCCCCCCCCAAAAAAAGAAGTACTTCCCCACCATTAACTATTGCCCCCCCCCCCCCCGACCCCGCTTGGTCCCTTCCTGCCATCCCCTTCCCCGGAACCTCTGTAGTTCATCTTGGCTTCATAGGTATCTGGTCTACCCTGTCAGTAGTAGATGTAACATTTTCATGGTAATCTACTAGCTCTGATCCATAAGAAAAAAGATCCTTGAAAAAGAAGTTTTCCTTACCTTGATCCTTGGAAACACAATGGTCTAGGGTTGTTTATGAAAGACATTGCAAACTAAATATTCGGTTATGCTTTAAAGCAGTAAAATTATTTTCCTTTATGTAACTGGCTAATGGAAGAGGTTGGATTAAATTTTGATGTACTTATTTTTTTATAGATATTTATATTCAAAACAATTTATTCCTTATATTTACCATGTTAAATATACGTTTGGGCAGGCCATATTGGTCTATGTATTTTTTTTAAATGTATTTCTGAATGAAATTGAGAAAATGCTTTGTTTTGCCTGTCAAGGTAATGACTTTAGAAAATAAATATTTTTTTCCCCTACTGTACTGATCTCAAATGATTTTTGAAATTCCCAAGAAGTGGGCCAAAGTGCTGAAAATTATGAAGGGAAATGATTAAAGTTGTTTTTTTGGGTGGCAATAAGAAGGAAAATAGTCTTGGCTAATCACAAAAGAACTTCATCTGGATCTTAAAAGTTGCCCTTAGATGACATTAAGGTACGAAAACAAAACAAAAACCCAGCTTTAATACCTCTGTCTCTCCCTGGATAGCAGGCTTCTGCTTCCTCTTCCCCCTGAAAACTCTCCAGGGGCTTGCTTCATGCATTAACTTTGCTTAGACTATGAGACAGGATCCCACGGTTAAAGCGGATGGTGTGGTGAGAGGTGCTTTCTCCACATCAACGGGCCGAAGGAAGCAGTGGCAAGATGAGTCCCCAAAACATACTTAATTATACACAGTTCCACACCAGAAAAATGCTTAGATTAAACAGCCGGTTCAGAGCAAGTGAGGGGCACCTCCTAGCTTTTAAAATTTGTTTATAGGGTTTTTTTTGTTTTGTTTTGACTTGTTTTTGGCTCAGATTTAGACTTTTGTTTATTAGGGAGCACTAAGTGCCTTTATATATTACTTGTTTATTAAGTTTATTATTTGCTTATTAAGGAGCACTAAGTACCTTCGCCTCTTTGTGCTAGCCAGGACCGCACATATGCCAGTGGCGGTCAAGATACCGAATGTTTGGTCTGGGGCACAGGCATTGTGGTAACACCCTCCTCTCCACTTGGCCTTGCTGGTCTTGCCAACCCAACCAGGAGACCGGTGTTTTGAACGGTTGTTACCAACAGAAGCCCTAAAGAGTTTGATGAGCTCTCAAGACGCTTCACCGTCCTTCCCTAGAAGAAAGAATGCCCGGCATTCGGCAAATATTAGCTCATGATGGTGACTGTTGTCCAAACAGTGACACATCCGAGGACACTGAATATCAGCCTTCAGGTGAGCGTAATCGGTGTCCCACGAGGAGTGTCCATCTTTATTGACACTGTTTTTTTATCTTCCACACTCTTTTTTTTTTTTTTTTTCCTTTAAGGGACAGTCCAATATCTAAAAGTGTGATTTCTGGAAGTCCATTTAAAGCAGAATTCTCCCTTTGCCTTAAAGATCAGGCAGAGTTTTGACCTCAAGACACCAAGGACCAGGTATCCCTTGACCTAGCCAGTTGTTTGTCGGTGTGTAATTCTTACGGGAATGACCAGGGGCTTGGCTTGAACCTGCGCCATGAGTTTTCCCATGAGTTAAATGAGGAGGTAGGGAATTTCTCTAGTGGCTCCGAGAAAGAGCGTGTGATGTCATGAAGCATGAGGAAGTTGAGGCGGGATGAGAGGGCTTGGAGGATGTGGATCCTTTACCTTTAAGAGGGAGTTGGGATAGGAAAAGCCACTGAGTACAAGAACAACACAATGAGCAAAGGATTTTCTTTTTCTTTCTTTTCTTTCTTCCTTTTTTTTTTTTTTTTTCAATATTACTGGGGCCTTCAAATCCTCTTCCTCCATGCTTCCTGCTTCAGTAGCCGACAAAGAAAAGCAACAGGAATGAAGGAGCTCTCCCAGGCCATGAGAGTCAGTAGTAAGGTTTAGAGGAAATGACTATTTTTCAAGTATGTAGAGGAAAGATTCGATATTATTTGAGGCTCATGCGGGCTTGAGGGGTGAAGTGGTGGAATGGTCTGTCACATTTCCTGCTGTTTTTCTTTCCAGTAAGAGTGTAGTTTCTGAAAGTCCATTTAGGACAGATTTCTGTATTCGCCCTGGAGGCCAGGCAGAGCTTTGATCTCAGGACTCCGAGGACCAGAGGATCCTGGGTGTGGAGTAGTGACCTTTGGTAGAAGGAAAGAACTCCCTACAGGGTACTGAATTTTTCTCCCCATGGAATGGCTTCTTTTGTGATGGAAACCATTGGCTTTAACCCTGTCTGTGCTTCCTAAAATAGTCAGAGTATTATACTAAGTCAAGGTCTGCCAACTTGGGGTTATAATTAAGTTAGAGTTCTTTCAGGAAGACACCTACTGACAGTGAGAAAGAGAAATCTTTCATCTTTCCCGGTGAAAGAGCCAGCACCCAGAGAGGGATAGGACCTTCCTAAGATCACTCAGCAAGCTATGGCATCTCTGAACCCTGAACCTTGGAGCACAGACGTTTTAACCAGAGGCGCCTGGACATCAGTGGAGAACTGATGTCCAAGGTAACCTTGACAGAGGGTTCTGGATGGTAAAGGCAAAGTCAGACTTCATAAAAGTTTTACCTTTCGGCTTCATGGGTGATGATGGGCAGGTCCACCCTTGCACCATGTAAGGGAAGAAATGTAGGGGAAGAGAAAAGAAATATAAGGAGACATACAAGTCCCATGGCTTTGAAAAGTGATGAGTAGAATATAACAGGGAAGTTATATTTTCTAGGGTTCACTCCCTAAATAACCCTTAGTTAATATGAGTGAAGAGGAATCTTTGTTGCTTCACTCTCTTACTCTATAGTAAAACTTAAGTATATTAAAGCTCAAGATGTTGCATTTTATTTTTCTTTTCCTTTTTTTTTTTTTTTGCATTTTATTTTTCTAAAGTCCTGAAAATGCTTATTTTCAAACTCGAGTTTTCCATGTGTAAAATACTGTTTTCAAGCCCATATTCTCAATGGGATTCCTTCCACGTCAGCTTTTGCTCCTTTTTGCACCCCCTCACAACTCCTGGGATCCTGGGTCTAGGGCTACTAGTGAACATAGCCGTTACTCAGGACCTTATGATTTAACAGCAACTTCTCATCTTTGCAGAGAACTGGACTCCCCGTAGCATTTTTCCTTTAGCTATTGATCCTCCACCCCTAACAATCTTTTTGGGATGTTGGGGCATATTTTTATACCTGGGTGCCACTGGATAATGAATACAGAAGGGCCTAGACCTTGGAGACACTGGTTAATGGAAATGATGGGTCCCAGCCATGACAGGCTGCTCATTGCTTTGAGAGGCAGCACTCGCTCTTATTTCTTCCCTTTCATATTCTGAATCATCCCACCCTCTACCCTAAACTACTGTGCAAGTATCTAAAATGAAATTCGCAGTATTAGGCTACCATTGACGTGGCATGGGCACTGACCAACTGGAACAGACAGGGACAGAACTGTGGGAGCGGTCCCTGGTGGCCCCCATGTAGGTCAGATGTGAAGCCCCCAGGTGTTGTATTGTGGGGAGGTCCAGCAGTCTGGGGAAGGGGTGGGCCTCCAGGGTGGAACTTTTAGGCTTCTTGCTATAGCTATTTATGAACAGGATGGAACTATGGCAATATTTTAAAAACGGAAATGGTCTCATTGGTACATGCCCCTGTGCGTGGCAGACTTGGAAGGATCAAAACTCTTTTCAACTTGGTCAGTTATCCTCTGTACAGCTTTACTGAGTGGAATCCCATTGTCTCCTTGCCCACCGGAGTCACTCTGCCCATCTCTGTCCTCCTGCTGCACGGCCATCCTGCCATGCTGTTTCTCTCACTCTCCGTGCTCCCTTTACATGGGCCTCAATCTCCTTTGGTAAAAATGGAAATATTCTAAGGTATTCTTTGTTTTCTTGAACGTTTTTAGCAGGGCAATTTTATGGCCTCCAAATCTGAGGTTTGTTTTACACCAGGGTTTGGTAAGGTCCTAGGTCTACTCTAGGATCGTCACGAAGAAAGAGCTGCTTATAAGTTCAGGTCTTGCTCTTGTAGGTTAACCTCCAGACCATGGAAGGGTGTCTATATATTTCCCTGACCAAAATGAGGCTCTACTAAAGAAGGTTCATAAGACCCATTTACAGGGGTCTCTTTGGGAGAATTTGTGGTGTTGAAATATTCCCTTACTCAAGCTCTGCTCTAGTGGTAATTATTTGTCACAACGAGATGGATCCTTTTATTTCTCTCCACTCCAATCCATCCTATATTTCACCATAATCATAATACTCTTCCCCAAATGCTTCAATCATACTTTCATTGAATCCAGAGCTAGAAAGAACTCAAAAAATAATTTATGTTATTTCCCCATCTCAGAAAGATCTTTCACAGACATTCTTTGCTTATAGAATAAAGTGTTATCTACTGAGGCCGGAGCATTAGAGAAGGACCAGATTGAGAAGGAAGGAGGGAAAGTATTGTGATTTTGGTGTTGGACATCTTGAGTTTTAAATTTCTTATTAGGGGTATCTTTAAACATAGCCAACATTTGAAAGAAAACCATAATAAACCCCATATAACCATCATATACTTATCAAGAGACAATTGGTGTTGTTTCACCTCTATCCACACTCTGCCTTCCCTCTGTGGATTACTTTGAAGCCACTCCATAGTAACATTGTCATCCCATCTGTAAATATTTCAGTATGGACATAATGAATTTGATATGCTTTGTTCAACCAAGCAAAATGTGAAATAGTCAATTAGATATGTGGGCCCCGAGCTTAGAGGGAATGAACAGTAAATGTTCCCAGGCCTCATGAGACTCATAGTAACAAAGGAGACAAACCCATGTAATAATGGTTAACACTTATTTAATCTTACTATATGTCAGGCACTCTTTGGAGAGGTTTGCACTCATCAACTCATTTCCTCATGACTATACCCCAATGAGGTAGGTAGTTAAATTTGTCCTATTTTATAGATAATGAAACTCAGGAAGGAACAAGTCTTATGATATGGTATGAGAGTGGCAGTGATCAATTCTGCCTGGGGACAGGGAGATGGAGAATGGTAGTGTCAAGGATGGTTTCGTGGGAAGAGCCTGCAAAAAATGGACCTTGAGCCTCTCATTAAATAAGATACTCAACAGATCCAGAATTCTGCCAAAGGTATGTAAGAGTCTCAATAAAGCGCTCTGTCTACAATTGATATAAGAAGAACGTAGCCCAAATTGCTCATGTAACTGACTCAGTGAAGGTAAATAAGTATCGTTTCCATCAAGATGTGATTTATCCTACTAAAATTCAGAAAGGATAATTAATTCAAGAATACTGAAAATCTTGAAGCAACACCACCACAATAAATAAAGTCAGACTTTAATTTTTCTAAGTGGTGTTGATTTTTGTGATAAGTTATTCTGCTAAAACCCAGAAAAAGTAATTAACAATATTGAAAATCTTAAAGCAACACAACAACAGCAAATGTGACAGAAGTCTCTTATTTTCATTTGGCATTCAAGTGGATTAAAATTTGAGGACATCATTTTTAAAATAAGAAGAATGCAATTCTAATAGTCTTCAACTAACTTTAGAAAATTTTACTAAACTTGTGTCTAATTAGATGAAATAACTCCACTGAAAGTCTCCATACTTAAGCAAATATAAAATTATTTTGTAGTTCAGATACTTTGCCCATCTCCTACTATTCACCATATGGTCACAAATGTCCTTGCAACATGTCAAGAATTCCCACTTCGTATACAAGGAGGAACTACTGAACCAACTGTTGGATTAGATGTCTTCTTCAGGCCAGCATAACTTGCCAAGGGCCCATTACCAAGCACCCTGTTATGGACATTGTTCAAGGGCTTGTTCCCCCCGTTAACTGGGTCATTGTGCTTCCATCAATGGCCCTGGGTGGTGTCCCTCAGTTTGGTGAAAGACAAAATGCACAGGATAATTAAAGAAATGATTTTACTCAGGCCATTACACTTAAGAAAATGCTCATTAATGAAGAATGTTTCAAGAAAAGGAAAGGGGCCTGGGGTGTTACAGAAGCAAGCAAACAAAGAAGGTGTCCATTAGTCTTACGAGAGTCACCAGGAAGGCTAGAGATGGTCTCCTGTGAGTCATTGAGAAAGAGCAGAGAGGAATATGCAAGAGCAGGGTGGTCCTTTGTGGCTAGCACTTTCTCAGAACCCCAAAGGGGAAGCAGACATCCTAACTCTGGCTTTTGAGGAACACAAGGCTCAGATAAAGTTTGACACCGCCAGTCCTCTCTTTTTGTTCCAGCTGGATATCATTCATCACCAAACAACTCAGCAGCAACCGTAGCCCACAAGAGTAGGGCAAAACAAGTTCTCAGAAATGGTTTACAAGAGTTTTTGCTTGGCTCCTGACCAAACAAAGGAAGCAGCTGTAAAGAAGTGATGGTAGAGATCAGGCCCCTTCAAAGAAAGATGCTTACAGTGAAAAAGAGAAATGCCAGCATATAAGGTTGTATTAGTGGAAAGCCAGGAGCTGAACTCTGAGGGCAAGCAGCCCCGGGGGTTGCAAGAGGCCAGTGGGGGAACACTTTATGGTTAGACACCACTGCTTGTTGAGTTTCTAGGAGCACTTGAGCTAGGATGGTGATGCTTCTGATCATGTTATCTCCAGGCCATCCATATTCCTAGCATTCTACCAGGCTTCCTTAATGGTCCAGACAGGGCCTTTTCAGAGAGAAATCAGACCTATGGCTGGCCTGCAGTGGCACTGAGTTTCTGAGGCAATGTTAAGCCATTGGACTTCAGCTCGCAGTATTTCTTTGGGTCCTAAGGAAAAGGGTGAGCTGCCAAGCAACTTAAGAGTCTCATGGGGATCTGGATAGTTAGGTTCTAGTTCTCAGCGACACTGAGTCAGGCAGCAGGGAGAAAAACTGGAAACATTAGTTTGAAGGATTAGGGTCAGATATTGAAAGGAGCTGGAAGATTGAAAATCTGGTAAAGATTGACAGTCTGGAAAGCTAACAAGAACTAGTTCAATTTACAGATAGAAAACCAAAGGGAGGGCACCTGGGTGGCTCAGTGGGTTAAAGCCTTTGCCTTCAGCTCAGGTCATGATCCCAGGGTCCTGGGATTGAGTCCCGCATCAGGCTCTCTGCTCAGCGTGGAGGCTGCTTCCCTTCCTCTCTCTCTGCCTGCCTCTCTGTCTACTTGTAATCTCTGTCTGTCAAATAAATAAATAAAATCTTAAAAAAAAAAAAAAGAAAACCAAAGGGATTTTTCCATAGTTGGGGAGCGAGTCAATTAAAAGAGCCACCACGCAATACAGAGTTTGTATACACAATGGTTACCCACAATTTAAAAGGATTTCTATCTAAAATAGCTCAAAGACAGTGGACAGGGTCAGAATCTTGTAACGAAAGTCTGTTACAGGCCATATGGTTTTCATTAAGATACATAATTTCTCTTTGCAGTCATCCCACTTTTGGTCAAAGATAATCTTAGGGAAAGGTTATTATTGATCACAAAATCAGGCCAGTTTAGTTAAATCTGGCTTAGTTATCTAGATGGGTATAGCAGGAATGATAATTTGTCATATAGGACATTTTCAGTTTGCTTTCTGGACATTTTCACAAAGAATTTCAGATCAAACTCTTTAAAAAGTCTCTTCATGTTAGGATGTCAAGCTGAGAACTTACTACCAGATTTTAGCTGTAGTAGCTAAACGTTTGGGCAAATTCCTCTCTTCTTGAGGTCACCCAAATATTCTGAGACTCATGCACCTTCCTGGAAATGACCTTTCTTACTTGCCTGTGAGGTTAGGAATGTATAAGCCGGGTGTCAGGCCTGTTTGCCTATGAGAGCTTTGTAAACACTGGTTCCATAAAGCTAACCTTAATTTCCTCAAAGTATCCGGTCATATCTGATTAAATAAGCAACATTCTCAAATATGACATTCCAGACAAAGCCTTGGTTGCATAATCCCTATTTTCAATTATGTCATGGTAGCAAGGACAGATTTTTATTGAACCTATGTGCAACCATTGCCACGAAAATAAAAATACTCAGCCAGAGTTTCTGAACTCTGGATTAATCAGGCAAGAAGAGTAAGATGTCATTTGCAAATCTTACAGTTGACAAAAACAGCATCTGCTAAATTACCAGTTATAAAGAGTAGAAGAGGAAGGTAAGGGCTTCCTTATTCCTCAGAAAATAGGATGTTAGAACAACCACATTCCAGACAAAAGCATAGTCATTCTTCATCCATTCATTCAGTCTTAGGTAATTAAATCTTGTTCTTCTCTGTCTGGAGCAACAGTCTCATGAGCCCATCTGTTTGTCAGAGTTCTAGAAATCCTGACTCAGTCCGTGGGTATGATCTTAGCCCACTTGTTTAAGTGATGCTACCAGAACTTTATACCCCAAAGTACTTCTGGGTTGGAGAGGAAGTACTCTGGCCTGTAGCTGATTGCAAGAGCTTCAGGGAAGCATTTGCATAAAACAAAGCATTATCTGTAGGTGATGTAAGATTTTAAATAGCTGTGGTAAGCTTATGACCGATAATCTTCAGTAGTGAAATATTTGAGGGTTGTTCGCTGTAAGGATAGTGCAACTGACCCAAAAAACGTGGTCGTTTATGTGACACGCAAAACAAAATAAAGTCAACCCAAAAAGTTTGAGACAAAGTAATTACAAACATAATTGCTACTCTAATGTCAAAGAAGAATGGATATTACATCTAATTTATAAAAATAGATGAACATTATCTTTGCAGAGAAAAAAAAAAACATCTTCATACATAACTGTAACAATCCTGACATGATAAACCATGAATATAGTATACCAGATGTATAGTGAGAATATTCAAGAATATGTCAAGAATATCAAAGAAAGCGATTCTGTAAGTCTGGAGTAGGTCCTACACATCTCTATGTTGATGAAACTCCATAGCTGAGTGATATGAATCTCATATTGAAAGTCACTGTCCCAAAGATGCCAGATTCAAATTAAAGAAGTAAAATTGTGATCGAGTTAATATTTTTTTAAAAAAATACTTGAAATTGGGATGTCTGAGTCACTCAGTCATTTAAGCAGCTGCCTTTGGCTGGGGTCATGGTCCCAGAGTCCTAGGACTGAGTTCTGCATCAGGCTTCTTGTTCAGCAGGGAGCCTGCTTCTCCCTCTGCCCCTCCCCCTGCTCATGTGCTCTCTCTCTCTCTCTCTCTCTCTCTCTCAGATAAATAAATAACATCTTCAAAAGATACCTGAATTTATGACTGATAGCACTATGCCATTGTTGCCTAATATTAGACAAAGCAGTACTAGGACTCTGATAGACAGAAACATGTCAAGAATAAAAAGGGTACTGATAATTCTCCAGGAACATCTCATGTAACACACAATTTCTGAAATATTTATGACATTGTATCCATACACATCTCACCTAGGGAAAGTTAAGCATCTCTTCTGGTGTGCTAACTCATCAGTGGAACGCTTCAAATATGCCTAATTATTTCAAGACTTTTTTTTTTTATTTGGATAGAGGAAAGAATAAATCATGGTGATTTTCCAGGGACCTTTAAAAAAAAAATACACACACACACACACACACACACACACACACACAACACACACACACACAAATATATGGCACCTCCAAACTACATGAAACGAAAAGGCAAAATTATAATGACCTAACCATGAAATGAATATCCCTTCATTTACTCAGTATAGTATGGTTCAACGTTTTACGTTTCTCAAAGATCTTGCAAATTCTTTTCAAGCTGACATACCATAGTAACAGTTATCGCTGAAATAAAGTTTTTCAGAGCAATGATTCAAATGGGTAAAACACTGATTAACATGTTTCAAAGTCTTAAACATTTACTAGAAGTCATGTTAGCTTTTTCAATCAGTAGATCTGTAAAGTTGAGAAAGAACATACACAAGTAGAATAAAAATCTATGCTTACGTTATATTTAACACCAATAAATCAGAGAAAACAGCTGTTTTCATGAAACCAAAATTATTAAGCTAGTATTTCTTGTCAAAACTTAGCCAAATTTGTGAACTTGAATTCTTAAGCTATTTCTGAGTTAGTTTATTTCTCTTTTCTTTCTTTTTTTTTTCTTTCTTGCTTTTTTCTGAGTTGGTTTCTATAAGAATATTTCTTTTTTCCCCACACTGGAAGTGTTAAGGTCTAATTTATTTTTTTTCTGGGACTTTAAGGAATGTTCAGTTTATGTGAGTGCTTATTTATCTCTAAGCCAATCAGACTAGAGCTCCTTTAAGAGATTTTCTAATCTAGTTTATTAAGACCATCAAGAGATAGGAAGTATTACACACTCACACAAAAACAGGCAAATGCCTTTCTCAGTTACAGGTGTATAAACATACAGCTCACACAGAAAGAAAGCTTATGGTTTCAATTCTAAAATTTCAGCTAGAGGTCGATCATCAACCCAGAAATACAAAACTCACCAGTCTGGACATTCACTTCCTGATTGGCATTAAATTCTTAGTCGATGTGAGCTCAAAATAGACAAAGAGAAGAGACTGACCAAACCCTAAGTACCTTTCACCCAACAGACAAGATGTCTATAAACCACCAGCTTTTGACAGAGATCATCAAATGGTTAGAACAGGAAACCAAAAGAAGACAACTCCAGAAATCAAACAAGTGTTCCGAAGGAATCCAAATCAAATCTTGATGGCACTACCTATAGATAAGGGTCTGGGGCATGGGAGTTGAGCACACGGAATCAGTCAGGAACACAAAGGACTCCAGCTGGCTCATTCCCGGGGTGGAATGGAGATCTGCAGGTGAGGTCCAATTCTGCCCAATCATTACACCCAACTGGGAGTGTCCTTATTTACAGGGAGAATATGGGAAGAAAGGGGACCAAGTCAGCACAAATGTCTGAAGGAAATTGGCCCAAATGCCATGAGATGACCAAGAGCATGGTCACACCGGGATTCAAATCATGGATCCACCACTTATGTGACTTTGGAAAGCGATTTTACCTTCCCAAGTCTCCATCTTTTCGTACATAACATTGGAGATAACAGTACCTACCACATAGTGTGATTGCAAAGATTAGCATTCCACGTACAAGAACACTCCAGAGACCAGCTTTTAATACTTGACTCAAAACTTTCACTGTATACCTCCAACTTCTCCTGTTTTTTTCTTTACCCTCTGACATTTACCTCCTACTTTAGGGCAATGCTTCTCTAATTTTATGTGCAACAGAATTACCTGTAAGGTTTGCCAAAAATGAACATCCTGAGGTCACAAACCCCAGGAACGATGATCTAGTACATGGCGGGACCCAGAAAACTTCATTTGAGCAGGTCTCCGAGTGGTTCCGATGTTGGCGTCCTTCACATTATAATTGAAAAAAAGGTTACGTTAGCTGTTCCTCACTCTGACTGCGAGCTTTCTCTCTGTCCCAGGTTTTTGGATACTGCTTCCTCAGAGCGGAATGGCCTTTTTTCACGGTTCTGCTGGTGAAATTTTTATTTATTCTTCAAGACTCCCTTCAAATGTTTTCTATTGTATGAGGTCTTCCTGGACTCCTCAAGGCAAAAGGGCTTTGCTGTCTCTACTCTGGTATTTGTTTACACATCTCATTCCCCACTTGACAGTGAATTCTTGTAGGGGAGGGTCTGGGTGTTACTTATCTCTGTGTCTTCAATATAGAGAAAAGGCACTCTTTCAGTGTCTGGTAATTGAAATGACAATCCCAAACCTGTATTTTGGGGAAAATGATTGGAATCTCTCCCACCCTTGACTTTAAACTCTTCTATAAACCTGAACGGAGAATCAATACAAAGGTTCAGTCCAGAAGACAGTAAGGTCCGTCAAGCTGCAGAATGGGAAAAAAAATTTTTTTTTTGCCCTAAATGTATGAGATAAAAGACTGGGCATCTCTGTGGGGTACCAATCTCTAAGAAAACCGGTGCTAACACCTCACTGCAATTAACCAGAAAAACAGTGCTCATTAACTCAGGTTCCCACCAGCCTCTCCTTTCATCACTGGCAAAACAGAATTTTGTTCTGCTTCTGCTAAAGTAGATAGCGCCCTTCAGTAGAAATAAAGACCTTCCTAGCCTCAACCTATCTCTGCTATTTTTGTGCATGAAACATGTTCCTCGGGCAATGACAGATCGCTAACAGCCTCTGAGTCCAGCCACCTGGCAATCACCCGAGCTCAGCAGTGACAGGCAGCCAACATTCTGAACCCAAAGAAGGCACGATGAGGTGCTCTTTCCAGGGAACACTGCTTCATCATTACATGCGTGTCGCGGACCTCTGCTGAGGAATGTGAATAAAAATTGCTCTCCAACTCTGGGCAACAAAAGAAGCCATGAAATGAAAGATGATGCAGAGTCAGTTGAAATGATAAATTTGGTAATACGGTCACATAAGGAGCTTTACAAGCTCATGAATTTAAAAAAGGAGTTTCAGTGCTAGAATTCAAGAAAGTCACTCCCTTTGGTTGCGGGGGGTGGGGGAGCAGGGGGTGGCCACAACTAGCGGAGCCTGAGGGACTTCTGATGTTCCATTTCCTGGTCTGGGTGCTGAAAACATGGGTGTGTTCCCTTTGTTGGAATTCTTGGAGCTGTGCATTATGATCTATGTTGTGTGTGTGCTATATTTCAAGAAAGTGTACCTCCTCCTCCCAAATAGCATTTTTGTCCCCTTCCTTCACTAAATAAATGCTAAACAAATATGTAGAGAATAATCATCTGAAGGAGTGCCAGAATTATAACATGCCTCCAGGAGCCTTATATGTCTTAGTTCGGCCTGGGCATCAAGTGTGCATTTTGTTTTTAAAGATTTTATTTATTTATTTGACAGAGAGAGATCACAAGTAGACAGAGAGGCAAGCAGAATGAAAGGGGGGGAAGCAGGCTCACTGCTGAGCAGAGAGCCCGATGTGGGGCTCAATCCCAGGACCCTGGGATCATGACCTGAGCTGAAGGCAGAGGCTTTAACCCACTGAGCCACCCAGGCGCCCCAGGTGTGCATCTTTACTCCCCGCAGTTCACGTCATTGTTCCAAAACCTAGCTTTCTTCTTCAGGGCCAAGGCCTCCTGCACACGTTTCCCACATAAGGTCCCCATCTCAGCTGCACATGGAAGGCTTCTCCAGAGCCACCATCCTGCCTCAGATTCGCTTCCTTGTGCATGTTGCCCGGCTTTGTCAGATCTTGACGCCATCCTGAAGACGGTAAAATGAGCCAAGTGATTTCATCTCTCATGGCACACCTTGAGGACATTACTTGGGCACAAGCCAATTTACTGCTCACAGCTTGAGAGACTTTTTTTCCCACGAGCTAGCTCACCTCCCCCTCTTTCACAAAGAACTTCCTCCATGGGAAAAGACACATCAGAGAATACAGAGCATTGCAGCAGTGAGAAATATGCTTGACATGGGAGATGCTGTCCCCACTCCCTCCTTCCCCACCCACTCCACACCGATGTGTCAACTCTAATTTCTTACTAATGCTTGGGTTTCACTTGAAGCTTTCTTTCCTTGCTCAGGCCCATCAACAAATACATCGAGGGAAAGAGAGAGCATCAAGAAAGACTGGCCTGGGTGTAAGCAAATCTTTGTTGCTGATTGGCCTTGAGCCACTTGGAGAATTTGACTCCCTGAACTCTTTGACAGAAGTAGGTGCCCTGTAAGTATGTTTCCCTCCACTTGTGACTGGAACTAAAGGCAATGATGGGCCTCAATGGGCAGTATGTGTTTGTTGATTGACACTTGACTTCAAGACCAGCTGAGCATTCACACTCTCTTGGTTAATTCCACTGGTCTTTCTACTTGGTCAGTTTCATGACTCTGATCCAGGGATTCTGAACTAGAATCTCTACTCAACTAGACACAACTGTAGTACCAAAAGGCTTGTGCCAAAAGGTAGAGGGAGTAGATGCAAAGAATCACGCTTTCGTTGGTTTGTAACAGTGTCGTGGCCAGTGGATTTCAGGAAGTTTTTGTTTTGTGTTCCTCCAAACAATATCTTCAGAGATTTTGCCTTTCATTTTTCAAGCAGCTTTATAAATTTTGCATCTTTTATACTTAAAAAATTTTATAAAGTCTAATTTTTATGCAGTAAGATTGGTGGGATTGGGCAACTCTATAGACTTATCCAAACCAAGGTGTAGAACATCTCCTGGAGAAATAAATCATGTCTTTTTGCAGTCACTTAAACTCCCCACCCCTGCAACAAATGCACACTCTTTCTGACTCCACCCTACCTTCTGATGGAACTTAGAGGAAATTATTATTCTGATTTGTCTCACCATAAATTAGTTTTGCCTTTATAAACCGGAGGCATGCGATATGTCTTCTTCTGGGTCTGGGTGATTTCGTTCAACATGATGTTTCTTCAGGGTTGCCCGTGACATTGTTGGCATCAGAAGTTGGTTCCACATTATTCCTCTGTAGTATTCCATTGTATAAATACGTTGTAAGCTCATCAGCTCTCCTCTGTGGGTACTATTGGACTACCTTCCATCTACAGATATTAGTAAGATGGCTATGGACACTGTTGTAAAAGTCTTGGTGCACTCATTTTTTTTCCATTTCTCTCATGTAAGTAGACTTGTAGGACCATAAGCAGATATGTGGTAACTTTATAAACAACTTCCAAAATTTCTCCCAAGTGTTCTTACCATTTTACATGTTTATTAGCAATACCTAAGAGTTTCAATTGCTTCACATATGGAATCACCAATATTTTAATTTTACTTAGGCCCACATTGGCATTTTCACTTTTTATTATTTCAGCTCTCTTGATTTATGTGAAACAATATCCTTTTGTGGTGTCAGTGGGCAGGCCCCTATGATCTGTGATGCTGAGTGCTTTTTCTCGAGCTTATCGGCAATTTTTTCTTTTGTTACGGGTCTGTTCAAATCTCTTGACTATTTTTATAAATTGGGCTTTTTTAAAAATTTGGGGTTTTTAAGAATCTTATATATGCTCTGGATATAATCCTTTATCAAATGTATATATTGCATAGATGTTTTTCCCATCTGTGGTTTGATAATTCATTTTTTTATCATGACCTTTGATGAATAAATTATTAATTTTCATGCAGTTTGACTTAGCAATTTCTTCTTCTTTTTTTTTTACACTTCTGTGATTATTTATTTATAATGAATTTCTAGAATAAAAGATTCTAGGGCAGAATACATGTTTTTTTTTTGTTTGTTTTGTTTTGTTTAAATTTTTTTTATTTAATTTCTTTTCAGTGTAACAGAATTCATTGTTTATACACCACACCCAGTGCTCCATGCAATACGTGCCCTCCATAATACCACCACCAGGATCCCCCAGCAATTTCTTCTATTATGATTAATGCTTGTTATACCTTGTTCAAGAAACCCTTTGCCTTTCCAATGGTGATGATACCCTCATGCATTTTCACAAAGAAGTTTTATATTTTGTTTTGACATTCAGGTCTATGATCCATATCAAATTAATTTTTGTGTATGATATGAAATGGAAAGTCAATTAATTTTGTATGGTATGAAATAGAAAGTCAAGATTAATTTTCCCCCAAACACTCAGGTGTCCCAGCAGTTCAAAAGTTGTGTTCAAAGTCTAATTTTCTTATTAGAATGACTTGGTCCTTTGGTTGAAAATCAGTTGGCTTATAGAGTAAATCAGTCTTCTGTTCTGTTCTATTGATCTATATCTGGACCCCCTTCAGTTCCACAGACTATGATCTCATTTCCTACAGAATAAGTCTTAAAATTGGCTAATGTAGAGGCACCTGTGTGGTTCAGTTGGTTAAATGTCAGCACTTGGCTCAGGTCATGAATCCCAGAGTCCCGGAATTGAGTCCTACATGGGGCTCTCCACTCACTGCGGAGTTAGCTTTTCCCTCTGTCCCTCCACCCACTTTCACACTCTCTTGCTCTCCTTCAAAAATAAATGAATAAATTAAAAAAAAAATTGGTTAATGTAAGTCTTCCAACTTTATTAAAATTGTTTTGGTTATTCCAAATCCCCTGGATTTCTATATTTATTTTAGGTTTGGCTTGTCATTTTCTTTAAAAGAGTCAGCTGGATTTTTTAATAAAATTAGATTGAATTTATCATCAGTTTAGGGAGAATGGACAACTTTATATGTTGAGTCTACCAGCTTATAAAAATAATATTTATTCTTATTTATTTAGGTTTCATTTGTCTTGACAATATTTTTTAGTTTTCCAAGTATAGAGATCTGGCACACCTTTCACTATATGTATTCCTACTTATTTAACTTTTTGGATGTTATCATGAGTAATGTCTTAAAAATTACATTTGCCAATTTTCTAGGCATAGGGTATGCCCTAGGCATAGTGACTTTGTATCCTGAAGCTTTGCTAAATTTACTTCTTAGTTTTAATATTTATGCAGATTCCATTGCATTTTCTATGCACAAAATTGTTTTCATTGATAAGTTTGATTCCCTCCTCTGGAATCTTTACACTTTTTATTGCATTGACTTTTCTTACAGAATTGCCACAACTTCTAGAATATTACAAAATAAAAGTAAGAGCCGATGTTCTTGCCTTAATCTCCATCATAGAGGAAAAGCATATGGTGTCATTAGTTTGAAGAATAGCTTGCAATTAGATGGAAAAAGGTTTCTTCTATTTCCATCTGCTGATAGTTTTTGTCATGAATGGGTGTTGAATTTCATCTAGTGCACTTTCTGCATTTATTGAAATAATTGTTTTCTTCTTTGTTCTCCTAATAAATTCACTCATTCAAATCACATTGATTTATTTTCACACATTAAACTAATTTTGCATTTCTGGATAAATCGTACTTGGTCATGATTTTTATTTATTAATCATGACTTTTTGTGTGTTGTTGGATTTTAACTGCTAATCTCTTATTAAGGATTATATACATATATCTGTATATAATTTTAAAGACTCTTTCTGAAAATACCAATACATCTTGAGCTCTGGTTATATTAACTATTTTTCTTTGATAATTTTTTTGATAATTTTTTCATATGTTCCTTAATTTTAGATTTTCAGTGTTTCTTTATTTTAGATTTAATGCCAGACAACATGCATTAATAAGAACACTGGAGACCCAGACCAATTCTTCTACACCGAGAAGAGGGCATGTCTCCTCTTCTGTCAAACTTTTAGTGTAGAGCTTTGATCAGTAAACTTTGTAGTGGAGGTGGGCAAGAGACCCTGTTGTTACTTTAGTTCTTCTGTCCTGATTCCAGCCTTCACCTCTTAGTGAAATCCTAGCGTATCTCACAGGTACACCTTGCAGTTCTTCTACTCTGCCTCCAGCAGAAGCCTAGAGACCCTTGTTGAGATTTCCATCAGCTTTCTACCCCCTTCTGCAGCCTTTGACAGCTTCTGCCTTGCACTTAACAAAGGCGCCATGTATCTCGTATCTCCCAGGATTTTCTTGTCCCCAGTCTTCTGTGTATCACCTTGTGTGCAGATGACAGCCCAAAGATCTTTTACTCTTTTACTCCTTTTTACATTCTAACAGGAAGCAAATGTTTAAAGGTGGTGGTAAAAAAAAATCACTAGGTAAGTGAAATTCTATACCATCCATTAAAATACACACACACACACACACACACACACACACACTGTCCATTCCCTAATTTCTCTTAACGCTTGCCCTACTCAGCCATCCACACCACTTCCTGTTGTCCGCCTCTGATAAGTCGGTGGCTCTCCATTAAGATGCTTTTGCTCCCCCCACCCCTCCAGGGGACACTTCTGATTGTTACAGCTGGGGAGAGAGTGCTATTGGCATACAGAGGGTGGAAACCAGGGATGCTGTTAAACATCCAACAATGAATAGGACAGCCTTCAACAACAAAGAATTATCTGGTCCAAAATGCTAATGGTGCTGAAATTGAAAAACCCTCTTCTAAGGGAACATGAAAAAATGCCCACAGCAGGTTCAGTTTTCTCCTTCTTCTTCTCCTTCTCCTCCTACTCCTTCTTCTTCCTCTTCCTCTCCCCCTCCTCCTCTCCTTTCCCCTCCCCCTCCCTCTCCTCCTCCTTCTTCTTCTTCATCACCATCATCAACAAATTCTGGTGGTTACCAAGCCGATCTCTAAGGAATGGAAGGAAAAGGAAGAATATATGTATAATCTTCCTAATCCTGGGAAGGCAGTGCCTTCCATTGCCCCATCTCCCCTCCCTCTGACGTACCATGGTAGTCTCTGGAATAAATGTCACTGAATGAATACGTGGATGGAAGAGAAGTATTGGTGCCACCTGGTATCTGATAGGACTCTTTTACAAAGCCTTTCCCTGAGCCCCCAGTCCTTGTCAAAGGACAAGGGGATTTGAAATGTGTGTCCCCAAAATTATAATATACGGTGATATTCTGCTTTTTGAAGTTAGCTAGTTCAGCCATTAATTATTTACTTTGGATATTCTTTCAAAACTATCCTTCCATTTCTACATTTGTGACTGGCCACTGCCATGGGACACTGTGCTCAGCCCTTGGGTAACACAGTGAGGACCGCATGGGCTTTGGCTCCGCAGGATCCTTCTCAGCATATGCTCCACAGAAAAGCACGCACCCCTGAGTCACCAAAGTCATGCTCATGATGGCTATTTTGAAGACATGGCCTCAAATTGGGTTTAAAAGTCTGAAAAGATGAAGTGAGAGAATTGAGTACGTTATAGTCTTGATGCATAAATTTAATTTGGGGCTTCTTGGGTGGCTCAGTCAGCTAAAAATCCTACTCTTGGTTTCCACTCAGATCACGATCTCAGGGTGGTGAGATTGAGCCCTGCCTTGGGCTCCGTGCTTATTCGGGAGTCTGCTTCCTCTCTCACTCTCACTCTCTCTCAAATAAATAAAACT
This sequence comes from Mustela putorius furo, assembly GCF_011764305.1. NCBI lineage: Eukaryota > Metazoa > Chordata > Mammalia > Carnivora > Mustelidae > Mustela > Mustela putorius. The sequence continues at coordinate 9,501,487 of NW_025422022.1, forward strand.
ATCTTTAAAAAATTTATATATGAAACTCAGTTTGTTTTTTTTTTTAAGCAATTATCAGTAGAAAATTGTGTCTTCCAAAATCACTTTGGGGACAGGATGCAAGGCTTACAACCAATTTACCCAGACAGGGAAGTACTACGAGTTAGACTAATGTGGGTTACTGGCATTTATTTTTGTTATTTTTGCTCTAGTTGTCTGATGCAAATATTTGGATGGATGATTTATAACCATGCTTGAGTCCTGAGGCTTTTTCACTGAGGCTTGAATAGTCAGTGAGGAAATGTTTTTTAAATATATTCCAATTCAAATGATTTAAATAATTATGTGTGTACATGTGGGCATGTATATCTGTGCTCTGCACTGTACAAGAGAGTCCCAGCAGCTTTCAGTTTTCCTTTAAAAAGCTTTCAGATTCATAAATTACGAAAACCTTGCGTGCGGATGGAATACAATTTCTTCATCTTTTTTGATAATCTTTTTAATTTTTTTCTCCTTAAATTTTCATTTGATTTTTTTTTTTTTTCTGTAGATATCCTAGGTTTGGGAGATTTAGAACTCTTACTATGACTGGGGTCTTAAGAGTTCTGGTTGAACCAGGGGTAAGGATAGGGCATGACTAGATCCCAGGCACAGGTGTGTATCCGGAACACACACCTGGCTCCAAACCCACCCGAAGACAGGGCCCCAGCTTGTAGTCACACCTTCACATATCTGCCTCCCAGCTGGGTTACTGTGAATGAAGTCCTCTTAGAGACTTGAAGTTAAAGAGGGGAAACCCATCTCAGATGAAGAGGTCAGTCTGTGCAAAGAAGCACAGAAGGGTGAAAGGCAGTACCTAGTGACTTGCTTCTACGGGGCTCGGGAACTCGGCACTAGGCGTGTCCCAGGTGTGATTCACGAGCGGGGAATTTATTAAATTAGCTCAGGGAGGCCACAGACAGTATTTGCTATGCTAGTCTCACCCTTCGCTCAGCCGAGAGCCCAGCTTGCCAGACGGGACTGCGTGACTCTCAACTGGAAAGAAACGATCTGTAAACGAAAAGGCTGGAGACTTTGGGTACCTTGGTGTACGTGCTCTGTGCTCAATCAGAGGGGAATCTTTGCCTTTTTACTTCTCCCAAGATCTGGACTTAGGAATGCGGATCTCCTCACTAGGGAGTGAAGCCCAGATCCTTGGTGTCCTTTTCCCTCCCTACTGGTGTCTTTTCCTGCACTCCAGCAAAGGAGATGGGGGGCGGCGGGGGGGGGGGGGGTTGGGAATCTACCCTCCCAGCTGTTACTGTGAAATTATCATAAAGATAAGGTCAGCAGATACACGCTGAGTGCATATGGTGACTAATTGAGACTCCACGTCTTTTTGCTTCTTCACTAGGGAAGCGGTTAGGAAACCCAGGGACAGGGAGGACGGGTTATCTCACTTCTCTGGAGGAGGCCCTGTCTTTGTCTTTCTCGGTTCGGCACCCTAAGGGCAAGACCTCTGCCCGTGGGCTTGTCTGTCACTTTCTGGGTGGTAGGAGCCGGGCCAGACCCCGGGTGGGAGAGTCAGAGCTGAGGAGGGACCTTGTCAACATCCTGGAGGGTGGGCGGTAACAACGGCTCTCTCATTACACCTTGAAGATCCAAGCACGTAATTAGGATTTTGCTGGTAGAATTAGAAGTATTTCTTCTCTGAAGTGGTTTAAGAAAAAGGAATGGAAATGGGATCACTGGTTTTAGGGCTTTGATGTGAAGACAAGAATATCCCGAGATTCGATTCCCTTGCTGTCTTGAAAAACATGAGGAAGCATGATTTCTCAGCGATTAGCAACAGGGAGCCAGCCTGGAGGAGGCACACAGGGCATGTGTGGTTCACGGAAGCTAACTGGGCACCCTCTGAGACAGGCAGTGTGCAAGAATGTTCTGGGGAATCCCGATTGGACCCAGCCTTCAACCCTCATGTAGCTCAGAATCTACCTATCATAGAATTTAATGATTTATTCAGGCTCCTTGTTTCTTATGTAGTGTAGAAAACCATGCAGAGTCATATTGAGACACTAGATTTTTAATGGTTGGCATTATATCGAGCAGGCTAGATGCCACAGATCTGATAAGCTTTGCAGTTTGCTTTCTTTAAGATCTGGTTCACAATGAGCACATGTGTTAAACCCAGTTCAGCTCTTTGGCTCACAGGGCTGCTGCCTCGTGACCACCCGCCATTCCCAGCTACATCCAGAGAGCTGGTGACAGGGAACGGTGAAGTAGAACACGCGACAGCCAGTCCTCAGTCATTACAGGGCACCCTTCGCACCCAGCTCTGTAACCAGACGCTGAAGGTCAGAGGGACCTACTGAATTAAGCAATTCATCTGTAGTCTGCTCAGTGTGATTAGACAAATTGCAATGGAAAGTGTATATCCTGGAGAGGTACCAAGAACAACACATCCCAGGTGCTGGACAGCACATGGAGAGACGAGATCCCCACCCTTGAGAAGTTTCCATTCTCCATGGAACACTGATATTCCTTCCCCTTGCCCCCCAGAATACTGCAGTTGATTTAATTGGCAAAGCAAGAGGAAGGCTCTGAAACCATGCAAACTATCCAGGAATGAAGAGGAAAGAGGGAAGAAGGGAGGTGAGGACTTTATTACTATCTCTGGCAAGAACTACTCATCCTTAAATTTCTGTGCTTCCCTTTGAGATAATGGTTTATTAGTTTTCATACAGTTTATAAAATGCAGAAAAAACATTGACTCATCAGCCTCCCCCATCTGTATTGTGTGGTTCATCACAAGAGAGTAAGATCAAGATTTCTGCCTGATCAGTTCTATTTCCCCAATATTTGCTAAGTGACAGATGGTATTATTAATGCCAAGGGTGTGGTGATATGCCTTAAGAAGTGTGGGTCTGCTGGAGGAAATCCTCATGAGCAAACAGAATCACTGACATTAGACACAATGGAAATTTGCTAAAAATGGGCATGATGAGATGTAGAAAATTTCAACTGGCAGAATTCTTTTTGGAGAAAACAGTACAGATGAATTCTTTGGAGTAAGGAGATAGATTGCAAAAACATACTCAAGAACAATGGATGGTTTCAACAACACCTTAAGGGGAGAGTAGATCTCGTCAATGGAAAGACAATTTATTTTTCAAACACTATGGGGATATTGGTTATGCGCTTTCTGGGACTAGAAGCTGGGGAAGTGATGGGTATCTTTGCATGGTAGGGAGAAAAGAAACCTTCAAGGTTTTGGAAGGGAAAGGTGAGCTGTCTACCAGGCAGGAGCACGGGAGGGTGTAATGGTCACATGACACTGTCAGCATGGCTTTGCTGTGGGTGATTGAGATATAAATTGTCCCCCATCTACAGGCCTTCCAGAGGAATCTTCAGTAAAATAGAAGATGGTTAATATGGCCTCATGTATTTTTTCTGAAGAACTGGAAACCCCACTTAAAGTTCTGTCTGGATTGGTGGGAGGAGACGGTGAAAAATGAGCCCGCATGGACTTCCCAATCGCTAATGACCTCCCACGTTGTCAATTGTCTCAGCTGTAGAAACAAGCTCCCAACTGGTCTCTCTCTCCCAGCCTTGCTCTCCAACGGCCTTTTCTCCCCCACCTAGTCCAAATGGTCCTTTTAAAACATAAGTCAGATTGTATCCAGCCTCTGTTCAATATTCTATAATAGCATCCATTTCCTTTAAAACAAACCCACTTTCCTAATCATGCCGATGTGTCCCCACTTGACAGGTCCTTGGCTCCTTGCTGCTCTCCTCGTTCTTACCCTCCCTCCTGCAGTCTCATTTTCTTCCCCTTGTCATTTGAACACTTGAAGCCCTTTTTTTCATTCAATGTTTACTTTGCTGCAATGGTCTTCCTACAGAAGTTCACCTAACTCATCTTCCCTTTCTTTAATGTCTTTTCTCAAGGGTCATCATCTTTGTTGGTAACATCCCTGTTTCCCCTTTTTACTGAGCATTCCTTCACTGTCACCCCCATCCCTGATCCGCCACTCTTTAACTTACAGAATTTATATGTTTGTTTATGATTTGCCCCCACCTCCTGTTAGAGTGTAAACCTGATGGGGGCACGGGCTTTGTCAGCAATGTCATGCTATGTCTCCAAAGCCTCCAATGGTACCTGGCACAGGGAAGATAACTAATGAGGAAGTATTGAAGGGATGGATGGAAGGATGGATGGAAGGATGGATGGATGGATGGATGGAAGGATGGATGGATGGAATGATGGATGGATGGATGGATGGAAGGATGGATGGATGGATGGATGGATGGAATGATGGATGGAAGGATGGATGGATGGATGGATGGAAGGATGTATGGATGGATGGATGGAAGGATGGATGTATGGATGGATGGATGGATGGATGGATGGATGAGGTTGTACAGGGAGAGACTTTAGAGTACGAAGAGAAACCTGAAAGAGAGTAAAAACCTCACCCGCAACTAGAGTTTCCTTCAAGGATTCATAACAACTGCGGTGGGAGATTATTTCTAAATAGTCCTTGTCCATTTTCTTTTAATTTTGGCTTGGTATGTGATACATCAGTGATGTGCTTTCTTTTATCAATTAAGCCTTTCTCAGGGAGGCATAAGGGAGAGGATGGGTCAGAGGATGCAGGAGTGGCATCTAGACAATGGAACTCCTGGCCAGGCGTCCCTGGGAAGGCAATGCAGGCAAGTGTGTCTCCACAAGGCCTGCTTATCCTTCTGTGCTTGGGATTCAGGTAGCTCTCTCCTCAGGTGCCTAAGGTTCTTTAGGCTGGGAGCATAGAGAAGAAATTGTAGTTGTGATAACTCCTGAAGCAGAGCAGAGAATGAGGGAGAGGGAGAGGAAAAAGGGAAAGAAAGTAAGTGGAATTAAGAAAGGATTTTGGAATAAGTATGACATACTTAAAAAAAAAAAAAAAAAAAGCAGCCAGGTGGGCTGGTAATGTGGACCTAGAATTCACTCATTTTTTTTCTTCCCTGGGGGATGCTCCTAGCTCCCTTCTCTCTTGCTCCTCCTATTTTGTATCCCCAGCTAGGAGAAAAAGCACAGCCATGGCTTGGACCACCTTTTCTTTTTTAGGATCGAAGATACTTGGGCTACAAAATAAATTGTGAATAATAAGGTACTACAAATGACATATGTGACCATGATAATAATGTCTACCGGTTGTTGAGTACCTCTACTTGCTCAAATAAATAGAAGGTCCTTTTCATCGGTTACCCCCGTTCTTACACAGCATTGTAAGCTGGAGATGATCCCCATTGTACTTCTGAAGAAACTGAGGCTTGAGAAACAGAAAGTAAATCTAGACCTTTGGCAGCTTAGGGTTGATAGTCCAAGCAGTAATGAATTGAAAGAGAGTAGAAAGCCATCCAGAACAAGATTCTAATTATCTTTGACAATTGTAAGAGTGCACGACACTGTACCTCAACAAATGTTTGGCAGACTGGAGCTAAGGGATTAAATGAAAATGTCAAAGATTGATGAGAACAGACAGGGTAGCAACAGGAAAGGCTCATGTGCCTACATCATCCCCTCCAACCTCACCCCAACCCCCAGGTCAGAATGACAATATTATTGGATAAAAATGCAAATTTTTAAACACTAAGGGAGTTATTTCTTTGGGGGTAGGAAGGTCAAGTGTTAGGGCTGCAAAGGAGACCTTACAGCAAGCTTTGGAGCAGTTGCTGGGGAAAAGAAGGATGTAAGAGACCATCTTGAGGGTGTTGTGAAGAAGCAAAGATCTGCTCTGAAATCAACTCTTGATTACCATTATTAGGGGCCCAGAGGGGAGGGGGAAACAACCAACCCAAAACCCAATATCAAAGCCTCTTCTTCGTTTTCTTCAGTAGACCTGTTTGGGAGACTGTTGAAAAGTGGCTGATTTCATCATTTGCTTTTTGCTTTCCTTCTCTCTCCTCTCCATGTCCTAATATGAGAATGGACAGACAGACAGAGCCCTGATCACTCTAAGATTTTTTTATCACAGAATGACCAGGATTTGGTTGCTTGCAGATTGGGGAGCTTATTTTCCAGTTTTTTGGTGTGTGGCTGAAAGCTGTCTGACCTATCAGGGACCACAGAAGAAGCTAGCTAATTCATCCATTAAAAGATTTGTCAGCTAAGCAGCTCCCCACACAAGAGCTGCCTTAGGCTTCAGGGCAAAGAAGCCAAAATAAACATCAGTGGGGCCCACGGGTTTGGGTCACTGGGATAAAAGGAAAGGAAATTTCTAAGGTGCCTGGCTTGTGTTATCTCTTCCCAGGCTGCTGCTCTTGGCGTTGACTGCTGTGAGGCCCAGTGACCCCAGGCAGTTCCTGGTTGAGAGAAGATCATTCACTCACCCCTTCCTTCTTTCAGTTCTTCCAGCCATGTGTTCATCCATTCATTCATCAACCTCAGCTGGCTTCCTCTGGAACTCTCAGGGGTGGGTCTGGAGGGCGTTGAGAGCGACACTGAAGGGTCTCAGGGGACCTGGACTACAATCAGCATTGCTGTGACTTTGAATATTTTAACCAAAGACATGCTTTGGCTAAAATACCCGATAAGTCCCTGGCAGGTGGTGATGAATAAGCCAGAAAGCCATAACGTCTGAGGCCTGAGTTTTCACCCACTTGAGTTCTAGCCCACTGAAGTGTCACCACCTCTATCTGTCTGCCTTCCGCTCGGTGGTCAGCTTCTGGAGCTCTCTTTGTGTCCCAGCACCCAGTGCAGTTCTTGGCAAACAGTAGGAGCTTAACAAATATTTGTTGAGTAAATTGAATGAGATGGGGCAGGTTCCCATGATGTCAGCCCATGAGGTCTTTTTCAAGAGGTAGGTGTACTCAGAGGTTTCTCTGGAGCATTCTAGAAGGGCGAGGGAGTACCTTGGGGGCAGGGACTGCCTCTCATTCATCCCTGTATCTGGAGTGCTGTGTTTGCTTAAGGAATGAGTAAATGTCTGTATTGCTCAAGGGGTGGGCGTGTAAAAATCTATGGGGAGAGTTGCACCCTATTCTCAGCCTGGAAGGTCCTCAGGCCAACAACAAAGGGATGGGCCAGACGGATGCCTGACTGTTGCTACGCCAGAGGGACCTGAATGGGGGCACTTTCTACAGGCCATACTTTCAGTTTGTAAGCTCTTAACAACCGCTCAAAAATTCAAGGAGGTGGCTTGGGATGGGAGGCAATGGGCAAGGCCCTGGTACCCAGTTTGGGGACACAAATAACAAGAGCCAGAAGGAATGGCTTTAGCAGTAGTACATTGTTTTGACTGTAGGAAAACCACCCAGGAAACGCATGCCCTACTTTTGATAACTACAAAAACAGGAAATGAACAAAAGCGATGACAAGATGAAGGAATGAGTAGGTCAACAGGGGAAAAAAAAAAAAAAAGTAAGGCTCATAAATGTACCATGGCTTTACCTTTCTTAAGACCATTCATAAAAATAAATTCAATGTGGATTGGCATTTAATATGAAAGCTAAAAACAGATTTGAAAGTTAGAAGAAAATAGAAGAGAATCACTGGTACCCGATCTTAGGAGGGAAACCATTTCTTACCACAAAGGCAAAAACAGAAAGCCAATTACAAAAGACCAACTTACATGCATTAAATTAGAATATACACAGAAAATTTTATGGCCTTCTTTAAGGCTTCATTTCCATATTAAACACAATAAATGTATGACTCTTGAAATCAGAAAAAAATAAAAGTATGTGTCTAATAATTAAACCAAAATGAAAAAAATAGGCGTTTGTTCCATAATATCTCACACCAGCCCAAATACCACCCTTACCCCACCCCACCCCTGCTTGCCACTTAGGTTGACTTTATGCTTGTTAAATTTCTAATCTGGCTTCGAAAACTTGCATGAATACATCTGTGGAGGGAAGGTAGAGAAAGCAAACAGTGTGATTTTTTTCTGGTCTTGGAACACATGAAGGAATGATCTGCAGTATGGGAGGTCCCCTCTCTCCTTATCCACTGTCCCAGTACTTTTGTCTTAAGAGACATCACTCTTTCACTGGACCTAAAGCTCCCCCTCTTCAATTCAACATACGTTTCTTCCTCTTCCTTAGCATGGCATTCCAAACTTCTCACGGCAGATTCTAGGTACCCATATTTCCAGCCCCATCTCTCATCTGGGACACACACATACCATGCTTCATCTAGCATTGTTATACTTGGGACATCTATGACACGCGACACTTTCACATTGTTCTCTCTAGCTGGATTTTTTTTTCTCTTTTCCACCTAACAAACACCACTTATTCTTTAAGAATCAAATCAAACGTGATTTCAAGCATTATTAACCTCCTCTCCCCTCCACTGTCACAACAGACTACCCACATACCCTTGTCTGGCTTTATCACATTAAGTCCACTAGCATGTATAGCTTTATGCCCCTGATCCCACCACAGACTCCTTGAGGGCAGAAACCATGTCTAATTCCTGTCTCATACAGCTTCATATCCATAACTTTCCTTATGGTGCCAGAGACAGAGTGTTTGTTTGATAATGAATGAATGAATGAATTATATTATAAGTGGTAAAATACAAACTGGCTGTTGCATTTTCCCATGAACTAGTTTTAGTTCCTTAAGGCAAAGTATCAAGTTTGGCCTAAAGGGGAAATAATTTCCCCTTTAAGCCATATTTGTTGTGTGTTTTATTTTTCAGCTTCTTCTGTATTGGAACCTGATATGTTGAGTCTGAAACACAAGATTTTACCATCAAGTGTCCATAAAGAAGGTCAAGGAAAATTCTAGCTTCTGGATTCTACTTCTTCTTATACATTTATTTATTATTTTTAAAGATTTTATTTATTTATTTGACAGACAGAGATCACAAGTAGGCAGAGAGAGAGGGGGAAGCAGGCTCCCCACTGAGCAGAGAGCCCGAAGCAGGGCTCGATTCCAGGACCCTGGGATCATGACCTGAGCTGAAGGCAGAGGTTTAACCCACTGAGCCATCCGGGCGCCCCTCTTCCTATATATTTAAAGGTTTAAGTGTTTCAAGTTATTTGTAAGTGAATAATGAGACCCTAGAGCCTGCACATATCTGTCCGGATTGGTATGTTTATTCCTATGACAATGACTCTATTATTTCATAGTTGCAGACAGCAACCCAAAAGCTCCTGGAGCAGGCATCATGTTTTCAGTGAGTAACTTATTGACTTGACCACAGAAACTGGACCACTGTATGCTGACAGGCCACTAGTTTTCTTCCTTTCTGGAAGGCCATGTGGGAAGGCCCGTCGGAAGTTCTTGCAAGTCTAGGGGCATTTGAGGTGGAGGGCTAGGCAGAAAGTGTCCATTTATTAATTGGTGATCGACAGGTGAATTTATTGTGAGTTAACCCGAGCCCCATACACTATCATCTGTTCTCTCAGGGTCAGTGTTCACAATAGCCTTGCATCACACAGTATTATGATTATTTTTAATGATTATTATCATTATTATTTACAGGTAATGAAAGAGAGCCTATGAGAACTTAAGTCCTCTGCCACAGCTCATGGAACTAGTAAATCAGACAGCGACACAGACCAAACTCTGCAGATTCCAAGCCTTCTTCTCTTTGCTAGGCCTGGTATCTCCTAGCAATAGAAATTTGGTAGGTCATCAGGAGTGACCTGTTTTGTTTTGTTTTTGTTTTTATCAGAGTCCTTCCAGGGCTCCTTAAAACACAGCACTCACAATGAAAGAGCACACCCTCTGGATTTCCAGGGTGTTCCTTAGCCTGGGAGAGAGCCTGCAGGAGATGGCGTGAGCCAGTGCCAATCCCATTGGGGGTGACCTGTCCTATTCTGCCGTTGACTCAAGGGCTTCCATTTTTCTCCATAGCCAGATTTTCCAACTGCCCCATTGTCATAGCCTTTCTGCTGCTTTCGAAAGTTCCTTATTTTCGTTTGTTTCTTCCCTTTTTGCTTATTTGGGCAGGAACGAGGAAGGGCCATGCACATCCAGACACCCCAGGTGGCTCAGAAGTGGTCAAGTGACCCCTTTCCTTGCAAAGGCCTTCTGGGCAGAGATTGGTGACATGACACCTGACATGATCTCACCTACCTTCTGACAAATAAACAGAGGAGGAGTTTTTATTAGTAACCAGGACAAAAGAGCAAACAGAGAAGCAGCAGTAAGTGAAGAACTCACCACAAAAGGCTTCTGCAGTCACACAGCCCCACTGGTCTTCAACCTGGGAGACTCTAGAACTCATCCTTGAAGCTATTACCGGCAATTACCGGCAACCAAATCTCACCTGCTCAGCCGAAGGCCATAAAGATGGCTCCCAGCACAGCCAGGAAGAACCTAGGGTTTGTGTCTGGACCTTGGTCCCACACCCCTCACGTCAGCAGGGTTGTGGGGTATGTCCATTGCCAGCTGATAAGGGCTTTCCTGTGTCACTCTCCTATGCGGACAATTTGCCTTTTGACACGTGGAATGGGGAATCTGTCATTACTAATTTAGGGTTGAATGTTTATTTCCTCTTGGGTGGTTCTATTCCATACATCTTTTTCTTCCCAATTAGGATTGATGAATTATTTAACCAAGCAAGACCTTGAAGGGACCTCTTCCATCCAGACACCTTCTCAGATAAGCTCCTGTTGCCAATGCCTGTTTTACTCAGGTAGGTTGCTTCCGGAGGGATTCAGACAACACTGAGAGATTCACGGGTCATTTGGACTCAAAGGAACTCAAATGGCAACAATAGTATTGATAATGACTAGTGTGTCCTTGCTATAGGCCAAGACTTTTGCTAAATTTTTATGTTTTACTATTTTTTTGAAAACTTGGAAGAGCTCCAATGATCTCAACTTAAAGGAGAAATGAGCTGAAACAAAGGTTGGTAAAAACTTTCCCAAGCCCACTTTTTTTATGGCCCTTTCTGGCAGAATCACGGTGTCATCCTTCCTCACGCTGTCCTGCCCTCCTTAAGTGAAGCAGGGTCACACAGAGGGTGACTAGCCCTCTTGCTTCCATTGTTAGTGGCCTGAATGAAGTCCGTAAGTCTCTGAGAGTCAAAGCAATGAAGGTGTATATCTAGAATGATGGATCTTAAGGTTGCTATTTAGAAGTTAGGGAAGGGGCACCTAGGTGGCTTAGTTGGTTAAGTTTCTGACTCTTGACTTTGGCTCAGGTCATGATCTCAGGGTCCTGGGATCAAGCCCCACCTTGAGCTCCATGCTGAGTGTGGAGTCTGCTTGAGATTCTCTCTTCTCTTCTGCCTCCCCCAATCCCATTTGTGCACATGCTTTCTCATTCTCTCTAGGAAAGAAAAGAAGAAAGAAGAAAGAAAGATGGAAGGAAGGAAGGAAGGATGGATAGAAGGAAGGAAGAAGGGAGGAAGGGAAGAAGGGAGGAAGGGAGAAGGAACCCAAAAAGCAGGGGCCAGAGGAGGCCATGTCCTTGCAGAGGGCAGGAACAGTGTGTTTCAAGAGGAGGTTCAAGGGTTCATGAACAGCAGCAGGTGTGGAAGGAGATGGAGAAAAGAGGATGGGAGTTTTAAGGAGAATTTCTCAGGGTTGTGAACTAGACCTCCTTCCTTGAAAGTGTCTCAAGGGATACAGTAATAATTGCAATTACTGTTACATTTTTATTGGTGGGCACGCAGTGTTTCTGAGTGGACTGGCAAGTCAGGAACAGACCACACGGAGCCCTAATTCTCAGATGGGTTGCACATCCATTTTTTTAAGCATGTACCAACAGGTGTATTGTCCTAAGGATGCAAAGATAATAAGGTAAGAGTTTTAAGATTAAGAATCTCACCAATGAGTGTCTACCCTTCTGTCTGGAATGACTGTTCGACCTTTGCCTTTCTTGGCTGTGTGCTCATTGTATCTGCACCCAAGAGGAAACAAAACAAAGTCAAGGTCTTGGGAGCTTGGGCTTGGGAGGGGTGGACTGTAACTCACAATGCCGGAAGTGACCCAAAAGGCAACTTAATTCAAACACTTCGTTTGACAAATAAGAAACCTGAAGCCCAGAGGATGAAGTGGCTGCCCAAGTTCTTGGTGCAACAGGACCCCAACAGAGACCAGAGACCCCTGACTGTCTCTTCTCACTGTGGGCTCTCGGGTGTTACTGGGATGAATCTGGGGCCCTCAGCCTGCAATTCCATCTCACTTACCCTTTTTTTGGAGTGGACAAGACTTGTCAGGGACTGCAAGAGGGGCTGTATGGAAGCTGGAGGCCAGAGGGCCCTTCCACATTGCCATGGTAAATGTCTGTGATGCAAGTCACAGCTCTGGCCCAAGCAAGTCTTCCCAGCTGCTCTCAAGTCTTGTTTCCCCTGGGATTCTGGTCTTGACACCACTTCCAAGAAGGTCTGAGGACTCTGGTCATTCAGTTTTACCTTTCACTGAGGGGAGAGGGTGAGAGGGCTATTAGACCCTGTTCTTTTCTGGAGGGTGTTGACTTCCTGCCTCTCTCCACAACCTCATAGATGGGAGGCCTACACATCAGAGATAAATTAATACTTGGAAAGATCAAAGGTTCATCAGGAAGGCGATTCATTCCAGTGATCTATCAGCTGTTTGGGGTTGTCTAGGTGGGGAAAGAGATGACAGTTCTGCTTGAGGGACCACAAATATGCTGCACACGTGGCAGCGTTGGAGCCATGGAGGAGGCTGGGAGGCTGGATGGGCCTCAGCCTTGTCACTCGTCAATGGTGTCAGCCATCCCAGCACCCGATTCCCTTGCTTGTTTGTCAAATGGGGAGGAGAAATTCTCCTGGGCCTAATATTATGAGGACTAATCTTTCTCTCTCAGCCCAGTGGAGAGCCTGCCATCCTTCCATGGAGTAGCTCGGTCCCTGAAATTCACCGTCAAGACAGGGGAAGAATTAGGGTGGGGACAAATTTTTGTGTCTCCAATGAGTCCTCAAGGCTCTGGGTCTGCCATCGTCTGGAGGCTGGAAGGGCAAGTGGGTGCTTCCTCAATTTCTCTCAGACACACAGAGGCTCCAGAGCTCTGAAGTGGGGTGTTGTCTTAGAGATGCTGTGCCCTGGGGCTAGCCCTGGTCTGTGGACACCCCCCAGTAGGCCAGTGTAAATGACTGTGTTCCTGACCTTGCCAGTTCCTCTCCCAGAAATGTAAGCTATGCCATGAATTTACTGTGTGATCTTGAATGAGCCCCTCGACATCTCTGGCCCTTGGTTTCCCCGTCTATCATTAATGATCTCTGTCCAACCATAATTGACCCTATGTTTTCTAAAGTGTGGTTTGTGCCAACCCCTGCCCCACTTCCTATCAGACTTCTGGGGACATCTGTCTAAAATATGTGTTCCTGGATCTCATGCCAAGGAATGCCAATTTAATGGCATTGGGGTTGGCACAGGTATCTGCATTGTTAACAGACCCCAAAGGTGACATTCTAATGCCTTTCACTTCCATAAATTCATGTCCTGGTAGCAAACTGAGCCATTGCATGTAGTACTGGATCACGTCACTCACAGTGTTGATTTGCAAGTATTTTCATCACATAACACAGCCTGCTTTGATCATGCAAGCTCCAGGACAACCAACATTTTAGTCTTTTTTTCGCCTTTTTCAAAATTTCCCTACAGTGCAGATTGATTAGAATGGAGTGGAAAGGAACTTTCTAGGGTGACAGAAATATGAGGGGTAGAGGTTACTCTGGTGTATTCATTTGTCAAAGACCTGAATTATAACACGGAGAATTTGAATTTCACCGTATCTACGTTGTACATCAATTAAATAAATTAAATCAATTAACATTGAAAAGAGCAACAAAAATGTTGACTCCAAAGTCCCATATAGTTAACACAGAGGCTGCCAGCATGAATCAGAGATGCCTCGGCAACGTTTGAAAAGGCTCTGCGGCCAACAGTTTCTTTCTAAACTGAGCCCTTTCCCACCCTGACCACCAAAGGGACGGCAAAGCCAATCGTAGGGTTAGCCCTTAGAGTGGGGACCGGCAGGGACTCTGGAGTGACTCAGGGGAGCTTGTGGAGAAGGAGGAGTGTCCTGTCCACACCAAGAGGGCCTGAGGCGTATGCAATCAGCCCCAGCTTCCGTCCTCTGCCTCTCCTGCCACGGTCACCAGGATGAAGCTGTGAAGGCTGCCCAGCTTCATTCCAGACATTTCTCTGGGGCTGCTTTCCTACATGAAAATGTGCATTCTTTCCTTCCTTCAGTCCACACTTACCGAGCATCCCCGGAGCAATTACCGGGCTGGGTGCCACAGTCGCTAAAATGAGCAAGAAGCTGTGTTGGTCCTCAAGCCCTCACAGTCCAGGAGGTCAGGCTAGGAAACGTGCAATCTGAGGGCAGGATGCGGGGACACCTGGGGGGCTCAGTCGGTGAAGTGTCTGTTCAGCTCAGGTCATGATCCCAGGGATCTGGGATGGAGTCCCCCATTGTTGGTGGGGAAGGGTCCCTGCTCAGCAGGGAGTTGGCTTCTCCCTCTCCTCCTGCCCAACCACGCCCCCACCGCCCCACGCACCGGCTTGTGCTTCATCTTGCAAGCTCTCTCTCTCAAATAAATAAATAAAAATCTTAAAACAAAAAAATCTGAGGGCAAGATGTGACCCATGCTCACAGGTCGTCTGAGCCTTGACCCCAGAGGAGGAACTCGTCACCAAGGGTGACGCCTGGGGCACAGAGGAAGGGATTAATGGTGAACCAGGAGGGTGTTCTGGAGAGGGAGATGGCATCGTTTAGCTGGGGGAGTGGTGAAAAGGGAGGCCTGGGAAGGGGCTAGATCACAGATTTTCTCTGAGTTTGGACTTTATGCTGAAGGTGCCAAGCCATTGGTTGTTGTTTTGTTTTTGAGGGTTTTGTTGTTGTTGTTATTGTTGTTTGTTTGTTTGTTTTTATTTCCTTCCCCTTTTAACCTAAGGGAACACAGAGTAAATTTTTGCCACTCTGGTCTCCACCCCACAGTGAACGACCCTGAACTCTGACAGCTGGACCTCATCCTTGGGGTCCACTTCCTTCACCACTTCTCTTCCAATCATGAGGACACCCAGAAGCACAGCTTGTGGACCTCAGGTTCTCCAAACTCCAGCTGAATATCCAAATCTTGATCTTCTATGACTGTACCTGGGACTCTTATACCTCGTGTGACTTCTACTCTGGCTTGTTAAATAACTGGTTCCACCAATTTCACCAGCGGGAATGCACAGACCATCTCATTCATCCCAAGGTGTCCTGTCTGGTAACCTTGACAACACCAAAGAGAGCTGGGGAGAAGAACATTTCCAAAAGTATAAAGTCAATGCCATTGCTGGTACGTATTCAGTCACCCAGTCCTTTATCTGGAGACTCATCTGTTCCTGTTAAACACAATTGGGGGACACCTGGGTGGCTCAGTGGGTTAAAGCTTTTGCCTCCAGCTCAGGTCATGACCCAGGGTCCTGGGATCAAGCCCCACATCGGGCTCTCTGCTAGGCAGGGAGCCCGCTTCCTCCTCTTCTCTCTCTGCCTGCCTCTCTGCCTAGTTGTGATCTCTCTCTCTGTCAAATAAATAAATTAAATAAAATAAAACACACACACACACACAATTGGGACAAGCCTAGCATTTTCCATTTCCAGCCCAGGGCAAATGAAAAGCAATAGCTCACAGTGAGGGCAAGATCCAGTTCCAGAGCAAGCAGGTGAAAGGGAGAATTTAAAAGGCACAACCACCTGCAGCAAAGGAAGAAGAGAGAGAGAGAAAAGTTCTCATAATTCCCTTTGGGGGAGCGTGGTGGGGGGGGCATTTTTTCCAGTAGCAAACATTTTCACTGTTGCAATGAAACAATTCTTTTAACAGCCACCATGTAAAGGCTACTCAGGTTTGCTGGGCTCTGTTTAATAAGGCAGGGACAGGTACAATAGAAATCAGAAAAAATACCATGAAAATGATTATAATATAAAAATGTTAGTGTTTCAGGGAACACATTTCAGTTATCTGGGAATTCCATTTGTGGGGACTGCGTCACTCTCCGGTGGTACAAATGAATGAAGCATTTCCGTGTTTGTAAATTACATCCAGGGACTCTCAGGTCATGGACCCACAACAGACTTTACAGGTAACCTTACAAACAGAACTCTAAGCCTTTCTTTTCCCACAGTATCAGCCTACTTCCGTGCATAACAAAGTGCTTTAAAAAAGGACTCCTTTACCCCTTTTTAAGATAGCAGGCAGTGAAACTCCCTGGTTCTGACTTAAGAGTCTTTTCCAAACTTGCAAGAGCAGGAAGACGCCGTTTCCCCTCTGTCTCTTAGACCCGCACTGGGAATGGTGGTTGTCCCCGTGCCCAGCACTCCCTGTCCTTCAATCCGGGACCAATGAATCATATAGGTCAGATGCAGTCCACAGCCGGCAAGATTCTGCTACCATCAATAAAACTTTGCGCAGGAGAGCTTTTGGGGTAGTGTCTGGTTGAGGTGAGATTTTGACCCCCTCGAGGCTGGGTTTTGTGATCCTTGGTTGAAAGCATCCAGGCTTGAAAGGCATGGTTGGGTGGAGCTCTTAGGAAAAAATTTAGGAGCTATCATTTAGGTTTTTGATAATACTTCACGCTGACGAAAAGCTCTCAAATTCAATTTCCTGCAGCAATTATTCTTTTCAATTTACAAAATGCTTTCGAATGTACTACCTTATCCCTTACATTCTGACCAATGTTTCCCAAAACTCCTTTCTTCTGACATTGGCTCCTTAGTTAGGGGAAAAAAAAAAAAAAATAGTACGCAATCAGAGGAATAGCCGGTCCGGGTTTCTGTTAACTAAGTTAATGAAATGGAAGCCTCCTCATTGCATAACTTGGGGTTTTCTGACATCCCCTTTTCCTGAAAAATTAGCAAAACCAAAAGGGGAAGATAAAAGCATTATTTTCTTTCTTCACATTTCACTGGTATTTTCCGAATCTCGGCGGTGCTGCTCCTGAAAAAGGGTTTGGTTGGGGAGGTCCAAACTCTTGTGCTGGCTCGAGTCAGGGTTTTGGGTTACTTGTGTTCGGTGACACCCCACGTTTTCCTACCTTGCTTTGAATGAAATCCTAGCGGCCTGAACAGGGACGAACACAAGGCCATCAGCCAAGAGAACTACGCTCAGGCCATTTATTACTTCCAGTTTTGCCTTCCTGGGCTACAGCATGAGACTAACAAGCCCTCCCCACCTCCACCCCCCGACCCCCCACCGCTCACCCACCTCCACCTGGCCTGGCTCACAGCTGGTGTGTGGGCAGTGGGAGAGTGCAGAAGAAGCATTTTTTTTTTTTTTTTTAGATTTTATTTATTCATTTGACAGACGGAGACTACAAGTAGGCAGAGAGGCAGGCAGAGAGAGAGGAGGAAGCAGGCTCCCCGCCCAGCAGAGATCCCAACGCGGGGCTCCATCCCAGGACCTTGGGATCATGACCTGAGCCAAAGGTAGAGGCTTTAACCCACTGAGCCACCCAGGCACCCCAGATGAGAAGCACTTTTAACGGACAGACCTTTACATGGCACAAGATTGTATTATCCCTGGAACAGAACAGCCTATTTCTAGCTCTTTGGGAAATGGTGACAGTGAACTTCCAAACCAGAAAACCCGTGGAGGTCATCCATGTGGTTTCTGGTTAAACTGTCAAGTTCCGTGCTTCTTATCATTTTATTCGAAAGCAGATCTCTTGAGAAAGAGTTGGCATGATTCGAATTATTGGACGCATTGCCTTAGACATCACACCCCACCTCGGGGCGGGGAGGGGCTGTCAGAAGCAAGTGTAAGGAGAGTATCAGGAAGGTCCCCCGACATTTACTCCTCACCTGGCATATTTCCTCTGTTCAGGTTTTCTGATTTCAGTGTGTTTGCAAAAGGCTAGTGAGACAGCCAGCTGCTTCTGGCAGAAATTCCTATGGACATCGCTGCAATCCGACCCATTGTGCACAGTGGTATATTTGGTCATAGTTCTTGTCCCTGTGCAAATCGCAGTTGCTAACATACTCCCAGACCCGCACGAGGGTCTGTGGGATGAATTTAGCCTTCCTGGCACCCAGAACCTGGAGAGGCTGCAGATTTGGGTGGATGCTTTCCTTTGCCCTAGTTGTCTGCCTCTCACCTGCTTTACCAGCCAGCTGGCATTTCCACCGCCTCCCTGGTGTTGACTGGAACTGGGGATGTGTTTGGCTTTTCACAGGCTGTAAGTAATTATTAACTCTGTGGGGGAGGTTATCGTTTTATGTGCATAACATCGCAGGGGGCTTTGAGATGCCGCAGTCTGATAAGACCTTCAGAGGCTGTTCTCCTGGGGGGTTCCTGGGAACCCGCAGATGGTGCCATGGCCCCACACCGGGACTGACCCAGTTTCCTGAGGAGGAAGTGCTTTGCGCTGGAGGGCAGGGAGCACGCTCCATCCCCAGCCTGGCTCCCCGATCTCATACCAGGAACCTGAAGCAGTAAAATCCTTTAAACAACAAGGTTCGGGTTTCGCATAAAGCTGTCTGGTTTGGTGAAAGCAAGCAGCCGGTTCACATACAGTTTGGACCTTTCCTCTGCGTTGCCCAAGAGCACCTTTCAGGCTGTCGTGCCACCTGTTTGTGACAGAGAGAAGACTGGTTCCAGAAAGGTGCCCACAGTCCCTCGGGGGGGACCATAAATTGAGAGTTCTCTTGGGGCGGATACCTTGTGACAGGGAGACAGGAGACTGGCCAGCGGATCACAAGGAGAGGGAGATGTGGACCAGGCAAGAACGAAAGTGAGACAGCTGCCCCCCGCTCTTGCCCTCGAGGAGTGAGAGCTCCAGCACGGGGACCACACCTTTGCCCACGGAGCAGTACCAAATGTCTTGCTTCATCCCCAGCTGTGAATGTCACATGCAGTCTGAGAGAGACAATCAGGACTTAACCTTTTCCCAGGAAGCCCAGTGCCCGCCAATGTACGTGGCACTTTGCAACTACAAGCAGACATCCTTGTTTAGTTAACAGCCACTTGCTCAGGATTTCTAAGCATTCCGTGCTAAATGATACGAAAGCCAGTATACCAGTGATAGACACTCATGGGAAACTGGCTCACCCTTTTCTCTGGCCTAGGCCCCACACTGTGCATCAGTTGCCCCTTCTGGTCAGTTCTCCACCCACCTCCGCAGCTGCTCAGGGACCTTCTGAGCAGCCTCCACCTCCAATCAAAGCCTGCTCACAGGAAGAGAGCCTAAACTAAGTCCATTCACACTAAAAAGGCCAGTATGTTACCGCTTCCAGTGATACTGGCACGATTATTATCCTTACCGGGAGAAAGAAGCTTCAGCCAAAGGAAAACATATCTAACTGTAAAGTTTTGAGAATAGAGGAACAAGTACTTATTGAGTGTCTACTCTATCCCTGGTATGCGACAACACAATCTAGTTTAATCTGTAAAACAACTCTCTGAGGAGGCAGTTTTCTATTCATTTCCTCAAGGAGTAAAAAATGAGTAACCTCTTTAAAGGTACATAATGGCTTCAACCTGAAATGGCTTCTGGATTTCATTGTTAGGTCTCTAGTTCATCAGGATCCAGGTTTCTGGAAGAACCTCAAAGCTGCTACGGGGAAAGGGGAAGCTGAGTAAGTGAGAATGAAGAATAGAGGCGTTTCCCCTCAGCTTTGGCCAGAGCAGTATCATGTGCATACATTTTAAATCTTGAATTTCAGGAAAGTTTCTGCATTGAGAGTTCAACTAAAATATAAAATTTGAAAATCACTTATTTGGCAAAGTGGCACTTTTTGAAGGGATTGAGGCAGGGATGTACATGGCTATATTCCCTTTTTAAGCCATCACCCTGGGCCGGTGTAGAGAATGGATTCAGCCTAGAACCAATTGTGCCGAGGGCAGGCATGGAGGACCTGAACTAAGGCTTATGAGGTTTGCAAAGACAAGAGGCCAGATGTGAGAGATGCCAAGGAGATTGGCTTTCCAGCCCCTGGTGACTCCAAGCCTGGTGTTTGGACCAGCGGCCTCGGCATCACTTGGGAGATGGGGAGAAAGGCAGGCTCCCCTCCCCCAGAGCAACTTCTTTCAAGATATGTCTCCAAAGGCAAAGGAAACAAAAGCGAAGATGAACTCTTGGGACTTCATCAAAATCAAAAGCTTCTGCACAGCAAAGGAAACAGTCAAGAAAACAAAGAAGCAACCCACGGAATGGGAGAAGATATTTGCAAATGCCAGCACAGACAAAAGGTTGATATCCAGGATCTATAATGAACTCCTCAAACTCAACACACACAAAACAGACAATCATATCAAAAAATGGGCAGAAGATATGGACAGACACTTCTCCAATGAAGACATACAAATGGCTATCAGACACATGAAAAAAATGTTCATCATCACTAGCCATCAGGGAGATCAAATTAATACTACATTGAGATATCACCTTACAACAGTTAGAATGGCCAAAATTAGCAAGACAGGAAACAACATGTGTTGGAGGGGATGTGGAGAAAGGGGAACCCTCTTCCACTGTTGGTGGGAATGCAAGTTGGTGCAGCCTCTTTGGAGAACAGTGTGGAGATTCCTCAAGAAATTAAAAATAGAACTTCCCTATGACCCTGCCATTGCACTCCTGGGTATTTACCCCAAAGATACAGATGTAGTGAAAAGAAGGGCCATCTGTACCCCAATATTTATAGCAGCAATGGCCATGGTCGCCAAACTGTGGAAAGAACCAAGATGCCCTTCAACGGACGAATGGATAAGGAAGATGTGGTCCATATACATTATGGAGTATTATGCCTCCATCAGAAAGGACGGATACCCAACTTTTGTAGCAACATGGACGGGACTGGAAAAGAGTATGCTGCGTGAAATAAGTCAAGCAGAGAGAGTCAATTATCATATGGTTTCACTTTGTGGAGCATAACAAATAGCATGGAGGACATGGGGAGATAGAGAGGAGAAGGGAGTTGGGGCAAATTGGAAGGAGAGGGAATCATGAGAGACTATGGACTCTGAAAAACAATCTGAGGGGTTTGAAGTGGCGGGGGGGGTCGGAGGTCGGGGTACCAGGTGGTGGGTATTATAGAGGTGACGGATTGCATGGAGCACTGGGTGTGGTGAAAAAACAATGATACTGTTATGCTGAAAATAAATAAAATAATAAAAAAAAAGGAAACAGAATCTGCATTTTGACCAGATTACCCAAGTGATCCCTATGCCCCCTTCAAGTGTCAGAAGCATTGCTTTAGGACTGTTTGCCTTGCAAGGGGAAATGAGGAAAGACTAAAGATGACTTTGACCTTCTGTTCAGGCATCCCAAATTTGGGGCATGTTAGAAGAGCACTTCACCTCAGCAGCCCAGTTAGAGCAAGGGCTTGGGGTACAAAGACCACTATTTAACTGAGCTGGCAAGGAATGACCCTAGTTAAGGACCCAGTTGCTCTCTTCCCATATTCTTCCTTTCTCTGCAGGTACAGATTTCTTCAGGCATCAGGACCATCTCTCCAGATTTGAAGTATGCTACTTCACTAGTTTATAGTAAACCTTTGATGCCTAGACTCTTCTTGACTTTCTTTTATTCTCCCCCCACATTTCCTTGTCCAGTGTTTTTTTTTTTTTTTTTTGCTCTGGGCTTGCTAATTTAAACTCAAATGCCGGTGGCCAGGTATAATACATCTTCAAAGAAATATTTCAGTGTTCTCCGAGTCTTAATACACTGCCATGAGAGATGACACTACTTGAAGCATGGAGTTAATGGGGTCACATTTGGGGGCACAGGGGTCTTTAAGACCTGCTAACCTAGATGGCCCCATCTCCTGTGGCTCCTCTACAGATAACTTGTACTCCTGAAATTCTTGATCTCAAGGGACTATTTTCATTCCTACGTGGAATGCAATTCCCCAGCTTCCTGGCAGACTCCGGGCTGAGATAGGTACCCCCCACCTGTGTGGTCTCCTTGGGCGTATCTCCTTCAGGGCGTGCTATCACACTATGCCTTGTTGATTTACATGTCCCTCCCACCCTTGATTCTCTGTCTTTTCATCTTTACACCCTCAAAGCATAGCAGAGTACCTAGCTCATACTGGAGGCACAATAAATATTTGTTAAATGAGTCAATGAAAGAATGTGTGACTGTGGATGAGGCTGGTTTGGGGGGTAGGATAGATCTGGGGAGTCAGAACTGTAGTTCATTGAACCGTTTGGGGTTAGACTCATGATCTTCTTGACCTATGCTAAGGTCAGGAGCTACTCTGTATTCTTACATGGGTTTTTGAACATCTCTGAATTACTCTTAATATCCTCATGGGCCCTTCTGGTGAACAATAATCTAGAACATTCTTCCCCACCTTAAATTTACAAGCAAACATCAAAACCTGCTGCTCGGTTATTTTGCCTAAGAAACACATACCTCTGACTTTGAAGTGGGTTTGGGTTTGGTCACTTATTTTTACTTTTATGGGTGTCTTATTCTTAGTTGCAGAGGTATTTTTAGTAAGTTTTTACTCATTGAACACTTACAGCCCAAGAAACAATAGGCTTGCTTAAGTTGACCCTGGCCAACTCTGTTTGTGGGGGAATTCCTGGCCTTAATAAGTGATGCACTCCTACCCAGTCTAGCTACCCCAAACAAATTCCAGGACAATACAAAGAATGTCAAGAATAGCCAAGCAAGAAAATACTTCTGTTGCAGCTTCAAGCTTAGAGGATGCATTCCTCCCCACCTTAACTAAAGAATCTCCCCACAGAAGGAGGAAACAAAAATCCCTGGGAGCCAAGAATGACAGAGTATGTGTCTACATGAATGGACACTATTTTGTGTTTTGTTGTCACTATTGTCATCAATGATCCTCTGTTGTTGTGTAAAGACCATAATATTATCCTGATGGGCAAGCTGGCATTATGATTTATCTTGTAATTATTCTCTACTAACAATCCTCTGAACATAGTCTACCAATCCTTTTTTTCTCTGCCTTTCATTCTTTATCCTAATACCTCTGAAATGTAGTTCTCATTCTGCATGCTCCCAACCTCCATGGTGGCCATTTCTTCTTCAAGGTTCCATTTCCCCATAGCTCCACTCAAAGTTACAGAGTCCTATGTGGACATAATTGCTCTTTTCTGGTCACTACCGCATGTATATTACATAAGAGCATCAAGAGTATCTTTGGAAATGAACCCCAAGCTTATTTTGAGCTGTTTCTTTCCTGTGCCATGGTAACATCAATTGGCTTATTACATATCACAGATGAGCCACCCATATGGACAAAGATCATTCTCTTGCCCTCCAGCAGAAGGACGGCAGCGGGCTCCTCTTCCCATGTTGGAGAGAAATGCCTTGATTTCATGTTCCAATCATCAAAGTTAGATGGCATGCACATGGTCAAGACTCAGACAATGTGAAGATGAGTGGAGGTCCTGGAAATGATGCTGGCTGAGAAGAGAGAAGCACCAAAGGCCTCCTTTGCCTCTTTTCAACATTTCTTAGAGCCAGTCCCAACTTGATACACTACTTCTAATTTAAGAGACTTCACTGGATTTCCTCTTGTGTCTGCCATAGTTTTGTTAATCCCCAAAACAATATTGTTTCAACTCTAACAGCATTTTTGACTAGGCAGAAAATTGACTAATGCAGGCAAAGTATACTTGAAATGATTAATATTTTTTCTATGTTGCATGTTTCTATGTTGCATGTCTAAGGGTAAAATGAAAGATTCAGAATCCATTGTCAATGGAACCTACCACTGCCATCTAACCAAAAACATTGACCAAACTAGCTTTTGATATGCAAATGGGTGCCTGGCTCTGGCACCATCATGGGAAAGCAACAACTTTTCACTATGCGAACAATTTATATGTTCTATGAAATAGCCAAGGAAAAAGAAAGAAGAAAAGCAGGAAACGAAAAGAAAGAAAAAGAAAGGAAGAAAAGAAAACTGAAGCACCATGTCCAAACTAAAAATGCTTTCATCGATCTTAGTGACAATAAGAGGATTTTTCTTTTTTAACATCTCTGGAATGGACAAGAGAACATAGGGGTAAACTGTGTTTAAAGTCCCATACAGCAGGGGGCTTTCAGCTCAGGTTATGATCTCAGGGCGATGAGATGGAGCCCTGCATTGGGCTCCCCACTCAAAGGCATCTGCTTGTGATTCTTTCTTTCTCTCTTCCTCTGCCCCTCCCCCTACAGGCACACGGGCTCTCTCTCTCAAAAAAAAAAAAAAAAAAAGTCCCATATTGCAGGGAATATTATTTTATGTTCTAATTCAGTTATTTTATTTCCTTTCTTCTTCTTCTTTATGTATTTAGTTGGGTGTTTTTTTTTTTTTTTTTTTTGGTTTTTGCTTTGTTTTGTTTTGTATGTGCATGTTTTGTGTTTTGCTCTCTGGAAGATGACAAATTGTATAGTTCAGTGACATAAATTACCTGAACAATTTACTGGAGAAGTTCTTGGCAGAAAAGGCCTGCTAGCGCCTGTGTTCCCTTCCTTGCTGCTGTGGGAACGCTATGTACCCTCCGGAGCCTGGGGCGGCCTGATTGGGCTCTATTATTTTCATATGCACAGTCTGCTGCTGAGAGGCTTAAGAAGCAGGGCACATTCTCCTACTCTGTCTAAGAAGGGTCGGGCCAGACCTTATTATTGCCCCTTCTGTTCTGCTCCTCTGCCTCCAGTAATGCTCAGGATTTGGTAATTCAGGGAAAAGGCGATGCCAGTTATGCCTCTGGACAGCTATGACATAATTGCTGTCCAAGGCATGCCAGGATTTTATAAATTCCAGCCTGTGATCGGTTCCTACCCTGAAGAATGTGTTCTGATGGTGTCTACCAGTGCTGGCATATCTACAAATAAGATCTAAGCACCATTGTTAATCATCTGGCACCTTTTAAAAAGACAGGATCGTCGTGCTGTCTAGCTTTTGGTGCTATTATGGTCTGATATGCAATTGTGAGACGTGTTAGTGCTTTCCTCTATTGGCTCCAAATCAGGGATGATCAAAATGTTTGCAGATCAGGGCTCAGCCAGACCCTTGAGCTGCAAAGGCTCCTTTAACCTGGCCCGAAAGTGGTGGCTCCCCGGTCTCTCCAGGCTTACCTAAGCTTTCATACTTCTTCTGGAGGGCACAGGTATAAATACATTAAATGTATCCAGAAGACAGCAAGTGTACATAAAATAGTCTCAACGTTAGGTGGTAGTGAGCCTTACTGATTCAAGATATCCTCGGCCAGAGAATGGAATGGGATGGGCCACCTTTTTCCTTCTCTTTCCTTTCTCACATTCCAAAGGTGAGTTTGGTGCTGCCTAAACACCAGACATAGAACGTGCCCAACCCCAAAAGAAGAGCCAGTTAAAACCATCAGTTTCTCCCCTGAGGTGGTCACCTAGTCCCTAAGTTCCCATGTCTGGGGTTAACACCTGTATCCCCTGTGTGTTGTTGAACACCTGACTTTCTGCACCTGCTGAAGGCTTGGGCATGTCTTCCTCATGATCGCCACTGCTAACCCTTGCAACATGGCTCACATCTGGGTAGTGGAAACAGCTCCTAATCCGTGTACCTGCATTCAGCCTTTCTCTCTACCCCCCGCCCCCATGACTGCTAGAACGAGCATCCACAGGTGCTCTTGGCAGTGCCATTTGGTGACACAGTAAAAGGTTTTGGCAATTACCTTAGATGTCCAACAACAGGCTTTATTGTAACATTTCTCCTTCCTCTCTTATTTCTCCTCAACACTGCCCATTTCCAACTCAGACAATGTGCTTGTTTTTCACTTCACAAGACTGGCTAGATATTTGCCCTGAAGGCATTGTTCAAATCTTTCCACTAATCTGGGACTCTCTCTCTCCTACTCTCCTTGCTCCTCTCAAGACCCGAGTTTGTTATCCAGGAGCCCACTGTTGTTAACCAGGGGCTCTCTCGGGTGGCCTCTTCACTCGGCTTCCTCTGTTCCCTGGAAGGTTTTAGTCTATTGATGCTTGAGTCAATAGCAAATCATTTTGACCTGATGATCTTTCGTTTTATAATGACTCACAAGGCACTCCTGGTATTTGGAGCGTACCTGCACCAAACCCTCCCCAACCCACCTACATCACAGGAAAGTTTTTGAAGTCAGGAGCATGTCTCCTCTTGTTTGGATGCCGTCCCCCCAACAAAGTCATGTATCTATTCAGCATTCTTTCAACAAATGCCCATCAGCATATAAGGGCTGCAGGCATAAGTTGTGAGGAAGACAGACCCAGTCCTTGGCCTTACGAGCCAGTGTGGAGTGGGCTTATAGAGCCAATATCCTGGGACATAAAAGGAAATGAGGCATATATTTTCTGAAGGAAGAAAAAAAGCATGTGTGATAACTTCATGAATGGTGGCAAGAGAGTTGGGAGAATCACATCTAATGATGTATTTCATGACACAATGATGTAGGTGGAGAATACCAAGGCAGGTGGTGAACACAGCCCATCTGCCAGATTCTGCAGACTTTCTACGTCCTCTCGAAATAAAACCAGTCTTCAGGGGTTTCTGGAAGTATTCTATATCTTGGTCTGCGTGATGGCTACACAGGTGTATACATAGATAAAAATGCATCAAGCTGTCCCTATTTCATAACTCCATAAAAAAGGTCTTGTGTGTCTGTGTATGCTTAAAGAAAAACGGTGAGAAGGAAAGCAAAGTGAAACACGTGACTGCTGGTGTGACTTCTTATTCCCATAAAAATACTCCCAGATCAGTCCTGCCTGGATCCCAAGGACACAAGCTGGAGGTGTTTTTTGGCCATAAAGTGCAGAGCCACCCAAATGGGTTCTTGATGCATTCAATGGGAGACTTGGAGGGAGTCAATGTTCTCACATGCTGGAGGATTAGTACTGAACCTGAAGATCAGGGCAACGTTTCTGAACTCTGGCAGCACATTAGGACCACCTGAGCATTCTTAACAAAACCCCAGTGCCTGGACCCCGCCCTCTGAGACTCTGATTCAGTTGGCCTTGGATGGGCCTCCTGTACCACTATTTTTAAAAAGGTGCCATTTTTAATGTGCAACAAGAATTCCTAATCCCTAGTGAATCCCATGTCTTCTTCAGAGCATTAAGGAAATGGGATTTCACAAAGTTTAAGTGATTTGCCTCAAGCAGTGCTCCTGGGTACATGTCTCAATTATCGGAAGAGCTTGTGGAGTGTATCCATGCCTGAGAAGAACCACTGGCTCAAGGTTACAAAGGACTGAGTGGTCAGAGCCAGGAATCCAATCCAAGTGCTTTGATTCTTAACCTCTAGTTTGTTCCACTTCATCTCCCCTAAAGGGAGACATCATTATTGGCAAAAGCTTTTGAAATAAAAATTGTAGCTATGGCTTTAATCTCAATTTGAACTCATTAGAGCAACCCCACTGACTGGAAACATTGGAAGCAATCTAGGAAGGTGGAATTCACTCTTTAAAATCCTTCTTGATGGGAATAAACAATGTCAATGGCTCTCCCAGGTCTTAGTTCTCACTTCGCTTCTCACCAGCCTCCCCCTTCCCAGCCCCCACTGATAGATTCTGTCGGCTCAGTTAATACATTTGACATAACACACTTTGTGCCATCACTCTGGCACACCTCCACATTAAAACACAGTAACTCGAGAAATCAGAAAAATGAGGTGGGGATTAGTCAGAAAAAGACTAATGTAGAAGCTGATGTATCTTGAAACATCTGAGAAAGAGCATTAATGAGATCTTCACAAGCTAACTTAAAACTTCCAGTAATAAATGAGCTGCCCAACGAAAATGACTTCCTAACTCTATAATGATAACTTGAAATCTTCAAGCAGTTGCTTAAGACATTGACTACAATGTCTGTTTTTAATTCGTTAGTGAGATCAGCATCTAGAAGCAAATGGGAAAGACTTTCTCAGAAATCCATCAATCAGATGAGTTGAAAATAGCTCATCTCCCTACAGCTTTTTATCAGTGCCTTCCTTTGAGGTAATCAAGGCCATTTCTGCCTTCACATGTGATGATGCTCTTTTCTCCATTTTATCACTTTCATCTGGATAGTGATGTACATTTTTGCGAGGGGATCATTATGTTTTTAACAAGAGTACAGAGTACATTCAAACATGAAAGAAAGATTCCTCTATTAGACTGTGTCAGTGTGGTTGGACAAGTGCATGTTAGATGAGAGATTGGTTTAGATCAGATCTAGCTTGTCTTCAGGGCTGGCAAATGTAGAAAATAAGGTATGGTGGAGCCCTGGTGCCGAGTAGCACTGAATTCAGCTGCAATCTGGCATGGGGAGGACAGCACGGGGATTTTTCCAGATGCTCTCATCCTTCCTTTCTTTTTCTTAGTAAATTTTTTAAAATTTTAATTTCAGTGTAGTTAACATACAGTATTATCCTAGTTTCAGGTGTACAGTCCAGAGATTCAACAACTCTATACGTGACTCAGTGTTCATCATATAAAGTGCCCTCTTAATTCCCTTCATCTGTTTCATCCACCTCCCATCCACTGCCCCTCTGGGAACCACCAGTTTGTTCTCTCTTAAAGAGTCTGCTTTGTGGTTTGTCTTTTTTCATTTGTTGGTTTGTTTGATTTCTTAAATTCCACATGTGAGTTAAATTATAGGGTATTTATCTTTCTCAGGCTTATTTCACTGAGCATTATATTTTCTAGCCCCATCCAGGTTGTGGCAAATGGCAAGATTTCATTCTTTTTTTTTTTTTTTAAGATTTTATTTATATATTTATTTGAGAAGGAGAGCAGAGGGAGGAGCAGAAGGAGAGGGACAAGCAGATTCTGTGCTGTGCATGGAGCCGGATGGGGGGTTAAATCCCAGGACCTTGAGTTCATGATCTGAGCTGAAACTGAGTCGATGCTTTAACTGACTGAGTGACCCAGAAGCTCCAAGATTTCATTCTTTTTTTTTTAGTAACTGAGTAATATTCCAATGTGTGTGTATGTGTATGTGTATGTGTGTGTACATGTGTGCATGTGTGTGTGTGTACCACCTCTTCTTTATCCATTCATCTATCGGTGGACATTTGGGTTGCTTCCATAATTTGGTTATTGCAAATAATACTGCTGTAAATATACTGGGTATATTTACTGGCATGTATATACTATACTATAAATATACTGGGTATATTTATTGGCATGTATCCTTTCAAATTAGGGTTTTGATCTTCTTTGGGTAAATCCTGGGTCGTGAAGTTACTGGGGCATAGGGTAGCTCTATTTTCAATTTTCTAAACCTCCATACTGTTTTCCAGAGTGGCTGCACCAGCTTGCATTCCCACCAACGGAGCACAAGGATTTTTCTTTCTCTGCATCCTTGTCAACACCTGTTGTCATCTTTCCTTTCTGACTTAGAGGAAGTGTTGCTTCACAGATATTCAATAAATGTTTGTTCATCCATTCATTCATTCATCCAACCAGTTATCATAAAGTTGCCAACTGTTTAACAAGTGCTGCTAGGTGTTAGAGTATACATGTGAATAAAACACAGTTCATGACTATAAAGTTTTTATGGATTCCTTACTGAATGAATGAATATAAGGAGGAAAGGGAAAAAAAAAGTGTTTTCAAGGGGCACCTGGGTGGCTCAGTTAGTTAAGAGTCTGACTCTTGATTTTGGTTCATGTCATGATCTCAGGGTTGTGAGATCAAACCCTGTGTCAGGGTTCCACACTCAGCGTGGAGTCTGCTTGAGATTCTCTCTCTCCCTCTGCCTCAGGCCCTCCCTCTGCTCTAAATAAATAAATAAATAAAATCTTCTAAAAACCAGCAACAAAAAAAGTGTCTAGGGGAATAACAATACTAGAACAGTGTTAAGAAAGTATGAAGTTTTGAATCAGGCAGATGCTGGTTCAAATCTAAAAATCCCTTCTTATCAGCTCTTCATGCCTAACGTCAAGAATTCAGAGTAACAGAAGCATTTGGTCAAGAATACTTAGGTTCATTGGGATCCTTTGAGAATCAAAATGCAAAATAAGACTAGACGTGACAGATTTATTGAAGAAAACACCTGTGAAGGGTAAGGAAGGAGGAAGAAGGAATATGTAGGAAGATGCCTCAGACCATGATGCAGGTCTGATTCCTGGGAAGCAGAAAGGGAAGGGAGGAGGGTTGGATAGGGAGAATCTGAGATTCCAGTGCAGTTGCAAGAAAGTTTTAGCCGAGTTGATGGGAGTCTTTGAGCCAAAGTCACTCATTGGAGGAAGCCTGCATCTTATGGAGGAAGCCTTGGCATCTATGCTTAGCCATTACAGAATAGCAATTTACTTGAAGTGTGGCTTCTGAGAATGTGGTCAAGGATCCAGAGGGTAGCATGGATCTGGGGTTGCTGTTCACTTATGTCATTTCCACAGCATGACATCAAAGTAGCCCATGACTACCAAAGTCGTTTTCACTGGAAAAATAAAAAAGAAAATTCAATTAATGTTTGGCTAAATCAAGAGTTGAGAAGATTAAAAAAAAGAAAGAGAGAGAGAGAAGATAGTAAATCTTACAAGCTTTGTGGCCATACAACTCTTTTGCAGTTAAGAGAAGCCATAGACATTATGTTAATTTGGAGGTGTTCCAATAAAACTTTATTTACAAAAACAAGCAGGAAGACTGTTGGATTGTGGAGCATAGTTTGTGGATACCTGGTTTGCATGGATAAGGTGCTATTTCCTCACATTATGTCTAGAGATAAGATTGCAGGTGATGCTTCAGGGACTCAGCATGACATAAGACTTTTCCATCTTTTGCTCTTTTATTTTCAGCATCATTTTAAGGCTATCAGCTGATTTTCAACAGAAATATTCTCAGCAGTTTTAAAGATAGCAAATGACTTCTCAAGGGATGCCTATCCCTTATATAAGGGAGGAAATGACATCTTCTAAATTCCCTAGCAACAATGAACTCATTAATTAATCACAGATTTATTGAGCAGTTACTTCAGATCAGGTATTATTCTAGGTGTTCCCATAGTTAACAAAATAGAACAACTCTTTGTCCAAATGAAGCTGACATCCTAGTGGAGATGGAGGGGGTGATGGAGGATAAACAAGATAAGTAAAATATGTAGTAGTAGATGGTAGGAGATGCTATGGACAAAATAAAGTCAGGAAAAGGGAAGGATACTCCATGTGGTGGCAGTAAGGAGAAATTGCATTTTAAGTGAGGTGGATCAAAAAAGATGTCATTGAGTGGGTAATATTTGCAGAAAGATAAGGTAGTGTTAAACTATGAAAATAAATTATGGAAAAATTTTCCAGGGGAGGGGAATCTATCCAGTGCAATGTTCTAATGCCAGATCTATGTAGCTGGAGTAGAGTGAACCAGGAGAGAGGGGGAGACTCGAGGAAAAACAGGTCAGGAGGCCAGGTCACGTGGTGGGGACTTCTGGGGCTCTGTGATGACTTTGGCTTCTATTCCGAGGGAGATGAGAAGCCATGGGACCATTGTGAGCTGAGGGAAGAACACAATTTACATATTAACAGAGCCACTGCGGACGCTGTATTGCGACTACATGGAAGGAAGCGGCAAGATGGAAGCATGGCGTCCCATTAGGAGGCTTCAAAGCTAAGAGTTGCTGGTGATTTGGAGCAGGACAGCAGCAGCAGAGGTAAGGAGAAGCCTAGAGTTGCAGAATCTGTGGATTGACTGGATATGGACGGACCGTGAGAGGAAGAGGAAGCAGTGATGACTAAGCTGGCAGACTTACACACCGGGGACACTAGGGTTGACATTTAGTTAGATGGCGAACACGGAGCAGGCAAAGACACTGGAAAGGCCAAGAGGATGAGTCGGACCAGTTGGACTGAGAATCTTATCAGCTCACTGGCTAAAGATGCTGAATAGGCAGTTGGTTATGTAAGTCTCTGCATTTAGACTTGAAGTCTACCCTGGGAATCTTCCGCAGATGCTTCCATATCATTGCCTGGAATTTTGTCATATAGGCAGCTTATCCCTAGCTGCAGGGAAGGTAGAGATGTCCATGTTCACCTTTTCCATCTTCCACAGAGAAAGATAGCAAGAGAGAAAGGGATTGGTATTTCAATGAGCAACATCTGACTTATTGTCTCTTAGCTCTTTCTATCAGGGATAATGAAATCTACTTTACATGATTATGGCAACAACTCACCTGAGCTAACTATAGAAGGCTCCGGGCATACATAACGTGTTCTTTAAATACCCGAGTTCCCCTCCCTTCCCTTCCCTTCCAGTGACCTGAGATGTCCTGGTAAGTTGTTAACTCTGTCAATAATACTTATTTTTGGACTTCCTCATTTAATGAAGCAGTGACACCACTATTTTTATAATCACTGCTGTGGCAGAAGAAAGGAACTTTTCCTTCCCCATGTTTCCGCCCCCCACAGCCACATACTTTCAAGAGCTGGATCGGTGAAGCTGGTTTTCTTCCTCTCAGTGACTCTTCCTTCTCATTTCTCAGAGGGTTTCGTTTTCACTTTTACGTTTTAGTTTCTGTGCGTAATGATAGTCAGAGAATCTACAAATTCTTAGTAATGATCAACCATCATGAGACAGGCAAAACTCTCCCCCAGTCTGAGACTTCATTGAAGAGTGTCTGGGGAGAACATTCACAAATACAAAGAAGTCCAAAGCAACATGAAGGGTGTCTCGTTCAAGGCCAGGTGGAGGCATGTGTTCGGGCCACTTGGTGGGACAAAGTCAGAGCGAACCCAATGGCTGTCAGAGGTAAATAACTCTAGAGACATTATTCTCCACTCTCACATCTGGCAGAAAACTATGTAGGAGCATTCCGAAGCCCTGTGTCAGCCTTATCTGTCCATTTTATATTTGCTTTATATCCCTTTCTCTCTCCCAGTGCAGGGAGAGGGCAAAATGTTTGTGTGTGTTTCTACCTATACAGGATGGCCATAAAGTCTTGACTCTAAAATAATATCGTTTTATCCTTTACTGTAGTGTGATAACAGTAAATCTTTTACAATGTGTTTGTCTGCTTTTCCAGACTTTGTGGCCACCGTGTGTGTGTGTGTGTGTGTGTGTGCGTGTACACGTACACATGCATGTGTGAGTATTATGTATTGGTTACTAGGGCTGCCCTAACAAAATACCACAGAGTGGACGGCTTACACAACAAAAATTTATTTTTTCACAATTCTTGGAGGCTAGAAGTCTGAGATCAAACCTTCAGCAGGGTTGGTTTCTTCTGAGAGCTCTCTCTTTGTTTTACAGATGGCTGCCTTCTCCCGTGTTCCCATACAGTCTCCCCTCTGTGCATTGACTGTGTCCTAATCTCTTCTTTTAAGAACATAAGTCATAGTGTGTTAGGATCCATCCTTGTGGTTTCATTTTAACTTAATCATCTCTTTAAATATACTCTCTTCAAATATAGGTACATTCTGAGGTACTGAGGGTTAGGACCTCAAGATATGAATCCTGGAGCTACATAATATACAGCTCATAACGGTATATATTTATATATAAATATAAAATGTTACATATAAAATACATATATAAAGCACATATTATGTCTTATATAATGCATTATATTTATACCTTTTATACATATACATACATGTATCTGTGCACATGCATTATACACACAAAGATTTTGAGATATTGTCCAATTTGTGCTTGAAACTTCCTCCTGTCTGTAGAAATGCCAGTCCCCTGACTGCCTAGGGCAGCTTTCCCCTGTAACTGTAGATGTCTGCCAGAGGCTCATTGTCCAGATCTGTTAATCTTTATAAGATGCTCTGAAGGGCAGGATACCTTAACCTTCTAACCTCACCATGCCTGTTAAGTAGGAAAGATGGTGCTCTGCTCCTGGGGCAACTTCACCTGCGGTGTTCATGAGCAGAATCTCAAAGCAGAAAAGCCTCTTGGATGGGGGATAAAGGGAGGGGGGTGGGGTGCGTGCTCCATGCTTTTGTTTCCCTAAAATTCCTTTAGCAGCAGGCAGGAAAAGTGACCACAGCAGGGTAGGCTTCTGTTTAGGCTGAGGAAGCAGGGAGCCAGCCAAAGACCAGGAAAAGACCCATGCTTCTGGGTTAAAGATAAACTGAAAAGGTATTTTAAGAGCTAGCTGTTGGTCCAGTGGGAACAATAGATAAGTTAAAGGCCTGGGTATTAAGCCAATTTCATCTCTGAGTAATATTTTTTAGGAAACTATGAATGACATTGAGATTGGCAACCATTGTTCACTTGAAAGGAGATTTTTCAAGAATCTTGACTTTTCCCGTGATGTATGGTCAAAATGGGGAGAAGAAGCTAAGATTTCCCTGCCGCTCAACTTCAGTCCTTTGGGGTTGACTTTTCTACTTGTCAGTTACAGATTGGTCAATTTTATTTTCAATCATGTATAGGCACTAATTTGTCCAATTTCTTTACTACTCAAATTAACAAGTCTGGACCAGCAAAGTTCACACCTCCTGGGAGTTGTGAGACATAGAGTCTCTGGCCCCTCCCAGACCTACAGAATCAGAATCTGCATTTTAAAAAGATCCCCAGTTGATCTCTATTCATATATAAGTTTAAGAAACAGCAGTCTAAGGGCCTAACATCCTAGTTGTGACCTTTTCTGGAAGGTAGAGACCATATACAAAAGTATAACACTCTATTAGGAAACATTTCCTATAGTACCCCATCTTGAGTAGGCAATAAACAACCGGTGTGCTCTGATGATCGACAGGTGATCATTAATAGAAGAAACAAGTGAACAGTAAGAGATGTTCTTTCAAGACTCCAACAAACTGACACCTGCCTATTCCTTGGTACATTGGTAACTTTATTATTCATCTAATTACAGTATTTTTATGCTGTGTTATCTTGAGTCACTTACTTGACCTTCTGTGACTTAGTTTCTCTTCTACAAAATGGGGTTTAAAATAATACTTATCAGGGCGCCTGGGTGGCTCAGTGGTTAAGACTCTGCGTTGGGCTCAGGTCATGTTCTCAGGGTCCTGGGATAGAGCCCAGCATTGGGCTATCTGCTCAGCAGGGAGCCTGCTTCCTCCTCTCTCATCATCTCTCTGCCTACTTATGATCTCTCCCTCTCTGTCAAATAAATAAATAAAAGCCTTATAAGTAAATAAGTTTATACCTGTGAAGCACTCATATTGGCATATTGTGTCTGGCATATGGTAAGAGCCAAATAAGTGTTAGTTAAAAATACAATACAGCAGGACCTGTATAAATGTTTATGTCTCAAAATCTTCCCATGTGTGAATTGTTATGATTTTTTTTTAATGTATTATCTGGTTTCTCCCTATATATTTGCATACTACTTTTCCTGTTGTTCTTTAGGTTTCTTGAAGAAAGAATAAAAGACGGTTACCATCTTCCCATAAAAGTATATAGCACAGTGCTCAGCACACAGTAGACTCTTAGTTTTGCAGAACTATGTATGTTCAGGTGCACAACCATTTTGAGAGTGAGAGCTGATTTGACTAGTTTGATGTTTTTCCACTGCATTGATGACAACATTGGCTATAGTTCACATATTCATTCATTCCCTCATTTGACAAAGGTTTGAGCACCTACTGTGGTCTAGATTCTGTCCTAGGTGTTCAAGATATGCAGGAACAGATCTTTTAAAAATTCTTTGAGGAGTTTTGCTCTAAAGAGAAGCAGAGAAACTAGGTACTCATGAAGGGAGAAGGGGGGTGGGCAAGAGAAGTTAAAAAATGGATGATGTGGGGCGCCTGGGTGGCTCAGTG
Organism: Mustela putorius furo; assembly: GCF_011764305.1. Taxonomy (NCBI): domain Eukaryota; kingdom Metazoa; phylum Chordata; class Mammalia; order Carnivora; family Mustelidae; genus Mustela; species Mustela putorius. The sequence continues at coordinate 9,537,013 of NW_025422022.1, forward strand.
GGTTAAAGCCTCTGCCTTCGGCTCAGGTCATGATCCCAGAGTCCTGGGATGGAGCCCCACGTCGGGCTTTCTGCTCGGCAGGGAGCCTGCTTTCTCCTCTCTCTCTGCCTGCCTCTCTGCCTACTTGTGATCTCTGTCTCTCAAATAAATAAATAAACAAAATCTTTAAAAAAAAAAGGATGATGTTACAGCACGTGTATACTCATGGAAATTGAGACAAGATGATGAGAGAAGATAGGGGGGCAGTTCCCTCCTTGGGATAACAAGAGAGGATGAGCTCTAATGCACCAGTGTTGCAACTGACCTTGGCTGGCAGCAATGACAACTTCACCATAAAGAAAGGAGAGAAAGCATAGGACATAGGAAACAAGATAGGTATCAGCTCTATCAGGAGACAGTCAAGGGGAGAAATTGGAATTTTCAGGGGAGAGAAGGTGGGCAGTAGTCCTTGAGGACAGCGGGAGAGGTAATAGGGTCTGCACACACAGAATGCCTGCCCGATGGTGGTAAGGTCCATTGTCCACTGTGGTCATGAGTTTAAGGGAAGACCAGGAAGCACATTGGTGTGTTTTTCTTTGGTCCCTTTTAGCTCCCCGGGTGCAGGTGTGGAATAGGCCAAGAGCTGCTCCTCACCAGATTGTACTCATGATTTGGCACCACAAGTACATAGCCACTGGAAAGACTAGATGCGCCAGTTCCTTAGGAAACTCACAGAACAAGTACCCTGGATATGAATTATTTGCATAATAAGAAATCATTTACTCCCAAGGACTATGCCATATCCCCTGGTAGTATTCTGTTCGTGTTGGGTTTTTATATTCCTCTTATCAAAGGCTTTCATTTCTGGAGAAGTAACTGATATTCCCATAATCTTTCACCCGTATAATTCCTTGCCTTCACTTGGACCCCACTTGGACCCCAAGTTTACCTATGCCTTCTTATGACCCTTAAAATATAGTGACCTTATTTAGTACCTCTGCCTGGGAATGGGCAACCCACAACTGGAAATGTGTTTGCTCTGCTGACTCAGTAGTTTGTTGAACAGCCTGAAAGCGTTAATGCAGCTCTTTCCGGGATTTGGGGTATCTCTTCTATGTCAGGACCTTGCTTTTTTCTTTTACATTCAGAATGGAAATTTTTTTTTCTGACGGATAGATTTGTGTCACCCAAATTTCATTTTTCGTCCCTTCCTCCATGTCAACTGACGTTATTACCCAACTTCCATGATTGTCCTTTACCTGAAACAGCAAGGCTCCAGAATAGCTCTTAAAACTTTGCTGCCCCAACAAGGAGGAAATAATGAGCTTCTTTCTCTTGAAAATCTTTTGTAACCTCCTATGGTGAGTGCAGGGGTTGCTCTGTGCATTCTCAATTCTCTCTGGCTCCTGGGCCACTCTAGGGCAATGGGAAGCTGACTGTGCTCTGGTCACTAAATTGTCCTTGACTTGGGGGTTGCATTGTGCTCTCTAATGTAAGCATTGTTGGCTGCATATTTCTTACCATGCACAGGTGCAAAAAGTACCCAGGGGGCTTCCCCATAGCTCTGGATCATGCATAGCCTTCCCTTGATTACATTCTGTACCCTCTTCACACCTCCCCTCCCTTGAGTCTTCCCTGATAATGCCAGGGTAGGGACATTCTGTTCCAAGCTCATTAGTCAAGAATGTTACCAGACTGCCCTGAAGATTTTTTTTTTCCTCCCTGGTGTGGGCTCTCCCCAGTTCTGCAGGAAATCTGAAAATCATGCTGTCTTTATACTGAATTCAACTCAGGATCACATTTCTTCACCTGTGCCCGGGCATTATAGAGATGTTCTCTTAAGAACCCAACAAACTGACAAAGATGTTCAAATTAACAGTTCTTCTGCATGTGGAAGAATTCGATGACTCCCTGGGATAGTCATTCCTGAACTCGTTCTTCCAAATGGTGCAGCTTTTGGCTTCATCTTGCTGGGAAGAGTAGCCCTTCTGAAACACTAAGAGCAGGGTAACATTTGTGTCTGCCTACAGCCACTTTGTGGGCATCTCTGGGAAAGCTAGAGAGCCAAGCATTTGATTCATGAATATTTATCAAGTGCCTACTATGTGGCAGGTGCTGTACTTTGAGAATCACAGAAGTGATTCTAAAATTTTGCCACATTTCAGAATCTCCTGACGAGCTTAAAAATAATACTGATGCTTATGTTAAAGCCCATATCAAATAAATCAAATCAAGACAGCAGAATTTTTTGAAGCTCCTAGCAGATTTTTGGGACACCTGTGTGGCTCAGTAGGTTAAGCATCTGCTTTTGGCTTAGGTCATGATCCGAGGGGCCCTGGGATCAAGTCCCTGTCTGCTTCTCATTCTCCTTCTGCTCCCCACCCCTCACCCCATGCTCTCTCTCTCTTTCTCTCTCAAATAGATAAATAAAAGAAAAAGAAAAAAGCTCCTAGCCAATTCCAATGTGCAGTCCGGGCTGGAACCAGTGTTTTTGACAGTGCTCTTCAGCTTTAATATGAAAATGAGACCCCAGGACATTTTGTTAAAAATGCAGAATTTGATTCAGTAGGCCAGGGTAGGGCCTGGGCTTCTACATTTTCTTAAAGTTCCTCGGAAATACTGATGCTGCTGGTCTGCAGACCACACTTTGAGTAGCAAGCAATAAAGTTCCTTTATCCCTTGATGTGTCAAACTTTCCTGCCCTTGAGTCTTCACGTAGGCTCTTCCTTTTTCTCTGAAATCACCTCTCTGGAAATCCCCAGAAAAATGCTTTCTCATCTTTTGGTCCTTCAGGTTTCCCCTGACCACCCAATAGAGAGTAATCTCTACCTTCTTTCTCCATAAATGTCTATTTTTTGTTTTCTCAAGGGTTCTTCTGACACTAGTGCAAGTGCCAAGAAGCCAGGAGCCACCTCCATTTTGTTCTAGACAAATTATATTCAGCATTCAGTGGATGTCTAACAGAAAAAGCAGCTGATAAATGCTTGTTGAATGAATGACAACAGGGGTGCCTGGACAATTTCACCTATTTTTCTATTTCAGGTGAGACAAGAAGAAGTGAGAATAGTCCAGCCTTTTCTGTGAAATAGAAGAGAGTATCTTTGAGCATGTCTTATCTGGCCCTTTAAAAAAAAAAAAAGAAAGAAAGAAAGAAAGAACTTTGACTAAAAAAGTATGGGCAATCTCAAGAAACTCAAGAGCCATTCCTAAAAACAGAGCTTGAGGAAAAACACTAGGACAACTTCTTGCATTGCTTAGTGAATACCTTCAAAACGCTAAATCATCCGTTTGACAGTATTATCTTTTCAGGTCACTGCAGCTCACTAAGATAGCACCGAGTTGAATAATCAACAGAGAAATACCATAAACATCTCAGAAACTGAAGTGACCTTGGGGCTGGTTCATTACTAAACTAAGATCATATCAGAGGCCTTAATTCACCATAGGCAGTGTCTCATCCTTGCCAAATCTGGGCTTAAGATGGCAAGTAGACTGAGAATCACATGTAACTCCTCATTTCAGATTTAACTTGTGAAAAATAGAAATTTGTATTGCTTTCTCATGGATGGTGCAGTGGTCAGAGATAGTACCAAGGCTGTGGGTGCCCCCATATAAAGGACCGTGGAAAGTCGAAGTAAAGTTATTTGATAGGATTAAGAGATACAAAATTTATCCAGTCTCACAAAATGGGAGGAGAGGGCTATTACTCTTGAGAGAACTAAGGCACAAAAGAACTAATTATTCACCTGAAGTTGTTCAGCAACGGGATAGAGGAATAGGACCAACTCATCTCTCTACCCAATGGAAGCCGGTCTACTCAGTGACACAGTTTCCCTCTTCCTAAATTCATGACACAAAAGATTTATGTATTATGTTTTCTTTAATCTTTCTGAATGGGGCACTACGGAATCTCAGCCTTTTTCAAGCATACAGATTCTAAGAGTAATGAATTTTTGTATTTGCCTTTAGTGTTTATTTAGTTTTTCATTTTGAAAAAATTGACTGTTACCATTGACCTTTTCCTTCATACTGAGAATGCCCATGGGCTGTGTATGCTGGTGAGTGTTTGTTAGTGACGCTACCTTTCTACATTATAGAAAAATAAACAGGGAAATGTCCAGAAGGAGCTGAAGTAGTATTTAGGGACAGGACACAGGACACATTCCATCTATGAGTCTCGTGATACTGCCTGAATCAGTGCCACAGTATTATTTAGTCTGATCCCCATGTGGAAAAGGAAACTTTTGGTAGGATTGTCCATCTCTCGTGCACATTTCCAAGGTCTGAATGTCTCTAAAATGCATGGAACTGAAATATTTTGTGTAATTACAGCCTCTAGAGGCCTCTACAGCAAAAGACATAAATCAGTAGGAGTACGTGTATTCCAAGGGAAGTTTCTCTGTTTGTCCTTCAGCCATTCAGTTCTAAATTCTATGAGAAGAGAATGAAATTCATTCTGTTGTGGGCTCCAGGAAAATCTTTGGAGAACAAGCATGTGATCAGCATACATCTCACATTGCTAGCAAAGCTGAAGAAGCTGCCTTGAGAGATTATAGAAATCATAGGATCTCAGCCCTGGATACCAATTGGATGGGTCTCACCTAAGTAGAGAACATCCTCTAGGCCTGGTGAAGAACAAAGAGCTCAGAACTTTGGGGAAAGTTTTTCTTTGTTGGATTTAATTTTAAAACACGTCTTCCTTAATTTAAGCCTATGTCTGTATCACTCTATCTTCTACACATCTATCATAGTTCTCACCTCTTAAGCAATATATGTAAGATCAATTCTTTTTCTGGCCATTTTACATCCTTTATAGGAATGGTTTTATTTATAAGTTTAAAAATGAAAATGTCTTTCCAACAATAATCCTTTGAACATTTAAACAAAGATATGAAGACCTGTCTTACTTAATGTCCTCTACTACACTTGAAATGAAAATGATTGATTGTTATGTATGGCTCTAGGCCCCTCATGCCAGATGGTCTTCATGCACTCATTTATTCACCAGGCAATCACATATTCATACAATACACCGTATTGTATGAAATATACAGAGTGCAGGAGGACCATTATTTACCTTGTGCCTTCAAGAAAGTAGGTTTATTGGGGGTTAGCTTCTTTTTTAATTTTTTTTAAAGATTTTATTTATTTATTTATTTGACAGACAGAGATTACAAGCAGATAGAGAGGCAGGCAGAGAGCCTGAGCAGAGAGCCTGATGCGGGGCTTGATCCCAGGACCCTGAGATCATGACTTGAGCTGAAGGCAGAGGCTTAACCTACTGAGCCACCCAGGCGTTCCAGGTGTTTCTTTATTAGCATCTTTTTCACATAGTGATCTGCCTCTAGCTAAGTCCATCTACTTCTGTCTGTGGCTGGGAAGATGTTTGTCAAAAGATTCATGATAAATATCTTCAAATTCGTGTTAAAATGGTCTTGAGAGAGAGTGGAACTATACCACACAATAGATAGTTTAAAGAGACAGGTAACTAGAAGGAAACATAGACAAGAAACTAGAGTCTGAAACAGGTAGCGAATTGTCCTGTGAGTAGCAACTTTCCCTTCACTAGAATCTTCTCAGATGTTGTCGAGGGGCATCCTGCCACTAACACCAAACTAGAGAATTTGATTTAATTACTGGAGTGGTGATTTCAACTGTCTTTAGACTTCTCCACTTTTTTCTCCCAATTATTTGGCTTTGTTTTGTTTTTAAACATTTCATTTATTTGACAGACAGAGATCACAAGTAGGCAGAGAGGCAGGCAGAGAGAGAGGGAGGAAGCAGCCTCCCCTGCTGAGCAGAGAGCCCCGATGTGGGGGCTTGGCTTTGTTTTTAAGGAGTGTAGAGAATAAACCCTCCCTCTGCTGAACTGCTGAAAACTAGCCCACACTTTGCCCCATGGAGCCATCCATGCATGACCCAGGCAAAGGTTGTATCATTTACCCAGTTCCAGGCATGGCTCAAAGAGCTTCACATGCATTTAATCTCACTATTCTTCTAACAGTTTTATAGTTTTAGCCTCTACATTTAGGTGTTTCTTCCATTTTGAATCAGTTTTTGTATGTGGTGTGAGGTAAAGGTCCAACTTCATTCTTGTGCATGTGGATATCCAGTTTTCTCAGTATCATTGTTGAAGAGATTTCTTTTCCCCATTGAATGGTCTTGGCACCCTTGTCAAAAATCATTTGACCTTATATTCCAGGGATTACTTTTAGGCTTTCTACTTGATTCCATTGCTTTAAATGTCTGTCTTTATGCCACTACCATGCTCTTTTGATTACTGTAGCTCTGGGGTTAAGTTTTGAAATTAAGAAGTGTGAGACCTCCAACTTCATTCTTTTTCAAAATTGTTTTGGCTATTTGGGGTCGCCGGAGAGTCCATAAGAGTTTTAGGATAAATTTTTCTATTTCTGCAAAAAATGCCAGTAGGATTTTGATGGGATTAACATTGAATTTGTGGGTCATCTTAATATCATTATGTCTTCTGATCCATGAACACAGGATATCCTTCCATTTATTTGTGTCTTTAATTTCTTTCAACAATGTTTTATAGTTTTTAGTGTACAAGTCTTTTCTTCATCCTTGGTTAAGTTGATTCTTCTGTGTTTTATTCTTCTTGATGCTATTGTAAATGGAATTGTTTTCTAATCTTTCCATTAATAACCCATTTTATAGATGATGACACTGGGGCACAGAGACATTAAGTCACCTGTTCCATGAGTAGTAGTACTGACAGGACCACCAAACTGTGAAATCAGGATTTGAACTCAGTTTGCTTGATCCCAGAGTTGACTTCTTCAGTGCCCCACTGCACTGTCATTGCAGAAATAGGAATGGACCTTCAAGGGCCCTCAAGATGGTGATTTACAGTGGAAAAGCAGGATTTCTGTGGTTTCTGACCACTCCTCCCTGTACTTCCTTCACCCTTCCAAACTCTCTTTCCAACAGTTCATTGCAAAAGGGAGACAAATTGTAAACAAGAGACCTTCAACTTTCAAACTTTAGAAGCTTGATGAAGATTTATAGCCCATTCTCTTTAGAGTGCCCCTTTTCCTTCCTTAGCTGGACTGTGAATAATTCTTATCTACTTATGTGTTCTTATTTTTTTTTTTTTTACAGTTTACTCCAATTTCCCAGAATAATTTCAATAAATGATTAGAAACTGGTTTGAACACATAGCAATAAATTTTTTTAATGAGCTTTGTAGTAAAGCCTTTGTCATTTTCCTTATTATGGATTTGTCTGGATTGAACAAGGATCCCTTTGTATAACCAACCTCAATAAACCAATACACCAAAGAGAGGCTTCATTTATCTCTGGTACAGTAGCACTAACCTAATTCAGGTGGCTGACTTGAATTAGTATGATAATCTCTCTCACAAACCCAGATATCAAAGGCTTGAAAATACATGTGGAAATACCCCAATGTTTCACCTGTTTTATTAGGGCCATGTTCTAAGAACTCAATGGAGAGCCCCCAGATGAAAGTACTGGAAAAATGTCTATTCTGTAACATCCTCCATGCAATCAAATGAGGAAATAATGGAGAAAAGGGTGGTGATTCTTCATTCCTTTGTCTCTCTTTCCATCTAAATAACCACCAAATTCTACCCATCCTTATTCCTACATATCTCTCCAGTCCATTCACTCCCTATTCCCACTGCCACTGTCTTCGATCAGGCTCCCATTCTCATTGCCCCAGATTGTTACTGCAGTGTCCTCACTGGACCTCTACTTTCAGTCTCCCCCCAGGGTGATCCTCCAGAAAATAAGTCTCATCAATGGATCTCCTCACCTGAAAACACTTGATTTTAAGTCATCCCTCTTTCTTTTTCTTACCCCTTCCTCTATCATACTACTTTATTTCTTCTCCTCTAGCTAGACTTGTATATCTTAGGACATGCTATTCTCTCTTTCTGGAGCACTAGCCTTGCTTATCTTATATATCAGTCCAGGTCCACGCAGGAAAATGAAAACCACTGTAGTTTAGACAGAAAGAAATTTAGTAGAAGGCATTGGTCACATAGATGACTGAAGAACTGAGAAAGCAAGCAGAAGAGGTGATACAATGCCAACTGCCAAAACAGGAAATAGTTACCATTCTTTGGCCTGGAGGGATAAAGAGAGAGAATGGTGTTATTTGATCCCAAGGTCAGATAGACACTAAACTCAGAGTAGAAGCTGGAGCCATGGAGAGAGAGGATATCTTATGAGAACTGGAGCCATTGAGAAGATGCAGCCATTGCTTGAGACCCTAATGAAAGAAAAAGGAAGAAGGGACAAATACCAAGCCTTTTTTCTCCTCCCATCATCCAGAATCCCACAGTGCTTCTCATTGGCTGAATTTACATTGAAGCTATAAAAGAAGAGTCTGAGTCCTTCCTATACACAGCAAGAAAGAGAAGGGTAGGAAAGTGATCTGTATATTTAACTAATTCCGTCTTTTCAGAATTCAACTTAAATGTCATTTCTTCTGGAATATTTTTCCTGATGCTGTCATGATATCCAATTATGGCCCTCTCTTTAAATTAATTTTATTATTCTTACCTTTTACTTTTTAATATTTTTACCTTTTAACATTTTATTATTATTACCTTTTATTATAGATGCTCATGTCATTATTGATTTCTGATTTAATCCATGAGGTCTTTCGGAATATCCGTAGTCCCAATAACATAGTTTCATAATAATAAATATTGGTTAAATGAGAAAATTATTTTGGTAATTGCTTTCCCTAGAAATTGTACCAGTTTGCACTGGCCAAAACAATAAAAGTGCTTATTTTTGACATCTTCACCAGACTGTATGCAAGTAAACTGCTTGATCCTTGTGGACCTGAGAGTTGAAAATTGTATGTTAATGAAATTTATATTTGCATTCTTTTTATTGCAAGTGAAGATAAGCATCTTTTCATACATCTAAGAATCTACAGTGACTATTTATATCTTTTGTCTTTTTTTCCATTTGGTTGTTGATCTTGGTAATACTGATTTATAGGAGTTTATATATTAGGAGAATTAGCCCTTTGCCTCATGTGAGCTATGAATGCTTTTTCTTAACTTATTATTCATTATGAGACTTGGGTTCTTATGGTTTTACCATATAAAAATTTTCTAATTTGTTAATATTTTCCTTTAAGGGTTTGAATTCAATATGGCTTTTGACTTATACTTAGGTCTTCCCTAAAGGATTATATTTTTTTAAACTCCCAATTTTCTTTTAATATTTTACCATTTTATTATAAAAATTTTTATGCTTAAATCTGTGATCAGTCTGGAATTTATTTCGATATATGGTAAAAGACTTGGATAAAGCTTTATTTTTCCCCTAAATATTTTTTTAGTTGTCAAAACAACATTGCTTAATATTTTTTTCCTCACAAACACAAAAGGTTAGTTTTATCACATACTAAACATGGATGTCTCTTTGGGTTTGTTTCTGTACTTTCCATTATGATCCACTGATTTGTCTATTGATGCAACAGTTCCATAATGATTTAATAACTATACATTGAATTTTGATTGCAATATTCAGATGTTCTGGTTAAATGCCTATTGAAAATGTATGACAAATAATGAATCAGAAATAATAGTAGTGACAAAGTTTCCTGTTAGAGATTCCAAACTAAACCATGAAGAGACATATAAAATTAAATAAGCAAGACTTCTGCATTCAGTTTGCATATAGGCTAATCTTTCCACTGCAAGAAAATCTTGATCAATTACAAACACATTGTATTTTTAAAGATGCCAGGATACTGCAGAAACTAGAAGGACTGGATATACTAATTTTTAGTAAAGAAAAAATGTTTCTGAGGAACATTGATATCATTCAGACATTTTTTTTTTTTTTTAAACCTTAGGGGCATTTGTTAACTATGAGCATAGCTTCGGCATTGGGTTTACCCAAGCAAAGAGACTCTAGTAGAATGAAAACCAGCAAAGCTGCAGCAGTCATGAAGAGTTGGTGTGACAGGATGAAAACTCACAGGGACCTAAATGCACCATCAGATTCCCGTGGAAATTTTCCTTGGTTCTGGTGTTATGTGGAAGACAGGGGATCTAAGATGGAAGATTCTAAAAGGCAGAATAAAACCTCTCAGACTTGTGTGCTTGGGAACCAAAAAAAATTCTAGGATAACATTGACTTCGATACATAGCCACTCTCCCCCTCAAGATACCTTCCAGAGTGTGAAGACACATGGATATGAAGCTGCCTATTCGATCCCTTGATCTTTCAGTACTGAGGAGATGGAGACTCTTCAGGCTTTCAGTCAGAAGATCAGATATCCATGCCCTAAGGGCAGAATTAAACCAGAGAGAGATAATTCTCACTACATTTCAACCCAACAGGGCCCCAGCTCAATTTCTGAGTTGTTCAGAACCTCACCTTGTTTGCCCAGCAGAGAAGAAAAGGAATATCCTCTGTTGTAAGAAAACATCTTGTAGAATGGTCCTTTAGTACACAATATCTGGAGAAAAATGAAAAGTTATTAGTCATGCAAAGAAATAAAACTGGCTGATAAACAACAGAAAAATAATATAATAGCTATAGACCCACAGATGATCAATGTATTGGAGTTAGCAGATGAAGGCTTTAGTAAAACTGTGATTATTATGCTAAAGAAAACAGAACAGGAAGAACAAAGTAGATCAAAGTGTGGATAATTTTAATAGATAAATCAAATCTACAAAAAAGAAATTAAGTGGATATTTTAAAACTGAAAAACAGGATAAACATAAAGAGAACCTCAACAAGGCAAATTGTAGTCAGATTGCTTAAAATCAAAGTCTTAAAAATATCCAGAGGAAAAATAAGCACATTACCTTTACAGGAACAACAGTAACACTGAGAGCTCTATCTCAACAGTAGTGATTAAAGCCAGAGGTAAGTAAATAATACTTTTTAAGGACTGAAAAAAATTAAGAACTAATTCATATCCAGTAAAAACATATCATTTATATCCAGTAGGAACATCCTCAAAAATGAAGGTGGAATACATATGTTTTCAAAGGCAGAGTTAGAGAATTAGTTTAAAACAGACTATACTAAAGGAAAAACTAAAGAACATATAACCAAATCCTTCAGATTAAAAAAGTGATTCCAGATGGAAACATAGAAATATTGGAGGAAATAAAGAATAGTATAATGGGAAAAATACATGGAGATTTAAACAAATGCTAACCATATAAAAGAATAATCTTAATGTCTAGTGAAACAAATTATATGCAGAACTCGAAATGCATGGCAATGGTAACACAACAGTGATTGGAAGTAAACGGAACATAAAGACTCCTACCAATGTCAGGAAAGTAGTAGAAGTAGTAATTTATATTAGTACTATAATAAGCTGAGAATGCCTATTATAATCACTAACAGAATAATAAGGTAATTTAAAACTAACAAGTTAATAGAAGGAAAAATTAAGTAATAAAAAAACTGACTACCTCAAAAGAAAGTAAGAAAAGAAGAACAAAATAGAAATATAAATAAGCCAAATGGAAAACAAAAGGTAGCCAATACATACTGTAATGTATCCACGATTACATAAAATATAAATGAACAAAAAGTTCCTAGTAAAAGAATATTTTTGTTAGACTCAAAAAAAAAATATGATACTCAGAAGAGCCTAAGTTTGAAGTAAAAGAATAGAAAAAGATACACAATATAAGCATCAATGAAAATAAAGTTGGTAAATCTGTACTAATATCAGATGTTATATTTTAAGACAAAAAACATTACTAAAGATAGAGGGACACTTCACCATGATAGTGCCAAATCAATCAGGAAGAAATCACAACACATTGATACATCAGTATAAAAACATTCTTCAAAATACATAAAGCAAAAGTGAAAAACACAAATCTAAAATCATAGTGGGATACTAAAGATCCTCTTTTAGTACACAATAGAAAAAACAAAAAAATCAGTAAAGATATAGATTATGTGGATAAGAATATTAACTAAACTGATTTAATTGACAATAGAGAATATTGCATTGAAAAGTGATTAACACTTTTAAGGGCACAAGAACATTTTCTGAAACTGACCATATGCTGGGTTATAAAGAAAGCATCAACAAATTTCGAAAGATTGAAACCATTCAGTTTGTTTCTTCACTATATGGAATTAAACCAGACATCAATAACAAAAGGATAAATAGAAAAATCTAAATGCATGGAAATTAAACATATGTTTTGAAATTATTCATGAGTTAGAGAAAAGATCTAAATGAAATTATAAAACATGTTAAATGAATAGTAATAAAGACACAACACAGCAAACTTACAGAAATCCAGCTAAAGCAGTTAGTGGAGGAAAAGAACTCCCTGAAGGACATATATGAGGGGAAAACATGAAAATTTAAGTTTCTATCTCAAGAAACTATAAAAAGAATAGCAAATCAAAGATTAGGGAATTTGAGGAAAAGAAATAAAAAAGATACTAATGAACAAGAATAAAACAGGAAAGAAACAAACAACTGAGAAAATCAACAAAGCCAAAATTGGTTCTTTGAGAAAAACCAAAAATACTCTAGAATTAACAAACCCATAATAAAAATGATCAAGTAAAAGAAAACACAAATTGCTACTGTCAGTGATGAGAAAGAAACACTACTTTAGATCTAGAGACAGCCAAAAAATAAGAAAATGTTATATACAATTTTACTAAAATAATGTGTTAATTTAAATGAAATATATAAAAATCCTCAAAAAATAAAACATATATAAGAACAAAGAGAAAATATGAATGTTACATACCTATTGGAAAGATTGAATTCTTTATTAAAAACCATCTCACAAGAAAACCCAGGCCCAGATGGCTTCGTCTTTGAATTTCTCAAAATATTAAGGATGAAATAATACTATTTTGCACATAGTATTCCAGGGAGTAAAAAAAAAAAAAAAAGGAAGAAAGAAAAGAAAAAGAAAAGGAAGAGTAAGGAAAGCTTTCTTAGAATGCAAAGAATATCTTAACTGAAACAGAAAAAAAGATAAATAGGGTTTTATCAAAATGTAAACTCTGTTCAGCACAAGAAACACTAAGAAAGTGAATACCAAGGCAGCATCCAAGAAGAAAATATTCACAATACATACATCTGACAAAGGTCATGTATTTTATCCAGAACATTATTTTAAATGAAGTCACCTAGGGCTCTTACTGTTCCCTGCCAGCCAGGTCCAATAGGCATAACGACACCAAATATCTGTGCCAGCATGATGTTTGGAGGCCTACCAGGTATCAGGTTCCTTCTGGACGATATTATGACAAATAACAGAATTGACACTGCCCAAAGCAAAACAGTTAAACTGCAGTATACTCCTTGTTTCTGCCATGTGAATACAAATGATTTCTTCTGGAGCTCTAGATGAATTCATAAACACAAACATGCCCAAAGGTGAGAGAAGATAACCGCAACATTTCAGGGCCTTGAATGTATTGGTGAAGTCTCCAGGGGTCTAATTTTGGGGACACTTGGGATATCCCTTTACACTACTCACCAAAGAAAAAAAGCACAAGATGGACAGTTCTCTTTGAATTATAAAGGCAGAATATACCATATTTAAACATGCTGCTCCAATCCATTTATCAGCTAACCCACAAGGATATTAGTTTTGAATGGATCAGAAGAGAAGCCTCTGAAGCAGGCTCATGCCACATGGCAAGCTGTTCTGGCCATTGGGTCATAGGCTGCACCACAACCAACTGTATTAGAAACTGGTTCTTAGAAGTCACCGGAAAACCTTGAGAGAGCATTCAGAGAACAAGGTGTAAGTTTTAGAATATGGGCATGTTCTCTTCTGCCAATAATTCTCCATTTGAAAAGTAGCTCCAGGGATGCCTGGGTGGCTCAGTTGGCTGAGTGGCTGCCTTCAGCTCAGGTCATGATCCCAGTGTCCTGGAATCGAGTCCTGCATCAGGCTCCTTGCTCAGCAGGGAGCCTGCTTCTCCCTCTGCCTCTGCCTGCCTCTCTGTCTGCCTGTGCTCACTCTCTCTGACAAATAAATAAATAAAATATTAAAAAAAGAAAAGAAAAGAAAGAAAGAAAGAAAGAAAGAAAGAAAGAAAGAAAGAAAGAAAGAAAAGTAGCTCCAGATTATGCCTGATCATGGGAAGTGAAATGACTCTGCAATTCTAACTTCTCTTAATGAAATGAGTATTATCTGATCCACTATGAATCCTAGCATCCCATTGTAAAAAGAAGATGGTATACACAAAACTGGACCTGAGTAGGTCCAGAAAACACAAGTACAGTGTATAAGAGAACAACACAGACTCACATAGCAGCTGTTCCTACTACTTCGTAGTAGTAGAGTCTGCCTTGACCCAGTCCCATGCCACATGGAAGATTCTTATGACCAGGCAATGAAGGAGAAGATAATGTGAGCCTGGTTTACAGATGTTATCCACACATCATCTACCTTATAGTCTTATGTGGGGCTCTTCTTGAATAGTAGGGGTGTAGGGACAGTCCCCCAGAGGTCCTAACTTCGTACACTATATTTAGTTGCCCACTTTGCGTGGAAGGAGGGATGATTTTCTATGGATCTACATTAATTCATGGAAGGTGCCAAGGAGCTGACCTGCTGGATAGGGACTTGTAAAATTGACTATTTTATTCCGGAAATTCTGTGGGGGGTGGGACTAGGAAGTGGATGAGCTTTTGGAATGGGCATACAGTATGTAAATATTTGTGTCCCACATAAATGTCCGGACAGTATCCACTTCAGAGACTTTCAATAATCAAGTTGTCAAGACAAGTCACCTTGTGGATCTCAGTCTGCCTTTTTCTCCCACCATCCTGCATTGATGAACACTGGGGGCAGGAAGGGTTAAGCTTGGAACTTGGTGGATTCACTGGGACATCTCTGAGTGCTGCTCTCTTTCCCAAACCTCTGGTAAAAGGAAAACCATGACAACCCAATAAGCATAGGATGGCCAAACACTCATAGCCTATAGAAATGAAGGTCCAGCTATACCCTCATAGAGAAACATGCCAGGCCAAGATGAGTGTAGGGAAATTTGTGATGGGTGGTAAAACAAGGTTTGTCTGATTATACATTTAGTCTTGTGACCATCTAAGTAAGTAGAACTACACTTTGTATTAGTTGATTCTTTTTGCTCCTGCTATCTTATACCTTACATGGAGAGGACTAAGGGTGACTAATGTTTTAAGTTTTTGAAGGCAGTGTGACTGAGTTTATCCTGAAAGGATACAACATTTGATCGGATTTTGTGTGTCTCCTGTGTTGGGAATCAAAATAGTTTTCATCCAAAGTATAAGAACAGATGCCAAGGGGCAAAGACGTGGACTGAATATTTTCTTTGGCCCATTGAACCTACTCTCCATCCTTCTCCAATTTACTCCGTGTCCAGAAAATCCACTTTTTTTTTAATAAAGATTTTATTTATTTATTTGACAGATAGAGCTCACACAAGTAGGCAGAGAGGCAGGCAGAGAGAGAGGGGGAAGCAGGCTCCCTGCTGAGCAGAGAGCCCCAAGCGGGGCTCGATCCAAGGACCCTGGGATCATGACCTGGGCCGAAGGCAGAGGCTTAACCCACTGAGCCACCCAGGCGCCCCCAGAAAATCCACTTTTATGGATTATATTAATGGGCATTTTCACTTGCCTTCTTGTTGGGTTTGACCAAAAGAAGTCCCAAGCAGGGATCTAGACGGCAAGAGCAGAGAGAGAATTCAGGGTATTTATTTCTCTAGTTACCATCCTGGAGGTGGGTCACATCATCCTATTTAAGGATTAGTTCCTAATGGAGACCTTCTGGCTTCTGGTAACTACTCCTTCTTTGACTCCTTCAGGTTTAGTAGTGGGAATAGCACTACCCCTTGCTGACTTCCCTAAACCCTACACATACCTTTGTAATGGGCTCTCTACTAAATTCACCTTAATTACTCATTTGGGTGTGCCATGTTTTCCACTTGATGTACTATCATTTTATATCTCCTCTTTAAAACCCTTCTTATTCATGCATTCCTAATATTAACAGATGACATTACCACCTACCCAGTTATCCAAGACAAATATCCATGTAAATAACATCCTGGTGTGTTCTTTTCTCTTCAGTCCTCATGGCTCATTCACAACCAACTCTTCTTCAACATTTTTTTAGGGGCATCTGAGTGGCTCAGTTGGTTAAGCGTCCATTCTTGGTTGAGGCTCAGGTCATGGTCCTGAGGTTATGGTATCTCCCTCTCTGGGCCTCCTCCCTGCTTGCTTACATGCTCTCTCTCTCTCACTGTCTCAAATAAATAAATAAATAAATAATCTTTTACACTTACCATGCCTACTGCTACAGCTTTACAACTCAATACTTGCAAGTCTTCTAATATAACTTCCCTTTTTAAAAATTAACATATAATGTATTATTAGCCCCAGGGGTACAGGTCAGTGAATCACCAGGTTTACACACTTCGCAGCACTCACCATAGCACATAGCTTCCCCAATGTCCATAACCCCACCCCACTCTCCCTCCCCCACTCCCCTTGGTGACCCTCAGTTTGTTTTGTGAGATTAAGATTCTCTTATAGTTTGTCTCCCTCCCAATCCCATCTTGTTTCATTTATTCTTTTCCTACACCCCAAACCTCCCACGTTGCATCTAACTTCCTCATATCAGGGAGATCATAAGATAATTGTCTTTCTCTGATTGACTTATTCAACCCAGCATAATACCCTCAAGTTCCATCCACGTCATCGCAAATGGCAAGATTTCATTTCTTTTGATGACTGCATAGTATATCCATTCATCTGTTGATGGACATTTAGGTTCTTTCCATAGTTTGGCTATTGTGGACTTTGCTTCTATAAACATTTGGGTGCATGTGCCCCTTCAGATCACTTTATTTGTATCTTTAGAGTAAATATCCAGTAGTGCAATTGCTGGGTCATAGGGTAGCTCCATTTTCAACTTTTTGAGGAACCTCCATGCTTTTTTCCAGAGTGGTTACACCAGCCTGCATTCCCACCAACAGTGTAAGAGGATTCCCCTTTCTCTGCATCCTCACCAGCATCTGTCATTTCCTGACTTGTTAATTTTAGCAATTCTGACTGATGTGAGATGTTATCTCATTGTGCCTGATGCTGAGTGATGTGGAGCACTTTTTCATGTGTCTGTTGGCCATCTGGATGTTTTCTTTGCAAAAATGTCTGCCCATTTCCTGATTGGATTATTTGTTCTTTGGGTGTTGAGTTTGATAAGTTCTTTATAGATTTTGGATACTAGCCCTTTATCTGATATGTCATTTGCAAATATCTTCTCCCATTCTGTCAGTTGTCTTTTGGTTTTGTATAACTTCCCTTTTGAGTTCTCTGCCTACCTATCCATCCTACATGCTATTGCTTTTCAAAAATGCGTAATCGAGCACATCCCATTACTGCTTAAACCTTTTGATGTTGCTTCCTCATTCACAGTCTCAGTCCAAAGCCCTGAGAATGATATGGAGGGTTCATCAAGCTCTAAAGCTCCCTATTTCTCTCTTCTTTGCCTCACACAGTTTGCTTTGGACATACTGAATTGTCTGACTTGCTGAGAACTGATTAGGCTTGTTCGTGTCATCATGCCTTTGTGCATACTGATTATTCTGCTTGGCAGGCCCTTCTTGATCTTGTCTACCTGGGAAATATGAAATCATTTTTTTAAGACACGACGCAAATATCACCTTCTGTAGGTACACTTTCTTTTTTTCTTTCCTCTTTTTTAAATTAACATATAATGTATAATTTGTTTCAGGGGTACAGGTCTGTGATTCATCAGTATTACACAATACATAGCACTCACCACAACACATACCCTCCCCAGTGTCCACCACCCAGCCACCCACCCCTCCCAACCCCCTTCCCTCTAGCAACCCTCTCAGTTTGTTTCCTGAGATTAAGAATCTCTTGTGGTTTGTCTCCCTCTCCGGTTTTATCTCTTTTCATTTTTCCTTCCATTCCCTTATGATCCTTTGTCTTGTTTCTCAAATTCCTCTTATCAGTGAGATCATATGATAACTGTCTTTCTCTACAAAATAAGTCACTTACACTTTCTTGACTTACTTGAAAATCGTGTAACATTTATTTTCTTACTTTA
Organism: Mustela putorius furo; assembly: GCF_011764305.1. NCBI lineage: Eukaryota > Metazoa > Chordata > Mammalia > Carnivora > Mustelidae > Mustela > Mustela putorius. Next base: position 9,555,084 of record NW_025422022.1, read on the forward strand.
CATTAACTCCTTTAGTAAATATTTATAAACACCTAATACCACATACTTAATCTATCATCAGAGATATAGTGCTGAATGAAATATGGTCCCTATTCTCTTGGAGCCGGTAATCTAGCAGAGAGATAAAGATAAATAAAAACAGGTAAATATATAGTATATACATTTGTGATTCAGGCTAGGAATAACATCAAGTAAGTTGAGAAGCTTGGAATTCCCAGAAGGAAGGCTATTTTATAGAGGATCATCAGGGCAGGTCTCATGGATAAGGTGATATTTGAACAAGGGCCAGAATGAAATAAGACAGCAAGCCTGTGGGTAACTGAAAGAACACTGTGCTAGGCAGAGAACCCTACGATCTCAAAAGTCCAGCGGCAAGTATGCACTTAACCTTTCAAAGGATCAGCGAGGTGGCCAGTGGAGCAGAAAGCTATGAGTGAGGTAGAGAATTGCAGGACATGAGATGAAAGAGCTCTAAAACTTGGAAGAATATTCGATTTTTCTCAAGGAATGATGGGAAGATGTTGGGGAGTTTTAAATGGGAATATTAATGTGATCTGACAGAGTCATTTTTTAAAATGACTCTGTGGGCACCTGGGTGGTGCAGGGGGTTCAGCGCCCAACTCTTGATTTCTGCTCAGGACATGATTTCAGGGTCATGAGATCAAGCTCCCAATTAAGCCCTGCTTCAAGCTCCATGCTCAGCATGGAGCTTGCTTAAGATTCTCTCTCTCCCTCTCTCTCTCTGCCCCTCCCCACTCTCTTTCTCTTCAAAAACAAAAAGAAAATTCTGCTGGCAGTAATCTGTAACTCAGCTAGGGCAGAGTCAAAGAGGTCAGATAGGAGGCTGTTGTAGTGATCCAGAAGGTGGTGGTGATATAAACCAGGGTAGTGGCAGTGGATGTGATGAGAGGTGCTTAAATTCAAGATATAGCCTGCAAGGAGAGCCAATAGATATACTGAGGGATTAGATGTGAAGGAGGAACACACACACACAGAAAGAGAGAGAGAGAGAGAAGAGAGTTAAGAATGACTTCAAGGTTTTTGCTTCAGCAGCTGAGAAGTTGGGTTTGCTCTTTCCTGCCCTGTGGAGTCCAGCAGCAGGTGCAGCTCCTCGTGGGGTGGGAGGGGGAGGCAGATGAGGAGTATGTATTAAATTCAAGCTATACACTAGACGTCTCTGCAGAGATCTCAAGTAGACAGCTGGATATATATGCCCGGAGTCAGAGGGGTGGGATAAAGATCTACTTATGATCTACTTAGTTCTCTGTAATAATACCCATGACATCCTGTTGGATTTCTTTTGTTTGCACATTTGCACCCCTAAGTAAACCATAAGCTCCTTAAGGCCAGCAACTATGTCTGATTCAACTTTGTGTGCATAGCAGCTAGACCAATGCTTAATAAATATATATTGAATAACATGAATGTGTGCATGACCCTCCTTTGGCCTCCTCTTCTTCTGCCTTGCATACCTGTTCTCCTAATTCTCATCCCCGTGGAGGAAGAGATACTCTGGACACATCTATTTACTCTTAACACCCAGTACACCATGTATATTTGCTATGTTGAATCAATTATCCTGTACTCTATTTACACCTGTATTTTGGATACACTTTTGGATTAACAAGCACAATTATAATTTTGAGATGAGCTTCTCATCTCAATACCTCTCCCATCTCTAGTCACCTTTTCAGTGTCAGGCAAAACTCAACATAAGTGGGAAAAAATAAAGGAATTTATCCCATAGTCAAATACAATTGACTTTAGCATGCTCAACTCTTATCTCTATTAATATATTCCTCCACTTTGTGGTGTCCTATAATTTTAAAGACCTTTTGAACACATGTTTTCCTATAATTCTTAAAACCAATACATCACCAGTGAGGACACTACTTGCCAAGTACTGCACTCTTATTGAATGACAGGGCTTAGATTCAAACCTGTTGTTCTTGTTTGTTTGTTTTTGTGGGGTTTTGTGTGTGTGCATGATTCTAATTTCCAGACTCCTTTCCTCACACTATTTTATCTTCCTGGTGGTCTCTATATTTTTAGCACAAAATGTTGAGTTTTGAAACTCAGTTTTCTACTGAAGACTATTGCAAGATGTGAGGAGGAAGAAAGATAAGTGTTGGTGAAGATGTGGAGAAATTAACCGTCATGCACCATTGGTGGGAATGCACACTGCTGCAGCCACTTTGGAAAACAGTATGGCGGCTCCTCAAAGAAACAAAAATAGAACTATCATCTGATCCAAGAAACCCAGTCTGGGGTATTTATCTCCAAGGGATCCCAAAGAGATACGTTCACTCCCGTGTTCATTACTGTGCTATTCACAATAGTCAAGTTGTAAAAACAACCTAAATGTCCACATATGGATGAATCAATAAAGAAAATGTCTCTCTCTCTCTCACACACACACACACACACACGCGCGCGAAGATTATTCAGCCATTAAAAAAAAAAAGAAGAAGAAGAGGGGCGCCTGGGTGGCTCAGTGGGTTAAGCCTCTACCTTCGGCTCAGGTCATGATCCCAGGGGCCTGGGATCCTGTCCCGCATAGGGCTCTCTGCTCAGCAGGGAGCCTGCTTCTCCTCATCTCTCTCTCTGTCTGTCTCTCTGCCTATTTGTGACCTCTCTCTCTGTCAAATAAATAAATAAAATCTTTAAAAAAAAAAAAAAAGAAGAAGAAGAAAATTCTGTCACATACTACATGGATGAACTTGGGAGGACATTATGCTAAGTGAAACAAGCCTGTCACAGAAGGACAAAGAAGACACGATTCCTTTTATATGAGTCTCCAAAATGGTTAGAATCAGAACAAGAGAGAGTAGCGTGGTGATTGCCAGGGCCTGGCAGGAGATGGAAATGGTGGGGGTAGGGGAAGTTGCTGTTCAAACGAGTACAAAGTTTCACTAATATAATATGACTAAGTTCTAGAAATCTGTTGTACAACATTCTTACTTAACAGCAGCATGTTGTGCACTTAAAATTTTGTTAAAAGCGTCTCTCTTCAGTGGTGTTCTTTCCACAATGCAAGAAATTGGAGATGATCTGTTGCCTAGAAGAGAGAAGATAGGCTGCCACTGTGCTGGCAAGATGTTGAAAAGGTCACACTGATTGGCAACGCAGGTCGTAGGCATTTAGCTTAGCAGTGGGGTGACCCTGGTGCAGACCCTTGTCTCGTGAAGAAAAGGACACTTTATGGTCGTAATTGGTGATTTCTGTTTGCGCATTTTCAGTTGTCACTTTTTTATTTTTATTTTTTTAACACACAGAGAGAGAGAGAGAGAGAGAGAGATCACAAGTAGGCAGAGAGGCGGCAGAGAGAGAGAGAGGAGGAAGCAGGCTCCCCCCTGAGCAGAAAGCCTGATGAGGCGTTCGATCCCAGGACCCTGAGATCATAATCTGAACCAAAGGCAATGGCTTAACCCACTGAGCCATGCAGGTGCCACTTTTCAAGGCAAGTCCTGGAATAGAACACAAACTTCTGCTTGCTGAGTTCTATACTCCAAAATGTGAAGCAAATGTCATGTTTTCTCCTCATTTTACAGTTTCATTTTGCTCTCTCTTGCAGGGACCTCTGCATCCCCCCTGCCCAGCCAAAGTTCCTTGACATTCCTTCCATCAATATTTCTGTTTTGTATCTAGAACAAGCTCTGGAAAAGAGGTGAGGTTAACACCATGACCTTCTCTCTTGTCTCAGACACCTGTGTGTTCAGACCCAACATATGGAGTATTTCTGTCTCTTTTAAATTCCCCGTCATGCCAGACAGACATCAAAGGAGACCATCTGGATCGTTTACAAGATGCAGACAACATACCATCCACATAGGACATGGAAATAGCGAATGTTGAAACACCCAGACCTTCCCCCTTCTCTCTGAGGGGGTCCTTCGTGAGTATTTTCACTCTCTGCGGCGAGGAAGACACAAAGGGGTCTCTGTGTAAAGCGTGACCAGCCTTCACACATCTGGAATGCTCCCACGATCTGTCTGTACCAAGTTTCTGGAGGAGGACCAACAGACCCTGGCAATGTACCTCGTGCTACCAGGGCACGTCACAGACTCTGTCCTAGGACATGGGCTGAGCTGTCTGCTGCCACTGCCACAGTCTTACTCCACTCGGTTGATGGAGATGTGTCCACTGACTCCCAACACATCCTTCTTCTCCTGCTGCTCCCTAGGCTGGTCTGGGTTCGGGATGTGACACCAAATCATTCTGGAAGCTGGGTCCCTGGTTGCAGTTACATGGGCACCCACTCTCCCCCACTCCACCCCTTTCCCCGTTCTTCATGGGCATGGGTGTGTCCACATTTGACAGCCAAATGGCCAGTCCGAATGATGTCATCTGCCTTATTGTCAATGTCATGCTTCTGTCTGATAGTTTGCCTCACTGGCTCCTTTCACTGACCTGTTCAGGTCAGGGTCATTTAGAAAGTACAGAGCTGAAAGAACATGCACCGTTAGGAAACCTCTGCATTTTCACAAAAAAGCCTTCATTCAATTTTCCCTTCTCCTGGAGCCTTGGTTATTGAGGTCAGGCTAGGAATGGTGTTCGTTATGAGGCAGCCTCAGTATCTATAATCATGTGATCGATTTTTACATGCTTTCATGGTCCAAGCTCAAATATAGAACTATACATTTCTACTGCCGTGTTCATTCGATGTGCCAGTATTTCGTGGAGATCCCGGGGTGGCAAGTTATTTTTATCTCGGTTTTTACAGAATATAAAAATTCTATGCATCTGATGACAAATTGTCTTTTTAAAAAAAATTATTTAATTATTTGACACAGAGAGAGAGAAAGTGAGAGAGAGCATGAGAGGAGAGAAGTTCAGAGGGAGAAGCAGACTCCCTGTGGAGTTGGGAGCCTGTTGTGGGACTCAATCCTAGGACTCTGGGATCATGACCTGAGCGGAAGGTAGTTGTTCAACCAACTGAGCAACGCAGGTGCCTCCAATAACAAATTATCTTAATCCTCTCTTTAACTTTTATGGATATGACTAGTTCTCACTTCGGTCAGTATAAAAATTTTTTGAGGGGCATCTGGTTGGCTCAAATGGTTAAGCGTCTGCCTTCATCTCAGTTCATGATCTCCAGGTCCTGGGATCGAGCCCCAAGTCCAGCTCCCAACTCAGCGGGGAGCCTGCTTCTCCCTCTCCACTGACTCTCCCCCTGCCTGTTCTCTCTGCCTGTCTCTCTCTCAAATGAATAAATAAAATCTTCCAAAAAAAATATTTTGGAAGCAATAAAGAGAGAAGGAGGTGTTATAAATTGTTGAGACCTTTGTAAATTATGCTCTGTAGTAGCGGGCCACACACTAACAAGAATTTAGGTCCTGTCATGGTCTCTTTCTTTATAACTGGTCAAAAAAAAAGAATTCTGTACTGTTATTGTTCTCCAAACTGCGTTTTTAAACTTACTCTGACTTTTAGGTAAGCCCTCTTCTGGTTTCTTTCAGGACCTGTACCTTCGTCCCAGAGGAAATTTGAGGAAAAACAAGCCTTGTGATTCTACCAGCTCTGAGAATTCACCAAAGGAGGTGGTGGGACACACAGCCTCCTTGCAGAATGCTAACTCATATGTATTTTTAAGAATCCAGTGTAACCAGGAGTATTTTTCAGTTGGTCCCCTTTAAATTTTTTTGGAAGATTTTATTTATTCATCTGACAGAGACAGATCACAAGAAGGCAGAGGGAGAGAGAGGAGGAAGCAGACCCCCCGCTGAGCAGAGAGTCTACATGGGACCCAATCCCATGACCCCGGGACCACGACCCTAGCTAAAGGCAGAGGCCCAACCCACTAAGCCACCCAGGCACCCTAAATTTGTTTTTTTTTTTTTTAAGTGCATTCAAATTTGTATACTTATTCCAGAGCATGTGGAAGGCAAGAGCCTGCTGGGTTGGGCTGGGGTCTTTAAAATGACCAAGGACTCCTCACTGTTCCACGCACGCTACTCCATGAGAGGAACAGTTCTCTGGGAGAGAATTATTTCCATTTCCACTCTACTGAGGGGCTAAGGCAAAAAATAAATGTCCTCAGAACAAAATGCAAATGTGAAAGAATCATAAAAATACAAAGACACGAAACATTGAGGAGATGCCATTGCAACTTCTTCAACGTTTAAAGTTAGAACCATGGAAAATCGAACTCCAATGGAAATATCTTAGATTTCTGCCCTGAGTTTCTACCAAAGGGAATTTATCTATTTGCTGGTATATCATCCATTCTTTGGATGTTTATAGCTATTATTTTTTTAAGGCTTTTATTTATTTGTTCGGGAAAGAGAGAGAGCATGAGTGGAGGGAGGGATAGAGGGAGAAGCAGACTCTCCACCGAGCAGGGAGATGTGGGGCTCCATCCCAGGAGCCTGGGAATCATGACCTGAGCTCTAGTCAGACGCTTAACTGCCTGAGCCCCCCAGGTGCTCCCACAGCCATTCTTAACACATTATCCTAGTTAATTAATTTTTGACCTATTTGAAAGGAGCTAAGATTTTCCTACGGAGATTACAGAATTCAATTTTGCCTTCATTAGAGATTAAGATAACTGGATTATTTCAGTATATAAAACAAATCTATTATAGATGTTCTCTCTGAAACACACTCTGTCCCACAAATATACACATAGATTCCTGCACATACAAGCCATGTATACACGTGATCTACACATAAACGTGCACTATTTCAGGAGCTGGCAGTAGGGAAATTTAGTTCTCCCCAGATTATGCCTTGTGCTATACACATAGCCCTTGTACTAAAGCCTATATGTTAGTCGTTCAGTTGAAGGGATTGAGGACAGGAGTGTCATTTTAGGAATCTGTCCCAAGTATGATTAAGATGGACTGCTTAAAAGACACAATAGAAGATCTTTTGTTGTGAAGAGCAAACAGGCATCATTTAGTTTGCTTCACTGACTTTCTGGGGATGTCCTTACTTGGCACTGAATAGAATCTGATTTGCAACATTTGGAAATTTACTTCCCCCTATCAGGGCTTCCCTCTTATTGTTGCTGGCTCCCAGTATGCCCCCTAGGGTTAATATAAGTAGGTGTGCTGAGGGCATATTATTATTTATTATTCTTTTTAAAAATTATTTAAATTCAATTTAGTTAACATATAGTGTATTATTATTTGTTTCAGAGGTAGAATTTAGTGATTCATCGTTTGCATAGAACACCCCGTGCTCATTCCATGAGGTGCCCTCCTTAATGCCCAACACCTAGTTACCCCATCCTTGCCCACCTCTCCTCCAGCAACCCTCAGTTTGTTTACTATTCTAAGATTTGTATACTATTACAATTTCCATTCTACTATTAGAAAATGAACTATTGGAGAAATTGAAGATGAGAGAGGTTAACCCGGCCTCAGTCTTAAGGTCAGAGAATAGTATGACTTTGCATCTGCTGGACCCAAGATATATGCTTTGAACCCCTGTGTTAGGTTGTCTCCAGAGTTCTGAAATCTAGCTGGGACTGAAGAGGCCATCTGTTCCCATCCCAAAGTTAAATTAAAAGGAAAAGAGATAAAAGCTTACTTATTCGTTAACTTTCTCTACTGGCCTATCTTTCTAGAATAACTAGAGTAAATTGTCTTACAGAAAACCCTAATTAAAAGTTGTAGCACCCTGAGGCTCATAAGGATTATGATAAATAACAGCAATAAAACAGAAATCTATGGCTCAGCCCCCATCCAGAGATAACTAGAATCCCAACTGCCTTACCAAACTTTGCTTGGAAGAGGTTTCCATGTCCTTCCACCACTCAAGATGGCTCCTTCTCTCGTTCCTTCATGTTGGTCTCTGGAATTCAGCTCTCTCTTGTGCTCCCACTCACAGCCAGCCATCAGGTTGGCAGTGTTTTCTCTCAGCTTCCACATCGGCAATGATGTTGCTATGACCCTCATAGCTTTTCTGTTCAGCTCCCTGAACTGGATGGATACTACTCTCGTACTTTGGCTCCTGGGACACCAAGCTGTATTGTGTTCCTAGCTTCTCACTGTAATTTCAGCAATTCAACACCTCTATTTCCCATTCTTTATGGGAAAATCAGGACATCTAGTCCTCAAGTCACAAAATTCATCTTCCTTGGAAGTAGGTGCAGTCACCAAGCCAATGCCAGTCACCTGGCCTCTCCCTTAGGACCCAGGCCCAGATGTTAAGGAGTGGCCTCTTTCCTGGGACAGCTCTGCTGCTGCGCTTCAGCCCTTAGCCTTGGCATGTCTACTGGGGTCCCTTGGTCCTCTAGAAAGGTCCAGACATGCCTGAACTCGTGGTGTTCACATGATTTAGGCCCTTGCTCTGGGAACTTTGCCTCCTCCTTTTTTTTTGTTCCTGGGTTCTCATTTCAGTGATCCTCTATCAGATCTTAGCCCTCCAAAAACCAGCTCTGAAACCATACTCTGAAAGTCCTCAGCTTTACCCATCCAACTCCCAACCAATATGGTACCCCCATTTTTCTGTGACTAGTGTTGATATATACTATTATCCTTTTCTAGGACACAATTTCCTCTCACTAGGTTGAATGAAGTCATATACATGCCTGTACTGAAGGTCCACTAGGCAACTGTTCCAGGAAACTCTTTTGTTCCTATCCAGAGGGCTCCAAGGTGGGATAGTCATACCATCCTTGGTGAGCAAGACAGTCTTGGCAACAGAGCAAGAAAATATTGAACTACTATTTTCATTTATGTTTTACCAGAAGAGAAGTAAAGTGCAAACTTTATAGTCTCTGCTCTGTGTCTTGACATGGTTGCTTTTTGTTCACATGACAAAGGATGCCATATCACCCATGGACCATGAGGGATCCCAAGAGAAAGTTCTACTGAAGGCTTGCTAGTCACTTGGTAGCTGGTTGTCAGCATAACGGCACATATTGTCATTTGTTGCCTGATTTAGTGGATTACAGTTGTTTTCCGGATTTATTAAATGAAATCTCACAATATGATTAAAGGCATACAAAAATGGCTGGAAGAGATGGCTGATTGATAATATTAATAATGTTGGCAAAAAGGAAAATGTAGTGAGGCTGACTCTTTTGAGTCCCACATAAGCTTTCATTGGCCAAAGTAGGTGCTAAAAACAATGATTATTTAATCCAATATCAAATAAGAAGTCAAAGTAACAAGAATTCAAAAAAAAAAAAATCCAAAATCATCAGGAAGACTCCTTGATATATGGATTTAAACTCATTATGATTAAGAATGAATCTCCTTTAAGGATGTATCTCCGTCGTTTAAAATATCGGCCATTGTAACTAGAAAGACATTTAAAAATATCATTCAAAATGACATTAATATTTTAAGTGGGAGATAAAAACTATTTGATATCATTAATATGCAGAAGATAAAACTATAAACAAAATAGTACCAAATGAAATAAAAATTACTTTCAAAGTATTTAATTTTTATCTTTTTCTTTTAAAATGTGTTCTTTATAGTTGTCCTATATGGTGTAGATATAAATGCATAATTTATAAATGATGAACTGTGTATATATAGATGCATTTATTTAGTATTTTTATAGTGATAGGAATAAATGACCGAAAAACCCACTAGAGATGGTAACTGTGAGAGGAGAAGGAAAGAACATCCTGCTCCAATGCAAACTTGTATTAAGAACATTTCAAAATTCTTGGACAATGAGTAAAAATGAATTAATTTTCCTTATTTGTCCTCTCATGATTTTCTCTTCAGAATTCTTCTAATTTCAATGGCATCTCCATTTTGTTTTTTCCCTTTTAAGTGGAAATGCCAGGGCTGACCTCATCTTAATATTGTAATACTGTAAAAATAAGGCCAAGCACATTACATCCCTGTTCCACACCTTCTTCCGCTTACTTCCCATCAACACCCCCACGATGGCCTTCAAAGCCCTATGAGCTCCCTTCCTTCTTCTCCCCTTCCAACCTCATTGATTAAAATTGTCCCTGCCCTCACTGGCCCTCCCCTTGCTCTTCACGCATATACCATTTAACTACTGTCATTTTATAATACACAGAAGGGTAGGTTTGTTTGCTTAAGGACTACAACTCCTTGGAAGGGACAAATACTATCATTTAGATGCATCATATTTGAGAAGAGGACAAAAGTTTCATCAGAAATGATTTGGGCTTTCCACATAGAAAATATTTAATTTTGGAGACCTGTGCATTTTTAAAATTCCAAGAATGTATTTAGAGGAAATCTCTTTTGACAAATTTATTTCTTGGAATATTAAAAGGACTCTGTGGAGAAAATGCTTCATAAGTATCTAAGCATTTTCTGACAGAGTCCTTTCACGGGGTAAGTTCATGAATGCAGGACTGAAAATACTATAGATTCAAAGAAAATAATTTCATTGATTCTCTATTGCCACAAAAAAAGTACCCAGAAGGAAACTAAACTATGGAATCATCGAGATACTAGATCTTTGGAAAAATTTAATTACAAAGGTACCCTAAAATAATTTAGGACATAATAGGATTGGGTGAATCCACTGAAGGAAAAGAAAAAAAAAAAGAGATTTTATGGATAAAAGAGATTTTATGGATAACAGGACAGAAGAGGAAAAGCATTGGGGTAACATCAACTTGAGAAGGCAGTGTGCACTGGGAACATACAAAATAATCCTTGTATCTTTTGGAAGTGGGCAGAAGTCAGGGGATGGCTAAGGCCTTTCTGCAGAAATGTAATCAGAATTATTGCCAATCTACACAGAAAACGTTCACTTGAAGCGGACCTGCTGACCAGCTTCAATACCTTCTTCTTTCAGGGATCAACCTCATTCTGGCCCAAAGATACTGGAGGAAATAAGAACTCATGAGGATGATGGTGCCTCCCAGTTATTTCCTCTGCTCTGTTGGTCCTACTCTTTTATCAGCAAGAAAGGCCTTCAGGAAAGAGGTCATACACTAGTTATCACCAGTTACACACTCAGCTTGCAGGACATTCCTGAAGCCACATATTTCCAGGGCTAGCTGAGATACTGCAAAAATGAACCAAATAGTTACATTTTGTCTGACCTACAAAGACCCTGCACAGACATCTTATTCTTCAGCAGCTCCTGCAAAGTCAAGTTATCAAGAGCTCTGTTGAATAATTGGCCTCGCTTTTGTTTCTGACTTTTCTCAGGTAGAGACATGAGTTAGAGGACATACAATCTATTCTGATAGCTCAGTGGGGCAGACAGAATTCAGCTATTTAGGATAATTGGATGGACTAAGTTTTTAAAATGTAATGTTGCTGGGGCACCTGGGTGGCTCAGTCAGTTTAGCATCTGCCTTTGGCTTGGGGTCCTGGGATCTTGGGGTCCTGGGATCGAACTCCAGTTGGGCTCCCTGCTCAGCAGGGAACCTGCTTCTCCTTCTCTCTGTGTGTGTGCATTCTCTCTCTCTTTCTCCTCTTCTCTCTAAAATAAATAAGTAAAATCTTTACAAAATAAAAAGAAGGGCATGTGTTGTGATGATCCCTGGGTGTTATATGCAAATAATGAATCACTGAACACTACATCAAAAGCTAATGATGTACTACTATATGTTGGCTAACTGAACATAATTTTTAAAAAGGAAGAAAAAAGCAAATAAATAAAATAAATAAATAAAAAGTAAAATGGCTTCATGATTCTGGGGCAGGATTTCCTCTACATTCTTTATCAATGGAGAAATCGGACCTTTTTAAATGGTAATAATTAATTGTTCTATTTGGGCATTTGCTATGTGGGAAGAACTTTCTTGGTGATTTTAAGATCCTTGACACCAAAGGCTTTCCCTAACTCACCTTTTCTGTCCTCACAAAATTGTATTTTCCCATGATAGATGATCAGTCAAGTTTTCTTAAATGAATGGGTCAGTCAATAAATGAAAGTCTGAATTATAAATAAGTATCAGAGACATACTCTCTGTCTTTAAAAGTCTTAAAATGTAGGTGAGACAATACACGATCTGAGGGAGACATTGAATGAGTCAGTAGAGACCAAACATGTGGTCCAGATAGTATCTTCTAAGGGATTCCAGTGGTGGAAAGGCCTCTTGGCAGGAGCTGGATTTGAACTGCATGTGGAAAGATGAGCAGAATTTTGACAACCAGAACAGATATTAGAGTATTCCTGACAGGGGAATGTTGGGGAGAAAGACGTAGAGATGGAGATATACTAGGTATGCTCTGGGCAGAGTGAAGAGATAAGATTAACAGAGGAAGGAGGTTTAGAATGCTAAAGAAAGGCACTTAGACTTTATCCTGTAGACAGCCTCGAACTGTTCAGTTATAAAATTCATCTTATAGACTCTAGGGCTGGTACTAGAGAGACACATTTAGGAGAGATAGAGCCACAGATAAATGCCACACAAGTGACAGGCACTCTGATGACTGTGTGAGTTAGGGTATGGTGGTTGGTTCTATGTCAGCTAAGAACACAGGGCTGCTGAGGACAAGCCTGTCTCTCAAGCTGGACAGCTTCCACTGTGCTCAGATAGAGAAAGAGAACAATACCCGTGTGAAGAAAGGCCCCAGATGTGCTACCCCGGGGCCCACCTTCGGCCATCCATCTCATTGTCCGGCGTTTTCCCAGGAGAGTTGAAATCCTACCCGACACACTGGCCACTGGATAGCCTCCAGCAGCACTCATGACTTGCATTCCCCAAGGGCTCCAAATCTATCCTGAGTTGTGCAGGAAACTTGTAAATTATTTTCAAAAATTTTTTTAAAAATCATAGGGGAAATTCATTGTATCCCTTCACACTTAACATATAACATCAACATTGTCTCTTCTTCAATCAAAATATCTGATGGAAAATAACTAAGATTTCTTTATATTTTAGCGACTGTGAAAATTAAAATGAAGTCCACATGCAGAAGTATTTTCATCGTTTTGACCCCCCTTTGGGGAGTAATGAGAGCCGATAAGTAACTTGTTTCATTGGGGCCATGCAGAGAATTATAACAATGTTTTAAGCATGAGTTATAAAGACATGTACTTTTTCTGAAATCTGTAATGACAGTCTTATAATTTTCAAGTAGGAAGAGACTATATTTAAGTTTGTTTGGGTTTCCAGAGGTGGTACTTCTGTCCTTGCTAAAAATGTAACTTGCTTTAAAAGTAAACTTCAGGAGGCACCTTGGGTAGCTCAGTCAGTTAAGCATCTGACTCTTGGTTTCAGTTCAGGTCATGATCTCAGGGTTGTAGGATCAAGGCCCATGTCAGGCTCTGCAGTCTGCTTGTCCGTCTGCTCCTCACCCTACTCTCTCTCTCTCTCATTAAAAAAAAAAAAAAAAAAAAGTAAACTTCAGAAAAAGAGTCCATTGAGTCCATTCAGAATTTTAATGGTGGGGGGATGGGTGTGGGGCGGCTAGGGAGCTTTTTTTCCTGCTAAAATAATCTGAAAACTTTCCCTGTTGTGCTGTTGAGTCTCACAACTTTGTGGACTAAGAGAGCATCATGACCTTGGATAGCCACCATTGTAGAAAAATCTAAGCATGACAGAACTTAGCATTCATGACTTTGGTAGCTTAGAGAGATGAAACCTGAGGAGCCTGCCTGCCTTCACAGGATGCTAATGGAGACAACGTGACTTTCCCATCTCCAGTGAGGTTTGGTGTTTGTAAATATGTCCAGCCCTGGAATAAATCCCACTTGGTCATGGTGAATGATCCTTTTAATGTACTGTTGAATCCTAGTATTTTGGCTAGTATTTTGGTGAGAGTTTTCGCATTTGTGTTCATCAAGGATATTGGTCTATAGCTCTCTTTTTTGATGGGATCCTTGTCTGGTTTTGGGATCAAGGTGATGCTGGCCTCATTAAATGAGTTTGGAAGTTTTCCTTCCATTTCTGTTTTTTGGAACAGTTTCAGAAAAATAGGAATTAGTTCTTCTTTCAGTGTTTGGTAGAAGTCCCCCGGGAAGCCGTCTGGCCCTGGGCTTTTGTTTGTTTGGAGATTTTTGATGACTGTTTCAATCTCCTTACTGGTTATGGGTCTATTCAGGCTTTCTATTTCTTCCTGGTTCAGTTGTGGTAGTTTATATGTCTCTAGGAGAGCATCCATTTCTTCCAGATTGTTGAATTTGTTGGCGTAGAGTTGCTCATAGTATGTTCTTATAATTGTCTGTATTTCTTTGGTGTTAGTTGTGATCTCTCCTCTTTCATTCATGATTTTATTTATTTGGGTCCTTTCTCTTTTGTTTTTGATAAGTCTGGCCAGGGGTTTATCAATCTTATTAATTCTTTCAAAGAACCAGCTCCTAGTTTTGTTGACTTGTTCTATTGTTTTTTTGGTTTCTGTTTCATTGATTTTTGCTCTGATCTTTATGATTTCTCCTCTCCTGCTGGGTTTAGGGTTTCTTTCTTGTTCTTTCTCCAGCTATGTCCAGAGTTACATGCTTTAACCGGAAACTAGTAAAAATAGAATAAAATAAAATAAAGTAGTGTACCTTAAAACTGCATTCTCAGGTGGTTCAGATCGACTATTCTTCTTGTCCTCAGGAGACCCTACATCTAGAACCACAGAAGCAACTTCTGTTTGTAACTGACCTTGCCTGAGAACCACGTTTGCAGCAGCATGATCTCCCTACTAGTGTTTTCACCTGACTTTTTCTTAGCTTTTCCATATTTCTCCTGTCTGGACTCAGATACGGGTCTCCCAATAACCTATGACATTTCACCTTTGATCCCTTCTTCTTTCCCACTCTGACCTCTGGTAACTCCAAGCGCTGTGAATCTATTACCTTGGCTACCTGAACTCCTGACACCTGACTCACACTTGCATGAATCCAGGAGTACCCGCTGGTACAGCTGACAGATTTGTTAGTCTTGACCTTGACTTTGATTTTTCTCGCCAAACTGCCATTCTGAGACACTAAATGGCTGTAAGATCTCATTAAGGAGGTTTGTGGAGTCACTTCCTTGGGAAGTTTTCATAAGAAAAGCTGAATAAACTTACGTAGGTATATGAGTCTAGCCTTGGACTCAGAGGCATCCTTATAAGTCTGCGGTCCTTATCAACATGACTGCTCTAACCCCACACGGCGCCATGCTGAAAAGAAAGGGTTTCTGTAGGTTACTAGAAAATGCTGACAGTCTCTCTCAGTTTCAATTTCAGGTCCTCCTCACGGGAGATGTGTCCTGTATGTGTGGATGTTAAGTCACAGAATCCCTAAAGAAATGTGGAATTATGACAATAAACCTGCAGCAAGAACCGCAAACACAAAGAACTTGATTTTGCCCCAAATCATTAAATATTTCTGGTAAGAAATTTAAATTGACATCCTTTATCACTTATTTCACCTTTGGAGAGATTTCTGAACACTCGGAGGACCTTTATTGAAAGGGCTGTGGTAGGGGCTCCTGGGTGGCTCAATGGGTTAAAACCTCTGCCTTCAGCTCAGGTCATGATCCCAGGGTCCTGAAATCGAGCCCTGCATTGGGCCTTCTGCTCAGCAGGGAGCCTGCTTCCCCCCTCTCTCTTTCTGCCTGCCTCTTTGCCTACTTGTGATCTCTGCCTGTCAAATAAATAAATAAAATCTTTAAAAAAAAAAAAAAAAGAAATGACTATGGCTTGCTTTCTGTTCAAGGGATTGGAAAAAAAAAAAGAAAGTCAGGGCTTTCTGAATTAAGCCTCCCCATATCCATCTGGGGGAAGGAGATAGCTGTGAAGCCTTCTACGGAGGGAGTCTGGCCCAGAAAGGTGCAAGATGAGAGCATGTCTTAAAAACATAGAGCAAGATGACGTCAGGCATCCAAGAGTCTGGGAGAATGAGGCCCTGCTAGGCTGCCCCATATGAAGACACTGTGGGACATGTGGGACCCCAAGGAGGCACAATGAGGCAGATTGACAGGATGAGGCTGAAGGAAGCCTTTCTCTTTCTCCTGGGGTGTTGGCTTAGCATCCAGGATTGCTAGGCCCGGGGCCCTGCCTGCCTTCCTTGCTGGACATTTTCCATTGTGCCCACCCAGGAATAGAAATCACCACACAAAGGGACTGAACAAACAGGAGCACCAGACGCTCAGCCCTGGGAGCCATCTTCAGGCAATTCATCTCACTTCCAGCTGTCCAGTGTTTTCCGATGGGAGCAGAAATCCTAACTGACACGGGGCCACCAGACAGCCCAAGCTGGGCATTTCCCTCGGCAGCTCTAATTCCCCAGGGTCTTTACAGGGATCCTGACCCAGAAATGCATCTCAATAGGTAAGAAGTTAAAAAAACACAAACAAACAGGGGAAACAACCGGGTGATAAAACATTCTTGAGTTCGGGGGAACTCAGAAAGGGTATTTGGAGCACAATTCAAGCTTGGGCCAGCCAGCTCTGTTCATGCTGATAAGTCATTTTGGGAAAAACAAATGAATTCATATCTGATAAACCAGCACATTGATAATACCAAATTCCTTTTGCTTTTCTAAGGCTCTATCAGGGAGGGGGCAGATAAATTCCTGCTGTACGAGGACCGAGGAAGGTAAGATTTAACCGCGGGTGCGACACAATGGAGTGTTTCTCAGTTCAATTGGTTTTGCTGGGACTCGGGTGATAAATGGCCTTCCTCCCAGATAGTTAGGACATACCTTCATGCCCCCATACCTGCTGGCAGCCCCCATACCTGCTGGCAGCTGATAGACTCTGTTTCGAGAGTGATCTGTGGTTCCAATCATAAATCAGCTAAGCGGATCTCAGGGGAGATTTTTTTTTTTTTTTAAAGATTTTATTTATTTATTTGACAGACAGAGATCACAGGTAAGCAGAGAGGCAGGCAGAGAGAGAGAGAGAGAGGAGGAAGCAGGCTCCCTGCTGATCAGAGAGCCCGATGTGGGGCTCGATCCCAGGACCCTGAGGCCATGACCTGAGCCGAAAGCAAAGCAGAGGCTTTAATCCACTGAGCCACCCAGGTGCCCCGGAGATTTTTTTTTAATGGCTCCGGGGGGTAGGTCAGGCGCCGTCTAAATGGTACTTCCCATTGCACACACACACGTGTATACACACATTCATAAAAGTTCTTCTCCGTGTTTGTTGTCTCCTCATCCTTACCTAGGCAATGGGTGACCCTGGAGAAAAATAGGGTTAATAAATTAGAGATTGGGATTATGCTGAATGAAATAAGTCAAGCAGAGAGAGTCAATTATATGGTTTCACTTACTTGTGCAGCATAAGGAATAACACAGAGGACATGGGGAGATGGAGAAAAGGGAGTTGGGGGAAATCGGAGGGGGAGACGAACCATGAGAGACTATGGACTCTGAGAAACAAACTGAGGGTTTGGGGGGTAGGGGGTGGGGAGATGGGGAAAGCTGGTGGTGGGTATTATGGAGGGCTCGTATTGCGTGGAGCACTGGGTGTGGTGCATAAACAATGAATTTTGGAACACTGAAAAAAATTAGGCTAAATTAAATTTAACCTAAATATTAATATTTAGGTTAAATATTAATAAATTGAAGATTGGGCTGGATTCTGAATGGTAGCTCTTGTAAAATGCCTTCTGATTCCGCATCTGGTCTTAGCAGTGACGTATATGTGTATTTACTCTTTGTGATGGTAAATGGTGGAACATAGACAAGTAAAAAATGCCCAGATACTCTGGTGACTGCTAGCAAGTTATACACGAAGTAGGTAGGGATACCGGAAGAACAAGTGCTGATTCTTTCTGGGTAAGTTAAGGATGAATTTATACAAAAGATCTTGAAAAATGGTTAGGACATCAGCAGACAAAAATTTTTTTCTGAGTACTCCTAGTACAACATAACCACGCTCAAACCCCCATTCATTCATTTATTCACCAGAAATACCTACACAAGCACTTGGGATATAATGGTTAATAAGGCGGATGTCCTTGTTTCCATCACGCTGTGATGTAATTATTTAAGGACTACGATTGTAACACAGTCTGAGGCAATAGAAAGGACTAGGCAGGAGGGGCAGCTTGCTTTAGCAGCACGTCGCCGAAGGACGAAGACGTTCCAGGCTGCCTCTCCTTTGGCTCTTCCTCACTAAAGGTAAAGTGCTCCCTTGTTTTCCCTACAATTTATCAAGCTTATTCCTTGGAGAATAGTCCCTTAAAAGAAACTTCTGATGTCATTTGGTCAAAATATTCAGAGTCAAGGCTACATCCATCTTCCTGCTTTGTTCCCTGAAGTCCAAATTAAAGGGTCTTCCTTACAATACAGATTTGATTTTGTTTTCCATCACCAAGCAGGAGCCTGGGCAGACAGCTCCCTGTACTTGTCCTTCTCTGTCTATTTATTAGGAGAGAAATCTCTGGAATCAATGGTGCTTTTGCATCATTAGAGGGCAGACTTCCCTTGGAGTAGGAAACGAAGGAACGTTTTGAGAAATTAAAATATTTATTTCATGTGCAGCAGTGGCTTCTTCTCTTGGTGAGCATCAGAGAGTGAAGGACGGGGGAAGACAGTGGAAGTGAGGAAGCTGTCAATCAAATCCTTGGGGTACAGTGTACCGTGTGGAACTGCAGGTCCCATTAGTCGGCCATGAAATCAGCTCATCACGTTAGAAATAGCGTTAAAATTAAAATGAAGTAGGGGCCCCTGAGTGGCTTGGTCGGTGAAGCATATATGACTCTTGGTTTCAGCTCATGAGACCGAGCCCGGTCTCGGGCTCTGAGCTCAGCGAGGAGTCTGCTTGTGATTCTCTTGCTCCCTCTCTCTCTCTGCCTCAGAACGTACACTTTTCTCATCTCCTAAGATTCCTTAGTTAGTTTGGATCTTTGTAGTCTTTGTTATTGGCTTTAAAGTTAGACCTGCACCCAGGTCCCAATCCCACCATTCCAGAGGAGTGTGACTCTGGGGAAATAATTTAGCCTGTTTCTGTCTGGTTGCCTTATCTTTTAAAAATGAGAATAATGGGGCACCTGGGTGGCTCAGTGGTTAAAGCCTCTGCCTTCAGCTCAGGTCATGGTCTCAGGGTCCTGGGATCAAGCCCCGCATTGGGCTCTCTGCTCAGCGGGAAGCCTGCTTCCTCCTCCCTCTCTGCCTGCCTCTCTGCCTACTTGTGATCTCTGTCTATTAAATGAATAAATAAGATATTTTTTAAAAATGAGGATAATTGTACCTTGCACATGGGGTTGTTGAGTTGTTTTTACTCTATTAGCTAATGTATGTAAAGGTTAGCCCAGTCCCCAGCACATAGTAAGCTTTCAAAAAATTATAGTTCTCATAGTTAAAAGAGAATTAAACAGTTTTCCTTCTTGATTTAGGAAGCCTAAGTGCAGAAAAAGCCGTGTGATGACTGATAAACCAACGCAGAGATCCACCTTCTAGAAGCTGCCTCCCTGCCCTCACCCAGGCCCTGAGAAACCGGGTATTAGGTGACAGTCATAAATTAGCATTCACAGCAAAGAACAAAAACTGATCTCAGCTCATATGCACCTCCTTCAAATTGCTCCTTTAATCTGGCTAAGAGACCATATCATTTCTGGGCTGTTTTCCAGTTGAAAAACTAAAGAACACGATGTTCCTATTTAGGGTGAGTTAGTTGGCTGTTGACTTGGGACAATTCACTGCCCTGAACGGGATCTGACTTCTCAACTCGGCATCAGGACATGATCCTGAAGCGGGGCATTAAATGTCGTGTGTACACTCGGTAGCTTTTAGAGTGCTGGTGACAGAGGAATCCCGTAGGGGTAATATAGTTGTTTTCTGAGAAACCAAGTCTTGTTATTCGTGAATATCACCAATTGGAGGTGATGAAATTCATGGGACATTCACAAAACATGGAATATCTTTTATCTTTAGCCCATCTTGTGCCCTGTCTGTGGCCAACAATCTCAGCTGACCCAGACTTGGTCCTTTCCAGAAACTGAGCTCACAGTCTTCCAAGTTACCAGAGCTGGTGGGCAGATTGATGGTTTATCTGACACATGACAGAGTTATATAATTTTCAGTTGTAAGACAGGACAGAGATCGGGGCGCCTGGGTGGCTCAGTGGGTTAAGCCTCTGCCTTCGGCTCAGGTCATGATCCCAGTGTGCTGGGATCGAGCCCCACATCAGGCTCTCTGCTCAGCAGGGAGCCTGCTTCCTCCTCTCTCTCTGCCTGCCTCTCTGCCTACTTGTGATCTCTGTCTGTCAAATAAATAAATAAAATCTTTAAAAAAAAAAAAAAAGACAGGACAGAGATCATCTAAAATAAATCCTTCATTTTACATTGAGGAGACAAAGCCAGAGGTATGAGATTCTCTGCTTAATTTTGTCACTCAGTGTGTGGCTCAGGACCTGCACTCAGACATTCTGTCTCCAAGCCCGGTACCCGTCCCACTGCATTCTAGATTCCCAACAATGGGTATGAAATAAAGGCAGTTCAAGGTCATGGCAGGACTACTTAGAGTGGCCTTCACAAAGCAGGCCGTCAATTCTCCATCAGCCTGGCCATGAGACAGACTTTCCAGGAAAGGCAGGAAACGAGGCTTTCTGACACCCAGCATCTCATATTTCTAAAGAACAAAAAAAGACAGACTCCCTTTCTGAAGGGCATTTGACTATATGTTTCAAAAGCTTTGTGAATATTCATGACTTTTAGCTTAATGATTTCACTCCTAGAAATTAATCATGAAGAAAGATCCTAGATAAGAGCATAGAGTTAGCTACCAGGATGACATGACATTGTTTTTATAACAAGATCTTGGACCCAGGAGAATTGTTTAAATAAAGATGATATATGTATATACCATCATTTATTTTATAACCAAAAACGTTCTAACTTTTAGAAAGTAACATCTAATAACCTGGGGGAAATGTTCTTGATGTAACAGCTTCAGAAAACAGTGTGTGCAGAATGATTCTAATTCTGTAACAACAATCTATATTTATACCTCTGTTTGTTTAAAATAAGGACTCAGATTAGATATTTCAATATATCAAGAATAGGTGGTAAAATGACTGAGCCATTAATATTTTTGTCTTTGGGTTTTGTTGTATTTTCCAAAATTTTGAACATGCATACACATCATTTTTGTAATGAGACAAAATTACTTACAGTCTGATTTCTTTCTTTACTGTGCTTCTGGAGTAGTCCCAACAAGCTAAAGATGTAGGGTGCCACTCTAGACCATAAGTGGGGGAACAGTGGTGAGAACAGGGAAGGAACAGACTCTGCAGATTTATTATGGCTAGTGTTTCCTGCCCTTTGGGTATATGGTAAACTTCATCAGACACAAGATATTTTTAAAGATTTTTATTTTTTAATGCTTTTTTCTAGACTATTTGAAGGTAATTGGTCTGAACCTTTTTTTTCTTTTCTTTTTTTCTTTTTTTTTTTAGATCAAGCTCCAATCAGCTCAGTCAGCTTAACATCCTACTCTTGTTTTCGGCTCAAATCATGATCTTAGGGACTTGAGATTGAGCCCCGCATTGGGCTCCACACTCAGTGGGGGGTCTGCTTGAGATTCCCCCTCTGCTTTTGTCCCTTCTCTCTGCTCTTTCCCTCACATTCTCTCTCAAATAAATCTAAAAAACAAAAACAAAAACAAACAAGCAAAAAAAAAAAAACAAAAACAAAAACAATTTGGGAGGGAAAACCCCATGACCTAACCTTTCTATCTAATTCCACTTTCTATTGGTTATATAAAATTGGTGAGAAACAAAATAAAACACATTGTAGCAAACTGTTTGCTGGCAATAAATAAGAATCACTTACTGTATATGAAGAAACTATGTATATGAAGAAACTTGAGCCTTATCCACAGGATCTCAAGCTATAAAGCCATGTTCCATAAACTTAAAATTAACCTCCTAATGTTACTATCTTGTTAGTATGTTGCAGATTACTTACAGAGAACAGATGTATTAATGGTCCATGCCACCTGGAGGTTTTACCATCCAAGCACATTTGGGGATTTATATCTACTTTAGCACGGGGTGTGGGTGAGTCATATTTGAACCTGAACACACATACCTCAGTTTAGGAATTGGGAAATTATAGGCCAAAAATAAATTGGATACAAAAATGTATCACTATGCACTATAAGGCTAATGAAATAAACTACATCAAACCACATTGGCAGTAACGAAGCTAGACCCAGAGCAATTTGTCACTGAAAAGCAAAAATGACAGCTATTGAACACTGCCTCCAACCAAAACAAAAATGATGAGGCACTGATTTGAAAGTCACCTTCTCAGAATTTATGGAATTCCAAATGTCAGCTTGTACCTCTATACCATAGGGCATGGGCAATGCAGCCACACAGTTCCATCCTTTGGTAGAATATGAGAGAAATTAGAGTACTCAGTAAGTCCAATAATAGATTATTCTTGGTTTATGGTTGTGAAGTTTGTGTAACTTTTTTTTTAAAGGATTTTTTTTTTTTTTTAAGATTCTATCCATTTACTTGAGAGAGTGTGAGCAAATGAGAGAGAGAGAGAGAGCACACATGACGTGGGGAAGGGTAGAGGGAGAGGGAGAAGCAGGCCCCTCACTGAGCAGGGAGCCAATGTAGGGCTGGATCCCAGGACCCTGGGATCATGACATGAGCCAAAGGCAGATGCCTTAACTGACTGAGCCCCCCAGGTACCCCCAGTTTGTGTAAATTTATAATTTCCTTAGCAGATTGGTTCTATGTACAATGGAACTCAGCAGCCTTGCTCCGCTCCTGCCTGCAGGCGTATAGGAAAGGATTCTCATTTTATTTATTTTATTTTTAAAAAGATTTTACTTATTTATTTGTCAGAGAAAGAGCACAAGCAGGGGAGCAGCAAGCAGAGCAGGCAGAAAGAGAAGCAGGCTCTGCACTGAGCAGGGAACCTGAGGTGGGGCTCGATTTTAGGACCCTGAGATCATGACCTGAGCCAAAGGCAGCTGCTTAACTGTCTGAG
Organism: Mustela putorius furo; assembly: GCF_011764305.1. NCBI lineage: Eukaryota > Metazoa > Chordata > Mammalia > Carnivora > Mustelidae > Mustela > Mustela putorius. The sequence continues at coordinate 9,577,859 of NW_025422022.1, forward strand.
CCACCAGGCACCCCAGGATTCTCATTTTAGAATCACCATTCTGTCCGAGGGTCACCACTGCACCAAGTTAGTCATGTAGATTACCATGAGACTACAGAAGTTTTGATCAATGTGAAGTAGAGAAATGAGTGAGAATCTGGGTGCCTGGGTGGCTCAGTGGGTTAAGCCTCTGCCTTCAACTCAGGTCACGATCTCAGAGTCCTGGGATCGAGCCCCGCAGCAGACTCTCTGCTCAGCAAGGAGTCTGCTTCCCCCTCTCTCTCTGCCTGCTTCTCTGCCTACTTGTGATCTCTCTCTCTCTCTATCAAATAAATAGAAATGAGTGAGAATCTAATACCTGGGTTCACCCCGGGCCTCTGAATTTTGACCCCAGGAGTCAGGGGGCAGAGAAAGAGGCTTCTTCTAGAAAAAAAATGCAGACGGCTTTTCTGTTTTCTGTTTGATCTTGCCTCCTTTCCTGTTCAAGTTCTGAGTAGTCACAAAAGAGAAGATTGGTTGTGGAGGACATCCCATGTCAGTGGATTTTGGGTTTGTTTGTTTGTTTCTGATGACTTTTCATTTTTTTGGTTGTTTTTAAACAAGCTGTCTCTCATCTCTAGAATTACTTCCCTTTTCCATCACTGTGCACCCTTGTTCTGCAGAAATAAAGGCAGGGGTGGGGCTTTGGAATTTTAAAAACAAAGACAAGAAATTGGAACCTCTGTAATAGCCTCCACCTTCAGGGAGTGAGTGATCATGAGACCATTCCCGACCGACCCAAAAAGAAAACCCAGGGAACCTCACCACAAGACAGGCACTGTGAGGCCTGGGCCTTCCGAGGGTTGGAGAATTCGCTGGGATTCGTGGAATGGGTGGAGGGTGTGAATTCCAGCAACTGAAAGAGCTTTGCTTAACCCCCTCCCTTTAAAAATGGTTTGGCTTGTCAGATGTGATTTGGCCCTGACGATTTACATGTCTCCCTCCAGGGGCAGAGGATAATGGAACAGTAGCAGTGGTCTGGAGGCCTCACGATCATCCAGGCACCGGGACGACACCACGTGCAGGCTCCCGCTGTGTGCCACATGGCCAGACTCTGAGGCTACTCAGGGCTTGCAGACTTGGGGGCGCCCCTGGTCGCCACTGCCGGGTGCAGAGGCCCCGCAATTGCTGAGGCCGCCCTGTCAGAACAAGTCAGGTCTTGCCACCTTGGGTCTGGGTGAGGCTTGTCTCCCGGCCCCTCCCTCCTGCTGTCTGCTCTGCTGTGCGGCCTCTTTGAGCTTCTCAAGGTTTCTGGACTCTTCCTACCAACCCCCATACTCAGAAAAAGTGCTGATCTTTGCCTGAGGAATGAAAATCGGCTGAGGTTGACCACTACCTTTCTTTCAAAGCTGTGTATTTAAGATCTATTTATTTCAACAAGAAAGAGAGAATGCACACATAGAGGGGTAGAGGCGGGGGAGAAGGGAAGACACAGGCTCCCCCCTGAATGAGGAGTCCGTTGGGCGCTGGAGCCCATGACCCTGAGATCATGACCAGAACCGAAGCCCAGAGTGTGTCGCTTAACCGACTGAGCCACCCAGGAGTCCCTGACCACACTGCCTTTATGAATGCAGTTGTCATTCTCACATTTTCCTCCAGTGGTGCAGACAGGGTCTGTCCCCTGGCAGAGATGGAGTGGTATTTGGGGGACTAGAAGGGCTTCTCAGGTTCCTACACATCCCAGAACTACTCCTTCGTCAGATAAGTTCTGCTCCTGAGGGAATGATCGAAAGGGGCAAACGCAAGCTGGAAACAGTCACTGGCTATTGCCAGCTGTCAAAGGACTTCCAACAAAGAATTTAGATTTTTTTTTTTTTCCTCTCAGGAAAGAAATTGCTCCTATCCAGAAGTGCCTCTGCCATGTCTTTACTTACACTTTCCTGGTTATAGGGAAGCACTGGGTAAATGGCCTAAATGAGCTGTGCCTCAGTTTGCCTTATCTATAAAATGGGGATAACAAAACAGTATTATCTTTTAGGAGAACTAAATGTGATAGTCGGTGTGAGGAGGCATTTGGAAGAATCCTTGACACAGAAATCACACCTGGGCGCCATCACTGTTCGCCTCTGAGGCGTGAGGGGTTAAGACTTAGCACCTAACTTTGGAATAGGGCCCAAAGGTGGGGTTGTTGTTTTGTTTGTTTCTAAACTGAAAGGACAAAAGTTAAGCAGCAGGACACCTTTTCTCACTTTGTGCATTTGGGGACTCACGTGGCAGGGGCTCATCGCCAGGAAGCCTCTTTGCCCTCGAAGTGGCTCTCGGTCAGTCAGACGGAGCACACAGGCCCACAGTTCCATCTTCTTCCCTCAGCTCCTCTGACGCAACTCCTTAATTGTCTGGTTTGGCTCACCCCATACTTCTGTCTGTTAATTTTGCTTTGTGTCACCTGTCAACCACTGTCCAAAACCAAGAACTAAGTTCTCTCTCAGCAAGCACGCAATACTGAGAGAAAAAGAAAGAGAGAAAAGGCAGGGAAAGTCTTGAGCATATGCTCAGTTGGGTAATGTAAGCTGAATCCACAAAATCCAAATAAACCAATGCACATTTCCATCAACAGCTGCTTTGGCTGTTGGGTGTCCTGGTACAGATCACACAGAAATTGTGTGTTTCTATGTCTGTCTATCCTGCCAGATTCAGCTTCTTCCGGCTTCCAGGGTCCTCTGTGTATCCCTCAAGCCAACACGGGAGGTTCTAGGGATATGTTTTCTGCTTAGCCAGTGGCATACCTCCCCTCTGGTTACTGAGACTAGTCAGGGAAGGCCGAGATGAGGGTTTCTTTCTGCAGATATACTAGTGGGAAGGACAGGCTCACCTAGCATCTGAGAAAAGAGGCCAGGCATGGCTGTGTCTTCTGGAGCCTACGGCAGCCTGGAGATCCGTCCTGCATGAATCTCTGCTCTGATGCCTGTGATTGATGCGGTCACTTCTCTGTCCGTCCCTTAGCTAGGGCTGTGCTAACAAAATCGCATGGGCTGGTGGCTTATAAACAACAGGATTCACTTTTCACTGTTCTAGAGATGGGGAGGTCCACGATCAAGGTGTTGGCACATGCTGTATCTGGTGGAAGCCTCCTTCTGGGTTGCAGACAGCCGACTTCTTGTCGGAAGGCGATGGGAAGAATGCTAGCGAGCTTGCCGGCCTCTTCTTATTAGGAGACTCCTAATGAGGGCTCCATCCTTGTGATCTGATTGCCTCCCACAGGTTCCACGTCCAGATGCCATCACAATGGGATTAGGCTTCCACTGCCTTAATTCTGGGGGACACAAACCTTCAGTCTGTTGCAGTGTCTCATCCACACCCTTCCGAGCTCTCTATCTCCACTCCCACTAACCAGGCAGGACACAGGATGGCTGCCTCAGGGACATTTGTTGGAAAGACTCACAGGGCAGCTTGCATAGCCCTGGCCGCTCACCCAAGCATGGCAGCAGCCCTGCTTTCTTCTAGCCACTCTTCCTGTGCCTAAAAAGGATGAGGACCAGTCGACAACACTACTTACCATCCAAGTCCTAGTGGGACCCTTTCCAACGTGGTTAGGACATTGGATCCAATAGCATGAGCATCAGAATTTGAAACAAGGTGATTTTTATTCTCACCCTTGTGACAAACTAGCAACAAACATGCCAAGGCCTGGGACAGAGAAAGTCAGGTCTCTAAGAGGAGTCAGCCAATATTCCCAGTTCTGTGACTCTGTCTGACTCGCTTTGTAGGCTACAGCCAAATCTCTTATCCCCAGTACCTATCTAAGCAATTGCACCCTCTCACCAGTGAGAAAAGGACAGAAAGATTCACCCTAAGACAAAGAAAATCTCCAAAGGTGCAAATCAGAACTTCCAGAAGTCACCTGGACAGAGCTCTGTGTTTTTGTCATTTTATTTAATCTCAGCATTTTTGGTTCAGGGTTGTCTCCACTCCACAAGACAAGGAGAGAAGAGACAGACAAGCAATCTACAAGGGAAGAAAGCCAAGAGGAAAGAGAGATGCGATGAGAAGGTTGGTGAGCAGTTAGTTGATCTAAAAGTAAGGGTCAAGCACTGAAATACTGTTTTACTAAGTAAATAATCTCCTGTATCTCCTATCGGACTCTTGGTCTGCTTTGTCTTTACCCCAGTCTCAGGCATCTGGGTGGCTCAGTGAGTTAAGCACTGCCTTTGGCTCAAGTCACGATCCCAGAGTCCTGAGATCGAGTCCCATATCAGGTTCCTTGCTTGGTGGAAAGACTGTTTTTCCCTCTGCCTGCTGCTCCTCTTGCTTGTACTCTCTCTCTCTCTCTCTGTGTATCAAATAAATAAAATCTTTAAAAAAAAGAACCTTCTATTAAAAACAAAACAAAACAAACCTGGCCCTTCGGGGATGGAGAAAGAAAGGCTATGAGCACAGGAAGTCATCCCTAAGTGCAGTCCTCCCTCCCTGCACCTGGCCGCACGCCCCTCCCCCACAGCTCCTGGTGAAAACCCACTTGCTGTCGCACCTGCCACACTGTAGCAACGCTGGCTCATGGAAACAGGAGTCCACAGGGGCCTCAGACCAACTTATTAACCTTTATATTTGAGGGTCCAGCCCCTACTCTGTTTAACAAATATTATTCAGAAAGAGCTGAAACACAGTGAAACAAATAATTCTGCTATTTGCCTAGTTGATTAAAAATCCTTAAGGTAGGGGCATCTGAGTGGCTCTGTCAGTGAAGCAGCTGACTCTGGATGCCATCTCAGGTCATGATCTCAGGGTCCCGGGATCGATCCCTGGGTAGGGCTCTGTGCTCAGCAGGGAGTCTGCTTCTCTCCCTCTCTCTGCCCCTCCCCAGCTTAAATAAATTTTTAAAAAATTCCGAAACTAGAAACATGTGTAACGTACTCTCCTTCTCTTCCTGTGATCATCGAGAGTAAACGACAAGCTTCACTAGAACTAGAGCAAGAAGGACCACGTGCAGTGCCTACACGGACATACTGGCAAGAAGGCACACCATCGAGGGGCAGTATTATTGTGGCTCAGCAGGTCCTTCCTTGCTGGGGTTAGAGGCCAGAGGTTGGCTATCAGGTCAGTGCTGCCTGCAGACCCCCCAGCAAATTGCACAAGAAGCACTGAGGTCTTCTTGTTATAAATGAGCTGTGAGCCCACAAAATAGAAGAGGGGACCTTGATGCTTTAGCACCATACAGGTATCAAAACCAAAATTTATCCTGGTTTGAGAGTTTCTCTCTCCCGGGCTCAGTTTTTCCACTTTTAGCTTTCCTGACAAGTTGTCATCAAAGAGTTATGGTTGGAACAAGAGTCCTCTAGGCAGATTATTAGCCAAAACAACAACGACAACAACAACAAAAACTCTTACAGTTTTTAACACATCGGACATCCACCTTATTTCAAATGGCTTAAAATGAATAGAGGAAGTAGGATGGGCTCGAACTAGACAATATCCTCATCATTGTCCCTACAGTTTCATCATGACCCTGGTAGCTCCCCATCCCCTTCCTGCCCGGTGCCCTCCCCTTCTGTACACCCCGGACAGGCTTCCCCCTCTATTGGAAAGTTTGCTTTATGCCTCTCCGCGTTTACAAAGGACCTATTTTAGTACCTGTTTTCACGAACCAGTAGAAACCCAAAGAGGATTTTCCCTTTCATGAGACGTTAACTGCTTCTTTGCCTTTTGCCAGTTCAGTTTTCGAGACCTTCGTAGAAACGCTCTACTTTCAGACAGTGGGGGAACCTGTGTTCTTCTTCTTCTTGTGCTTTGGCAGCCTCTGCTCTGCTCAGAAAGGCATGCAAAATGACTGCTGGTGGAACCGCTCTCCATTGTTAGGGAGACAATAAAAGGATGTCTGATAAGGATCTTACGACAGATTTTTCTCCAGCTGAAGCATATTGGCGGCACAACTTTCCAAATTTGCTTTCTACCTGTGACTCCACGGAGCTAGCTCAGACCCCTTGCCAAGAGAGGACATTGTTCCTTCATTTCTAGAGGCTGCAAACACTTCACTGCATTGTTGCAGACATTGTCTTAGAACCGGCTGGTTCACACATGACTGATTGGAGGCTATAAATCCTTTAAATAAGAACATCCTGGGGCCCCTGGGTGGCTCAGTCAGTTAAGCATCCAACTCTTGATTTCAGCTCAGGTCATGATCTCAAGGTCGTGAGATCAAGCCCCGTGATGGGCTCTGTGCTCAGCTCAGAGTCTGCTTGTGATTCTCTCTCCCCCTCTCTCTCTTCCCCTTGTGCTGATGCTCTCTCTATCTCCCTAAAATGAATAAATAAATCTTAAAGTGAATAAGAGCATCCATATGTATTTAACATATGATTTAATTAAAGAAATTTCAAGTTATATGCCAAATTGTAGGAATGTCTGTTGGGTGAAACAAAACCCTTGTTTAAGATCTTCTATTCAACTGTATTTACTGTATGTGTGCTGCCCTGAAGGCAGGGTACGTGGCAAGCATTTTGGAACATTAAGAAGTTAAATATCTGAAGGGAAATATCTATTGAAGAAACAAGTCATAGGTAGATAGAAAATTAATTTTAAAATACCAAATGGTTGCCAGAAACTCTATCAAATAGGCAATGTGGGGGTTTATATCCAGGAGAGAATGTTCCAGACTGCAACGCTGAGGAAATCTTTCATTAAGGAAGTAGTATCTGACCTGTCCCCTTTGAAATTGTTTACCTCTGTTCTCACTGCCTCCATTTAACTGTATATTTGTGGTTAATCAGAAATCAGTCCAGAATAATAGTTCCAGTTGTTGCTTCCTATGCGTCTCAGAGAATGACAAAAGTAAACAGAAACATGAGAGAAAACCCAGAAGTCGATTTGCAGGACAGCTAGAATGTAAAAAGGTAAGTGGGACGGGAGAACAAAGTTGTTTATTGACAACCCATATCAATGATTTAACATCTTGGTTTCATTCATTCAGTTTAAGCAGAAGTATTTTCAGCATCATAGTCACCACAATAAAAAGAAACAGCTGGAAGCAAATTAACTGCCTCAAACCCTCTAGGTCAGTATCAACAAAGCCACCATGATTGCAACACTTTGAAATTGTTGAGAATAGCTAGTGTGGCCCTTTCTAACACAGTGTGAATAATAAGGAAGCATTTCAAGAATTGGACTGAAGTTCTCTATTTTGTAACATTTGGTAAACATAAGGCGCCTTCATTTTCTGTTCACCATATGCGCCATCTTTTCTATTAGCACCAAATTCCAGTGACCCTTAAGTCATCCAGATTCAGTGACAGAGCATGACTAAGATTCTGTTACTCTTAAATAGACGAATAAAATTCTATTTAATCTCATACATTTTTTGAAGAAGATTTCTCCTTCTTGAAAACATTTTTAATAGTATGAAGTATTGTTTAGAATCCAGATATTTGTTATAAACTCGTTTCATTTAGAATAGTAATTTTCACTTGGCCTATTAATTACTTTAAGCATTTTTTTTTTTTTAGAATTAATAAAATAGCTTTCCACTTACTTAATCTGTTCTTTAAGTAACTGGGTTTCAGTAGCTTTCTTTGTCCTGATATTTTGGACAAGGCAGAAAGAAGCAAAATGAACAGATAAGCACCCAACTTCATACACTTGGGGAAAATTAAACAGATGAAAGTTATCTGTAGAGTGTGCACTCAGCCTGGTGCTAATAACTCCTTTGTGTATAAAGAAGTGAGCCTTGGTCCAGACCCTCAAAGTGCCTCCCATTTTGCTGGGGAAAGAACACTCCTACAAGTGACCAATTAGGCAATAAGATCTAACTTGAGTGATTCACAATGATGATATTTAGGATTGGAGATACATAAATGGAATCAGACCCCTAAGGGGATGTGTAGGAGAAAGTAGGACCTGACATAGTCTTTGAAACAGATTCCATTCTGAACAGCCTTGAGGGCAACAATCATTGGAAAGAGGCCATTCTGTTCATGGTCGGTGAAAAATGATCACTTAATCAAACAAACAGAATCCAGAATTAAAAACAAACCAACAAAAGAACCTTCCTGACTGGAGTGGAGATAATCTTGGGAGAATAGCAGACCCAGGTGAATCCATAGTTACCATGTGGCCAAGTATACATGGGCTTTGAAATTTAGGCAGAAGCGTCTACAGTGATAAGATGGATGCTTGACTCTGGTACAATCTTGAGGAACACTGGAGAACCCCCAGCTGGACAAGCTATTTCACAACTAGTATAGAATGGTGTGGTTTCATTTTTAGTTAGTGTATAGACGTAAGTTAGGAGATAACATTATTTCATGGTAAGTGGTGTTTCTAAGTAGTGTTTCATTTTCAGCTTGTTGGTTTAACCCCATCCTGTGTTTTGACGTCCAGTGATTGCTGATGATGGTTTTCTAGGCTAATTCGAAAAGACATTAGAAGTCAAAGAGCCATTCACCCATTTGAAGTCTGATGGCTAGCTTTGTACTTTGTTTTTAAGGAAGGCTTATGCTTGGGGCTCTAGTATGTTACATATATTTATTACATCCAGATATGGCAACTGTTGAGTAGAATAACTGGGAACACACACCTTAGAATAAGAGTAAGATTAAATTGAATTGAGACACCTGGGTGCCTCAGTGGGTTAAGCCTCTGCCTTCGGCTCGGGTCATGGTCTCGGGCTGCATCGGGCTCTCTGCTCAGCAGGGAGCCTGCTTCCCCCTCTCTCTCTGCCTGCTTCTCTGCCTACCTGTGATCTCTCTCTCTGTCAAATAAATAAATAAAATCTTTTTAAAAAAAGATTAAATTGAATCCCAGCTCCACCTCTCACCAGTATATGACTTTCAAGTTGTTTTATGTACCTGTGCCTTAGTTTTCTCATATACAAAATGGGAAGAGGATGGTGAGAATAATGGCAGTAATAATAATAGTACCCACTTCATGGAATTAAATGTATATTTTTCTATGTGTTTATGTATGTATGTATGTATGTATGTATGTATGTATCTACCTATCTATCATCTAGCTAGCTAGGTAGATTTTGGAATAGTACTTGAACAGAAGAAGCCACCAGTTGGTATTAGCTATGATTATTTTATAGTAGCAAACATATCCCAAATATTATACTATAATTAAATGTATAAGCATTTTATTTTATTTTTTATATCTTTTATTTTATTTATTGTATCTACAAAGATCACTCTAAAATCTAGATATTGTATTAAAGAGTTTGAGAACCACAGAGCCAAAAATAGGAAGCAATTATAGTTTTTGTTTAAAAAGTGACATGATGAAAATAATTTTGGGGGAAGATTAGTTATTTTCCTTCCCTTTTCAATGTATTTTCACTGTCTATATTTTTCCTAAACAATCTTATCCATCCCCATGGCTTTATTGATGTTGTTCCTTATATGCTGACATCCAAATTCTTATCTCCAAACCTGACCTTTTCCTCTAATTTCTAACCTGTCTATTGAATGGCCTCCTAGAAATCTATTACTCATTCAGAGATCTCAGGGGACAATGTTTCAAACTCAGGTGTTGTCTGAATCTGTCATGTTGATAGACTCCAATACACTGGTTCTCAGAATGTAATCCCCTATCAACAGCAGCAGCAGCAGCAGCAACACCAGAGAACATGCTGGAAATACAAATTCTTGGGCCCTACACCAGACCTCTTGAATCAGGAATTTGGGGATGGATGGGTGGAAGGAAAGGCAACAATTTGTTTTAATGAGCCCAGGTGAGCTTGATGCATGTTGGAGTTTGAGAACTATTGGTCTAAAACTAAGGTTTATACTTTGTTCTTCACCTAATTTATGACCTACTCTTCACATAAATGGTTGTTTTTCAAGTAGGAAAGATGACTTTGGTGACCTAAAAGGAGCGTGAGTAGAAGGGACAAGCCCTGATCACTAAGGAAACAGCACTCATGAGAGCCTCACCTGGCGCAGCACAGTAGACTGCCTCATGGCTAAAGCAAGAATATTCTAGGTTTCATTCTCTCAAGTCTACTAGTATTAGCTCCCTCTTTCTAACTCTTCTCTCTTAATAAGATTTGATATTCTTAGTGGAATTTCTGAAAATTCAACTTAAATTGTTATGATTGTAAATCTTTTTAAAAGAGTTGAGAAAGGTGTCTTACTCGCCAAAGTTAAAATAATTTATCTAGATTTTCTGAATCATGAGATTTTGTGTCCCTTAAGAACAACTTTTAATGTCTATAAATTGTTGATAGATGGGGGGATTGTTTATATAATTAAGGAAATTATATCCATGGAATTTCCCCCAAATTCATTTTCGTGTATCTGGAAATAGTTTTACATTAAATAAGCGTGAAAATTAATTCATAAGGTGAAAACATTTTAAAAAAGATTTTATTCACTTGTTTATTTGAGGTGGAGAGTAGGAAAGGATACAGAGGGAGAAGCAGACTCCTCATGGAGCAGGGACTCCAGTGTGGGGCTCTGATCCCAGGACGGACCCTGGGATTATGACATGAACTGAAGACAGATATTTGACTGAGCCAACCAAGTGCCCCATGAGGTGAAAAATATTTAAATATTTTATGTTTAATATTTGTGACTAAAAAAAAATGATATCACAGGTATTCTAGAGTTTCCCAATTTGTCTATTGATTCTTTTAGATGCCATTCTTCGTAAGGCATTCACCAAATGGTTTTCTCTTTGGAACAAAAATATAAGAACTCAAGACCTCTCCTGTTTTTAAATGCAGGCTCTTAGTAGGGCAGGTGGAATATTTTTCAAAAAGAATATAAGGATTCAGTTAATTAAAATTTAAAGCAAATTATACTTTATCTTCCAATAGTCAGAAGAAAGAGAAATAACCAAAGGTGGGTTTCAAGTCAATCTGTAATTTAGCACAATCAAATTTCCAAAAGCATTTATTCTATTGCATTTAGGAAGTTTGTGGGGGAGATTACAAAGCTTTTATTCTTATTTATTTAGTTTTTAATTTATTAAGTCTTCACTATGACCCATGCAGTTGTTTGCTATTGATTATAAAAAATGAATTAGACACTATTTCTGCTTTCACGGAATGCATTATCTAGAGAGGAACTGAGATTATAAAATTTTATATGGGTTTAAACAGAAAGCTAAATAATGGCAGAGAAAATTGATGTTTCCTAATGTGTAACAATATGTAATATTTGAAACAATATGTAATCTTCAAAAATATAGCTAGATAATTAAGAATCAACAGATTTTATGAAAAGCAACAACAAAAAAACAAGTAGTGATAAGAATAAATGCTACAAATGATATATAGCACAAATGACAGAAAAAAGATAAGAGAAGAGAAATAGAAAGTGTTTCCTTTTTGCATTTTACTGTGATAGTGATTGGAGATAACATTGCATTTTAGATTATGAATACAATTCTCTGACAAAAAGAAAAATTCAGAAAACAAAAGTATTAAAAATATTGTTAAATAAGAAGAAGCAAAGAAGGGCAGAAGAAAATAGGAAGATAAAGAAATTAAAATTAAGAAAACTGATGAGACTTCAAAGATGAATTTAATAGGTCCAACATCTGGTTAATAAAAATTCCAAAATAAAAGAGAGAGGGAAGGAGAAGGGGGGGGAGAGAGAGAGAGAAGGAAAGAGAAAGAAATCGGGGGCGGGGGGAGGAAGAGAGAAAATTAGAGAGAGGGAGGGAGAGAATGAAAGAAAGAAATGATCTAAGAACTAAAAGTTGTAATATCGTAATATCATCAATCTTCAGATTAAGTGCTGGACTAAAAATGAAAAAAAAAAAAAACAGCAAAACCAGACACGTTATGTTAAAATCCCAAAGTAGTTTAGATAATAAGATGGTCTAGAAGTCTGCATTCTGAATCTTCAGAAATGCAAAGATTTAGAAAGTTTAACACCCATGCACCATAACTGTAAAAGTTGTGTGAGAATAAACTAGCAATACAGGAGAAGAATACACAAAAATATCACGGAGTTGAAGAAAAGGGGAGCTAATTTGAGTGTACAAAAGAATTACTGGGAGGTAACCATGCAGCAGACAAAGAAAACATCAGGTCCAAGTTCCAACATGAATATCTGTTCATCTGAAAAAAAAGATCATTTCAAAATGAAAATACTGTGCATTTAATTTCATGATGCAATTAATAAGTTGGAATATCTCATTCATATAGTAGAGGTGACTTATATTTCTATTCTCAACAAAAACAGGGCAAAAAAATGACTATTAAAAACTATAGGAAGAACCAATAAACTAATTATAATCTAAATATGAAGCAAACAAACATTCGCATGGTTTAGAGGAATTCAAGTGTGGTGAAAAAGATTCACATATGGTGAAAGAAAAGAGGTCTCATTTATTCTTGTTCTTTCATTTCAACTTGAGTGGCACAAATTTAAAGCCACAGAATCTATTTTACGTCCAATCATATTAGTTGATTTTATAGTAAGCGATATTTTTCAATCAAAACATTCTAAGTGCTCTTTATTGATTTTCCTTCTTTATGGTTTCCATATCTCTGCTAAAATTCTCAGTCTTGTCTTTTAATTCCTTGAACATATCAAGCACAATTATTTTAAAGTTTGTGTGTGATAATTATTTCTGCATCCTTGTGGTATTCTCCTCCCCCTTATCTTCCTCCTCTCCCTTCCTCCCCCTACTCCTCCCCCTTCCCCTCCTCCCCTCCCCCTCCTCCCCTTCCTCCTCCTCCTCCTCCTCCTCCTCCTTCTTCTTTCTTCTTCCTCTTCCTCTATCAATTATTGTTTCTCTTATTTCTGGTGTTTTTTGGTTTGTGTGCTAGACATTGTTTATGAAAAATTACAGAATTAATTTGAGTCCTAGGACAATGTTATGTCTTTCTAGAGAGGATTTGTGTCCACTTCTGAAGGACTGAGATGTTTCCAGAGCTGAATTTCAGTTGCATCCTATTTCTGGCTCACTGCTTTTCCTAGAGTGTGGCCCTTCGGAGTCACAAGTTAAAGTCCCAGTGGTTTACCAGGGCTCATCCAGCTTGTAAGTCCTTGTTCAAGTCCTAATTCTTCACTTTACAAACGGGTGGTTTAAGATATAGTGCTTAATGTTGATGCGACTGAAAGTAGACGCTTTACACATATTAAAGTCATAAAAATAGTAGATGAATCTAAAAAAATAACAAAAATAACAAAAATCTACCTGAAAAAATTTAGGACCTTCAGGGAAATAGGAAAAAGTATAAGAGCTAAATCCTCCTCTTTCATAGCAGTGGTCAAAAAATAATGCTGAACAGTGACGAATCAACCTTACTTAGAAATGTGGCAATAAACAACAGATCTAAATGCAAAAGGTTATCTCTTGGGAATAGAATCAAGGATCAGAGGAATTGGTGGAGAACTTTTTCTTTTCACTTAGACCCACTCTAAAATGTTCAACAACAACAAAAAAATGCTAATTCTGTGGAATTCAATAAAAGTTTTACAGAGATAGAACATTTTTCATTTTAATGGATAATTTGCTTTCTCCCCCTTCGTCATAGAAAAGTTGTGGTCATTTTAACCAGAAGGAGTGGTTTGGAAAACGACATAGACATTCACAGTTCCTATTTTAGAAATGGCAGAACATCCTGTAGATTGGAGCATGCAAATGAAGGATGGGAGAAGTAGGAAATGAGGCATACAACTGAGTTAGGGGCCAAAGCATAAATGGCCTTAGAAGTTCTCAAAGTTTTTCTCCAAAGTTTTTCATTTAAAAGTGTAGGAGGACACTGGAAGCAAAGCAATGTGAAGTGGAGGACACAGTGAAAAGCAGGTAATTCTTTAGGTTTTTCATAAAAAGAGGTATTTCATTAAGAAGGTTCTTGTCTGTTGTATGCTATTGTACGTGGTAGAGGAACTCAATTTGTTGATTGCTTTGGCACAATAACCTCAAGAAGATTCGGTAGGATGACTTATGTAAGACCCTCTACTCCAGTCATACTCTCTAAAGAAAGAAATCTTTTAAATTGTGTTGGGTCTCGATGTCTTTTTGAAACATTGCCTTCATTCACATTTACCCTAGATAACCACTCTTGTTATTCTCTAAAGTATGTACAAACCATTTTAACTTGTCATGCGATGGATAAACATCCACACCACAGTAGCAAAGAATAATACTCATTTTGATTATCATAAACTCCGTGAAGGTCTGAGGGGTCCTTCAAATTACAAATAACTTGAGATATTCTCTATTGTCAGGAAGGGGAACTAGGGAAGGGCTTGTGTATTTAAAAGCCCTCTTTTAAAATAGGATATTAATTTACAGAAATGGTTTCATGTGTACTAAAGCCTTTAGGTTTACTAAGAATTTGTGCAGCATGAAGGGGAAGAATTGATGGAGACACTATCAATATGTGTAAATCTCATTTTTTAAAAATTAAATTTATTTATTTTCAGCATAACAGTATTCATTATTTTTTCATCACACCCAGTGCTCCATGCAATCCGTGACCTCTATAATACCCACCACCTGGTACCCCAACCTCCCACCCCCCTGCCCTTCAAACCCCTCAGATTGTTTTTCAGAGTCCATAGACTCTCATGATTCACCTCCCCTTCCAATTTCCCCCAACTCCCTTCTCCTCTCTAACTCCCCATGTCCTCCATGCTATTTGTTATGCTCCACAAATAAGTGAAACCATATGATAATTGACTCTCTCTGCTTGACTTATTTCACTCAGCATAATCTCTTCCAGTCCCGTCCATGTTGCTACAAAAGTTGGGTATTCATCCTTTCTGATGGAGGCATAATACTCCATAGTGTATATAGACCACATCTTCCTTATCCATTCGTCCGTTGAAGGGCATCTTGGTTCTTTCCATAGTTTGGCGACCATGGCCATTGCTGCTATAAACATTGGGGTACAGATGGCCCTTCTTTTCACTACATCTGTATCTTTGGGGTAAATACCCAGTAGTGCAATGGCAGGGTCATAGGGAAGTTCTATTTTTAATTTCTTGAGGAATCTCCACACTGTTCTCTTAAAAGACTTTATTTATTTATTTGATAGAGAGAGTGAGAGAGAGCATGAGAGGGAAGAAGATCAGAGGGAGAAGCAGACTCCCTGCAGAGCCAGGAGCCAATGTGGGACTTGATCCAGGGATTCTAGGATCATGACCTGAGCTGAAGGCAGTCGCTTAACCAACTGAGCCACCCAGGTGCCCTAAATCTCATGTTTTAAAAGGCTGAGAGGCATGAGTATGTATGTGTATGTGTCCTTTTCTTGATTTGCAATGACAGTGGATGTGTGGTCTCACTTTTTCATCTAATTAACTGAGTGTTCAAAGGCTTATAAACAAAGATGCCAGAATCCAAAGTAAGGCAAAGCAAGGACACAGATGCTGGACTAGTTGCACAACAACTATTGATACCACATAAGAGTGGATGCCTTTTAACAGCCGGGCTAACTGCCACCCAGATTCTTTCAGGACAATAACAGGAGATGATTGAGGACATCTCTGGACCAATACCTATTATCCCAACTCTTCAGTGAACCAAGATCAGTGACTATGTCTTGTATCATATATCTTCATTTTGTATTGGGTTGGATTGTTCCCTCCCCCTCAAAAAAAAAAAAAAAAAAAAGAAAAAGAAAAAGAAAAAGATATGTTAAAGTCTTAACCTCTAGCACCTCGGAATGTGATCTTGTTTGGAAACAGGGTTTTTGCAGATGTGATTAGTTACAATGAAATCACATTGGGGTAGACTGGGTTCTTAATTCATATGACTAGTGTTCTTATGAGGAGGCAAGGCAGGGAGAAGACATGAGAAGACAAACACAGAGACTGGAGTGATGCAGCCATAAGCCAAGGGATGCCTGACAGTGGCAGACACTAGAAGAAGCTTGAAAGGAGGCTTGAAACAGAGCATGACTCAGTTGTCACCTTGATTTCAAACTCCCTTCCTCCAGAACTGTGAAACCAGAGGTTTACATTGTTTTAAGCCACCCAGTTTGTTGTACTTTTTGGGACACCCATTGGAAACTAATACACCACTAATAATCCCCAAATGCAGATACACTAGAATATGAAAATTAATCTCTCAATTAAATTCAGCAACTTCATTATAATGACTGAATATTTTGGTCTCAATATCCATTAAATATTTTTATTAAAATTTTTTTAAATGTCTCCCCAAAGGACCACATAATCTTTTGTCTTATGAATGCAGTCACTTATTTTATTATTTCTCTGTGAGGTATTTAACTTATTTTGTTTTCATCAGTTTTTTCTTCTTTTCTAAATACAGTTATCATAAACACCTGGTATGGAGGTATTTGCCTACTTCTTTGACTCTTATTTTAGGATGTATATGAAGACATAGAATTACTAGATCAAAGGCACAAACTTTTTAGTATTCTTAATACATGTAATCAAACTGTTTCCCATAAATATTGTAGCAATTTATTACTTGCACAGGACACTAAAAAAAAAAAAAAAAAGAAAAGAAAAGAAAAGAAAAGAGAGATCCATTTTCAGAGATATATCCCAGCATTCAGATTTTTCACTGAAAATTAATCTCTGCTTATTTGGCTAGTAAGGGATTTATTGTTTCAGTTTTGATTATCTTGAATACTGCAGTAGGACTCCCCCCATGATGATTAACTCTTGTACTTCTATGACACTTTCTACTCTTGTTATTCATTCTTTTTTTTAATAGGGCCTTTGTGTGACATCTACTTCTTCTTTGTATATGGAATATATTAATATTTTTCAGTGTCCTCAGTTATAACATGAAGGCAAGAATAAGTCCTCTCTAAAGTGGCAGTAAAAACTAGATATGATGAATTCACCAAGTACCAGGCACCTAATAGGCTCCTAAAAGGAGGGATGATTTATCATAATTTCACATGAAAGTAAAATGAAATGACCTGCATATACTCTCCCTTGCTCTCCCAGGCTTAGTAGCATGGTTACTTTGACTTTTCAAGTAAATTTAATTCCCCTTTGTGTAACACCCTTGGTTGTTTTCTATTTCGGCCTCTGTAGTCTTTGTTAAGGTTGAACCGAGGTGGGGGAATAAGCTGTTCTGAGGACTCACTGTGGGGAAAAGCACGGAAACATGGAATGCATTGTGTGAAATATGGTCGAAGGCTCTGCACTCAGACCACTTGTGTTCCGATCCTGATTTTGTATGTTGGTAAGAGGGTGTCTTTGGACAACTAAATTAATCATTTTATACCTCAGTTTCCTCTTCTGAAAATGGGGATTAATAATTAAACTATCTCAGATTACTATGAAGGTTAAATAAGCTCTATTAGTTGTGGATTTCTGCACACCACCTTACCCCAAATCCAGCTACCTGAAACAATACTAAACACTTATTATCCCATATAGTTTCTATGGGTCAGGAATTCAGGGGTGATTTAGCTAGGTGCTTCTAGTTCGAGGTCTCCCAGGGAGTTATGGTCCCTTATTTTAAAACAACCATATGCCTTAATGCATGTTCTATGTGTAGCTGGGATGGAAAAAAGGAAGAACTCAAAAGATATAGCCACCGTATCATCATAATCATCATTGTTATCCATAGCATTGTCATTAAGGAGCTTCAAATTGTTTTATAGTGGTGCCTTTTGAGTGTATCTGAGGCATAGTAGAAAATGAGTCTGTAAGATACACCAGAGATAGATCAAAAAGGGATAAGTAGGTCATAATACAGCACTTGAATTTTTCCAATCAGTCTTAGTTTTCAAACTGGGCTACTCCCAGGACACACAGGATAGGCACAAGGGACAAGTACTACTTAAAGCAATAGGATAAACACATCATAGCTACTGAAGTGCTATTTTATTTGGAGAAAAAAAAGTAATACTAAAAAGAAATAAGCTACCAAGTCATGAAAAGACACAGGGGTAACTTAAATGTATATTACTAATAATATTACATAGTATTACATAGTAATATTATATATTACTTTTGAGATTGGACGAGGCCAATCCCAAAAGTCTCCAAACTGCATGATTCCAACTAGATGACATTCTGGAAAAGGAAAAACTACAGATACAGTAAAGAGATCAGTAGTTGCCAAGGGTTAGGAAGGAGGAAGGGATGAATAGCAGAGCATAGGGGATTTTTAGGGCAATGAAACCATTCTGTATGATACTCTAATGGTGGGTATAGGTCATGACATATTTGTCAATACCTACAGAATGTATAACACTAAGAGTGAACCCTCATGGAAACTGTGGACTCTGGGAATAATGATGTGTCTCTCTACCTTCTGTTAAATTTTACTGTGAATCTAAAACAGCTCTAAAAATACTGTGTGCTTGAAAAAAAAAAGTAGATGTATTGGAAAATAGATTGCAAAGTTGCTTCGATTTTTAAAAATAGAACAGTAGGCAAGTAGAATATTGGCCTTCTGATAGACTGCTTTGGATTATACCCCTTGATCCTGAGTAAATAATTTACTTTTCTTTCAATCGGGGGTACCTTAAGGGAGAAATTAAATCACTCTGTAAGCTGATGAGGAATCACTGAAGGATCTTCGGCAGGGTAAGAACTTGGTTTTTTCAAAATGTACCTCATTCAAGAATATTGAAGAAATGTTTAATAAAAGAAAGGTGGTAAATGTTTGTGTTAATCCAACAGATATTAAAGGTGTTACAAAGCCTTAATAATTAAGCATTTAAAAAACTAGGACTAGAATAATGAGATGATCCATTTATAAGAGTAATTGGTCCAGAAATAGATGCTGGTATATGCCCAAAACCCCAATATATAACTAAGAAGGCATTACCAGTGAATGGGGGAAGGTGTGGATTCAGTGCATGTCAAGAGAAAATGGACTCTTTGGGAAAAAATTTAAGCCCTAGCCTCATTTTGCTTTATATGCTAAAATAAATTCCAGACAGGTGGGATAAATGTAATTTACTTGCTCTATGGATGGAAAGGGATTTCTAAATAGAAAGGCATTAGGGCTCACTAGGGAAAATAAATGAATGGATGTATCTAAGCAAGTATTAAACCTTTGTATAACACAATAAAATTTCTAAAACAAACCTCAAATACTGATGGGTAACATTCGTCATATACCAGTGCCAAACACCATGCATAGAGCTTCTTCTGAATTACTTATCATTAATCCTCACAAAAAACACCAATCCCCAGTATTATTACCTGCACTTAACAAGTAAGGAAAGCCAGAGTACAAGGAGCGATAGCAGTAGTTTGCAATTCTGGATGCACATTGGACTCTATAGAAGGCTTCACAAAACCCCACACCTAGCCCCCATCCAAGTACAATCTAATTAGCATCTCTGAGAGTGGTAAGTGGGCATCCAATGCTTTGCCCAAAGTTACACAGCAGAGACAG
Organism: Mustela putorius furo; assembly: GCF_011764305.1. Taxonomy (NCBI): domain Eukaryota; kingdom Metazoa; phylum Chordata; class Mammalia; order Carnivora; family Mustelidae; genus Mustela; species Mustela putorius. The sequence goes on from NW_025422022.1 coordinate 9,597,107, forward strand.
GGCCAAGGTCTTTCTTCCTCTTAAAATCTGGGCTTTTTCTACACCAAGAGAAGGATTTCTTTAAAATATAAACAGCTAGTTCTCAAAGATCGTAAAACCTAAACAAAGACTTAAAGCAGAAAACATTTTAGATATGATCATATGTTTTTTAACCCATCTGCAACATGGACTTCCTGTGTTTTGCAGTATTGGGAAAGAAAGAAAGAAGGAAGGAAAGAAGAAGGAAAGAAAGAAAGAAAGAAAGAAAGAAAGAAAGAAAGAAAGAAAGAAAGGCAAACCAAAATAACCAAAGGGCTGGAATGGATGATCTTCTGAGAACTCCTTCAAAGCTGTGGGCCACAGGAAAGAATAGAAAGTGTAGGAAATGACTAGGGGAAGGATAGCATTTTGATGGTCTAATAACTTTGAAACAATTGGCAATGCAGGCACAACATGTAGGATGTCTGAATGAATCTACTTTCTTTGGCTTATTATTGCCATTGTACTTTCTCCATCAAGCAATCTAAAACAATGTGCATGAGCAACTTTATTGCATCATTTTTTAAGAGTACAGATTTTGAAAACAAATTACCTAATTTAGTTCCCAAATATACTCTCTACAGCTCTACAATATTACTTTTATTAACTACTCCATGACTCAGTTTCCCCAACTGTAAAATAAGAATAATTTTAGTATCATCTTAATGCTGCATAACAAATAACATGAAATACTAATAGCTTAGGACATCTTTTATGGTTTTTCTGCAGAAGCAGCTTGGATTGGTGTTTCCAACACAGGTTTCTTTAATTGAGGGCTGTGGTCACATGATGGCTCAATTAGGACTAGAGGACCCATTTCCAAGGTGCTTTGCTCACATGAATGACAAAATGGTGCTTACTGTTGGTTTCTGTCCCCAGAGTCCTCTCTGCTGGACTGCTTGGGAGTCCACCATGGCATACTATCTGATTTTCTCCAAAGCAAGCAACCCAAGAGACCAAGGTGAAACTTGTAATGCATTTCATAACTTAGCCTTAAGGTCATATGCCATCACTCCCAGAATATTTCACTGGCCACACAGATCGACCCTGATTCAATGTGGGAGTAGATTACACCCTTGACCAATAAGCAAGGATCCCTTGGGATCATTTTGAAGGTATCTACTGTAAGTAACTAGTTTTATAGACTTGTTGCCATTGTAAGCAGCTAATTTATAGGCTTTATATATTATCTGTTAGATATATATCCACTTAGAATAGAGCTTAGGCCAGTAACTTAGAACACACTTAGACCAGGGCATATTATATTGTGTGTGTGTGTATCTTACATTTAGAATAAAGCTTAGACTATAGTATTATATAACTAAATCAGAAATTCTGAGGGTAAGTTTAGGCATTAGTATTCGTAGTTCAAAAATCTCCTCAAGTGATTCTAATATGCAACCAGTTTTGAGTATCCTGACTATATCCCCATACTTAGCTTCATTATGATAATCAACCCTGAAGCCCTAGTAAAGAGGTTTTCTACCTTGGCTGCCCAGTGGAATCATCTGGAGAGCTTTTTTTTTTTTTTAAGATTTTATTTATTTATTTGACAGAGGGAGATCACAAGTAGGCAGAGAGGCAGGAAGAGAGAGAGAGAGAGAGAGAGGGAAGCAGGCTCCCTGCTGAGCAGAGAGCCCAATGCGGGACTCGATCCCAGGACCCTGAGATCATGACCCGAGCCGAAGGCAGCAGCTTACCCCACTGAGCCACCCAGGAGCCCCCATCTGGAGAGCTTTAGCAAATCTAGATACCCAGACTACACAGTGGTCCGATTATGTTAGAATCTCTGCAGCATGGGACTCAAGCATCAACATTTTTTAAAGCTTCCTAGGCCATTCCAGTGCATTCCAGTTAGAGACCCTCATTCCCATTATTTAACTTAGATGATTATATTCCAATCTCCCCATTTACTCAGTAAGCTGAACTCTATCTCAGCATTTAAGTCCTGGAGACCTAATTTCACTTGTTGAAAACAAAGGGAAGACCTTTGACTCACCCTAATGTGTTGGGAATGCTGAAGATGGGTGGGAATGTGCAGCATGGCGCCAGTTGCTCTCTGTCTGCGCTCTGTGTGTCTGGAGAATCTGAGCCTCTAGCATGTCAGCCAGGCTCCTTTGGCCAGAAATTGCCTTCATGCAAGAGTAGAAACCTTCTAGGCATGTGATTGCTGGGCCAGGAAAATGTCACCCATTGCCAGAGAAAAACCAGCCTTCCACAAAATTAGAGTGAATGGCACATGAAACCAATTTAGCCCAAGTGGTTGGAGAGGCATCAGAAGCATTGTGGGATGGCCATTCTAGAAACAATGCCTAAAAGATGCACCTGGTAGTGTTTATAGGCACTGTTCAGGCACAAAACATGCCTCCAATTCAAAACATGGAGCTGCCTATTTGCTGCTCTATGAGTCTGCTTTTGTAAATGAGCATTAATTAGCATGGCACAGAAAACAGTCAATTATAATATGGGGAAGACAAACAAGAGAGCAAATGGCAGCTGTAGTTGGGCAAGAAGGATACTAGGTGAATGGCAATTTCTAGTGAATGATACCATCAAACCAGACATAGAAAACTTGTGTTCTGGAAAAGGCAACCCTTTTTGCAAATATTTGGGATTGAGGGAAGCTCTTAACAAACTGTGCTCATAGCTTTCCCCCCACACTTAAACCTATGTTTGTTTTAAGTAAAGCTTAATCCATGTGTTTTTGATTCCTTTACACATAACTCATCAGTCTTTATTTTGAAAAAAAAAAAAAGGCATTTTAATATCCAAGATGCCTTTGTCTTTTAGCCTTTTAAAAGGATTTTCCTTCTTTGAAAGGGGGCTCTAAGAGCATGTTTGCCAAGTTTAGAGCCCACTCAACTTTTGTGAATGCAGAATTTTGTCACTGTTCAGGATTTAAATTTCTCCACATTTGCCAAAAATGTGACTTCCTGTTTGCTTTTAATATCCAAATCCCCTTTTTAAGTTGAGCTTTAAGTTGAGCTCTAAATGAAGTCTTAATATAGTGGATTTGTCCATCCATAGATTCTTTTTCTCTCTCTAGTGTGGAGTTGATTGATGTAATGGTCTTTCTGACCCTTGAGAACAATTTTTATTTGTGTTGCCTATTAATATAAGAAAAATATTTTGAACTTTTGATAGCATGTCTTATCAAGAATCTCAAAGCTGACTTGAAAACATGAGCACAGAGCTATGATAACATCAGTCTCCAAATACTTACAATGAATGCAGTCTTGATTCGGAAGAATAAGGAAATGAGAAGTAAGATTGTAAAAGAAGAGTGTATGGATATAAAGGAAGCCAAATGGGCCATTTGGACCCCAATAACTATTTTCTTATCTGTCTGCTAAGAAAACTAGTTGGCGGGGGGGCACTAGAAACAACTAGAAAACTAGTTGGTTAAGTGTCTACCTTCGGCTCAGGCCATGAACCCAGGGTCCTGGGATCATGCCCCATATTGGGCTCCCTGCTTAGTGGGAAACCTGTTTCTCTCTTTCCCATTCCTCCTGCTTGTGTTCCCTTTCTCACTTGTCTTCTCTCTGTCAACTAACTAAATAAATAAATAAAATCTTTAAAAAAAAAACTAGTTAGGTGTTCCTATTTTTAAATTTTTGAGAAACAACTGAGTATTTACCCAAAGTAAATGGAAACACCAATTTGAAAAGATATATGCACAATTATATTTATTGTAGTGTTATCTACAATAGCCAAGATATAAGAGCAATTCACATGTCCACCAATAGATGAGTGGACAAAGAAGATGTGGTATGTATGTATGTATATGTGTATGTGTATATATATATAATGGAATATTACTCAGCCACAAAAAAGAATGAAATCTTGCCATTTATGACAACATAGATGGACCTAGAAGATATTATGCCAAGTGAACTAAGTCAGAGGAAGACAAATACTTATGATTTCATTTATATGTGCAATCCAAGAAATAAATGAATAAACACAAACACCAGACTCTTAAATACAGGGAACAAACTGGTGGTTGCCAGGGTGGATGGGAGTGGAGGAATGAGTAAAATAGGTAAAAGGGATTAAGAGATACAAACTTCCAGTAACAAAGTAAATAAGCCACTGAATGAAAAGTACAGCATAGGCAATATAATCAATTATATTGTAATAACTCTGTGTGGTGGCAGATAGTGACTACATTAGTGGTGAGCATTGAGTAATGTATAGAACTGTGGAATCACTATGTTGTACACCTGAAAGTAATATAACATTCTATGTTGATTATACTTCAATAAGAAGGAAGGAAGGAAGTAAAGAAAGAAAGAAAGAAAGAGAAAAAGAGGAAGGGAGGGAGGGAGAGAAAGGAAGGAAGAAAAAGAAAAAGAAAGGCAGATATCTCTGTTTTACATCCTCTGTTTCTTACAAGGAGAGGAAAAGAGAACTGACCAAAGTTGGGTTGAAATAATGCAAATCAACTGATAAAGACTAAATGAATGTTAGTCAGCTATTCAGATGTATTTATATCTATATAATACTGTATGCTTTGTTATTTGGAATATCTTTTTTGTTTCTTTCTTAAATTTTTAATTATAGATGCTTGGTTCAGGCAAACAGAAAGAGGAAGGAAATAAAGCTCAAGAAAGCTGTAATCAACTATCATCAATAAGCAGGGATAAATATTAATTTCCTCGATGCTGGAAACTGACCTCTAATTTAACACTCAGATGAGTAATTTGGATCAACGCCATATTTTATACTGATTGTTATTCGGTAATGCAGGACATTTGTATAGGAAATGGAAGTCATAGTTCTTGCCCTTGAAGAACTTGCATTAAGAAGAGTTTATAAAATTTCATTATCAAATATAAACCACAAAAATAAAGGATTAATCCACAGCAATGACTGGTGTTCAAGCAACTTAGTACTTGGGGAGGTGAAGAAGACAGAATGTGAGCAGAGAGACTTGAATGACCAGATCAGGGAGACACACAGCACTTTGATTGTCAGTACACCACAGGAAAGAGTAAGCATGATTTTCCACATAGTAAAAATTCATTTTTGAAAAAAAAAAAAAAAGTATGGTCAAAACATTCCATTTTATACAAGTAGTCTCAAGTTTGATATTCAAAGAGAAGATGGGGGACCTGAGTGGTTCAGTTAGGTAAGCAACTGGCTTTGGCTCAGATAACGATCTCCGGGTCCTGGGATCAGACCCCAAATCAGGCTGCCTGCTCAGTGAGGAGCCTGTTTCTTACTCTCCCTCTGAACCCCCAACCCCCTGCCCTGCTCATGCTTTCTCATGCCGTCTCTCCCTTTCTAATTAATTAATTATTTATTTAAAAAAATAAAGAGAAAACAATTGAATAATGCAGTGTGGAGGGACATACCTTAATAATTACTTTTGACAGTTTGAGTTTATTTTCTGTAACAAGGTCACATCTACTATACCTTACTAATATAACCAATTGGATCAAAGCATTTGTTATTATAATAATCCATTTTAAGTGAATATTACGAAGGCCATTCTTCAAAATGGTTATATATTTGATATGTAAACACATTTTCTTATTTTATTTTATTATATTTTGACTGTGCAGACATTTTATCTCAGGGCTGGATTTTTAAAATGCCAATGATTGGGACATCTCGGTGGCTCAATCCATTAAGCAGCTGCCTTTGGCTCAGGTCATGATGCCAAGGTCCTGGGATTGAGTACCACATCAGGCTCCTTGTTTAGTGGGAGCCTGCTTCTCCCTCTGCCTGCTGCTCCCCCAGCTTGTACACATTCTCTCTCTGACAAATAAATAAATAAAATCTTTTTAAAAGTGTCAATGATTAATGTAAACTGCAATTGCCTCTTGAAGATTCTACAACTTTTTTATTAATCAGAAAGAAAAATCAAACATTTCTTTTTAAAGATTTTATTTATTTATTTGACAGAGAGAGATCACAGGTAGGTAGAGAGGCAGGCAGAGAGAGAGAGAGAGAGAAGCAGGCTTCCCGCCGAGCAGAGAGCCCCATGCGGGACTCGATCCCAGGACCCTGAGATCATGACCTGAGCCGAAGGCAGAGGCCCAACCCACTGAGCCACCCAGGCGCCCGAAAAATCAAACATTTTTAAGGGAAGATTTGAATTTGTTTTCTTTGGGTAGTTTACCTTAATGCAGTTTGTCTCTCAGTGCCCCCCCCCACTTTTTTTTTTAAAGTAGGTCTATCATTACTTCTCAGAAAAAAGAAGTATGAGATGATTCAAGAGTGAATGCTTGAAGAGGGCATTTGGACTCCATAGTTATAAAAACTATTATTCCTCGGTTTCTGGGAAAATAGCAAAGTAGCAAGCATGAGTATCTGTCTCCCCTCCTAGACAAATACTGTCTGATGTAACTACTTTGGTACTCGGGAGTCTATTGAAGGCTTGCAACATTCAGTATGGTAAATTACGGTTTTGATCAATTTCAGCCCTTAGCACAGTAGCCTCTACCTCTCCTCCACCTCTAGCTCTGTTAGGCAGCTGTGCATGTGTTCCAGGAGCAGCTCCTAGGAACTAGGGTGGGTATACTAATCAGGGTTCTCCAGAAAATCAGAATCAATAGGTTATCATCAAACTTTCAAAAGACAAAAGCAAGGAGAGAAACTTGACAACAGGAAAAGAAAGGTGACTCACTACCTATAAGTGATCTTTAATAAGTTTAGCGAGTCAGCAGATTTCTCAACAGAAACTTTGGAGACCGGAAGAAAGTGAGCAGATATATTCAAAGTGCTAAAAGGAAAAACAAAAACAAAAACAAACTATCAATCAAAGAATTCTGTATCTGACAAAACTGTCCTTCAAAAACGAGGGAGAATTAAGACATTCCCAGGTAACCAAATGCGGGGGAGTTTGTTATCACTAGACCAGCCCTGCAAGAATGCTTGAGTGAATCCTGCAAGTTACAGTGAAAGTAACTCAGAGTTATATGAAGAAATAAAGTCAATACACAATACTCACTGAAAGTCAATACACCAGCAATTATAAAATCTCACAATATTGCAACAATAATTTATAACTCCTCTTTTTATTTCTACATAATTTAAGAAACTAGTACATTTTAAAAATTTCTGGTTTGAAAGTTAAGATTTTGTCGCTTTGGTTTGTAACTATACATTTTGTCTTCTACATAATTTAAGAGATTAGTGCATTTAAAAGAATCATTAATTTATGTTTGGGGGTACCCAATGTGTAAAGATGCAATTTAGTGGCATTGACAACTAAAAGAGGGGGTGGAGTTGTAATGGAGCAGAGTTTTTGTGGTTTATTGAAATTAAACTGGTATAAATTCAAACCAGAGTGTAAGTAACCACATGCCCATGTAACCACAGAGAAAATCGCTATAAAGTATACACAAAAGAAAATAAAAGGGGAATTTAAATGTTTTGTTATTAAAAAATAAACTAAACACAAAAGAAGACTAATGCAGGACATGGGAGATGAAAAAGCTATAAGATGTGGGAAACAAACAGTAAAATGACAGAAATGAGCCTGTTGTTATCAGTAATTACATTAAATGCAAGTAAATTAAACTCTCCAAACAAAAGACAGAGATTGGCAGAATGAATAAATAAACCAGGCACGAAAAGACAAATAGTGAATGATTCCACTTTTGTGAGGTAATTAGTCAAGTTATAGAGATCGAGTAGAATGGTGTTTGCCAGAGGCTGGGGATAGGGGATCGAGTAAGGAGTTATTGTTTAAGGGTATAGAGTTTCAGTTTTACAGGATAAGAAAAGTTCTGGAGATGGATGGTGGTGATGATGGTACAAAATTAAGAATTTTCTTTAAAGATTTTATTTATTTATTTGACAGACAGAGATCACAAGCAGGCAGAGAGGCAGGCAGAGAGAGAGGAGGAAGCAGGCTCCCTGCTCAGCAGAGAGCCCGATGTGGGGCTTGATCCCAGGACCCTGGGATCATGACCTGAGCAGAAGGCAGAGGCTTAACCCATGGAGCCACCCAGGCGCCCCAAGAATTTTTTTTTTTAAGATTTTATTTATTTATTTGACAGAGATCACAAGTAGCAGGCAGAGAGAGGCGGGGAAGCAGGCTCCCGCCGAGCAGAGAACCCTATGTGGGGCTCAATCCCAGGATCCTGGGACTATGACTTGAGCTGAAGGCAGAGATTTTAACCCACTGAGCCACCCAGGTGCCCCAAAATTAAGTATGTTTTTAACACTACTGGACTGTATACTTAACAATGGTAAGGATGGTAAATTTCATGCTATGTATATTTTGCCCCAATCAAAAGATGAAATATAAAGGAAACATTATTTCTAAATAATCTGTTGCCATTTAAATTCTGCATTTCTGGCCAAGACCAGGGAAGTAGATGCATCTGGCTTAAAGCACTGAATAGTGAAAAATGTCATCTGATATGTGCTTGGTTTCTCTGGGCCTTTACTCATATTACCCACTGCTGTCACTTACGGTGTCAGCTCTACCTTCACTGAAAGCCAACATACACCTGGTGCTAAGGGCTCATTGGTGGGCAAAGTTTCATTCCCAAGAGAATGAAATGATTTACTTAGTTTTTCCTTAATCAAATGAGTATTGAAGGAATATTGCACCACATCGAAGTCCCAACAATAATTTTGGCTAAGTCTAGAAAATTTCAATTGCTCTATTCCCTTGTAGAAATGGCATATAAAATCATCATATAATAGGAGACATGTTGCAAAGTGCTCTCCAGAATTATAAGTTAAAGTGAAATCCATGTTTTAAACCAAGCCAGTAGTGTTTTGAACTTATTGTGATCCCAAAGCAATTCAATTTCTAGCTTTACTCAGTGAATTTATGTGGGTCATTTAACACCACTGAGCCTTCCCTGGAAGAAAAACGTCGATAATTCCCGCCCTTCTGTGGCAGGCAGTGTTGACTTAACATCTCATCCTCTTTTCCCCTTGTCTGCCTCTTCTATAGTCTTTCAAAGTTAAATATTAATTTTTCAGCAAATCTTGTAGCTAGGGATGGCTGTGTCATAAAACAAACCAATATAAGTAGAGAGGTAAGTACCCAATGAGATACAAGTAGATGCTTCCTGAAGTAGAGTAGAAAATTCTGGAAAGGGGCACCTGGGTGGCTCAGTGGGTTAAAGCCTCTGCCTTCAGCTCAGGTCATGATCTCAGGGTCCTGGGATCAAGCCTGCATCAGGCTCTCTGCTCGCAGGAGCCTGCTTCCCCCTCTCTCTCTCCCTGCCTGCCTCTCTGCCCACTTCTGGTCTCTATCTGTCAAATAAATAAATAAAATCTTTAAAAAAAAATTCTGGAAAACATTGGCTTTCCAGATAGAATAGCACAGACTCAGTTGGGAGCACTTCTCATCCTAATTTTCTCCCCTCTTCTTTGAGTAAAGCTGTGGTATCTAAAATGTGACAACCATGCTGTGATGATAATGTGACCAGCAGACGACAAAATCCAATGTGCTAAAGGTAGCCATGAAAAATAGAGTGTGGGGCGCCTTGGTGGCTCAGTGGGTTAAGCCGCTGCCTTCGGCGCAGGTCATGATCTCAGGGTCCTGGGATCGAGTCCCGCATCGGGCTCTCTGCTCAGCAGGGAGCCTGCTTCCCTTCCTCTCTCTCTGCCTGCCTCTCCGTCTACTTGTGATTTCTCTCTGTCAAATAAATAAATAAAATCTTAAAAAAAAAAAAATAGAGTGTGAACCCTGGAAGAAATACTGAGCCACTGAATTGACTTCAGCAAGAGGTAACTTCCCAATTTCCTGTTTTGTAAGGAAAATACCTTGTACCTTCAATTTATTTAGACCTCTGTTAGTCAAAGATTGTTTTTCTTGCAGCCAAATGCATTACTATGTGGTGACTTTTTCTACCCAAATCCTTACAATTGTAAGGATTTCACACAGAAATGATATCAAATGATTGTTTTACATTATTCATTTCATATTTCCATTTTACATATGAATAAACTGGGACTCAAAATGATAAGTGACAGAGTCCCACTAACCAGGGTCCGCAAGTTCACTTTCTCCTCCTCCTCCTCTTCCTCTTCCTCCCCCTCCCCTCCCTCCTTCTTCTGTTTCTTCTTCTTCGACTCCTCCTCCCCCTCCACTTCGCCCCCCTTCTTCCCCCTCCCCCTTTTCCTTTTCCTTTTCCTCTTCTTCTCCTTCTCCTCCTCCTTCTCTTCCTCCTCCTCCATCTCCTCCTCCTCCCCTTCTCCTCCTACTTCTTCTTCTTCTTCTGGACTAGAAAAAAGACTTTATTGTAAGTAGAACAAGATAAACAAAACACTCATATTGGCCCACACGCAAGATTGGGGAACAGCCTCGTTAACAGAAACCCACTCCCCATCCCCAACTTTTATTCTGTTCCTTTCCCTTTGTATTTAGATAGCTGAACTTGTGTACTTTTAGAACAAGATTGGACTGAAGGTACCTCACCATTTTATGGGTCAGAAAGCTAAACTAGTTACCTAATAATTAATATTTTGAAGGGGTTGAAAATTCTAATTGTTCCAATACATTGCCCAGGTTTTTCAACTCAGATATAATTAGTATTTATATATTAAAAAGCATGGGTTGTTATACTGATCTATTTAGTTTTTGAACTAACCAATGAGTGATCTCTAACTGCATGTCTTAAGATCATGCTATGCCTCACATCCCTTTGAAGCATGCAGAGTGTATAAAAGCATTTTGTAAATGGTGATGTTCTTATAACACCTCTAAACATTGGTCTAGTCCTTTAACATACTCAGTGTGTTTTCAAACATTTCATCAACTTTGATTCTCAGAGCAACCCAGTGAGGCAAATATTATTATATCCCTGGGTTGCATCATTAGTGTCAATATTTCCCTTCACTACTTTCATGACCTCTATTGTTGCTCAGCTCAGTATTTCTGACATCACAATGAACAATTCCCAGTTACTGTCCTTTTTTTCTCTATGGGTTCAAGCTCTTTCTTTGCTTCATGTTCCTGTCTTGGTCTCTCTCTACACATCCCTTGTAAAATTCTACTTTAATTCAGCAGGGCACTTAACCACAACATCAGCACAGACTTCATCTTGGCTGAGGCCAACGAGCTCTTGAAAATCTCACTAAACATGCTGTCTACATTGCCAAATTCACTTATTTTTTAAAAAAAATGTTTATATTAGGCATGAAATGTGATTACAGCCAGTCCTGGTCAGGTGGTGCCTTCCATTTTGAAGGATCTTCAGCCCAGTTTTTTCCCTACTAAGCGTGTGTATGTACAAGAGCTTCTTTGCCTCATTTGAGCTAAACCAGTAATGTCTGCCTCCTGCACATACCCCACCTACCCCAACACAGCTGGTGACTATAAAGTGATACCAAATGAAAAAGAAAATACCAGTTTGTTGAAACAGATTGTATGAATAAAATAAGGCAGTTCAGTGCAGATAGGAAGCTAGGAAGTTACTCTACCTACTATCTCTCCTATGAAGTCTTTGCTATTCCAGGCATGGCCTCTGGACCAGCATCATTATTAGCATTTCCTGGGAGTTGGTTAAACTGCAGACCCTACCACAGACCTACCGTATGAAAATCTAAATTTTAACAAAAGCCTCTGGGGTTGTGTGGGTATGCTGAGGTTTCAGAAGAGTTCTGGGAAGAGTCACCTATCACAGAGGTGCACCTGTTACGGATGACCACAAACCAGGTTTTGCTAGAGTATGCATTTTTGCCATCTCTCTCTCTCTATCTCAGTATTTTTTTTAAAGATTTTATTTATTTATTTATTTATTTATTTATTTATTTGACAGAGAGAGGGAGAGAGAGAGAGAGAGCACAAGTAGGCAGAGAGGCAGGCATGGGGGGGGTGGTGTGTGGAAAGCAGGCTCCCTGCTGAGCAGAGAGCCCGATAAAGGGCTTGATCCCAGGACCCTGAGTTCACAACCTGAGCCAAAGGCAGAAGCTAAACCCACTGAGTCACCCAGGTGCCCCTCTCTCAGTATTTTTTAAATAAGTTTCAGAGGTAGAATTTAGTGATTCATCAGTTGCGTATAATACCCAGTTCTCATTACCTCACACGTGCCCTCCTTAAGACCCATCCCCCAATTATCCCTTTCTCATACCTACCTCCCCTGCAGCAATCCTCAGTTTGTTTCCTTGAGTTCAGCATCTCATGGTATTCCACCCTCTCCATTTTCATTTTATTTATTCATTCCCTTCCCTTATGTTCATCTGTTTTGTTTCTTAAATTCCAAATATTGCCATGTCTTTTTTTTTTTTAACTACTTTTTAGTGTACTAGAATTCATTGCTTATGCACTACACCCAGTGCTCCATGCAATACGTTCCCTCCACAATACTCACCATCAGGCCAGCCCAACTTCCCACCCCCCGCCCCTTCAAAACCCTCAGATTGTTTTTCAGAGTCTGTAGTCTCTCGTGCTTCATCTCCCCTTCCAATTTCCCTCAACTCCATTCTCCTCTCCATCTCCCCATGTCTCACGTGTTATTTATTTTTTTTTAAGATTTTATTTATTATTTATTTGACAGAGAGATCACCAGTAGGCAGAGAGGCAGTCAGAGGGTGAGAGAGGGAAGCAGATTACCTGCAGAGCAGAGAGCCCAGTGCAGGACTCCATCCCAGGACCTGAGATCGTGACCTGAGCTGAAGGCAGAGGCTTAACCCACTGAGCCACCCAGGTGCCCCCTCTGTGTTATTTCTTACACTCCACAAATAAGTGAAACCTATGATAATTGGCTTTCTCTGATTGACTTGTTTCACTCAGCATAATCTCTTCCAGTCCTGTCCATGTTGATACAAAAGTTGGGTATTGGGGCACCTGGGTGGCTCAGTGGGTTAAAGCCTCTGCTTTCAGCTCGGGTCATGGTCCTGGGGTCCTGGGATCGAGCCCCACATCGGGCTCTCTGCTCAGCGGGGAGCCTGCTTCCTCCCCCCGTCCCCCTCTGCCTGCCTCTCTGCGTACTTGTGATCTCTGTCTGTAAAATAAATAAATAAAATATTTTTTTAAAAAAAAGTTGGGTATTCATCCTTTCTGATGGAGGCATAATACTCCATAGTGTATATGGACCACATCTTCCTTATCCATTCATCCATTGAAGGGCATCTTGGTTCTTTCCACAGTTTGGTGACTGTGGCCATTGCTGCTATGAACATTGGGGTACAGATGGCCCTTCTTTTCACTACATCTGTATTTTGGGGGTAAATACCCAGTAGTGCAATTGCAGAGTAATAGGGAAGTTCTATTTTTAATTTCTTGAGGAATCTCCACACTGTTCTCCAAAGAGGCTGCACCAATTTGCATTCCCACCAACAATGTAAGAGGGATCCCCTTTCTCCACATCCTTTCCAACACATGTTGTTTCCTGTCTTGTTAATTTTGGCCATTCTAACTGCTGTAATTGGTATCTCAATGTGGTTTTATTTTGAATCTCCCTGATGGCTAGTGATGATGAACATTTTTTCATGTGTCTGATAGCCATTTATATGTCTTCATTGGAGAAGTGTCTGTTCATGTCTTCTGCCCATTTTTTGACATGATGATCTGTTTTGTGTGTGTTGAGTTTGACAAGTTCTTTATAGATCCTGAATATCAGCCTTTTATCTGTACTGTCATTTGCAAATATCTTCTCCTATTTCGTGGGTTGCCTCTCTGTTTTGTTGACTGTTTCCTTTGCTGTGCAGAATCTTTTGATCTTGATGAAGTCCCAAAAGTTCATTTTCACTTTTGCTTCCTTTGCCTTTGGAGACATATCTTGAATTTCCATGCTCTTGTATTGGAAGAATAAACATTGTTAAAATGTCTGTACTGCCTAGAGCAGTCTATACTTTCAATGCCATTCCAATCAAAATTCCACCGGCATTTTTCAAAGAGCTGGAGCAAATAATCCTAAAATTTGTGTGGAACCTGAAGAGACCCCAAATTGCTAAGGGAATGTTGAAAAAGAAAAACAAAACTGGTGGCATCACATTGCCTGATTTCAAGCTTTATACAAAGCTGTGATCACCAAGACAGCATGGTACTGGCATAAAAACAGACACATAGACCAGTGGAACAGAGTAGAGAACCCAGATATGGACCCTCAACTCTATGGTCAAATAATCTTCAACAAAGCAGGAAAAAATATACAGTGGAAAAAGTCTCTTCAATAAATGGTGCTGGGAAAATTGGACAGCTATATGTGGAAGAATGAAACTCGACCATTCTCTTACACTGTACATGAAGATAAACTCAAAATGGATAAAAGACCTCAACATGAGACAGGAATCCATCAGAACATAGAGAACATAGGCAGTAACCTCTTCGATATCTGCCATGTCTTTTATATCTTGCTTTTGGTGCCTGAAGAATCATAGTGACCAAAAGTGCACATTCATTGCCCCACTTTATTTTACTACTCCAAAGTATAAATTGGTCTACTAATGTGGCTTTATATTGAGTGGTTCAAATGTGTCCACATGGAACACCAGTGAACATCTCATTATCGTATGTTTTCTCTGGTTAGATTTGAACTGAAATTCATACTAAATTCCTGAGATCTTATTGATCCTCAAGTTCCACTCCAACTTATAAAGCCAGCTGAATAGAATATGTGAAAGCACGCAGTGCATATAATAGAGAGGTGTGCCCAAAAAATGTTGTCATATTTTTGTTTCATGAATTTTGTGATATTGTTGTTTGTATTTGGAGATCCACATTTAGAGGATGCTAATGGGGATGGAGGGAGAAATATGGACTGTGACATTTGTTTAATAATTCTTTAAACAGTTATGTACAAAACTTCTCCTAGATTCCCACATTGGCCCCATGATAAGCATATTAAGATGAAAGAGACCCAAGATGAACTCTCCCAAGAAGATGAACTCTCCTGAAGTTGCAGATGGTCACATGGAGGCAGAGCCCTGCACAGCAGGACTTCAAAGGCACCAGTTACATTCCACTCTATGTGGATGCTGCTGTCAGGAGATGGACCTGCAGCCACCTAGGGAGTGGGTGACCATTCGTGCATAGTGAATAAGGCAGAAAAAAGCTCAGAGAGCACTGTGAATGGAGTAGCTGATGCCTATGGAATGAAGTGTGTGTGTGTGTGTGTGTGTGCACACAAATGGTGTGAGTGTGTGATGGATCTGTGTAAGGTGTATATGTGTGAGTGTGATTGGCATGTGGGAGTGAGTGAGGTGGTGTATATGTGTATATGAGTGTGTGAGGCATGTGCACAACTCGTGTGTGTGTTGGAGGAAGAGGTAGGAAGTCTGGCTATAGACAGAACTTCTGGAGGTAAATCAGATTCATTCAGGTGATACCTGAGCTATCTGTGAATTCAAATTCAATAAGGCTTTCTTACCATCCTCCATTGAAATGACACTTGGTGAATTCTCCCTGTCTTTATCACCACCAAACATAATGATCATGTCCTAGTCTTCACCGCATTCAATCCCACTGAATTCCCATCCTAATAAATGGTTCCTGCTTCGCATAGATGCTCAGACTGTAAACCTAGGTATTATTCTAGACTTTCTCTCATGTTCCCTATTAGTTCTGCCTTAAAAATACACTAGAATCTGAACACTTCTCACAACCCTTGTTGTAACAAAATTGGTACAGCTTTGGCAACAGCTGGAGGTGGGTGAGAGGAGGCTTTGGGCCGCTGGGTGACTCTGGTTTCACATAATGAGAGAAATAACATTGTTTAGAGGTAAGATGATTCATTTAGTCCTGGAAATTTTGAATTTGAGGTACCAATGGAGCATCTAGTTTGAGATGTCTGATAAGCAGCTGATACCATGTGCCTGGAGCAAAGAGTAGGAAATTCAAGATTTGGATGATGGCAGTTGGTGGTTGGAGTCATGGGGGAAAATGGGATCATTCCATAGGCAGTCCAGGGGTGAGCAAGAAAAAGCAATCAGCTACTGCAGAGTCCTGAAGTACCAATCCTCACTGCTGCTTCGTGTGGCCACTCCATGTCCACATGAATATCACTCCCAGAGCAATGAATGTAGATTGAGCCTGATGTAGGTGATGACGGTAGCAGGTTATAGGGCCATTAGAATTACCTTGAATCCTCTGTATCCCCAGCTTAGCAAATGCCCCATTTGATCTCTCTCTCTCTCTGTGTCTAAATAAATAAATCCTGTGAAAAAAAAAAAAAAGAATTTACCTTGAATTCTTTAAAAAAAAAAAAGAATTACCTTGAATCCTCTGTATCCCAGAAAATGCCCCATTTATGCTTCTACCCACCTGACATGATAGCTGAGTGATCTGCTTCTTCACATTGTGATATATAAACAGAAGGATCATTCATCAATGTCATGGCAATGGCTGTCTCCTCATGGCCTATTCACCTCTGCAATCCCCACACATGTGACTCCAGAGTCTACCACTCTGCAGAAGCTGTTTTCTGAAGGCCTTTGTTCACACAGTCATAATACCTGTAGTGTACTTTCCATGGTCGTCTTTCCTTTGCTGTTTCTGACATTTGACACTGTTAATCACATCCCTTGCTCTGAAGCCCTCTCTTGTCCCTTAGAAGTTAATAATGATCATTCTTTCTCCTTCCCTCATTCTAGATCTTTTCCTATGAGTTCTTTCCAAATTGTAGAATTTGGCCTTCCCTTATTTAGTTTTATGCTTTCTCTTTGGGATCTCAGTCAAATCTCCCACAGCTACATAATCCCCAAATCTGTCACTCTACCTCTGACCGCACTTCTCCCCCCACAACCCTGACATGTCTCACAAGCTTATGAGCTTTCTGTTTCTAACAGCCTTCTGAACAGTACCATTGGATGTCATACTTCATGATCCCATGACACCAACATATTCTGAAGCTGAACTCACCATCTTTACCCACAACACTAGCTCCTTTTCTGGATTTGCTTATTTTCATCCAAGGGGAATCAATGTGCTGAACTACAAAATTATTTTTTTTAAAAAAATATTTTATTCATATATTTGAGAAAGAGAAGAGATATCGAGAAAGGGGGAAAGAGAAAGAGAGAGAGAGATTGAGAGAGAGAAACAGTGGGGGAGAAGGACAGAGCCAGTGGGACTCTCCTGGGATCGCGATCTGAGCCGAAGGCAGATGTTCAACTGCCTGAGCCACCCAGGCACCCCAGGAACTGCAAAGTTATCTTGAATATTTCACTATCTCTCATGTATTTAAATAACCAGCCACTAAAACACATAAATTCTTCCTTTTTAGTGCCTTTTAGGTCCATCTCCCCCTTTTTCTGTCATTGCTATCACTTTGGCCCAAGCCTTTAATGGTCCATGCTTACTCAGATTGGGATGGGAGGATGAGTACAGGCTCTGGAGCTGGGCCACTTACATTGGACTTCCAGCTCTACTCCACTATGACATGCTGGACAAGTCAGACCATCTCTGTGTGTCTCCATTCCTTCTCCACCAAAAGGACATAATAATGACATCCATTTTATCCATTTGTCAAAGGATTAAATTAGCTGGTGAATGTCACACACTTAGAATAATCCTGTCAGACTGTAATGATACACTGTGATCAGCATTGGCCATTATTATTATTTTCATCAGTCTTTGCATAGCTCCCTAACTGGTCTTCCCAGTACATCACCACAATGTTCCTAAGATACTTTTGTCATTCCTTCTTACCAGGGGTCTATAATGATTGGTGTTTCCTTCCATTTATTTACAGGATAAACTGTTCTATTTGTCTTTCAACATCCTCTATAACCTGGTTATAGAGGGTGACCACCTTATTTCTTGCCACTCCTAAATATCAGCTGAACTTCATTCAACTTTCATTTGAAACACAGTATGTGGAGAGATTTGGAGGAGTGAGGAAAGAGAGAAGCACGTATTACTTTTTACCATCCTAGTTTAGCTTCTAATCTAGTTTCCAATCCCAGCTCTGTGTGACCTGGAACAAGTAATTAATCTCTCTTTGCCTCAGTCTCTTTATCTGCAAAAGCTTGGGAGTAATAGTGTTCTGAGTATGAAATGTAAGGATATATGTTAACTGTTCAAGTCCTCTTTGGAATTATTCTACATATAAAGAAAATACATTATTTAAATGAAGTATCATAAATGGGATGTAAAAAAGGCAGTTGAAATGGGTGCACATGGAAAGTTTACAGAATACTTGAAAGTTATGCAGGTTTAAGGAATGTATGTGAGGAGTTGACCTAAATCAGTCTAGTTCATTCCCTTCTTTTGGCTTAGTTAAAACTGCTACTTCCGTACTCATCTTAACCCTCTCTGCCTTCCTATCTTAAAAAAAAAAAAAAAAATGTATTCCCAGTATAGTCAGTGTACAGTGTTATATTAGAATCAGGTGTACAATAGAGTGATTCAACAATTCTGCGCATTTCTCAGTTCTTCTCATGAAGAATGTACCCGAAGCCCCTCCACCTCTTCCCCTCATCCCCCACACCTACCTCCCCTCTGGGAATCTGCCTCCCATCTCAAACATCTACCTCCGTTCCTTACCTTTGCAAGATGTCTCTTTTCAACTCAGAGTTGTCTTTCTTCCTAATACTTACAACACATATTGTCTAGACTGTTAATTTGGGGTTTACTATGAAGGGCCCTTTATTGTTAGTTCAATTTTTCTGTTTGCATGTTTAATTTATCAAGCCAAACTATCTGTGCTTCTTGAGCACAGAAACGATGTCTTCATACTCCCTCAGCATGTAGTACAGGCTTCTGTAAATAGCAGTCCTTCAAGTTTGTGTTTTTAATTAAAAGATTTTATTTATTTATTGGACACAGAGAGAGAGAGAGAGTGCATGTGCTCACAGGCAGGGGATCAGCAGGCAGAGGGAGAAGGAGAAGAAGACTCCCGCTGAGCAGGGAGCCCCATGAGGAGCCCAGTCTCAGGACCCTGGGATCATGACCCTAGTTTATCAACTGTGCCACCCAGGGGCCCCAGTTTGTGTTTTTAATTTAATGTGCTGTGTACAAAGAAACATTTGAAAGGAACATTTGCCATGCTGATCTGTCATGTTATATGAATGCTGAAGACTCAGGATGTCTCTCCTTTTCTGTAGAGGAAGTATTAACTACCCTCAGGCCTTTTGAAGCCAATGGGGCAAAAGCTGCACTCACGCCATTTCCAGCCCCATGCTCTTCTATATAAGTTCACTGTAGTTTGATGTAGGTCGTTTGCAAAATCTGGTTGTTCCATACAGTAATTGCAACTGCTTTCTCTCTGGTGGGAGCATTTAAAGCAGGCTCTGAAGAAAATAAGATCCAGCAAGTCTTACAATAAATAATGCATTAAAGCATTTTTGAAACAATCCCTAGAAACAGCCAGCCCTTTCCTCATCTGGCAACTTTGGTTTGGATTTATACAAATTTTATTAGTTTAAAATAAGACGTATTCATAGACCCTTAACTTACCACATTATTTATTTCAAAGTGCAAACCACATCGATCTTGATGTATTATAAGTAATCCTATTATAATATTTAGGTGGTTGCCTGAGCTAACTCAGGCTTTCTGTCCAAATACATTATAAAAACAACCCCTTCTTCGGTAAATGCTTAAATGTTGACATTGGTGCTGTGGGCCACAGTCCCAGTATAGCCCGTTAGGGAGGCTGTTCCTGACACACTTTAGAGATTTATTCTGTAATGAGGTTCAACAGTCATTTTAAAGAGCACAGAGCCATGCAAGGAAATTTGGATCTACAGATTAAGGAACTTCAGCACAATTCCTGTTTCCCATGCCTTATAACTCAGCCCGAGCAAGGACTAGATTACTGGTATAATCTCATGGGCTGATCCATCAGTTGAGTTTACCTGCTATTTGGAGAGGTAACAAGACTAGCATTAGTGGATCAGTAACTCTATGAAAGTGGTACTCATCCTGGGGCACCTGGGTGGCTCAGTCGATTGAGCATCCGACTCAGGATTTCAGCTTAGTCATGAGGTTAAGCCCCGAGTTGCTCCTGCTCAGTGTGGAGTCTGCGTGAGATTCTCCCTCTGCCTCTTCTCTCACTCACGCGCTCTCTAAACAAACAAATAAAATCATTAAAAAAAATAGTGCTTATGCTAATTTATAGAGCAGTGTACTGAGCATTTTATATGATGCTATCTCGTTCTACCATCATAGTGGTCCCTACAAGGAAGGTGGAAGACTGAAGTCAGGTAAGTGACCTAGTAGTTAAGTGTCAGGGATATTATTTGAACATAGGTCTAGCTAGGTACAAAGTTTCTTAGGCCACATATTATATTGCGTAAATGAGGATGTTTTCTGGTGTTGTAAATGTTTTGGTGGCTGAGTCTGAATTACTGGGGGAAATGAATCTATATGGTTTGACAAGTTATTTATTTTGAAGAAGATATTTCAGTAACATCTAATAACAACAGAGAATTTCACCACACGGTGGAATGACTGTATAAATCTTTGAAACTGATTTTAGAAAGCTCTGACTGTATCGATTAAATTTCTATGTATGGGGGTGCCTGGGTGGCTCAGTGGGTTAAAGCCTCTGCCTTCAGCTCAGGTCATGATCTCAGGGTCCTGGGATGCAGCCCCACCTCGGGCTCTCTGCTCAGCGGGGAACCTGCTTCCTCCTCCTCCTCTCTCTCTCTGTCTGTCTCTCTGCCTACTTTTGATCTGTGTCTGTCAAATAAATAAATAAATAAATAAATAAATAAATAAATAAAATTTCTATGTAAGTTTATCACTTATAGATCTTTTTAAAAAATAATGTTTTCCAGGCATTTACATTATATTTAATCAATTATAGGTTATTCTCAAATAATACAGTACCAATAATATATTATACTTTCCTCTATTTTTGTGTTATTATTGTCAGACATTTTATATGCTGTATGATATAAATCCATGGTAGAATGCTATTATTTTTCACTTAGTAACATCTTTTAGAGTGATGAGAAATAAGAAAAGATGTCTTTTATACTAGTCTTCATTTTAATCATTTCTTGAAGTCTTCATTTTCTTGTTTAGACCCAAATTTCTGCTATAATATTCATTTTGCTTAAATAATGTTCCTTAACATTTCTTGTAATCCAGGTTTGTTGAAGATTAATTCTCTCAAATTTTGTTTGCTTGAACAAGTCTATTTTCATTTTTTCTTTTAAGATTTTATCTATTTATTTGACACACAGAGAGAGGGAGATCACAAGCAGGCTGAGAGGCGGGGGTGGGGGGAACAGGATCCCCACTGAGCAGAGATCTTGATGTGGGGCTCCATCCCAGGACCCTGAGATCATGACCTGAGCTGAAGGCAGAGGCTCAACCCACTGAGCCACCTATAGGCATCTCCATTTTTTTTTCTTTTTCTTTTTTTTTTAAGAGACAGAGATCAAAGGCGTGAGCAGAGGGAGTGGTAGAGGGAAAGGAAGAGAGAATCCCAAGCAGACTCCCCAGTGAATGCAGAACCTGATGCAGGGCTCAGTGTCATGATCCCGAGATCATGATCTGAGCCAAAATCAAGAGTCAGATGCTCTTAACTGACTGAGCTACTCAGGCACCCCTATTTTACCTTCAGGTTTGAAAGATATTTTCACTGAATGAAGAATTTTAGATCGACTTTTTTTTTTTTCCTTTCAAGTTTTTAAAGAAGTCATTTCACTATTTCCTGGCTTGCAAGGTTTCTGACAGGGAGTCTCTGGTAATTATGATCTTTGGTCCTATGTTTGTAATGTGTCTTTTTTCTCTGGCTGCCTTCAGATGTGCTTCTTATCTTTGGTTTTCAGAAGTTTGCACTTGATGTATTTAGCTATGTATGTCTGTTCATGACGCTTGGTGATTAATCTGCCTGCAGTTCATTGAGATTCTTGGATTTGTAGCTTAAAGCCTTTTGGTATTTTTGCAAAAGCTCCAGCCATTATTTCCTCAGCCAATGTCCACATTATATCTCTTTGGAGGACCCTGTTTCTCCTTAGATTTGAGGCCTGCTGCTTGTCTTGAAATCTAGCTCCCTGGGGACTCAAGGGAAAGTCTGATATTATAGTTTACCTAGGTTGTTCTTACTATCAGAGAAGAAGCAGCATTGTTTCTTAGAAGGAAGTGGAATTCTCCTTATTGGACACATAAAATAAATCTTATTGGTATATGAAACTGTCAAACTTATGAAGGGTTTGAGATTTTATCCTACTTGCAAGTTAACTAGGTAGGCTGCCTCTGTTTTATGGATTCTGACAATAGACACAGGACTCCTGACTTAGACAAAGGTCAGTTTTTTACTCATAGCAGTAAGGGCAAGCAGAATATCACCC
Organism: Mustela putorius furo; assembly: GCF_011764305.1. Lineage (NCBI taxonomy): Eukaryota > Metazoa > Chordata > Mammalia > Carnivora > Mustelidae > Mustela > Mustela putorius. The sequence goes on from NW_025422022.1 coordinate 9,619,292, forward strand.
TGCCCATTCTGCAAGCATTAATTCCCATAGAGCAATAAGCAGAGGGCCAGATGATTTCTGCCCGTGAGATGGGTTGTGTTACAGGGGAGCCCTGATTTTAAGGAAACCAAATATCTTATAATGGATAGTAAGTAGGTGTGCCCTTTGCCATAAAGGACACACTGTTTCTTGCTTTTTTGCTGTACAAATACCCTTGAAGATATAGTCCAAAACAAAAGGAGTTAGTACCTCTGTTTCTAAGATACACACAAATGCAAGAGACCTATGGGGGAATTTTCTCCCCAGAGAGGTAGTATCTCATGAATTGATCTGTTTTCTCAATCCACATTCTCAATCCAATGTATCAGTAACTCAATTATGTATTTTGTCTCACAGAGAATCTATTTTCATTTATTTCAGTGATTTTATTGGGGATCTCTCACGTACCAGTAAATGGACAAGGTGCCAAAAATATTATATTGGACAAAATATATATGGTCTCTATTTCCCCAAGCTGATAAATAGGATAAGTGGAGTTTTGCAGGGTTTTAAAATCCTGAAAGCCATAGAAAGTCCTAAAGGGATAAACTATGGGGTGGGGTGGGGTTGGGGGAGAGAGTTCAATATTCAGACCATAATTTCACACGAATGCCACTTACATCTCTAACTGGACATAATTGCTCATCCCCATTGCAATTTTAATATTTATGTGACTATTAATTTTATGTGTGCATTATATGTGCAATTTTAATTTTAATGTGAAGTTTTTAAAAGCAAGAACTGCATTTTATTATGTGGTGCTTTGGTGTAACTTCTCATAGACTTTATCACCACATAAGAGACATGAGAACTTTCTGTGCAAATTTACCTTTAAAGGTGTTTCCTAAGCCTCACATGTTATTTCATTAGAAAATGATCCTGAAGTGCCTGGGTGACTCAGTCAGTTAAGTCTCTGCCTTTGGCTTAGGTCATGATCTCAGAGCCCTGGGACCAAGCCCCAGGTCCAGCTCCCTGCTCAGTGAGGAGTATGTTTCTCCTCAGCCTCTGCCCTTCCCCAGCTTGTGCTCACTTTCTCTCTCTCTCTCTCTCTCTCTCAAACAAATAGAGTCTTAAAAAAAAAAAAAGAAAATTATACTTCACCCCACTCTTTTTTTTAGAAGATTTTATTTATTTATTTGAGAGAGAGAGCACAAGCAGGGGAGAGGGGGTAGAGGAAGAAGGAGAAGCAGACTCCCTGCTAAGCAAGGAGTCAGATGTGGGGCTCTATCCCAGGACCCTGAGATCATGACCTGAGCCAAAGGCAGTCACAACCAACTGAGCCACTCTGGCACCCCCATCCTGCTTTTCAATAGCATGGTAAAATATCCACACAATTTTTACCTGGATGTTCGCCACATCAAAAAGCTTTGAATCATCAGGCATAACATGCAAATTCTGATATTTTATCACCAGCAACCTTTATACTTCATAGAACAGATATGCTGCTTCCTATTTCTGTACATGAAGGTGAGAGATAAAATTGAAGGAAGTTTGGATTTGCAAATGACTTGGAACCACATCTTGAACGTGATTTTTTAGCACATGTCCTTTCAAAACAGATATAAAATATAGTCTTTTTTTTCTTTGTTTTCAATTGCCAGGAATAAGAAATATGATGACATTTCATTTCTGACAAAACATCACAGACTTACCTATTTTCCCCAAATAATGCCTTTAACTTAGTCAAAGCCAGCCAATGTGTTTTTTTGGAATTCCCCCCTAAATTTTTAAATTCTGTAAATGTGTGCATGTGTATATCAATATATGTATGCACATGATTTAAATTATATTCTTTATTCATTCATGCTCAATTTGTATGTTTTGATTAGATGTTTCTGTGCCTGAGGTATCTTTTCAATACAACAGTATAAGTGCTGACCTTTGAACCTAGGAGTTATGTTTTACCAGCACTCAACTGTAGAAGGGCCAAAGTCTACCTCTCAACTCTGTGTGTGCTGCTTGATTTAAATGTGAAACTTGGCACTGAGTGTCCTCCTGTGCCTGGTTATTATTCTTGGAATGCAAAAGGTACATGTTTTTGCAATTCTCTAAGGAACTCCTCTATAGTTTTTCCAGAACTGAAGTCAGGTTTCGCTTCCAGGCTATGTTCCAAGTCCTAAAATCCATTTTTTAGCAGCTCTCAGACAAACGGGGTGCTATTTTTGAAATCCATATGGGCTTTCCTGTCTGCTAGGGTCTATTTAATGGTCTCCATTACTACTACAGAAATACACTTGGTGCATTTGAGCTTCCCTCGTTGCATAGAGGACTCTAATTTCCATCCAAAACACTGAAGCCGACCTGGGAAGGAAAGGGAGAGCAAACTCATTTGTAAGTGAACTTTAGTCAGCATTTCTGAACTTCCACAGATTCCATTTCAACATCTATTGGGAACTTCAGGCGTTAGCAATAGTAAGAGTATGATGCCTCCAACGACCCGTGCAGCCTGGGAGAAGGAAATAAGAAATGAAATAGACATAGGCACATGTTAGGAGGTTTACAGCTGGTAAATTCTTAAAGGGGTATGTGTAGATTAAGGTTTGGGGAATGAAATTGCATTTTAAAGGCTATAGGGGAGCATATGGGAACAGAAGTCTAAGTAAGTAAAAAATCTTCTGAAGCTAAGGGCTCATTTGGTGTCCGTTTTAGAATTCCTTGTTTTTGGAACTCTGACCTTACCTATCTGAAAATCATGCATCCTGGAACTCCTCCCATTAAGAACATAACCCAGAGTCACAAAATAAGCCAAAGATGTTGCTGTAGGCTAAAATCGACATCTCCGTGTTCGTGTGCTAAAGCCGGGGAACTTGACTCCGAGATGAGCCCCACGTCAAGATCCATTTATTCATAGTTCATGCGCAATTCTAAAAACTACTATTCATCTTTTGCTTGTGAAATTTGGCTAGGGCCATCATAACAACTGTCACAGACTGATGAAACAAAAGATGGATGAAACAAAAGAAATTCGTTTTCTCAGTTCTGGAAACTGGGAAGCCTAAGATCTAAGTTGGGCAGGATTGATTCCATTCTTCGGTCTCTCTCCTTGACTTGCAGATGGCAGTTTTAAAATTTATTTTAAAAGCTCAGGTAAGTTCATTGAAAAGCACAAAAGTGATGTAAGCATCTTTTCTCTCTCAGCAAGTCCTGGATCATCTTGATATACCTGCAGAATTTTTACAGAGCAAAAGTGGAGTGTTCATCAAATAGAAGCAGTGGTTTGTCATAGAATGACAAATAAAAGTGTAAGTCCTAACAGTGTCACTTGAACATCACACTTAAACTCTCTTAAGTATTTGTTTTCTCATTAGTATCATGAGAATAAAATTATTTGTGCAGATACCAGAGATAAGAAAGCCATATGTGGGTAAGTGCTTCAGAAACTGATAAGCATTCTACCAGGAATAAGTTCTTAGGTCCCGTAAGAAGGCATAACAATGTGTACACAAGTAAATAAGAGCTAGACTTACATGCCAAAGGATCGAGGATGGATCTGTTAAATTTTTAATGAAGCATATCCTTAGTTCTCTAGACAACTTTTTTTTTTTTTTAAGATTTATTTATTTATTTGACAGAGAGAGATCACAAGTAGGCAGAGAGGCAGGCAGAGAGAGAGAGGAAGGGAAGCAGGCTCCCTGCTGAGCAGAGAGCCTGATGTGGGACTCAATCCCAGGACCCCGAGATCATGACCTGAGCCGAAGGCAGCGGCTTAACCCACTGAGCCACCCAGGCACCCCTAGACAACTTATTTTTAATAATAAAAAATCTAAGTCAATTTCTAAGAGTGCCTTAAGGTTTTATTGCAAAGAACTTTCTTAAGACAAGAATGGCTAAAATAACCAAAAATGTCCTTCTGACTATATCTCCCGTATTCAAATTCAAGAAATAAAAGATGTAAGAAATAATATTATATAAGAGAAAGAGTTCTGCTCTTAAATAAAAGGAATTGGATTCTGATCAGAACTTTGTAATGACCTTGAACTCCTGTTTGTTTTTCTGGGTCAGTTTCCACATATTTAAAATAGAGGAATAGAACCAGAGGGTTTCCTTGGTGTCTTCCAACTGGAAAATTTATGAAGAGCCCTTTCTATTTCCTTTGTTCTCATTTCATAGAATTAAGAAAGATCTAAAAGAGATGGTCTCTACTTACTTATCAATTAATTCCCTTTCCCATGCCCACCCACAGTTCGTGGAGATAAGAAGAGCAAGGATATGCATGACCAGGAAGCCTGGTCTCCTTCTCCTCAACCACCTGCCATGGCAACCTTGACTCTGTGAATCTGTTAGAAGTCTGTTCCTGTGTAGAGACTTCCAGGACAACACACGATTGTCAAGTCTAAATCTCATAATGGGTAGGTTGGTATTTTAAGCTGCTAACTCCTCCTGAGCAAAGCACCACCAGACTCTGCCCTACTCTGTCAGGAGTATGGTAATTTCTGCCATTCAGAAGAAACCAAATACACTGACAGGTCACAGCATGTATATAGTGTCAAATCAAATGTGCCTTTAAATGCTGTCAATAATGTCATCACTATAGGAAGCCCAGCGCTCTCAGATTTCTCCGTGTCCTAAGTCCTAAGAAGAAAGCCTTTGCCTTAGATGGAAGCACACCCCAGAGTCCCTCTTTGCTTAAAGACAATAAGAACCTATCACACATTAAAAATAAATTCTTCAGGGACACGTGGGTGGCTCCACAGGTAAAGCATCGGTCTTTGGCTCAGGTCATGATCTTGGGGACCTGCTTAGCAGGAGTCTGCTTCTCCCTCTCGCTGCATCTCCCCATGCTTGTACTCTCTTTGTCTCTCTCAGACAAAGAAAATGTAAATACATGCATATGTACATATTCTTTAATGTCTCTACTTAAACCAGTTAAGGACTGGGGGATGGCACCAGAAATGATTAGAGAAGCAAGCACTTTCTCAGGCTGTAAGTGATACAGGGTTGCACATGAGAAGACAAACTTCACTGGGTTCATGATCTAAGACAGAAAGAGCAGTGTGAAGTACTAATACCAGGGACTTAGGAAATAGGACCATGCTTCTGCAGCAGAGCATTGAGGGATACAGACTTTGAACTCCCAAAGACAATATATATCAGCAACCAAACTCATTATTTGCCACCCTTCAAACCAATTCTTCTAAGTCACCCAAGCGAAAACATAATCTCCCCTCCCATACCTAATGAGTAACTAAGACCTACTGATTCCATCTCCTAAGTATTTCTGAAATCCATTCTGTTCTCCTGTTTCAAATACTATTACCCTAGTTAAATGTCTCTGTCTGCCTCTTGTCTTACCAACCTCTACATCATCTTTTACACAGCCAACAGATTTATCTAAATAAAATACAAATTCCACTGTATCATTCCTTTGCCTAAAGACCCTAAATAACTCCTCAATTTCTTCCATAGAATGTCAGCCTTCTCAGAGGGTATATAAGGCCTTCTGTCCCTGAATCTCCCCTTTGATATGACCATTTTTCTTACTTCCTTTAGAACATATCAATTCTAATTCATGTGTACTTCTTTACACATTGCTTTAATACACTTTATCTTAGGAAAGCAACATAAATGTTGATCATTTGATAACACAGGTACCTTATAATAATTTTATTGATTCTCTGGAACAAATTATGAATAAGTTTAAGTGGTAAGAGCCATTCACTAAATTGGGGATCTAGGTTTTGTTTTGTTTTTTTTAACAATGAAGATAAAACCCCAGATTTAAAAAAGATAACAGCAACCTTCATAAGCCAAGGGGAACCTGCTCTACATTGTTTATAGCAGCAATGTCTGCAATAGCCAAACTATGGAAAGACATAGAATGTCCATTGACAGATGAATGGATAAATAAGATGTCATATATATATATATATATATATATATACACACACATATATTTTTATATATATGCACACATATATATTTATATATCTTATATATTCATATATATATATATATATAAAATGGAACATTACACAGCCATCAAAACATGAAATCTTGCCATTTGCAACAACATGGAGGAAATTAGCAGGTATTATGTTAAGCAAAACAAGTCAATCAGAGAAAGACAATTATCATATGATCTCACTGATATGCAGAATCTAAGAAACAAGGTAGAGGGATCACAGGGGTAGAGGAAAAAAAATGAAACAAGTCAAAAACAGAGGGAGACAAATTATAAGAGACTTTTAATCTTACGTAACAAACTGAGGGTTGCTGGAGGGGAGAGGAGTGAAGGCATGGGGTAGCTGGTGATGGACACTGGGGAGGGTATGTGCTGTGGTGAGCACTGGGTGTTGTGTAAGACCGATGAATCACAGACCTCTATCCCTGAAATGAATAATACATTATATGATAATTTTTTAAAAAAAATCCAGGGCACCTGAGTGGCTCAGTCAGTTAAGCGTCTGCCTCTTGCTCAGGTCATGATCCAGAGTCATGGGATCCAGTCCTGCATTAGGATCCCTGCTCAATGGGAAATCTGCTTCTCCCTTGGCCCTTCCCCTGGGCTCATGATCGCTCTTGCTCTCTCTGTCTCTCTCTCTGTCTCTCTCTCTCTCTCTCTCTCTCACTCACACACACACACACACACACTAAATAAATAAATAAATAACTTAAATTCCTAAAGGAAAAAAATAAATAAATTGGCTTACAGAATACAAATTTAGAAATAGTGGGGGAGATAACATAATAGTCTTTTGATAAGCCTTATTTAGTGCAAAGCATTTCTCCCCATAGGAATAAACTAATATTGGGGTAGGATGAGGGAGGGGGTGGAAGGAACATGAGCCACTGTCCATGGTCCTGATACAAAAATACATACCATGACTTGGTGGTTCTTTGTGGTCCATGTGCCTCCTTCCCCATTCCTATCATCCTGTTGCATCCAAGAGTTATATCAGTACTGCTAGTTGTACTTACTTTTGAGTGAATCAGCATTTTAAATGAGCACTGTTGTAGGTTGTATTCCGCTAAAACACAAGCTGAAGTCTTAACCCCCAGAACCTATGACTCAGACCCTATTTGGACATAGGATATTTGCAGATGTAATCAAGTTAATGTGAGGTCATACTGGATTAATAAGAATCAATATAAGAAGAGGGAAATTTGAATATAGATACACAGTGGGGAAGGCCATGTAAAGACAGAAGCGGAAATTGCAGTGATAGATCTGTGAGTTAAGGAACGCCAAGGATTCCCAGCAATGGGAAACTAGAGAAGGGAAGGAAGGATTCCTCTGCTAGAGCAATCAGAGAGAGCATGACCCTTGATTTCAGACTTTGAGCTTCCAGAACTGTGAGAGAATAGATTTCTGTCATTTTAAACAACCAGTCAGTGGTAATTTGGTAGGGCAGCCCTGGGGAACTTATACAAGTACATTATAGATACTCTTGAAGTACTTTATTTTGCCGTTACTTTATAGTCCCAAGTCTTAACTAATTACCTTTCTTCAAGCTCTAAGTTTGGCATACTCATTAGGCTATATAAAGGATAATAGTGCTCCGGGCTGAAATACGATCATGGCTACAAGTGAGGGAGATCACACTGTCAACACTGAGTTAAGCTTGAGGTCTCAATTCCATGATACTTCTCTATTTCTGCTTCTGTTCAGGTGACAGGGCAAATGTATCTTTCACTTAAAGGAAGAAAATAGCTCCATATTGTTCAAAGTTAGAGGTGTTTCATGGGTAATTTATAGAGATGTTGCTTTCCTACTTTTCTCTTTTGGATCTTTACTGGTTCAGTATTTCTCTGAACATTAGCAGTGATTAATATGTCCACTTACTGTTTTAAGACATTGTTAGGTAAAAGAAAAATTGGAATTATATGTCAAAATATCTATTTTCTTAGATCTCTTTTGCACAAGAGGACACGCTGGTGAAGAAGTTGCCAGTCAGAGAGGGTGGCATGGTGGACATCGCTTGCTTTGCAAACTGTAAACGTTCGTTGTGAATTGGTTCCTCCTGACTACTGTGATCTAAGTTATTTTCTCCCCATGCATATATTCAGTGACCAACAAGGTTATCTGGACTATTCTTCTGCCTACAAATGCCATTTTGTTGTTGATGAGAACACAGAAGAATGCCTTCTTCCGTATTGTCTCATCTGGGGTATGTGGATATGACCAGGGTATGTGTGCTCAGTACTCTGTCTGCTGATGTTATCAAGATATCCTATAGTGCATACTGTTGAAGAGTTTCCTGTTCCCGCAGAACAGAACAACCAGAGTTTTCAGACAATGTGCTCCGGGTTGATGGTGCTGACAGGCTGCACGTTAACTCAGAAGGAGCCTTTGGCATGTTTGGCAAAATGACATCCAATTCATAGATTGTTTTCCTTCTTTTCTTTTCAAGGGAGTGATCTTTTCTCTTCGTAATCTTCCTATAGATTTCAAAACATACTGTATCCCACTGTAAACACAGGCTCTAGGGGAGGGCTTCCTGAATTGGATTTTCTGGGGTGAATTTTGGGACTGATATCTAAATATGTAATATAGACAAATTGACGTCACCAGAGTTGCCTTCAGGTTGTGGCATTAGTTTATGAAAATTTGAAACACAATTAGAACTTCTGTGGGATTCATTTATTTTATTTTGTCATTTGCCGATAGATAGAGTGAAACGAAGAACTTTATTTCAAAATTGTTTTCACTGGTGCTAATTGAGGTAAGAAGTGTCATGAAGATAATTGGCTTTAACTTGTGAGATGTTAATCCAGAATCTTGCCCTTCATTTTGGCCTCTGTGAATAAGTGAAATTATTATTATTTTCTGCCCAAAACTGTTTGCCAAGTGAATTAATGATTACTTAATAAAACTATTCTTATGGTTCTTGTTTGAGTGTGGTGTTACTCTTGACCACTGTAGGACTGTGTCTTTTGGATTAAGCCAAAAGATTCAGGTGACTTAAAAGCAGTAAATTCTATTCTTAACAGTCATCTGCCTAAAACAAACAAACAAAAAACTTACTATGGCATTTTTCTGCTCAAAAATCTTTGTATTATTGATTCAACTATTGAAATACTTTGTCACTTACATCTCCCTCTGATTGTTCCCATTTTTCAAACACACAGCAGAATGCATAGCATATCTTATGTTACACAAATGACTGTTCCCAGAGTGAATACAATTTGTGTGCCTATGACACGGCCCGTGCTCTCTCTGTGAGGACACAAATAAGAAAATGGATCCTGTCTAAGTTCCAGAAAAGTTGAAAACTAGCTTACTTTAGTTAGTAATGATAGAGCTAGCAAATAAGCTTAGCATGGGGTTGATACTTAGAAGCTTCTCATATGATTTGGATATTGAATTTTAGCAGGACGTTTGAAAAATCTTATAATATACTTACCGACAAGATGCATAGTGACTGGGGCACAAACTACTTTACAGTTAAGATGCATTAAAATTAATAGAAACCTCCTAATAAGGTACCTATAGGTCCCACCTAGATCTGTGTTAGTCAGGACTCCTGTGAAGTTGTGAACTCAGTTTTGCAGACAGTGACTGTATGGAATGTACCCAGAGAAGAGAGACTACAATGGTGATAAGAGTCAAACTTGGGGGGGGGGGGTAAGGGGAGGAGGAGGGAGAGGAGAAGAAGAAGGGCTTTCTTTCTTGTATTGAACACATTCTAAGAAGAGAGTTGGGGGGTGAATTCCTTCTTGTTGGAGTGTTCAGAGTCTGTATGATAACCTGCATTATCTGTGTTGCCTTTCTACCCAGCATCTACTGGATTGCCCTTTGCTATCTGCTAGAGGTTCTAGGCACAAGCAAGTGGGAAATCATATAAGGAGGGGGGATAATTTTAAAGACTAATTTAAAGACTAATTCTGATCTACCTCATGGGTTTGTAATTCAATCTTCTTGAAAGAGTTTGCTCATTTATTTCTAATGTGGATGTGTTCATTTATTTCAGCCAGTTGTACCTCCAAAATTGTATCTTTTAACACCATATCAGTTACTTCTACCCAATCACATGGTTATAGACTTAAGAAGAGTGCTCATTCTCTTAAGCTTGGAAATCATAAATGAGTTTTAATTTCTCCAAACCAAACACACACTGTTTTCAAATGGGGAATTATACTCTCTGAAGAGAATAAAGCTAAAGTGCAAGAATGCATCATTTTCTATTTTCACAGATAGGATGAAAACTCAACTTACATATAATTCCTGCAAGAAATATATAAATGACCCTGTGAAAAGCACAGGGAGTCCCAGTGGAACACTGAATCTAAGTTATAGCACCGTGAAGCTATGTTAGTGTAATTTATATGCCACTAATGATACTTAGATGAATTTCATTAATATTAAAACGTAAATTGTTGCTATCTCTGTGTAGATAAACTATAATTCTTTGGTGGCTTTTGAAAACTATTCTGGGTGCAAAATGGGAACTATCATGGGAATTGAGATTCTGCACATAAAAATTAATGTGCATAAATCAACCACTGTAGGCCAGCTCATATTATTGTTTAGTGCAACATACATTAATAAATTAAAGCCACATAGATCAAACTAATAGACTAAAGAGAGCTAACATGGTTTTTGTTGAAGGTTTTTGTTTTGTTTTGTTTTTTGGTTTTTGTTTTTTTTTTTTACTCAGCTTTATTAAATACAGTAAGAAAGAAGATTCTAAGACACAGTTGAAATTAGGAGTCATTCAAGTCTAAAGGAATGTATGTCATTAGTTTATTTCTGGACAACAAATTTGACTTACAAATGTAACATGTATTTTCAAAGATTTGAGAACCTTATCCAGAAATCAAGATAAATTCATCAATGTGTTTTGGTTATCAATTAAATAAGATGGGTATATATAGGTGAATTTTCTCTATAACAGAAAAATTGATCATATTTTCCCCTCAAATAGGAGTTGATTGAAAAATCTCTTGAGACAGCCCTTCGCTGACAAGTTGACTTTTCCAAAGTATTTTAAAAGACTTTGAGATTTGGTGAGTGAGGTATCTCAAGTGCCTCAGGTAAGAAGAATCACCCTCAACTATGAACAGATAAAGCAACTTATGTATTAACCTGTCCAACCTACCGTGCAAATATGTCAGTCATTTCCTGAGAAAGAAAGCATTTGAAATAGGAATAAAAAATTTTTGTGAGCATTATATAAACCTATTAGATCTACATCCATGTATTCTTTGTCTCGACTTCCTCACACTTTAATAAAAGTTATTTTAATCAAATCAAAAGAAGAATTTGCTCTTGCTTTCCTAAGTGCCTCGGAACTAGAAGGGGCTCATTTTGAGCCTTTCAAATATGTGTAATGCTCTTCCAAATTCAAAAGTGATCTTGAATTTAGAGAAGCTAAATAGTTTCCCCAAGGGGTACAAAGATGATAAGTGACAGAGCTTGGACTCAAACCCAAGTGATATGTTTAGAAATACTGGCTTTGTTTTTCTCAAGACACCACTGTCTCTTCTGGGAAAACCTTTCCATCCTATTTGCTGACCTCATTCCCTCCCTTTCCCTTCTAAGTACCAGAGTTCTTTGGGGCCCTGGACCACGCCTTCTTCTTTCAGTATGCTCTTCATCTGGATGATCTTTCCCAGATGCACAAATACCACCTGAATGATGACAATTCCCAATTTCCATCCCTACGTGAAATATCTCTTCTGAGTTCTAGATTCCAAATGTCTTACAGTCAACTTCATATTAAAATTTCAAAAGACTGCCTTCTCCACAAACCAAAATGGACCATCTCCAATTTTTCCATCTCAATAAGTGGCACCTCCACCCAAGTGTTGGCTCATGACTTGGATTCACCTGTGCCCCCCACAACCTACTTCCTAACTATGTTCTGTTGAAATCTTTCTTACATATCCCTTGAGTCCCTTCCCTTCTCTCCATCTCCTGGTGGCTCCTGAATCAGAAAAGTCAAGTTGATTTAATGTCATCATCACAAAAAGGAAAGAAAAGTGTAGTGTGTTCCACTTCTTGTTTTTTTGAAAACTATGGTCATGTATTCACTCATTTCTATAAGAACTTGCCATCCTTGGGGCACCTGGGTGACTCAGTCATTAAGCGTCTGCCTTCGGCTCAGGTCATAATCCCAGGGTCCTGGGATCCCAAGAGCCCTGCAGGGAGTTCCGCAGGAAGTGGGCTTCTCTACCAGCTTGTGTTCCCTCTCTTGCTGTCTCTCTCTCTTTTTGTCAAATAAATAAATAAATCTTAAAAAAAAAAAAAAAGGAAAGAAAGAACCTGCCATCCTTGCTTTAACAAATTTTGAACTGTCTTTAATTTCATCAAGGTAAAAATAATTTCAGAGTTTTTTCCTCATCTCAATGCCTCTTTTTCTCCCTTTCCTATGTGGCATGTTTTATGTTTTCTAGAAACCCTTCCAATCCTCACTGGGGTCTTCTTTGCTTAATTACTCCTCCAATAGCCTCCCTTTTTGACTAGACAGTCCTCAAATCCTGGTTACTTAGGGACTGTGTTTTTATTATTGTTAATGACATTTGAACACATTTGTATAATAAGACATGTGAAAACACTTTGTTTTAGGGTTTTCCTTATTTTAAAAATATTCTAGAACAGACTTATTTTATTCTAGATAAGTGAGAAAAAAGAAGAGATGTATTAGCAGTTCTAAGCCCTGAGATTTTGCCATAGGAGGAATACACTATAATGAAGTTTTTGAAAATATCACCCAAGCCATCAAACACCAGTTCTCACTCTGCGTTAGCTGAGCTGACTAACTTTAAAGCAGACTTAGAGTACCTGTGACACTTTGGAAAGAGATTTTTAAATAATTGCAATTCTGTTTCAAGGATTGTTTGTTTTAATAATTTCCAGAAATAAATAGCCAAGAGGCCAGTTTCTGAGAATGTAAAACAAGGCTTAACAGGGATTCATTCAAGGTCTTCAGGTATAGTCTTACAGTTTTGGAAATTGACAGGAATCACAAAGTTAAAAAAATAGATTTTTGTAGATCCTTTATATGCAACAGCATTTCTAACAAAGTTCTCATTAAGCCTACTTCTTATCTATTGGTAGTTAATTATAGTCCTACGTTACTGCATAACAAAATGTGTGTTCAAAATAAGGCAGTAGGAATTTTTTTTCTTTTAAAGGAAAAGTCATGAGATTTAAGAATCAAAATCATTGAACCGGAAAGATATAAAATTAATATTGTCAGACTCAGTCTAACGAAAGTAGAACAGAACTCATGGGTTTGGTACTCAAAGTCCTGCTTTGCCACTCTCTAGAAAATTGATCACTTTCTAGAAATTGACCAGATTGTTTTCACTTTTTCCTTCATCTGTAAAATAGAGATCTATTTTTAATTCAGTAACTATTCATTGAGCATTCGTTATGTGCCAGCAACTATCTTGGATTGGGATGAGGGGTGGTTATGGAGAGGCAGTGATAAAAAAAAAAAATAATAAAAACAGACAAGCAGGGCACCTGGGTGGCTCAGTTGGTTGAGCATCTGCATCTGCCTTCGGCTCAGGTCATGATCCTGGCATCCAGGGATCAAGTCCCACATCAGGTTCCCGGCTCGGAGGGGAGTCTGCTTCTCCCTCAGACCCTCTCCCCTCTCATGCTCTCTTCCTCTCTCTCTCTCTCTCTCTCTCTCTCTCCAATAAATAAATAAATATTTTTAAAAAAACAGACAAGCAGACAAATAATGTTTCCTATTTCCCAGAAGCTTAGTTTATTGGTGGGAAATATTAAACAGATAACCAAGGAAATAAGTATGTACTACGGTTGTGGTTAGAACTATGAATTAACAGAATGGGGTGCTATGAGAACCCATTATGGGGTTAACCTTTTATAGTACGGTATTAATAATAATGTCTGCGAATGGGTGAATAATGGCCCACCAAGATGCCTATATCCACATCCCCAGAACCACTGAATGCTATATGGCAAAGATTTTGCAAATATGATTGAGTTAAGGATCTGAAGATTTCCAGAATTATCCAGATAAGCCCTAAATGCAATCATGAGCCTCCTCATCAGAAGGAGGCCGTGTGACCACTGAGGCAGAGAATGGAGTTCTATCATAGCCAAGGAAGCCTGGAGCCACCGGAGGATAGAAAAGGCAAGGAACCGATTCTCCCTCAGAACTTCTGCAGGGAATAACCCTCCTGGCTTCTTGGTTTCAGTCCCATGAAATGGATTTCATACTTTAGGCCTCTGAAATGATGAATTAATACATTTGTGTTGTTTTAAATTTGTGGTAATTCATTACAGCAGCCTTAGCAAACTCACCCAGTTCCCATGTCACAGGGCATGCCAGGAGCAGGCACAGTGCCTAAAATATTGTAAATTCTGTTTTTATTCATTGCCGTTATTATCTAAACCACCCAAGTTAGGGGGAGCCTGTCCTATCTTTACTGACCTCTCCCAAAAGAAGATGCCCTTGCTCCTCAGAGAGAAGGAGAGTTTGACTAGCCATTTCACTTAGCGGACAATGACGGTCATTTAGAATTTGTTGTGTGCAAAATGTTCTGGGGGGTTTGGTTGGCTATGTTGTTGTAAGGAGAAAATATTCTCTACGACATTATTTTTTTTCTTTCAGCATTTTAGTCTAGGCTTTGCCACAATGCTTATATTTATATTTCAATGTATTCAAGTTTACATGTCTGTATCACTAAGGGTGGGGGCCTTCTGAAATCTGGCTCTGTGTTCCCAGAATATAGTGTCTGGCAGGCAGTAGCTTCTTTGTTGTGAATGATGAATTGACGGGCTGACTGGCTGAACAGACGCATACTTTCCAGTTCATCTCATTAAATGGTGGTCCAGGGTGGAGGAAGAGAACCACAAGCAAAAGTAACCATGAGTGTCTTTTGGGAATGTACACGGATGTGCATAGGGAAGACTGCAACCAGACTTCTGTGCAGCCTGGGGAAGGCACTGAACCCCCAGTTTCCATTTTCTTCTCTAATAAGAATCAGATAAAATAAAAGAAGAGGTTGTAGTGGGTTAGGTAGTTTAGTCATACCAAAGGTATTTATTGAATACTTTGGCCAGACACTATTTGAGGACCTAGGAATACAGCTATGAAAACAATAAGATCTTTTATTTCACGGGACCTAAATAGAGTAGGGGAAGACAGGGGATAAACAGACACAAACATGTTAGGTAGTGCTAGTGATTTGACAATAATTAAGCAGGATGGTATGATAGATTTTCACTAAAACCACAACAGGAAAGAAGAGAGAGCAATGAAATGATCTGGAGAGAATGGTTTGAAGTTGAGTGAGAACCCAGTGCATATAGGCTTTATGATGATAAAAGCCTTTGTGTTTGCATAGTGGAAAGAAAGCAAGTGTGGCTGGAGGCACGAGACAGAGATAAGGTGTCTATGGCCAGACCATGCAGGGTCATAAAGAACAACAAAGGGAGCTTGTAGAATTTTTTTTTATGTTTTATTTTATTTTATTTTATTGAGCACTGAGGGGTATGAGTAGGGCACTGTCTTCACGTAGGCTATTTGTTTTTCAAGATCACATTTTGGAAGGGTGGACCACAATGAGAGCAAAACACTAGATTGGACCCCCTTGCAAAAATCCAGATGGGAAAGGATCCTGATAGCTTGCATTAGTGGGGAGCAGTCAGATGGCAGGAACAGGACAAATCCAAAACCTCTTTCGGCCACCAAGTTGACAGGACTTCTTTCTCTGTTTATTGGTCAGAGGGACGAAAGAAGGAGGATTCAAGAACAACTCTTTGGTTTTTTCTTCAGGGACTGGGTGAATTGTGGGAAATTTACTAATATGAGGGAAAATGAGAGAGAAGTCAGGGTGCAGGGTGGAAATCGGGATTTCTGTTTTGAGATTCCTGTCAAACGTTCCATGGCATGTCAAATGGGCAGTCAGATATGTAATGTGCGTTCAGAATCAGTCAGGATAGGAGACAACATCTGGGAATTAAAAATATGCAGATGATATATGGGTCTCCTAGAGCTTCAGTAACAAATTTCCCCAATCTGAATGGTTTAAAGCAAGAGAAGTTTATTGTCTCATGGTTCTGAAGGCTAGAAATCTCAGATCAAGTTGCTGGTAAGGCCATGTTCTCTCAAGGCTCTAGAGGATAATCTCTCCTGTATCTTTCCCTGCTAGCATTCCTTAGCTTGAAGCTGTATAAATCCAGTCTCTGCCTCTGTTGCCACCTGGCACTCTTCTCCCTACCCATCTGTGTCCAAAGCTCCCTCTTCTTATAAGGGCACCAATCAATGGATTAAAGCCCACTTTAATGGCCTCATCTTAACTTGATTACATCTGCAAAGACCCTACTTCCAAATAAGGTCACATTCCCAGGGACTGGGGAAAAGGGCTTCAAAAAGTTTTGGGGAGGAATAGAATTCAACCCACAACAGATGATCTTTGCACTTCGATTTTTAATGAGATCCCTTGGGAGAAGATTATATAGAAAAGAGGTCCACAGATCTGGTCCTGGGGTGCTCCAACATTTAGAGGCTTAACAGCAGAGGGAGAAGCCTGGGATGGAGGCAGAGAGAAATCAGAAGAGTCTGGGGCCCTAAAAGATGAGGGATGAGTATTTTTAGGGGGATAGCAATGAAAGATCTTTGCTATTCAAAAATACTAGATCATGGGATATTCTGTGCTACTGGAATTTGATTTTACAATAGAGAGCAGTCAGTGGAGGAGCGACATCTTCTGAAAGTCAATAAAGGGCTAAAACTGACCTTTGACTGGAAGGGGAGTACATTGTCCTCCACAGCACCTCCTTTGACAATCTCTGATCTTGAACAGACTTGCTAGATCCACAGGCAGGAAGCTTGAGATATGATGATGAAAAGGAGCAATGGTTCTTTTTGGAACCCTCCAATTTTCTCCCTAGTGAGTGAAGCAAAGCTATTCACTGAGAGTGAGTCAGGAAGAAGGAGAGTAGACACGAAGCAGTGGGGGGAGGTACGAAATGCATTTTGGAGAATAGGAAAGGGACATTACTAAAGACATGTACTAGAATTGATGAAAGATAGCTTCTAGTGCGGGTTCTGTGATTCGAACCCATGATAGTTGTACACACGCACACACACAGGCTTACATCCTTGTTCTCCTACATCTTGTTCTTACATCCTTGATTTGTAAGCTTAACTCACATATTAAGGATATTGGTATTGGGCGATTGTCATGTGGTTATACTTTTTACAGTCTCTTGTTTGGTCATTGATCTCATTATGACTTTTTGGTTTTAATTTTTCTTGTGGTCCAATCTCTCATACTCCTTTGTGACTTTTCCCCTTATTCTTATGCATAGGAAGTCCTTCCTTTAGAAGAGCATTACAGCTGTCTTTTCTTCATGTTAAGCTGCCACCATCTCTAAGACTTTCTTAATTTAAGATTCTCTTTTCCATTGTCATGCTCATCCTGGTCCTGATCCCCAGCCACATCTACCGCTGAGTGTTGAGCAACTGACCTGCACAACACTGGGTTGTACACTTGACGAGTATGGAAAAGACACAGAACCCAGACCTCAAACTAATAATCAAGTATGTTAAGCTCCTAATTTTTCCTTTAATTAAATATTCAACATTCTCATACAGATTCCAAAAAATTTTGCCTAAGAGTCAGTGGAGTTTGGAGTTGGCAAAAAATAAAAAATATAAAGGAATAAGTAGAAAGACGAAACATCCAGGGCCTTTGTGGAGATTTGTTCTTTTTCACCATGACAGCTTGCTGTCAGATACCCAGAGCAGAGAAAAAAAAAGCTCTTGGAGAAGATTTAGTGGCTAAGAGAAAACTCTCCATCTTACTCTGGTGAATGTCCCAGGGCAGGGAAGGGCATTTGGCTCTCAAGGTTTGAGGGGTTCTTCAGGGATTTTTTTTTTTAGGGCCTAAATAAGGGCCTACGGTGTCCCTCATCACACTTCACTTCATCTAGCCAACATGAGTTCTGTCACTCCTGGCTTGGGAAAAGCAGGTCTGCCCTTGGGCAACTTTAAGTTCAATGCTAAAGAAAGAAAGTGGAAGCAAGTCAGCATGAAGCTTATTGCCTGGACATGGGCAGGTTGCATTCTCACCAGGTTGGGAAGAAACAGGCTGATGCCTCCCTCCAGTATAGGGAGTCAGGAAACAGCAATTAGTTATTGAGCACCGAGTCTGTACCAGGCATCGTTGTAGAAATGGGAACTCATGCTGGTGTCACCGAGTTTGTATGAAGTGGACGCTCCTTCTTTCAAAAGGGAAACTAACTGCTCCATAGTTTGCAGGCTGGGGACACGGATTCCTTAAGCACTTATTTCTTCTTGTAAATATCTACACCAATGTACACTAACTGTTTCATAATTATATTTACCCTACATCCAGCCATTTGTCTTTACTCATCTTCTACTACTACTATTACTACTACTAATCACTCTCCCTTTCTCATTCATTAGACAGGTGGCATCGAGATCATTAGAGACAATGTGCCTTCCATGATGTCATCAGAATTGCTTTTGCTTCTGTGTCCATTTGCTCTACCCCTTCTCCTTCTACTCTTCATCTCCCTTTCCTCTCTCTTTCCATGTGCGCCCATTTCTTTCTCTCTCTCTCTCCTTCTCACACACACACAAACAAACAGAGAACACATCTCACACCTGGCTTTCAAACACTGGGGACACTCTTCACCATGTTACTGACAAAACGCAGGACTCCTGCTCTCTTTTTTTTGCAGATTTAGTGACTACAGAGTGTTCATGTCTATTGTCACGTACAATTTTCTTTATTTTGTGGGGTAATTGAAGTGGAGTCATGACTCAACCCTTACCGAAACACCACATTGTGAGGCTGACAGATTTGGAAAATACTGGAACTCCTACCCTAACCAAAGCTGTCTTTCTGGTCTCATTCTATTATTCCTCCCATCAGCTGCTGTCCGTGCTTGGAGACTCCTTTTCCTACTTAATTTCATTGCGTGACTCAATGTAATGAGAAGCCTAAGTGAACTGCACATTAGGAATAAAAAAAAAATAGTGCTCTGTCTTCAGAGCAAATTAGTTAAAAAGTAAAGGGATTCTTACATCAAAATTTCTGTATGCAAAACACTGGGGAAAAATCACACAGAGTTAAGGGAAATGAAATGATTTTGGACTCACTGGATTATAATTGATCCGTGCATATGTTGATCAATTTTAAGTGGTTTTAATTAATGCTAATGTGGTCATAAAAGTAGTACATTTTAAAAAGATTTTTCTCTTGATTAAACCCCATTGTTTGCCTTATCACTTCCCTGGGCCTCCATTTTTCATAAAGAACAAATTGAGATCTTTAGAAGTTAAACACTTAGTGTAATTTCAGGATACAGTGCGATCTGGAATGGCATTTGCAGCTTCCGGTATGTAGAACTGGAAATCCCAGATCAAAGGGGACATCTGCTTAGACTCCCTCTGTCTCGTCCTGCTAGTCAGGTGCCATGTCTATGGCAATCGCCCAGTGGGTATCAACACCCTGACTGCCTGCTTGCACAGGGGGTTCTCACTTTAGGTTTTGTTTTGTTTTGTTTTGTTTTTCCTTGCCATGCAGGATTATACCTTTTTCTTCTCATTCAGAATACCAACTAATTATTTGTGACTTTCACCTCTTTGTTCTCCCCTGTCACTCTCTCTCCGTCCCTCTCCTTCCTCCTTCCCATAGCCCATCTCTCCTCATTAGGGAATGGGGTCATTCTAACCGGGCCCCAGAGACACTGAGTCTCTGACCTAATTCTTTGATGACAGCATCTTGATTTTGCCTTGCCATCTTCTTGGGTACTTCAGAGAAGTACCTTTTGAATTTGCTGGAAACCTGTTGTTGCCTGGCGCCTTTTGGGAGCTTTGTGTTGTTCTGTATCCCACCTGACTGCACCTTGCACCGCACTCCTCTGGGCTCAGAGGCTGCACTTTTTTCTTGACGCTGGAAGAGAAGGTCCCTAACTGACAGCCTCCGAAGGATTCCACCCTGTGCCACAGGCCAATGACGTCACTCATCACATTCCTAATTCTCTCTGGGTTCATCCCAATGGCTGTTAGTTTTTTTTTCTGGCACCCAGTCCTACTGAGCAGAACCTGGCTTCGCAGCCTGCCTCACCAGAGTCCATACTGTGCCGCTTGGCCTCCGGACCCCGATGGCCACATACTGACTCTCAGATCTCTGTGGTCCTTTTGTGGCTCCATTGATGGCTCTCAGCAGGCCAGACAGCTATTTGTCTTGTCCTGTGGTTTTGAGCTGAAAGAAATAGCCTCTAAGCAGGCAGGCAGCATGGAGACTTGCTCTTCTGTGAAGCAGAGATCTCACTCCTTACATGGCGTTTCCCTGCTCCTGATTTCAAATGCTCCTCGAATGGATGGCACACAGCCCTTTCTATGGAACCTAGTCTATTAGCGGGGCCAGGAGCAGAGGACATTAGCTCTTTCTTGCCTGCTAAATGATCAAGACTCATGCATAGGTCCTTACTTTGGTAAGTTTTAATTCAGTCTCCTCTGGAAACTCATTGTGGTGGGCACAAGTAACGTTCTCTCATAGGGTAAAATATTGTCCGTATTTCCTAGGGCAAGAAGATGGAATCCTTATTTCATGCATGTACATGTTCTAATAAATACCTACAGTAAAACACACACACACACGCACACACACACAATATTTAGCACTGTCAAGATTGGACACACACTCTGAAACACTCACTCCCACATGCGCCCATGTGACCACAGCAGTGAAATGTTAGGCTTATTCTCAAGGCAGCCATTTTGAATTCAGTCAGATTTCTTTTTTGAAAACTGAATTTTGAGTTTTAGATGCTGCTTTGTCATGCCTTCACCAAACTCCCTGCATAGACAGATTTATTTCAAGTCTTGATATAGTTTATGTGATCCCAGCTATTTATTCTAGACATACCTGAGTCTCTTTGCTTGCTATGCTATTACTTGTTTACCTGGGAAACCTCAACTACAACTCCAGACTTACTGTCTAGTCTAGGATGATTTCCCTTAGATTCCCACCCAAACAAGTGGTTCTGCTCTCCTTGTTCTATAATCATATAGCACTTGGTACATTCTCAAATATTTTGATATAGGGTCATAACTATTTGACACAATTGTCTCCACACTATACTGTGAGCTGCTCAGAAGAAGATGCTGTGCTCACTCAACTCTAGGACATGGTAGTGCTCCCCCCCCCCCCAGAATATGGCAGACCCTGAGTAAATTTCCACTGACATACAAATAGTCGACATGTATATAAAAAGGTGCTCAAAATCACTAGTCATTAGGGACATGCAAATCAAAACTGCAATAACATATCACTTCACACCTGTTAGGTTGGCCACCATCAAGAAGACCAGAGATAACAAGGGTTGACCCTTACACACTGTGGGTGGGAATGTAAAGTGGTGCAGCCATTGTGGAAAATAGCAGGGATTCCTCAAACCATTAAAGACTGTGGGGCACTTGGGTGGCTCAGACAGTTAAGTGTTTGACTTCGGCTCAAGTCATGATCTAAAGGTTCTGAGATAGAGCCCTGCCTGGGACTCCATGCTCAGCAGGGAGTCTGCTTCTCCTTCTCCCTCTGACCCTTCCCCTGCTCATGTTCTCTCCTCTCTTTCTCTCAAAAAAATAAATTTTAAAAAGAAAAATTAAAGACTGAACTACCATGTGATCCAGCAGTCCCACTCCTAGGTATATACTCAAAAGAACCAAAGTCAGTATTTTAAAGCAATATCTGCACATTCACATTCACTGGAGCATTACTCACGATAGCCAAGATATGGGAACAGCCAAAGCGTCCTTTGATATATGAGTGGATAAAGACAATACATATATATGAAACTGGGAGGTATTATCCAAGCTAAGTGAAATAAACCAGACAAAGATAAATACTGCTTGGTATTATTTACATGTGGAATCTTAAAAAAAAAAAAAAAAAACCTGATCTCATAGAAGCAGAGAATAAAATGGTGGTTGCCAGAGTCTAGGAGAGGGGAAATGAGGTGATGTAGGTCAAAGGATACAAATCTCCTGTTATAAGAAGAACAAGTCCTAAAGATCTAATGGGCAGCATGGTGACTACAGTTAATAATGTGATATCGTACACTTGGAAGTTGCTGCAAGTGAATTGTAAACATTCTTACCACACACTCACACAAGACCATTATGTGAGGTGATGGATGTGTTAGTTACCTTAATCATCGTGTAATCTTTCCATAATAAATATCAAATCATCACAGGGTATACTTTAAATATGTACAATTGTGTTCATCCAAATAAAGCATAAAATAACTAAATAAGTTCCACAGAATGGCTGGCTAGATGAAGGGTTAATCTCCAAGTGATTTGCCACTTCAGTCATGCCCTCATACAGTCAACAACCATGTGGGTCAAAACCCAAAGCAATAAATGGCGGGCACATGTGGACCCAGCCTAAGGAGCTCCGTGGTTAGAATCCTCCCAGGAGGATCCAGTGCTTTTCTCAGTAAATGATTTTGCTCCTCCCAACACTGTTGCTTCATCATGCCAACATATTCCAGGATCCCATTAGATTTGATTAATTAATTAGTCTCTGCTCTCTTTTAAGCTTTCCATAAAGTTTTCTGTGGAGATCTCAGCGGCCTCGTCTCTACGGTTTTCCTTCCCTCCGCAGCTGCTTGGGGAGTTTCTTTCAGAGGAAAATCTAAGGCCTTTTCTGTCAGTGTGGAGGTTTCGGTGAGGTGGTTGTTTGCGAGGTGAGGACTAAGGACGCTTAGTCATCTGTACGTAAATCATGTTCTCTTCTGTCATTTCAGTGTAGGAGCCAATGAAGACATCTTCATCTTCTTAGTAAGTGACAGATAATCTCTCTCTCTCTCTGCTGCGTGTTTTTCTGCCTCTAGCTTGGAGCCAAATGTTGGCTCACACTGAAAAGAATGATGTGTGTTTGTTTGTTTTGCTATTAACTCTATTTTGATATATGGCGTAGTTTTGTAAGTCAAATTGTCACCCCTGGCACTTTCTACCACATGTGTATTTTCTTTCTCCCCACTTATTGTTATGTTGGCTGTTTCTCTGTGTAATATGCGCTGTGTGGCCTCCGTGTGGAACTTCATTTACTTGGTCATTAGGAAAATTCAGGTTTGGCTAAAGTTTACCACTGCCGTCTATGAATATGAGGCTTTCTAAATAAACATCAAAAGCAAAAGAGTTTCAAGAAATGGTGCATCCACTTAAGGGAAGAAGACGTAGTCATTATATGAAAGCAAATGAATCCTGCTAACCAGATGCCAGTCTCTTCCATCATGAACAAAACTTCTATCTGGAAACACCTTGCTAATTTATGTGCATGTCTTTATGTAGGTGAAAATAATAAAAAAGCATCTTTATGTTTCTATAAGCTTATGAATTTATGTTTTTTTTTCCTCCTTCTATCAATCCAAGTGAGAGCCTTGTTCACCTTAAAAATAAAAGTCAGCTGTTTTAGCAGCAAAATGGGTTTATTCGGGCATAATAAAGAATTGCCACTCAGGACATGCAAAGTATGGCTAAGCCATAGACAGGTCCAACAAACAAAGGAGAGGCAGAGGAAGTTATTTTATGGCAGAGGAAGCTGGGAAGGATTGTTTTGAACAAAAGTCCTTTGGAGGAGAACAAGAATTCAGGGAGAAGATGGTTTCTCACTGGCTGAGTTGTAGGCGGTCAACCTCTTGTAGAAGAAACCATGTACGTCTTTCCCTGTGGGGTCCTGTAACTGATGATTCTTTCTTGTTGAGGATTCTTCTGGTGGGGTCTGTAATGGACACTTCCTCTTACAACTGACTCGGAGCAGTGCAGCTCCCCCATCTTGCTTCCCCTACTAGCCTCCCCATCCATCCTACTCTGTTAGTGAGGTCTCCCTTCATTAATTTCCACAGCTTCTGCAGTCTGTAGAAGGGAACTGAAAGACCAGAACAGAGGGACAAACACAGAGCTTTCTCCACTTCCATTGGGAATTCTGCAAGTCTCCATGTCCTTTTTCTTTCTTTATTTTTTTTATTAGAGAATTTCTCTAGGATTGCAGCAGAGATTCCAGAAGTGTGCTGGGAAAGAGGGTAAGAGCTGGCAAACTTTTTCTACAAAACACCTTACAGTAAATATTTTAGATAGTGAGGCCCATATACTCTGTCTTCCATACAGTGTCTTCCTCATGGCTTTGTTTCTTCACTCGCACACCAAGTAGTACTTCAAAAGTATAAAAGCCCTTCTTAACTCATGAGGTCATGCAAAAACAGACACTGGCTGGACTTGGCCCACAGGCAGTACGTTGCAACACCCCAGGAAGAGAGGATTGCTTGCTCCTTAAGGACGCTTATAATTATGTGTGTGTGGGGTGTGTGTGTGTGTGTGTGTGTGTGTGTGTGTGTGTTCGGGGAAGGGATTTGGATGATGGTCTTTGAAAGCCTGGAAACTTTTTTTCTTTTTAGCTTATGAAATATTTTAGTTTTTTACTGCTTAAGTCAGATTCTTCTAGTGACCCAAACTAGCTACTTTAAATGCTTTTCACAACAAAGTTGGGTAAATGCATGCTCATCCGTAAATGAGTTGAAAGAACACATTCATAACCATTTTTGAATCAACACATCCATCTAGAAATGTATATTGATGAACATAGTTCTAATATCACAATCTAGCAAAAAAACACAATAAAGCTATGTATGTTCATTGCCCTCCAAACTCTTTCTTTATATGTGTTCCTATTATATGTACACATACAAAAATGTATGCTTGTGTGTAGAGCTAGACCTATAAATGTGAACAAATTCAGACATTTTCATATTTCAGAATCATTTCCTATCCTTCTATTTTCATTTAATATAAATCTTTTTTTGATGTAATCACTGAGCTTTTGTAAACGTAATTTCAAATTACTAAGCAACGTTCTGTCTTACCAAAATACCCTCGTGCATTCAACTTTTTTTCTACCGGGTTTTTTTGCTATAGTATTTAACACTGCAAGGAACAGTTTCATGTCTGCAAAATTTGGGGGTGCTTTTTAGAAACTGGCAGTTTTGTCTTCTTGAATGAGAGCCAAAGATTTCACTCATATGTAAGTAGTGAAAAGCATAAAACAACCACATTAGAGTTTCTTAAAAATTTATGTGAATAAACAAAAGCAGTACAAGAGTTTACTTCTTCCCCGGAAGGAACTAATTGCAAAGAATCTACGTGTCCGTCTTACTCGGCAAGATGTGCCAAGTTCTTCGTGGTACTGGTTCACCCAGTTTACCGTTCCATTCTCCAAATTCTTTTTTCCGCTTGACTGAACCTCCCCATTCTCCAGGAGTCCCTGAGGCCTGTACTGTGCACAAGGTGTGTGGGGAAACCAGAACTTGACTGCTTAGTGCTACTTTTAAAAGGAGTAATTTCTGTTAGCAATTCAAGCGAGAGTAGGCCACAAATCTCAGGTTACAGGGAAATAAAGATGATTTGAAACATAAAATTCAACTTAGTGGAAAAGGTGTAGTGTTTGCTTTTATACTGTCCACTCCAGCTGAATTAGTTTTGAGCTCTGCAGATAGAAATGCAGAGAGTAAAGCTTCTATTAACAGAGGGTCTGATATTGAGTGTTGGCAAGGAAAAGTTTTGATGAAAAACACCATATTTTAACTACTTGGTGTTTGTTAGAGAAGCTCGAAAGATAAGAGCTAGTCCAATTGCTTATCCACCATAAGGAGTGCTACAAATCATTAAGCTAATGAGTCACAGTTAAAACCGAGAGAGTGTCTGAATTCAAAATAGGGATAATATTCTCCTTACCTAAAAAAGTTATATACACAGCAAAAGGAATAAAAGTGAGCATTCCCTTCAAGTAGGGACAATTGGCTGACTGATGATAGCCAGAGACCTAAAGGGGCCCCTCAGTGGCTCCATGGCTTAAACATCAAACTCTTGACCTCAGCTCAGGTCTTGATCTCAAGTTTGTGAGTTCAAGCCCTGCACTGGGCTCAAAGTGACCAACTGTGTTGCCAATAAGTCAAGAAGGATCATGATGGAGAATTGGTGACTGAATTTAGTGGTGCAGAGGTCTGCCTGCAGTTTCAGTGAAGTGATGGCCTATGAGCCTGTCCAGAGTTAGTTTAAGAAAGAGTAAGAGGAGAGGAGCTGGACACCAGGAAAGCAGACAGTTTTAAGGAGATTTCCTGCTAAAAGGGACAAGAAATGGCCTAGTAGCTGCCGGGGGAATGGGATATTGATAGCAAATCTGAGTTTCACACTGGGCATGGAGCCTACCTAAATCAAAAGTACATAGAGCCTTCCCTGAATGATTAGGTGGGTTCATTTAGAGGACCTTTTCAGGGATGATTCCATCTTCTGTCCAAAAAAATCCCCTTCACACAAAGGCAATTACAGGGTGCTTTGGGACCCCAGGGGGAGGGAGGTGGTCCTTAAAACCAAGTCTCTAATTCTTACTTAGCCTGCCATACTCTTCCGTTCTCCATCTTCACTCCACTCTATGGTGTCCAAAGCAATTCTGAAACATAAGTGTCTATCACCAAGGCTCAAAAAGAGTATGTGACTTATCCAGGGGTCCTTCACCCAAACACTAGGGCAACTAGACTCTGAATCTTAGATTTATTTTCAACAAACCTTACATGTGGCAGGAACTGAAACAACCTGCCACTTTTCCTTGTCCAAAGACTCTCGTCATTGACACCATGTCATTCTACCAGAACAGATATTCTTCTGGTTTAATCAATCTCAATAATAAGAAAAACATCAAGAATTTGTGGTCATTCACAATGGTACCTTTTACGTGCTCACTCTAACCTTTGTGAAAACTCAGCAAGGTAGAGATTCTTCTTTTCAGTCCACAGTTTATAGGAATGTGTGGTTCAGAGCAGTTAAATAACTTAAGTCCCACCATTAGTAATAGGACACCTGGCACTCAAACCCAGGGCTCTAGATGCAGCTCTCTCTCTCTTTTTTTTTTTTTTCTAGAAATAACTGTTCATATTACAATTTCCCTCAAGGAGCAACACATTCACACCTTCTACAGAAATTGTTTACCTGGCTGAAAATGCAAAGATAATTGGCCATTAATTATTGATAGCAAATCTGAGTTGACGGTGGAAAGGACAGAGCTCGGAAGACTGGATGTGCCCTGGAGGGGAGGAGGGCATTGACAGCATTGTCAAAGGCACAAGGATAGCGTGTGTCCTAGGCAAGTTACGTAGTTCCTCTTGACGTCATATTTTCCTCATTTGTAGACATAGCAATTCCTACCACCCAGGGCTTTCATGAAGAAGGGGAAAAAAGAAGTTGTGATGCATCAAACATAATCTGTGTTTACCTGAAAATTTTGCTTCCAGCCAGCCCTCTGTCTGAAGAGAATCTATTTTTCACTACTAAATATTTGTTATGAAAACAAAGCAAAAAAAAAAAAAAAAATGAAAAACCTTTTCTTGGTCCCATTCCCCCACAACTACTAGGCCATTTCTTGTCCCTTTTAGCAGGAAATCTCCTTAAAGAGAGCTGTCTGCTCTCCTGGTGTCCAGCTCCTCTCCTCTTACTCTTTCTTAAACAAACTCTGGACAGGTTCACAGGCCATTTCTTTGCTGAAACTGCAGTCAGGTCTCTGGGCCACTAAATTCAATCGCCAATTCTCCATCGTGATCCTGCTTGACTTATTGGTGATGCAGCTGGTCACTTCTTTCTTCTTGATTCATGTTTTACTTAGTTTACAAGATGTTCTACCCTCCTGGTTTTATTCTTACCCAACTGGCTATTCTTCCTCTATCTTTTTTGCTGCTTTATCCTCTCATTCCCAGACACCAAATGTTGGACTGTTCAGGGCATCCATCATCATTTTTTCCCCTCTAGGAATTAAATCCATGGTAATCATGGATTTAAACATCATCTATATGGTGACAACTTCAATTATATAAGCCCAGACCCGGCTTTCTCCTAAGCCCCAGCTTCACTGAGCTAATTGCCTACTGGCCATCTCCTTTTGGATGTGTAATTGGCTTTTCAAATTCAACCATGTCTAAAACTAAAATTTGGAAGCCACCCTCACCCCATCTGAAGAAATCTGCTTTATCTAGAGACTTGCCCATCACAGGGGAGGTAACTCATTTTTCCAGTTGCTCGAAGCCAAAACCTTGGAGTCACCTTCACTCTTCACTCTCTCATACCTCACTTCTGATCCTTCAGGAAATCCTATCTCCACACTGTATGGGCTCTGACCCCTTCTCTCTACTTCCACTGCTGCCATCCTGGTTTGAACTCCCTCATCCCTCAGCAAGTTCATAGCCTCCTGAATTCCACTTTTGATCCTTCATGGAAGGCAGAGTGATCTGTTAAAATGTGAGATCAGCACATCACTCCTTTCATCTACTATTTGCAGTATCTCCATTGCCTGAGGAATAAAAGCCAAAGTCCACCAAGTGGTCTGCTTGACCCAATGTCCTGTGAACCCTGTTCCTTCCCAGTCTCCATTTCCTGCTATTCTTTCCCTCTATCCCAGCCACCTTCCCTCCTCCCTATTTTTGGAAACCAGACATACTCTGTGTTTGGAGTTTTGCTATAGCTCTTCTTGTGCCTGGAACACTCTTCCCCCAGATATGTATATGCTTAACTCCCTCACCTCCTTCCAAGCTTCATGCTAATGTCACCTGTTCCATGAGAAGAGACCTTCCTATTTCATACCTCATGTTACTCCCCATGGGCACTCCCATTCTTCCTAATACTGATCTACATCTTTTATTCCCCATAACAATGACCATATTTTAAGCATTCTGTGTAATGTACTGATTAATTATGTTCATTATGTATTTGTTTCCACCCACTAGAATGTAAGTTCCTTGAGTACAGAAATGTTTATCTGTGTTACCACTAGTGCTTAGAATAGTGGCCCCACAAAGTAGACACTTAATAACTATTTCCTGAATGAGTGATTGAATGAATGAACTGAAAATGAACCAAATCTGATTCAAGGACAGGGAAGGCATGTCCTGTGCATTGGTCTCTGAGAAAGTTATAGGTGCAAAGCAGAGAATCTACCAGTAACCACCCTCTCACACTATCCCAAGGGAGAGGTGTGAGTTTTTCAAAGAAAAGTTTAGCTTCTCAATTATAATAAAAATGTATACCAGCTACTTGGAAACAGAAATCAGAAGAAGTCAGTTAATGTAGACTTTCATTCCTAGAAATGGATTTTTTTTTTAATTTAAACAAGTGTGTATGCACACTTGTTGATTCACTGGTCAGTGAATCAACATTTGAATTCAAATCTTGTTCTTAAAAAAGTAGAGATCTGAGAGTCAGATTCCTGTTAAGAAATTCCCTGTTTTCCAAAGTATGTTCCTATAACCCCAAGCCTGGGAGACATTTAGTAAAAGAAATGTCCCTGGGTCCAGAGAGATAATAAATGGACTCAGTGCAGTGTGAGAGCTGGCTCATAGTGGCTCCTAAGAGTCAAATATACACAACTCTTCTCAACTTCACATTGGTACCATGAACTCTGCTGGACTGGGAGTATTTACACCATGGGAATAGGCAATTAGCAATAAGCAGATGCTACAAATCAGACATTGTTCTTTCTGATCAGATTTAAATAAAATTTAAATAAGAGAGTCCATTGTTAAACATGTACCATCACAAAAAATCTATATTTGTGTATTAAAATCACAGAGATGTCTATGGGAAATATCAATGTAATATTGTCTTCTAGTTTTACTGAATGTGCATCACTGTGGGATCAGTTTTTATTTGTTTTTTTTTGGGGGGGGGGTTGTTAACCATGGAACATAGGTAAGTGTTTTAGTAAAACATACTTTATTAAGTGCTGGGATAGTGGACATTGTGTGGAATTTTTGAGCTTAAAAAAATAGGTTATCAAATGTGTAATCTTGGGCAAAATATTTCTTCACATGAAGTGAGGAAAATATCTAACTGGCTAGATTTGTGAAAGACTGAAAATGAAAACAAAGATGTTATGGTTCCTGATATTTATTAGGTACTTAAAAAATGTTAAATCGGGGCAGCTGTGTAGCTCAGTTGGTTAAGTGTCTGCCTTTGGCTCAGGTCATAATCTTGGGGTCCTGGGATTGAGCCCTGCATCAGGCTCATGCTGCTCAGCAGGGAACCAGCTTCTCCTTCTCCCTCTACTGCTCCCTCTTGGGAATGCTCTCTCTCAAACAAATAAATAAAATCTTTTAATAAATGTTAAATTTTCTTTTCCAAGTCCCCAGCCTGGTTTCTGGGAAATGTACAGTATTGCTAAAGACCCTTCCTCTTGTGAGAATGAGATTAGCATCCAGAATCCTATTTCTCACCACAGAAACAGACATACAAATTCAGAATGAAGAATAAGAAGTGTCTTGTTTCACCATTTTATTTGTAATGATATCTTAAAAGACATTTAGGTATCCTGGACTTAAATTTAGATTTAAGTTTTAAATCTAAAATTTAAATTTAGATTTAAATTTTGATTCATCATAAAGTAGTTTGTGTGATTATTTAAAAAAAAAAACAAAACAAAACATAAATCTTACCGTAAAATTTCAGTTTTTGTTTTGTCCTTTTGGACCACATTCTCTAGCCCTTTTACTTTTTTTTTTTTTTTTTTTCCTGATGATTTTTCTTAGAGCTAAGAATCATGGAAACATCTTCCAATTTTATTTCTTTAAGACAGATTATTCCATTCCAAATTCTAAGTAATGGCTTTGGATCCAAAAAGCTTCAGGTAAGAGTGAGTTGTTTTTACATCTGATAGGTATTCTTTTTCCTAGTAAACAAATTGTTCTTCATATGCTGAGTGGGTATTTCATAACACATTTTAAAACATTCTTAGGTAAATAACTTGGACTCTCTTATTTATTACGAAGACCAAATGGGTGATTATAGAGGTTTCTAGGAAACGTCACTTCCCAAACAATCCCAGTACCGATCCCAGCTCAAGCAATTGTTTCTTGCCAAAGTCAACTTGCCCCATACCAAATGGTATCAAACAAAACTCCAATGACTTTCATCAAAATAATGCAGATATTCCAAATGATGTTTCCAAACAAATCATAAAAAAATCCTCCTATGTGCAAATTGGAGACACAGCAGATTATGTAAGGGGGAAAAAAAAGGTTTATTTTCTGAAACAGTATTTCCCATGGGACTCTTAGGACACATCTTGATTGCAACCTGTCACATGATTTTTCCCTGAGCATCACTCTGCAGACTGGGGGGAAGCTGAGTGAGTGGGAAGGTCACACTCAAGCAAATGGAAGATCCCCTTGGCACTAGTCACCACAGAGCTCTTACAGAAATTCAGACAGAAATGCAGGTGTGTAGGAAGTCCTAACAATCCACGACAATCTTAAAGACCTTCTTCCCGGTCTTCAGTTGAGTCATGAAATAATAATCTCCAGAAACACAAAGTGGGGGGTACCTGGATGGCTCAGTCAGTTAAGCATCAGCCTTCAGCTCAGATCATGATCTCCATGTCCTGGGATTGAGTCCTACATCAGGATCCCTGCTCATCAGGGTGCCTGCTTATCCCTCTGCCCCTCCTCACAGCTTATGCTCTTATACACTCTCTCTCTCTCAAATAAGTAAATAAAATATTTAAAAAATAAAAAAATAAAGAAACACAAAATGGTTAGCAGTAGCCATCTTGTGCATTGCAAAGACTTACCTTCCCCATTATCTCTAGGTATGAATGATCTTTGGGATCTCTACAGGTGTGCATACACTTCAGTGCAGAGGGAAGCAGGGACATTCAAGAGGAACCATCTGCAAAAGGCCTTCAAGGAGCACCAGATATACTCTGATTATACGGTGCAATTTTGCCACAGCCAAAATTCTTGCCTCCCGAAATGGTCATTTTGAATTCCACTCAATGCAAAAGCAAAGGAGAGATTTTGCCAAGAAGAGATAAGAGCTGGAACACAGACGTGCATAAGCTATGTAACTAACAACAACAAAAATTAAGCCATTCTAGAAAATTAATTAATGAATTAAATAAAACAAAAATTAAGCTGTTCTTTCTTCTGTGCACCCTTGTTCATATTTGCCAGTATTGCCACGAAGGACAATTAATTTTGTATGTGAAAAAATATTTTCATTCCTTGTTTTAATTCTTAGTAAAAGTGAATGTTTTTCCATGTTGGTGAACTAGTTATAGTTCAACCTTTAAAAATTTTATTTGGGTCCTTTGCATATTTTAATTGTGCTTTCATCAATATTTCTTATATACTTTATGTGAACTCTTTATAAAGTGACCCTTTAATTATTGAATATCTGAATTTGAAATACCCCTGAATTTTTGTTATATTTTGTACAAAGAGAAGTTTAACATTTTTATATAGTCATATCTACCACACTTTTCCTTTCTAATATTTTTCTCTCACACCTAATCTTGTACATTTTTTCCTACTTTGCAATTTGCTAGAGACACTCTGATTTCCCTCTAGTTCTCTAAAGTTTAACTTATATTTAATTGCTGAGCACATCTGGAATTTATTCTAATCCATTGTGTGAGTTAGAATCTCAACTGATAGTTTTTTCAAAAGATTTTGTTTATTTACTTGAGAGAGAGCATGAGTTGGGGTGGGGAGGAGCAGAGACAGAGGTAGAAGCAGGCTCCCCATTGAGCAGGAAACCAGACATGGGGCTTGATCCCAGGATGCTGGGATCATGACCTAAGCCAAAGACTGGGGCTTACCCGACTGAGCTACCCAGGCACACCTCAACTGTTATTTTTTTTTTTAAGATTTTATTTATTTATTTGACAGACAGAGATCACAAGTAGGCAGAGAGGCAGGCAGAGAGAGGAGGAAGCAGGCTCCCCGCTGAGCAGAGAGCCCGAAGTGGGGCTCGATCCCAGGACCCTGGGATCATGACCAGAGCCGAAGGCAGAGGCTTTAACCCACTGAGCCACC